>NC_141673.1:81801457-84201457 GCF_028749965.1 Puma concolor | reverse complement strand
ACCAACTGGAAGTGTAAAAGTTCATATTTTCATGAAAATCTTACCAATGAGTTTAACAGGCCTGCTTAATTAGGTTTCATTTTTTCCATTCTTCAGTGCCTACTTAATTTACCACTAGAGGGCATTGTTGACAGTGATATCAAGGGAAAGCAAAACAAAGAATTTTGCCTAAATGTATTCTGAGATCTTTTTTAAAATTTTCATTTCAGCCAGTAAATAATAATGTGCATTCAAAGGCTGCTTTATTTGCTGTTTTGCTATTATATTTCACACCCCAGATACTTAACTTCTAGACTTTTTTTGGGGGGTGCATTAATTTAATAAAAGATAAATCCTTGCACAGTTTTGTTCTGGATTTCTCACAAACTCTAAATTTAGAACCTACCTTTCCCCCCTGTAATGTTATACATTCTTGCACATCCTCATGTGGAATGTTATCGAGCACTTGGGGACTCATTATTTTTTATTTTCTAAATCATGAAACAACTCTATTTTCCAAATCAAACATTTTCTGATATTTGTCAGAGGATCTTGGAGTGGGAAGGGGCCCATTTATTATAATAGATAACATCTCTTTTATATGCTGAGGGGCGGTCTAAATCTAAAAATGATAAGAGAAGTTCTTTCCATTTTGGGGACAGCTATATTATTTATTAGATGTTCTTCATGTGAAGAGAAAAGTTTGCCTCTTTGGAGTTTATTGTATTGGACAATATCCTTAACTTGCAAGTAATAGAAACCAAGTCAGGAATGCTTATGTAAAAAAAAGTGGATGGGGTAGGGGGAATTTATTGTCAAGAAACAGAGATGGCTCATGGGCTGTGGCTAACATAAAATCTAGAAACTATAGACTTGTCAGGACACACTCATTGTCTTGTTCTGCTTCTCTGTCGTTACCTCACTCTGTTCTCTCTGTATTTCGGTACTCTCTGCTTCTTGAATTCTCATGGCAAAATATGCCATTTGAATGAGTAAAAATGACAAAAGATCTTTTGTTACCTAAGAGTAGGCCATCCCAGCATTCCATGAAGCCAACTACCTGAATGGTGTAATATGTGAAGTGATCAGCGGTTCCCGTGGTTGTGGGCTCCCTTCCACATTACTTTCATGGTGAAGTAGGTCTTCTGGTTGGATGCCTTGTTGTGTGGGTTTCCAGGCCTAGGGTTGAGGTGCTCCATAAACCCCTGATAGTGGTCCTGGCTGAAACTCTGCAGGGAGGAAAGGGAAACATATACCTGAAATAATGTATCTATTCCTGTGAAGGTGAATGGCTGGTCTTTTCAACATGGAAAAGATCCATGTAGCCAACTTGTTACTAAGTGGCTGGTTGATTTCTCCAAGGAATGATGCCATACTGGGGCTTCACTGTTGTTCTGTTGCTGACAAGTTAAATTTTCAAAGTCAGCAGTAGCTATCTGGCATTGGTAAGCAGGGTCCATGCTCTTGGGCTCACACATAGCTTCTGTTTCTGCCACCATGTCCACTCTGTTCATGTGTCCATCATACCTACTCTGGGTGACTGATGACAAGATTGGCTAGAAGATCAAGTGGCTAGTCATTTGTTTTCTTGGCTATTCAGGGCTTTTTCCATGGTAGATACTTTCTAGCCAGTACCCACATGTAATACACAAGTCTTGACACTTTATGCTATTATCTTTGTATGTCTATCCACAGACCTCCTTGTCTCTGATCTTCCAGTTTTTTCCTTCCAGTTTCCTAAGTAGATAATCAGGCTATTGGCCACTGCTGTGGCATCTCTATATAATCTCACCTTGGGGCACTTCTCCTTCCACCCAAAGTGAATGACCAGCTGCTCACAGCTCTACCATTGGGAAGATTTCCCTCTCAGCTGTCTTACCACGTCTAGCACAGAGATGCTTAAGCTTTAGTTTGCTTTAGAAACATCTGGAAGCCTTTTTAAAACACTGCTGGGATCAACCTCGAGAGTTTCTGATTTGTAAATCTGGGATAGGAATCAAGACTTCATTTCTAACAAGTTTCTAGGTGATGTGGATATAACTGGTCTGGAGCTATACTCTGGAAATCACTGCTCTAGAGATTATATTAGAGTCTTTGAGGACTATTTTACCACTTAATGAACAATGTAAAAATCTCTAAAATTTCCCTTATTTTATAACGGCCTTTTTTGGGGGCTATTTTTATCTTGTATTTTACTTCTACCTATATTATAAACTCCACCTCATGTATTGTTTCTATCATTAAAAATTTTTTTTAATGTTTATTTATTCTTGAGAGAGAGAGAGAGAGAGAGAGAGAGAGAGTGCGCTAGGGAGAGGGGGCAGAGAAAGAGAGGGAGACACAGAATCCCAAGCAGGCTCCAGACTCTAAGCTGTCAGCACAGAGCCCAATGCGGGGCTCAAATTCATGAACTGAGAGATAATGACCTGAGCTGAAGCCAGACGCTTAACAGACTGAGCTATCCAGGAGCCCCTATCATTTTGTTGTTTTCAGTAGTCACTAGTCTTCTAAAAAGTTTTAAAAGAATTAGTCTTTTACCTTTATCCATATCTGGAGGTCTTTATTCTTTTTTAAAACAATTCCACACTTCTATTTGGAATAATTTACTTTCATGCTGAAGAACTTATTTTAGAATTTTTTTTTTTTAACGTTTATTTATTATTTTTGGGACAGAGAGAGACAGAGCATGAACGGGGGAGGGGCAGAGAGAGAGGGAGACACAGAATCGGAAACAGGCTCCAGGCTCTGAGCCATCAGCCCAGAGCCCGACGCGGGGCTCGGACTCACGGACCGTGAGATCGTGACCTGGCTGAAGTCGGACGCTTAACCGACTGCGCCACCCAGGCGCCCCAAGAATTATTCACCATGATCAGGTGGACTGAAGGGCTGGTTCAATATTTGAGAATCAATCAGTATGGTACATCACATTAATAAAAGGAAGGATAAGAATCATATGATCCTGTCAATCGATGCAGAAAAAGCATTTGACAAAATACAGCATCCTTTCTTAATAAAAACCCTCAAGAAAGTTGGGATAGAAGGAACATACTTAAATATCATAAAAGCCATATATGAAAAGCCCACAGCTAATATCATCCTCAATGGGGAAAAACTGAGAGCTTTCCCCGAGATCAAGAACACAACAGGGATGTCCACTCTCACCGCTGTTAACATAGTGTTGAGAGTCCTAGCATCAGCAATCAAACAACAAAGAAAAAAAAAGGCATCAAAATTGGCAAAGAAGTCAAACTTTCACTTTTTGCAGATGACATGATACTCTACATGGAAACCCAAAAGACTCCACCAAAAGTCTGCTAGAACTGACACATGAATTCAGCAAAATTGCAGGGTACAAAATGAATGTAGAGAAATTGGTTGCATGTTTATACACAAATAATGAGGCAACAGAAAGAGAAATAAAGAAACTGATCTTATTTACAATTTCACCAAGGACCATAAAATACCTAGGAATCAATCTACCTAAAGATGTAAAAGATTTGTATGCTGAAAACTATAGAAAGCTTATGAAGGAAATTGAAGAAGACACAAAGCAATGGAAAAACATCCCATGCTCATGGATTGGAAGAATAAATATTGTTAAAATGTCAATACTACCGAAAGTAATCTACACATTCAGTGTAATCCCAATCAAAATTGCATCAGCGATTCTTCTCAAAGCTAGAACAAACACTCCTAAAACTTATATGGAACGACAAAAGACCCTGAATAGCCAAAGTAATACTGAAGAAGAAAACCAAAGTGGGAGGCATCACAATCTCAGACTTTAGCCTCTACTACAAAGTGGTAATCATCAAGACAGTATGGTATTGGCACAAAAACACAGACACATAGAACAATGGGATAGAATAGAGAACCCAGAATTGGACCTAAAAATGTATGGCCACCTAATCTTTGACAAAGCAGTAAAGAATATCCGATGGAAAAAAGACAGTCTCTTTAACAAATGGTGCTGAGAGAACTGGACAGCAAAATGCAGAAGAATGAAACTAGACCAATTTCCTACACCATTCACAAAAATAAACTCAAATTGGATGAAGGACCTGAATGTGAGACAGGAAACCATCAAAAGCCTAGAGGAAAAAGCAGGCAACAACCTCAGCCTCAACAATTTCTTACTTGACATATCTCCAAAGGCAAGGAAATTAAAAGCAAAAATGAACTATTGAAACCTCATCAATATAAAAAACTTCTGCACTGCAAAGGAAACAATCGACAAAACTAAAAGGCAACCGACGGAATGGGAAAAGATATTTGCAAATGACATATTGGATAAAGAGCTAGTATCCAAAATCTATAAAGAACTCACCAAACTCCATACCCAAAAAACAAATAATCCAGTGGAGAAATGGGCAGAAGACATGAATAAACAGTTTTCCAAAGAAGACATCCAGATGGCCAACAGACACATGGAACAATGGCCAACGTCCCTCATCATCACGGAAATACAAATCAAAGCCACACTGAGATACCACCTCACGTTGGTCAGAGTGGCTAAAATGAACAAATCAGGAGACTATAGATGCTGGCGAGGATGTGGACAAATGGGAACCCTCTTGCACTGTTGGTGGGAATGCAAACTGGTGCAACCCCTCTGGAAAACAGTATGGAAATTCCTCAAAAAGTTAAAAATAGAATTACCCCATGACCCAGCAATAGTACTGCTAGGAATTTACCCAAGGGATACAGGAGTGCTGATGCATGGGGGCACATGCACTCCAATGTTTATAGCAGCACTTTCAACAATAACCAAATTATGGAAAGAGCCTAAATGTCCATCAACTGATGAATGGACAAAGAAGATGTGGTTTATATATACAATGGAATAGTACTTGGCAATGAGAAAGAATGAAATCCCGCCATTTGCAGCAACATGGATGGAACTGAAAGGTATTACGCTAAATGAAATAAGTCAGTCAGAGAAAGACAGATATCACACGTTTTCACTCATATGTGGATCTTGAGAAACTTAACAGAAGACCATGGGGGAAGGGAAGGGAGAAAAAAATAGTTACAGAGAGTGAGGGAGGCAAACCATAAGAGACTCTTAAATACAAAGAACAATCTGAGGGTTGATAGGGGGTGGGGGAGAGGGGAAGGAAAGTGGGTGATGGGCATTGAGGAGGGCACTTGTTGGGATGAGCACTGGGTATTGTATGGAAGCCAATTTGACAATAAATTATATTAAAAAAAGAATTGTTTTATATTAAAAGAACAAGGAAGTTCAGCAACTGAGAAACATATAGCTGTCTAGACAGAAGTCATAAAAACAGAAGTATTTTCTCCATAGGGTAGATTTATGGGATATCACTCTCTTGTCTTATAACATTTTTATATGTATTTAACTGTAAAGGTTAAAGTAAAACCTATAAAACATACATGTTGCAGGAAATGTGTTAGAGTGTGTTAATCTGGTTAAGACTCATGATACAAAATTTCTTACAAACTGAAAATCAAAATGGCCTCTATTGGATCTTCTGGAATATCTACCAATTCAAGAGTAAATGAATGTCCATCTTTTTTTTTTTTTTTTTTTTTTTTTTTTAGGCAGGAGTGCTCTGTGTGGTTTGAAAGCATCATGACCATGATCTGCTGAGTGGGAAATTCAGGGCGTTAGATTCAGACATACCAGGCAGTCACTATGTCTCAGGACAGGAGGGTATGCTCCTGATTCTGAATACCACATGTTTACTGAGAAACATGTGACTACTTACTTGACCAAAAAATCATACATTTATCTCCCAATATTGCTCAAATAAATGATGAATAGTGGTTCCCTTTATGGGAATACAAAAACAACATTTACCTTAGAAAAATATGGTGACTTCTCATATACTCATAATCCCAGCTTAATTATCAACTCTTGGCCAATCTTGTTTATCTATACCTCTTCCCACTTCCTGTCACTCCCAGTCCTTCCTCCCCCAACTGGATTATTTTAAGGCAAATCCTAGATATTTCATTCCAGAATAATTCTCTAAGGATTTTTTATTTGTTTCCTGCCTGTTTCTTTTTGTCTTAATAAATATTTAATTTTGGAAGCATTTTGGTTTACAGAAAATTTGCAAATTTAGTGCAGAAAGTTTCCATATACTCTATACTAAGTTTTTTCTATTGGTAACATTTTATATTCATATGAAATTTGAATTTTAATACTGATACATTTTTATTAATTAGAGTCCATGGTTTATTCAGATTTCCTAGTTTTTGCCTTATGTATATTTTTTGTTCTAGGATCCTATACAGAGCATTAAATTTAGCTACCATGTCTCCTTACTTACCATGTCTCCTTACAGTCTCCTCGTGACTGTGACAGTTTCTCAAACACTCTCTGGTTTTTGAAAAGCTTGACAGTTTTGAGAAATATTGGTCAGGTGTTTTGCAGAATATTTCTTTTAAAAAATGTTTATTTATTTATTTTGAAAAAGAGAGAGGGAGGGGCAGAGACAGAGGGAGAGAGAATATTTCTTTTTCTTAAAAAAATGTTTACTTATTTATTTTGAAAGAGAAAGAGGGAGGGGAAGAGACAGAGGGAGAGAGAGAATCCCAAGCAGGGTCTGAAAGCCCCACGTGGGGCTCAATCTCAAGACCCTGAGATCATGACCTGAGTCAAAATCAAGAGTTGGATGCTCAACTGACTGAGTGACCCAGGCGCCCCTAGAATATTTCTTAATTTCTTAATTGATTTCTTAATTTCTGGTGTTTTTTCAAAATTAGACTGGGACTATGGGATTTGGAGGGGGAGGCTACAGAGGTAAAGTGCCATTCTTATCATATGAATGGATCAATGGTATGTACTATCAACATATCATTGCTCTTAACCTTCATCACCTGACTGAGGTAGTGTTGTCAGGTTTCTTTGCCGTGAAGTCACTCCTTTCCCCAGTTTTCATACTCTTTGAAAACAGTACGTTGTATGCAACCCACATTTAATGAGTGGGGAATTATGCTCCACCTTCCTGAAGTGAAATATCTACATAAGTTATTTGAAATTCTCCTCTGAGGAGATTTGTCTATTCTTTAATATTTATTTATTCAATCTTTTATTTATATCAGTATGTAATCATAGATATTTATATCTTGAGTTATAATCCAATACTAACTTTTTTATTTTGTTGGTCAAATTATTCCAGCTTCAGCCATTGAGAGTTCTTTCAGTTGACTTCTGTGTCCCTTTGGCATATTGCCATCATAGTGGGGCTTTTTGTTCATTTGTTTACACACTTCCTTACTATGCTTCAGTCTTCTCTTATATATTTCCTGCCCCAGTCTTAGAATCATCACTTTTGGATTTATTTATTTATTTATTTTTGGAGAATGGTACTAGAAATTTAGATCTAGGCTCAAGATGTGTTTATTACTACTGGAGTATCACTGTTTCAGGGTTCTCTCAGCTGACAGAACAACAAAATGTATTATCTGTAAGTATTTCTGTAGTAACTATTTGTATATTAAGCTAAAATGAATTCATACTGATGTCTCAAACTCAAATTCATTACCACATAGATCATTCTTATCTTTTCCCCTTTGTAGCCTCTCCTCCAACAGTGAGAATCCTGTCTCCCACCATCTGCCACCCATTTTATGTTACTGATTTAATTGCAGTATATTCGTATGGTGGTTTCCAAAATGTTAACCCAACTTCCATGGGAAATAACTTCATCAATTAAAACATAGTTCTCATGGGCAATTTCTTTTGTTTTTAGTTTTACATACTCCACTCATTTACAAAGTTATTTAGGTCAGCACCTCATTCTTCCACCCATCTAAAGAATTTCTAAAATCAAAAATAGGACAAAAACTATAATAAAATAAAGCAACCCATAAAACCATTCTTACCCCCTTAAAATTAATAATTCCCAAATACCATCAAATATTTAAGCAGAATTCACATTGTCTTCTATTATCCAATAAATGTTTTATTTTACTGCTGCTTTATTTGAGTCACAATATAAACAGGTCTCACCCATTGGGTCTGACTGATGTACCTCTTAAGATTCTTTTGATCTACAGGTTTTGTGCCCTCATTTTTATGTTGTCATTTATTTTTTGTTTTTTTAAATTTTTTTTCAACGTTTATTTATTTTTGGGACAGAGAGAGACAGAGCATGAACGGGGGAGGGGCAGAGAGAGAGAGGGAGACACAGAATCGGAAACAGGCTCCAGGCTCTGAGCCATCAGCCCAGAGCCTGACGCGGGGCTCGAACTCACGGACCGCGAGATTGTGACCTGGCTGAAGTCGGACGCTTAACCGACTGCGCCACCCAGGCGCCCCTGTCATTTATTTTTTGAAAAAAAGTATTTGTTCTATAGAATTTTCCATATTTTGATTTTGCTAATATTTAATATCATCCTTTCTCTGTATTTTCTATAATCCAATATTCCTGTTATTTGTATTTCTTGTAGTCTTTTATTTATATCCAGAAGTCTGAGCAGATTTAATGTAAGAAGGATGCTAATATTTCACACACAGTGTTGAGTATGTAGGCCATTCCATCAAGAACCACATACTATCTACATATCTCTCTTTGTGTGATGCTAAGACTGATCAATGTGTTAAGATATTGTCACCTTAACTATCTATTATAAAGTTCACCATTAGCCTTTTACCTAATCTTTTTTTTTTTTTTAAACTTTTTTTTTTTCAACGTTTTTTATTTATTTTTGGGACAGAGAGAGACAGAGCATGAACGGGGGAGGGGCAGAGAGAGAGGGAGACACAGAATCGGAAACAGGCTCCAGGCTCTGAGCCATCAGCCCAGAGCCTGACGCGGGGCTCGAACCCACGGACCGCGAGATCATGACCTGGCTGAAGTCGGACGCTTAACCGACTGCGCCACTCAGGCGCCCCTTACCTAATCTTTTTAGCAACAGTTGATATTTATTGCTCAGATTCATTTTTCAACAGGGCTCAGAAAATAGTGATATTCTAATTGTGTCATTTTAATGCATTTGGTAGTTGTAAAGAACTTTATTCAACCATTGGTTTCCAGGAAACACAGTTTATACAGGAATGCCTGATTCTTTCTCTTTAATTTTTTAGTTTTCAGCATAATAAATTGACCCTCTAGCAACCCTTCAAGATTCATGATTCATGATTTTTCACAAAATTTTATGTTTCAATCTATTGTTATTAATTATCAAAATTAATTTTGATCCTCAAATTTCCTCTTTATTGACCCATGGAAGACTCTCAAATTGGCTGTGTCCTTTTTACTTGAATCTGATGTTGACAGTTTCTTTGCTTTGATATCAAGCACATCTTATACATGTCCTGCCTCAGATCTGGAATAAGTCATTTTTCAATGATCCCTGGTTCCTTTTAATAGGAAATAGTACTTAGAGATATGGGTTCAAGGATGATATACTGCTTCTAGGTTGATCATTATTTATAGGCCTTTTTCAATGGGCATAGCTAGGAGATGTATACTCTCCAAAGAAAAAATACATCATGAGTTCATATTGATGTTTCTGATTTGAATTTAGCATCACATGGTTTTTACTCAGCTTCCTTTATTTTATAATTGCATTTATTATGCCAAAGACCTTGATTCCAAGTGAAAATAATGTAATTTATTATTTTAAAGGAAACAGACACAAAAGAAAATATACTTTGTGATTTCATTTACACCAAGTTCAAAGAACAGGGAACAGTAGTGTATAGTATTCAGAAATTAATGCTTAGGAGGGAAGACGATAGAGAAAAGCAAAGAAGTGATTACCAAAGAGTCAGGATGGTAGCTAATTTTAGAAGAAGAGAGGGAGTTGCAGTTGGGGGAAGCACTTGAGTTTTTGGCTTCAGGCAATGTTTTCTTCTTGACTTGGGTAGTGATTACAGGGGTGTCCATTTTAAAACAGTTCTTAAATTGACCATATGTGCTTTATGATTTTTTTTCTCTCTGTTATATTTATCTCCCCCCACCTTCTCTGTAAAGTGACAACACAGCAGCACCTGGGTGGCTCCATTAGTTAAGGGTCTGACTCTTGATTTCAGCTTAGGTCATGATCTCAGGGTTGTGGGATTGAGCCCTGCATGGGGCTCCATGCTGACAGCATAAAGCCTGCTTAGGATTCTCTCTCTCCCTCTCTCTCTGCACCTCTCCCCCACATGTGTTCTCTCTTTCTCAAAATAAACAAACAAAAAATAGTGACAGCACAAAACAAAAAATTAAAAATGGACAGATTGACAAAATCATGGTCCTGATTTGTTATGAGAATACACAGTTATATGTAATCTGTGTCTGACTCTGAGAGGGAGAACTGCCATGAGCCCACAGCAGAATTGAATTGAAAGGTGGTAACAGTAATCATTGAAGAGAAAGTACCTACTGAAGCCTAAGAATCATAATCCATTCATTTATTAATTCATCAATAAACTTTCACTGAGTTCTTCCTATGTGGTGGGCACTGGTGTAGGCACAAGGAGTATTTAGATGAATAAAATAGGGTGTTTGTTCTGAGAAGGGGCTGGGGCTGGTAATACTCATCTAAATAAATCAGCACAATAAAATGTGGATTCTATGACAAAGGTCTTTATAGCACAAAGTCAGGGAAATGGGTAATGATTCAGGTAAAGATAACAATCACTCTATCTTTTTTTTAATGTTTACTTATTTTGAGACAGGGAGGAGTGGGTGTGCACATGGTGGGGAGGGGCAGAGAGAGGGAGAGAGAATCCCAAGCATGCTCCTCACATTCAGTGTAGAGCCCAGTGTGGGGCTCAATCTTGCAGTTGTTTTTTTTTTAACCAGAAGGAAATATTATACAGGAAATTAAGAATCTATAAAAACCTTTGTAATTTAAAGGACTCAAGATGTTTTCATAGAAGGACTATTGATATTCAAAATCTGTTTCCCACTAATCCTTGAACCTTAAAAGAAAGCGTTAGAGAGGGAGGAGCCAAGATGGTGAAAGAGCATGGAAGTTTTTTTGTGTCTTGCATCCATGAAATACAGCCAGATCAACACTAAATCATCCTGAACACCTAGAAAACTGATTTGAGGATTAACACAACAATCTGCACAACCTGAACCACAGAACTCACAGAACTCCTCGCGTGGAGAGGTGAACTGGGGGAGAGAGAAGACGCAAAGGGCAAGGAGCTATTTTTGCTTGCAGAGAGAGGACAGAGACAGGGGGAGAGTATGGGAAAAGCACCCTTCCACCCCCGCAAAGCAGCTGGAGAGAAAGTGGAAGAGTGGAAACAGCTTCAGGGACTGAACTAAAAAAGGAGAAAGGAGAAAGGAGAGGGTTTAAGTTCCATAAGACTCTATAAACAGGGGGAGCGTAGAGCCTGAAACTGCACAGCTCAATACCTGGTGGTGCTCTGGTGGGAAGGGCAAATCCTCAGAAGCAGAGTGAGGTCCAGAGGGTCCTTGGGCCACACGGGGAGAGGTGGTTCCCCTGCTGGGAAGACATTTGGTAGAGGCTGTGCGGCCACCCCATAGGCAAAGGTCCCAGCAAACTCCGGAGAATGGCCACATTTGCTGGTGCTGGAACAACATCATTAAGGGTGAAGCCTGGTGCCAGATGTATGTTGTGATGTTCCATAATCCCTGAAACGCTACTGCTACACGATCGAATGAACTTTTTCTGGGATGGGCTGGCACCAAGCCACAGTCTCTGGCATTGGCAGCAGCACAGTCCTGCGAATGTTCCTGGGTGCGGCTGGCACCCAGCCTATTACTTGGGCCGTAGAAGATCTGAGTAGGTAAAAGCCACAGTCCCTCAGAAGTGAGGGGTTGGGAAACATAGCCACATCTGAGATAAAACTCAGGAGGGAGGTGCCATCTGGCAACCTGATGGCTTGGTCACGGCCAGTGTAAAAGCAGGGAATGGATGGAAGCCAGAAACAAAGGACGGGTGTGCCATTGCTGGCTGGGGAGGACAGAGTTCCAATACTAGAGACTGGGTAGCTGCGTGATGCCATTTTTACCCCTCCCGCACATGTGTATACACACCTACAAGCGCCACAACAATCCACCCCAGTAAGCTAGGAAACGCCATCTTGGGGAGAACAGAGTCATTGCACTAAACCTCTCCCAACTGGGCCAACCTCACTCTTCAGGAACACCACAAGTCTCTCTGCCTGCTTTGTTTATGGACTATAAAGTGCTTCATAGTTTGGTTTTTGGGGGAAATGGTGTAATTTCAATCATATTTTAGTCTGTTCGCTGGTCCATCGGTTCAATTTTCTTTTTTTTTTTCTTTTTCTTGAATACAGAAAGAGAAAAAATTTATTTTTATTTTTACTTTTTACTAAAAATATTTTTAATTTTTTCTATTATATTTTTTTACCTTTTTGTAAATTTTTAAAATTCTATTTTACTTCTATCATTTCATTTTATTGTAGTTCAGTGTATTCATTTCAAATTTTCAAACATTTTACTTTTTTTTCTCTTTCCCCTCCCTTTTTTCTCTAATCTCTCAAGCTCCTTTCAACAAACAGACCAAAACACACCTAGGATCTAGCATCATTTATTCGATTTGTGTGTGTGTGTGTGTGTGTGTGTGTGTGTGTGTGTATTGTTGTTTTTAATTTTTTAATTTTAATTTTTTTAACCTTATTAATTCCTTTTCTTCCTTCAAGATGACAAAATAAAGGAATTCACCCCAAAAGAAAGAGCAGGAATAAACAATGGCCAGGAACTTAATTAACACAGATACAAGCAAGATGTCTGAACCAGAATTTAGAATCACGATGATAAGAATACTAGCTTGGGTTAAAAATAGATTAGAAGCCCTTTCTGCTGAGATAAAAGAAGTAAAAGCTAGTCAGGATGAAATAAAAAAATGTTATAATTGAGCTGCAATCTCAGATGGCTGCCACGGTAGCAAGGATGGATGAGGCAGAACAGAGCATCAGCTATATAGAGGACAAACTTATGGAGAGAAATGAAGCTGAAAAAAAGAGGGAGACTAAGGCGAAAGAGCACAATTCAAGAATTAGGAATTCAGTGACTCACTAAAAAAGAACAACATCAGAATCATAAGGGTCCCAGAAGAGGAAGAGAGAGAAAAAGGGGTAGAAGAGTTATATGAGCAAATCGTAGAGGAAAACTTTCCTAACCTGGGGAAAGACACAGACATCAAAATCCAGGAAGCACAGAGGACTCCCATTAGATTCAACAAAAACTGACCATCAACAAGATATTTCATAGTCAAATTCCTAAAATACTCAGGCAAGGAAAGAATCACGAAAGCAGAAAGGGAAAAAAAGTCCTTAACCTACAAGGGAAGACAGATCAGGTTCACAGCAGACCTATTCACAGAAACTTAGCAGGCCAGAAAGGAGTGGCAGGGTATATTCAATGTGCTGAATTGGAAAAATATGCAGCCAAGAATTCTTTATCCAGCAAACCTGTCATTGAAAATAGGAGAGATTAAAAGTTTCCGAGACAAACAGAAATTAAACAAGTTCATGACTACCGAACCAGACCTGCAAGAAATTTTAAGGGAGACTCTCTGGGGGTAGAAGAGACCAAAAAAAAGAAAAAAAAAAAAAAAAAGAGCAAAAGCAACAAAGACTTGAAAGGACCAGAGACTTCAAGTATACAAGAAACATAATGGCAATAAATTCCTATCTTTCAGTACTCACTCTAAATGTCAATGGATTCAATGCTCCAATCAAAAGACATAGGGTAACAGAATGGAAACGAAAACAAGATCCATCTATATATGCTGTTTACATGAGACCCACTTTAGAGCTAAAGGCACCTTCAGATTGAAAGTAAGGGGGTGGAGAATCATCTGCCATGCTAATGGTCAACAAAAGGAAGCTGGAGTAACCATACTTATATCAGGCAATCTAGATTTTGAAATAAAGACTGTAATAAGTTTACAGGGGTGTATCCACCAAGAAGACCTAACAATTGTTAAGCATTTATGCTCCAAATGTGAGAGAACACAAATATATAAATAAATTAATCACAAACATAAACTCATTGATAATAATACCATAATAGTAGGGGAATTCAAAACCCCACTTACAGCAATGGCCAGATCATCTAAACAGAACATCAACAAGGAAACAATGGCTTTGAATGATACACTGGACCAGATGGACTTAACAGATATATTCAGAACATTTCATCCTAAAGCAGCAGAATATATATTCTTCTCCAGTGCACATGGAACATTGTCCAGAATAGATCACATACTGGGACACAAATCAGCCCTCAACAAGTACAAAAAGATCGAGATCATACTGTGCATATCTTCAGACCACAATGCTAGGAAATTTGAAATCAACCACAAGAAAAAATTTGGAAAGATAACAAATACTTGGAGACTAAAGAACATCCTATTAAAGAATGAATTGGCTAACCAAGAAGTCAAAGAGGAGATTAAAAAGTAGATGGGAGCCAATGAAAATGGTAACACCACAGGCCAAAACCTCTGGGATGCAGCAAAAGCAGTCATAAGAGGAAAGTATATAGCAATCCAGGCCTTCCTAAAGAAGGAAGAAAGATCTCAGATACACAACCTAACCTTACACCTTAAAGAACTGGAAAAAGAACAGCAAATAAAACCCAAAGCCAGCAGAAGACAGGAAATAATAAAAATCAGAGCAGAAATCAATGCTATTGGAACAAACAAACAAACCAAAAACCAAAAAACAAACAAACAAACAAAAACAGTAGAATAGATAAATGAAACCAAAAGCTGGTTCTTTGAAAGAATTAACAAAATTGATAAACCACTAGCCAGTTTGGTCAAAAAAAAAAAAAAAAAAAAAAAAAAAAAAGGAAAGGACCCAAATAAATAAAATCAAGAATGAAAGACTAGAGATCACAACCCACACAGCAGAAATAAAAACAATAATAACAGAATATTATGAGCAATTATATGCCAATAAAATGGGCAATCTGGAAGAAATGGACAAATTCCTAGAAACATATAAACTACCAAAACTGAAACAGGAATAAATAGAAAATTTGAAGAGACCCATAACCAGTAAAGAAATTGAATTAGTAATCAAAAATCTCCCAAAAAACTAGAGTCCAGGGCCAGATGGCTTTCCAGGGGAATTCTACCAAACATTTAAGAAAGAGTTAACACCTATTCTCTTGAAGCTGTTCCAAAAAATAGAAATGGAAGGAAAACTTACAAACTCTTTCTATGAAGCCAGCATTACCTTGATTCCAAAACCAAAGACCCCACTAAAAAGGAGAACTATAGACCAATTTCCCTGATGAACATGGATGCAAAAATCCTCAATGAGATATTAGTCAACTGGATCCAACAATACATTAAACAATTATTCACCACGACCAAGTGGGATTTATACCTAGGATGCAGGGCTGGTTCAATATCCTCAAAACAATCAATTATGATTTATCACATCAATAAAAGAAAGGCCACAACCACATGATACTCTCAATAGATGCAGAGAAAGCATTTGACAAAATATAGCATCCTTTATTGATAAAAACCCTCAAGAAAGTAGGGATAGGAGCATACCTCGAGATCATAAAAGCCATTTATAAAAGACCCAACGCTAATATTATTCTCAATGGGGAAAAACTGAGAGCTTTCTCCCTAAGTTCAGGAACAAGACAGGGATGTCCACTCTCACCAGTGTTACTCAACATAGTATTAGAAGTCTTAGCCTCAGCAATCAGACAATACAAAGAAATAAAAGGCTTCCAAATCAGCCAGGAGGAGGTCAAACTTTCACTGTTCGCAGATGACATGATACTCTATATGGAAAACCCAAAAGATTCCACTAAAAAACTGCTAGAACTGATTCAGGAATTCAGCAAGTTATAGGGTACAAAATCAATGCACAGAAATTGGTTACATTCGTATACATCAACAATGAAGCAACAGAAACAGAAATCAAGGAATCGATTCCATTTACACTTGCACTAAAAACCATAAAATACCTAGGAATAAATCTAACCAAAGAGGTGAAAAATCTATACACTGAAAACTATAGAAAGCTTCTGAAAGAAATTGAAGAAGACACACACAAAAATGGAGAAAGATTCCATGCTCCTGGATAGGAAGAGAAAATATTGTTAAAATGTCAATACTACCCAAAGCAATCTACATATCCAAAGCAATCCCTATCAAAATAACACCAGAATTCTGCACAGAGCTAGAACAAACAATCCTAAAATTTTTGTGGAACCGGAAAATACCCTGAATAGCCAAAGTAATCTTGAAAAAGAAAACGAAAGCAGGCAACATCACAATCCCGGACTCCAAGCTGTATTGCAAAGCTGTAGTCATCAAGAGAGTATGGTACTGGCACAAAAACAGACACTCAGATCAATGGAACAGAATAGAGAACCCAGAAATGGACCTACAAAAGTATGGTCAACTAATCTTTGACAAAGCAGGGAAGAATATCCAATGGAATAAAGACAGTCTCTTCAGCAAGTGGTGCTAGGAAAACTGGACAGAGACATGCAGAAGAATGAACCTGGACCACTTTCTTACACCACCTGGACCACTTTCTTACACCATTCACAAAAATAAACTCAAAATGGATGGAAGACCTCAATGTAAGACAGGAAGCCATCAAAATCCTCAAGGAGAAAGCTGGCAAAAACCTCTTTGACCTTGGCCGCAGCAACTCCTTACTCAAGATGTCTCCAGAGGCAAGGGAAACAAAAGCAAAAATGAACTATTGGGACCTCATCAGAATAAAAACTTCTGCAGAGCAAAGGAAACAATCATCAAAACTAAAAGGCAACCGATGGAATGGGTGAAGACATTTGCAAATTACATATCAGATAAAGGGTTAGCATCCAAAATCTATAAAGAACTTATTAAACTCAACACCCAACAACAAATAATCCAGTGAAGAAATGGGCAAAAGACATGAATAGACACTTCCCCAAAGAAGACATCTAGGTGGCCAACCAACACATGAAAAAATGCTCCACATCACTCATCATCCGGGAAATACAAATCAAAACCACAATGAGATGCCACCTCACACCTGTCAGAATGGCTAACATTAACAAGTCAGTCAACAACAGATGTTGGTGAGGATGCAGAGAAAGGATTTCTTTTTGTACTGCTGGTGGAAATGAAAACTGGTACAGCCACTCTGGAAAACAGTATGGAGTTTCCTCAAAAAATTAAGAATAAAACTACCCTATGACCATGTAATTACACTACTAGGTATTTATCCAAGGGATACAGGTATGCTGTTTTGAAGGGGCATATGCACCCCCATGTTTATAGCAGCACTATCAACAATAGCCAAAGTATGGAAAGAGCCCAAATGTCCATCGATGGATGAATGGATAAAGAAGATGTGGTATACACACACACACACACACACACACACACACACACACACACACAATGGAGTATTACTTGGAAATCAAAAAGAATGAAATCTTGGTATTTGCAACTACATGGATGGAACTAGAGGGTATTCGGCTGAGAGAAAGAGGTCAATCAGAGAAAGACAAATATCATTTGACTTCACTCATATGAGGCCTTTAAGACACAGAACAGATGAACATAAGGGAAGAGAAGCAAAAAATAATATAAAAACGGGGGGGGGACAAAACATAGGAGACTCTTAAATATGGAGAACAAACAGAGGGTTACTGGAGGGGTTGTGGAGGGGCGTGAGCTAAATGGGTAAGGGGCATTAAGGAATCTACTCCTGAAACCATTGTTTCACTATATGCTAATTTGGATGTAAATTTAAAAAATAAATTAAATAAATAAATAAGTAAAATTAGAACCTCCCCTCCCCCACCAAAAAAAAAGAAAGCAGTTAGGATCTGAAGTTTAGGAACATGGGAAACTTTGTTTATACGTCCATCTCAGTATGTGTAGAAGGCTCTGAGTGGAGGAAGGCACATTTGACATACCCAGTTTATAAGTGCCAAAGGGAATTAATATTTGCTCTTACTCCACAAGAAAAATCTGACGCTAGAATCTTGCATTAGTTATGAGAATGATGGCTCTTAAGCATGACATTTAGTCTTACTGCATTGCTGTAACTTGGGAGCTGGATTTGAATGCTGGGACACACTGATTAATGATACACTTCCTCTTTCTAAGAAGACTAAGTTGTTTTTCTGATGTCACTTAGGTAGTAAGTGGTAAGGCTGGAGACTGAAAATAGGTTTGTGGACTGTGGATTTAGTCTTTTCCACCAAACCCTGATGCCACCCTGCTCTTTGTGCCCTTCAGCATTAGGTCAGCAGAAACCATAACATTTATTTGGCAATTTAGAAAGATGTGGGATATGCTTACTTAAGAGAGAGGGAAGTTTACTTTGTTAACAACCAGTTTTGTTTCATAGAGAGAAGAGGTGGCCCATGCCCCTTGCTAAGAAGAAAGTTTCTATCCCTGGGGGTCCCTGGGCTGATTCAGTCCTATGTGATGAATGGGCCAGTAAAGGACTTATTTTTTTAATTTTTTAAATGTTTATTTTTGAAAGAGAGAGAGAGAGAGAGAGAGAGAGAGAGAGAGAGAGAGAGAGAATCTGAAGCAGGCTCCAGGCTGAGGCTCCGAGCTGTCAGCAGAGCCTCACGCAGGGCTCAAACCTACAAACTGTGAGATCATGACCTGAGCCGAAGTTGGACACTTAATCGACTGAGCCACCCATGTGCACCAGTAAAGGACTTATTTAGTATCTGAATTGGCTTGAAGAGTCATCTGGCTTTTGAATCTGGCTAAGAAAAAAATGGTGACTGAAGTAAAAGAACTGCATGTCTGGCCTTTATAAAATACAAGTGTTCCAGATGTTGTCTCAGCACTCCATATTATTCTCATCCCTTTCTATGCCAGGCCTGGTACCTGGAGTTGAAAAACTGATTTTTCCAGCACAGTCTGGGACTCAACTTAAGTAATGAGAGCCAGATGCATTCATGTGAGATTTAGGATGTAAAGGAAAGTTCTTCAGGCATCAGTGGGTTCTTCAGTAGACGTGGGTTTTTGCAGTTATTGCATTTCCCTGCCAATTACCCTCCTCAGGGTTGCAGGGAAGCTCTGACTTTAGCAGCTGTTTCCTTCAGTCTCTGGACCATGGGGCAGCAGCACAAGCTTCCTGATTCTCTGGACTGAAACTACAGCTAAGTACTAAAGGCCCTCACTCCCTATAATTTTTCACCTTAGATCTTTCAGTGGCTTTGGAAACATCTAATTCTATGTACTAATCCTTTTTGCTTCAAAAACATTGAATAGATTCTGTTTTACTGATTGACCTCTGATTTATAAAGTTGTAACCCTATGATCCAGCAATTGCACTAGTAGGTATTTACTCAAAGGATACAAAAATACAAATTCAAAGAGATACTTGTATCCCAATGTTTATAGCAGCATTATCTACAACAGCCAAACTACAGAAATAGCCTGTGTCCACTGATAGATGAATGGATAAAGAAGGTGTGGTATATATACACAATGGAATATTACTCAGTCATCAAAAGGAATGAAATCCTGCCATTTGCAACAACATGGATGGAGCTACAGAGTATACTGCTAAGTGAAATATATCAGTCAGAGAAAGACTAATACCATATGATTTCACTCATATGTGGAATTTAAGAAACAAAAGATCAAAGGGCAAAAGAGAGAGAGAGGGAGGCAAACCAAAAAACAGACTCTTAACTATAGAGAACAATCTGATGGTTACCAGAGAGGAGTTAAGCGGGGAGATGGGTGAAATAGATGATGGGGATGAAGGAGTGCACTTGTGATGAACACAGGGTGATGTATGGAACTACATCATATATATAATGATATATATAACATATATATAACATAACACCATATGTTAACTAGAATTAAAATAAAAACTTAAAAAATAGTTGTAATCAGAGTGTCTATGTCTGAAGTACAAATGGTAGGACCAATTTCTGTCTCTGATAGCAAAGACAATGGGAAGATCCAGACTAAGTTATATAACAGGAAAAAAAATTACATGTTTTTATTTAAAAATGAAAAATGAACAGAAAAGTCATAACTATCAACATTTTGCTTTGTCTTTTTTTTAACCTTGAAGATAAAGCTAAGTGTGCTTTAATCTTCATCACCTCTCCCACTGACATCATTTCCCCTTCCTTTCTCCCTTTGTCAGAGCAACCACTATATCGGGCCTCTTTATATACTTCCAATTGATATTTTAAATATAAATATGTAGAAATATTTTATGCATTTAAAGAATAGCATCATATGTACATATTCTCCATCTTGCATATTTGCCTCAAATCACACTGCTAAGGTTGATCCATGTAAGCATATGTAGGTCTAGTTCAATTGCTTCAACTGCTTCATAGTTTTTCCTGATAATCGATGATTCCACATTGTATTACTATGTGCCCTTTTTAGATTGTTCCCAGTTATTATGCTATTATTAAAACAAAGATATAAGAAGCTCTTCTTATTTTGAATGCTTTCTGAGTCTTAGATTTTAGGGAAGCTAAGACAACATATATGTTTAAAAAAATATTTTCTTACTCCTTGGTATTCTCTTATAAGATACCTACTTAATAGTGATATGGTCCATACATTCTAAAAACTGAGCGAAGTCTGGTTTTATTTTATTTATTTTTTTAAAGTTTATTTTTATTCTGAGGGGGGGGGGAGAGAGAGACCAAGCAGGGGAGGGACAGAGAGAAAGGGAAAGAGAGAATTCCAAGCAGGCCTTGCTCTGTCAAGCAGAGAGTCTGATGCAGGGATTAAACTCAAGAACCGTGAGATCATGACCTGAACCAAAACCAAGAGTCGGATGCTTAACTGACTGAGCCACCCAAGTGCCCCAAGTCTGATTTTAAATGATCAAACAAAAGAGATAGTTTAGAGGAACAGGCTTTCCTCAAATTCTCTATCCCTTCTGACTCTATGAAATCATAGAGACAGAACTGTGTTAATTATTTGTGAGTCTTTTGACTTTTAAACTGTGCCATTGCAGTATTTGCTTTAAAGTACCATGTTGGGTCCCCATCAAAGGGTAGCAATATGAAACTCCTTGCCTCATTTGGACTTTTTTCATCCTTAACTTTTGTTTAGGCTCAATGTCAATTTCTTGCTCCTTGACAAATTCCCTGGCAGTACAGAAATCAATGTCAGAGCGCAAAGTGTAGTGTGACAGTTATCCTTAGTGACTGTCCAGTGTAGTCCTTAACAAGAGTATTTAGTCTCTCACTTGAAAGCTGTGTTTCATGCAGAGAGATATGCTTTTAAGAGATAAAGTTCCAAGAGGGTTGAAATGAGTCACAGTAGTTGATTAGTCTATGATGGTGATGAGTCACTAGAACCAAAACAGTTTGCAAAGTGCTTGGCTGATGACCAAACGCTCTGGCTTGAACTACTCAGATATGACATTTTGGAAAATGGGAAGAAAATTGTGATATCCTACTATCTCCCCATGGAACATGTTTGTCAGCTGGGTGGAGTATTATTTTCATTTTTGCACATACTGCTCCCTTGACTTGGAACACCCACTCTAACGCTACCACTCTGACTCGCAAATGCTTATTACTCATTTTTTAAGATCTGTTTCAGACCTGACGTTTTCCTGAGGCACCGTTACTCACTGTCATCACTAAGCCCCACAGCTGTTGGTTTCTACTGTTATTAGACAATCTGTCATGTCATATTGTAATTTACCTTTCCTAAATTTATCTTCTTCACCATTCTTCTGGAGCAGAGATCCTGTCTTGGTTGCTCTTTTGTATTTAGCACTTGTGACACAGGCAGAGTTCAACTCACTTTTGTTTCTTTGTTAAATGGGCATGTTTCTGTTCATATAGACACTATGAGATGCTAACAATGATAACAGTAATAGTTAACACTGTTTCTAACTTGTTGGGCACTGTATTGAGTGTTTTTGTTGTATTATTTCATTTAATCTCCTAACACCATCCAGAAAGTAAGTACTGTAATCCCTTTTATAGATAAGGATGCCCAAAGCAGAGAGGTTATGTAACTTGTCCTAAGTCACACAGCTACTAAAGGTGGTGTAAGGAATTACACTTAAGCATTCTGACATCACAGACCACATGTGTAAGTACTATGCTATATTGCCCGTATTTTACCCTAGGAAGAGAATCTAAAGATAATTTTAAAGGGACAGAATACAATTTAATGTAAAAAAAAAAAAATAAAAATAGAAGTCACCAAGAGAATGTCTCGGAATTAATTTGAAGGCTGTATTTATTTGAGTTAGAGCTATTCCTATTGTCCCTGAGGGAGTCTCTGATTTACTGTGTAGGTAAGTAGGAAACCAAACTGTAGAGAAACTATGTACTGTGATTCCTTGTAAATAAGGAGAAAATAATAGAAGGCTCACGCAGCCTGAAACTCTTCGTTTCACAAAACATACATGCAGGCCAGGCTGAAAATGTTATGATACAGAAGGAGACTAAAGCAGGGAGGTGAGCTTATTAATTTCCCCCCTTTTTTTGAATTATTTGAATTCAAAAAAATTTGAATTATTTCACTGCGTTATTTCAGTGGAAACATGTCACTATTTAATATTTTAAGAGGAATTTAAAGAAAAAATTATTGAAGATCAATAAAGATTCTAGTAAGAAATTTCGAGGAGGTGACTTGCCAAGTCACATCTGGTAGGCAAAGTTGAGTTAATTCAAAGCAGTCCTCGTGAAGCCCTCATATTAGACATGGCAGTTCCATTCTTAAGACTGTAAGAAATGAGGAAATTGCGACCTGAGGCTGATGGACCAGGCCTAGTGGCTGCACCATACTCATTCATGCATCTCCCAACTCACTCCACGCATTGCCCCTCAGGCCTTGGCAACTTTGCTCAGTGAGGGTCCTTGGCCACATGTCACTACCTGCTATCTCAGCCTTTCCTAGGAGGGCTCCTCATGCATCCCTGTCTGACCAAGTCTCTCACAAAGGTGCTGGTTCCTGCTGCCACTTCTGGGTTCAGAGGAAGGTACATGTTATGGGACAGGAGATTTGGCTTCCCCAGCAGCTGCCCCAAGGGGCTGGAAAAATGCAGCCTGGGAGAAAGGGGGAGGAGCTGCTTTGTGCAGTACGTTTGAACATAAAACTGAAGACAGCCAGAACATAAATCCCTCTCTCATCCTCCCACGGATCAACTCTTCTGAGGCTCAGTGGTTCCAGATGGCCTTTCCAGAGACATCTGTATGGTCAAGCAGTGGATTAGGTCTTCTTGTGGAGCCATGACCACTGCCTTGTGCTCAATTTCTCTCCTTCCCTGTCTCCCTCCCCCTTTGCCCTCATTCCTGCTGCCCTGGGAGCAAGAGTGGTAGCATCTAAACTTTACATCACACTCTGTTTTCCAGGGGACTGGGGCCAAGTTGTGGTGGGATATTCAGGTTTAGAAATGCTGGCACCTGATGTTATAAATAGTCATTTAGACCAAAAGTTGGGAAACGCTGTTTCAAGTTTGAGCATGGGACCTGTGGGCTTTGGGGAAAAAATGTCTTTGGTCTGATACAAGAAAATGTAGGCTAGACATAATTATTCAGAAAAAATAAATTTTCTCTAGATTATATAGAAAAGAATTAACTTGGGATTTTTGTGGAGCAGAATTATGTGAATGACATTATTTTGTCTGTCTTCACTAATAGGATATATCTTTTGAATTAGCAACTTGTTAAGGCCAAGTAAAAAATACCAGCTTTATCTAACAAACATTTGGCATTTTGACCAACTGTAAATATATAGTTAAAGCAAAAAAAAAAAAAAAAAAATCTAAGGACGCCTGGGAGACTCAGTTGGTTAAGCATCCAGCTCTTGATTTCTGCTCAGGTCATGGTCTCATGATTTGTGGGATCGAGCCCTGTGCTGGGCTCTGCGCTGACAGTACGAAGCCTGCTTGGGATTCTGTGTGTGTGTGTGTGTGTCTCAAAATAAATAAACATTTTAAAAATCTAAATAAAAGTAATATATGCTTATCTGGTAATGTGATGAATATAGTCATGAATGAAAATTAAGAATTGGCAATAATCCTACCATACAAATAACATTTTGTTGTATGTCTGCTCATGTTTTCTATGGATAGGATATGTACATATTTCACACATAGTTTTATTTATATATTATACATTTGTGTGCATAATATAGTTATATATATATATACATATATATATATATATATATATACTATGTATACATGTAGAATGTTTTTCAAATATACTGTATTAATACTTGTATACACTTTATAAAACTCAAACATATCTTATATATGATTTGGAGTGTTATTGCTTAACTTAATATATTATGAGATGTTTCCTAAGTTATCAAGTATTATGAAACATGCCTTTTTATGGAGACATTCAGTCTTTCATTGCCTGGATAGGTCAGAGTTTTTACCGAACCTAATACTTTGTTGTTGGACATCTAGGATGTTTTAGATAAGAATTTTTGTATAAGTTTCCCTTTCCCGTTTCAAAAATGTTATAGAATTTAGAGGGATAGGAAAGTCTTTGAGGGATGTTCTAGTTCACACCTCCTTAATCCTTTAATTATCCTTATAAGCGGGACTGAGAATAAGTAAAACTGTACAAGGGATTTATTCCATTTGCTTTTCTTTTATTCCTCTTCTTGCTTAGGTGTCCAATGCCTTCAGCCCCCTTCTCTCTCTGCATGTTGCCCAAATTATTGAAGCCTCATCTCTCTGGTTTTAATAATGATAGCAGTAACAACAACAACAACAACAAGTAAGGCATACAGGGCTTACCCTGTACCAGGTTCTAGTCTAAATATTACATTTACTTCAACTTATTTAATTCTTACAGAACCTTCTGAGGTAGGTGGATACCCTTACTCTCCCCCAGTTACAGAGGTGGAATCAGAGAGTGGTTAAGTTCATTATTCACATTCACACAGATTTAGTAAGTGGTGGACCCAGCATCTGAGCCTGGGCTGCCAAGTTCTAGAGACTGAGCTCTAACCACTATGTTGTAACAGAGGATCCCCAGGGTAAAGATGGCAAGGAAGTTTTATTCTGAGCTCTACTTGCAATTGCTGGGAATGACTGCCTGGAATGGTGTATTGAGGATTCGGAGGCCGCATCTGGGTTTAGAGGAGAAAAGAACCGTGATGTACAAACAATATCTCCCTTATGTGAAAGGGTGGAGCTGTTGCATATTTCCCATCTTTGCCTTATGGTTTTCGTTATGCTAGAATTAGGGATACAGGGATAAAGCTCTAGAGATAAAAAAAAAATTCTGTAGGAGGAATAGAGTTAACTAATTTACTGTTTCTGCAGGAGGGACATGACAGGGCAGAGGTTAGGGCTATTACAGGCCTTGGAAATCACTTTTGTTCTACTCCCTTCCTGTCAACTGGCATGCTACCTCCTTCAGTGCCGATGACTCCATATGCATTTCAAGACTATTTTCCTATTTGTTAGAAAACTCTGCCTCTTTCATTCTGTTCATCCTCAGTTGAAATAAAAACAGAGGGCAACGGAAGGAACAAAGGCTTGGAGACAGGGATATGGCCTTGTATTTTTGGCTCCATTGAATCCACTCTTTTCTTGTGTAGCACTTACTAAGCCTCCCCTAACCCCAATTCTCTCATCTGGAAAATAATTCTTATGTTTTAAATTGTCATGGAGATTAAATCAGATAATTGTATTGGAAATGCCTTATATGCTGAAGATGAATGTTTCTTCCCTCATTCTTATTAACTCATACATTGTATCCTTTCATATTCTTTTTTTCCTTTGATTACTTCTGATGGAGGCCATTTACTCTAATATTTAATAGCTTGGTTTTTGGTTATATGGAAATATCCTTATCACGCTTTTAATTATGGCTAGTTCAGAAATAAACACTCAAATAAAGATCTGGCTAGTGCTTGGTGACTACACAAAACTGTGCAGAGGGTTAATTTAGTGCTTGCTTGTTCACAAATTGTATTTTAAGAAGTATTATAGAGGGGCGCCTGGGTGGCTCAGTCAGTTGAGCGTCCGACTTTGGCTCAGGTCATGATCTCACGATCCGTGAGTTTGAGCCCTGCGTCGGGCTCTGTGCTGACCGCTCAGAGCCTGGAGCCTGTTTCAGATTCTGTGTCTCCCTCTCTCTCTGACCCTCCCCTGTTCATGCTCTGTCTCTCTCTGTCTCAAACATAAATAAACGTTAAAAAAAAAATAAAAAAAAAAAAGAAGTATTATAGAAAGCCAGTAACTCTCTCCTATGTTCATAGTGCAACCATTTCTTTTTTTTTGTAAGTTTATTTATTTTGAGAGGGGGTGGGAGAAGCAGAGAGAGGGAAACAGAGAGAATCCCAAGCAGGCCCCACGCTGTCAGGGCAGAGCCCAAGGTGGGGCTTGAACTCACGAACCACAGGATCATGACCTGAATCAAAATGAAGAGTCGGACGCTTAACAGCCTAAGCCACCCTGGTGCCTCCGTGCCACCATTTTCTAAATGGTCCAAGGTGGAAACTCAGGGGTCATCATATTCACTCACTTTAGTTTTGCATAACTTCTATTGTACACTAATCTTTTCTTCAGCAGTGTCCACTCTGACGTCAATCTCATCTGTGTAGGAAACTTTGCATACCTTTTAGAAGGACCTACTTAGGAGGGCTGGCCCTTGGGTGCCACCTTGGAACCTGGCTTTGGAATATTCCCTACATTGATAAGGCTCTTTTGCCCACTGGCGAACTCCCTGCTGTACCAGCTTGCCTAAACATAGATTAATTGTACAGATGATGTATTTATAGTGAACACCAGCTTTCCTACTAGGAGTCTGGAGTTTCGGTAGTTGTAGAGGGTGCCAACATGACCATCCCCCAGTGAAAACCTTGGACTTTATCTTAAGCACGCTTCCCTGGGAAGAAATACTGAATTTGTTGGGAGGAAGGAGCATGTTCTGTGTGGCTATTCCTCCATTCTTTACCCCCTCCGGCCCCAGAGGGAGAGCTTTGGAAGCCTGTGCCTGAATTCCTGCAGACTCCACCTATATGTCTTCTTCCTTTGTGGGGCCTGCTGAGTATGGCTGTGCTGTAACAAAGCATAGGTCTGATTACACTCCCACTGTGGTAATGAGCCTTCTGAGCCATTCTAGTGAGTGATCCAATATGTGGGTGGGCCCGGGACACCCAAAAAACAATCCTCTGTATTTTTCATGCCTTAAAAGTTTAATTTGAATCTTTTTCATATCATCCATGTCTCCTCTTAACAAGCTCAATCTTTTCTCTACCTTCTTGAACATATGGAATATATTTCTTACAATTGTTTTAATGTCTGTGTCGATTAATTCTATCATCTGTGCCATTTCTGGGACTGTTGCCCTTGGATAATTATTTTGTTCTTTTCATAAGGGGTTGTTTTACCCTCCTTTTGGCATACTTAGTAATTTTTTTTATTGGATGCCTGATATGAATTTTGCCTTTTTGCTTATTGGATATTGTAATATTCCTTTAAATGTTCTTGTGCTTTTTTCTGCAGTTAAGTTACTGGAACATAGTTTGATCCTTGGAGGCTTTCTTTTGAGCCTTGCTAGGTGGGACCAGAGCAGCCTCTGGGCTCACAGCCAAGGCAGTGCTCTTCTGTGTTCCCTATCTGATGCTCTGCATATTACAGGGTTTTTCCACTCTGCCTGGTGGGAACACAAATTCCTCCCAGTCATTTGTGAGCCCCACGAATCACCCCGTCTGTTCCTTGAGGTGGTCCTTTTCTGGCCTTAGTAGTTTCTCCACAGCACACGCTGATCAGCGTTTAATTTAAGATGCAAGAGGAACCCTCAAGAAATCTCTAGAAATTTCTCTTTTTGTGGCTCCCTCCTCTCCACTCGGCTCTCTCCTCTCTAGTGCTCTAGTGCCCTGTGACTTGTAGCTGCCATGGCCTCTCCAAATTCTCAACTCTCTCTCCTCAACTCAGGGAGACTTCTGAGCTTTGTTTGGGTTCCCTCTTTGGGTGCTGAGGCCTGGAAACCAGGCAGTGAGTTAGGGCTATCATGGGGCTCCCTTGTTTGTTTTCCTTTTCTACAGGATCACTGCTCTCCACCACTTGTTGTCTAGTGTCTAAAGACCATTGTTTTGCATATTTTGTTCATCCCTTTTTAGTTAAATTTTTTTTTAATGTTTATTTATTTTTGAGACAGAGAGATAGAGCATGAACGGGGGAGGGTCAATGAGAGAGGGAGACACAGAATCTGAAGCAGGCTCCAGACTCTGAGTTGTCAGCACAAGAGCCCGATGCGGGGCTCAAACTCACAGACCAATATCATGACCCGAGCCAAAGTCAGACGCTTAACCGACTGAGCCACCCAGGTACCCCTTCACTTTTTAGTTTTTAAGGTGTGTGTGTGTGATGGTAGATCTAGCCTGTTACTTCTTCAGGGTCAGAAATGGACATCCATATTTCCACACTATCTTTGAATTATGAAGCTATGGGCCTTAACTTCTCTGGGGACAATGCCTGGCACACATTACCTGCTGAATGACTAGAGGACTGAATGACTGGTCTCCTTAACTTTACTATAGAGTTAAAGATACAGTATGATTCTTCATTTGCCAGACTAGACACATATTAGTAAAGCTTCAAATAATTATATTTAGATCTATGCATACTTGAAACAAAATCCCTGCTCTGGCATTTAGTAGTTACTGATCTTATGACTTATTCCCTTCTGAGGATAACATGTGGCTTATAGGGCAGGCAGGAGAATGAAGCAAGAGGTGATGTGGGTAAAGTGCACAATAAGTTCTGAGTTAAAGTGGAGTTCTTGTTATTTTTAGTGTGCTGAAAGGGTGACCTTGCATTGATGCAAGACTTTATGATTCATGTGCTTTCCATATATATATCTTATATAACCCTAGCAATATATTTTCTCCCAAATAGTTACCTAGTTTAATAAAAAACAAACAAAATTCTCAAGGTTCTTATGAAAGAAGAAAAAACCAAAACAAAACAAGCTAATATTTCACTATTTGGAGACGTGGGAGCAGAGCATTGCTTTATAGAAGCCTCTTGAACATCATGCTCTACTTCTGGCTTTGAAGAACAACATCTGCCTTGCGTGATAGACTTTGTTTCTCAAGTTTTTAACTCATTCTTCATCTACTTGTGTATGCCAAAAGCTGTTTTCCACAGACTCCCCTTTGTACTCACCTTCTGTGAAATACAGCCTAAAACTGACAGCTGGTACAATTGGGAAGGTCTTGAATGGCTGGACTGCAAGTTCCCCTCCCCACTCTGCTCTCACGGATAAGGCCCCCCAGCCAAACAACCCTCCTTATCAAGGGGACCAGACACAGTCTCTGCTTATCTCTCACTAATGGGTTTTAGTTTCTTGCCAGCCTGTGGAATTATTCAAACAAGCCAATCATATCCCACTGTGGGAACCAGAGGGCACCTTACCCTCTTGACACTACAAAACCTACTTCCCATCCTCCCTGGTTGTTCATGCTACATCTGCATGCACCCTCCATGTGGTCCTGTGTGGGGCTCTGTGTCCTCCTTCCCTTGGCTATGAGGGCACATGACTCAGAAACTGCTGTTGATTTCATCTGCCCAATTCTGGGTATCAGATATTTGGCCATCCTCAGAACCCTAGGATGGGAATCTCTCCCTTGACAGTGGGGTGAATAGAAAGTGACTAAAACACCATCCTTGTCACCCACTGCACCTGCTCTCCTCACCTCTCAGCACTATTAGGGATGTGTGGAGACAGTGCCTCCAGATTCACTCCACCGAATAAAGAGATCAGGGTCTGAGAGGAGGAGGAAAGGGCAGGGAGAAAGAAGGCACGTACTAGGATGCTTGCTAATCCTTTCCAAGCTCTGGGAGTTTACAGACACTGGTTCCCAGAAGAGGTTGGGGGAGAGGGGATAAGGAGGCAGACCCAGCTTCTCCAGCTCTGGCTCTCAGTGCCAGCTCTCCCACACTCTGGCAGAGGATGACATGGAGTGTGGCAGGACAGGGTGTTCTTTCTGTGTACTCTTGTCCTCCCTTCATCATCACCCATGATGGGGAAGGAGTCTTTTAATCTGACGACATATCCAAATTATGCTGTGAGCAATCTGTATTAGGAAGAGGAAGATTTGCCTGTTAAATAACTTCTTTGGTCAAGAGTCCCACTGAGCATGTGAAATATGAAATTCATATGAAATATATATATATATATATATATATATATATATATGAAATATATATACATTTTTTACACGTGTTCTGTTTTATTATGTACAAAACCAAGCACACAATAATCATAACAGCAAATAACAAACATGCCCAACAGAGTCAGGCCATTTGAAAAGGAGCTCTGTACCTGCATGTAAATACATAATAAATACTGCTTCTCTGTTACTTTGAAATCTGGTATCACCTACAGTTTTATGTTTTTAACTACTCAAGTAAGTGAGCATAAGGAGGACTTAGGCAATATCTAAATCATGAAAGGTAAATATTCTTTCATCTCTCTGGAAACTAACCTAATAGCTTAAGAACCACTCCAAGCCTTCCTCCCTTTAGTCCGTAGCTGCCTTAAGATCAACTATGTCCCCCGATCTTTGTTGACATGGGTACCCACCCAGCCCTACAAGTCACTTATGAACCTCTGGCCAGTCTAGCCATTAAAGATTTGAGAAATAGTCTCAATCTAAATAAGTGTAGCTAATACTGATATATTTTTGCAGTTTGTTTTTGTATGTTTTTGTTTTCCACTGATTCTAAGCCTGAAGTAATTCTTCTTACATTATCTACACTATTTTTTTTACCTTGGATTATTTTAATTGGTTTAAACACAATGTGGATGTAAATAATTCCCCAGAAATGAGAGGCACTTCCCTGAATACTGAATGAATGACTCATGTCCCCAGACTAGCAGGACACTTGGTGGCTTGGACCTGACCAGCCAGAGGAGGTCATAACTCCCACTTGCCAGCACTGTCTGCATGAAAATGGCCACACTCCTGTCTGCAGCATTTACATAAGGAGGCTGTGTTGGAGATGTGTATCAGAAATCACAGAATTCAAATTGTGCTTATGTTCTGTAGTGAACCTATGCCGTTCATCAGGTGCTCCGATCCCATTGCAAGAATAGTGATTAACATAAACCATCAACCTGAGGCAAAAATGTAAACAGCCAAAGTCACTTCTGGAGGCTTTTAAAATGGTTTTAACATGTGACATTATAACTATTCTCCAAATTAGGCAACCGACTTCAATCAAAGAGCAAGGAATAAATGGAACATTTCAGGCACCACCTATAAATTTCTTTAAATTTTTTTTTAATGTTTATTTATTTTTGGAGGAGAGAGAGACAGAGTGTGGGGGGAGGGCAGAGACAGAGGGAGACAGAATCTGAAGCAGGCTTCAGGTTCTGAGCTGTCAGTATAGACCCTGTTGTGGGGCTCAAACCCACAAACCACAAGATCGTAACCTGAGCTGAGGTCAGATGCTCAACTGACTGAGCCACCCAGGTGCCCCCCACCTATAAATTTCTTAATCATGATGGCCTTCAGCTCCGACACATGCAAGGCGAAGCAGCCTGTGACCCTCAACCTGAGGGATCTCCAAGAGTACCCACAGAGAGCATTACCAGAGAAGGCAGCGGCTCAGCCTAAACCCCCTAGTATTAGTAACAGGAGTATGTATATGTGTATAACATGCTTACAGAGATTTATCAGCCCTGAAATGTTATCAAGAGCTAAGTAAAAATCTGAGCAGAGAAAGGATCATGAGTGAGGTGCAGTACCAGCTGTGTATAAAGGACTAGTCCATTTGTGCTCGCAAGGAGCAAGACCAGGCGCAGAACACATGGGGTGCCACTCAGGAAGCACAGAAGAGTGAAGTAAGACCAGTACTATTTTCAAACTACACTAAAGACACCGAGTGTAGAAGTTACAGCATCCCCGAGAACTTGGGAAGGGATGCCCACTGGATATGCATCTTTGTTCATATCCAAAGGTACAAGATCTTAGTGTGAAGAGCATGCTTTCTCCCATAGGGTAGTGTGAAAAATAGACTCTAAGGGGGAATCTGTGAAAATCTAGAAATGAAGTCTTAGAAGAAAGAAATGACCATGAAAATGTGTATATGTTATTTAATACTATTAAAGTCAAATTTTAAAATGGGACCTTAATATTGAAATTTTGCCCATTATTATTTCATTTATAAATGCATCTTGTCCTTATGCTATTAACTTAAAGTGTCTTGGACAGCACTGGCTGCTCCGTGCAGCCTGCAGGCCAGTATGCATTTTCAAATGAAAAGAGCCAAGTTTTTAATTTGCCCCAAAGGTGAAAAAATTGAAACCAATGTGTATGAAAACAAAGAGAGTGATCATTTAAAGGCATAAAATCAGCTACAGTCATTGAAACATACTGGATATCAAGTAGTTAACCGAAGGTTTTAAGGATATTCACAATATCAACAGAAGTGTCACAGCACAACTGTACAGACAAGGAGGCATCGCTTAAGGGCAGTTAAATAAGAAGCATCTAGAAGAGCCAGGGAGCCACAGAACCAGTTAAGGATATTAAGAAGACACTCAGTAATCCCTATTATTCCTATTCCACTCCCCCTCTCCATCTCAAAATGTGTCCTCACTCCTCTGCCCCAAAGCAAGGTGATAAAAGCTGCTCTTGCAAAGTAAAACAGACCCTTATGTTGACTACAGACAGCAGGATATCCAGGTCTCAAATCAGTAATGGAATGACTGTGACAGTCACATGTGGTTCTGTATGTGTCTGATTTCAGGCCTTTTGTGTACGAACTCTAAAATGTGGTTTTCCCATGCACTTTCTTCCAGAGGCCACATATGCCAGAAACACTAGGGTGCCAGAATTTTCATGTTTATCTCCCACCTAACAGTAGCATTCCTGCTGAGACCCACTAACTTATACCTGGACAAAGTCTTTGCACTACTTTAACTTCAAACCACAAAGACTCCAAAGGTGGACTTCACCACTGTGAAGCTATCACAACCCTATCACAGCTATCATTGCCCTTACACAAAATGTTATCAAAAAAATTGTTGCCTTCTCCACCGGAAGTCAACTGGGACTCATGATAGTAACAATCGGCATTAACCAACCCTACCTTGCATTCCTACACATTTGCACACATGCATTTTTCAAAGCTATGCTGTTCATATGCTCTGGATCAATTATTCACAGCCTAAACGATGAACAAGACATTTAAAAAATAGGCGGCTTATATAAAATAATACCATTCACCACTACATCCCTCATTGTCAGAAGCCTCACACTCACAGGAATACCCTTCCTAACAGGCTTTTACTCTAAAGACTTAATCATTGAGACCACCAACACATCAAATGCCAAAGCCTGAGCCCTAATAATAACTCTCATCGCCACATCCCTAACAGCCACCTACAGTTCCCAAATCATATTCTTCGCACTCCTAGGACAGTCTTGTTTCAACTCCTTAATTTTAATCAACAAAAATAATCCCCTCCTAATAAACTCTATCAAACATCTTTTAATCCGAAGTACTTTTGTGGGGTATCTAATTTCTTATAATATCCCCCGACAACAATTCCACAGATAACTATGCCTCATTATCTGAAATTAACTGCCCTTGCTATGACTATTATAGGTTTCATTATGGCATTAGAACTTAGCAACTAAAAACCTAAAATTTAAACATACTTCAAGCCTCTTCAAATTCTCCAATTTGTAGGATACTTCCCAATCATTATGTACTGCATCCCACCAATAGAATCTGATTCAATGCTACTAGAAATAATCTGATTAGAAAATATATTACCAAAATCCATCTCCTATTTTCAGATAAAAACAACAACTACTATGTCTAACCACAAAGGATTAATTAAATTATATTTCCTCTCCCTCATGATCACCCTAACTCTCGGCCTATTCCTACTTAATTTCCACAAGTAACCTCCACAATTACTAGAATACCAGTAAGGAAGGACAAACCAGTGACAATAACTAATCAAGTTCCATAGCTATATAAAGCTGTAATTCCTAGGTTTCCTCACTAAAAAATCCTGAATCATCTGTATCATAAATAACTCAATCACCTGCACCATTAAACTTAAACACCACCTCAATCTCATCCTCTTTCAGAATATAACAAGCTGTTAATAATTCTGTAACACCTCCATAATAAATATTCCTAACACAGTCTTATTAGATGCTCAAACCTCAGGATACTGTTCAGTAGCCATAGCCATAGTATAACCAAATACCAGAAGCATGCCCCCCAAGTAAATTAAAAGACCATTAAACCTAAGAAGGAACCCCCAAATTTCAATACAACTCCACAACCAACACCACCAGCCACAATTAATCCAAACCCACCATAAAAATTGGAGAAGGCTTTGAAGAAAAACTAACAAAGCTAATCACAAAAATAGCACTTAGAATAAATACAATGTACATCATCATTATTCCCACATGGAATCTCCATGACCAATGATATGAAAAACCACCGTTGAATTTCAACTGTAAGCATTTAATGACCAACATCCGAAAATCTCACCCACTCATCAAAATCATCAACTTATCATTCATCAGCCTTCCAGCTCCATCCAACATTTCAGCATGGTGAAACTTCAGCTCCTTACTAGGAGTCTGCCTAATTCTACAAATGCTAACAGGCCTATTCCTAGCCATGCACTATACAACAGACACAGCAACCCCCTTCTCATCAGTAACTCACATTTGCCGTGACGTCAACTATGGCTGGATTATCTGATATACACATGCTAACAGAACTTCTACATTTTTCATCTGCTTATTTATACATATAGGTCGAGGCATATACTCTTACACCTTCTCAGAAACACGAAACATCAGAATTGTACTGCTATTTACAATCATGGCTATGGCCTTCATAGGTTACATTACCATGAGACCAAATATCCTTCTGGGGGGCTAATGTCATCACGAACCTCCTATCAGCAATCCCCTATATTGGAACTAACTTAGTAGAATGAATCTGAGGGGGATTCTCAGTAGACAAAGCCATCTTAACACAATTCTTTGCTTTCCACTTTATTGTCCCATTTATCATCTCAGCCTTAGCAACAGTCCACCTTTTATTCTTACATGAAGCAGAATCCAACAACCCCTCAGGAATAATATCTGATTCAGATAAAATCCCATTCCACCCATACTACACAATCAAAGACATCCTAGGCCTTTTATTCCTCATTCTAATACTAATATTACTTGTCCTATTTTCACCCGACCTTTAGGAGACCCAGACAACTACACCCCTGCCAATCCCATAAACACACCACCACCCATTAAGCCTGAATGGTATTTCCTATTAATATATGCAATCCTCCCATCCATGCCCAATAAACTGGGAGGGGTCTTAGCCCTAATTCTCTCTATCCTAATCCTAGCAATCATCCCCCTACTCCACACTTCAAAACAACAAGGAACAATATTCTGACCACTTAGCAAATGCCTATTCTGATTTTTAGTAGCAGACCTACTAACCCTAACATGAATTGGATGTCAAACAGTAGAATATCCTTGCATCACCATTGGTCAATTAGCCTCCATCCTATACTTCTCTAACCTCCTAATCTTCATACCTGTTTCCGGTGTTATTGAAAACCATCTTTTAAAATGAAGAGTCTTTGTAGTATATAAAATACCTTGGTCTTGTAAACCAAAAAAAGGAGAATATCTGCCCTCCCTAAGACTTCAAGGAAGAAGCAGCAGCCCCACCATCAGCACCCAAAGCTAAAATTCTATTTAAGTTATTCCTTGCAATACCAGAAATTGACACCAGAACTTTCATAATTCATATATTGCATACTTTTTTACTGTGCTTGCCCAGTATGTCCTCATTTCGCCATGGTCTGCAAACAAACCTTATGGCCATGTGGACCTAAGCATGTACAATAAATCTATTATAGTATATAAGATATACTATGCATAATCGTGCATTAACTGATATTCCCCTGGATATTAAACATATACAATAAATCTATTAATATTACATAAGACATATTGTGTATAATCGTGCATTAACTGATTTCATGGATGGTCTTCTATGGACCTCAACTGTCTGCAAGAGTTTAATCACCTGGCCTCGAGAAACCAGCAACCCTTGCTTGAATGTGTACCTCTTCTCACCCTGGGGCCATTCCAACATGGGGGGGTTTCTATACTGGAACTAAACCTGGCAACTGGTACCTACTTTGGGGCCATTTCAATTCTTTACTCCAATCCTACAACTACCTCAGATAGGACATCTCGATGGACTAATGACTAATCAGCCCATGATCACATATAACTGTGGTGTCATGCATTTGGTATTTTTTAAATTTTAGGGGAGGAACTTGCTATGACTTAGCTATGACCGTAAAGGTCTTGACGCAGTCAAATAACTTGTGGCTGGGCTTATTTACTATGCTATGTCTCCACATCACACAGATAAGGTGGAATTCAGTCAATGGTTACAGGACATATACTTTAACTCAATGCTTCAACAGGGATGCACACACATACACGCACATGCACAGGTACACATACATGCACACGTACATATATACAAGTACACATGTCTTTATCCAACAGATAAATAGGTTAACCAACCCCTCTTACCCCCGTAACCTCATGATAGATATATGTATTTATTATTATATACCAAACTCCAAAAACAAGACTAAATTCGCATCTAAACATAAGGCCTGAGTACAAATCCTTATAGATACATCAAAAAATCCCAATTAAACATTAGCCATAAATATCAGCGTGACACCTCGACTCACAGCTATTTATGGATATGCAGTCCTGAGCTCTAATTTGTCCCTATTGAGCAATATTCTCTCACAACTAATACTATAAATCAATCAACTAATCCAACATACCTCTGTCAATGTAGTTTAAATAAGAAAGCAAGGCACTGAAAATGCCTACATGAGTCGCCAGTCTCCATAAACACAAAGGTTTGGTCCTAGCCTTTCCATTAGTTATTAATAGGATTACACCTGCAAGCCTCTGCACCATGGTGAAAATGCCCTCTAAGTCATTAATGATTTAAAGGAGCCGATATCAAGCACACAACAACATAGCTCATGACACCTTGCTTATCCACACTCCCACAGGACAGCAGTGATAAAAATTAAGCCATGAATAACAGTTCGACTAAACCATATTAAATTAGGGTTGGTAAATTTCATGCCAGCCACAACGGTCATACAATTAACCCGACCTAATAGACCTATGGCGTAAAGTATGTTAAAGAGGAGCCTCATGCTAAAATTAAATTTTAACTAGGCTGTAAAAAGCTACAGTTAACATAAAAATATAACACCAAAGTAACTTTAACACCTCTGACCACATGATAGCTAAGACCCAAACGGGGATTAGCTATCCCACTATGCTCAGCCCTAAACTTAGCTAGCTAAACAAATCTGTCCTCCAGAGATCTACTAGCAACAGCTTAAAACTCAAAGGACTTGGCGGTGCTTTATATCCTCTAGAGGAGACTGTTCTATAATCAATAAACCCTGATATACCTCACCACCCCTTGCTAATCCAGTCTATATACTGCCATCTTCAGCAAACCCCAAAAAGGAAGAAAAGTAAGCACAAGTATCTTAACATAAAAAAGTTAGGTCAAGGTGTAATCTATGAGGTGGAAAGTAATGGGCTACATTTTCTATATTAGAACATATTTCCATGAAAGCCCTTATGAAATTAAGAACCCAAGGAGGATTTAGTAGTAAATTGAGAATAGAGAGCTCAATTGAATTGGACCATGAAGCACACACACACTGCCTGTCACCCTCCTCAAGTGACAAAAATCCAAAGATAACCTATTCAGACTATAAAAAACACAAGAGGAGACAAGTTGTAACAAGGTAGGCATACCGGAAAATGTGCTTGGATAAAACAAGATGTAGCTTAAACAAAGCATCTGGCTTATACCCAGAAGATTTCATATCAAACTGACCATATTGAGCCAAAATTAGCCCAAACCAACATAAATTCAATTAGCATAAAACAATAAATCAAAACATTTAGTTAATTCTTAAAAGTATAGGATATAGAAATTTAATTTGGCACTATAGAGAAAGTACCATAAGGGAAAGATGAAAGAAAAATTAAAAGCCTTAACAGTAAAGATTACCCCTTGTATCTTTTGCATAGTGAATTAGCTAGAAAAACCTAACAGAACTTAAGATAGGCCCCCCGAAACCAGATGAGCTACCTATGAACAATCTTTACAGGATGAACTCACCTATGTTGCAAAATAGTGAGAAGATTTATAGGTAGAGGTGAAAAGCCTAACGAGCCTGGTGATAGCTGGTTACCCAGAATAGAATTTTAGTTCAACTTTAAACCTACCTAAAAACCCAAAAATTCTAATGTAAGTTTAAAATATAAGAAGGTACAGCTCTTTAGAACTAGGCTACAACCTTTTTTAGAGAGTAAGCATAAACATAACCATAGTTGGCCTAAAAGTAGCTATCAATTAAGAAAGCATTCAAGCTCAACAATTAAAACACCTTAATACCAAAAATATGCAACCAACTCCTAATACTTAATACTGAGTTAATCTATTTAATAATAGAAGCTATAATGCTAGCATGAGTAACAAGAAATATTTCTCCTTGCATAAGCTTATATCAGAGCAGATAACCACTGATGGTTAACAATAAGATATAAACAACCTAAGTATAAACTAAATATCAAACGAAATTGTTGACCCAACACAGGTATGCAATCAAGGGAAGATTAAAAGAAGTAAAAGGAACTCCACAAACACAAACCCCGCCTGTTTACCAAAAACATCACCTCTAGCATTTCTAGTATTAGAGGCACTGCCTGCCCAGTGACATAGGTTAAACGGCCACGGTACCCTGAAGGTGCAAAGGTAGCATAATCACTTGTTTCCTAAATAGGGACCTGCATGAACAGCCACACGAGGGTTTTACTGTCTCTTACTTCCCATCCGTGAAACTGACCTTCTGTGAAGAGGTGGGAATATGGCAATAAGAAGAGAAGACCCTGTGGAGCTTTAATTAAGAGACTATACCAACACAACCAACAGGGAAAACAAATCTCCACATGGGCCAACAATTTAGGTTGGGGTGACTTCGGAGAATAAAATAAGCTCCAAGTAATTTAGATCTATACTTACTAGTCAAAAGTACGACATCACATATTGATCCAAAAACTTGATCAACGGAACAAGTTACCCTGGAGATAACAACGCAATCCTATTTTAGAGTCCATGTTGACAAAAGGGTTTACAACTTCCATGTTTGATCAGGATATCCTGATGGTGCAGCAGCTATCAAAGTTTCGTTTGTTCAACAATTCAAGTCCTACGTGATCTGAGTTCAGATTGGAGCAATCCAGGCTGGTTACTATCTATTAAATAATTTCTCCCAGTACAAAAGGGCAAGAAAAATGAGGCCTATTTTAGTAAAGCGCTTTCAACACAATAGATGATATAATCTCAATCTAAACAGTTTACTAATTTACATTGCCCGAGAGTTTGGGTTCATTAGGGTGGCAGAGACCCGTAATTGCATAAAATGTAAATCCTTATCAGAGGTTCAACTCCTCTCCCTAACAACATGTTTACAATTAATATTCTTTCATTAATCATTTAAATCCTCCTTGCCGCAGCTTTTGTAACATTAGTTAAACGTAAAGTACTAGGATATATACAACTTTGTAAAGGACCAAACATTGTAGGACCATATGATCTGTTTCAACCCATTGCAGACGCCATAAAACTCTTCGCTAAAGAACCCCTTCGACCCCTCACATCCTCTATATCTATATTCATTGTAGCACCCATCCTAGTCCTCTCACTAGGCCTAACCATATGAATCCCCCTACCTATACCATACTCACTTACATAAACTTAGAAGTACTATTTATACTAGCTATATCAAGCCTCTCCGTTTACTCAATCCTATGATCAGGATGGGCCTCGAATTCAAAATACTCTTTAATTGGAGCCCTATGAACTGTCGCCTAAACAATCTTATATGAAGTCACACTAGCCATTATTCTCCTATCAGTATTACTAATAAATGGGTCCTTCATACTAATGGCATTAATTATCACCCAAGAACACATATAATTAGTTCTTCCCACATGACCCCTAGCCATAATATGATTCATTTCAACATTAGCAGAAACTGATCAAGCTCCATTTGATCTGACAAAAGGAGAATCAGAACTTGTTTCTGGATTCAACATTGAATACGCTTCAGGTCCTTTTTGCCCTATTCTTCCTAGCAGAATATGCCAACACTATTATCATAAGTATCCTCATAACAACCTTATTCTTTGGAGCATTCCATAAGCCATATATACCAGAACTATATACCGTTAACTTCACCGTCAAAACCTTACTTCTAACAGTCACCTTCCTATGAATTTGAGCATCCTACCCGTGATTCCAATATGACCAACTCATACATCTCCTATGAAAAAACTTCTTCTCATTCTAGCCCTGTGCACATGACATGTATCTTTACCCATTATCACAGCAAGTATTCCAACCCAAACATAAGAAAAGATAAAAGAGTTACTTTGTCTTTTTTTTTTTTTATTTAAAAAAAATTTTTTTTTCAACGTTTATTTATTTTTGGGACAGAGAGAGACAGAGCATGAACGGGCGAGGGGCAGAGAGAGAGGGAGACACAGAATCGGAAACAGGCTCCAGGCTCTGAGCCATCAGCCCAGAGCCCGACGCGGGGCTCGAACTCACGGACCGTGAGATCGTGACCTGGTTGAAGTCGGATGCTTAACCGGCTGCGCCACCCAGGCGCCCCTAAAAGAGTTACTTTGATAGAGTAAATAACAGAGGTGTAAATCCTCTTATTTTTAGAATTATAGGACTCGAACCTAATACTAAGAATTCAAAAATCTTTGTGCTACCATATTACACCATATTCTACAGTAAGGCCAGCTAAGTAAGCTATCGGGCCCATACCCCAAAAATGTTGGTTTATATCCTTCCTGCACTAATTAAATCCCCTATTCTCATTAATATTATATCAAAAGTCATTTCGGGAAGCATAATCGTGACAGCAAGCTCTCACTGCCCGATAATCTGAATTGGCTTCGAAATAAACATACTGGCTATTATTCCTATTCTCATGAAAAAATTTAACCCACGAGTTACGGAAGCATCCACAAAATATTTCCTAACACAAGCAACTGCATCCATGCTCCTAATAATAGAAATCACTATTAACCTATTATATTTAGGACAATGAACAGTATCAAAAAATCTTGACCCCACTGCATCTATCATAATAACCACTGCTCTGACAATAAAACTGGGCTTGGCTCCATTTCATTTTTGAGTTCCTGAGGTCACACAAGGAATCTCCCTATTCTCAGGCCTAATCCTATTAACATTACAAAAAAATCGTACTACGGTCTATCCTCTACCAAATTTCATCTACCATCAACCCCAATTTACTCCTAATAATAGCTATCATATCAGTCCTAATTGGAGGATGAGGAGGATTTAACCAAACACAGCTGCGAAAAATCTTAGCATACTCCTCAATCGCCAACATAGGTTGAGTAACAGCTATCATACTCTATAGCCCTACAATAACAATCCTAAACCTAACAATTTATAATTTTGATAACACTCACCACCTTCATATTATTTATACACAGCTCGGCCACAACAACACTATTGCTATCACAAACATGAAACAAAACACCCTTAACCACCTCACTTATCCTAGTATTAATACTGTCCCTAGGAGGCCTTCCACCACTCTCAGGATTTACCCCAAAATGAATAATCATTCAAGAACTAATAAAAAAATTAAATAATCAATATACCCATGCTACTAGCCATTATAGCACTCCTCAACCTATGCTTTTATATATGACTGACATATGACACAGTACTAACTATATTTTCTTCAACAAACAGCATAAAAATAAAATGACAATTTGAAGATACAAAAAAAAATAATTCTCTTGCTCCCTTTCATCATAACTTCAACCATGTTACTTCTACTCACACCAATATTATTCATCTTGGACTAGGAGTTTAGGTTACAACAGACCAAGAGCCTTCAAAGTCCTAAGTAAATCACATCTATTTAACTCCTGCACACCCAACCCTAAGTACTCCAAGAATGTATCTTCCATCAAATGATTGCAGATCAAACACTTCAATTAAGCTAAGCCCTTACTAGATTGGTGGGCCTCCATCTCACGAAATTTTAGGTAACAGTTAAATACCCTAATCAACTAGCTTCAATCTACTTCTCCCGCCGCCAGTCTAGGGGGAAAAAAGGCAGGAGAAGCCCTGGCAGCGTTTGAAGCTGCTTCTTTGAATTTGCAATTCAATATATTTCACTGCAGAGCTTGGTAAAAAGAGGGCTTGAACTTCTGTTCTTAGATTTATAGTCTAATCCTTTAGTCAGCCATTTTACGTAGGTTCATAAGCCGCTGGTTATTTTCTACTAACCACAAAGATATTGGCACTCTCTACCTCCTATTCGGTGCCTGAGCTGGCATAGTAGGAACTGCCCTTGGCTTTCTAATTTGAGCCGAACTTGGCCAACCTGCCACCCTACTAGGAGACAATCAGATCTACAACATAATTGTCACTGCCCATGCATTTGTAATAGTTTTCTTTATGGTAATACCAATCATAATCAGAGGCTTTGGAAATTGATTGGTGCCATTAATAACTGGACACCAGATACAGCATTCCCTCGGATAAATAATATAAGCTTCTGACTTCTTCTCCCATCCTTCCTACTTCTACTCACATCATCAATTGTAGAGGCTGGTGCAGGAACTGGATGAATCACATACCCTCCTCTAGCTGGCAAACAAGCCCATTCAGGAGCCTCCGTGGACCTAACCATTTTTTTCCTTACACTCTGCAAGTGTTTCTTCAATTTTAGGTGCTATTAAAACTTTATTACTACAATTATTAACATAAAACCCCCATATCTCAATATCAGACACCCTTATTTGTCTGATCTGTCCTAAACACTGCTGTCTTGTTACTCATTACTACCAGTACTAGCTGGTGGAATTACAATGTTAATGACAGACTAAAACCTAAATACCACCTTCTTTGACCCTGCTAGGGGAGGAGATCCTATCTTAAATCAGCACTTATTCTGATTTTTTGGACATCCAGAAGCCTATATTCTAATTTTACCAGGCTTCGGAATAATTTCACACATCGTCACTTATTATTCAGGCAAAAAGGGGCCCTTCGGCTATATAGGAATAGTCTGAACAATAATATCCATTGGTTTCTTAGGTTTCATTGTATAAGCCCATCATATGTTCACTGTGGGAACGGACATTGACACACGAGCATATTTTACGTCAGCCACCATAATTATTGCTATCCCTACTGGAGTAAAAGTTTTCAGGTGACTTGCCACTCTTTACAGAGGCAATATTAAATGATCACCTGCTATACTATGAGCCCTGGGCTTCGTATTTACTACCGTAGGTGGTCTAAGGGGAATCGTACCAGCAAACTCTTAACTAGACATCGTTCTTCATGACACTTACTATGTAGTAGCTCACTTCCATTATGTATTATCAATAGGGGCAGGTGGTGGTAAAATATATGTATTTCACCTCGGCCTGGAGGAGACGCTGCCCGTCAGCCAGGGCCCCTGCCCCAGGGAGTTCCAGCTCCAGCTCCCGCTAAGCAGCTCCTCGGGAGAAGCGGTTCTGCTGTGCCGCCCCGGCTTCTCAGCTGAGCCACAGGAACTGGGAGCTGAGCCCCGGCCCCCATTGGCGCCACCTCCCCAGGAAAGGCCTAGTCAGGGCCAGGAAGTCAAACTTGGGAGCAAGTCAGGTGTTGCAGGCCCGAGATGCACGCCCTTCAGCCCGCCTTTTTTTTTTTTTTTTTTAAAGGGGAAGCAAGTTTATTTGCAGGTGAACAGCAACAACATTTACAAAACACATTTTGTACAGTCAAGTCTGCACTGCCCTTACACAATAGGGGAAGGAAGACCTCGTCCTTCCAACAGCCATAAACAGGCCTGGATAATGAGTTTATGAAAAACACTTTCTTTTCCTTCAGCACACAAAATTATTTACGAAGCTGTACAGTTCAGAAATAGGAAGCAAAGAGAAGAAAACTACCTCAAAGAGAGCAACAGCTCCTTTCTGTTGGCAGTCGTCATTTTACAGACATACACTATGCATCAGAGACCTAACATTTGGAGACGAATGGGTGACATATCAGAGCTACAACAATAAGTATTGTATTTATTTCTAATGGGGAATTAGAAGACCCTCTTTGGATATCAGTTCTTGAAAAGATTCTGCAATTTCAGAGCACATCAGTGCTGAGAAATCCTTTAGAAAACCTTTTGTTTAAGGGTTAATCATTTAATGTATTAACATTTTCACTTACAAACATAAAATTTGCATATACAGTGAAAAATAGGTTCTGTGAACACTGAAACATATGTACATGAAACATATATATATATATGAAATACATATGAAGCATATATAGAAGATGATCTGAGAATTAATATGATGAATATTTGATGAATCTGTATATTTTTCATAGGCAGCTGATTTAAAAATCTTCCTGCTAAGCTGGTAACTAGTGTGGCTGTTCTAGATGGTGAAGATCTCTTTCCACATTGACTAAATCAGAATGGTCTCTCCTAAGTGAGTGAGATAAAGAATCCTACTAAGATTCATCAACAATCTGGGGACAACACAAGGCTCTATTCTAAGTGCTTGTTTACATACATTATCTCATTTAATCCCCATAACAACTCCACAGGGTGCTGGCTGTGTGACTTCTGGCACTCTCTGAGTCCCTTCTATAAAATGGGAGAGTCACAATGCTTATCTCATAGAGTTTTTGTGAAAATTAAATGAGGGAATCGATGTAAACCGCTTAGCCCAATTCTTAGTATACATTAAGTGTGAAGAGTAGCAGAATACGCTGCCCCCAAATATGTCTCTTTGGCATAAAACTATTTTGAGAAATTGCAGACATAGGGGAAACTCTGAAAACAAAAGAGAAGGGAAACTTACATTAGAGAGGGCCCTGTATCTGGAAGACAGCTACTACCAGAGGAAACTTTTTTCACTTGAGAGATTTTTCTGCCTGGCAAGGCAAACTCTGTTTGGGCCATCATTTGAACACAAGCTCGGATTAAAGCTGGAGGTGGGCCTGTTACAGCTAGACCAGGTCTCTGACCACCAGGTGTGTTTGCCTCTTCTGGCCCAACGCAATGGTAGGCGGTGCACTATATGGTAAAGTACAGTGGCTGACACAGACCTTGGGGCTAGATTGCCTGTATTCTAATCCCACTCCTGCCATTTAGTAGCTATGGAACCTTGGGCATTTAGGTAAATGTACCTAGTTTGTCATCTGTAAAATGGGAAGAACAACAGCCCCTACCTCAGAGGACTGTCATGAGGATTAAAGGAGGCAGTGATGTAAACGTGCCTGGCATGCTGTGAGTACTAATGATTGATTGCTATGCCACCTTGATGAATAGCATTTGAGTAGAGGACTACTTGAAGCAGACCTAATACAAAATACTAATAAGAGGCTACTAGGAGTTCTCACCTCTATCATGTGGGGAACCCCCTGAAAAGAATGGTTTTGGGTGCTTAAACAGCTAACCCATATTGAGTATTGTTTACGGGGTGCCGTGCTTAAGCGCTTTTCCTGTTTTAACTTATTTAATCTTCATAATAATGCCATAAGATAGGCACTGTTGCTCTTCCCAGTTTATAGATGAGGAAATGGAGGTACATAGAAGCTAAGCACCTACTGCTCTAGGCAGTAGGCAGGACTATGTTGAAGGGCCATATGAATGTGGTTTGGGGCACAGAGCTCACTCAGTCATAGTGTTCACGTGCACTTAGAGCAGGAGACAGCAGCCTGGTCTAGGAGGAGAGAGGGAGTATGCTAAACCTTTGAAAATTCCCTTGTTAGCAGAGGAGGTGGTGAGAGCCTGCAGGGTACGTTTCTTACCCTCTAACTAGAAGCCACTGCCACAAGAAGTCACCTCACTGAGCCTTCTAGCAAAGAACATGACAAAGGAATGCTGTCCCAAAACTGGCATTCATGCAAACTGATAAGAACAAGGGATGGATGGCTTTGTGGGGTAAAATGACTCTAAGCACAACACTGAGGTGAGGCAGAGATGCCTTTCTGGCCAGAAATATCCATCCTACCACCTGTCTGAAAACTCTTTCCAGAATTCCCCGTTTAGAAAGGAAAGGACACAGGGAACATGTTAAACTGTCTTCAGGTACCACTAATTACCAGTTAATCCTTTGGAGTCGCTGTTTTATGTGTATTTGATGAAAAGATTGAATTTAATGTCATCCAGCTGAGAGGAGGAAAGGGAAAAAGATTAATAAGCTAAATGGTGTGTGTGGTTGGGGGTAAAGTGGGGTGGGAAAAAGGAGGGGGTAGGGGAACTAGGGGATCTGAGAATGAAATTGGGCACCAGAGACATTTCTGCCTGCTTCCAATTTCTCTTAGCCGGCCTTGAAAATGCCATTCAGGAGGACCTCATGTGATTCTTTGGCATGAATGTTGTATAACGCTGACCCTTGGGAGAGGGCAGACAGGAGTACTGTCTCTTTCATCTCTAAAAACACTTTACTTTCTATTCAGCAGCTGCCCTATTGCAATTTAAGTTCCCATCAGTCAAACAGACATTAAGTGGCTTCTTATGTAAATACTTACAGAGCTCTGACTTTGCAGGGCTCTCTGAAAACCATTGTTTCTTAGAAGTTCTTTGAAGTTTTCCATCGGCTCCAGCAAGTGTGTGCAGATATATCCACAGATGGAAAATATTCCTGTGCAAATGAACTCCAAAATTATAAAGTTACAAGAAAGATAATATGCTGAAAATTCACTGCTGGAGCAGCGCCCTCAAAAGGTCATCATCAGGTAACAAGATTGGGAAATTGTTTTGCTGTTAATTATTGTCCTCATTTAGAACAGAACTTTAAGAATTTTTTTTTAAGTTTTCGGGTGTTTGACAGGGGTGCCTGAGTGGCTCAGTTGGTTAAGTGTCTGACTCTTGATTTCGGTTTAGATCATGATCTCACGGTTCTCTCTCTCTGCCCCTCCTCTGCTCTCTTGCTATCTCTTAAAAAAAAAGCATTAAAAAAATAAAGTGTTTGACAATTTTAAGGCTATGATAAATTGAAGAATTTAAATTAAATTAAAAACAACATACTTAAAATACTGAAACAGTTTCCATTAACAATTTTTATTCAAAATATACCTGTATCTCTATCTTTGCCTCTACTGATCAACCAATCTACCTGTGGCCACAATAATATTTTGAGATATCAGCAAATTTTTATTGTAAATTTCATTGAATTATAATTTACATACAGAAAAGTGTATGAATCATAAGTGTACTGATGCACAAATCAATGTGTCTTTTTAAACTGAACATACCTGTGTGCCTAACACTAGCTCAAGAAACAGAAAGTTACTGGAACCAGTGTATATTCCCTCTGCCTTTGCTGGTACCCTGAGACCTTTTCTCTACCTTAAGCTAGAGTTTTCCAACTTCATGTCTTGGGAAAGGGAGGTCTCAGCAGATCACAGAATACAAAGCACTTTACTTTTTGACAGAGATCCAAGAATGAGAGATTTGGAAGAACATGAATCAGTCTCAGCCAATTTTTCTAACCATAAGCCCAGATCAAGGATTCTTGGATGGGGGAAGAGGAGGGAAAAAAATGGAGTGAGCAAATAAAGCAAAGACATTGGTGGGTCTCCCAGAAGGGAATTGGCCTTGCCCTAAGTTCAGAAACTGTCAGAGAAACTGTATAGGAACTTTGATCCACATGCAAATGCTGCCAGATCCAATAGTATTTGGCTTTCAATACAGTGAAGGCCTGAACCCTTGTTCAATTCAACTAAAGTCGCCCCCACATGCCATTTCTCAGGGTAACCTTCTGTGTCCTAATATGCACACTCCAGACATGCAGGTGACTCTGATGCAGATAGTCCTTGGTCTTTACTTTCAGAAACATGGATGTAGGTTTTTGTTCAGGCCATTCCCATGGTTCCCAAACTGGTCTGTGCATCATAATTACCTGGGGGCCTTGTTAAATATAGATTCCCAGGACCCACCACTAAATTTAATCAGGCCTGGCAGTCTGAATGTTGACCGACTCCACAAGTGATTATTATACAACCAGTCTGGCCTTCACTGGAGGACTGGATTTGGGAAGCTGCTCTTCTAGTGGCCTGTGAACTACACCATTTTAGGAGGACAAAGACTCAGGGCAGTGTGTTTCTGTGACCCAGCAGAGCCCACTTAGAAGCTGTTGAAGGTTGGGTAGCAGCTTAGATGGTAAGTCTCCTCTCCTGCCCTGAACTCAATAATATCACCCCCTCCTACCTGAATATACTTGCATAAAGGATTACAAAGTTAAGAAAGGTTGGCAAACTACTCTCCATGCCACAGTGGTAACCATTATCAACCGCATCTTTGCTTTGTCATTTATTTTATCAACAGAAGAATTAAGGATATATAAGGATAAGAATACCCCTAGTAAGAGGCCAAAGTCCCCTCCTCATTCCCTGAAGAAGAGATGGTGTAGTTGTGACACTGTTGGTCAGGCCTTCCTAGAACCAAGGCAGTGTCTTTAGGCCTCTTGAGGCTCCCAAGAGATGCTGCCGTGGATTAGCTTATATCCTTCTTCTTCTTCCTTTTTTTTTTAAAATTTTTTATTTATTTTTGAGAGAGAGAGAGAACAAAAGCAGGGGAGGGACAGAGACAGAGGGAGACACAGAATCCGAAGCAGATTCCAGGCTCTGAGCTGTCAGCACAGAGCCTGACAACAGGGCTCGAACCCAGGAACGGCGAGATCATGACCTGAGCCCAAGTCAGATGCTTAACTGACTGAGTCATCCAGGCGCCATGGTTATGTCCTTCTGATTAGAGAGTCCTCTGGGACTGGCTATGGAGGCTTTTAGAGCTCTGTTTTCAATTATTAAAAGCATGGCAAGGATCCAGAAAACATTTATTGTAATAATAATAATAATAATAATAATAATAATAAAAACAACAAATATAATAATAGTAGTAGTAGTAATAATAATAATTTTAAAAGTCAGGGCTCTAGCAGATTTTTTTCAACCCCTCTAGATGAGCTTATCTAAAGTCAAAGCTCCAAATATAATAACCTACTAGGAGAGTGGATGAGTCACTGATCAGTCATAGCTAGAGTATGTCACCACTCATTGGGCCTATGTGTTTTGGGCTGTCACTGACTAGGATCAAATCCCTGTCTGCCAATGGGAACAAATTGAAGAAATGGATAAAAGAGAAACCAGATGGAGAGAAATCTAGAATTTGAGACCATCTCCTACCCCCCAAATAATCCTCCAAATGTGATATTGGAGAAGTTTGAGATGATACAAAGAGAATTCATAGGGACCAGGTGATTCCTATTAAAAATGAGACTATCCAGGAAAAAACAAAGGATGGAGAAGAGGTGATCATTGAGTCACTTAAAATCCTGGTGCTGGCTACAGGGTAAGATGTTGAATGTTCTAACTTCTTATTTGGATTCAGGAAGAAGGATGGGAAAATATGAATCAGGTGGTGTTTATTTCAGTTTGCTTTTATCCAAATAAATTTTTATTTAAGTGTATCTTATATATGTGAAGGTACAAAATTATAAATTTATAGTTAGGTGACTTTTTACAAGGTAAACTTATGACTTTTATAAAGTGAGTATAGAATGAAGAATTATCAGTTCCCTGGAAGCCTCACCTTGCCTCCTCCTAATCACTGGTTCCCCTGAAGGAAATCACCATCCTAACTACTAACATGAGGGATTAATTTTTCCTACTTTTGAACTTTACATAAATGGACTCATATGGCATGTACTCTGTTATATCTGGCTTCTTTTACAGTATTTGTGAGTTCATCTACATGTTTGTGTGTAGCTGTTCATTTTCATTACTATATAGTGTTCCATCCTATGGACATACCACAGATTCTCTATTCTATTGCCAGACTATTTAAGGTTCTTTTCAACTCTTTGCTATTACAAATAATGCTGCTATGAATTTGTGTGTTTTTATGATAATCTTTATCTTTTACATTATTATAAAAGGAATTCAACTATTTTTATTTAAGAAGAACATGTTGAATGTATGACAAAGTATTTTCCTGGAACTAAAATAAGTATATTTGTATAAGAATAAAATATTACGAGCATACACTATCAATGGTACACATCACAACCTCCTCTTTTACTTTGTGAATAGTGGGAGAAAACCACAAACACATGATTAGAGTATTGAGAAGTATTGTCAGGAAAACTGTATTTATGGCTCCTCTGGTTGAGAAATTTATAATGTAGTTTTCTGTTTTTCACTATAGACCATAATCTGGGTGATCTTTTCCTGATAGGAAATCCTTAAACCAATTCATAATATCTTATTAATCATATATTAATATATTATATATATTATCATATATTATGATATATCATATATTAATATATAACATATATACATATATAATATATAACATATAACATATATCATATATTAATCATATTAATCATATATTAAAAGTTCATTTAAAACTGTTGTTTCTCCATGAATGTGTTCTAGCTCTGGTGTCTTGGTGAGGGAGTGGTGGATGAATGCCAGCTCAGTGGTGCTCTCTCTGCATATTCCATAATGTCCATGTTGCCTCTGTGTAACAGTTAGGATCACGTTTAGCTCCACATTACAAAACAACAGTATGAAACAAGACAAAATAACAGTGACTTAAGCTCGATATGGTTTATTTCTCTCTTAGTTTGGGGATACATTATGATATCTTTAAGATAGTATTGGCGATCCAAGCTTTTATTTTCCTTATCTGTTATCCTAAGCACACAACTTCCATTCCAATGGTCACCTCATGGTTCATTAGGGTTGCTAGTGATTCAACTGATAGCTGGTCCATGTTAAAGGCAAGGAGGAGGGAGGAGGGTGGAGGAGGAGGAGGGGGAGGAAGAAATTCTTGAACAGTCAGATTTCTCAAGACTTCTTTTAAATCAAAACTAAAGTAACCACTTAATTTACTCAGTAAGTTAGGTCAGCGGATACATACTTAAGTCACCAACATATATTATGTTTTGCCTTTTCTTTGTGTATTGTGTATTGTGTATTTGTGTATTTGCCTTTTCTTTCTATGTGTATTGCCTTTTCTTCTGATACACATACATACACACACACACACACACTGACCCTTGAACAATACAAGAGCTAGGGGCCCTGACTCCCCATGCAGTTGAAAATCTGCATATATTTTGCCTCCCCCAAAACTTTACTAATAGCCTACTGTTGACTGGAAGCCTTAATGATAACAGTTGATTAACACACATTTTATGTTATATGTATTATATACTGTATTCTTAAAGTAAGTTGGAGAAAAGAAAGTGTTAAGAAAATCATAAAGAAGAGAAAATACATTTACAGTACGGGTCTATATTTCCACGATAAGTGAGCCTGTGCAGTTCACACCTGTGTTGTTCAAAGGTTTTATATATATATGTGTGTGTGTGTGTGTGTGTGTGTATGGCAAGATGTAAAGAATATTGAAAATAAATTCCTCTGAATTTTCACTTAAAGGCTAAGTTAAGCACTACCTTACTTTTCTAACTCAAATCTCTTCAGCAGTGTTTTCCTTTGTGGTAATGGAAAATAGCTGATTGTAGATGATTAGATAAAAGTGAAATAATTTGCAAAACAGTTCAGAATATGTATGAAAACAAAATGGAAACGAAAAAAAGCAATAAATAAAGAATTCTGCATACTCTAAACTTCAGGCTATAAAATGGCTGTTGTCAGCAGCACACGTTTGACTGTTACGAGGTAAAGTGATTAACTGGCTAAATTTGATTAGAATCAACAGAAGATATGTTGAGACCTAATAACTGTTAACTTCATATTGATCCCAGAACCACATTAGCTTCAACAGCTTCCATTGTCTTTAATTTTACATTTCCCAGTAATTGTATTTTTTACAGTTGTCAGAGATCATTAATCTTGATGTTCTAAGACAATTTACTTTCATAGGAAAAAAAAATAAAGCACAGGACTTAACACCAATCTAAACCGCCACAATAAGACACTATTCATATTTATGCAATAACTTGATTCATCATACTTTTTGAGAATGATTTGGGGGTGTCTCTTTTCCTTATTAAAAAAAAAACAGTTAAATTCTGGATAGATTCTTTGCTAATGTTCCCAGTGAGCGTCAGTAATCAAATGTAAGAGATAAAGACAAGTGTCGTTCCTTTTAAAATGAAGAAACAGGGAGCGAAATTTATCACATTTTGAATTTTTTCAGAAGATTCACCTCTCATATCCCTGAACTCCTATCCTCCTTGCGCCTTCCTGGGTGAGTGTGTTTATTATGTTCAGCCCCCTCACTTAAAAAGGCCCAGGCTCAGGAAACAGCTGTTCACAATTAAATTAATTATCATTTGTCAACGGCATTCTGGGGCCCAGAAATTCTATGTTCACAGAAGAGAATGTTGCCATGTCACAGTGCACTTCAGAATGTGTGTTCACTTATATTAACCATCCAGCTTGGTAAAGTGTTTTTAAGGTTTTCAAAGTAGTGACAATATCTTTGTCACTATAACTACTGCCACATGATCCACTAATATTTCTCTAACTTTAGACTGTTTGCTCATCATTTATCTAAGAAATTTTTAGTAGCCTTTGATTTTGACACAGAATTTATACATCTGAGTCAAGTAGCAGAGAATAAAATGGGTATAAGAAATACCAGTGTGGTCCTTTAAGAATGAATACTTAATGGCTGAAGAGAAAGTTTCTTAGGTAGTAACCCCACAAAATTTATGAATTAGAATTCTAACCCTTTAACCCCTTGGTTAAAATATTTCTTTGTTGAAATAAATAATCTGGAGAACTAAATAGGACTTGGAGGACCAACAGCTTTAAGTATACTGACTAACCTTAAGATTGTGTCTATTTATGCAAAGAAAGTTCATTCAGAAAGGGGATTAACCTCAAATTTTCCAGGTAGTTGACAGAAAAAGCAAGTGTATTTAAGTTACCCAGATAGTTACTTTTGAGGTTTTCTTCTGGAATTCCTTTTTTTTTTTTTAATTTTTGGAGTTGAGAAAGAGGGAGTTAGATTTAGTAAATATTCACACTTTATTCAATTAGAGTTTTCAATTATAGTTAAATTCTTCTCCCTAAATTATTTTTATTTATTTTTAAAATTTATTTATTTAGTTTTGAGAGGCTGGGAGGGGGGAGGGGCAGAGAGAGAGGGAGAGAGAGAATCCCAACTGACTGAGCCACCCAGGTGCACCTAAATTATTTTTATTTTTAAAATAATATGTTCATTAGCATTTTTGGACACCAAGTAAATAAGCTGACACGTAGAAGTAATAAATATGCACAAATATGTCTCTTGAAGCATTGTTTACAATAGGAAATATTTAGGAAATGATTTGAATGTCCTATAGGTGAATAGATAGATAAATAAATGAGATTCAACTCAAGGCATTTTAAGCAGTTATAAAGACTATGAAGCAATATGTACTATGTTTATGATAAAATTACATAAGAAAATCCAATAATATTATTGAAAAACAAAAAGAAGAAAAAACGGTATATAAAGATTGTAGGTACTGATTTCAAGCATACTTATTTATATAGCTTTCAGTATCTTTATGATATGGCTACCAGTTTATTAGTGTAATTTGAAATAATATATTAGATGTATTTTATTTATTAAAAAAATTTTTTTAATGTTTATTTATTTCTGAGACAGAGAGAGACAGAGCATGAGTAGGGGAGGGGCAAAAAGAGAGGGAGACACAGAATCAGAAGCAGGCTCCAGGCTCTGAGCTGTCAGCACAGAGCCTGATGCAGGGCTTGAACTCACAGACCACGAGATCATGACCTGGGCTGAAGTTGGACGCTTAACCGACTAAGCCACCCAGGCACCCCAGATTTATTTTTATACCAAAGAGATATTGTGAAAATGTTACTGATAAAATCTAAAGGAAACCAGAAAATTTAGTTTTTGGTAACTATTTGAGGTTAAACAACAACAAAAAACGAACAATTCAGCAAATATCTTTTGAGATTCCAGCTCCCTACTCCAAATCAGCTCTCCCTACTTGTTGAACATTTAAAAGTTTTGAATAAGCCTATAATGTACAATTTACTTTTTTGTAACATTATCCCATATTTCCATCTCCTAAGTCCCCCTTTCAAAAAAAATAGCAAGACATAAGCAAACAAACCTACACTTAGCAAAGAAACACTATAGATAATGACAGAAATCTATAGTGTTTGTTGCTAGCTGCAAAAGAACTAGCCAAACTCCATTTGGCAATTTCAAAGAGGATTTACTTATATTCGTAAAATTTTTCTAACATAAGTGAAATTTAAACCATAGTACCTCCTCTTTAAGGATATCATTTCTGAAACACATGGCAATTACAAAACTTATTGAGGCATATGTCCCTTAGTTGTCAGTGAACAAAAGTTAACAAATCTATTATCTAGATGGAATGGATAAATTTATAAAAGTTAAAAATGAAGGATTTACAGTTAAGGTGTGGACAAAAGGAAACCTTATTTGATGGTATGGAAGGGAACTTGAAAAATGAAAATCACTTCTTAAAATTTTTATGAATAGCTTAAGTTCAGAACTAAAGCCTTTCCTTTCTCTTTTGCACGATTAAACTATTTTGTTTGTTTTCTGGAGGCGTAGGGTCATCAATATCTTCTAGGCTGAGTTAGTAGTTCTAGTTGAATGCACAACTTAATCAGGAAGTATGTGCAAAGCTTCTGTGATCCTAGTAATATACTTAAAACTCTAATTAGTGCTTCTCTAACACTGATGTGCATATTAACCACTGAGGAATAGAATTAAAATGTGGATTCTAACTCAGTAAGTCTAGGGTTGATTCTAAGGTGATGGGTTTCAACAAGCTCCCAGGTGATTCAATGCAACTGTTCTAGAGACTAATCTTGACTAGCACCATGCCAGAGTACCAGAAGGCAAAGTTCTTTGCCTTTGTAAAAGTGAAATAGATGTAGACAGTTGACAGAGGTGAGCCATAGAGCAATTGGGCAGATGTAAATAAAACAGCTGCAATTGAGCTCTAGTTGACTGCTGGTGTTGGGGGCCAATGTTGCCTGAGGATAAAATGAGAGCTGTCTAGTTCAGTGGCTTGTACAAAGTAGGTGCTCAATAACTGTTTTTTCCTCTTCTTTCTATAAAAACAATTATTAAATGAAACTACTAGCAAACAAGTCCAAATAATATTTCAGCATTCTATAGTGATAAAATCAAAGGCTGATTAGAGAATGGGCCAATGGATATACTGGAGAGTGCAGAAGCCATTACTTAATTACTTAAATTTGAAATCAGGGATCCTTTTGGAAAAGATTGACTTATTTAGCAACAATAAGAAAAAAGCTAGAAAGAGTAATTTTCCATAAGAGAAGTAATAGGAAAGTCAACCATGGAGGTGGGGGGATGGTTGGAGTTAGAACTGGTCTAGGAAGCTAAGGAAATGGGGCTAAGAAGGAAGGTTGATGAAGCAACATACTTTTATGGGAGGAATGTCTTTGAGAAGTTCCCAGAGATGGTGTGATACTGTGATTTATAGTAAGAAATAGATATTTGGTCTTTGTACCTGGCACAGAGCTCCCCCAACCCTTGTAATTTCCCGTGATGAGAGAGCTTTTGTTATGTTAATAAGAGACTTTTGGAAAACATTTAAAGATGTGGGCTGGTTGCCAGGGGAGCCAACCTAGTGATTAGAGTTTAGTTCCATATTACCACCCCCACCTCCCGCCCCAACCTCTGGGGAGGAGAAGGGGGGCTGAATCAATCACCAGTGGCCATTGATTTCGTCAATCATGTCTCTGTAATGAAGCCTCCAAAAAGACAAAAAAATATGGGATTTGGAGAGCTTCCTGTTTGGTGAATATGTGAAGATTTGGGGAGAGTAGTATGCTCTGGGAGAGGGCATGGAAACTCTGAGCCTCTTCCCCATACCTTGCCCTATGCATCTCTTCCATATGGCTGTTTCTGAGTTACACCCTTTTATAAAAAGCTGGTAATCTAGTAAGTAAAATGTTTTCCTGAGTTCTGGGAGCTGCTTTGGTGAATTCATCTAATTCAAGGAGGGGTCCGTCGGAACCTCTGATCTATAGAGGTGGTCAGAAGCACCAGAACCTCTGGTCAGAAGCACAGGTGACAACCTGGACTTGTGAGGGGGATCTAAAGTGGTGGTGGGGTGGTGGGCAGTCAGGTAGGACTGAGCCCTTATCCTGTAGGATTTGATGCTTTCTCCAGGTAGTGGTAGAATTGAGTTAAATTGTAGCTAAGGTTGGAGAATTGCTTGGTGTGGGCAAACACACACACACACACACACACACACACACACACACACACACACACACTATAACTGAGTGCAGAATCTTTTTTTAATGTTTATTTATTTCAAGAAAGAAAGAGTGCACCTGTGTGAGCAGGGGAGGGGCAGAGAATGTGGAAGAGAGAAAGTCCTAAGCAGGCTCCATGCCCAGTGCAGAGCCTGACATGGGCTCAATCCCATGACCCTGAGATCATGACCTAAGCAGAAATCAAGAGTCAGACACTTAACTGACTGAGCCACCCAGGCACCCCCAGAATCTTTTTGTAAAGTAATCTCTACACCCAACATGGGGCTGAAACTCATGACCCCAAGATCAAGGGTCTGATGCTCTACCAACTGAGCCAGCTAGGTGCCCCTGGGTGCAGAATTTTGTCTGGGAATATTGCAAAAACTTCAGAACAGATATGTTAAACATTCAGTTCTAAGTTAATTGCTGTGCTGTAGACTAAGTCACATAAATCCTCTCTATTGCCCCAATGCAATGTGTGCTGGACACACACAGCCTTACGTAGGAAGTACTTTGGGGTGTGGAGGATTCTGGTAGTATTCAGCCTCATTCTGGTAGTATCCAGTAATGTTTAGCTTGAGGGAAAGGATAGCAAATGCAGAAGGTAAGACAAGAATAGCCCTTGGAGAATTCAGCAGGAGGTAATTTGTGACCAGGGGGAACACCACCCCTCTATACAATCAATAATCCCCCCCAGAGTTACTGGGAAAGATGAGGGTTTCCCAAAATGTGGGCAGTAGGAGTCCTTGGGAACATTTAGAGGTTGATAATTTACATAAAAATAAAATGCTAATTAGGATAGTAATATGCAAATAAATACAGAAGAGAGAAGCACAATTTGACCAGAAATCAACCAGAAGATTTAACACACCTTGGACTTCACTTCAGATTTCAAACTATAGGGGAGTAAGCACCAATGTGGGATCTTGAACCACAATATGTGAGCTAATTTTCACTTTGGAAAAACTAATAGTGCAGGCTTAAAAAAGTATAGGTCATTCTTATTAGCACATTTTTCAAAAGTCTTTTTAAAATTAGAATTATCTTCCCATTCCCCATGAAGTTTTTACCTGAAAATCCTATAACATAGGGTTAGAATAATTCAAGCCAACTTTTTAATTTAGGTTCACACCCCCTTAACAGAATACCTTACTCAGTTCCTGAGACCACTCCTTGCCACTTCCTGGCAATTTCCCAGTAGCATATTTTCACAAACGAGATTTGACAATATGCCATTATTAACTTGGTAACATGAGTTAATTGTACAGATTGATATTAGCTTAACATTAAATTCCTGGGGGGTGGGGAACCCATCACACAAACCATGGCTGCCTTCTTTGAGTTTTTATTTGTATGTTGTGTTCTAACTGTAGATGATGGAGGTAGAGAGAATTTTCAGAAGTGTATGCTGACAGCAAGATAGACCTTTACTCTGAAGCCAAAGCTAGATGTAATCAAACACTGCATTCGCTCAATGACTTTCAAGTTTTATAACTATATATGTGTAGCCAGAAATGCTATACTCCATGTTTTTATTTCTCACTGAAAAAAAATTTTGTTTTTATTTTTTTGTTTTAAAGCAAGTTTTATAAAAAGTGAGTTTGGAAAAGTTAAGGTTTCTTAGAAAAATAGTCATCATATTACAGTGGAACAAATTCTTTCTCCATCTCTCACTTTCCAATGTACTGACAGACTCCGAAGGCAAATCTGGAATTACTATGTCCCTTCTGTAACGTATGGGAGCAAGTTCAAACACTTGGCCCCAGAACACAAAGCTCAGGATTGGCTCAATCTACCTTACAAGCCTTATTTCCTTGTTTTTCCTTTCATTCCTTATTCTATGAGCACCAATATAAACGGCCATTTCTCAAAACACCAGCGCCTTCCATTTATTTGCTGCATGTGCCGATGAACTTTCCTTTTCTCCGTTTGCCTGAAGTATCTTTACTTTTCTCTTAAAATCAGCTCCATGGCACCTATCTGGTATTCTTCATTCTCTAAGAACCCACGAGATGTTGTGTTTAGCTTTACTGTAGTATGTCTTTGATTTTTTTGTTTTTTGTTACAAGTATGTTTTCCACTGGCCTATGAGTCCCATAAAACCATGAATCATGTATCTTTTAAATTCCAGTGCTTAGCATATAATACTAGTTGCTCAAAAAATATTTGATGACTGGGGCACCTGGGTGGCTCAGTCGGTTAAGCGTCCAACTTCAGCTTAGGTCATGATCTTACGGTTCGTGAATTCGAGCCCCATGTTGGGCTCTGTGCTGACAGCTCAGAACCTGGAACCTGCTTCAGATTCTGTGTCTCCCTCTCTCTCAGCCCCTCCCCTGCTCATGCTCTGTCTCTTTCTGTGTCTCAATAATAAATAAACATTAAAAAAAATTTGGTGATTAAGAATGCATGACAGGGAAAAATGAGCCTACAAAATACAAACTAACTAAAATACAACTATAGGCCCTTCAAAATGTATCTCTAGCTAATCCACATATATTTTAGTGATTTAAAGAGAGAAAGATGTTGAGGGGTCCAAGACAGGTGGTGCAAGAAATTAAGAGTTAATTTACAATTTCTACAGCCTATTACTGTTTCAAGGCAATATTTTAAACAGGTGTCCCTTGCTCACAATATACCCAAATAAAGTTTCTTGCTGTTTTGTTGTGATTCTTTGAAATAGCAGGATTCAACTGGTCCACCAAATTAACTAGGAGGTATATTTTATTTTCCAAGATTGGGGCACACATTCCCAACTGAGATAAAAAAGGCAAGATCAAATTGAAAAGAAGTATGTATTTTCTTGGTGATTTACAAGTAGTGCTGGTTTTAAAACAAGGCCACAATATTCTTAGGCCTCCGACAGAGAAGTGGTATCTATGTCCTCTCCCCTGGAATATAGGCTCCATAGCTCCTTGACTAATAGTACATGGCAGAGTGATGCTGTGTCATTTTCTGCAGCCAGGTCTTAAGAAATTGGTAGCTTCCACTTCCTATTTCTTGGGGCACTTACTCTTGGAACCTAGACACCTTGTATGAGGGAGCCCAAGCTGCCTCATGGAGAGGCCGTGGGTCAGCAACAATTTGCCTGCCGCTTGGATGAGCTATCTTGGGAGGGGATGTTCTCCTACCCACACCCATCCCCAAGCTCTTTATAGTTGCCCTGTTTTCAGCAGAGCAGGAATTATGAGAAATGACCTTGAAAAATATTTCCTATGATATTTCCACTTACAGTTATTATGTTCCTCCTTCTTGACCTAACTCTAATTATTAGTTGACTACTGTAAAATCTAATGTGCAAAACAAGTAGAAGGTAGGGAAGAGTATTTATCACTCATCCTTGCAATCTCTTGATATTAAGGCAAAATCTGGCTGCCTGGCCATCACACTAACCTCTTATTTAGAGAAAACTTTCTTCTTTCTCAGGACCACAATACGGACACATACAGAACATGGGTAGATCAGACAATACTGCTTTCAAACAATTTCACAAGTTTTACATTTTCTCATACTGTGGTAAAATAAAAACAACAGGCTGGTAATTTCATGGCATTCAACCTACTGAAACTGTCTTTAGTCTAAGAAAAGTAAAATATTAGGAAGGTAAAACTTTAAAAATAAAACAAAATTTATAATTGTGTCTAGTTTGTCTTGTAATGTATTCCAAAGAATATGAATATGTTATGAATATGTCTATATAGATATATTTCAAGTCCATATGTATATAAACATAAATGAGTGGTAACCACTTACATTCTCTAAGTGCAAAGCTGTATTATTGCTATACATTTAAAACTTGCTCAGATGGTTAGAATCTAATGCCTCCTCTACTTGGACTTGGGATCAAGTGCTAAGAGTAGCAGGAGTTTACCTCCTAAAAGAACTCTAGCCCTGATACTGATCTGAAAATTTGGCTTCCTCGTCAAAACTCATTGGCAATTAACCAAAAACACTTCATCATCAGAGCAGTGTTTACATTTTCACATTTTTTTCATTATTTCTTGCCAAAATCATAAAGTGTATGTGTGTGTGTGTGTGTGTGTGTGTGTGTGTGTGTGAGAGAGAGAGAGAGAGAGAGAGAGAGAGAGAGAGAGTGAGAGGAAGGGGCAGACAGAATGTGCTAGGGTAGGGCTTGAAATGTTCATCTATTTTGGAAAATATTCAGCAGTAAGTAGGGTTTAGGATTTCTTTTTCATTGTAATTCATCTGGCTCATTCACCTGTAGATGAATTTGTTTCCCTAAACAGTGAATGTTGTTTAGCAGTGTCATTATTCAAATGCCTTATGAAATAATCCTCACAAGTCCTACAGTCCTCTGTTTGTAAGTAATTACAGAGTGGTGCTGCTAACCTTCAGAAGGCAACAATGAAGTGGAAATTTCTGAAACTGTGAGATAAAGCTCACTGCTATGTAAGGCTGCTGAAGCCTAAATGATCAATGTTGTAACTTTCACTCACAGAAGCTTAGGAAAACAAAATGCTCCAAATCCACATTCTCTCTTTGTAATCCTTAAATAGGCTTGCCTGAGTGTTAACATTTAGGCAGTAAATGATTTACACCAGCAAAGGTGGGTCTATCTTCCCCCACGTATACCATTCTGGACAGAAACTGACAGTTCCTGCACAGGAAGATAGTTGAGGCATTGTACTAGAACACTCTGTGGTGACTTAACTGGCAAGGAATCTACTACAAATCCCAGCATTGAGCATTTATTTCTCTTTTTTGCAGGGGCAAAAGGTTATACACTTTCTAAAAGTGCACTTTGCAAAAGTAAACAGTCCTTAAATGTACCATATTTTCAACCACCCAGAGAGGAAATGATCGGAGGAGATATTATGTTATTGATGAAGTGTCGATGAATTAGGAATATGTAGATGAAATTCTTCTGAAACTACATAATCTTTAAATATAAGGAAAACTATCTGAGCTGAAACGTGTTTTGCATTAGGAAACCTTTGCTCATGTGAGGGAAATAATTGGAAACACCTGAAGCTTACATGCCACTTCTTTCATGTGTTTCTATCCAAATCTTTGAGGGAAGGAGGTTGGAAATCTGTTATGGGTGAGATCGCTTATTGGCGATAGTTACCAGAACCCTTTTGGTTGTATGTTTATACTCTCAATGTTAACATGATAATCACAAAAGGGGACAGCTGGAAGAAATTGTAAACCATGAAATAAGTTAACTTTTATTGTGTACTCTGATGCCCTGTGGTCTTCTCATAACACCAGGACTACACAATTTCTATAGTAACCATGAAAAAGACAGAACAGCCTACACAATTTAGCCAACACACGATTCAAAGATACTACTTAATAGTTCAAAGTAGCATAAAGTATTATTGGCAGTTTTCTGAAAACGGCAAGTCTATTCCTAAATGTCCAAAGAATGAGGAAATAATGTGATCAGTGTGGCCTGGTGACTAGAAAATATTTATGCTGCATCACTATGCAGGGGTTAATGTGAATCCTTTTTATATTAAACCCAAAAATATCTGACAATTTTTTTTTTGTTAAGCAATGTATATCTTCTCAGATGCTTTAGACTTGCATATGACTTTTACTTTTCACCTTGGAAAAACTAATCAGTTTTATTAAAGGTTTTTTTTTTTTATCATTTTGACTATTTTTAAATGTATAATTCAGTGGCATTGGATATACTCACAATATTGTGCAACCATCATCACTATTTCCAGAATGCTTTCATCATCCCAAATATAGATTCTATACCCATTAAATATAACTTCGCATTAACTCTTTCCTCTAGTCTCTTGTAAATTCTTTTATACTTTCCACTTCTGTAAGTTTGCCTCTTCTAGGTACCTCAGATAAATGGAATCATAGAATATTCACCCTTTTGTGTCTGGCTTATTTCACTTAGCATTAACATTTTTGAGGTTTACTCATGTTGTAGTATATATTAGAATTTCATTTTTTAATGGGTGGATAATATTCTGTTATATGCATATATCACATTTAAAATATCCATTCATCTGTTGATGGACACTTACATTGTTTCCACCTTTTGGCTATTGTGAATAATGCTGCTATGAATATTGGTATATGTTTGAGTGCTTTGGTATATGACTTTTTAAAAATAAGATATTTTGGGGCGCCTGGGTGGCGCAGTCGGTTAAGCGTCCGACTTCAGCCAGGTCACGATCTCGCGGTCCGGGAGTTCGAGCCCCGCGTCGGGCTCTGTGCTGATGGCTCAGAGCCTGGAGCCTGTTTCCGATTCTGTGTCTCCCTCTCTCTCTGACCCTCCCCCGTTCATGCTCTGTCTCTCTCTGTCCCAAAAATAAATAAACGTTGAAAAAAAAAATTAAAAAAAAAAAAAAAAGATATTTTTAGTCTTGGTGTTTGAATGTAATGAAACAGTTCAGTAGTCACCACTGGATGGATTTTGGGGTTATTTTACTTTTCTTTCTTTCTTAATGTTTATTATTTCTGATAGACAGAGACAGAGTGTGAGCTGGAGACGGGCAGAGAGACAGGGAGACAAAAAATCCAAACCAGGCTCTAGGCTCTGAGTTGTCAGCACAGAGCCTGATGCGGGGCTCGAACCACGAGCAGTGAGATCATGATCTGAGCCGAAGTTGGATGCTTAACTGACTGAGCTACCCAGGTGCCCCTACTTTTCTTTATTTTTTTAAACAGATACTGGGAAAAATCCATACTTCTCTCACTCCTCACATTCCAGGACTGTGTACGCCCCATTTTTCTTCACAAGTTATATAAATACACATAAATCAATGTAGGTTAAATTAAATTATGCAGGGTTACATGATATAGATGGGATTTGTCCTCAGAAACTGAAGCAATCATACCTTCTGACTACAAAGAGGGTCAACATTAAAAATGAGTACATTTCATTATTTTTCAAATTCTATACTTGTGGCAGGTATAGAATAAGATTATCAGAGAATAAGGAGTAAGAATGGTCGAATAAAAAAGTAGCTCCATCAGATTATTTAATTGAAACATTCTTGATATTTCATATACATGAGATTTGGGACTTAGTACTGCACCTAAAAGACACTATCTTTGATGAATTTGGGGTAAGTGCAGGCGGGTTTAAAAACACCCAACTAGTTACTCCATAGAAACATCACCTATTACTTCCAGTCATTAGGAAGCTAAATTAATCTGTGCTTTAATGATACAGAACAGATTCCAAGTGTAAAGAATCAGACCACAGATTCAGAATTTCTGAAACATGCTTTTAGAAAATACACCTGCAGAAATGGCAGAAATGGTAGACCTAAGAGCTGGGCAGGTTATAAAAGACTGAAATTAGTTATTGGGGAACATTATATGCATAAAGTGAAAACTGGGATGCTTTTGCTTTTGACCAATGTTTTTCTTTACAGCCTAGAAAACAAATGGTTTAACTTGATCACAAACTTTATCTCCTTCTTTAAGAAATGGTTACCGTAAAGTCCTGAGGAATTATCTTTTCTAAAATAAACCATTTTCTTGCTTGCTACTGGCTTCTTCTCCCTTGTGAAAGGCTGGCTGTGACATGTTGGGTATCCTTGTATTCTCTAGATTTGAATATTATTGTCCTGATGAAAAATAAAATAAATGGCAGTGCATGGTAAAATATAACACAGATGTTAAATATGCTGAAATTGTTATAGAATATAAAGGAGAGATATTTAAAGTCTTTCTTTCAGCTTAATCTTAAATTAAGCCCTGGAAATAGCGGATCTTGAACTTACTCAGGGATGAAGGAAAATAATAGGAGGGAGGAAATTATTTTGTGATACCTCAACTTTCACCAAGGTGAAAGGATTCATTTTTTTCTCTTTTCTAACTCAACTCTGTAACGTGTGCTTATTTAGGTTACAGTTTTAATGATGATTTATGATGTAGGGGGCTCTTTGATTCTTAAGAAGCATACCTATTTCATTAGCTGGTCATGGATATTGTTTACTTCTGGCCTTGAATATGAAGATCAAAATTGTTCTGAGGCAACCAGTTTGATGAGCCATTTCTAAATGTTTGTGCCCTTCATTTCCTTCTTGATGGTACCTGAATATTATCTAACTATCTTTTTCATTAAATATCTAAGATGTTTCCTGGATTTAAAATATATGAGATAAAACATAAAAATGTAATAAAAAGGGAAAGTTTCCTTTCTCTGTGTATGCAACTGCTTGAGTCTTCTCTAGGAGTCAGAAGGAGACCTCACACTCTGAGATGTTTATGTTCTATGTCTCCTTTATGAAAGTGGAACTGGAGATGTTTGCATAAGCATCTAGTTTTCTTTAAACTCTGGAATATCTCTGACCCAGTGTGAATATAGATTGCAGGTCTTTTTACTCCCTCCTTACAACCTAACTGTGACACAGTAAGATTAGGCTGGGAAGACAGAGAACAGGGTGTCAAGCAGACTTTGAAGGAAGGAGGTTGTGGGAAACAAATATTCATGACATTTCAACTGAAGAATTTTGGAAACATAACACTTTGAGAGGTGATAGGAGAAAAATACTAATGAGTAAATGGCAGGAATATACAACTAAGTATACATTAAAAAATAAAAACATTTGACACCAGAAAATGTAACCATTAGATTTTTAAGAAACCTTCTTTAGCAAGGTTTCACATTAAGGAGTGTTAAATATTAGTCCCTCTTTCCGGGCTGTTAAATACGGACTCATTGCTCACAAAAAAGTGACCCCAGGAGGAGAAATTGTTATGGATGGTTCTTGTCAGGGTCCCAAAGAAGTTTCTTTGGAGGGCTAGAAGTTCATCTCATGTCCACTTTGGGCCATTCAGAACACTAAGAGATATGTGAACATAGGTTAGTTCACAGAAGGACTCCATCACCAGTACTTTACTAGGAGTGCCTCCTAGGTATAGGCACTGTTACCACTTGTGAATTTAATATCCTGTGTTTACAAATTTTGGTGCTTTCTTGTCAGGTCCTAAGCAATTGGATACTCTTGAGGACAGTGCTGGTGATAGGTAACAAATCCTGCTTCTGTCCCTACCCTTTATCCCCTCTCTATTTTCTACCCTAGATTCCTCAGTGTCTCCTGGCAAGTCTGAGAGTTCATATGGCAGGTGGCAGACACAGGGAAATTACCTGGTCATTCCAGAGTTCTCTAACTCTAACTCATGGAAATTTCTGTTTCTGTAACTTCTGTGGCATCACCCACCTACACTGCCCATTAGTCACACAGCAGAACTCCCACACATTCCTTGCAAAGTACTGAGCAAAGAGCATTTGAGAGCTGTGACTCCAAGTACAACTGCATGGTTTTAATCAGTTGTAGCACAAAAATGTGATTAGCAGTCAAAGATCCTTGAGAATGAACTTTGCTTTGTTGTTTATACCAACAATTAGCAGTCTGTTAAATTAGCAGTTTTGGAAATAAGACCTGAATCTTTTCTGCTGTATGGAGCAGTCTTAAGATTCTCATGGTAGCCAACTCCTATTTTTTTTTTTTCTGTGAGTAAAAATGTCTCTTTCCTATTTCTACTTCTAAATAAGAAGAGGTATTTTTCCTTTCAGATGAGTTGGGAGGGGGTCAATAAGACAAAGACAATCTTAATGCTAGGATTCTAGTCTTAACTCTGTCACTTACTATCTAAGTGACTTTAGGCAAGTCACTGAATCTCTCTGAGCTAAAGTGTTTTCAACCATAAAACGAGATAATATCAGCCTATCTACTTCATAGGCTCAAACAAGATAATGTGAAAACCATGAAATGCTATATGAGCATATGGCATTATAAGTCACCAAAGAAAGGTCATGAATATCAATGAGAACTGAAAGATGACTTAGTCTCTGAACAATTTTCCATAAATAGACATTCTGGCCTAAGAGCTGACTACCATATAAAATTTATTCACTGACAGATACAGTAAAATTTTGCTCCCAATAAAGTCTTCAGAAATATTCTGAGGGCACACTGATGGTCAGTCCTAAAGATATCACCAGATGGGGGTGGAGGCTCTGAGAAAACTGTAAGCCACCTGAAACTTTTCAAAACAGGGTGGGAAAAAAAAATCAAGCCTACCAAAGAATCTCCTACAGAGGGGAATCAATGAACAAATTTGTGACTGTGGTGGTTAAGCAAAATAAGAACTGAAGAAAACCAACAGAGGCCAAAAACTTTTCCCAAAATTATATTATCCAATATCCAATAAGAGGATTCAAAACATTTTTCCCCCAACCAAACCCAAAAACAACAAATCCTTGTTTTTATATATAATAACATGTCCACTTTCCAACTTATATGTGGTATAATTCTTTCCTGGCTACAGAAATGAAAGGTAATTGAATTGTAGAAGTGCTGGTTGGTAATGTCTGTGGTGGATTTTAGATTCTCTCCTTTGCATTTCAACTACACTCTGCTCAGGGTTATATCAACTGGAGGAAATGGGTCCCAGGGAAGGTAGACCTCCGAGGGCAGGAATGATATCAGTGGGGATCAAGGCTGGATTCTCCAGTTCTCTGCAGTTAAAAGACCTTAGATTTAGTTTTGGTTCTGTGGTTGATTATAAGGTGAATTTTGGTAACTTGTCTCTACAGACTTCAGTTGCTCTAAAATGAGGTGTTTTGAAGAAATCTCTACATTCCTGATGTCCTATAATAAGTGTCTGAGAAGAAAGCTTCTCAGAAGAACAGGGAGGTTGGGGCCACCATATTTTTAGGAAGTTGGAAGCTCAAGGGTAATGATGCTACAAAAATAGAGAGTAAAAGTAGACTTGTAAAAGAGAAGGTGACATTCAGAAAAATAGAAGATGATGATGATTAGAGAAAATCTAGAGAGAGACAAGCTGAAATAAATTGGGCCAGCTGAGCAATCTAAGAAAAACTGAAAGGTTGGTACACAGATGTGGGTTGTAGGGGGCACTATGAAAGGCCAGTAGGTTGTGTGAAGTGGTAAAATTAGGCCATTTCTGCCAGTAGGGTCTAGAATACTAACAAGTTAGGGATCAGGTGGCTCCAGCTTTATTCTTAAACCAAGGAATAAACATAAAGCCTACTCACAAAAAAAGAGCAAGAAAACATATAAATAGATCAGTTATGCACTAGAGCAGCAAAGGATGTAAACTAGAGAAGAATATTGACCAAAAGGAATCCTTGACCACAAAAAATCACTTGTCATCAGCTCTTTGGGGAACACTTTAAACACAACCACCAACAAAACAGAAAGCCATTGAGATCTTCCTCAATTACTTAGCTGTTAATATCATGAAAAAGATGAGGCAATGTAGAAAGTGACTGGTTAAATGATACAGGGTCATTTATCAACTGAATAGCAGAGGTCAGAGTTCCTAATCCTCCCTTTCATTGCCATTTAAGAGACATAAAACTATAGAGCATCTGCAATCTCTTAAACCAGAACAATTTCTGTTATGCTATTAATAATCTGTTGCTCATAGGAACCAAAATGTATTGGTATAGTTGCAGAATGTTTTTTGAGTATTTGAAGTGACTCTGGATTCTAATTGTCCTTACTTATCCACCAATAAGGATAGCATGAGGATATAGGGCAAAAAGTAAAGATGTGAAATTTCCTTGTTTCCCATTCTTAGAAAGTTTATCATACAACAGGGAAGATAAAAACTGATGCATCCAAAAGCAACATAAATATTTAACAGAAAATTAATGACTATAGAATATATGAGAACAATCCATGTTCTGATGGCTTTTTATATCTACAAATTATTTTAGTCTTCTTATTTTTCTGCAGAGAAGGAAAATTTGCAATACTGTTACTTACCTTTAAGTTCGTTGCCTATTGCTTTTGTAACTCAGATGTCTTATTTTTCGTGGTCCCTGCAAACCCCCCGCCAAAAGGAGAGAGACTGAGAATCCAATATTCCAAGCAGTGATTTTTTCACATTAAAACAAATCCTAGAATAAACTATAAAAAAGAATTTTCTTTCTTTGAAGAAGAAATCTAAAGTTTAAGGACATTATTTAATGGTAACTTTAAACAAGGGGTTTGAAAACTACTTGAAAAGTATTGTGTGATTATTAAGCCCAAGTTTTCAGTGAATCATTTTAAAAGGAAACTTATATTTCAAGACATAATTAATCAAAACTTTGAGAGAAGAAATATCCATCTGAAAGATATATTTTTAAAAACTGAGATTGCGGGGTAATTTTACCAGCCTGTAAAATTCCTCAAATTCTCTATTTTCTACACTCACAGCTGCCATAATAATGAAGTAGCTAGTGAAGGGGGGTACAGAAATCAGGCTACATCAGGAGGCAGGCATGAGATGGTGTGTGGACAGAAGTAAATGATGCTTAGCCTCTCAGTTTAGCTAACTTCACCCTGGTGATGAATGAGGTGACAGATATGGTGGCCTCCTTCACTTCTATATACTTAAGCAGCCATTGAAAGTCACTTTGTTTAATTTCTACACAGAAAATGAGAGTATCAAACTGAAATAGCACTCAATTGAATAATACCAAGTACCAATTAGTTCTAGCCCAGAAATGAGATGTTCTTTTATTCCTGTAAAATAAAAGATAAGAAGGCAAAATAATTTTCAAAGTACAGACAATAATGAGCTCCTCTGGAAAAAAAACAACTACAGGAAAAGCTACTCAGTTATATCTAACCCTTTCTTTTTCTCTGAAAGCTCAGAAGAATTATCAAGTTAAATTGCCAGTATTTGATTACAAAGAAACAATATCCAGAGGCTGGATGTGAAAGTGTGATCTGAAAGAAAGATGAACAAAAATGCAGGGTGTTTCTGGTTAACACAGTGATTCTCTTAGTCACTAATAGGTTTCTGAATCCAATGAGTCAGCATGCTATTTGGCTCATCACAGTGAAAACTTTCTGAATAGTAAGTTGTGGACCTGGGGCATGAATAGGTTTCTAAGGTATTTTCCATACCAGAGACAGTGGCTCAGATGTAAGAATCTAGCTCATCATTTCTCACCTTCTGGAGCAATTTGTTGGCATGAAACAAACCTCGTGAATATTTTATGTATGTCTTTCCAAACTGAGTGGCCTGAGGATGGAGGTTTTGAATTGCACCCTGAAAACTTGTTCTTCAGCCAACAAAGTACTGATTTTAGAGATAAAAATATTTATAAAAAAATTCCAATCTATAATTTCTTGAAATTTAATGACAGAATTATCAGTAGCAGTGGTGTTTATTTCAATTTCAGTGAGTGATGGCAATTTCTTGATGGTTATTTGAGCCCAAAGCATTCAGCCTTAGTAACTTTATTATCGTTTTTTTAATGTTTATTTATTTTGAGAGAAGGAGAGAGTGAGAGAGAGAGAACACTTGCATTAGCAGGGGAGGGTTGGAAAGAGAGGGAGAGAGAGAATCCCAAGCAGGCTCTGCATTGCCAGCACAGAGCCCAACTCTGGGCTTAAGATCATGACCTGAGCTGAAGTCAGGAGTCAGATGCTTAACCAACTAAGCCACCCAGGTGCCCCCCTAGTAACTTTAATCTTACGATACTCTGACTTCCTGAAATAGTATTTCTTACTTGTGTGAAAAAATGGTTCACTAATTATTTTTTTCCATAAATGATATTATAATATTTCATAACTAAAGGTAAATTACTTTAAAATACTTCTGTCTTATAATGTTGAATTGTTTTTAGATAACAGATCTAGCCATGAAGTTATCCAATCATTCTGTCATTAGAACTAATATCTTAAAATTCTTTGTATGATTATTAAAAAAAAAAACTTTATTTCACCTTTAAGAAGAGACATATAAATGGTTTTATTTGTCTACTATTTAGAAAAATGTCCTGTAGGAATATGGTGATGTTATAGTATAAATTTTCTGAAAGCAAGCAACAGAAAGAAAAATCATTACCTCTGAATACATGATGTGATATAATTTCCTTTATAAAAAAGTTCTTGATTTTTTGATGCTGTTATTTTGATAACAAAAAATTGGACAGAAACCCTTGACAGTTTTCAGTGTTCCTTCAACTAATTATTTTCTACTCAGTCTATGTGTAAGAGGTCCAAGTAATTGGCCTTTGCTATTCTAAAGGATAGTCAGATTTTTTCCCCTACATATCAGTTCATATAATTTCTAATTATATTATTGATTAGTACTATGTATGTGTGTGTATAGATAGATAGATACATAGATAGATAGATATAACGTTAAGTAAAAACCAGAGATGTAACACTCAACATTCCAAATTCTTAATCGATAAATGTAAATAATGTGACATAAGTATAAACATCAATATAGAGAACAAAGAACTTATACAGAGGATACTTAAAGATAATTTATTTCTAACTTGTATTTTTTCCTTTGTTATTATTATGGATTAGAAATATGTTCTTATAGGGAAGAAATACTTTGATCCCAGCACAGACAAGCCAGACCTATTGAACTTTAATGAGAACTTGCCTACAGTCCAACTAAAGTAAAACTCCATAAATGTGATCTTATGATATATAGAGCTTACGGTGGTGAGATTTTAAATGTTTAATTCTTGCATGTTATCTATGTTCTAGTTTCCTTTATTTTCTAACAGATTGGCGTTTATAGTGTGGTTCTGCCGTCTGCAGAAACAAAGGAATATTGTTGTTATTATTATTATTACTATAATAACATTGTCTGGAAGACAGTTGTAGCTGTAGAGTCTACAATTAAAATGAATCCCACTACAGGGTGCAATATGGATCACAGATGATAGGCAAAGGGTATCAGACAGCATGCAAATAAGGTACATTAAATCGCACACACCACACTGCCTGCTTAAAACAATGTCTATAGGATACTATCTTCATACTAATTCCTGCCACTTAACTGAGCTACAGAAGAAGACTGACAGTGTTGTCCACATTCTGTGAGGTAATCTCAGCAAAAAGAATGCAAATTCTCTCTAGGCCTAGGAGAAACGGTGGCAACACAATGCAAACACATTTGCTTTGTCAAAGGTTAACCTTCCTAAGTGCACCTCCTTCATGGTGTCCTCATGCCTTGCCTTTGTGTGCTAATAGCTCCAAGGGCATACCACATTATATCAGAAATGTTTATTTTTTTCAAATTTTTATTGTGAAAAATTTGAAACAGAGAAAACATGAAAGCATAATACAACCAAATATGAATATCTGTCACCCAGCTTCACTAGTTAATATTTTGCCACTTTGCATGATCTCTCTATGCTTATATCACAGAACCATTGAAAAATTAAGATCTTTGTATGAATCTAAGAACAACCAATATAACCACAACAAAAAGAACACAATTAATGACACAAGGGAAGAACAATGACTTGTCAATATCTAATATTAATTCTACATTTAAATGTACTTAATTGTCTTAATATCTTTTTAGATGTGACTTTTGTTTTCTTTTTAACAAGTAGCTTTTTAAGTGAAATTAAATGATAGTGATGTGGTGTAGGCCATCTGGTTTAGACACAACTTAACAAGGGCTTAAACAAAATTATTTCTCTCTCATTTAGCCTGGAGATGTGCTGATCCAGGGCATTTAGTGTGGCTTTTCCATCCTAACATCAAACTCACAGTTTCATCTCTGACCTGAAAGATGGCAGCTGCAGCCCTTGTTATCACAGTACACAGGAGACACAGAGAAGTACAACTCCAAGGGCATAATCCAGATGTTGCATACATGATTTCTGTTCACATTCCATTATGCAGAATATAGACACATGGTCCTATCTAACTGCAGCAGAGGCTGAGACAAGTAGGCTTTATTCTTGGTGGCCATGTGTTGAGGTTTCCCTGGACTTGTGCATTGTGTATCTGAAGGAATGATGGTTTAGGGGCAGTAATTAGCCATCTCTGCCAGAGATATTCCTGGACATGACTAAGCTATGATGAACTATATTAAAATCAAATCCCTACATGCTGCAATATAATGATAGGCCTAGACTTATTTCAGATAAGACTATTTTTCTCCTACCTTAAATAAGCTTTCTTAACACTCATTTTGAGTTCATCAATCTATTTTTTAAGATTTCCTTTCTCTTTCCTTGTCAAGATATAAGATGTCAGTGCTCATTACTGTAACTAACTCTGCTTACTTCTCCTTTCTAATTTTCCTTTATTGTTGTCATCAAGTTTCTAAAAAAAAGTATTGTATCTAAGTATAACATACTTTTATTTAAGTATAATTAACATGCAGAAAAGTTCACAAGTCATAACTGCACAGCATGGTGAAAACAGTGATACATGTAAACACTATTCAGATCAAGAAGTGGAGCATTGCTTGTATTCTAGAAGCAGTTTGTGTAGCCTCCAAGTACTACTCCTCTCCTCCCAGAGATAATTATTCTGATCTTTAACACCATGGTTTAATTTTGTATGTTTTTGAATTTTATATAAATGGAATCATACAACATGTATTCCTTTTTGTCTGGCATCTTTTGCTCAATATTATGTTTATTAAGTTCACTGATGTTATTTCATTGGCAGTAGTTCATCCACTTTCATTGTTTATGGGGTTGTATTAATAGATCATAATTTATCCATTATATTACTGATGAATAATTGGACTGCTTCTTAGTTTCTGACTGTTACAAATGCAGTTGTTATGGGGTGCCTGGGTGGCTCAGTCAGTTAAGCATCCGACTTCAGCTCAGGTCATGGTCTCATGATTTGTGAGTTCGAGTCCCACGTCGGGCTCTGTGCTGACAGCTCAGAGCCTGGAGCCTGCTTCGGATTCCATGTCTCCCTCTCTCTCTCTCTCTGCCCTCCCCCACTCATGCTCTGTCTCTCTCTGTCTCAGAAACAAATAAATATTACAATTTTGTTTAAAAAACAAATGCAGTTGCTATGATCGTTATTGTATTTTTTTTTGTATACTTATGTATATATTTGTTAGGCATATAAAATTCCTGGGAATGGAATTGTTAGATTATAAAGTAATGGGATATTTGTATATCCAGATATATTTTTTTTTTGCCTTATTGCATCCGACTTCTAGTGTAATGTTGAACAGAAACTGCCATAGAGAGAATTCTTGTCTATCTGGATCTCAAAGAGAAAACTTTCATATCTTCCCCATTAGTTATGGCAATTTGCTTTAGGATTCTTATATATAACATTTATCAGATTGAGAAAATTCTTTCTGGTCCTAATTTTCTAAGGTTCTTTCTTCCTGGGTGGCTATTTAATTTTATCAAATGCTTTTTCTATATCTTTGAGATGGCTATATAATTTTCCTCTTTATTCTGTTAAAATGATAAGGTTATGGGGCACCGGGGTGGCTTATCAGTTGGGCATCCAACTTCAGCTCAGGTCATGATCTTGTGGTTCGTGGGCTCAAGCCCCACATTGGGCTCTGTGCTGACAGCTCAGAGCCTGAGGTCTGCTTCACATTCTGTGTCTCCCTCTCTCTCTGCCCCTTTTCCACTCTCTCTCTGCTCCTTTTCCACTCATCTGTCTCTCTCTCAAAAATAAACATCAAATTTTTTTTTAATCTCTAAAATGTAAGGTGACTTGATTAATTTTCAAAGCTCAAACCAACCTTGCATTTCTGAAATAAACCCACTTTATTTGTGATGTATTATCCCCAAATAATCCATATATCAAAGAAGATATCACATTAGAAATTAGAATATATTTTGACTGAATGATAATGAAACTATGACATATGTCAGACCATAAACATGACATTATTATATAATTCTTTTAGTGTCTATCCTAGATTACAACTTGAATCCTTGATTTACTAAAGACTACTATAAATTATAATTTTTACAACTTACTGGACAAAACATGTAATTTAGAGTACTTTAATTCCATTTACTCCCCTCCCAAATTATGTATTATTGCTGTTGTTATAGATTAAATTGTGTCCCCCCAAAATATATGTTGAAGTCCTAACCCCAGGAACCTGTGTATGTGACCTTATTTGGAAATAGGGTCCTTGCAAATGTAGTTAAGTAAGATGAAGTCATACTAGATTAGGGGGGACCGTAACCCAATAACTGGTGCCCTCATAAGAAGAGAGAAATATGGACACAGATACTTAGGAGAGAAGGCCATTAAAAAGCCATCTACAAGCAATCTACAAGCCAAGGACCACCAAGGATTGCCAACTAAGAAGAGGGAAGGAAAGATAATCCTCCAGAGCCTTCAGACAGCATAGCCTTTATGAACACTGTGATTTCAGGCTTCTGGTCTCTAGAATTGTGAGAGAATATATTTCTGTTGTTTTAAGCCTCTAAGTTTGTGGTACTTTGTTACAGTAGCCCTAGAAAACTAATACAGTTGTCATGTATTTAAATTCTATATAAATTTTAACCCCTACAAGACAATTTGTATTGTTTTGTATACTGCATATTCATTTATGTTTATCCATCTTTGACTCTTTACATTTTTCTTCATTTTGTCCTTCATCTCTGTACATCCTTGCTTTCTTCTTGAAGTACTTCTATCAGTATTTCCTGACCTTGGATTTGCTGTCGATGAATTCTCTTAGTTTTGTTTACCTGAAAATGCCTTTATTTTACCTTCACTTTCTGAAGTATACTTTTGCTAGGTATAGAACTCTAGGTTAGTAGTTCTTTTAGTATATAACACATTGACAATATCATTCCATCATCTTCTAACTTCTGTTATTTCTGAAGTTTTATTATAATATACATTGGTGTTCCCTTTGGATTTGTGCTGCTTGGGATTTATTTTTCATGATTCTGTGACTTGGTGTCTTTCATCAATTTTTAACAATTTTTTTCATTATTTATTTATATATTACTTCTGCCCCAATCTTTCACTTCTTTTCCTGTGGAACTCAAATTACAACTTTATTAGACCTACGTTTTCCTAATCTCTTTTTATAATCTGGTTTGTTTTTCTTTCCTTTCATTTCTTCCCCCAATTCTTTCCTTTCTAGCTTTTGGAATATTTTCTACAACACAACATTTTCAGCATTGCTTCTAAAATTTTCTTTAAAACATATATCTAAATCTATGAGATGCTTGCTTAAAAACTTTCAGTGTCTCCATTTCTGTCTGTCCTTCAGAAAACATGTATTAAACAACTATTATGGGTCATGCACTAAGCTTAGTGCAGGGGACAAGGTAAGCAGTGTAAAAGTTATTTCTATCCTTTTAGAGTTTATAGTCCAGCGATAAAGAGAATTTATAGTAGAGTGCTATAAGGGCTTTGTATGATAGGGGAAGTATAGGATGCTAAGAGAATACATATAAGGAACATAAAACTAATTTGGTGGAGGCCAGAAGATGGGCTTTTTGGAGGTAATTACATATAAGTGGAAATGTTGAGAATGGAGAATATTTATCCAGGTGAAGAGAGGAGTGACAGAACTTGTGAAGGCCTAGAGGTAGTTATGGTATGCGGGAGGAACTGAAGGAACTTCAAGCTGGCTGAGACACAGAGTGCAAGATGAATGTTGAGATAGGCTGGGTCAGGCTACAAGATACTTATGTAATTTCATGAGTTTGAACTTCATCATGAGGATGTTGGGAGAGAAAATGAAAATATTTAAGCAGGAAAAGTGAAGAGGTTATTTAAGATAAATAAACAAGATTCTATGGTTAATTATAGGTGGGAGTTGAGAAAAAAAGGAATAGAGAAAGATTCTCAGGTCCTGGGGTTCTGAATGGCATTTGCTGAGATAAGGGGAAAAAGTGGATTGACAAACTTTAAGGGAGAGATGATGATGAGGTAAATTTTGTAAATGTTGGGAATGAGACACTCATGGGGCATCCAGGAGATTATAGGTAATTGGCCTCATGAATCGAGTTCAGAATAGAGGGCTGGGCTGAAGGTATAGATTTTTCCTACTCCATATCATTTCTGATATAGTTTTCAAAGTTCTTTCAAAAATAGGTCTACCTATATGAGCCACCTGCTTATAAACCATCAGTGTCTCCTCCTAGCTATCTGATACAGTCCAAACTCTTTCACATAATGGTGTGCAAAGACTTTTATAGTCCCCACCAAACTTTCCAGACTAACATCTCAACATATATTTCAGTTGGATGCAATTTCTCACTGTTCTCTAGACACATAGAATTTATTTTTATCTCCATATGCTTTTAAAATATGCTATTTCTTTTATTCAGAATGCTTTGCCCACTTTCTTTTAAACTTGAATAGCTTCTATACATCTTTCAATATCATAGTTCAAATACTATCTCCTTTGAGTTGCCTTTTCAATTGCTTTCATGTCACTTTATAAACGTTTCTAAAACAATGTTTTTTGAACAGAGATCCTGTCCCATTTATTGGTAATGAAGTAAATTTAGAGGGTCATGACAGGTACTTAAAAATGAAATAGAATACAGTAGGAAATACAAACAACTCAGAAAATTAAGTACTGCCTTTTGAAACTTTTGTGTCAGTTACACATGTACATGTGTATATGTATACTGAATAATGATGTAAACCATATTTCTTACTGTGGTTTATGGTCAAAAATATTTGTAAGTCACTACCTTACTATGTTTGTTGCTTTACTATTTGTTTTTCTTCCCAGAAAGAGAGTGCCTTATTTTTGTGTCTGTGGTGCTTAGCACTATGATTTATTATAGGCAATCAGCCATTTTTGAGTAAATTGTTTATGGTATGGGCTTTACCCAGATGTCAATATTCTCTCCCTCTTTCTTTTGTTCAGTGTCCCTTAAATTCTTCTATTAAGGTAAAGAAATAGTTTAATTTTGTTGATAACAACTTTGGCTCAGGTCATGATCTCACAGTTCGTGGGTTTGAGCCCCACATCAGTCTTTGTGCTGGTGGTTCAGAGCTGGGAGCCTGCCTTTGATTCTGTGTCTCCCTCTCTCTCTGCCCCTCCCCTGCTTGTGCTCTATCTCTGTCTCTCAAAAATAAATAAACGTTAAAAAATGTTTTTTAAGTGAAGGGATTGAAAAGCATTTATCATGCAAATGGAGGTGAAAAGAAAGCTGGGGTAGCAATACATATCAGACAAAATAGCCTTTAAAACAAACACTACAACAGAAGAAAAAGAAAGACACTATATAATCATAAAGGGAACAATTTAACAAGAAGACATAATAATCGTAAATATTTATGCACCCAGCATGAGAGCAGCCAAACACATAAAGCAGCTAATAACATACGCATAAAGTAATTAATAGTAATATAATAATATTAGGGGACTTTTACATCTTACTTATCTGATAAAGGGTTAGTATCCAAAATATATAAAGAACTTATAAAACTCAACATCCCAAAACCAAATAATCCAGTTAAAAATTGGCAGAAGACATGAATAGACATTTTTCCAAAAAAGACACACAGGTGGCTAGCAGACACATGGAAAGATGCTTAACATTACTCATCATCAGGGAAATACAAATCAAAACTCCAATAAGACTTCACCTCACACCTGTCAGAATGGCTAAAATTAACAACACAGGAAACAAAGCTGTGGTGAGGATGTGGAGAAAGGGGAATCCTCTTTCACTGTTGGTAGGAATGCAAAATGGTGCAGTCACTCTGAAGAACAGTATGGAGGTTCCTCACAAAGTTAAAAATAGAACTACCCTATGATCCAGCAAGTGTACTATTAAGTATTTACCCAAAGGAGACAAAAATATTGATTCGAAGGGACACATGCACCCCAATGTTTACAGCAGCTTTATAAACAATAGCTAAATTATGGAAAGAGCCCCAGTGTCCATCAACTGATGAATGGATAAAGAAGATGTGCCACACACACACACACACACACACACACACACACACACAGGAATATTAGCCATAAAAATAATAAAATCTTGCCTTTTGAAACGTGGTGGATGGAGCTACAGTGTATTATGCTAAGTGAAATAGTCCGAGAAAGACAAATACCATATGATTTCATTCTTATGTGGAATTTAAGAAACAAAACAGATGAACATAGGGGAAAATAAAGAGATGCAAATTGGAAAACAGACTCAACTTTAGAGAACAAATGAGAGGAAATGGGTGGGGGAATGGGCTAAATGGGTGATGGTTATTAAGGAGGGCACTTGGAATGAGCACTGGGTTTTGTAAGTAAGTGATGAATCACTAAATTCTACACCCAAAACTAATCTTACACTGAATGTGAACTATCTGGAATATAAATAAAAACTTGAAAAAAAATAACTTATACAATTGAATACCAAAGAAACAAATAACCCAACTGAAAAATGGAGAGAGGACATGAATATACATTTCTCCAAAGAAGATATACAGATAGCCAACAGATACATGAAAAGATACTCCACATCACTAATTATCAGGGAAATGCAAATGAAAACCACAATGAAATATCACCTCACACTTGTCAGAATGGCTAAAATAAAAAAAGACAAGAAATAACAAGCATTGGTGAGGATGTGGAGAAAAAGGAACCCTTGTGCACTGTTGGAAGGAATGCAAATTGGTGCAGCCACTGTGAAAAATAGTATAGAATTTCCTCAAAAAATTGAAAATAGAATTACCATATGATCACCATAGTGAAAATACTACTGGATATTTACCCAAAGAGAACAAAAACACTAATTCAAAAAGATATGCGCCCTTATGTCTATTGTAGCATTATTTACAATAGCCAAGATTTAGAAGCAACCCAAGGGTCCATGTATAGGTGAATGAATAAAGAAGAAATGGTATATATATACAATGGAATATGACTCAGCCTTAAAAATGAATAAAATCTGACCATTTGGAGAAACAACATGGATGGATCTATAGGGTATAATGCTAAGTGAAGTAAGTCAGTCAGTGAAAGACAAATACCATATTATTTCACTCAGATGTGGAATTTAAGAAACAAAACATGTGAACAAGGAATAAAAGAGACAGAAAGATTCTTTTAAAAGAAGATTTAGATCTTTTTAGATCTTTTAGATCTAAATTCTTATAGATCTTTTAAAATATTCTTTTTTAAAAAATTATTAGAATGCCAGTGTAGTTAACATACAGTGTTAATTAATTTCAGTTCAATATATTACTCAGTGCTCATCAAGGTAAGAGTATTCTTAATCCCCTTCACCTATTTCACCCATCTCCCTGCCCACCTTTCCTCTGGTAACCATCTGTTTGTTTTCTATAGTTAAGAGTCTATGTTTTGGTTTGCCTGTTTTCTTCTCCTTGTCCATTTGTTTTGTTCCTTTTTCTCCACATCTTCAAAACACTTGTTTCTTGAGTTTTTAAGTTTAGTCCTTCTGCCAAGTGTGAGGTGATATCTCATTGTGGTTTTGATTTGCATAACCCTGATGATGGATGATATGGAGTATCTTTTCACGTTGGCCATCTGTATGTATGTCTTCTTTGGAGTAACGTCTGTTCATGAACATACTCTTGAATATACAGAACAAACTGGTGGTCACCAGAGAGGAGGTGGGTGGGGGGGATGGATGAAATATGTGAAGGGGATTATGAGTACAGTAATCGTGATGGGCACTGAGTGATGCACAGAGATTTAAATAATAATCTTGTACACTTGAAATACAATAAAATTTATGTTAATTATAGTTGAATAAAAAGATTAAAGAAAGAAAATTTGAAGCCAAATTTCTTTGAGAAACAAGTTGTCTAGAATGGGTAAAATAGTGTCTACTATCATTATTTGGAGAAAAACATAATTTGTGTTCTTCTTATGAATCTCAAATCTAAGTTGTAATGCACTAAAAGTGTGTGTCTGTGTGTATTATACATAAAAATTATATGTATAAATTATTGCTAAAGAGTTCTTTAAATTTCCAAATCTCTTACTTGATGGATGAAGAAAGTCAAGCACAAAGATGTAGGGTATTAATTTTATGAAATTGAATATATTCAGGAATTTACATAATTTTTATCATTCCACTTCTAAAAGTTACTATTTTGGGGGTACTACTTCCAATTATGTGTTAGTATACTCACACAGTGGTTTTCATACTATGGTATAGAATTCTATGATGCTAGAAAGGTACCTCAAAGATCACAGGGAAGGAGAGAAGAAGCTAGGGAAGATGGGAGGGAAGAAGGGTATAGTGGGCAGTGGGAATTGCTACCTTTTCTTCAATTTGGACAGGTTTCCTTGTAACATTTTATATATTGAGTCTGCCCAATATTTCATTTAAAAGAGCATCCCTCTACTAATTAAAAGTTTGCAAATCATTATAGCAAATCATTATTCAATAGATATTGAAAACAGTAGAAGACACTGTGCTAAAGCAAATGTAAGTGAATGATTTATGATACTTGCTTTAGGAGCCATCTACACTTGAAGAAATGAATAGTATTTATTTATTTATTTATTTATTTATTTATTTACTTATTTATGTTTAAGTTTGTTTATTTTGAGAGAGAAACAGAGAGAGTGAGTGGGGAATGGGCAGAGAGAGAGAGTGAACGAGAGAGAATCCCAACCAGGCTCCATGCTGTCACTGTGGAGCCCTATGTAGGTCTCAAATCCACAAACCATGAGATCATGACCTGATCTAAAACCTAGAGTCAGATGCTCAGCTGAGTGAGCCACCCAAATGACCCAAATAGTTTTTAGTACTTAGTGAATTTTATCACTTAACCCCTTTCACCAGGTCTCCTTCCCTCCTTCTCTCTCCTCCTTCCTCCTCTCTCTTCCTCCTCCCACCCACATCTCTTAACTCTCCAGTGGAATAAGTACTTTGCCTTACCTGGGCTGGATCGGACCCAGATGACTGAGGCCTAGGCTGTCTATCTAAGCTGCTTCCAGCCATGCTGGTATTGTGAGGTTCAATCAGAGGACAGTAGGGATGTGCAGGGACATTGGGACTGTGGCACCAAGGACTGCTATTAGGAAAAAGGGTTGGTGGGTTTTCTTTTTCTCTGTAAAAAAAAAATTAAGTCCAAAGTGAACCAAAAAGGGATCATCATAGTTCATTATCAATGAACCTCAATTAAAGTGAAAGCATGTTTCAAGACCATGTTTTAAGACCATGTGGGCAGTGCTTTTATCACATCAGAAGTATTTGCCCACCCATGTGTAACAAATTCTTCACGTTAAGCCACAAGGCAACTTTTGATCCAAGATGAAATTCCTAGATGATCCACTATTCCCTCCACCGAAGCACTGCTAAAGACATGGTGATAACTTCATCTCTTCACCTCTCCACAGCCTTGCCTCTAACAGCATTGCCACTAAGAAGTGAAATGGCCGGAGGGGTCTCGATATTGCCTAGCGGAAGTCACCAGCCTTTACTGTCCCATGACTATAACCCTGCTTTCTCTGTGTTTTTCACAAAACACAAATAGTATTATGGTTTTTATCATTCTATTTGAAATAGGATTTTTTTTGTCATTATTGATTTACCTATTCATCATGTCTCTACTTGTCACTCAGTCCTTCCTACTTGTTCAGTTAAAAAAATTTTTTTAAAAATCCAAACAACTTTTACCTTTTAAGAAAAACTCTAACTTGTTCCATCTGATTTTTTGAGGTATCCTTATTAGACTTGTCTTGTTTTTCTTTAGTTGTAGATATAGCTGTTGGCCAATGAAATATGTGTCTTCGAGACGTTGGACTTACTATTGAGCATCTGTCAAATTCAATGTCAGTCTCTAATTTCTCCCACACTTGTTTCCAGTGAATAGGAGTGTACCAGGCGACAGCCTAACAAAAATGATTCATTAATGTCAACTACCGATGGAGTTGGATAGATTTTTTTTAAATGTCATAGGCTTATTGCAGTAAAATTTCAAAGTCAAACAATTTGATGCCACTCACTTACTATGGGTGAATTAATAAAACACACAGTGAGGATGTAATAAGACATCCTGGCCTTAGTTTCCAATTCTAAAACTTACAAACTGCATAACCTCAGACAGATTAGTTGCTTATTATCTTGGACTGTGTCCTCATATGTGAAATGGGGAGGATGGTGGTAGGGAATTGTTATATGAGGGTGTTGTGAGGTTCAGTTAAGCTACTAAATCTCATTAACTATAAAGAACTGTGCAAAAAGCAGTTGTAAGTAGTTGTGTAGTTCAAATCAGAGTAAAAGGAGCAGTGTAAGTACAAAGACTAATTTCATTTCAGGGAAGGACAATTTACTCAAATAGGCATTCCAGGAGCTCAGAGATCTGGTCTCTCGTTCAACACTCAGTGTCTGGGAACAGTGTGCACACAAAGTAGAAACCCCAAATGTGTTTGCAGAACAAATAAATGGGTGGATAAATGTGATGAAAAATCTGAAACAGAAATGCCTTAATCATAATCTGCCAATGATTTTTTACAAGGCTGAGTAAATAACTTAGATTATATCACCTATTTTTCCCATCAATGAGAATCATTAGAAGTATTACAAAATTCAGTTTTAGCCCGCTGAAAGATCTAAAGGTAAGTGAGTAAATGCTTCAAAATTACAGCTAATGAGTGGTCTCCCTATCTAACAACTGCTGTTATTACAGAAAGACGTTAAATGGCTCTTAATAAATTAGCAAGTCTACTCAAAAGAGAGAGTACAATCTAAGAATGAGGTATAATGTAGCAAGAAAGACAATCAAAGGGCTAGATTCCAATTAACATATTATCTGGATTAGTAGTTATATGACATAGTAAGTTAGACTGGGGGTAAGAAAAAAAAGATTTTTTAAGAAAAATTAAAATAATGTTTTTGCAAAAAGATTAACTTTTTTGTTGTAAACAAAGATAGCTTTCAACTTTATTAGTGTGTTTTTGGGCATATACTTAACGCTACTATTATGCTAAGGAAAAGGTAGAGTGAAAATATAAAATTGTCAAATACTGGGAATAAGTTACCTAAAATTATTACTAATACACTTAATTTATGGTGAAGTTGATTTAAAGTATAGTTGTTACAAATTAGACTATAGATTCTTTCATTAGAATATTAATATCTTAAGAGCAGATATCATATCCTACTCTATGTTATATTCTCAGCACTTATTACAGCCATTGGAATGGACAATAATCTCAACAAATAATTGAGAAATGAATAAATGAATAGAAAAGGTCTCTATGTAGTACTTTCCTTTCTTATTCCACTCTTTGGGCTAAATATCATAAATAAAATCCATCCCTGATTCTAAAATTTGAAGTAACTTCTTATAAATATGGGCTATGAAAATTATTTTTGCCAACTTGTAAGTAGCTCTTTGGCATTTTGGCCCTGGGAAGAGGATGCTGTTGATTTGCCTGACATGTTACTGCAGTTGGTGATGGTTCTATCTGAGCTCTTAAGGATGGAAAATAATTGAGTCAGCTAAGAGGAGGAGGGGAACCTAAGGAGAGCTATGCATTCTTTTAAAAGCTATTGTTGAGAATCAGACACTGACTTCACCATTAGGTTTGCACAGAATTGTTGTACAATCTGGGCTTGTTTTAAACATTTTTTGTTCTCTCCAAAGAAAATCTGATGGTGGCTGATGCTTTGCTTCAGATGCAGCTGCCCAAACCTATAAGAAAAATGGTTTGTTAATGACAAATGCCATTGCAGCTTCACATAGTTTCGTATATGTCAGGGGGTCATTGAAACGTGTCATTTTGAACAATGAGGTTTTAAAATATGACTGCATAATATATAATATCAGCTGTGTAAACCAAGCTACTGTACATGACTTAAAGGAAAGCACAAAAAAGAAAGGAAACCTTCCAGCATCAACTAATTACCTGTTCTCTAAGCAAACAATCTCTTTGCTTTTAAGGATTACGTTTGCTTAGTTTTGGGAACCTAAGTATTTCATTTTAATAGTGAAATCATAAAAACAAAAGGTATTGTACACCAAATTGAGGAAAGCAATGGAAATTGAATTACGGGTGTTAATTTACATCTAGGGATGGACAAAGTGGCACAAATAACCAACAACAACGAGAAACCACATTTTACGTAGAGATCAAATGATGAAGAAACAACTGGTGCTGAGCCAGTCTGGCTGGGTAGATGAGTTTTTCCTGTACAATTCTAGTTCAGAGCATCACAGCATTTATATCTGGCACTCACTGTTACTGTGCGATTTGCCTGCATTATGATATTTGGAAGGAAGCGGTACAAAGAGACTGTTTGTCCATTCACATTTTGCTGGAGAATATGACCTCCAATCTCCAGTTCTTTGTCAAGGGAAGAGTTAATGAGCTTCACGAATAAACCCTTGACATTTACTTCAGCTATTTTAATGTCTCCAAGAGCACTGAAAAAATAAAACACAAAGATTATAAGGCGACTTTAGAGAAACGTGTCTTTAGCTCATTTTAAGGACTGAATAATATGCTTTGAAAGTACAACTTTCAAATAGCTGTATAGTCTGTTGGACACAGTCTATGTAGAAATAGTGTATTTTATAACCTAAGACAAATGGCTTGATCTCTTGGTTCTGCTTGTTTATCTATGCAACAAAATTCTTTCACATAAAGTAATTAAAGAAAAGTTAGAAAGCACTTTAGGTGGCAAGGTATAAATGCCATAGGAAGATGTGTTTATCATTATTTACATTCCTTCTGTTCATCATAAAAGCACTGAGACATGAAACTACCATCTAAATGAAGAGGAAAGTTAAACCATTCAGATTATTTCGGATAAAGTTACTGTGAAGGTGAATAGCAACTACATGCTTAAAAAGAATGATTGAAACTTAAAATATTATACAAATATAAAATGGTAATTTTTCCCTGCAACATGTTGAAAGCCTAGTGTGTACCAGGGACCAGGCTAAACATCTGTATGTTAGCATTTCTTAGAGTGTGGGTCACATGAAATCCCATTTGTGGGTTATAGCCATCATTTTAAAAGTGAAATGCCAGTAATAATAACCAATAATTATTATGTGCTGGGTACTTTGTAAAGATTGTATCTATAGCTGCAATTTCATATCCACAATTCCAAAATCCAAAAAATCCTAAAAAAACCCCAAAGCTTAAAAAAAATACGTTTGATATTGTGATGAGCACTGGGCATTGTATGAAAGTGATGAATCACTAAATTCTATACCTGAAACTAATACTGCACTGTATGTCCATTAGTTGGAATTTAAATAAAAACTTGACAAAAATATACATTTGAAGAAAAATCTGACCTGAATTCTTTCGGTGGCAAAATCTGACCTGAAACTCTTGGGAGGTTATTAACAGTCTTCATTTGTGGTTTGTGTGAATATTAATTATGTTTAGCTGTAGAAAGATTAATGTTTGATTTTGGATACTTTTCTAAGCCCTGATGGGATGTTATGTAATATGTGTTCTGGTCATCATATTACTTTCCTCAAATTCCCCAAATTCAGAATTTTGAAACACATTAAGTCCCCAGATATTTTGGGAAAGGCATTGTGAACTTTCAGATATTCATTTAATCCTCACAATAAGGCTACCCATTTCTTATTGAAGGTCATGGTAAACAATCTGAGGAACACTAATATTTCATGTAATTCTTCCAACAAGTACCAGTGAGACAAGTACTATTTAGTCCCATTTTACAGACAAGGACATTTTACAGACATGTTTCGAGAGAGATTGCGTGTCCAAGAGTACCCAATAAATGTTAGCATTAGCTCTTCTGTCTCACTCAACTAATGCATTCTCAAAGAGGTTTGATGCAAACATTCAAATTGTTTAAAGTCTATATAGCCTGGTGGTTGAGTACTGCAAGAAAACACACACACACACACACACACACACACACACACACACACACAAATTACTGCCACAGAATAAATTGGTCTTCAACCACAGGTGGGCCCTTAATGACTCCCTTAGTAACTGGCAGCAAGGTGTGTGTGTGTGTGTGTGTGTGTGTGTGTGTGTGTGTGTGTGTGTGTGTGTGTGTTTTAGCAAGTTGTGTTCTTCATGAGCTAAACCAGCCTGGTCCATTATTCCTCCAACAATGTACAAAACCCTGCCTCACATCTCCATCCTTACTCTCAGCAAATAATCTCACTAAGAAAACAGGGCCATTAGAGAGAAGTGTGTTTTCCTGCTTTCCTCTTAGAAGCAGGTTCACCCATACCCACTTTACCTCTTCTCTGTTCCAGCCCATCTTGTTTCAGTGGAAGAGGGGCCTTTCTCCCATCCACAGTGAAACCCTCTGCTCACTGCCTCCCCCCACTGCTTCAGCATCTCAGTCCATTCATTATTCTTCTTTTGTCCTTTAATACTAACCTCTCCTTCCACAGTGCCCCTTTTCCCCAAATGTATATGTATCCTCAAACTGCCGCCACCTTAAAAAAAACAATCTTCCTCCATCTTCCACTTCATACTGCTATTACAATCAAGCTTTTGGAAAGACTATGTCAATAATTCTTCACCTCTTATTCACTCCTCGATCCACTACCATCTACTTCTGCCTTAGACCAAGATGACCAATATCCTCTTGGTTAGTAAACTGAGATAAATTGAGTGGTTACTTATTTTTTTTATTGATATATAATTGAAAAACATTATATTAGTTTCAAGTTTACAACATATTGATTCGATATTTGTATACATTGGAAAACGATTGCCACAATGAGTCTAGTTAACATCCACCACCATACAGAGTTACATTGTTTCTTGTGAGAAAAAATTTTAAGATCCACTCTCTTAGCAACTGTCAAATATGTATTACAGTATATTTATTGAAGTATAATTGACATACAATATCCTATTAGTTTCAGGTGTACATCATAGTGATTCAATATTTTTACACATTACAAAATTATCCCCATGATAAGTCTAGTTACCATCTGTCACCTTACAAAGTTATTACAATATTATAGACTATATTTTTTATGCTGTACATTACATCAGCATGGTTTATTTTATAACTCAAAGTTTGTATCTCTTAATCCCCTTCACCTATTTTACCTGGCCCCAAGCTCTCACAACTCCAGTAACCAACAGTCTGTTTTCACTATCTATGAGTCTGTTTCTGGTTTGTTTATTTGTTTTGTTTTTTAGATTGCATAAATAAGTAAAGTCATATGATATTTGTATTTCTCTGTCTGACTTATTTCATTTAGAAGTATACCCTCTAGGTCCATTCATGTTGTTGCAAATGGTTTCATTCTTTTTTACAGCTGAGTAAGATTTCGATAGATAGAAAGATAGATAGATAGATATTCATCTATTGATGGACATTTAAGTTGCTTCTATTATCTTGGCTATTGTAAATAATGCTGCAATAAACATAGGAGTGCCATCTATCTATCTCTTCAGATTGCTTTCATTTGGGGGTATATACCCAGAAGTAGAATGGCTGGATCCTATGATATTAATTTTTTGAGGAACTTTAATACTGTTTTCCACTGTGGCTGTACCAACTTACATTCCCACCAACTCAGTCTTTGTCTTAATATCTCGGTGGTATTTGCCTCTGCCAGATATGGCCTCTTTTTTGGAACTCTTCTTGTTTACCCAAGTCCACTGTTTTCCTTCTTTCAGTCTGGTTGCTCCTTTTCAGTCTCTCTCTCTCTCCCTCTCTCTCTCTCTCTCTCTCTCTTTTCTTTTTAGTCTCTTTTTCAGATTTTTCCTCTTCAATCATCTCTCAGATATTGATCCCCAGGATTCTGTCTTTAACCCTCTTTTATTCTCATCACACTCCATATATGTGATATCATCTATGAATAAGGCTTAAGTAAGCATTAATACACTGATGACTGCTATATCTAAATTAGACTTTCCAGCTGAGTTTTGGACCCATAGAAACAATTGACCACAGACCCCAAAGGTGCCTCTAAATCAACATTCCCCAAATTGAACTCATCATTTGGGAAGAGTGGGAAACTTATTCTAGTTAATTGTGTCATCATTTATTCTGTTGGCCATGCCTGAAATTTCCATTACTTTTGCACTCTCTTAACCTTGCCTTATCTGTGACCAAATACTATTGATTCTATCCCTATGTCTTTCTATATACATCCCCTTTTCTCCATCCCTATTGTTACTATCTTCATTAGGCTCTCATCACCTTTGTATGATATTATAATAGTGTCCTAACTGGTTTCTCCAGTATTGTACCCTCCTAACTAGTCTCCATTTTGCTTCCAGAGCAATCTTTGTTCAAGGATAAACCCTTCAGTATCTTACCATGTACTTCCAGACAAAACACCAGCTTCATAGCATGGAAACGAGGCTGTACATAATTTCTTTTTTCCCCCTACCTCCTAGCTTGCTTAAACTGTAACCATGAAGTCTTAAAATTTACCACAAGACTTGTGATAATTCATGCCATTGCATGCTTTACTCACTGTCTTTGCAAGTGTTGGTAGTCACTCTTCTTATTCCCCACATCCCTACTAACACTTGAAAGTTTCAAATTTCTTAATATTTTCAATATCATGGGTACAAAATTTGTTTTCCCTGATTATAGAGAAGTTGAGTAAGCTATTTATTGGCCACACAGTTTTGTTCTGTGAATTCCCTGTTCATATTATTTTTTCCACTTCTATAAGGTTGTTTTACATTTTTATAATTGAGTTAATAGTATTTCTAAAATAGCATTTAAATATATACACATATTTTTGGAAGAAGAACTGTGCAGTAATAAAAGTATTATTCATGTAATTTTAAGTTCCTATATTGGTGATAATTTGTTATGGCAGCAATAGAAAACCAACATACACTTCTTATATATTTTTAAATTGTGTGCTAGAAATGTTGCCAAAGTCTTCTGTTTTCTGTCTTCTGTTTTTCTAATGATAAACCACTACCAATCTTTTGTTTAAGTGTCTTTTTTCTCTAAGATTTTCCTTATGTCTTCTGTTTTAGAAGTTTTTCTACAATGTAATCAGAGATTTGGGTTGTTATTTTTCTGCCTTTTATCTTTCTGGGAGTTGGCAGTGCTTCTTGCATCTGTGGCTTGATGTCTTTCATTAGGTTGGGAAACTTTATGTTGGATTTTGACCAATACTGTTTTGTCTTAATCTGTTTCCTCCCCTTAAGGGACTTCAGTTACAAGTAGTTCAATTTTGTTTTAAATCTTTCTCTATTTATAATTGTGTGCTAGTTTCTGTTTTTCTAAAATCTTTTCAATTCAGCCTGGGTATTTTCTTCTGAGAATGCTTTAGTGCAATAATTCTCTCTTGTGTTGCATCAAATATATTGTTAAACCCAACTATTTCTGAAATAGTAATTTCTCTTATTGGAATTTTTACTTCTAGAATTTCTTTTTGATAATTTCATAAGAGAATAAACTAATAAAATATTTATTTTGTCATTTAATTCCTTGAATATTTAGTCATTGTTATTTTAAAATCCCTGTCAGATAACCATAATATCTTTACTACCTAGGCCTGTTTTTTTTTTAAGTTTTTTTTAATGTTTATTTTTATTTTTGACAGAGGGAGAGAGACAGAGCATGAGCGGGGGCAGGGCAGAGAGAGAGGGAGATGCAGAATCTGAAGCAGGCTGCAGGCTCTGAGCTGTCAGCACAGAGCCTGACATGGGGCTTGAACTCATAGACCATGAGATCATGACCTGAGCTGAAGTTGGGCGCTCAACCACTGAGCCACCCAGGCGCCCCTACCTAGGCCTGTTTTTAATGTCCATTTTTAACCTTAGTTTTTGGTCAACTTTTGTCATTTTGTATGCCTTGTAAATTCTTACTATTGGGTGACCCTTTGAGGTTCCACCTGAAAGCCTGGGTTGTTTATCAATGGTCCTCCTTCTTTTTATTATTTTTTTTTTAATTTTTTTTTCAACGTTTATTTATTTTGGGGACAGAGAGAGACAGAGCATGAACGGTGGAGGGGCAGAGAGAGAGGGAGACACAGAATTGGAAACAGCCTCCAGGCTCCGAGCCATCAGCCCAGAGCCTGACACGGGGCTCGAACTCACGGACCGCGAGATCGTGACCTGGCTGAAGTCGGACGCTTAACCGACTGCGCCACCCAGGCGCCCCTCAATGGTCCTCCTTCTTGACAGGCCCTGAATCTCAATATTTATTCACCTAGTCTTATGAGACTGCCAATATATGATTAACTTCTCAGCTTCTTAGCTGCTGGTTTCAAATTAGCAACTGTTTTGAGGAGAAAATGGCTTAAAATGTCAGGCTATCACTCTGAGTTTCCTCTTCTAGAAGAGGAATTGTGAGAACAGAGAATGTAAACATCCATGAAATCTCAATATGCACTACCAAACTGCTTTAAAAATAGCGGTCTAATTTCATACTTCCATTGCATTATATGAGAATGGCTGTTTTGCAGAGGTTTACTTTTGAGTAATTTACATACCTGTTTTTTCTTTTGCATTACCATTATGGTTCTTACTAAATTGTTGGTATAACATTTTACTCTTCTTTGCCTAGAATTCCTCTATGTCATCCTCATCCTACTGTTACTGAATTCTCTGTGAGATACTTTAATTTCTTGACAAGATGCCTTTTTGTTTTTCAGACTTGTTTTTTTTGCATGGGAGATGAGCACTATTTTGAGTTTTGCTTTTAAACAGATAAGAACCTAGAATAGTTCCGTTATCCTTTTGTTATCATACACATAATGGAATATGCACAGTTGCTTTTCAAAAACCTTCCATTATTTACGTGAACTGTTTATTCATTGATCTTAAATTTTTATTTTATGCACATAAATAGAATAAATTAGCTTGTCTGAAGGAAAAAATAACTTCACCCATGTCAGGGCTAATCACTTCGTTTCCCTGCCTTTTGATATTTGGCCAAAAGCTATAGGAAAATACTTCACACAGTACATAGAAATTCACAGAGGCAGGGCTATTAAACTGCTATCACACAGCATTTACTAGTTATCTTTTTCTTTTTACAATAAGCCTTCCCACTTTTCTTTAGTAGAAAAGTGACTTCAGACCTCTGCTTATAAGTCATGATATGCTGAGAGTGTAAAATGTACCAATCATTCTTTCAGGAGTCTTGGCATGGGACTGATTAGTAAAGAGATTGAAGAGACATATGGCTATGTAACTTTTTAAAAAACAAACACTTTCCATTATTTAAGCGCTGATTTATCTAGTTCTTAGGTTCTTCTTGATAGCTTCATGCTACTTATCTACATTAAGGTTTCTACAACTCTAAAGTTTGCTAAAATTACCTTAGAGTGTCAGTTCTTCCAATAGACACCTACCTAACAATTCTCTGTACAGATTGGCACCTATGTTTATAGCTGTGGGAGGTTTGATGAAGGGGTACAGTATTTAAGACCTCATAAGGTTTTTAAAAATTTTTTTAAATGTTTATTTATTTTAGAGAGAGAGCACAAGCAGGGGAGGGGCAGAGAGAGAGAGAAAGGGAGACAGAACGGAAGCAGGCTCCAGACTCTGAGCTGTCAGCACATAGCCCAATGGTGGCTCAAACCCACAAACCATGAGATCATGACCTGAGCCGAAGTCGGCTGCTTAACCAACTGAGCCACCCAGGCGCCCCAAGACCTATACGTTTTTAGAAGACAAACTTAGGAAGACTCAGGGAGTTTGATTCAGCTCATTGCTATTACAAGAGAAAAGCCCTCAGATTTGTAACATTATAAGCTATTTTGGACAAAAACTATTCATGTAGTTATCATTATCTTGGTGAGGCCCAACTTGGCCCACAGCTTCCTACCATCCTGATTCTAGATTTACAGAATGAACAACTGCCTAGGGAAGTGTAGAGAATGAGAATGAGTGGGAAGGTAGCCTTCTTAATGTAGTTTGGTCACTCCTGAGGCATCTAGAACTGACCTGGAAGTTAATATATGGTCTTAGAGGTAGGAAGAAAGATCATGCATAGCTAGTGAAAATTCTAATAATTTCTTCATTTTGTTTCTTGTTTGTCTACTATTTTTTCCTCCTGCTGGAATATATTAAACATCCTTAGAGATAATGAGTGATAGCAGGAAATAAACAGCATATTTTACTGAAAACAATCAAATTGAGAAGAGGCTTCTGTTTCTAGCTGAGTTTCAGTAACAGAAACTGTATTTGACTTCTCACCTGAAACAACTAAGAATCTAGAAGAAATTATATGAACTGATGTTTTCCAAGATATTGGACACTGTTCTCACAGACCGCGAGATCATGACCTGAGCTGAAGTCAGACGCTCAACCGACTGAGCCACCCAGGCGCCCCAACACTGGTTCTTTAAGAAGTTTAATAAAGCTGATAACTCTCAGACAAGATTGATCAGGAAAAAGGAAGGAGACACACCTGACCAGTATCAGCAACAAGAAATGTTACATCACTATACAGATTCTATAGATACTAAAGTGGTAATAAGGAAATATCTTGAACAAGTTTATGAATATAAATCTGGCAACTTAGATGAAATGGACAAATTGCTTGAAAGACACAAACTATCCATGTTCTCTCAAGAAGATACAGATAACTGGAATATACTGATATCTATTTTAAAGAAATAGAATTTGTAGGTAAAAACCTCCCCACAGAGAAACTTCAGGCCCAGAATGCTTTGCTGATGAAGTCTATAAAATATTTAAGAAAAAAATCAATCCTACAGGAACTCAGCTAGAAAATGAGAGTGGAATTATATCCTAACTCATTCTATGAGGCAAGTTTTACCCTGATGCCAAAGCAGACAAAGACATTCATTACAGAAGAAAACTACAGATCAATACTCTTCACAAACATAGATGTAAACAATTGAATCAAAATTTTAGCCAATCAAATTCAACAATATATTTAAAGGGTTAACATTATGATCAAATGAGATTTATTTTAAGAGCACAGGGTTGCTTTAACATTGAGAAAGAAAAACTATATGATCATCTCAGTAGATGCATAAAAAGCATTTGACAAAATGCTACTCCAACATTCATTCATAATATTCATTGCCACAATTAAATGTTCTGAATCATGATCCTGTTACTCCTTTGTCTGAAATTTTCCCATTGCTTCCCGTGCCCATTGTGAAGATCAAATTCCTCAGCCTGGTATTCAAGGCTCACTGTGATCACTCCCCAAATCTGGCCCCTACAGCCCTGTTACACTAATTGATACACTGCTCAGTGGAGCAATGCTGTAAAATGCCTTATATCTCCTAGATCCTAGCTTTTTCTGCCTCCTTCAGTTTGTTTATGCTGTTCCTTTGCTCTAAGTAAGATAGTGGTTCGCAACCTTGGCTGTGTGCTAGAATTACTATGGAGTTTAAAAAAATACCATGCTCTATTCCAGCACTAGAACATCTGACTCGGAGTCTAGGGTAGGATCAGGACATTAAAAACTTCTCAGGTGATTCAATTGTGTAGGTAGGGTTGAGAACTAGTGATCTAGGATGTTCTCAAAGACTCCAAATTTGCATACCCCAAATTTACTTATCTTTCTAAGATAATTCTAAATGATAACTCCTTCACAAAGTCTTCCCAGATCATCCTTGGCTGGGAGAAAGTTCTCCTCTAAATGCCTTGATACATTATTTGCCTCTCTCTCAATCCTTACACCTGCAGCTCTTTTCTGATCTACCTGAGTGAAAGTTCTTAAAACCATATTCACAAGTCTTTTTTGAATTTTTGCCCCAAACAAGTCATCATTTTTAACATGGTAGATAGATACTGAATGAACAATTTGATGAAGTGTTTTTGGATGGTTGAAAGAACACTTAGGTGTTCACTACAGTTGAATGGTAATAGAGGGTGATTTTAGGAAATGTGACCTAAGGGGAAATGTTTCCTTTATGTATGATCATCAAACCTGGCTAACAACTTCTTTTAGCCTTCTAACACCCTCTGTCAACATGTGTTTATTACTAATAATTCACAATTCAATCTGTTGTTAAGGAACAAGAAAATCAGGGTTAAGTAAATGTATAGATGAGTCTACTCTTTTATTTCAGTTCTAATATCAACTTTCATCCTGATAATTCTTTTTGCCAGATACCAACAACCATAAAAATGGATCAAGGAATAAGTCCACCTTTCTCCTTATATCTTGAACTCAAGAGACTAGTAGAAGAGAAAAAAAATACTAAATCCATCTGAATGATTTCCCAATAATAAAAAAAATATAATTGACTTTATTTGTAGGGATTATGTAGTGCTATTTTCTCTGGCATCTTTGAAAAATCAGCATCCTTGTTTGGTTCCCTAGAAAGTTACATTGATTTCTTATCATTGTTCAGAACGTGAAACAGTTGTATTTCAACAAGCTGTTTAGGGTTTTAGATGAAATCATGGATGTAACAACAGATTAGAAACAAAATTTTCTGGGGCGCCTGGGTGGCTCAGTCAGTTAAGCGTCTGACTTCGGCTCAGGTCATGATCTCATGGTTCAGGAGTTCCAGCCCTGCACTGGGCTTTGTGCTGACAGCTAAGAGCCTGAAGCCTGCTTTGGAGTCTGCGTTTCCCTCTCTCTCTCTGCCCCTCCCCTGCTTGTACTCTTTCTGTCTCTCAAAAATAAATAAACATTAAGAAAAAAGAAATAAAATTCTCTACTGATATAACGTAGCTTCTATCCCAAGAGAAGATATTAAATAGTTCAAATAGAATATGTACCTGGATCTAGATTGGCCCACTTCTTCAAGAATCATGGAAAAGTGCTTCCGGGTGTTCTCTGCCTGGAATGAGCATGCAGCAAATTTCTTTGAATCACCAAACAAAGATAGGAAATAATCTTCTCCTTCCCCAGTTACAGCTGTCTCAGGAGCAAGGACTGACGGAGGCTGTTTCTTTGTCATTATGAAGCTGTTGACTCCTTTTAAAGAAATCAGTCAAAGAGGAAAGCAACAGAGAGAGAAATAAATAAAAAGACATTAAAGGAACCCAAAGTTGCTATCTTTATTCTTTGCTTCTACAAAATTATATTCTTTATACATTTTACGGTCACTGTCAAACTCAATGAGGATAATTAAAAGCTTTAAACCAAAGTCTATAAAATAACTAGTGATTATTTTTAGTAACACATAATTTCTAGAGATTATTTCAATAATCTTAAATTATCAATAATATCACTGGCATAATGACTTTTACTCAACTGATTATTAAATACTAGAAGCATTATAAGCTTTCGTATGTACTAGAAGCATCATAAGCTTTCCAGGAGGTAAAACATTTGAGTTTCTCAAATTTGGATATGTTATATATAAACACAACTTTATTTTATTTCATATTAGCCATCCTCCCCAAATTATTACCCATAAATTAAAACGTCAAATGAATCCTTCCTACCAACAATTAGTAATTGTGCCAGGTAAAGACTTAAATTTCCTCTAATGAACTAAAATTCTTTATTAGAAAGATAAAGTAATGCTTAATCAGACTCTAGTATGCTCTTGGAAATTTGTTTTTTTTTAAATTATGATTTTGCATGGAAAGAACCATGCTGAGTAAACCTAATCATGTGTCTGCAGAGAGAGTAACACTTCAGAGAGGGACCATGATGGAGTGGATAGAACAAAATATCTTGGATTTACACAGACCTGCAATTGTATCCAGGCTCTGCCACTTAGTAAGCCAATGGATTTAAACTTTTTAATTCTCCATTTTCCTGAACACAAATTATACTACCTTGTGTAAGGCAATGTGAGGATTGAAGAAAATGTAGATAACTGTCTAGCACAGTGTCTAGTATTCAGCAAATATTCAGTAAGTGATAGCAATTATTGTAGTTCAGGGACTTTGGTTAATGTGACACTGGGTCCAAAATCATCAAAGGATTAAGGCAATCTAGAGTTTGCTTTATATTCTTGTGTCTTTAACAAAGCCAAAACAAGATGAAAGATGGAAAGGAGTAAACACGTAGTTCCTAAAAAGAATTCCTCAAAGTATTTTGTCTAGAAGCAATGTATGGAATTCAATTAGTTCATTTCCAGTCAAGTGGGTATTTACTTAATCATTAAATTTCTTTGGGGAAGGAGATTATACATTATCTTTGTATTCTAAAAAGAAAGAAGATGGATTAATTTTAGTGCCAGTTGTTATTTAATCTAGAAAGGAACCCAGGTATCTATCTATAGAAGTTGAATCTACGGTAACTGAAGGAGAAGAATACAGCTCAGCTCAAGTCTCATCTTGCAAGGGGAAACCACTATGTTTTGTTTTTCCCCCTAATACTAAAAGATTGCACAGTTTAATCCAAATATAGGACATATACCATGATGATACAGTGACAAAGAAGGAAAAATATTCCCTCCCTAGATGTAAAGTTGGTATTTTCACTTTTGAGTGTATGGATTTTGGTCACTGCTAAAGGTCAGTGTGATCTTAGGAGGTCTTTGTAAAAAATATATTTTAGGCATACAAACAATGAAGCATAGGTAATAATGGCATTAGGTGAAATCCCCAAATGAAATAGGAAAATATCAGAAACAAAATGAAACACAGATAAACAGCAGCCAGGCTTAACTGTCCACAGAGTAATAGAGGAAAACAGAGGCATCAAGAGTCATGGGTGTGTTTGTGCTACCAGTTTGGAAACTTGTTGACTGGTAATTGAAATACAGACCCCAAATTTAACCTATTTAATGAGAAGGTGCTTGTAGATATATTCAGATTCACAACTAACTTTTATTTAGTACTTACTGTATGCTAGGTAATTTTCATAAATATTTTATTTAATTCTTAGGCCAGCCCTGTGAAGTTGACATTTTCATCCCTATTTTGCACTTGTGGGTAATGGAACTCAGGGATGTTAAATACCCTTACCTAAAATCTCCCAGTGCAGGAAGTAGAAATATAGTTTAGAGCTAGGTCCTCTGTTTCCAAGACCATGGTCTTTTCAGTAAACCTTGATAATTAATATACCCTCAAAGTTCCCTACACTTGTTTAAAAACAAACATGCTGTGGGTATTGCTAAAGTGCATTGTTTACAGTGTTGGCAACTGTCAAAACCTGACTTTTTCCTGTTATAGAACTGCTTCTGTTTTCTTCTCCTCCAAATTCATTATTGTTCTTTTTCTCTCCACCGTTTTGTTACCATTTATTTTGCTTCTTTCTGTTATCTGTCTTTTCCTTACATAAGCCATAAGTCTTCTAATGGCACAAATACACAAGACATTGCTTAGTCTTTCTGATAGTGTTCAGAGGAAGGGGAGTAAATGCTACACATTAGAATTTTCATCTAGCAATTCTAGAGCACCTCAGCCATCAGCCCATGAACATTATGACAATTCAAGATATTTTAATCATGGGGATGATACATCTGGCCACATACATTTATGTGACCTGAGTATGACTCCAGTGCTAAGATCAATGGTAAGGATAATCAAGTTACTCTGCATATGACATTAAGAGATTTGTGTTATTGGAGACAAATCATAACACATCATTCTGACTTCTAGGCACATAAAAAACCTATTGAACTGCATGCTTTAAAAAATAGTCTAAAATTTTTGATACATGTTTTACTTACCCAAGCTGTTTGCTGATTGGGAATGGCCCTCTATAGTAGTTTTAGGAGTGTTCTGCCCAGTTGTTGATACAGTTATTCCACTAAACTGAGGGTCAGACATATAGTAACTGAGAGGTGTGTCATAGGTTAATGACTGTGACAAAGGCAGTGTGGCATCTGAATCTGTTTGCGGAAAAAAATGTACTAAAGATCGCTGTGTCACTGGGCGACCATCATGTGTGTCTTCTCTTCTGTGCACATAAAATAGTATAATAAACAAAGTAAGAAAGTCAAAACGAATAGATACAAACATAAGAATCATGAACTATGATTACTACTCAGAGTTCTGCTTTTTAAAAGAATTATACATCTTGTACGCATAAGGACATCTTACAGTTGTAGTTTTAGCGATCTAAGTAAGATGCTTTAAGCCTCAAGACATGCTTTTATTTACTTTTTTACCTAAAAAGTAAATTGCGACTGTAGATGATTTTGAAAACGTACAAAAGTAGAAAGAAGAAAACAAAAGTCACCAAAATGCCACCAACCAAAATTTTTACAATTTAATTCCAGGCCTTTTAGTGTATTCTTTTTAACTCAAAATTGAGACTCTAGAAACCATTTATATCCCACTTTTATCACTTGTTACATAATATTTCCCTTTCAATTAGCTTAAAAAGCATGATTATAATACCTGTTTAATATATCATTGTTTACTAAACCGTTTTCTTTCAATTCCTGTTGCTTAACTAATTTTCTATTTCTATTTCTAATTATAAAAATTCTAGAGTTAATGTCTACTTTCAAATATAGTCTGAAAATTAATTTCTATAAATGCAGAGCACATGTGTACATGTGTGTGCGTGTGTGTGTGTGTGTGTTGAGGGGAATATAGAAAAGAGAGAGAAGAAAGACTTAATTTGCCAGTATTATTTTTATAAGTAAGTCTTACTATGAACAAAGATTTTCCTTTCTTTCTTTTTTAAATGCATAAAGCATTTATTAACTAGTGTGCATTTAAACAAAGCCTCTAAACCACAACACAATTATTTTACAAGTAAAACAATATTCCCATGGCACGACTCATGAAAAGGTTTGTGACAAACTTTGTATGAGTCACATTGAGATTTAGTTACCTCAAAGCAATCTGTGTGTGTGTGTGTGTGTGTGTGTGTGTGTGTGTGTGTGTATGCATGTGTGTGTGTTTAATACTTGAATTATCAACAAAGTCCTGGGGTCCAAAATCCTTTAGATTTCTGAAAAACTTGGTAAATGGTCAGCTTATGCACCCCTTTACTGGGGGCCACTTATCTACCTCTGTTAGTCAAGAGCTAAGTATTTGCCTTCATGGATTGTCACTATTTTGATCTCTTTATTTTCCAGAGTTCCTATGAAGATATTTTAGCAAGTCTTCTGTTTTTTTGTTTTTTTTGTTTTTTGTTTTTTTCCAAATGTTTTCATAAGGGGACAAGGGCCTGAAGTTTCCTAATCCACCAAAGTGATATCAGTCTTAATCTCTTTGTTTACCAAGATATATTCATAATTTTGTTCTGCAATTTGTAAGTTCCTTCATCAGAAATATTGTATCTGGAGAGTTCTGTACTAAAAACCAGACTTCTCTAAATGTACCTCTCAGAAGGTACAGACATCCTAGTTAATTTTTTTTAAATAATTAAATGGCATTGGCTTTAAAAATTGTACTACTAGCCCAGTACATGTTAAGCTTGAGCATTTGCCATTTTGCTGACATCCTAAGCACTCATCTTTGTCATAAAAGCTCTAACCCATGAAAATATACTCTTGTCTATGATGTGGTGGGTAGTGGGAAGGAGACTATAGAGGTAAATTGTCAAATTAAAAATATTTCGTCTCTGTCCAACCTGAGACAGGATCATATGATATGATTTCTGCCTGATACTAGCTAGAATAAGCAGGAAAAGTACTTTTCTCTTTCAAAGTTCCTTACATCTATCTGGGTTTCATTACAAACTGCCTATATCTTTTCAGCATGTTCATTTTATAAGCTTCAAAGTTTTTTCTTCCTCCAGTAAAACAATAGCATTTTGGAATAATTTAATTCCACAGAAGATTCCTAATAAGCTTTTGCAAATGTTGTGATTAAAGAAATCTGGCCTAGGGCCACAAAGTATTCTTATTTTTGTAGTTGAATAAGAAATTTCTAATAGGTGCACATACTTTTGTAAGAGCTCCAACATTTCAGGAAGAGACACATGTCTAGATACATTATTTAAACCCTGTACTCCCTGACTTGTTAGACTCTTTTTGGAAGATAAGGGATTTGTCCTAGTGCTTAGTTAGCTTTGCCTCTATTGTATGGAATTTTCTAAGCTCTTTGTTAGTACTTTGTTACCTCTGGGATTGATTAGCACTAAACCAGAGGTAGTTATAAAAGTTCAATTCCCACATTTCAATGTTATTTTAAGGGGTACTACATTGGTAATACTGACACCAATCATTTCTCAGATGACCTCAGATGACCATTTAAAAAATGGACTTGAACTGAACAGTAAACACAGGACACCTAGGTGCGAAATAACATTAGCTTTAAATTGGGTACATTCAGGGAGTTCCTGTCTGGCTCAGTCTGTAGAGCACATGACTCTCAATCTCAGGATCGTGAGTTAAAGCCCCATATTGGACATGGAGCCTATTTAAAAAAAATTTAGGTATTTAAATTGGGTATATTCAATACTAGAGGCCATTAAAAAAAAAACTGGAAAATCTATGCTAATTCTCTAATTGATAGAATGATTTAATCAGTAAAAACAGGGAGTTGTAGTTTTTTGCTTTTGTTTTTCTTTCTTTTTTTTGGTGGTGGTGGGGTGAGTTGCAGTTTTTATTTCACATCCTCACAGGTATTTTCCAAACCAAAATTCTCTATCAATTCTTTGTCCCCAAGGTCAGTAAAGTAGTTCTAAAGAAATTATCTGCCAATTTCCTTAACACGCTAGATATAAGTTTTGGAGTCTCAACCATGACTCATATGATAGAGATCTGTACAGGTGAACTTTTGTATTACTCAAGGACTGTACTTTATAACACAGTGGTTGGGGAAATAGTTGTATGTTATAGTTAATTTTAGAAAAATGTGTGGAATCAATTCTAGTTACAACTACTTCATAAGATATTTTGAAAGAAGAGGTCAAGTACGTCCTCATTATCCTCTAAAACTCAGATCCTTCTCTCCTCTCACTTATGCCATTCTTACTGTGCTTGATTTTCCATTTTATCTTCCTGCTCATGGACTTCACTCTGCAGGGCCACTGAAGTTTTCTGACTGGCTTGCATGTCTTTCATCTTGGCTAGAAGAAAAGTCTCGTTTCTTTCCTGGGGGAAAAAAATCATGATATTAGGAATAAATATAGCTGAATTTGAAGGTAGACTTTATTTTCAAGTGACCTCACCAGTTAATCTAACTACCTCAAAGCATATGCCAGATTAAATAATTTCTTTCCCAAACTGGTGCCAGAGCCAGGCTTCTAATGTAAATATGTAAATATTGACATAGCCAATACTGGTATTGGCTAATGATATGATGCAAATCAGGGTGAAGGTGTGTAACATTCACTTGAAGCAGCTCAAGAGGCAGGGCGGCAACCCAGAAGGCTACCTTTATGACTATAACTTTCACATCGGCCAACACTGCCTGTTAGAACACTGTGAGTTAATGTCTCCATAGTTACAAAGTTCCAGTCTCTGAGCAATTACTATATTGATGCTGCACCTGCTTTTCAATTTGCAGACAGTAAATAAGGTAACTTGCTTTTAGGAGAGCCATATCTCTCACTGGATAAATTTTGATACCAAAATATTCAATATCCTATTTTGGATATCTGAGGGTCAAGGCCTATATATAAATATTGGGAGCATTAGTTACTGTTTTTAATTGTTTTTTTTTTTTAATTTATTTTGTTTTGGCAAATGTTCTCTGAACACACACAAATGGCCAAGCAGCAGGAACAGAAAACTTGTATACTTTTCAGGCAGAAAGAAACCTATTGGTAGAAATAGTGAAATCAAAGCTAGGAGGACCTAAATTCTTCTCCTAGTTATGCCAGCAGTATGGTTTAGAAGAAATCACTTAGCTCAGATTCCAACCTTGAATAAAAGATTCACACTTAATGCTTTATGATAATTATGACATAAGAATAAAATTAACACATAGGAAGGTACATGACTGTACACAGTAATAAGGCAGATTAACAATGATGATTACTGGGTGAGTAGGTTCATTTAATAAATATTTAAATAAGCATCCACTCTGTACCAGGAACCAGATAGGCACTAACAATTCCTTCTTCAAGGAATAAAGATAAACATCTTCCAATTTAGATTAGAAAATAGCTTCCATCAGGGAATGATGAATAATAGTTAAATACAAAGGCCAACGAACAAAGTAACTGCTTTAATAAGTCAAAAGAAAAAGATTTCTTAGGGAACCTATGAAATAGTGGCATGGAGGATCCTAAACTTACCTCTTCACACAGATACTCCTAGATAGCAGCCACATCAGTGTAACTAACTCAGAAAATGACATGAAGACTGGCAGAATAGACTCTCCACAGTTAATTTTGGAAAGGAGGCCACATAAAAAAATGGTAGAAAGGGTGGAACCCCAGTTGGGAGCCAAACTAACCTGTGAGACTAACCATAAATACCAGAGGGACACCACAAGCACAGAAAAGGAGGAAGACAGATTCCACACCAGGCACCCCAGACATATGGGGCCTGAACTGGGAAGATGAGTCCCCATAACATTTGGCTTTGAAAATCAGAAATTCTTAACTTTGAGTTTTCACAATCACCGGGTTTTAACACTGGGAACTTTCAAAATCAGTGGGCTCAGCTCCAGGAGAGCCAGAAGGTGACAGGAAACAGTTGCCACCCTTAACAAAACAGCACACAACTTTGACAAGATACAGCATAGAAGCAGCAGTTTGAAAAGCACCTGGGGTACACCAGGAAGATTTATTTACTAATGTCAGAATGTGTGCTAGAGGAACAGGAATCTTTAAGAAATTTCTCCAAGAACAAAAGAGCTGGCGGGCACCATTATCTCCATCTATCCCCAGCATGGATAGCCAGACATCTGTGGGAACCAGCATGAACACTTGGTACCTAGCTTAGGTTTCATCCTCCAAGAAGATGAGCACTTACCTTGATAACACTTATGTGCCCTGCCCCCACATTCTCCTGCAGACTGCCCCATCCAACCTGCCTTAATCCTTCCAAAGTCATGTCTGATGCAGCGCCTTCTACAAGCAGCCCTGACAGTGGCCAGCACCACTCCAAAATGACTCTTGCTCTGGTGAGAGGGAAAGATAATCACACAGGTCAGTTCCACTGCAGCCTTAGCGGTGGGCTGGGGGAAAACATCTGATCTAACTGCTGGCCCTGCCCACTGACAAAAACTTCACAGGGGGCAGCACAAAGAGAAAGCCCTGTAGTTGGGGGCGCCACTGCAAACAGACAGACTGAGGGCAGACATCTGGTCTGATAGGTTTCACTCACCAAAAAAAGCCACTCAGGAGACAATCCAGGGATAGCAGCCTGCAGGTAAGCGCAACTACAGTTCTGGATAACAGGCTGAGGGCAAGCGACTGGTCTGACCCAACTACACGCACAAAGTGGTCCCAGACTATCCTCATAATAGCACAGAGACCAAACCCTGCCCACAACAAAGATGACCACCTAGCCGACTGGAGTGAAGGAAAATGTGGCTCAACCACAACAGTAGTGTGTATGCAACACACATAGGAGACATCTCTGAAGTGCCAGGTTTTGATGAACAAGGGACATTGCACTACAGGGCACTATAGGACCTCTTCTTCATAAGTCCATTACTTTCAAGAGATATAATTGACTTTCCTAATACATAGAAACAAACATATTTAGACAAAATGAGACAGAGGGATATATCCCAAATGATCAGGACAAAATCATAACAAAATGATTTGGAGATGAGAAATATGCCTCATAGAAATTCAAAGGAATGGTCATAAAGACACTAATTGGATGCGAAAAAAGAGTGGAATGGAGGATCTCAGTGAAACCTTCAACAAAAAGACAGAAAATATAAAAAAGGACCAATCAGAGATAGAGAACTAAATTACTGAAATTAAAAAATACACTGGAAGGAATCAACAGTAGATAAGAGAAAGCAGAAAAATGGATCAGTGTGCTGGAAGACAGAATAATAAAAAGCAAAGAAACTGAACAACAAAAAGAAAAAAAAAGTATAGTAAAAAATGAGAATATTTCAAGGAAACTCAGTGACATTATCAAGCACAATAACACTGATATTATAGGTATCCCAAAAAAAGAAGACAGAGAAAGGGGAGGGGCAGATAATTTATTTGAAGAAATAATAGGTTAAAACCTCCCTAATCTGAGGAAGGAAATAGACATCCAGATCTAGGAGGAACAGAGAGCCCCCAACAAAATCAACGCAAAGAGGTCCACACCAAGACACATAATAATTATAATGGCAAAAAGTAATGGCAAAGAAATAATCCTAAAGCACCACAAGAGAAGAAAACAGTTACATACAAGGGAAACCCCATAAAGCTATCTGCTGATTTTTCAGCAGAAACTGTACGCCAAAAGAGAGTGGCATGATATATTCAAAATGCTGAAAGAAAAAAACCTGTAACCAAGAATACTCTATCCAACAATGCTATCCTTCAGAACAGAAGGAGAAATAAAATAGTTTCATAGACTATTTAAATTTAAATTAATTATAGAACCCCTATAAAATTTAAAGGGGTTCATCACTATATCAGCCTTACAAAAAATGTTAAAGGGAATTTTTGACTGGAAAGAAAATGGCCATAATCAAGAATAAAAAAGTTACAAAATGAAAAGGTTTCACGGGTACACACAAACATAATAAGTAGTAGATTAATTACTTATAAAGCCAATGTAGCTAAATCAAAAAAGCAGTAAAATCATATATATAAAAAATCAGTTAAAGGATAAGCAAAATAAAAGGATGTAAAGTATGACATTATATACATAAAACGTGGGAGGGGACAGTAAAAATTCAGTGCTTTTAGAATGGGTTCAAACTTAAATGACCATCATCCTAAAATAGACTGCCATATGCATAGGATCTTATATATCAACCTAATGATAATCACAAATAGAAAACTGTAAGAGATATGCAAAGAATAAAGGGGAAGGATTCCAAGTATATCACTAAAGAAAACAAACCAAAAGGGAAGAGAGCAAGAGAGGAAAGGGAGAAGAACTACAAAACAAACCAACAAACCAACAAAAAACCATAAAACAAGTAACAAAATGGCAATAACTACATACCTATCAAGAATTACTTTGAATGTAAATGGATTAAATGCTCATATCAAAACATGGGATGACCAAATGGATAAAAAAGCAAGACCCATCTATATGTTGCTTTTAAGAGACTCACTTCTTTTTTTTAATTTATTTATTTAAATTCAAGTTAATTAACATACAGTGAAGTATTTGTGTCAGGAGTACAGCACAGTGATTCATCTCTTACATATAATACCCAAGTGCTCATCTCAATTAATGCCTTCCTTAATGTCTGTCACCCATTTAGCCCATCCCCCCAACCACCTCCCCTCCAGAAACCTTCAGTTTGTTCTCTGTATTTAAGAGTCTCTTATGGTTTGCCTCCCTCTCTGTTTTTATCTTACATTTTTTTCCCTTTCCCTATGTTCATCTAGTTTGTTTCTTAAATTCCACATATGAATGAAATCATATGATATTTGTCTTTCTCTGACTTATTTGCTTGGCATAATACACTCTAGTTCCATCCACATTGTTGCAAATGGCAAGATTTCATTCATTCTGATTGCTGAATAATATTACGTTGTGTGTGTATGTATATATGTATATATATCTCATATCTTTTTTATCAATTTATCAGTCAATACACATATAAAAATGCTGTCTTGAAGGGGCACAGGCATCCCACTGTTTATAGCAGCACTATCAACAATAGCCACATTACAGAAAGAGACTCACTTCTAGCCTAAAGATGCAAGCAGGCTGAAAGTGAAGGAATGGAAAAAGCATTATCATTCAAATAGAAGTGAAAAGAAAGCCTGGGTAAAAATAGTTATATTGGACAAAACAGACTTTAAAATAAAGATTGTAACAACAAAGAAGGATACTATTTAATGATAAAGAGAACAATCCAACACGAAGATATAGCAATTGTAAATATTTATGCACCCAACATGGAGCCCCCAATTACATAAAGCACCTATTAACAGACATAAAGGAAGTGATCTATAGTAATACAATAATAGTAAAGGACTTTAACATCCACTTAAATTGATGGATATATCATCTAGACAGAAAAATCAACAAAGAAACTGTGGCTTTGAATGACACACTGGACCAGATGGCTCTAACAGATACATTCAGAACATTCCATCCAAAAATAGCATAATAAACATTTCTTTTTTCAAATGAACATGGAATATTCTTCAGAACACATGTTGGGTCACAAAACAAGTCTCAAAAATTCAAAAAGACTGATATATCATGAATCTTTTCTGATCATAATGGTATGAAATTAGAAATCTATCACACACATACAAATCTGGAAGAACACAAATACATGGAAGCTAAACAACATGGTACTAAACAATGAATGAAGATATATGCACCCTCTTGTTTACTACAGCATTATTTACAGTAGCCAAGTTATGGGAACAACCCAAGTTCCATCAATAGATGAATGGGTAAAGAGGAGGTGGTATATACACAATGGAATATTACTCAGCCATAAAAATAGTGAACTCTTACAATATACAACAACATGGATGGATCTCGAGGATACAATGCTAAGTAAAATAAGTCAGAGAAAGACAAGTACCATATAATTTTACTCATATGTGTAATTTAAGAAAAAAAACAAGAAAAAAAAGGGAAAAACAAAAAAAAAAGATTCTTAAATATAGAGAACAAACTGGTGGTTGTCAGAGGACAGGTGGGTGGGGGGATGGGTGAAATAGGTGAAGGGGATTAAGAGTGCACTTATCATGATAAGCACTGAGTACTATATAGAATTGTTGAATCACTATATTGTACACCTAAAATTAATATAACACTGTATATTAATTATAATTGAATTTAAAAAATGAGTAAAAAAAGAAATGACAAGAAATATACTACTTGAAGTTATAGTGAAGCAAGTAAGCTAGAGGAGGGTAAACATTTGACTGTATTTTCTCTGTCTTGGAGATGAAGCATAATTCCTTATTAGGGTTGTGGGCCAATTATGTAAACATAGCATAAAGAGATTTATAAATTTATACTTATTCTTAGGAAATAAGTAAAAATGAATTTATTATTTCTTACCACTATCCCAGTTTCCCTATTTCTACCTGACTGGTTTCTTAGTTGTTAAAATTTTCTGTACTTGAACTACATATATTACCATGAAGTCATTATGATCTCACTTGTTTTATCAGAGAACCTATTCACATTCTGCAATATAGTTTGGAGAAACAAAATTTCATCAACTGAGAAAAATTTTGAAAAGCTTTAAGTTTGCGAATGTTCCACTAGTCATTCCCCATACAGGATCTTCCTTATTTATTTTCCCAAAGTTATAGCATATATGCAACTAAAACTAAGCTCAAACTAAGTAAGTGGTTTTCAACAGGGTATGAAGTGAACCATGGAGGGCATTTTGCAAATGTGAAAGAACAGTGACAGTAGTCATAAAGATTGGTGGGGATACGAGCCAGAGACTTTCTTAAATATTGCAAATAATTTTCCCACATACTACATAATTTTCTAGACAAAGATGAAAACTAGTTTATAATTATCTGAGTGCAAAGCCCAATTCCATATTACCTATAAATACAAAATATTTTTTTCAAACTTTAAATATATACTAAAATCTCCACGAAGTAACTATTTGTTTACATTGAGGAAGAGTGTATTGGTTTGTTCAGAACTTTTCAAAGAGTTGTTTGTCAGTTTGGAAAAATTACACCATCAATGGTAATACCACATGGTGTATTCATGTGGTTTATATAATGTACCTGAAAATACATAATAACGGTAGAAAAAACAATAATAGCAATAACAACAACAAAATCAACGTGATATTTAATAATATTAAGGAATAAAAGTTAAATATTTTAGGTGTGTTTGGCATTATGATTGTATTCGTTAAGAATAATCCTTACTGTTTAGAAATACATACTGAAGCTTTTTACATAAAGTTATATGATGTCTAGATTTGCTTCAAAATAATACAGATCATAAGAAGTGAATGGAGATGGAGATGAAAAAGATGGGCATGATTTGTAACTGTTGAAGCTCAGTAATGAATACAAGGAGGTTTGTTATACATTATGTCTATTTCTTCTTTAAATGTTTGGATTTTTCTAGAGTAAAAAGGCTAGAACACACGTTTCATTTTGGGATCTGTAGACTTTAAACATTGATGGTATCATCATCATGGCTGTCTCTAGCTCAGGAAGGATAGGGTCAAGCAAGAGCTGAAGGGGAAAAGCAGAAGCACCTACTGTTTATGAAGTACAATAGTCTTTACACAGATCCTTTCATCACAGCTCTGGAAGATACGAATTGCTCCATTTTCTCAAATGAGGGGGTAGAAGTTCAGAGAGATGAATACCTCTTCCAAGGTTATACCACCAATAGATGGCAGAGCCAGAATATGGTCTCACATTTATTTGTTACAAAGACTCCTTCACTGTACCCCCTGTTTCTCTGTTGTAATTCTTATCCAAAATCTTCCTAACTCCTTCCATGGTAACTGCCTGACCACTTACTCCTGAACCAGCTCTTCCCTGGTTTCTCTCTGCTTTGATCTCCAATGACTCTCTCCCCTGGCTTCCAGAACCTGTGTCAATTCTCTCTTTGGTCGTATCCTTTGTTGGAAAACTGCTAGAATTTTGCATGAGAAATTGAAGTACTCCCCATGAGACAGATATAGGGTAAAACAGGATAATGAAAACTTTTTTTTTTAATTTTGTGAGCTTTTACCTTAATTAAGAAAAATTAAAAGAGGCAAAATACCATATTCAGCAATTTTAAAAAACCAGGGAAACATTACATGCACATAATTTTTTAAAAGCTGAAAAACACAAAGAACTGGCTTTATGCATTCTAGTCCTCTGTTTCCACATATGGAGAACATTTACACACTAGGGGATTTTATTAAATTGGTAATATAAATAAAATGTCTTGTGTGAATGCAGACTGTATATATAAAGAGAATTTCCATCCCCTCTCAGGCCATGGGTGGGAATATTCATATGCAGTAATATGCAGTTGAGGATTACAATTTAAAACATGACATATTTCACTAGCTAAGATTCAAGAGTTCGTATATATAGGAATACAGTTTCACATTTGCACCTACATAAATATAGTATAAATTCCTATTGCAAAGCATCTTCCTAGTGTAAAAATGAACTAGGTTGATTCATCTCCTTCCCAAGATCCACATATAAGTAACAGAGCTGCAAACATAGATACTATTATTTTACCTTGCAGTCAGGGTCATGTTAAGATCCTACTGGAGATGTTCACAGAAAGGATGAAGAACCATTTGGGGGAGGTTCCAGTTTCAGATAGTTTGTCCAAATACCTTCACGGGTCTTTCCTGTCACAAAATTCTATTCGGAAACAACACTAAGATCTTAGATCTGCCTATGTGGTATTAAGTATCAAGCAATGGTTTCAACCCTCAGACATTCCTATCAGTTTTAGCACTGGCTCATAAATAACTGCATAGTTATTTCACACATAGGGTACATGTATTTTAGGTTTAGTCTTTATCCATCAATAGTTTCTATCCATTTTCTTTAAAGGAATATAATGCTTATTATTCTAAGACAGGTTATCTCAGACTTGTTTAGGGGGCAGAGACCAGATCACATTCTTATTTGCAGAGCACCATGTTCTTGGCAAAATATTAAAAAAATATAAATCAATATTTTTATTTCATCTACACATTATTTTAAGATATTTTTACTAGCAAAAAGAAATCCATCGTATATTATTTGTATAACATATAACCTCACAACCACCAGCTTACAAGTCTTAAAACACCGAACAAACTGTTGAACCAAGAACAAATGGTTGGTTTTGAGTTTTTCTATCAATATGAATTTGCAATTTCATTTTCTTCTGTCATCTATTGGCAAACTTTAGCAGAAAAGTGGTATCTGGAACCAAAGACTTGTAAAAAATCATTGGAAAACAATTTGAATTGAGTAAATGTTATCCATTAACTTTTTTTCCCCCTCTGCAAGCAGGGTAAAGGCAATCATTATTCAATATTACAGTCAAATGCTCTCTCTCTATAGCTTATGGAACACTCGTACCCCATAGGAACACTGTGTGATAAGCACTGGATTAAAAGAGTATGAAAGAGAGCTATTAGAAGCCTGAATATAAACCCTTCCAGTGGCCTCAGGCAAAAATACATCTAAATGGAGCCCAGCCAAGCTCAAAGTGGAAGCACACCCAGGCAAAGGGCACCTCCTTCTCTTCCTCTGCACATATAACAAATTTGATCTGTGGTACCTACTGTTAGCATTACTCATTATTGATGATGGTGATAGGTGGCAATTGAGAGGTACAGTTCACCAAGGGTGAATTAGTTATTCTTGAAAAATCCCATGATACTATTTATATAAATGAAGCTGCTTTTATTATTTTACTGACAGTTTGAGTTATAAGTAAACTTAAATTGGGAAATTTAATTTAAGTTAGCAGCTTTCTTCTCCATGTGCAAATGAGAAAACAGAAGAAATCAGGATGTTTCTAATACTATTGATGACCCTGAGATTTGAGTTATATCTTTTATAAGAGGATACTTGTGACTTTGACTAGCAACAGAAAAGCCACTGGGGTGGTTAATAATACTGTGTCTGAAATTTTACTGTGTCATTTCTTTGAGACCCTGTATGTTAGAAAGAGGTGAGAATCCAGACACCTGAGATGGAATGAGAAAATCCATGCACTGTTTGCAAATGGAGTTCTCAAAAGTTGGACAGTCAATGAACTGAGGCACCCAGGTGCCCCTCCATTTACTAGTTTTACTACAATTTGGGCAAAAATTCTAATTTTATAGTGGTAACCTTTTCACTGGTGTTCTATCAGGAGAAAAGTTTAAAAATCACAGTTACATACCATCCTCAAGAACTCCAAATCAAGTCAAATGATTATAATCAGAATTTGTAGGCTTAGCAAATGTCCATTGACTGATGATGGATAAAGAAGATGTGGTATATGTATATAATGGAATATTACTCAGCAATCAAAAATAACACAATCTTGCCATTTGCAATAACTTGGATTGAACTGGAGTGCATTATGCTAAGCATATGATTTCATATGATTTCACTCATGTGGAATTTGAGATACAAAACAGATGAACATAAGGGAAGGGAACATAAGGGATGAACATAAGGGAAAATAATATAAAAACAGAGGGAGACAAATCATAAGAGACTCTTAAATACAGAGAACAAACTGAGGGTTGTTGATGGGGTATTGGGTGGGGGGATGGGCTAAATGGGCAAGAGACATTAAGGAGAACACTTGTTGGGATGAGCACTGGGTGTTATATGTAAGTGATGAATCACTACATTCCATTCCTGAAATCATTATTACACTATATGTTAACCAACTTGGATTTAAGTTACAAAAAAAGAATTTATAGGGTTAGCGTATATAACTCTTAAAAAGCTGGTCTCACAATGATCCTTTGAGATATGGCTTCCTAGAAAAACAGAATGATGTTGAACATAAATGGAATGGTCCCATTTCAGTGATATAACAGGGGTACTGTGGGACATAGCCCTGAGGAAAAGTGAGCTTTCAGTAGATAATGGCTAATCAGTGCGTATCAGGTGTCAAGGTGAAGTGCAAGGACTTCCTGTGGATTCTCTCAATTCATCCTCACAATAAGTAAATGCTACAGGTTCTATTATCAGGCTCATGAGAAAACTGAGGTCCAGAGAGATAAAGCAACCTGCCTGCAGTTACACAATCATTAAGTGGTGGGATCTGGAAATAGACCCACGTCCATCTGACTACAGAGCCAAGATTCTGAAGCACCACCATTCTGTGGTGACATGATACATTTAGTAATCTTTTGAGTCTCAGAGTTACTGTGAAGAGAGTCCCCACACAGCCAGCCACCTCTTTTTTTTTTTTAATTTTTTTTTAACATTTATTCATTTTTGAGAGAAAGACAGAGCATGAGTGGGGGAGGAGCAGAGAGGGAGACACAGAATCTGAAGCAGGCTCCAGGCTCTGAGCTGTCAGCACAGAGCCCAACATGGGGCTCAAACCCACAAACTGTGAGATCATGACCTGAACCGAACTTGGACGTTTAACCCACTGAACCACTCAGGCGCCCCAACACACAGCCACTTCTTACCGTTGTAACGGTAAGTGTTACAACATAGTCTTAGTTTTGTTGTTGTTCTTTGTTCACATTTGTTTCTCCCTTAGTTTTTTGAGTGTATCCTCTTACAATTCAAAGTCAGCCATAATCAATAGTGAATACTACTACTGCTACTATCAGCTATTATTTACCATGTTTTCTATTTGTGTTAAGTACTCTGCGTATATGATCTCATGTCACCCTTTTAAGGATGCATTATTATCTGCCTTTCACAGATTAGCATGTTGATGCCTATAGCAGTCAGGTAATTGCCCAGAGTAACACAGCTATAAAGTAGCAGAGCAAGGGCCACAGTTAAGGTCTGGTATCACTTTAGGGATTACTTTCTTCACCATTACACCACACTATTCTCTGAAAAATATTGAGCACCGCTGTTTACAAGGCAATTGGACTCTGTAATAATATAAACAGATGTCAAACATGTTCCTTGCTGTTCTGGAGTTTAGTCTTTTGATGGGACAGTAGTATCTGAATATGAAAAAAAAACAATGCATAACAGAACATGATGTGAATCAAAGGAATAGTTTGTTAAGAGCTACAAGAACTCAGCACAGAATTACTTGTGCTGTTGTTTTGTCACCTCACAGAAGAGGTGAGATAAGGTGAACCTCAAAAGATAGGATTTCAAAAGTCAGAGAACAGGAAGGAAGACATTTATTAACTTATTATTTCAGGCATGCATTCATTTAACAAATATGCCATAATTGTTTGCTGTTGCTAGACAGTGTGGAATGTGCTTTTCTGGCAAGCCTCAAAATGCAGGGGTAGACATGGCATAGGCATATCAATGGCTGAGACAGAGAGATAGGCTGGATGTGCAGTGTGAAGTGGAACCAGAGAGATGGGAGACCAGGCTGTGGAAGGCCTTACACCTAGACCAAGGAGTATGCATAATGCAGGCATTTATTTGTTCCTAATGGTTCAATAATTAGATTAATTATAGGACACTTCAGGAATTTCTTGCTTATATTTGTGTGTATGTGTGTGCGTGTATGTTGGAAAGGGGTTGTGTTTTTTTTTAATAGAAATTCTTTATATATTCCAGATCAAAGTTCTTTGCTGGATTTATGTATTATAAATGTATTCTCTTAAACTGTACTTTGTCTTACAACTCTCCAGATGGTACATTTTGAGTAGACTTTGTAATTTTTAAACAAAATTTTTTAACGTTTATTTATTTTTGAGAGAGATAGAGACAGAGTGTGAGTGGGGGAGGGGCAGAGAGAGGGAGACACAGAATCTGAAGCAGCAGGCTCCAGGCTCTGAGCTGTCAGCACAGAGCCCGATTTGGGGCTTGAACTCAGGAACAAAGAGATCATGACCTGAGCCAAAATCGGACGTTTAAGCGACGGAGCCAACCACGCGCCCCATTAGAGTTTGTTAATTTTAATGAAGTTTAATTTATAAACTTTTTTAACTTAATGATTTTGTGTCCTGTTTAAGATGTTTATCTATCTCAAGGTCATAAAAATATTGGACTATTTTTTCTCTTACAAGTTATACTTTTTTCTCTTTCACATTTATAATTTACCTTAAATTAATTTTTGCTTATGGTATGCTAAAAGATTCAAGGTTTAGTTCTTTTTTCACATGGCTATCCAATAGATCCTGCTGTATTTACTGAAAAGACAGTATTGAAAGATAATGGTGCCTTAGTTGTAAATCATGTGACCATATCGTTGGGTCTCTGTTCTGTTCTATTAGTCTGTCTATCCTTGTGCTATTACCACGCTGTCTTAATTAATGTAATTGTATTAGTATAGTGTAGTATAGTATAGTATAGGTCTTCCAAATTTGTTCTTTTCAATGTTATTATTACTATTCTAGGTTCTTTGATTTCCATATGAATTTTTAAGAATCACCGTATCAATTAAAAAAAACAGTTTAGACTTGTATTGGGGTTATACTGAATCTGCAGATCAATTTGGAAATACTGGATTACCTGTAATCTTCCTTTCTGGTAATATTTTTGTCAGGCTTTGGTATAAACATTATGTTGGTCTCATTAAGCAGTTGGTAAATATCTTTTTCCATCATTTGGAAGAAGTTGTGTAAGATTGGCATTATTACTTCCTTATATCCAAGGTACAATTTACTGATGAAACATTCTGGTTATAGACTTCACTTTCTGAGAAGTTTTAAAATTCAATTTCTTTAGTAGTTATAGGACTGATCATATTTTCTATTTTTTTATGTTGGTTTTTGGTAACCCATACTTTTACCAAATTTTTTTCAAAATATCCTTTTAATATCTTTTTAATGGTGGAATCTGTGGTGTCATCTCCATTTTCATCACTGATACTAGTCATTTGTCTCTTTTTTTCTAAATTAATTTTATCAATTCTTTTAAAGAACCATCTATTGATTTTTTGATCTTCTTTATTACATGATTAATGACATATTTTCCTTTTCTTATACTTTTTTTAAACTTTCTTTGTGTTCAGTTTGTTGCTCAGTTATGAGTACTTGAGGCAGATGCTTAGATAATTGCCTTGCAGGCCATTTTTATTTTCTCATATAGGCAGTTAAGGCTATATATTTCCCACTAACCATGGTTTTACCTTTTTTTTTTAAATTTAGTATGTAATATTTTTATAACTTATTTTATCATATTTTAAAAACTTATTTTTTAAAAATAATTTTTAAGTGTCTTTATTTATTTTTGAGAGAGAGAGAGAGAGAGAGAGAGAGAAAGAGAGGGAGAACATGAGCGGGGGAGGGGCAGAGAGGGAGAAAGGCACAGAATCTGAAGCAGGCTCCAGGCTCTGAGCTGTCAGCACAGAGCTCGATGCTCGTGAACATCGAGCTCATGAATGGGGAGATCATGACCCGGGCCAAAGTTGGACACTCAACCGACTGAGCCACCCAGATGTCCCTAAAAACTTAATTAAAAAAAACAACTATAGCTTAATTTCCAAACATATGAAGATGTTCTAGGTTTTTTTTCCTCTTTTTTTAGTGATTTTTAGCCAATTTCTTTGGGTCAGAGAACATATTCTGAATAATTTAAGTCCCGAATTTATCGAGTTTACCTCATGGCCAGCGTATGGTCCATTTCTGTAAAACTTTTATGTATTTTTGAAGAGAATGCATACTCTGATTTTTTTTTTCAGTTGCAGTGTTTTATAGGTCTCAATTAGTTTAATTGTAATAATTGTTATTCAAGTCATTTATATCCATACTGATTTTTTCCTATATATTATAAAAATTACAGAGAGTAATATTAAAATTTATCATTTTTATTGCAGGTTATGACTGTATTTTACAATCCCACCAACAGTGCACAGGGGTTCCCTTCTCTCTATACCCTCATCAACACTTGTTATCTTGTCTTTTTCATAAAAGCCTTTCTAGCAGGTGTGGAGTGATAGCTCACTGTGGTTTTGATGTGCCTTTCTCTGATGATTAATGATGTGGAGCATCTTTTCAGGTACCTATTGGCCATTTGTATGTCTTCTTTGGGAAAATGTCTGTTCAGGTTCTTTGACCTGTTTTTAATTGGATTGTTATTATTATTTTGCTACTGTGTTGTATGAATTCCTTATATGTGTTACTTCTTTGTGCGCTCAGGTACCTGTCTTGTTTCCTCATATTTCTCAGTATTCCTGATGGAGCACCAAACACAGTTAATGAAAAAATTATGAGATATAACTTAGGTCTAAAGTGACATTATATTCCTTCAGAAATTTATATTAAGTGACTAGGGACACTAGGAAGTCCATATTAACTTAATTAGTTCAATCAGGGATTGAGATCATTTGAGGCTGGTTTCAGTTCCTGTGAAGGTCAGTCTGTTTCTGGTTTATCCTTACTCCTAAGGTATGACTTTCAAGGTTCAAACTCAAAGTCTGGAGGAAGATGTTACCAGGACTTCTCTCTTTGTTGGGCCTCTTACTTCAACTTCTGTCCTCTAAATTCTCAAATCTGTAAAATCTCTGTTTATACTGTCAGCAAACTCTTCCTAAAATAACCTGACAACTTTAGGGAAAATTTGACAGTAAAGAATGCATTATCCTTCTGGGTCCTTTTGTTCTTCTGGATCATGGGAATCAGGATAATTGAATGCCTTGAGAGCTTTCTGGTGTCTTTAGTTCTGATACATTTTCCCAGCTTTCGTAGTTGTTTTTAGTAGGAGAGTTAGTACAAATTACCTGGACAGCCATTAGTAAAAACTTATCCTCCTATTGTTTAAACAAAATATTTGTATGCCTTTTGACTTCACTCTTTATTATATTGGTGTCTTTAGTTAGTAAACACACACACACACACACACACACACACACACCCCACCATTTTTCTTTTAGTATCGGGGTTAGACAAAAGAATTAATCCTATAGCCTGTAAGTTACATGACATATTTAAGGTGAGATTCAAACTTGTCTTGCTACTTGGTGATATTTCTTTGTCTTCATTATCTTGTTCATTTATAGCTACTTCACTCTTCCTACTTTTACAGAGTATGTTATGCAAATTAAATGAGAAAATGTCTATGAAAGTTATTTTTAAATGTTTGAAGAAATATACAAGTATACAAGTAGCATAAGGTGGTGTTACTATTCTAGACTCATAATCATTTATTTTGTAAAAACCATATTCACACTGATTAGTACCTCTGAAAATGTTTTGGTGGGCCATTCTTTGCAGAAGGAGTGTCCCGCATTGAGTGATGACAACTAACCTAAACAGACATTCTCCTGGGAGAAAAGATCACAAAGTAAACAAAGAGAAATAGTTCTTTTGCTCATGAAAAATGTATGATTAAGTAACTTACCAAAATCATACAGCTTGTGCTTAATGGAAAAGGTAAAGCTAGTATATGGCAGTGGGACTTAATCCAGGACCTTACGAATCCAAATTTCATAAAATAGAAACAGTGTGACAATAAAAAATTAGTGGTGGTAGACCTATTTCTAAAGACAAATTTCAAAAATTTGATAATTAAAAAGAAAAACTTCTCAACTTAGAGCTATTGTGCTAGCATAATCCACCTTTCCTTCCTTCCTCCCTCCCTCCCTTCCTTTCTTCCTTCCTTTCTTCCTTCCTTCCTTCCTTCCTTCCTTCCTTCCTTCCTTCCTTCCTTCCTTCTTCCTTCCTTTTTTATTAACTCACCATGCTGTATATTACATCTCCAAGACTTATGTATCGTATAAGCACAAGTTTGTACCTTTTGACCCCCTTCAACCTTTTCAACCACCCCCACTCCCTGCTTTTGGCAACCACCAATCTGTTGTCTGTCAGTTGGGTGGTTTTTTCCTTTTAGATTATGCATATAATGCTTTAAAATGAACAGAGCCCTAAACTGGCTGATAGCATAACATTTTATTCTTTCACTGAAAGAACACAAAACCCCACCCAGAAAACTCTTGGCTAGACCTTTTGCCTAGGTTGGTGATGCCCAATTTTTCTGCCTGTTTATCAAGGGGTGGAATGGAAAGTATCCTTTTCAAAAGTCAACCTTGTGCCCTAGGAAATTGGTAACTAGCGGTGGGACAGAACTGGGATAAACAAACCCTTTTAGCCTAAGTAAATCCTTTTCCTTGTGGCTCAATTTTGCTTTCAATTTCTCTCATTTGGCCTTGAAAGGTCTTCCCTGGTGACAGTTAGTCTCCCCTTACTTCTTGAGTCACCATGGTCCATGCTAGGAGGCTCACATCTGGTACAACATTGGACCTCCTTAAACTGGATTTGAGTTTACACACCTTCATCTAAGATTATCCATTCAGGGAGACTATCCTTGATGTTCAGAACTTTATAAACCTACCACCATTGATTACATATCATACTTTTCTTGGCCCTTCCCCCAAGCCTTTTCTCTACTTGCAAGGGAGTGTTAGGACATTTATAATTAAGCTTGTTAGGTTAGAGCCTCAATGGACCATATTCTCTTGTGTTTACTGTTTCTTCTTCTAGTATCACTCTCTCCCATTCATTTATTTTTCAAATTTTTATCAAACTTCTAATTAGTTGGGGTGCCTGGGTGGCTCAGTCAGTTGAGTGGCAAACTTCAGCTCAGGTCATGATCTCCTGGCTCATTAGTTCAAGCCCTGTATTGGGCTCAGCATTGAAGCTGTCAATGCAGAGCCCACTTCGGAACCCCTGTCCCCCTCTTTCTCTGTTCCTCCTCCACTTGAACTCCTTCTCAAAAATAAATAAACATTAAAAAAATAAACTCTAGTTAGTTAACATACAATGCAATATTGGTTTTAGAAGCAGAATTCAGTGATCCATCACTTACAGCATCTAGTGCTCATCATAACAAGTGTCCTCCTAAAACCCATCACCCATCTAGCCCATCCCCCACCCACCTCCCTTCATCAACTGTCAGTTTGTTCTCTATCTTTAAGAGTCTCTTATTGGTGGGGGGGGGGGGCGCCTGGGTGGTTCAGTCAGTTAAGCTTCTGATTTCCTTGGGCTCAGGTCATGACTTCATGGTTTGTGAACTCGAGCCCTACGCCGGGCTCTGTGCTGACAGCTCAGAGCCTGGAACCTGCTTCAGATTCTGTGTCTCCCTCTCTGTTTTCCACCTGCTTGTGCTTGTCCTCTCTCTCTCTCTCTTTCTCAAAAATAATAAACATTAAAAAAATTAAAAGAGGGTCTCTTATGGTTTGTTTCCCTCTCTCTTTTTTCTTTTTTCCCCACTCTCATATGTTCATCTGTTTTGTTTCTTAAATTCCACATATGAGTGAAATCATATGGTATTTGTCTTTCCCTGACTTACTTCACTTGGTATAATACACTGTAGTTCCATCCACATTTTTGCAAATGGCAAGATTTCATTCTTTTTGATGGCTGAACAATATTTCATTGTGTATATATCTCACATCCTCTTTATCCATTCATCAGTCAGTGGGCATTTGGGCTCCTTCCATAGTTTTGCTGTTGTTGATAATGCTTCTATAAACACTGGGGCGCATGTACCCTTTTGCATCTGTATCATTGTATCCTTTGGGTAAATAACTGGTAGTGCAATTGCTGGATTGTAGGGTAGTTCTATTTTTAACTTTTTGAGAAACCTCCATACTGTTTTTCCAGAGTGACTGTACCAGTTTGCATTCCCACTAACAGTGCAAGAGGGTTCCTCTTTCTCCACATCCTCACTAACACCTGTTTCTTGTGTTATTAATTTTAGCCATTCTGACAGGTTCTCTCAGACATTTAATCCCCAAATCACTTCTTCATCTTTGATAAATCTTCCTCCTCTGTTATTCTGTAATAAACTGTCTGCCAAGTTATTTTATTCTATCTCCATGACAACTCCCATCTATTCCTCCATTACCTAACTAAAACAAAATATTCAGTTTTACTTCTCTTATTACTTTCTTTTACCCACCCAATGCTCCAACCAAGTTAATCTATGTAGTATCTCTGTATGTGTGTCTTGCTTTCCCATTCATGCCTTTCTTCTGACTATTCCCACTAGTAATTAACACCCTTCCCAACACTGCTTCTATGTCTAAAAATGTATTCATTTTCAGAACAAGTTTTCTCAGCAATAAAGTATAATTAATATCTATTTTATACAGGATTAAATAAAATAACATGAGTAAATCATTTTAAATGGTAATTATTATTTTTATTGTTAATATTATTACCCATCTCTTCTGTAAAGTATTTTTGTTCTTCTCAAACTAGAAATAATTCCTTTCTCTCCTGAATATCCACAGGGCATACTTTTCATCCCACAGCATTACTTGCCACATTACATTACAGTTATTTTGCACATGCTTTATTCAATCAAAATAGACTCTAAGATCCTTGAGGTCAGGGACTATTTCTTGGGAATCTTTGTTCCTTCCTCAGGGTACAAGATAGATACATTAATAAGTATTTGCAAAAGCAATGAACAAAATCACCACAGTGGTAATTATGGCTTTATCACAATCTTTACCCACAAATTACATCTTGATGAAATTACAAATTAACAAATCCCATTATACCTACAAATTGCATAGTGAATCATTCATCTGGAGGGTGATTACCTAGGTCTTGTTGAGAGGTGTTGGCAGGCTCTCAAAGACAAGTAAAGACCTGAAGAAGGCAGTGCTGCTGTGCAGAAGTAATAAACTGTGAAGAATTTTTGTCCCTGGTGAACCTTTTCAATTCCAATGCCAAATTTCTTATATTCTTTTGGCTATAAGATACACCATTATTTTATCAAATACGAAGAAAAACAGTCCAAGATAGGGAATCTAATAAGATACCCTGGCATAAAGCTGGGATTCCTAAGGGACTACTTGTACTTCTTAACCTTAGTACTGGGAGGAGAAAGAAAAGAAAAATCTCCCCTGAGATTCTGAACCACAGCCATTATATAGATATGAGGTCTGAATTCACACCACTAGTGTGATGTAAAAACCTCAAGAATAAAGTTTAATTTAAAGTGGTACCAGGCCAACAGTAGTTCTAGGTAATTGTTGGAAATAAATGTTTATATAAGAAATTAAATCCAGGCAACACCAATGCCATAGGATGCCATTGATGATACAGAGGTGTTAAATTGTGAAAAATTACCATCTTAAAATTAACGTAATATGTTTTTTCCATCAAGTATGGAGAAGGTCTGCAAATAACTCAGTGAGGGAGATAGAAAAAACAAACCTTGGTCTCCTTGACATTTTGACCAAGGCCAATTGCCTCTCTTCCAGAGACCAGTTAGGAAGCAGTTTCTGCATTCTGAAAACAGATTCTGAGAGGGTAGGGCATTTCAGGGTCTGTGATGGTCTCATCAACATGTCTTAGCAAACTCCTGGGAGGAGAAAGTTAGGGTTAAGGAGGAGATGGTGAGAACCTATTTCTCTAGTCCCAATATACTGACTCTTTGTATCTCGTACACACACAAGTGCACAGACACACCTTGGACACACCTTGGGAAGACTGGCTGACCGTTTTTAATACTACTGTGAATAAACCTAAATCCCTAAAATGTGCTGTTGCTTAAATGGGAGTTTAAATGACACCAGACAGGAGGAAGAAAGGTGATCTAGGCACCTATAAAGGGCAGGTTTGAGTGAAATACTGCGATGGTAGCCTTTGGGCAAGCAGAGTTAGTTTGAGGATTTGGATGCCTAAAGGTTAGGAAAACAGCGACACTAGTAGATGAGAATGTAGTGAAAACAAATTAATTATCTTTGTAGTTTTTTTCCCCTGGGGAGAGTGGTAAGGGCAGGTAACCAAACAGAAACAGAATATGCTTTCAGTGTGACTTGAAATACTGGTCTCATAATATATTATATGCATATGTCAATCAGTTTAATGCAAAACCATGTAAATGAGGGAGTTTCTTAATACTGTATTGCTTATTGATATAAAGATTCACTCCCATTATTGTAGATTTGAGCCAATTCAGACTATCTACCAATACTGAGCAGTTCCCCCAGCTGCCATTTTCTAAGTCACTGTTGGCGTTTTTATGGGCAGTTTATTATTATACAACAGCATGCAATCTTGGAATTCACTAAAACAAAATAATAAAAGAAGTGTATGAGGGATATTTGCAAATCAAACTTACCTGTAGGGCAATCAAGATCTAACCTTCGACTTACCAGCACAATAAAATATCAAAATAAGCAAAACATAGTTTTTGAATACATTTTGATATTTATAAGTTATGATATGCAATCTATAAATTGACTCAAACCATAAAATTAAAACAAATTGTTTTCCTAAAGGGGGAGTAGTTAACATATTTTAGTTTCAAAGTATTTCTTCCGTACGTTGAGTTGTCTGTCAAGTGAGTGTGTGTGTGTGTGTGTGTGTGTGTGTATGTGTGTGTGTGTGTGTAGCATAGAATAAGTACTGTTACTCATCTACATTTCTAATTGTCTGTCTGACTACTCCACCTGGGTGTTCTGCATGACATATTATGTATGAAACCAAGATCATTATCTTGCTCACTTTCCAAACATACTGGATATGTTATCTCCATCTGCTTGTACTATCTCAGGTAAAACCACTAAAGTTGCTCAAGGCAAATTCATTCTTGACTTTTTCTTTCCCGCCTCAATATAGGCAATCAACCAATACATACAGTGTCTCTTACATCCCTCTCCTCTTTACAACAATACCAGTATAGATCCACATCATATCTCTCACCTAAATTATTAATATAGCCTCTACATGGCCTTTTCCCATTAGTATATTTTCTATAATACAACCGAAATTATCTCAAGCAAAGATGTAATTGTTTAGGTTCTTTGATGCCCAGGGAAGAAAAGTAAAAACTTCTTAGCTTAGGTTCATGATCTGGCTTAAAATGACTTTCTACCATCGTCTCTAGCCATTACTCCCCATGAACCCCATAATCTAATCATAGCTGCTAGGCATTTCTCAGTGCTTCCCAGCCTTAGTTTGTTTGCTTGTATTTATATTTAATTTAATTTTATTGCTGTAAGAACACTTAAGATGGGATCTATTGTTAACTATAGGGACAATGTTGTACAGCCGATCTCAAGAACTTATTCATCTTGCTTAACTGAAACTTTATGCTTGTTGATTGGTAACTCCACATTCCCAGCCCCTAAAATCACTATATAGCCCTTGTTTAATATAGTTGCTTCCTCTGCCTAAAAGGCCATGTCCTCTTTTGTCCAATGGAAAACTCCCACTTATCCTTCAAGGTTACAATCATGTCATCTCTATTTTCAGGTTGTTCATGATCACCTTCATCCCTTCCTTCCACCCGTCTCCATCTGTGTTCCCACATACCTCTATTTGAGTATTAATTACATTATTATAGTCAAAGCTGATAGGCAATGAGCATGATTTTCAAACACAGCAGCTATATATAACTAGTCATGCTCTGATTGGTTGGTGCTTGTTCAGTATAGTTATTAAACATTTTGAATGGCACTCCTGATTATAGGTGTTATTTCATCTATATCTCTACCATGATGATATGAGATAAAGGATAGGGGCCGTGTATCTTATCCATACTCATATTTTCAGTGACTGGTATAATGCTTGTATACAGGTGTGCCCTATAAGTTTGATGAAATAAATAAAATGAGACAATCAGTCTTCATAGTAATTCTCTGAAAAACAGCATTACTTTTATCTTAATACTTTTATCTTAATAATTATGAAGTTTCTCTGATTTATACCCAAATGATCATGGACCTCTTTGATGATAAAAATTACACTCTGGATTTGATAAGTTCAGGAGCCAGATACATATAACAGGTGGTTTGGGTAATCTTATGACTTTCCTTTCTTGAAACTGGGCTGGGAAAGCCTGGACATTGGAATCAGACAAGCCTAAAATTGAATCGAGAGCAATATCATAAAAACTATGTGATTTTGGTAAAGTGTATGAGATCAATTTTTTCTTTTTCAAAAACAGAAAAATAGATACCTCCTTTATAGAGTTGTTATGAGAACTAAGTGAGATCACGTATTTAAGTATATGGGATATAATCCTACATGAACAGTAAGCTTTGATATACTTGGAACTAACTTAAGTTAGTAAATAACTTTTCATTTTGAAAGAATAGCAATCTCTCCAGTCAGAAAGAGAGTAAGAAAAGGCACATGAGGCACATATCCCCTGGCAGCATCCCATAAAAGCAGCATCCCATAGTCCATCAAATGGACAACATGCCTGTTAGTATAAGCCAATTCTGACTGTGGGTGACTGAGAAATGATCATATGGCTGGTGTTATGTACTAGGGATAAATTAAAGAGCCCAAGACAGCTCTTCATTTTTCAAAACAGGAACTACTGGTGTTTTATCCCTAAAGCATCTGGTTTTAAAACATCTGAATCCATTTTCAATGGAGCAACTTTTGCAGATGAAATATGAGAAGTAACAGGGTAATATAGTTGGTAGGTCAATTGTCAAGATTGGTAATGTAATCAGAATGGTTTTATTTATATAACCCTCTGAATCTCTTAAGACTAGGAAAGGTGATTATGAGACAAAAAGAAGTTGAATATCTCTAAGTCACAAAATTTAGTAATAAAACCAAAAGAACAAAAAACAATTGTTCCACAATATTACTCTTTTGATTAAATTCTATTGCCCTAGGCATATAACTCTAACATGGAAAATTGACAGAAATAACTGATATTACAACAGGTTAAATCTAGGTTAGAAAATGTATTTACTTTTATTTCCCTGACTTACTTCCCTATTCTACTTCTATCCCTCTTCATTCATGTGAGGGAATAAAAACCTGGCATCATAGCCACTAGCCAACAAGTGTGAAATCTTTTCTTACTGAGGAACAAGATTATATGGTAACTCAATATGGATTTTTAGCATATAACAAGGAGTGGCCAAAAGAAGAATTCAGGGAAGAGGTCAGTGTGATTTCCTCCTTTCACTGTCTGCTTCACATTTTTTGCAGATCCAAATAGTTCTGTTTATATATTGGTGTCACCAGGGATGGTTAAGTTGGTGTGAAAACTTTACTTCCAAACTTATTCTATAATTTAACAAATTAAATCAGCTGTTATTTTAATATCTGTTCATCTGTACATTGCATACAAAGACGTAATTCACCTTACATAAGTCTGTCTCCAAATGACAGTCTTGCTCTGAAACCTATAAAGAATCACATGAAACATTTAGAAGATTGTATAATTAAGAATAATCTCATTGTCAGGTTCAGCAGGAAATAAGTATGAAAAACAACAAACAAAAAAACCCTGCATAATTCTGAAATACTTCTTGGAATCCTTGCTTCTGTTCCCTGTCTGAACCTAGGTTTTATAAATTAGAAGTTCTGGGCGTGCCTGGGTGGCTCAGTCGGTTGGGTGCCCGACTCTGGTTTAGGCTCACTTCATGATCTCCTGTTTCATGAATGCAAGCTCCTCATCAAGCTCTGCACTGATGGTGTGGAGCCTGCTTGGGATTCTCTCTCTCCTTGTCTCTGCTCCTTACCTGCTTGTGCTCTCTCTCTCAAAATAAATAAATAAACTTAAAAAAAAGTTTCGGGCAAAGTAGTGGATATTGTTACTATAGAGGTCTCGGGTTACTTGCCTTCCTTGTCCTTTGAATAAGCTCCTTTGATTTTATGGTTTACCTCTTAGGAATCTACAGATATACATAGACTTAGGAATTTCTCCATATCCAGAGCTGACATAGATTCTGTATGTAAATGTAGCATTATTTGAAGTAAGTAAGTCTTAGAAACTATGGAAGGGTCCTGAATAAAGATTAAATTATAGACTGGACACTCCTTCAAGAGACAGACAAACCAAAATAGCCTAACAAGGCATCAGTGGTTAAGATTTATCCTGTTTTAAGTTAACTGTGCCCTTCAGGGATTGAAGCAAAAGAAAGCACATGGTCATTGTAATCTATCTACAGAGGTCAAGGATACATTCTCACCATCATAGTTATCATAATTTAATTATAAAGATCTCCTCCACTATTTGAAATAAAATATTCCTATGAGAACTTTTGTAAGCTGAAATTGTGTAAAGCAAAGAAAAAATTACCATTAATTAACATAAAAAGATTTTTTAGCATTCCCGAACCCCAAAAGTAACCCTTCTTAGGCTTTTCTGATACCGTAGGTCATACCTGGCTAATTAATGCACAAGATAAATGGAGATAAAGCACAGATGCTCACAGAATGCAAAGCTACAGTGGTTTGATGCTGAGATGCTTATTGCAGTTTCCAGGAAGGAGCTGGCAGTACCACTCTCAGTGTTTAGGGTACATGTGGCCTCTATAAGGGCTCAGCTGCAAAATAAACACTGAATGCTATTTTTGATTTTTTGTTCTTGTTTTTTTATAAAAGAAAAAATACTCTTTGGATTTCTTTTAGTTAGTGAAAACTGTCACTACTGTAGGTCTTTCATAAAAGTAAAAAAAACCAACACTATCTTTTGAAAAGGGGGGATAGCTATATTTGTGAAATTAGTTGATTATTGTCTGTCTCATTTTAGATCATAAGCTCATTTGTGTAAGAGTTTGTTCTTGTTTTTTGTTTGTTTTAAAATCATACTTAATGGTGAAAACTGAAAGGTTTCCCCCAAGATGAGTTCCTCATAAAATAAGAATGTCTACTCCTGCCACTTCTATTCAACATTGTACTGGAAGTACTGTCCAGATAAATTAGGCAGCAAAGAAATAAAATGGATTCAGATTAGAAAGGAAGAAGTAAAACTATCTCTACTTGCAAATGACATGATCCTACATATACAAAAGCCTAAAGAATCCACTCAAAATCTACAAGAAAAGACAAGTTCAGCGAGGTTGCAGGGTATAAGGTCAATATGTAAAAAATCAATTGTTTTACTATACACTTGTTTGTCCAATCCAAAAAATAAAATTAAAAAAAAAATCCATTTACAATAGCATTAAAGAACAAAATACTTAGGAATACCTGTAACAAAGTGCATAACACACACTATAAAAACTATAAAACATTGTTTAAAAAATTAAAGAAGATCTCAATAAACAGAAAGACATCTTCTGTTGATATATTGGAAGACTTAACATTGTTAAGATGGCAACACTCCCCCAACTGATCTACAAATTCAGTGTAATACTATCAGAATCCCACCTAGCTTCTTTGTAGAAATTTTAATTTTTTTTAATGTTTATTTATTTTTGACAGAAAGAGAGACAGAGCATGAGCAGAGGAGGGGAAGAGAGAGAGGGACACACAGAATCCGAAGCCGACTCCAGGCTCTGAGCTGTCAGCACAGAGTCTGACGCCGGGCTCGAACTCACAGACTGCGAGATCCTGACCTGAGCCGAAGTAGGACGCTCAACCAACCGAGCCACCCAGGCGCCCCTAGAAATTTTAAGTTGATCCTAAAATTCATATTGAAGCTCAAGGGGTCCAGGATAGCTAAAACCATGTTTAAAAATATGAAAAAGCTGAAGGACTCACACTTCCTGATTTTAAAACAGTATAAAGCAGGGCGCCTGGGTGGCTCAGTCGGTTGAGCGTCCAACTTCAGCTCAGGTCATGATCTCAGGGTTCATGAGTTCAAGCCCTGCATTGGGATCTGTGCTGACAGCTCAGAGCCTGGAACCTGCTTCCAATTCTGTGTCTTCCTTTCTCTCTGTCCCTCTCCCCTCAATCTCTGTCTCTTTCTCTCAAAAAGAAATAAAACATTAAAAAAAATTTTTAAACTTAGTATAAAGCAACAGTAGTCAAGGCATGATGGTGCTGGCATAAAGATGGCATACAGATCAATAGAATACAACTAAGAGTTATGAAACACACCCTCACCTCTATGGTAAATTGATTTTTGTGCTACAGGACAGGGTGCTTAAACCATTCAATGGAGGAAAGAATAATCTTTTCAATAGGTGTGGGGACTATTGGACATTTACATGTAATGGAATAAAGTTGGACCCCTACCTCATACAATATACAAAAATTAGCTCAAATTGGGTTGAAGATCTAAATTTCAGAGCTAAAATATAACAGTCTTAGAAGAAATATAGTAGTAAACCTACATGACCTTAGATTTGGCGGCAGATTCTTAGATAAGACAATAAAAGCATGAACAACAAAAGAAAAAATAGACAAATTGGAATTCATCAAAATTAAAAACTTCTGTGCATTAAAGGACATTATTAAGAAAATGAAAATAATCCAAAGAATGGTAGGAAATATTTGCATAACACATGTCTGATAGAGACTATCTAGAATATATTAAAAATATATTACAACTCAATAACAAAACAGACCAATAACTCAATTTAAAAATAGACAAAAGATCTGAAAAGGCATTTCTCTCAAGAATATGTATAGGTGGGGGCGCCTGGGTGGTGCAGTCGGTTAAGCGTCCGACTTCAGCCAGGTCACGATCTCGCGGTCCGTGAGTTCGAGCCCCGCGTCAGGCTCTGGGCTGATGGCTCAGAGCCTGGAGCCTGTTTCCGATTCTGTGTCTCCCTCTCTCTCTGCCCCGCCCCCGTTCATGCTCTGTCTCTCTCTGTCCCAAAAATAAATAAAAAACGTTGAAAAAAAAAAAAAAAAAAGAATATGTATAGGTGGCCAAGAAGCACATGTCTTTGTTGCTCATTAAGGAAATGCAAACCAATACCACTTCACATGCACTAGAATGACTATTATTAACAAGATGGATGATAATAAGTGTTGGTGAAAATGGAGAGAAATCAGAATCTTCAAACATTGTGGGGATAATGTAAAATAGGGCAGGCACTTTGATAAACAGTCTGGCAAGTGCTCAAAAGGTAAACATACAGTCACAATTTGACTAGCAATTCCACTCTACGTATAAAACTAAGAAAAATTAAAACACATGTCCACACAAAAAATTGTACACAATGTTCACCTCATATCTAGAGAGACAGAAATTAGATTAGTGTTTGCCTTGGGCTGTAGGGCTGGGGAGGTGAGAAAGTGATAGTTAAAGGATACACAGATTCTTCTGAGAATGATTAAAAAGTTCTAAAATTAATTGTTGGGATGGTTGCACAACTCTATAAATATACTAACAGCCATCGAATAACACTTTAAGTGGGAGATTTGTATATAAATTATCTCTGAATAAAGCTATTAAACAATAATAATAATTATTATTATAACAATTGTATTACCAGTGCTCTTTGGTAAATAGTCTGGCAATTCTAAGTCAATTAACATAGCAGGCATATACACCTACTGGCACAAAACATATTCCTGACATGTTATGGACTTAGAATCCCTAAGCAACACACGGGGTGCCTGGGTGGCTCAGTCAGTTAAGCATCCGACTTCAGCTCAGGTCATGATCTCACGGTCCATGAGTTCAAGCCCCACATCAGGCTCTGTGCTGACAGCTCAGGGCCTGGAGTCTGCTTCTGAAGCTCTCTCTGCCCCTCCCCTGCTCACATGCTGTCTCTCAAAAAGAAAATAAAAACTTAAAATAAAATTAAAAACAAGAGTCCTCAAGCAATGTTCATTAGGTGTTCATTTTCATAATATGTAATATAATTTCTCTGCAGTAATCTTCAAATTTTAACATATGTAAGCCAACTAGGAGAATATATTAAAATGTAAATTCTTGGGCCCCAGGACTACAGATCTATTTCAGAAAGTTTGAGATGAGGCTTAGGTATCTGCATTTTAAATCCCTCTTCTAAAGCACTGTGCAAATACTACTTTAAAGAAATATTTTAATACTACTTAAGAAGTTACAGCATGTTCCAAAGACAGAAGCCCTCCTCTGGATAAGCTATTGAGAAATTAGAAGTATTTCTGCTTTTCAGTTTGCAAAACATCTGAGGTATATGAGAGGGACATTTGTTTACTAATCTCAGAGCATGTGCTTCAGGTGAAGAGATCATTGGGAGACTTCTCCAGGAACAAAGGAGCTATCTGGAACCATTTCCCTTCCCAACCCCTGAGCTAGACACATGAAGATCTGTGGGAATCAGCAGGACTCCAATACTTGTTACCTAGCTTGCTAATAGCATGCCCTGTCCCCACATTCTTCTGTGGACATGTCCCCTACAGCCAGACCTTGGTCCCTGGTCTCCCACAGCAGACCCATGCAAACCTTGCTAACATCATGTGTCCTGCCTCTGCATGCTTCTGTGGATCCCCCTCCCTCAACCTGGACTACCTTGGTTCCCTGTGGCTGCAGCTCTTATCCCACAGTGGACCAACACAGACCCTGCTAACCTTGTGCACCCTGACCCTATGTTCAACTACAGACCTGCCCTCTCCAATAAGCCCTTGGCCAGAGCCCATCCAAAGTGATGCCACAAGCCTGGCCTTGTGAAAGCAGCACCAACAGGGACCAGCACACTCCAAATGATTCTTGCCCTGGGAAGAGGGTAAGATAACCACATACCCAGTTCTGACTGCAGCCCCAGCAATGGGTTGGGGACAGACATCTAGTCTGACTGCAGGCCCCACCCATCAACAAAAGCTTGCCAAGGACAACACAGGGAAATCACTCTGCAGTTCTTAACTACTGCATCTCTGGATAACACCTGATCTGATTCAACTCAAGCCCAAGGTGGTCCCACACTGGCCTAATAACAAAACATTGCCCACAACAATCAAAGAGAGGCATTGTAAATGAATGGAATGAAGGCAAAAGCAGCTTAGCTACAATAGCAGGATGCACACAACACACATAGAAGATACCCTTGAAGTGCCAAGTTCTGGTGAACAAGGGACATTATACTGCAGGGCACTACAGGATTTCTTCATAAGGCCACTACTTTCAAGAGCTGGAGAGGTAGCTGACTTTACTAACACAGAGAAGCAGATATAGAGAGTTACACAAAATGAGGAGACAGAGGAATATGTCCCAAATGAAAGAATAGGGAAAAGTCAGAGCAAGAGAACTAAATGAAAGGGAGATCAGCTATATGCTTAATAGAGAATTAAAGTAATGGTCATAAAGATACTCACTGGACTGGAGAAAAGAGTGGAAAACATCAGTGAAACACTCAACAAAGAGAAAACATTAAAAAAAAAGAACGAATCAAATTTAAAAACTCAATAAATGAAATAAAAAATAAATTGTAGTCTAGAGGAAGGAGAAGAATGGATCAGGGACCTGGAGGACGGAGTAATGGAAAGCAATTAAGCTACTGAACAGGAACTATAAAAACAATAACCAAAAAAATGAAAATAGACTGGGGAACTCAGTAACACGACAACACTCACATAATAGGAATCCCGGAAGGAGAAAAGAGAGAGAGAAAGGGCAGAAATTAATTTGAATAAATAATAGCTGAAAAGTTCCCAAATCTGGGGAAGGAAACAGACATCCAAATCCAGGAAGCACAGAAAGCTCTCTAAAAAAATCAACTCAAGCAGGTCCATACCAATAGACATAGTAATTAAAATGGCTAAAATAGTGTTAAAGAGAGAATTAACACACACACACACACACACACACACACACACACACACAGAAAAGAAAACCATTATATATAAGGAAAACCCTATGGGGCTATCAGCAGATGTTTCAGCTTAAACTTAGCAGGCCAGAAGGAAGTGCCATGATATATTTAAAGTGATGAAAGAAAAAAAAAGGGCAACCAAGAATAATCTATCCAACAAGGCTATCATTCAGAATGGAAGGAAAGATAAAGAGTTTCCCTGACAAATGAAAGCTGAAGGAATTCAAGACCACTAAACCAGCCCAACAAGAAATGTTAAAGGGGACTCTTTGAGTGGAAAGGAAAGATCATAAGCAGGAGTAAGAAAAGCAGGAAGCACAAAAGCAGTAAAATTAAGTATATCTATAAAAATCAGTCCAGGGATTCACAAAATAAAATGATGTAAAGTATGATATCTTATACCTAAAACGTGGGTATGTGGGATGGGAGAGGGATATAGAAGGTGTTTAAACTTAAAAGACTATCACCTTGGGGCTCCTGGGTGACTCAGTAGGTTAAGTGTCTGACTTCAGCTCAGGTCATGATCTCACAGTTCATGGGTTCCAGCCCCACATTGGGCTCTGTGCTGACAGCTCAGATCCTGGAGCCTGCTTCAGATTATGTGTCTCTCTATCTATGACTCTCTCTCTCTCTCTCTCTCTCTCAAAGACTATCACCTTAAAATAGACTGCCATATGCATCAGATGTTCTATAGAAACCTAATGGTAACCACAAATCAAAAATCAGTAATAGATATGCAAAAATAAAGAAGGAATCCAAGTATACCACTAAAGAAAGTCATCAAACTGTGAGAGAAGAGAGCAAGAGAAGAAAGGAACAGAGAAGAACCACAAAACAACCATAAAACAAGTAACAAAATGGCAATAAGTACACATACCAATAATTACTTTGAATGTAAATGGATTAAATACTTCAAATCAAAAGACACAGGGTGACAGAATGTATAAAAAAGCAAGACCCATCTACATGCTGCTCATGTAGAGTCTCATTTCAGACCTAAAGATACATGAGGATTAAAAGTGAAGGGATTGAAAAACATTTATCAAGTCAAATGGAGGTGAAAAAAAAGCTGGGATAGCAACACATATCAGACAAAATAGCCTTTAAAACAAACACTATAACAGATGATCAAGATAGACACTATATAATCATAAAGGGAACAATTCAACAAGAAGATATAACAATTGTAAATATTTGTACACCCAACATGAAAGCACCCAAATACATAAAATAGCTAATAACAAACATAAAGAAATACATTGATAGTAATACAATAATAGTAGGGGACTTTAACACCCCACTGATATCAACAATTATATCATCCAAACAGAAAATCAACAAGGAAACAGTAGCTTTGAATGGTACATTGGACCAGATGGATCTAACAGATATATTCAGAACATTCCATCCTAGAACAGCAGAATTGTATATTCTTACAAGTTCACATGGTACATTCTACAGAACAGATTACTTATTGGGCCACAAAAACGTCTCAATAAATTCTAAAAGATTGAAGTCATACCATGCATCTTTTCTAATCACAAGGCAATGAAACTAATAATAAATCACAAGAAAGAATTTGGAAAGGCAGAAATACATGGAAGTTAATTAATATGGTCTTAAATATGGTCTTAAATAAGGAATCAAAGGGGAAATCAAAAAGTACATGGAGACAAATGAAAATGAAAACACAGTCGTCCAAAATCTTTGGGATGCAGCAAAAGCTGTTTTAAGAAGGAAGTTGATAGCAATCCAGGCCTATCCTGGAAAGCAAGAAAAATCTCAAATAAACAACCTAACCTTACACCTAAAGAAGTTAGAGAAAGAAGAATGAACAAAGGCCAAATCCAGTAGAAGGAAGGAAATAATAAAGATTAGGATAGAAATATGTGAAATACAGACTGAAAAAAACAAAATAACAAATCAATGAAACCAGGAGCTGCTTCTTTGAAAAGATCAACAAATCTGATAAACCTTTAGCCAGACTAATCCAAAGGAGAGAGAGAGAGAGAGAGAGAGAGGAAGAGAGAGGGAGAGAGAGGGAGAGAGAGGACTCCAAATAAAATCAGAAATGAAAGAGGGGAAATAACAATGAATACCACAGAAATACAAAAGTTTATAAGATAATATTATAAAAAATAATTGGACAACTAAGAAGAAATGGATACATTCTTAGAAACATATAACCTCCCTCCCAATAGTGAATCAGGAAGAAATAAAAAATTTGAACAGACTGATTACCAGCAATGCAATTGAATCAATAATCAAAAAACTCCCAACAAAAGTCCAGGGCCAGATAGCTTCACAGGCTAATTATATAAAACATTTAAAGAGGAGTTAATACCTATTCTTCTCAAACTAATCCAAAAAATAGAAGAAGAAGGAAAGCTTCCAAATTCATTTAAGACCAGCATTACCCTGAAACCAGATAAAGACACTACAAAAAAAAGAGGACTATAGGTCAATATCTCTGATGAACATAGATATAAAAATCCTCAACAAAATACTAGCAAACTGAATCCAACAATATATGGAAAAAATCATTCACAATAATCAAGTGAGATTTATTCTTGGGATGCAAGTGTTGCTCAATATTCACAAATCAATCAACATCATACATCACATCAACAAGAGAAAGGATAAAAACCATACGATCATCTTAGTAGGTGCAGAAAAAGAATTTGACAAAGTACAACATCTATTCATGATACAAACCCTCAACAAAGTAGGTTTAGAGGGAACATACACCAACATAATAAAGGCCACATATGAAATACCCACAGGTAATATCATATTCAATGGTGAAAAACTGAAAGCTTTCCCTCAAGAGCAGGAACAGGATGAGGATGTCCAGTCTCACTACTTTTATTCAACGTAGTACTGTAAGTCCTAGTCACAGAAATCAGGCAAGAAAAAGAAATAAAAGGCACCCAAATTGGTAGGGAAATAGTAAAACTGTCACTATTTGCAAATGACATGATACCATATATAGAAAACCCTGAAGTTCCACTAAAAACCATTAAAACTGATAAATTAATTGAGTGAAGTCACAGAATAAAAAATTAAACTACAGAAATCTGTTGCATTTCTATTCACTAAATATGACACAACAGAAAGAGAATTTAAGAAAACAATTATATTTACAATTGCACCAAATATAATAAAACACCTAGTAATAAACTTAACAAAGAAGATGAAAGACCTGTATTCTGAAATCTATAAAACAGTTATAAAAGAAATTAAAGACAATGCAATCAATGGAAAGATATTTCATGCTCATGGGCTGGAAAAACAAATATTGTTAAAACATACATACCACCCAAAGCAATCTACAGATTTAAAGCAATGCCTATCAAAATACCAACAGCATCTTTCACAGACCTAAAACAAATAATCTTAAAATTTTTATGAAAGCACCACAAAACCCAAATAGCCAATACAATCTTGAAAAAGAAAAACCTGGGAATAATCACAATCCAAGATTTCAATATATACTAAAAAGATATAGTAGTCAAATAGTATGGTATAGGCACAAAAACAGACACAGAGAACCCAGAAATAAACCCATGATTATATGGTCAATTAATCTTTGACAAAGGAAGCAAGAATATGCAATGGTAAAAAGAGAGTCATTTCAACAAATGGTGTTTGGGAAAAACTGGAAAACTTCTACATGTAAAAGAATGAAACTGGACCTTTTTCTTGTACAATACAGAAAAATAAGTTGAAAATGGATCAAAGACCTAAATGCTAGACTTGAAATCATAAAATCTTAGAAGAGAGCACAGACAGTAATTTCTCTGACATCAGCCACAGAAACATTTTCTATATATGTCTTCTGAGGCCAGGGAAGCAAAAGCAAAAATAAACTGCTGGGACTACACCAAAATAAAAAGCTTCTGCACAGGAAAGGAAACCATCAACAAAACTAAAAGATAATCTACTGAATGGGAGAAGACATTTGGAAATGACATATCTGATAAAGGGTTAGTATCCAAAATATATAAAGAACTTATACAACTCAACACCAAAAAACACAAATAATCCAATTAAAAAATGGGCAAAAGACATGAAGACATTTCTCCAAAGAAGATATATAACTGGGCAACAGATACACAAAAAGATGCTTGCCATCACTCATCATCAGGGAAATGCAAATCAAAATTACAATGTGGTATCATCTCACACCTGTCAGAATGGCTAAAATCAATAGTACAAGAAATAATAAGTGTCGACAAAGATGTAGAGAAAAAGGAAACTTTGTGCATTGTTGGTGGAAATGTAAATTGGTGCAACCACTGTGGAAAAGAGTATGGAGGTTCCTCAAAAAATTAAAAATAGAACTCCATATGATCTCGTAATTCCACTTTTGGTATTTATGTAAAGAATATAAAAACATTAATTCAAAAAAAAGTATGTGCTCCGAAGTATACTGCAGCATTATTTACAATAGCCAAACTATGGAAGCATCCTAAGTGCCCATCAATAGATGAGTGGATAAAGAAGAGAATGTATATATATATTACTCAGTCACAAAAATGAATGAAATTTTGCCATTTGCAACAATCTGGATGGATCTAGAAGGAAAAATGCTAAATGAAATAAGTCAGTCAGAGAAAGACAAATACCATATAATTTCAGTCATAGGTGGAATTTAAGAAGTAAAACAAATGAACAATGGGGAAAAAAGACAAAGCAAAAAATAAAATAGACTCAACTACAGAGAACAAACTGGTGGTCACCAGAGGTGGGGAGGAGGAATGGGTGAAATAGGCAAAGGGGATTAAGGGTACACTCATCATGATGAACATTGAGTAATGTACAGAATTGTTGAATCACTGTATGTACACCTGAAGTGAAAATAACAGTCAATATGTTAACAACACTGGAATTAAAGGAGGGTCTGGGTGGCCCAGCTGGTTAAGCATCCAACTATGATCTCACTGCTCATAGTTCAAGCCCCACATCGGGCTCTCTGCTGTCAACAAAGGACCTGCTTCAGATCCTCTGTTTTCCTCTCTTTCTGCCCCTCCCCGCACTTTCTCTCTCTGTCTCAAACATAAATAAACATTAAAAAATAAAAATTAAATACAAAATAGAAGTCTTTCAGCTTTCTTTTTTCTTGGCAATGGGTTCTGGGACAGGTAGGGAGAGTCTTTCTGTATCTGATCCATGTAGGTTGAAATATGTTTCTTCTTTAAAAAAAATACAAATCTTACTTTATGCATAGAAGAAGTAATAAGTAGTTGAATTTTCCCCAAATTTGATACCCATTTTTATTTTTTGTCTTACAGATGAATTGATGAATTCATTAAACACACACACACACACACACACACACACACACACACACACACACATAACACACACATATCCAGTCTATTGAGAGAAAGGGACAATGCTCAAAATGAGATCTCAATAGGCAGGAAAATTAAAATTTTATTGTTTTTTGATAAATTTCTTGAAGTAGAAAAAGGCTTCTCATGAAAACACATAGCTAAAAATTTTTTAAAATATAGCAACCTAAATCTGGTATTTAAATAAAATGCTGTATCTATATTCTATTAAACACAATTATGTGGAAAAGTATATCTGTATTTGATTAAGTTATTTTTATAGTACCTGTTAATCATAGAATTTTAGATTTAGAAGATACTTTGAAGTGCTGAGTTTGAAATACATGTGAATCCAACACTTGAAGAACTTTATGTTATATGATATATAATAAACTACTTGAATAATATAACAAAATATTTACGAATATCTTTTGTTATTATAGGAACAGAGACTTGTTTTTATCCTCTTTAATCCCTTTGCTATAATTTGTTACTGAGTCTTATAATATCTCATTCTTAAACATGCTTTGCATTCACTGCATCTTTTTTATTCCCAATGATTCAACTCTAATATTTTGTCCTTATTAATTGAAACCTGGATTAGTAAACCAGCTTTTGCTGAGATAGGGAGCAATAATAGAGATTGCAGGCAAGGTGTATCTGGCAAGAGGCTGGTGAGTCTGGGGACAGCAGGGGCAGGGGAGGGGTTACAGAGTGATGGAAGATGAGTGAGAGCTGACAGAGAAGCCAGATCCTCATGGTTTTATCATCATGGGAAGAACATGAGGGAGAGAAGGAACGTCATCAGAGGGCTTTGAACTGAGGAGTGACAGGATCTGACTTCTGTTTTAAGAAGGCTACTTTGGCTTCTGTATTCAAAATAGACTGAAGGAGAGCAAGAATCAGAGAAATTGGAGAGTAGGAGACTGTTGCCATCATCCAGGGAGAGCTGATGGTGCTGGGCACCACCATGGGTAGCAGTGGAAGTGATGACATATGGTGATATTCTGGATATATTCTGGAGGAAATGCTGGAAGAATTGGCTGGTAGATTAGATGTGAAGTGTGAGAGAAGAGACAAGATGATTCCAGGGATTTAGGTCTGATCAACTATAGTATTTAAGCTGCCAATGGATGGATGGATGGATGGATGATAATAATAATAATAATAAATTATCTATCCATCAATACACTGATACATTATCTATCTACATATGTATCTATATATGAACATAGTCATGATTTTTCTTACTTAAAGTGAGACTGAGACAATCAGAAATTGTGAGAGCGTAGCTAACTAGTTCACCTAAGGTTAGCTTGCTAAGAAGGGACAAGCTTGGCCTTAATGTAACCACTGAACCTATTCTCTTTGCCCTATAGCACAATGGCTCCTGTGCACATCTCATCTTTTTGCTCAGCAAAAGTTCTATACAGTGTTTGGAAATTTGATAATTCCCAGATCTTACATAATCGAAGATATTTTATAGACCTAATCAGGTATGCAGGGTTCTGGTGATGTCAAACACCCCAGGTCCCACATCCTGCAAATGTGCCACAATGTAATGCTTTGATAAAGAGTAAAGTACTTTGCATTTTAAGGTTTGTTTGTCAAATGTAAAGAATGATTAATTAAAAAATACAACTGACAAGGTCGAAAATTATTTGGGAACTTGAACATAAAACTGGCTTCAAAGTTGATTATATGAGGACAGTCTTATTTTCATTTGTTTTCTTTGGGCCACCTAAAAAATGTAGATTTTCATAAATAGACTGGGATGTAATACTTATTCAGCAAGGAATATTTTTCTTAGTGTGAGAAATGCAAATTTGGTTTAGATATGAATTCTAAAATATTACATTTATATCAGATTTCCAAACTTTTTTGTATCAAAAGAAATACTAGTTGAAACACTTTCCAAGTAAAATGGATTATACCTGCTGAAAGCATTACTGGTTCTCATTGAAGTTGCTGATTTTTTAAGAAGAGTGACCTTGAGGACAGCTGCCAGTTGGCACAGAACACAATGGAGATGAGAAGAGAGATGTGAGCCAAAGCAAACACCTAAGTCTACCAACTGGACTCTTTCATGTCTCCATAAGGCATTTGGGGTCTTGGATTTGAACATTCCTTCCAAAAGGCTCATCTTCAGCAAACTCCCTGCTAGTTTAGATTCACTGGCATTTTACAAAACCTGGCAGCATCCTTTGGTCCTGCTTGTTAAGACTTGCAAAGTACTATGGTCTCAGGCTGTGATCTTCAGCTGAATTTGGATATAGGAAATTAGCAATTACAAAGTGTTCTTTCTGCCAAAAATCACATGCTGCCACCATTACTTTGCTCTCTGATGAAACAGGTCATTTTAATCCTTTGTAGTAGGTGGAACAATGTGTACTCAACCAACCAAAAGGGAAAACACTTCTTAACTCAGGGAGATATTTTCAGCTACCACATGTAGACTTACATACATAATAGGAAAAGCAATCCTTTTCTCCCCCCAAGTACAACTTTTTAAGTATTCTTGAAATGCAATTGGCAAAATCCCCTCCCGTTTAATAAGAGATTGCAAATTCGCCAAATTTTAATACCACCAGACCACACCAAACTGGGTTTCTAAGTGCCAAGTGCAAAGAGATGTGAAGCAATTAGACAGGAAATTGTGTTTACTTGAACTTTAAGATACTGCCTCACTCACTTTTTTCCACTGGCAAGGATTGCATGGCCAGAGTGATGCAAGGTTGTTCACATTGTGCTGTTGATTTGTATGGGGCATTGGTCTGATTAGTGAATCAAATAATTCTATAGCTGATTATACCTTTGACATTATCTAGTGAAACTTTCTAACTCTACATATGAAGTAACTAGAATCCAGAGGATATAATTACTTGCCATCTGTCTTTCATTTGTCTGTTGACAGTCAGGTCTGGAAGTTTTCCTACCTCAATGTCTTGGGTAAAAGAGAAAGAGCCAGCATCCTATGTGATTTGGAGACTTGTATATCCCCTTCTGCTTTTAAGTAAGATCCAAACATTTGAGGAAAGCTCTTGGGAAAGGATATTGTCAAAGGCAAGGAGTCTTTATATTGTAAAAATACTACTTTGATTTTTTTGTTTTGCTTTTATTTTTTTCCACCTGTTTCATGATGTTGAAAATTCCTTATGTTATCTACTCAGCCACTCAAGCCAGAAGCCAAGAGTTATCACCCCATCCACTAGATCACCAACTCTTAAAACATTTGGCTTCCCAAACAGCTTTTAGATCTTCCCTTCACTCTCCATCCTCATGAACAGTGCCCTAATTCAGTACTTATTATTTCCCATTATAATACTACAGTAGTCTTTTATTGGCTACTCTCACTTCCAATGTCTTATTTCTCAGTGACAAAAACTGCCACTTGTCCTCCATTGACCCTTTTTTCTGTGATACGTCCCTGCTTACCCTGCAGCTGGATGTGACCATGTATCTAAGATCCGGCCAATGGAGGGTAGGTAGAAGAGTCGTGTTGCAGTTCCTGAGCTCTTCTTAAAAAGACAGTTGGTGGGCACCTTTGCCTTCTTTTACTGTGTTCCTATTCAACTTTGCTGCCTGGACACTGCCATCTTACACATTATAAGAGGGATATATGACAGCAACATATGTGAGCAATAATATAGGAAGAGACTGAGTCTTTGACACCACGGAGTCTCTGATGCCATATCAGCTCTGAACTGGATCTCTGGACTAGTTTTCTAAAGCAGAATTATTTTGCGTTATTGTCAATGAAGCCAATCCTAATACTTACCATACAGCTAAGCACCTAAATTCCACAACATCTTGAAGGTAATATTTCTGAAACACAAATTTGATAGCGTCCCCATACTTAAATGGCTTCCTTTTCTCATAGGATAAAGTTCAAAGTCCATGACAAACCTTGACAAGACATGGACTTTCTCTGGAGCCTCATCTCTCTTCATGCTTCCTCTTTGTGCTTTAAACTCCAGCAATACTGAATCATCTGCAGTTCACTGAACTCACTATAACCTCCAGGCTTTTGCTCATCCTGTTTCCCTTGGCTGGAAATTTTCTATTCATCCTTTAAAAACTAGTTTCATGCTTTCTTCTTCTGTGATGTCTTCCCCTAACACACTGAACTCTAATAGAGTTACTCATTCTCTCTCTATGTGACTTTCACCTTGTTCTTGCTTTTATTATTGCCCTTATACTACATAGTAATTATTGCTCTATATCTATGTTTTCTCATCTGGACTGTAAGTCCATTGAAGAAGAAGTAAGTACTTTTTCCCACTTTCTTTCTTCCCTTTTTTATGGTTGGAGGAGGGGATATTGCCTAGGCCTTCAATAACTGTTGAGCTGACCTAATTTGAATCGAATTCTTCAGGGTGTTTTAGGAAAGACAGTGAGAGAACAAGACAACTAGGTACAAAGTAGTAAAGTTTCTTTTTAATTAGTATATATATAACCTGTAATGTGCTTGGATCCTCATTATTAGTGTTTATTAGGCACCATGGCTTAAGCAGAAAATGTGAATATTTATAATTTATCTAATTATTTCATATTATATTTCCATGAACCCAGAAGACCAGAAGTTCTTCTAAGGTATATATTTGGGCTACTGAAAAGAATAAAAAAGAACTGGCCATGCCTCAAAGGCAGTAGATGTAAAGTGGGGATGTATTAAAGTTAATTCATGACTATAACAAACATAAAACATTCAAGGATAAGGTAGCAATAAAACTAAAATAAACCTGCTACCATAGCAACTAACTAGCAATTTAGTGAAATCTCCTGACTCCGCTGGAATTAACATAGATTTGTAAGTTCAGGTAAAAAGGAAGACATAAATGGATTTAGATGAGAATTATTTTTTTAGGCTTATGGTTCAACTGATAATCCAATGTTAATTTGAGTTATAGGCAAAGCTATAGGACTACAGTAAGATGGACCCCAAATGCTGGACCCTGCAAGATAGGATATGAGATTAGGCTAAGTCTCACAAACAACGTTGATCTAAAGAAGCAAACTCCCCCTCAAACAAAATAAAGAAGCAAAAACCAAAAGAATATATAGAGAGTAAGCTCAAAACAGACCACATTAAACTATACTGTTTAGGAATATATATATAGAAGATAATACTATCAAGAGAAGCAAGGAATGATTATCAGGAAAATCAAGATAATGGTCTCCTCTGGAACAAAACTGAAGTTGAATTAGAGTTGAATTAGAGAAGGACACATGTAAGGATCCTGGAAATGTTTATTTCATGATGTATGTTGTAATTATTAAAATATTTCCTTGAAATTATCTATTAAGTTGTAATTTCAAATTATATATTAAATTGTACATAGATATTTCACACAGTATTTTTTGTATACTAATATATTTCATAATTAAAATGGGAGGAAAGCCTGTATACCAATAAGTAAAAATAAAATACTCCAATAGGAAAATGTGCAAACAATCAGAACTGTGTGGTTATTAAACATGAAAAATATGCTCTGTATCGTTAGTAATTAGAGAAACAAAAAATTAAATATGAGAGCCTTTGCTTAACCTATCAAATGTGATTAGAGTATGACAATATCTTAGTGAGGCTATGAAAGAATAGAAACTCCTGGGGGTAGCCAAGATGGTGGAATAGCGTGGAAGTTTTTTGCGTGTCTCCCATCCATGAAATACAGCCAGACCAACACTAAACCATCCTACACACCTACAAAACTGATTGGATGATTAACACAACAATCTGCACAACCTGAACCACAGAATTCAGTAGGAACTCACCACAAAAGAAGAGCATGAAGAAACGACAGCCAGGGATCTAACCAACACAGATACAAGCAAGATGTCGGAACCAGAATTTAGAATCACAATAATAAGAATACTAGCTGGAGTCAAAAATAGATTAGTATCCCTTTCTGCAGAGATAAAAGAAGTAAAAAATAGAATGAAATGAAAAATGTTGTAACTGAGCTGCAATCACGGATGGATGCCATGGCAGCAGGATGGATGAGGCAGAACAGAGAATCAGCAATATAGAGGACAAACTTATGGAGAATAATGAAGCAGAAAAAAAGAGGGAGATTAAAGCAAAAGAGATGATTTAAGAATTACAGAAACTAGTGACTCATTAAAAAGGAACAACATCAGAATCATAGGGGTCCCAGAAGAGGAAGAGAGAGAAATAGGGGTAGAAGGGTTATGTGAGCAAATCATAGCAGCAAACTTTCCTAACCTGGGGAAAGACACAGACATCAAAATCCAGGAAGCACAGAGAACCCCCATTAGATTCAACAAAAATCAACTATTAAGAAAGCATATCATAGTCAAATTCACAAAATACTCAGGCAAGGAGAGAATCATGAAAGCAGCAAGGGAAAAAAAGTCCCTAACCTACAAGGGAAGACAGATCAGGTTTGCAGCAGACATATCCACAGAAACTTGGCAGGCCAGAAAGGAGTGGCAGGATATATTCAATATGCTGAATCAGAAAAATATCCACCAAGAATTCTTTATCCAGCAAGACTGTCATTCAAAATAGAAGGAGAGATAAAAAGTTTCCCAGAGAAACAAAAATTAAAGGAGTCTGTGACCACTAAACCAGCCCTGCAAGAAATTTTAAGGGGAAGTCTCTGAGGGCAAAAAAGATGAAAAAAAAAATATATATGTATATATATACACACATATATATATACATATACATATATACACATATATACATATATATATGAAAGATGAAAAATATATACAAAAATATATATAAATATATAAGGATGAAATATAGATAGATAGATTGATAGATATCAAAAGCAACAAAGATTAGAAAGGACCAGAGAACACCACCAGAAACTCCAACTCTACAAGCATCATAATGGCAATAAATTCATATCTTTCAGTACTCACTCTAAACGTCAATGGGCTCAATGCTCCAATCAAAAGACATAGGGTAACAGAATGGATACGAAAACAAGATCCATCTATATGCTGTTTACAAGAGACCCACTTTAGACCTAAAGACACCTTCAAATTGAAAATAAGGGGATGGAGAACCATCTATCATGCTAATGGTCAACAAAAGAAAGCTGGAGTAGCCATACTTATATCAGACATTCTAGACTTTAAAATAAAGACTTTATCAAGAGATACAGAAGGGAATTATATCATAATTCCCCAAGAAGACCTAACAAGTGTAAACATTTATGAGCCAAATGTGGGACACCCAAATATATATATAAATTAATCACAAACATAAAGAAACTTGACAGTAATACCATAATAGTAGGACACTTCAAAACCCCACTCACAGCAATGGACAGATCATATAATCAAAAAATAAACAAGGAAGCAATGGCTTTGAATGACACATTGGACCAGATGGACTTAACAGATATATTCAGAACATTTCATCCTAAAGCAGCAGAATATACATTCTTCTTGAGTGCACATGGAACATTCTCCAGAATAGACCTATACTGGGACACAAATCAGCCCTAAATAAGTACAAAAAGGTTGAGATCATACCGTGCATAGTTTCAGACCACAACGCTATGAAACTCGAAATCACCACAAGAAACAATTTGGAAAGGTAACAAATACTTGGAGACTGAAGAACATCCTATTAAAGAATGAATGGACTAACCAATAAGTTAAAGAGAAAATTAAAAAGTATATGGAAGTCAATGAAAATTATAACACCAGAACCCCAAACCTCTGGGACACAGCAAAGGTGGTTATAAGAGGAAAGTATATAGCAATCCAGGCCTTACTAAAGAAGGAAGAAAGATCTCAGATACACAACCTAACCACACCTTAAGGAGCTGGAAAAAGAACAGCAAATAAAACCCAAAACCAGCAGAAGACAGGAAATAATAAAGATTAGAGCAGAAATTAATGATATAGAAACAAAAAAAAAAAAAAACAAAAAACAAAACCCAGTAGAACAGATTAATGAAACCAGAAGCTGGTTCTTGGAAAGAATTAACAAAATTGATAAACCACTAGCCAGTCTGATCAAAAAGAAAAAGGAAAGGACTCAAATAAATAAAATCAAGAATGAAAGAGGAGAGATCACAACCAACACAGCAGAAATAAAAACAATAATAACAGAATATTATGACAGCAGAATGCCAACAAAATGAGCCATCTGAAAGAAATGGAAAAAACCCTAGAAACATATACACTACCAAAATTGAAACAGGAAGAAATAGAAAATTTGAACAGACCCATAACTAGTAAGGAAATTGAATTAGTAATCAAAAACATCCCAAAAAACAAGAGACCAGGGCCAGATGGCTTTCCAGGGGAATTCTACCAAACATTTAAGGAAGAGGTAACACCTATTCTCTTGAAGCTGTTCCAAAAAATAGAAATGGAAGGAAAACTTACAAACTCTTTCTATGAAGCCAGCATTACCTTGATTCCAAAACAGACAGAGACCCCACTAAAGAGGAGAACTATAGACCAATTTCCCTGATGAACATGGATGCAAAAATCCTCAACAAGATACTAGCCAATTGGATCCAACAATACTTTATAAAAAATTATTCACCAGGACTAAGTGGGATTTATACCTGGGATGCAGGGCTGGTTCAATATCTGCAAAACAATTAATGTGATTCATCACATCAATAAAAGAAAGGACAAGAACCATATGATCCTCTCAATAGATGCAGAGAAAGCATTTGACAAAATAGAGCATCCTTTCTTGATAAAAACCTTCAAGAAAGTAGGGATAGAAGGATCATACCTCGAGATCATAAAAGCCATATATAAGCGACCCAACGCTAATATCATTCTCAATGGGGAAAAACTGAGAGCTTTCCCCCTAAGGTCAGGAACAAGACAGGGATGTCCACTCTTGCCACTGTTATTCAACATAGTATCAGAAGTCAGCCTCTGCAACCAGACAACACAAAGGAATAAAAGTCATCCAAATCAGCCAGGAGGAGGTCAAACTTTCACTCTTTGCAGATGACATGATACTCTATATGGAAAACCCTAAAGATTCCACCAAAAAACTGCTTAGAACCGATTCATGAATTCAGCAAAGTTGCAGGATATAAAATCAACCCACAGGAATCAGTTGCATTCCTATACACCAACAATGAAGCAACAGAAAGAGAAATCAAGAAATCAATCCCATTTATAGTTGCACCAAAAACCATAAAATCCCTAGGAATAAATCTAACCAAAGAGGTGAAAAATCTATATACTGAAAACTAAGAAAGCTTATGAAAGAAATTGAAGAAGACACAGACACACACAAATGGAAAAAGATTCCATGCTCCTGGATACAAAGAACAACTATTGTTAAAATGTTGATACTACCCAAAGCAATCTACATATTCAATGCAATCCCTATCAAAATAACACCAGCATTCTTCACAGAGCTAGAACAAATAATCCTAAAATTTGTATGGAACCAGAAAAGACCCTGAAGAGCCAAAGCAATCTTGAAAAAGAAAACCAAAGCAGGAGGCATCACAATCCCAGACATCAAGCTATACTACAAAGCTGTAACCATCAAGACAGTATGCTACTGGCACAAAAACAGACATTCAGATTAATGGAATAGAATAGAGAACCCAGAAATGGACCCACAAATGTATGGTCAACTAATCTTTGACAAAGCAGGGAAGAATATCCAATGGAATAAAGACAGTCTCTTCAGCAAGTGGTGCTGGGAAAACTGGACAGCGACATACAGAAGAATGAACCTGGACCTCTTTCTTACACCATACACAAAAAGAAACTCAAAATGGATGAAAGACCTCAATATAAGACAGGAAGCCATCAAAATCCTTGAGGAGAAAGTAGGCAAAAACCTCTTTGACCTTGGCCGCAGCAACTTCTTACTCAACATGTCTCTAGAGGCAAGGGAAACAAAAGCAAAAATGAACTACTGGGATCTCATCAAAATAAAAAGTGTCTGCACAGCAAAGGAAACAATCAGCAAAACTAAAAGGCAACCGACAGAATGGGAGATCTTTGCAAATGACATATCAGATAAAGAGTTAGTTTCCAAAATCTATAAAGAACTTATCAAACTCAACACCCAACAAACAAATAATCCAGTGAAGAAATGAGCAAAAGTCATGAATAGACACTTCTCCAAAGAAGACATCCAGATGGACAACCGACACATGAAAAAAATGCTCAACATCACTCATCATCAGGGAAATATAAATCAAAATCACAATGAGATACCACCTCACACCTCTCAGAATAGCTAACATTAACAACTCAAGGAACATCAGATGTTGACGAAGATGCAGAGAAAGAGGATCTCTTTTGCATTGCTGGTGGGAATGCAAGCTGGTGCAGCTACTCTGAAAAACAGTATGGAGGTTCCTCAAAAGACTAAAAATAGAAGTACCCTATGACCCAGCAATTGCACTCCTAGGTATTTATCCAAGGGATACAGGTGTGCTGTTCCAAAGGGACAAATGCACCCCAATGTTTACAGCAGCACTATCAACAATAGCCAAAGTATGGAAAAAGCCCAAATGCCCACTGATGGATGAATGGATAGAGAAGAAGTGGTATATATATACAATGGAGTATTACTTGGCAATCAAAAAGAATGAAATCTTGCCATTTGCAGCTACGTGGATGGAACTGGAGGGTATTATCTTAAGTGAAATTAGTCAGAGAAAGACAAAAATCATATGACCTCACTCATATGAGGTCTTTAAGAGACAAAATAGATGAACACAAGGGAAGGGAAAGAAAAATAATATTAAAACAGGGAGGGGGACAAAGCATAAGAGACTCATAAATATGGAGAATAAACTGAGGGTTATGGGAGGGGTTGTGGGAGGGGGTATGGGCTAAATGGGTAAGGGGCACTAAGGAATCTACTCCTGAAATCATTGTTGCACTATATGCTAACTAATTTGGATGTAAATTTAAAAAAATAAAAAAGAAAACAAGTTAAAATAAAAAAAAAGAAACTCCTATATGCTGCTAGAAATCAAATTTAAAAATAACTGAGGCATTATCTAGCAGAGCTAACACATGCATTCCCTATAGCCCAGCAATGACTCTTTAAGATACATGTATATGTATGTTTATTTCAACATCATTTATAATAGCAAAATTTTGGGAACAATCCATATGTTGATCAATAGGAAAAAGAATAACATTTCAACTTATAAAAAAAGCATTTATCCATCTGAGAACAGTAAAAAATAGATTAGATCTACACACATCTACATGAATGACTCTCATAAACATGTTAAGGAAACAAGTAACCAGGAAAAAAAAGTATGACGTCTTTTATGTAAAATTGAAAATTACAAAATTATATTACACACACAGAGATCCATATGTTAGAGATGCAGACATAAGTGGTAAAATTATGAAGACAAGCAAAGAACTGATAAATGCAAAGACTTGCGGTAATGGTTGAAGGTTCCTATTAGGGCCAGGCACAGGATGGGTACATAGGTGACTTCAAGGCATTTTAATGTTCTGCTTGTTCTATCTCTTGGGTGGGGTGGTAGATATAATTTTGTTTTTTTACTTATTTAAAAAAATGTTTATTTATTTTGAGAAGGAGAATAAGAGAGAGAGAGAGACAGAGAGAGAGGACAAGAGCAGTGGAGGGGCAGAGAGAGAGAGAGGGAGAGAAAGAATACCAAGCAAGCTCCATGCTGTCAGTGCAGAGCCTGATGTGTAGCTCAAACTCACAAACCATGGAGCATGACCTGAGTGGAAATCAGGAGTCGGATGCTTAACAACTGAACCACCCAGGCACCCCTCATTTTCCTTATTTTTAAAATTACATATACCTATATGTAGTTTTCTTAATATGTTACATATTTCATTTCACACATTTTTTTACATTAACAATAAAGGATCCGATTACTTTGATGTTTCAGGTACCTTCCATGTTTCCAGGAAGGGATTATGAGAGTTAATATTTTTATAGCAAGAATATTCCACATGGAATAATTATAAAAATGCTTTCTAGCCCACAATTAGACTAAAATCAGTATACATGGCATAAAGCAATCATTCAGTGAGCAATTACCCCACATCTGCTTACTCTATGAGTCCCTGGCACTGGCAAAGTGTTTCACACCAAGGCTAAGCCTGAAGCAGCCACCACTCACTCATCCTACCCACCTTACAAGAGCAGCACATTTGTGGGGATTAAAATCCCAGAGAAGATTCAATTCTTCTGCAAAACAAAGCTAATGCTTTTGGAACACAAGATACAAGTTTATAAGAAAGAAAATCAATACTTAATCATCAGTTCTCATGCTCCACTCTTGCTGAAAACCAAGTTAATTCTTTTCTGAATGGTTGGTCAACATCTTAATTCCTGTGCTATAATGTCAGAAAGCATGTTGCAGGTAATGATGTCAATAACTTTGATTGTTTCTAACCATGCGCCTTTTATATCTAGAAATTTATTCTAATTAATTAAAAATACCAGAAGGAGGGAGAGTAGGGCAATATTTAATTTTGGTATCAAAAATCTGACAGAATAGTTGAAATCAGACCTGTAACTGGACAGCTGACTTGGATTGCAATTTGTTAGTCCTAAATTTCTCTTTTATAGGGCATGCATCCAACTGAAAAAGAAAATACCTACAAACTACTTGCTACCTGTTTTTGGACCACATCACTCCAACTTTCTCTTGTTTAGGCCGAGGAGGAGGGGAAGTCAGAAGACAGAAGGGCACTGTAGCAGAAAGCATAAGATATACTTAGAGGGAAATCACTGAGCTCTGTTAATTCCTGAGGTGCTGAAGTGGTCAGGGAGTCACAGGACTTCCTTGTCTTGGCAGTGTCACATTTGCCTCAGACCCACATGGGAGAGCTTTCTCTTAGGCTTATTCTAAGGGGCTTTTATAATGGCTGATAGTCAAAAGATTCGGAAGATTGTTTCCTAAGAAGTGTCCTTTATCAAAAGTAAAAGACACTTTTGACCTGGTGAAACTGTCTTACTAGATTCCTATATATTTGGATTTTCCTGGATGCCAAAGTCATACCGTCACCTCATAATTTGGTTCTTAGCCCCTTAATTTGAGTCACTTGAGAAGTAAACACAGATGGGGGGGGGGGAAGAGAAACAAAAGCAGTTGAAACAAATAAAGAATTTAGGCTTCGTTTTCAATATAAATTGCTCTTTTTTTTTTTTTTCATCTTGTTTTATCTAACCTAGTGTAATAGCACTTCTGAAATTTGGACAACACAAATTTCTGTAAAGTTACACTGAAAAGCATCTGGGCTCTTGGTAGCAATTTGCCAAACAGAAATCAGCACCAATGGAAATATTCTTTATTTATATAAAAAGCAGGAAGAAAAGGTAAAGATAAATGAGTGGTAAAAACTTCTGATATATCACAATAAGATGTTCCCTTACTCAAGCCTTGCCAGAGTTTACTGTTTACCATTTGATCTTCTTTTTAAAAAATTTAAACATTTACTTATTTTTGAGAGACAGAACAAGACAGAGCATGAGTTGGGAGGGGCAGAGACAGGGGGGTACACAGAATCCAAAGCAGGATCCAGGTTCTGAGCTGTCAGCACAGTGTCTGACACGGGGCTCGAACTCACGGACCGTGAGATCATGACCTGAGCCAAAATCAGATGCTCAACAGACTGAGCCACCCAGGTGCCCCTTGATCTTCTTAATTATACAACCTTTAACTTTGTAGAGCTCTGATTTAGTGTCACTTAATTTCATAAAACCAGATGGAGAATTCTTTTAATGTTCAAAATTCTATAAGGAACATGTGTTAAATATCTCATAGGCATGTTGCAAAAGTTCTTGAAAAATAAAGTTACCCAAATTTCAAAATCAGATTTAAAAAACTTTCTTATAAAACCAGTTTGACATCACTATATCTTATTCTTTGTATTCATAATCAATATGGAGACAAGGAGGTTTTTATGTATCCATTATTAAATAAGTTCTAGAACATGATTCATAGACTTTTTGTTAAGTTACAAGGCTCCTTAGAGATGACTTAGTCTAGTTTTTTAATTCCAAAGTAGAAGAAATATATGTTGAATGAATAAAGAAAGGAATTATATTATACTGGGTTTTATAGAGGATATATCAATATAAGAGTAATTCCTGCCTCATGAAGTTGACATTCTATTAGGTAAAAGGAGAAATATACACAAATAACATGAGCAAGACTATTAAGTGCCTTAAATAGATAAATGAAGTACTGAAGTTTTGGAACAGAAGAACAACTCATCTATTCATGGTAGTATCTAAGATAGGAGGAGAGAGATTTTCCTAGAAAAGGCAACATATGATTTGGCCATTGAAAAACGGATAAAATTTTGTCAGGGGAACTATAAATTGACTGTAACTGCCAAGGAAATTACACATAGGGAATGGCATGGACATGCATAAAAATTAAGAGGGATAGCTGGAAAAGTGGGTTGGTCTTGCATTCTAGGCTAAGAAAGAGCTACACAAACAACTATATGACTGAAAGAATTATATTCTTGACTCAATGCCATAACATTCTCAGAAATGCATCCAATTTAAATAACAATCTCGGTTATGGAGAATCTGCTACCTCTTGAGAGCTCCTGTTCCAACTTTGTTTAGTTCTATTTTTTTTTATATTGAGCTAAATCATTTTTCTTACACCTAATTCTACCTAATTGTTCAAATTTTACCTCTTATGGCCACATGGAATAAAAGAAGTCCTTTTCCAAATGGCAGTTATTCAAATATTGAAGTCAATTATCTTTAAAAAAAAATTGTGATTCTTACGCCCAAAGTATCTCCACTTCTTTAACCACTTGTTATCTGACATGGTCATGGATGTTTCCCCATTCTGGTCGCTGTACTCTGATTGAACTGTTTCTTACATCCCCCTTTAGGTGAAACACCTCCATAGGACACAATTCTGAATCTATTAATGTGCAGGGGAGGAGTCTACTTCCGCTCTTATTATTATTTTAGACATCATAGTGTAACTGATGCAGTTTACAACCACTTCATTCAGATTTAGTTTAGTAGGCAATGCAAGGCCATTGAAGGCTCTTGCACACAGACTCATAGCTGTCAGTGGCTAAGGTTTGATTAAAGAAAGAAGAGGGGCACCTGGATGGCTCAGTCGGTTGAGTGTCGGACTTTGGCTCAGGTCATGATCTCACAGTCAGTGAGTTTGAACCCCCCCATCGGGCTCGGGCTCTGTGCTGACAGCTCAGAGCCTAGAGCCTGTTTCAGATTCTGTGTCTCCCTCTCTCTGCCCCTCCCCCACTCATGCTCTATCTTTCTCTCTCTCTCTGTCAAAAATAAATAAACATTAAAAATTTTTTTTTAAAAAGGAGAGAATGATGCAGAGAGATTATTAGGAAACTAGGACAATGGTGTGGGGAAAGGGCAGTGTGAGGCTGAATTAAAGGAGTGAATAGTAAAAAAAAAAAAAAAAAAAAAAAAGGAGTGAATAGTACAAATGAAATGGTGAATGGGGTATAGGGAAGTAGATGCCATGGACCTTGGCAGCTCATTAGACGGGGAGAGGGAGAAGACACAGAAATTTTCAGCCTTTTATTTTTTAAAGATTTTTACAATTTATTTAATTTTGAGAGAGAGAGAGAGAGCACAAGCGAGGGGGGCAGAGAGACAGAGAGGGGGAGAGAGAGAGAAAATCCCAAGCAGGCCCCACGGTGTCAGCACAGACCCTGACGCAGGGCTCGATCTCACGACCATGAGATCATGACCTAAGCTGAAATCAAGAGTCATATGCTTAACCAACTGAGACACTCAGGTGCCCCCTCAAGGCTTTAATTTGGACTGGGAAAATGGTGGTCTCGTTAATCAGATATAAGGAGCAAGTCTCAAGGCACAATTGGCTTCAGTGGAAGATGTGCTGGGAAGCCACCTTCTTTTAACAGTTGAAATGGTGAGTGGATAAGATCCTGAAAGTAACGTTTTAAATAGAAAAGATAACCTTGAGAAACACCTACTTTTAGAGGCTTGTAGGAGTCAGAAAAGGCAGCACAGGAGAGTCAGGAGAACAAATATAATGCTACTTTGAAGCATTCAAATGAAGGATGAAATTTTGTCATCAAATTCCAGGGAAGTCCAGGAGAATAAAAACTGGTAAAGTGATCACATCTGGTGATTAAGAATACATATTTTAAAGGGCAATTTTAGTGGTGTATCAGGGACAAAAATTGTACAAGGTGTACAGATAGGAGTAGGTGGTGAGGAAGGGGAGACCACAAAGACAGATGAGTTAAAAAACACTGCCAATAAAGTTAAGGAGATTAACAAAATCAAAAGAAGCTGACTGTTTAGATGGTGGTGGGAGGTGGTTTGTCTAGGATGGGGAGACCTGAGAAAAGGCAGTGAAAAGATATAGTGATGGGACTATGTGGGAATTACTGAGAGGAAGGAAATAAGTACATTCTGGGATCCTTGACTATCTATGTCTATGAGTTAAGATAGTTAAATATGATCCCATAATTTTACTCAAAATAATGGTTTAGCTCTAGCATTCACGTATGCCATTTAAGAACATTTACAGTATAATACCTTAAAGTACAAATATTTAATGAAAAACTCCCCAAATATTGTTGAGAAATAAAGACTGTCTTCCCCTTCATCTATCTGTGTCTATGTCTGTTTGTGTCTGTCTGTCTGTCTGTCTCTCTCTCTCTCACACACACACATACACAGAGCCATGAGCATTTCTAAAATATTTCTTTGACTATTTTTCCAGGCAAGTGGTTTGATGAGCCAAGTTACTACATATTGGCCATGAAATTATTTCACACGAGCAAGTAAAGTAAGTAAAATGCAAGTATTCTCAGTGTTGAAGCCTGATCCTATGTCCTGAAAGAGCAAAAGCTTTACATTCAGAAATTAGATTATAATAGGATTCATTTTATGCCAACCTGATTTCTTATTGAAGTGGTTCTTTATAAATTTGGATTTCCTTTGCTTACCACTTTGGCTGCTTTCCCTTTATTATGTGTGGTAGAACTAAACAGTAAATGTCTATCAGTCAAATGTATTTCCCCTTGAAACAGCAAAATTTCAGTTCAGAGATACAGAATGCTTATTAAGCTTGTTTTATCATTTTAGCTTTTAATATAATTGTACCTACTCAAAGGTTCTTGTGTGTATTCAATGAGATAGAGCTTTGCTTTCTACAGATAACTACTGAAACGAGAAAAATGCTGTGGCATTTGATAGAGACTTAGCAAAATTAGAATTTTTCAGAGAAATTCAAATGTTCCTTGTTAAAATAAGTGAGTAAACTGCCTGAAGAAACAATGTCATTCACTGCAACTAACCATCTCTCTGTGAGGTACCTGTGATTCCTGTCAGCAGTACTGAACAACTACTTGTAGGACTTGGGTACTGGGGTTTCACATTTTTGGGCTTTATACAGTTTCTGTTCCTTTGTCTATATTGCTTTCAAGTTGCCTAGTAAACTCCTACTTCAAGACTTAGCTCAAACAATTTTAAGTCTGGGAAAACCTTGCTGAGTCATTCAGGCAAAATGAGCTCTAATCATACTTTATACATTCCTTCACTATCACCGTCTGCTTGTTGTATGCCTACTACCTTACATGGTGCCTAACACACATAGGAGTTCCATGGTTTTTGGCTGAATGAATGAAGCACTGATTAACTTATCTAGATGTAAGGAAATGGAAAAGGGAGACTAGGGCTTAGAGTGATTTTTTTAATGTTTATTTATTTTTTAGAGAGAGAGAGAGAGAGAGAATCAGGTTCTGTGCTTCTGTGCTGAGAGCAGAGAGCCTGATGAGGGATTCAAACTCACAAACCACGAGATCATAACCTGAACTGGAGTCAGACACTTAATCCACTGAGCCACCCAGGTGCCCTGATTTTTTATTTAAAAAATGTAGCTTCCTAAATGTACAACTTAAAGGGTATCATGTGTAATAGGCCAAATAATGGCCCCCAAAGATATCCAGGTGTTAATCCCTGAAGCCTGTATTGATTTTTGTGGGAAAAGACGGTAAAGGTGGGGAAATATGGGAAAAGGACTTGGCAGAGGTAATTAAGTTAAAGATCTTGGGGGGCTCCTGGGGGGTTCAGTCGGTTAAGTGTCTGACTTTAGCTCAGGTCATGATCTCACAGCTTGTGAGTTTGAGCCCCAAGTCGGCTCTGTGCTGACAGCTCAGAGCCTGGAGCCTGCTTCAGATTCTGTCTCTGTCTCTCTGCCCCTCCCCTGCTTGTGCACTATCTTTCTCTCAAATATAAATGAACATTAAAAAAAAGTTATAAAAAATAAATTAAGGCTCTTGAGATGGGGTGATTATCCTGGATGGGCCCAACGGAGTAATCACACGATCCTTAAAAGGAGCTAGAGGGAAATGTGCCATAAGAGGGAGAAGGCAACGTAATGATGGAAGCAGTGGTAGAAAAGGTAATGAGAAGAGGGGCCATGAGCCACTCCTCCAGGAGTGCAGGAGAATAAATGCACGTTGTTTTAAGCTACCAAGTTTATGGTAAATTTTACAACAGCAATAAGAAACCAGTACACCATGGAAACCCCATTTTCCCTCTAGACATCAAAGTGTCCTTTGCAGCTAGCTCTGAGAGAGTGTCTGGAGTGGAAAGGAATCAGTACTAGTTTAGGAGCCAAAAGAACTGGGCTCAAGTTTTGACTCTACCAATTTTTAGCAAGACATTTTTGCCAGACATAGACTGAACTAGAAAGTATTATGCTAAGTGAAATAAGTCAGACTGAGAAAGATACCATATGATTTCACTCATGTGGAATCTAAAAAAAAAACAAATAAACTAATAAACAAACAAAAAGCAGACTCAGGCCTATGAATGTAGAAAACAAACTGATGGTTTCCAGAGGGGAGGGGGTGGAGAGATGGGCAAAATGGGTGAAAGGGAGTGGGAGATACAAGTTTCCAGTTATGGAATAAATAAATCATGGGGATGAAAGGTACAGTGTAAGGAATATAGTCAATGTTATTGTAATAACATTGTATGGTGACATATGGCAGTTACACTTGTGGTGAGCACAGCATAATGAGAGACTTGTCAAATCACATGTTATACACCTGAAACTAATGTAACACTTTGTGTCAGCTATACTGAAAAAAAATTTTTAAAATAATATGAAAAGGTTCATTGGAAGAAAATACAACTTTCAATTACTATCCATCAACTTTATTTAGTCAATCCTCTAGTATATTTAAATCCTTCTATAAAACTTGTAATGAAAGGTTATTATTGGTAAATTTGATCACCTCATAGATAAAAATTCTAGTAATTTTTTTCTAATTGGAGAAAAACAATTTTAATTGAGAATAATTTCTAAACTTTTTTGAAAATTCAAAAACAAAATTAGTGTAAGGAAATTCAATATGTTGTTAGGTTATCCTCATCACAAGGGCCCTGACAAGAGGGAGGAGACAAGAGAGTCAGAGATGAGGAGAGAACATGATGGTGGAAGCAAAAATGAGAGATATAAAATGTTGCTGTGTGCCCTTGAGAATGGAGAAAGGGGTCTGCGAGCCAAGGATGTGATGGCCTCTGAAATGTGGAAAAGTCAAAAGAGGGGGGAAGATGGCCACATAGGAGGACGCTGGGCTCACCTTGTCCTGCTAATCACTTAGATTCCACCCACATCTGTCTAAATCACCCAGAAAACTGCCGTAAGAGTAGCAGAACAGACTCTCCAGAGCCAAGGGTAGACAAAAGGGCCACAGAAGAGGGTAGAAAGGGCAGAGAGGCAGTGCATGCTACATGGTACTGGTGGGAGGGAGCTGGGGCGGTGGAGGGGCAGCCCGCCCAGCAGGCAGAATCCCCCAGTCAGGCTTGCAAAAGTGGAGGGGCCAGACTGTGTGAGTTCTGACAGCCAGCAGGACTTAACATCTGGAATGTTATAAGTCAACAGCTCTGCTCTTGGAGAGTGGGAGGGCGAGAGGACACTGAGAGGGAGAGGTGTTGAGCCCCAGAGGATGGAGCTCAGCTCAGTGGGGAACAAAGGCACTGGCCAGCGCCATCTCCCTCTCCCATCCCCCAGCTGAAATCCCAAAGGGAACCAGTTCCCGTCACCAACGCTGCGCAAACACCCAACACTGTGCTTCTGCGGATCCATCCCTCCAATGGGTCTGCCTCCCTCCTGGTGCCTCAGGGCTCCTCCCGAAGCAGACCACCGAAGGCAAAGTGAGCTGAGTCTGCCCTTCCCACCCCTATGCACCTTGCGGATCCACCCCAGCTAATATGTCAGATCCCAATGAAGCAGCACCACAGCCTGGCAGTGTGTAAGTAGCCCAGACAGGGGCCACACCACTCCACAGTGAGTCCTGTCCCTGGGAGAGGGGAAGATAAGGTACACACCAGTCTGACTGTGGCCCAGCGGTGGGCTGGGGGCAGACATCAGGTCTGACTGCAGCCCCACCCACCAGCACAAGTTAGTCTAGACAGCACAGGGAAGAGCCCTTCAGTTCGGCGCCACCCCAGGGACTATCCAAAGTGGTGAAACAGAAGAATTCTCCTCAAAAGAAACTCCAGGAAGTAGCGACAGTTAATGAATTGATCAAAAACGATTTAAGCAATATAATGGAACAAGAATTTAGAATAATAGTAATAAAATTAATCGCTGGGCTTAAAAAGAGTATAGAGGACAGCAGAGAATCTATTGCTACAGAGATCAAGAGACTAAGAAATAGTAATGAGGAGCTAAAAAATGCTATAAATGAGGTGCAAAATAAAATGAAGGAGGCCACACCACAGATTGAAGAAGCAGAGGAGAGAATAGGTGAATTAGAAGATAAAATTATGGAAAAAGAGGAAGGTGAGAAAGAGAGATAAAAAAATCCATGAGTATGAGGGGAGAACTAGAGAACTAAGTGATAAAATCAAACAGAACAATATCCATATAATAGGAATTCCAGAAGAGGAAGAGAGAAAGGGGCTGAAGGTGTACTTGAACAAATCATAGCTGAGAACTTCCCTGACCTGGGGAAGGAAAAAGGCATTGAAATCCAAGAGGCACAGAGAACTCCCTTCAGACGTAACTTGAATCGATCTTCTGCATGACCTATCATAGTGAAACTGGCAAAATTCAAGGATAAAGAGAAAATTCTGAAAGTAGCTAGGGATAACCTTGCTCTAACATATAAAGGGAGACCCATAAGACTAGTGGCAGACTTACCTACTGAGATTTGGCAGGCCAGAAAGGAATGGCAGGAAATCTTCAACGTGATTAACAGAAAAAATATGCAGCCATGAATCCTTGATCCAGCAAGTCTGTCATTCACAATAGAAGGAGAGATAAAGGTCTTCCCAAACAAACAAAAACTGAAGGAATTCGTCACCACTAAACCAGCCCTACAAGAGATCCTAAGGGGGATTCTGTGAGTGAAATGTTGCAAGGACCACAAAGTACCAGAGACATCACTACAAGCATGAAACCTACAGACATCACAATGACTCTAAACCCATATCTTTCTATGACAACACTGAATGTAAATGGACTAAATGCTCCAACCAAAAGACATAGGGTATCAGAATGGATAAAAAAACAGGACCCATCTATTTGCTGTCTACAAGAGACTCATTTTAGACCTGAGGACACCTTCAGATTGAAAGTGAGGGGATGGAGAACTATCTATCATGCTACTGAAAGTCAAAAGAAAGCTGGAGTAGCCATACTTATATCAGAAAAACTAGACTTTAAATTAAAGGCTGTAACAAGAGATGAAGAAGGGCATTATATAATAATTACAGGGTCTATCATCAGGAAGAGCTAACAATTATAAAGGTCTATGCACCGAATACGGAAGCCCCCAAATATAGAAAACAATTAATCACAAACATAAGCTACCTTATTAATAAGAATGTGGTAATTGCAGGGGACTTTAATACTCTACTTACAACAATGGATAGATCATCTAGACACAGGATCAATAAAGAAACAAGGGCCCCAAATAATACATTGGATCAGATGGACTTGACAGATATATTTAGAACTCTTCATCCCAAAGCAACAGAATACTTTCTTCTGGAGTGCACATGGAACATTCTCCAAGATAGATCACATACTGGGTCACAAAACAGCCCTTCATAAGTATACAAGAATTGAGATCATACCATGCACACTTTCAGACCACAATGCTATGAAGCTTGAAATCAACCACAGGAAAAAGTCTGGAAAACCTCCAAAAGCATGGAGGTTAAAGAACACCCTATTAAAGAATGAATGGTTCAACCAGGCAATTAGAGAAGAAATTGAAAAATATATGGAAACAAATGAAGATGAAAATACAAGAATCCAAATGCTTTGGGATGCAGCAAAGGCAGTCCTAAGAGGAAAATGCATTGCAATCCAGGCCTATCTCAAGAAACAAGAAAAATCCCAAATACAAAATTTAACAGCACACCTAAAGGAACTAGAAGCAGAGCATCAAAGACACCTCAAACCCAGCAGAAGAAGAGAAATAATAAAGATTAGAGCAGAAATAAACAATATAGAATCTAAAAAAAACAGTAGAGCAGATCAATGAAACCAAGAGTTGGTTTTTGAAAAAATAAACAAAATTGATAAACCTCTAGCTAGGCTTCTCAAAAATAAAAGGGAGATGACCCAAATTGATAAAATCATGAATGAATATGGAACTATTACCACCAATCCCTCAGAAATACAAGCAATTATCAGGGAATACTATGAAAAATTATATGCCAACAAACGGGACAACCTGGAAGAAATGGACAAATTCCTAAGCACCCACCCACTTCCAAAACTCAAACAGGAAGAAATAGAAAACTTGAACAGACCCATAACCAGCAAAGAAATGGAATAAGTTATCAAAAATCTCCCAACAAATAAGAGTCCAGGACCAGATGGCTTCCCAGGGGAATTCTACCAGACATTTAAAGCAGAGATAATACCTATCCTTCTCAAGTTGTTCTAAAAAATAGAAAGGGAAGGAAAACTCCCAGACTCATTCTATGAAGCCAGCATTACTTTGATTCCTAAACCAGACAGAGACGCAGCAAATAAAGAGAGCTACAGGCCAATATCCCTGAAAAATATGGATGAAAATTCTCAATAAGATACTAGCAAATCGAATTCAACAGCTTACAAAAACAATTATTCACCATGATCAAGTGGGATTCATTCCTGGAATGCAGGGCTGGTTCAACATTTGCAAATCAATCAATGCGATACATCACATTAATAATAGAAAAGATAAGAACCATAGGATCCTGTCAATCGATGCAGAAAAAGCATTTGACAAAATACACCACCCTTTCTTAATAAAAACCCTCGAGAAAGTCGGGATAGAAGGAACATACTTAAACATAAAAGCCATTTATGAAAAGCCCACAGCTAATATCAACCTCAATGGGGAAAAACTGAGAGCTTTCCCCCTGAGATCAGGAACACGACAGGGATGTCCACTCTCACCACTGTTGTTTAACATAGTGTTGGAAGTGCTAGCATCAGCAATCAGACAACAGAAGGAAATCAAAGGCATCAAAATTGGCAAAAATGAAGTCAAGCTTTCACTTTTTGCAGATGGCATGATATTATACATGGAAAACCCCACAGACTCCACCAAAAGTCTGCTAGAACTGATATATGAATTCAGCAAAGTTGCAGGATACAAAATCAATGTACAGAAATCAGTTGCATTCTTATACACTAACAATGAAGCAACAAAAAGACAAATAAAGAAACTGATCCCATTCACAATTGCACCAAGAAACATCAAATACCTAGGAATCAACCTAACCAAAGATGTAACAGATCTGTATGCTGAAAACTACAGAAAGCTTATGAAGAATATTGAAGAAGATACAAAGAAATGGAAAAACATTCCGTGCTCATGGATTGGAAGAACAAATATTGTTAAAATGTCAATACTACCCAAAGCTATCTACACATTCAATGCAATCCCAATCAAAATTGCACCAGCATTCTTCTCAAAGCTGGAACAAGCAATCCTAAAATTCGTATGGAACCACAAAAGGCCCCGAATAGCCAAAGTAATTTTGAAGAAGAAGACCAAAGCAGGAGGCATCACAATCCCAGACTTCAGCCTCTACTACAAGGCTGTAATCATCAAGACAGCATGGTATTGGCACAAAAACAGACACATAGACCAATGGAATAGGATAGAAACCCCAGAATTAGGCCCACAAAAGTATGGCCAACTAATCTTTGACAAAGCAGGAAAGAATATCCAATGGAAAAAAGACAGTCTCTTTAACAAATGGTGCTGGGAGAACTGGACAGCAACATGCAGAAGGATGAAACTAGACCATTTTCTTACACCATTCACAAAAATAAACTCAAAATAGATAAAGGACCTGAATGTGAGACAGGAAACCATCAAAACCCTAGAGAAGAAAGCAGGAAAAAACCTCCATGACCTCAAATGCAGCAATTTCTTACTTGACACATCCCCAAAGGCAAGGGAATTAAAAGCAAAAATGAACTATTGGGACCTCATCAAGATAAAAAGCTTCTGCACTGCAAAGGAAACAATCAACAAAACTAAAAGGCAACCAACGGAATGGGAAAAGATATTTGCAAATGACATATCGGACAAAGGGCTAGTATCCAAAATCTATAAAGAGCTCACCAAACTCCACACCCGAAAAATAAATAATCCAGTGAAGAAATGGGCAGAAAACATGAATAGACACTTCTCTAAAGAAGACATCCAGATGGCCAACAGGCACAAGGAAACATGCTCAACATCACTCCGCATCAGGGAAATACAAATCAAAACCACACTCAGATACCACCTCATGCCAGTCAGAGTGGCTAAAATGAACAAATCAGGAGACTATAGAATCTGGAGAGGATGTGGAAAAACAGGAACCCTCTTGCACTGTTGGTGGGAATGCAAACTGGTGCAGCCACTCTGGAAAACAGTGTGGAGGTTCCTCAAAAAATTAAAAATAGACCTACCCTATGACCCAGCAATAGCACTGCTAGGAATTTACCCAAGGGACACAGGAGTACTGATGCATAGGGGCACTTGTACTCCAATGTTTACAGCAGCACTTTCAACAATAGCCAAATTATGGAAAAAGCCTAAATGTCCATCAACTGATGAATGGATAAAGAAATTGTGGTTTATATACGCAATGGAATACTACATGTCAATGAGAAAGAATGAAATATGGCCTTTTGTAGCAACGTGGATGCAACTGGACAGTGTGATACTAAGTGAAATAAGTCATACAGAGAAAGACAGATACCATATGTTTTCACTCATATGTGGATCCTGAGAAACTTAACAGAAGACCATGGGGGAGGGGAAGGGAAAAAAAGAAAAGGTTAGAGAGGGAGGGAGCCAAAACATAAGAGACTCTTAAAAACTGAGAACAAACTGAGGGTTGATGGGGGTGGGAGTGAGGGGAGGGTGGGTGATGGGTATTGAGGAGGGCACCTGTTGGGATGAGCACTGGGTGTTGTATGGAAACCAATTTGACAATAAATTTCATATTAAAAAATAAAATAAATAAAATAAAAATAAAATAAATAAAATTAATAAAATTAAATTAAATTAAATTAAGTAAAATAAAATAAAATATGGAAAAGTCAAGAAAAGAAACTCTCTCCTAAGGCCTCCAGAGTATAGTCTGCCAATACATTGACTTTAGGTCTTTTGACCTCCCTATTTGAAAGATACTAAATTTGTGTTGTTTTAGGCGACTAAGCTTATAGTATTTTGTTATAGCAAGACCAGAAAATTAATACCCTGAAAAAACAGACTGCCATTTTTATGAGATGAGGAATAAATTTATTTAAAAGGTTTTATCTATAATTCTAGATTTTTTTACTTAGCATTTGCTATGAGCTATCTCTATGCTAATCTCATATTTCAGTTAATATCCAAAAGCTAAGAGATAAAGTTTGTCCAGGTTTTATTTTTGTAGCAGTTTGTTCCTATACTAATTAATAGAACTGGAATGCAGTATGTTATTTAGATGTATTTATTAGGTTTACTTTTTATTATTATAATAGAATAGAAATGCCTCCTTATTAAAAAAAAAAAGGATAATTTTGTCAGAATCAATGAGCTTGACTTTCCTGAGGTTAAAATGATATCTGTCCAATCAATCTATTTTATGGAATATTTATGAGCATCACATGATTATTACATCATATATTATACACTTTATTTATATAATGTAACAAATGCAAACTATATTATTCCTACTTAGTCTTTGGGACTGAGGAACTGAAGTCTTCTGGTAAAATGTAAATGAGTCTCATTTGGACATTAACTTTGAAGCCAGTGCTTTGCATAGTGCCTGGCACCTAACACCTGTACACAGTTGTTGAGGGAATGAAAGAGTGGATGGATGAGTAAATGAAATCGGTGAGTAAATGAAACTGGTGCATAAAAAACAACAGAATTTTGTCACAGAGAAGGCAAACATTGGGAGGAGACAAAGCATTTGGAAAAGTTTAGGGCACAGAGTACCACCTATGATGGGAACAGAGAGCTACAGAAGTGGCTGATGTGAAAGAGATGTGTTAAATGAGAAGTGGGGCAAAGTCAGATTTCTGAATAAAGCTGACATTTGAAGAGTGACTTAAGGAGAAGGAAACTGGACAGCAGTGGGATAGCAGTCGGAGGGACGGGACGAAGACCAGAAAAGAGTGCTGTGGTAAAGGAAGAGAATATTTCCAAAAAGGAGGAATGACTGTCAACGTCAAGTGCCATCAGGGGGTTCAAATAAAAGAAGACAGGATCTGCAGAAAGTGTCTTATTTACTGAGGTAAGTCACTAGTGGCCAGTGCTTGTAGGGATGCTGACAGGTGGGGTGGAGGAGGATGAGAGGAACTCTCCTTTCTCCTGGCTTTGAATGTTAAGCTTCATAAGCATTTTCCTGGTTCTCTTCCTGCCACATCAGCTGCCATTCTGGCTCCATTTCTGGCTCCTCCTGCTCTTCCTTACACTGACCCCAGTGCTTCCTACAGTTCAGTCCTTGGTATTATCTGGTCTGTGCAGATGCATTCCTTGATAAGCTCATTTCATTCTAAATCCTCAATTGTTGGGTCTCTGGGTAACATCTTTGGTGCTGACTTCCAGCATATAACTGCTTGTGGGTGCTTTTACAAATATCCCTCAGACTAAAGTTTAATTTACCTTCCACGATCCTATCAAGTGCAGTAAACTTGGTGCCCATTCTCTTTTGGGTGTTTTCTTTCTTTCTTTTCTTTTCTTTTCTTTTCTTTTCTTTTCTTTTCTTTTCTTTTCTTTTCTTCTTTTCTTTTCTTTTCTTATGTTTATTTTTGAGAGAGAGAGAGAGAGAGAGAAAGCATGGAAGAGGGGCAGAGAGAGAGGGAGACACAGAATCCAAAGCAGGCTCCAGGCTCCGAGCTGTCAGCACAGAGCCTGATGCAGGGCTCGAACCCACAAACCATGAGATCATGACCTGCGTCGAAGTCGGATGCTTAATCGACTGAGCCACCCAGGCACCCCTGGGTGTTTTCCTTCTAAAGTTAATTTTTGGAAACCCAGAAGAGAACAAGGTGACAGAAGGTAACTGCAGAAGAGCAGACTGCACTTTGCAAGCAGAGTGTAGGGAGACAGTATCAGAATTCAAAGTATGCTTGTTAAATAGGAAAAGTGGCTGTAATAGCTTGCTAGGGCTGCTGTACAAAGTACCACAGATCAGATGGCTTAAATAACAGAAATTTATTCTCTTACAGTTCTAGATGCTTAGGAGTTAGAGATCAAGGTGTTGGCACGATTGGTTTCTTCTGAGGCCTACTTGACTTGTAGATGTCTGCCTTCTCTCAGTCTTTGCATGGTTTTCCTTCTGTGTGTCTCTGGGTCCTAATCTCTTCTTATAAGGACACCAGTCCACCCTAATGACCCCAGTTTACCTTAATTACCTCCTAAAGACCCTATTGCCAAATATAGGCACATTCTGAGGTAGTGGAAGTTAGGACTCCAACATATAAATTTGGGGGGAACAGAATTCAGCCCAAAACAGTGGCCAAAGACAGAATGAAGCTCAGTTAAAAGGGAAAAATTTAGGTAGCAAAATAAACTCCTTGTTCACCAGATGAAGATGGGCTGTGTATGTACAAATTGGGCAGAAAAAGTTCCTGAGGTCATTGTGAATAACGTGCTGGCCACGAGTCACTGATGTAACTCAGTAACCCGATTCCTGGATATTTAAATAGGAGAACCGCAGTATAATTTGTGAGGTAGTTCATCAGTTATGCTTTGCAGTGGTCAGTAATAAAACATCCTTTCCAATTCTGAATTCCAAACCAAGGAGGATCTAAAGGTTTGGGATTCAATTCAGAAGAGAACCACATAGAACCATATATTTTAATAATTAGTAAAGACACTGAAATTTCTCAGCCCAGGAAGAAGGAGGCTGAAGAAAGAGTTATTAATGTTCTTTAACTCAAAAATGGTCACTGGGAAGACAGTGATCAGTAGTTCTCAAATCCATAACTTAGAGAGTGAAAGGATAGGAAGATTTGCCATAAATTATTTCTTAATGTTAGTAATTTTGTTGTCATAAGAAAGTATTTCTCACCACTGTGAGTTGGTAAAAACTGCAATGGTTTGCTAACTTTAAAAATAAGAGGAGTTGTCTTTTATTTCAGGTGATTTAGCATGATTCTGCCTAAAATAATGAGCACGTGGAATATAATCATTCATTTACTTATTCAATAAATATTTATTAAGCGCCTGTCATGCTATCATGTGCCAGACACTGTTCCCAACCTAGCAGTGAATCAACAAAGTCCCTGTTGTTATGTTACTTACACTAGGGAAGACAGACCACACACACACACACACACACACACACACACACACACACACACACAGATAATGTTAGTGTTAGGCTATGAAGAAAATAAAGAAGGCAGGACAAGAGGACAGACAGTGATATGACAGATACTATGTCAGACAGTGTGGTTAGGGAAGGGATCTCTAAGAAAGAAATACTTAAGGAAAAACTCAGATGAGTCAATAATAATAGCTGATATTTTTTGAGTACTTAGTAGGTGTCGGACATTGTGCTAAGTTCTATATCATTTGATCCTCACAATAATTTATTTTACAAAAGAGAAATCGAAGCTCAGGGAAGTTCAACTTGACTAAAAACTTACACAGCTACTAAGACTCACAAGTTCTGGCTAAGTCTTGCTTTTCCCTTAGCTGTTATTAATATTAATATTAACATTAATGTTAATGGCTGAATAATGGCCCCCAAATTAATATTAACATTAATGTTAATATTAAAGTTGAGGCCCTGTTGGATATAGGGTTTTTCCTTATTTTTAATGAGTAGTACCTAGGTAATAGGTGAATTTTAAAGAACTCCAGAGTCCTATGAAATCTTTTTTTAATTTTTTTAATGTTTATTTATTTTTGAGAGAGACAGAGACAGAGACAGAGTGTGTGTGTGGGGGGGGGAGGGGCAGAGAGAAAGGGAGACAGAATCCAGAGCAGGCTCCAGGCTCTGAGCAAGCTGTCAGCACAGAGCCTGATGTGTCTCTTGAACTCACAAACCACAAACCGCGAGATCATGACCTGAGCCGAAGTCGGACGTTTAACCAACTGAGCCACCCAGGAGCCCCTGTCCTATGAAATCTTGAGTAGCATCTGCCTCTAATTTCAGAGGCATCACCAATACCAGACTCTACTGACATTGATCAAGCCCAGGAGGCCTAGGTATCAGTAGAAAGGAATGGATGAGACCTCATCGACTGGCGGAGGGGCTGGTCTTGATTAGGAGAGTGGATCGTTCATCCATGGCGATTGGGGAAGGTAGGATGTATTGGCACTGAGGCAGGTGGTGGGTAGAGGTGGTGGTGGGTACTTGTAGAAGTTCTCTCCTGGTGGCTTCTTCTTTCTCAGAGAGTTAAAATAGGGAAGAGTGTTAAAAATTCAGTAAAATAAAGATTGATGTTTATTTTCTTAGTTGATAAAATGAACCTCCTTAGTGTGAAATGCCTCATCATACTTAACAGAAACCTGTCATAAGGGGAGATAGACAAAAAATTACATCAACTACAATGCCAAAGGATAAATGGGTGAATATTATTAGTCTCATTGGTGGGTACGTGGGGTCAGAGAAGGGGAGTGATTTAGTCTTCCTGAGTGACTCAAGGGAAGTTTTACAGAGTAAGAAAATTTGAAGTGACGCTAGAAGGCTATATATAATGGTAATGAGAAGAAAGTTTTCTAAGTATTTAATATCCATAATGGTCTTATGAGAGGTAGGTATTGTTCCTGTCCCCATTACAGGCCCAGGGATTGATGTCCTTGCTCACACAGCTAGTGTGTGCAGCACTGACATAAGCTTACCTAGTTTAACTCTAGAGCCTGCTCTCTCTCAACCATTTCCCCAATCTTAACTTTTTCAAACAAATACCATTACTATTTAAAAACCACCTTTACAACTTTGTATTTGTCCCTCTGTGGTTGTTTATGAGTGAGATGCCTGTAGGATTTTACTTGAGATGGATATTTTGATTGATCTCAACCAAGTCTGCTGATTAGGGTTGCACCGGGAGCTTTTAGAAAATTCCAAGTCCCAAGCTCTACCCTTGAGGATTCTGATTTAATTGGTCTTGATTGAGGCTCAGACATCAGTGTCTTTTAGAATCATTCCCCAGGTGATTCTAATGTGCAGCTGGAGCTGAGAATCAGTGACTTAAATGAAAGAGTTCTGAGGGGTAAATATAAGAATTTGATACTTGTAATGCCATCACTTTGGGTTAACACTTTTCTCCCTTAAAATGGAAATGTTCTTTGGGGTTGGAGCAACACATTGACAAGTCCCTAGAAAGATCTCTGTGGGAGTGATTTTTATCAATTCTCCTTTCTCCTTGTGATGAGAACTTCAGGAGGGCTGGCAGTGCAGTACCTGGGTCTAGAAAGGAAGTGACCATTAGGATCAGAGAAGCCAAGGTTGAACTCAAAGTCAAGGATTTGCTCTTTTCTTAGTAAAATCATTTGACATCAATTTGAATATTTCTCAATGTAATTTAATAATGGACTCCAACACTGAACCACCTGCTAAAATAATCTAATGATAACCCTAAATTAATTTCAAGATCATACACTGGGTAGCAAAGTACAAAGATGGCAAGGCTATAACTCTTCACGTAAGCAGGTGTTTTATCTCACTGTGTCCATAGCCCCTAGTATAATACTTAATGACTTAGAAGTCATTCATTAAATAATGAGTGAAATTCATCACTCATCTTCCTCAATGTGAAATTATTTGCTCCAGGAGAGGAAACACGTTTGATGATTGGTTCATAGTTTTTGCCATACCATTGTAAGAACCTTCTATAATTTGCTTTATTTATTCATTTACCTTTATTTATCCATAAATATCCATTTATTTGTCCATTTCAGTGACATTTAGATTGTTCCCAACTTTTTGCAAAAAAAAAAAAAAAAAAAAGCCTTTGTAGGTGTTTCCCTGTGCGCTTACACAGGATTTTCTCTAGAATATAGCCACAGAAGTAGAATTGCTGGGTTGGTGGTATGTGCTCATCAACCTTGCATATTATTAACTAGCTTTCCAGCTTTATGCTCCAAATAATACCAAAATGCAAAATATAGAAAAGATTATCAATTTGAATTAAAATAATAAAAATTCTAAGTTACCAAATATATAATGAACAAGCTAAAACATGTTGTAGCCTTTTTTCATTTCTTTCCAGTGCAAGTAAAATATATAATAAACAGACTCAAAGCTCTAGGTTTGCCTTTTGTAATCAGCTCATAAAATGGTTAGTAGAGACCAGCTACCATCACCTGCCCTCCAACATCCTTTGTGTCTCTCTTTGCCTTAAGAAGTTGTTTTGGAGAATATTCACATCTCCAGATGGTTCTGCAGGGCAGTTTGGCTGATGACAGTCTGGCTGACATCCAGGAAAGAATGATCTAAGACTGCAGGTGCTTATTCTGCCTTTTTTCCAAAGTTCGTTCCCAGCTCTCGGCGGGTGAGGCAACACATAGGGCAGCCTGCAGCCCCTCCCTGGCACATCTGCCTTTTCCCTCCCTTGTCATCCCCCCAGGGATGGACTAGTTTTGGCTTAATGGATGGTGAAGCTATCCTGGGCATAATTAATTCAAGAGAATTCTCACTAAGGCTGACCATACATAGATTTGCTAATTCTTTCTTTTTTTTTGCAACATTTGTTGCAAGATTTTTTCCTACATATAAATTCTGGCTACATGTAAATTTCCTACATGTAAATCAAATAACTCAGAGTTAGAGTAGAAGGGTCTGACCACTCTCAAGGAATCCTTTGAACTTTGTATCTCCAAAAACTTTAGCTTTATAAATATTCAAGGGATGTGAAATATACACATGGATGACCATATGTATTTTATGATTTAGACTCTCCTTTAACCCTGCTTGAAATTTGGGTGTACTATGCTAAGAAAAAGAAAACAAAAAAGCTTAGCTCTTGTCATATTTCCTTCCAGTTATGACAGAGCTGCTCTTCCAGAAGAAGCTATATGTTCCCATGCATGATTGTACTTGAGATGAAATAGCAACACCTATGGTGATTTTCCATAAAATGTTTTAAAAAGACATTTCAGCAAAACAAAAACAAAACAAACAAAAAACCCACACAGGACTTTTGTGACGTTAACAGGAACTTCAACAGCCTCTTAGTCCAACTGCATTTAATTCTGTGTTCTCAATTCTCATTTTTACAGTTAGTAAAATAAATTTTATGAATCTGTCTTCTTTTTTATTGTTTCTCTGAAGGATAGGAAAAGCAGTAAAATAGATGCTTTCAATATAAATGTTTCTTTTCCTTTAACAAGATAGGAGTAAATTTGCTGGCTTTCCTGCCACAGAAAACCAAAACTATTGCTTTGGACTTTTCCATCAGTCTGTGCTCCAGGTACATAGTGGAATCACACAGAGCAGGTCATTCAGTTAGACTTGCCTCTGCACACTGTTTCTTTGAACTGACTTCTTTCCCTTGTGTTGAACATAAATGTACTAAACTCAGCACTGCAGCTTCAAGCACCAGATCACCTTGGTCCTCTCCCGAAACTTCTTGTGGATTGTATTCATCTCAAAAGCTATTACTGTTTGGCTCCCATGTCTTCATTTGCTCTAATGATGGTCAATATTTATTGAATTCTTGCCACATGTCAAATGTTTTATATGCACTGTGTCTCGTAATTCTCACCAACACTAGGCAATAGATACATCACCCCAACTTTACAGATGGAAAGGAACTGAACCATCAAAGGCTTCAGTGACTTGTTCAAGAGGCAGGGGGGAGACTCAAACCCAGGGAGCTGACATCAGAGACTGGACTGTGGACCACTGTCCTAGGCTGCCTCCTTGTCTTCTCTCTTCATCTCTGTTCATTGCCAGTGCCTGACCACTTTTCTTTTAGCTTGTTCACTGAAGAATTCCGAGGGCTTAGGACAGTGTGTGACATGTTAACACATAGTAAGTATTTCTTGAATTAATAAATCTTTTTGCTATACTTTGCTTTCGCTTATTCATGTATTTGTTCATTAAAAAAATGTTGATTGGGCCAATAAAACTGGCCTTATTCTATACACTTGAGATACAATAATGAACAAAATCCCTTCCCTCAAGATGATTACATTCTTGAGGGAGGAGACAGACTAATAAATATTTAGTGTCAGGTAAGGAGTTGTCAAGAAAAACATCAGGATAAAGGGGCTAGAAGATGATGTGGGGTTGCTAGTTTAGATAGGGTAGTTGTGGAAGGCTTGTCTAAAATTGGGACATTTGGACAAACTCCCAAAGGAAGAAAGGAAATGAGTCACTTGGTTATCTAATGGGAGAGGGTCCAAATAGAAGAAAAAGCAGATGCAAGGCCATGAGGTGGGAACATTGGGCATGTTCTAGGAACAATAGGGGGCCAGTGTGCGTGGTCCCTAGTGGATGAGAAAGAGGGCAGTAGGACACATGGTTGGAGAGGTAGGGGAAGGGAAAGGACTGGGTCTATAGACCGTGGAAAGGACCTCAACTTTTACACTGAGTGAGACGGAAACTAACAGAGAGTTTTGAACAGAGAACTGCTGTGATTTACTTCCAAAGTAAAAGCATCTCCCTGTGGGGATAAGTGTAAGAGGACATGTGTGGAAGCAGATAGACCAAGTCAGGGCTGTTATAATAATCTGGGCTGGAGGTGTTGGACTAAAGTAGTGGCAATGAGAGTGATGAGAAATACTTAAATTCTAAATATCTTTCAAAGGTGGTATCATTTGCTGATGGAGTGAAAGAGGGATGTGAAAAAAAGAGAGGAATGTCCCTGTGGTTTTTAGCATTTGAAGAGGGGCATTTACTGAGTTGGGGCAGGCTATAGAAGGGGAAGCTTGGGATTAGAGGGGAATCAAGAGTTTGGGTTTTGAACATGTTTCTCACCATCTAGTACTGCCTTGTATGGTGAGAATACTCAATAAAGATTATATAAGACAGCAACTCAGGGACCTTAAAATCCAAACACCCTCAGGGTATACCAAGCAGGTAACCTAAATGTCTGACTTAGCCAAGTGTGAAATAAAAAATTAGTGGTGAGGCCAGTGAACTAGGGAGTTCATGCATGATCCACAGGCACTGACATAAAACAAAAGGTTGTTCTGGCCAGTGTTTCCCTTGACCTTGGGTTTGTGACTCCTAGAAAATGATACCAGCATCATTGGCTTTTACTCACATCATTCTAAGTTAATATTTGTATGTGCCTTCTGCTGAAATGGGCATATAGTTGACTTTTGCAGGACAGAAACTGCATGTTCTGCCTTCATTCAGCAATATATTATTCTTACAATAAATATTTGCTAAGCCCTTACTCTGTGCCAGTCACAGTTCTTGAAAAGACATGACAGCCAATGTATATTGCCAAATAACATTACAGATTATGTGAATACCTCACATAGTCAGAGATGAACCATGAAAATCTCAACTACTAAAACAAACAAAATAAAATAAAACATAACATAAAGCCACCAGAAAGGATTTTGAGTAGTTTAAATAGATGTTTGAATTTGGACGCTCAGGTATTTAAGTATATATGCTTAATTCATAACACTTTTTTGCAGGATCCCCATCTTGTTTTACACATAATTTTAACACACCTGAACATCTGTTTTTGTGACCCAAAACAGATCAATCAGAAACAAGTTGGCACCAGAGGAAAAGGGAAGAGCACTAATAAAAATGGACACACCAAGAAGGGTGAGATGCAGTAAGAGACATCGTCATACTGCTAGAAGAAAATTATACACAAAAAAACATACAAGTTTTTTAATGTGGTACTCTGGGGAGGCTCTATATTTCCTATATGGACAAGAAGTCTGAGCTTAACAAACCTGAAGGCTTCACTACAGTCAGGGATGGTCACCTAATAAGGTTTACACCGAGCTCATCAACTCTATTTTAGAAGTGCAGGAAATATATAATCCATTTAAAAGGCTTCCCTGGAAATAATGAATGTATACATTTTAGAAAGATTTGTTTCAGGTATCTGGAAAGTCCACCAAATGAAATATCTCATTCTGAAATAATATTGGGTATCTGCTCTGATCCCATACTCTGGCCTGGATGCCACATACATGGCCACATGTGTGATCAACAGACACTAAACACATACCCTCAGATACACGTCCTGTTTACAGCAAGTGCCTTAAACCTCTCAGATCACTTGTCCCCTTTCTCCCTCCCATTGCCATCCCAGGGTGCTGCAAGGGTCTGCTCTATCTGCTGGGACTGGCCCTTTGTGGCCTGCAGTCAGAGGTGTTCCCTGAAATGTGGCTGTTTGTGTGGATGTCAGGTATCCACCTGTCTTCACTGGGCTTGTGTACCTCAGAGCCTAGTCCAGCTTTGGCCCAGACTTGATCTGTACTGGCATTGGATCCACCAGAACTCCCTATGACTGCCCTAATACTCAACATGCAGGAAACACCTTTTACATACGAAGAGGACACAACCATCACGTCATGAATAAGGATGCAATGTGAGCTGTTCCTGAGTTAATAATCTTTCTTTTCAGAAGTGGTGAACTCACAGAATCATACCTGTTCGGTTTAAAAGTATCCTCAAAAGTTTGCCATCAGTCTTAAACCGAATACTATCTACAAAGTTACCAACCTCTGCAAGTTTTCATTAGTCTTCCTTATTTTCAGAAAGAGTTATTTACAAAACAGAAAACTAGGAAGAGGTACTCAGTCCATGACTGTGGCACACACCAAAGCTTAAGAGTTAACAAAAGGATTAAACCAATGAACTTGGCTTGTTGAAAGTAGAAAAAAGAGCTAGCTGGCCACAGCTAAGAAGCCTGACAGTGTGGAGCTAACTGAACAGCCCAAACCGTCCACTAAGTTTTACAAGTTTAGATAATGTTAACTGTTGTCCAAGATAAAGGAGGATTGAGCTACCATTATTTGCATTATTCAGGTGTGTGTTCTTTAACTTAAAACTAATTCCATTTAACCATGTGACCTGGGTTTCAAAACACATACAGATCACAAACACTTTTATAAAACAAGTTACCTGCATCCTCTGTCTAAAGGCAAATAAAATGGCAAGCATCCCAGTGTCCATGCATTGCCTTGCAATTGAAACTTTCTATTATTTTCAGTTGTCATATGGAAAAAGTGACCAACAGTAAATAATAGCATTACAATAGCCACAACAGACCCAAGAATGTTGGGCACACACTTATACATACACATAAGCATGCATACCACCAGAGCAGAGTGTTAATGGGCTTATCTCTGTAGCGAGGTCCTTTTCATTCACACTTACTCCCCATTTTTCCCTAGCCAGCTAAGCATAAAGTTAGTACGATGAGCCCCATTTGAATAATAACATAACTCTGATTTCACAGCATCCCCACAAAACTCCCTTAACCAACAGCTTTCAAAACTGCTTGATCCTAAGTTCTCAACTTATGCTCTTAAGGCTCCTGAACCAAAACATCTCTCGAATACAACTCAGTAATAAAGTAGTAAAATGATCTGATCTGAGTAATAACAAAGAATAAAATGAGCTCTGGAGGCTGGGAGATGACTGTTTCTGTCTTAGTATCACTGTTGATAGCCCTGCAACTGGAGCACCACTTCGCTCTGTTTCTGTATCTATAATGTTAGGAAATTAATTGAACAATTGTTCAGCTGTTTCCTGTGAAATGGACCCTGTGCCCTCATAGTCTGGTCTGCTGTCTGTGAGGGGTACCAGAACATTCTCAGCCTCCTCCAGTTGGACCCCCAGCTCAGGTTCTTTCAGGGCCTGCTTAATTTCTACTTAACTTACTTAATTTCTACTTACTCCCCTCTAGTTACTCCCTATCTTCCTGTCTTCATCTAGGAAGTGGACTTTCTTTGTCCAGAAAGCCTTTTTCATCCTCGTGGTTGCCAGAGCCTGCCTGGGCCTTGGCCTGACCACCACCAAAGCAGGCTCAGCACCAGCCCCAGAAACAGCCCTAGAGCCTGAGGTGGTACCTCTGCCTCCCTCTAGTGGTGGCCTCTGGCAGCCTGGGCTGTGCACAAAATGTTTTCCCTAAAATCATAATCTTCCAAGAGTCTGTGATTTTAAAACTAATAATTCAGTCCTTTTCACAAATTGCTTATTTCTCTTATGGTTTTATATAAATGCCCCCTCCTTTAAACAATGGAAAAGAGAGTAGGGTTATACTTATTTCTTCTTCCCTTTTAGTGTACTTTTTCATCTGTCTGAAAGTGATCACAAATACTTTTGGGTCCCTATAAATTGCCTAAGAAAAAGGTGTGCCAGAAAAATGACTATTCTGTTAGCTTTTTAAAGTTCTAAACAAGCAAGATCAAATCCTTTTTTAATAGATTAAATAAAGGGGGTTTGGGGATGTTGTCTCTAGATCTGGGTGCTGGCTACAGAGGTGTGTTAAAATTGCTAAAATTTATAGGCCTGCATATTCATGATATTTATTTTTTTTATATATATTACACTTCAACAATTAAGTAAATAGGTCATTATTTTAAAATGCTGCCATATCAATGACATTTCTTCCTTATGTAAATGACACAGGTGTAACTGTATTTCCATAAAAGCAGGAATTGCCTATGAAATTCATGTTTTATGAACAAAAGTACAATTTGATTAATATACTTAGTGATTGTCTAGGATTAATTTCCTAACAGAATTAACTGGGACCTAAATTTGTCCTTTCCCACTGAAAAAAAAATGCACATATTATTTAAAGGGCAGAGTACAGTGGAGATTGGACATAGCATGTACTCTATGTCACTATTTCTCCATGTTTATTTACAGGCTGTAGAGTTCTCTGCAGCTGATAGAATTTTCAACAGAATAATCATAAAAGAATTCTCCCACCCAACCTGAAACCTCAAAGACATTCTCAGAGAGCTTGAACATCACTTGAGAATACAACAGACAATGGCTTTTATTGATTAAAGAGATTTGTTTTATGATTCTTTTTAAAAACGTCTTTAAACTCAATCATTTGAGAAAATGTTTGATGTGCTCTTGCACTGCATTTATAGAATAGTAGTAAATCAGTGAGTCTAGTGAAGAATATCCTACAATAAAAAAGAAGATCTATTCCACAGAACCCAATTCCATGCCCAGAAAATACCCCCATGCTACCTTTTTTTCCTTTCTCTGGGCTGACACTACAAAGGGAATTTTACATGCTAACAAGAGGGCCAGATCAAATCTATTTGGCAGTGTAATCTATCCCTTTCAAGGGCCAGATTCTTTCCCTGTAACTACTGCTCATAAGTGACAATAGTTTATTGTTCAACTTCTCATTGAGTGGTGATGATGTGCCTGTGAAAGGCATCCATGGAGGGAGGGAGGCTCCTTCTTCCCTTTTCCTTTTCTTTCTTTTTTTTTTTTTAAAGTGAAATGGCTTTGGAAAACTCTAAGTACAGACGTTGTTGTTAAAAGGAACCATTTCAAATCTCATGATGACTTTTTCCTCCAGAGAACTGTGTGCAATCATTAATCAGTTCTTTCCATGGGTCATTTTATGCCACAAGAGAAATGTTAACATGCCCTGAATGTCCTTCAGGAGCTGGGGATAAAAACAACCCTAGAGAAAAGCACTGGAGAGGATCACACTTTATAAAATTAAATTAGTGAAAATATTTTTTGGGAAGAGACCCTCCCACACCACACAGTGCATTCAATTAAGTTTTCCAGAGCCCTTCTGAAATTGTGGATGATTTCTGTCATTTGGAATCACCAAAGGACACATTATCCATAAATTATCTAAACGTTCATATGTTTATTCCATAGTGCATAAGGTAATAACTACATTTTACTGCATATATTCATGAACATGAATTAAATTAACTTGGGGAAAACATCTTGCTTGCAGCCAATCCTGTTCCTTGAAAGGCAAAGATTGTTACAAAAGGTGAAATTTGAATACAATGATTGAATTGCATATGTCTATGTTTTATTATTTTTTTTAATTTTTAATGTTTATTTTTGAGAGAGAGCGATAGAGCATGAGCAGGGGAGGGACAGAGAGAGAGGGAGACACAGAATCCAAAGCAGGCTCCAGGCTCTGAACTGTCAGCACAGAGCCCGACGTGGGGCTTGAACTCACAAATCGTAAGATCATGACCCCAGCCAAAGTCAGATGCTTAGCCCACTGAGCCACCGAGGTACCCCTGAAATGCATATATTACTTTTAAATTGAATTCAGATCACTAGTTTTGATAAAAACCAATTTTGTGCTTTCACAACTCACCATTTTAAATTGTAGATCTATAGATTAGACTCTACAAATAATATGGATTTTATTTATGTTTAATCATTCAAACTTCATGTTCTAACATAGAGGACTTTGGAGACATGGTTCTAGCTCTGCAACAGATTAGGTATAGACCTTCAGTGATTGTAACTAATTCAAACTACAGTTTCTTCATCTACAAAGACTACAGTTCCTTCCAAAAACTAAAACTGCACAATTGCAGAGAACTGTGCCTCCCCCTGCCCTCCAAGATGCTTACATACTAATCCCTGGGAACTTGGGAATATCACCTTACATGGCAAAAGAGAAATTGCAGATGTGATCAAGTTAAAAATCTTCAAATGAGATTATCCAGGTGAGCCTGATATAATCACCAAGGTTCTCATAAAAGGGACAAAGGAAAAGTCAGTGCCAGAAAGCAGGCTATGTGACAATGGCAGCAAAGACTTAAGTTATAGGGTCCCACACTGAAGAATGCTGGCAGCCTATAGAATCTGGAAGAGGCAAGGAATAGATTTTCCCTTGAGCCTCCAGAAAGAACTACTCCTGCCAACACCTTGACTTTAGCCCAGTGAAGCTGATATCAGACATCTGGTCTTCAGAACCGCAGGAAAATAAATCTGCATTGTTTTAAGCCACTATGTTTGTGGTAATTAGCCACAGCAGCCATAGGAAATGAAAACACCATATTAGGGAGGAACACTTCTCAGTGGTGGTGTGAGTAGTTCTGTGGACCCTCTTCCCAGCGAAACAACCAAGTTTAATGAAAATTATAAAAACAATTGCCATTTAGAGCCTCTGGAAATTGTCCTAAGGACATGAAGAAAATGAAGAAATATTTATTTAATAAAATCTACTAAATCTCATTAAGAACGGTGAGTCTCTGGCATTTGAGCCACAACTTGCTCCTCATCCTCTAGTTCAATGTAATGGAGCTCTACTCCAAGTGGGTGTGGCCAAGATCATGAATTCTTTCTTTCTTCAGCCTAGCATAGTCAGGGAAAATTAGACAAAAAATAAAGTAAAATAAAAGTCATCTAGATTAGAAAAGAAGAAGTAAAACTATCTCCACTGGCAGATGACAAGAGCCTGTACATAGAAAATATTTTAAGGAATCCACTAAAAACCTACTAGAACTAATAAATTAGTTCAGTAAAGCAGCAGATAAAAGATCAGTATACAAAAATCAATTGTACTTTTATCCATTAGTAATTAACAATTGTAGTTTTATTAGTAATTAACAACCCCAAATCAAAATTTAGAAAATAATTCCATTTATAATGGCATCATAAAATATTTAGGAATAAATTTAAGAAATGAAAAACTTGTATTTTGAAAACTATGCTTAACCGACTGAGCCACTCAGGCGCCCCTGTATTTTGAAAACTATGAAAGATTGTTGAAAGAAATGAAAGATCTAAATAAATGGAAGACATCCTGTGTTCATGGATTTGAAGACATAATGTTGTTAAGATGGCAGTATTCTCCAAATTCATTTACATATTCAATGCAATCCTATAAAAATCCAAGCTGCCTGCCCTCCTTTTTGGGCAGAAATTAAGAAGGTGATCCTAAAATTCATATGGAAATGCAAGAGAACCAAAGTAGCCAAAACAATATTGAAAAACATTGTTGAATGTTGAAAAAAAAGTTAGAGGACTCATGATTCTGGATATCAAAATTTATTACAAAGTTAGAGTAATAAATATAGTATGGTATTGTGGCATTACAATGGACATACAGATAAGAGAACGTAACTGTGAGTCCAAAAACAATCCCTTACATTTATGGTCAATTAAATTTGGTAAGGGTGTCAAAACAATTCAAAGGGGAAATAACTGTGTTTTCTACATATTGTCCTTGGATAACTAGATGTTCACATGCCCAAAAAAAAAAAAAAAAAAAAAAAAAAGAAGTTGGACCCTTCCTCATACCACATACAAAAATCAAATCAAAATGGATCATGTACTTATATGTAAAAAATAAAACTGTAAGACTTTTAGAAGAATATATATAAAAATATGATCATAACTTTGAGTTAGGCAAAGCCTTCTGAGATATGATATCAAGAGTACAAGTAACAAAAGAAAAATATTGATTTCATGAAAATTAAAACTTCTGTGCCCCCAAAACCGTATGAAAAGAGTAAAAAGACAACCCACCAAATGAAAGAAAATATGTGCAAATCTGATAAAGAACTTGTCCAGAATATATAAACAACTCTTACAACTCAACAAAAGAAAGACAAATAATCCAACTTAAGAATGGGCAAAGGATTTGAACAGATATTTTTTTCAAAGACCAATATACAAATGGCCAATAAGCACATGAAAAGATGCTTAATATCATTAGTGATTAGAGAAATGAAAACTAAAACCACAATGAGATACCACTTCACAAACACAAGGCTGGCTATAATGAAAAAGACAATAATAAATGTTTGTCAGTATTAGACAAATTATAAGCCACATGCATTACTAGTGGGAATGAATATGGTGCCACCACTTTGGAAAACAGTTTGGTGGTTTCTGAAAGTGCTAAACATAGAGTTACTTTATGACTTATAAATCCCACTCCTAGATATATATCCAAGAGATATAAAAACATATGTCTACATGAAAACTTGTACATGAATGTTCATAGCCACATTGCTCATAATAACCAAAAAGTGGAAACAATCCAAATATCCATCAACTGATGAATGCATAAACAAAAGGAATATATCTATATATGGAATATTATTCAGCGATACAAAGAAATCAAGTGCTGGTACATGCTACAATATAGATGAACCTTGAAAATATTACGCTAAGTTAAAGAAGACAGTAAGAAAAGACCATAAATTATATGATTCCATTTATATGAAATATCCTGAATAGGCCAATTTATAGGGACAGGAAATAGATTAATGGTTTACTCAAGCTAGAGCACTGGGAAAGAATGAGGAGTCACTGCTAATGAGTATGGGGTTTTGTGTTGGGGGTTCTAAAATTATATTGCAATGATTGCACAAGTCTGAATATACCAAGAATCATTGGCATATCTCAATAATTGCTAAAAAAAATTGTTATCTATTGATAAACCACTAGCCAGTCTGATCAAAAAGAAAAAGGAAAGGACCCAAATAGATAAAATCAAGAATGAAGAGGAGAGATCACAACCAACACAGCAGAAATAAAAACAATAATAACAGAATATTATGAACAATTATATGCCAATAAAATGGGCAATCTGGAAGAAATGGACAAATTCCTAGAAACATATACACGACCAAAACTGAAACAGGAAGAAATAGAAAATTTGAACAGACCTATAACCAGTAAGGAAATTGAATTAGTAATCAAAAACATCCCAAAAAACAAGAGACCAGGGCCAGATGGCTTTCCAGGGGAATTCTACCAAACATTTAAGGAAGAGGTAACACCTATTCTCTTGAAGCTGTTCCAAAAAATAGAAATGGAAGGAAAACTTACAAACTCTTTCTATGAAGCCAGCATTACCTTGATTCCAAAACAGACAGAGACCCCACTAAAGAGGAGAACTATAGACCAATTTCCCTGATGAACATGGATGCAAAAATCCTCAACAAGATACTAGCCAATTGGATCCAACAATACTTTATAAAAGATTATTCACCAGGACTAAGTGGGATTTATACCTGGGATGCAGGGCTGGTTCAATATCTGCAAAACAATTAATGTGATTCATCACATCAATAAAAGAAAGGACAAGAACCATATGATCCTCTCAATAGATGCAGAGAAAGCATTTGACAAAATAGAGCATCCTTTCTTGATAAAAACCTTCAAGAAAGTAGGGATAGAAGGATCATACCTCGAGATCATAAAAGCCATATATAAGCGACCCAACGCTAATATCATTCTCAATGGGGAAAAACTGAGAGCTTTCCCCCTAAGGTCAGGAACAAGACAGGGATGTCCACTCTTGCCACTGTTATTCAACATAGTATCAGAAGTCAGCCTCTGCAACCAGACAACACAAAGGAATAAAAGTCATCCAAATCAACCAGGAGGAGGTCAAACTTTCACTCTTTGCAGATGACATGATACTCTATATGGAAAACCCTAAAGATTCCACCAAAAAACTGCTTAGAACTGATTCATGAATTCAGCAAAGTTGCAGGATATAAAATCAACCCACAGGAATCAGTTGCATTCCTATACACCAACAATGAAGCAACAGAAAGAGAAATCAAGAAATCAATCCCATTTATAGTTGCACCAAAAACCATAAAATCCCTAGGAATAAATCTAACCAAAGAGGTGAAAAATCTATATACTGAAAACTAAGAAAGCTTATGAAAGAAATTGAAGAAGACACAGACACACACAAATGGAAAAAGATTCCATGCTCCTGGATACAAAGAACAACTACTGTTAAAATGTTGATACTACCCAAAGCAATCTACATATTCAATGCAATCCCTATCAAAATAACACCAGCATTCTTCACAGAGCTAGAACAAATAATACTAAAATTTTTATGGAACCAGAAAAGACCCCGAAGAGCCAAAGCAATCTTGAAAAAGAAAACCAAAGCAGGAGGCATCACAATCCCAGACATATACAGCTATACTACAAAGCTGTAACCATCAAGACAGTATGGTACTGGCACAAGAACAGACACTCAGATCAATGGAACAGAATAGAGAACCCAGAAATGGACCCACAAACATATGGCCAACTAATCTTTGACAAAGCAGGGAAGAATATCCAATGGAATAAAGACAGTCTCTTCAGCAAGTGGTGCTGCGAAAACTGGACAGCGACATGCACAAGAATGAACCTGGACCACTTTCTTACACTATACACAAAAAGAAACTCAAAATGAATGAAAGACCTCAATGTAAGACAGGAAGCCATCAAAATCCTTGAGGAGAAAGTAGGCAAAAGCCTCTCTGACCTTGGCCGCAGCAACTTCTTACTCAACACGTCTCCAGAGGCAAGGGAAACAAAAGCAAAAATGAACTATTGGGACCTCATCAAAATAAAAAGCTTCTGCACAGTGAGGGAAACAATCAGAAAAACTAAAAGGCAACTGACAGGATGGGAGAAGATATTTGCAAATGACATATCAGATAAAGGGTTAGTATCCAAAATCTATAAAGAACTTATCAAACTCAACACCCAACAAACAAATAATCCAGTGAAGAAATGGGCAAAAGACATGAATAGACACTTCTCCAAAGAAGACATCCAGATGGCCAAAGGACACATGAAAAAAAATGCTCAACATCACTCATCATCAGGGAAATACAAATCAAAACCACACTGAGATACCACTTCACACCTGTCAGAATGGCTAACATTAACAACTCAGACAACAACAGATGTTGGCAAGGATGCAGAGAAAGAGGATCTCTTTTGCATTGCTGGTGGGAATGCAAGCTGGTGCCGTCACTCTGGAAAACAGTATGGAGGTTCCCAAAAAGACTAAAAATAGAAGTACCCTAGGACCTCACAATTGCACTCCTAGGTATTTACCCAAGGGATCCAGGTGTGCTGTTCCAAAGGGACACATGCACTCCAATGTTTACAGCAGCACTATCAACAATAGCCAAAGTATGGAAAAAGCTCAAATGCCCATCAATGGATGAATGGATAACAAAGGAGTGGTATATATATACAATGGAGTATTACTTGGCAATCAAAAAGAATGAAATCTTGCCATTTGCAACTACGTGGATGGAACTGGAGGGTATTATACTAAGTGAAATTAGTCAGAGAAAGACAAAAAATCACATGACTTCACTCATATGAGGACTTCAAGAGACAAAATAGATGAACATAAGGGAAGGGAAGCAAAAATAATATAAAAACAGAGAGGGGTACAAAACATAAGAGACTCATAAACATGGAGAACAAACAGAGGGTTATGGGAGGGGTTGTGGGAGGGGGTATGGGCTAAATGGGTAAGGGGCATTAAAGAATCTACTCCTGAAATCATTGTTGCACTATATGCTAACTAATTTGGATGTAAATTTTAAAAAATAATAAAATAATAAATAAAAGAAAAAAAATGTTATCTACAAGGAGGAGTTATGATGGCAGAGCAGTAGGAGGACCCTATTTTTGCCTTGTTCTTTGAACATAACTAGATAAGTATCAAATCATTCTGAATACCTGGAAATCAATCTGAGGGCTAAGAACACAAACTGCCTAACTGGAGGGAGAAGAGAGGCCACCTTGTGAAAAGTAGGAAGTTTGGTGATGTGATTTGGGGGAGAAAAGAATCTTGGGTACTGCAGAGAGGAGGTAGCCCTGATCACAGAGAGGAGGGGATAGAGAGAGAGAAAGAGAGAGAGAGGGAGAGAGAGAGAGAAAACAGCACACAGGGGATTGCACACAGTTTTTTTCACTGTTTATTAGAGCTTCAAGTGAGGAAATGTGTGAGGCATTTTCTATACATGAATATTTCGTATTTCATATGTGATGTATTTTTTTCCATTAATGTGGGAAAATCTGTGTAAAATTTTTATTTTTGAATATGTACAAACTCCTGATAACTCATATAGCTTGCATGTATTAACATGGTTTTCTGGCATTAATTTAGATTCTTTTTGTGTAATTTAAGAATTTAATTAAAAAAAATTGTCTATCTAGTTTAAAAAAAAAAAAAAGGGGGGCGCCTGGGTGGTGCAGTCGGTTAAGCGTCCGACTTTAGCCAGGTCACGATCTCGCGGTCCGTGAGTTCGAGCCCCGCGTCGGACTCTGGGCTGATGGCTCAGAGCCTGGAGCCTGCTTCAGATTCTGTGTCTCCCTCTCTCTCTGCCCCTCCCCCGTTCATGCTCTGTCTCTCTCTGTCCCAAAAATAAAAATAAAACGTTGAAAAAAAAGAAGTGGTTAGATGAGATAAACCTGATGGTCATATTAGTCATATTAGTATGAAGCAACTGAAAAATGTGGTTCATTAAGAAAGCCATGGGCATGGCCACATGGCACTGTGCTTCCTAGCATCCTGGAAGATATGGGGCAGAAGCATTTAAAAAAAAAAAATTCCTTAAAACAGAAAGTTTTAAGGAATTAAGAAAGAATTAAGAATTTTAAGAAAATTTCTTTTCCTTAAAAGAAAAACATTTCCTTAAAACAAGAGGATCTGATTATTGCAAGTTTTTATAAGCATCAGAGCTGAAAGCCTGAAGTTTTCAAGTCTATGCCATTGTCAAGGTCAAGCCTAGCTAGCAGAGCAGTGCTCTTGCAGAGGATTTCACATGAGTGAAATCATATGGTGTTTGTCTTTCTCTGACTGACTTATTTCACTTAGCATTATACTGCCTAGTTCCAAACATGTTGTTGCAAATGGCAAGATTTCATTCTTTTTCATGGCTAAATAATATTATGTTTTATACATAAACCACCTCTTCTCTATTCATCTGTCAATGGACGTTTGGGTTGCTTTCATAATTTGGCTACTGTATAATCCTGCAGTAAACACAGGGGTGCATGTATCCCTTTGAATTAGTGGTTTTGTATTTTTGGAAGTAAATACCCAATAGTGCAATAATTGGATTGTAGGGTAACACAATTTTTAACTTCTTGAGGAACCTCTATACTGCTATCCACAGTGACTGCCCAGGTTTGTATTCCCAACAACAGTGCATAAAGGTTCTTTTTTCTTCACATCCTCACCAACATTTGTTTCTTATGTTTTTTATTTTAGCCATTCCAACAGGTGTGAGGTGGTATCTCATTGTAGTCTTGATCTGCATTTCCCTGATGATGAATGATGTTGAGCATCTTTTCACGTGTCAGGTGTCCAACTTTATCAGAGATGTCATTTACAAATACTGTCTTCCATTCCGTAGGTTACCTTTTAGTTCTGTTGATGTTTCCTTTGCTGTGCAGAAGCTTTTTATGTTGATGTAGTTCCAACAGTTTATTTTTGTTTCCCTTGCCTAGGAGACATAGCTAGAAAGATGTTGGCTATGGCTATTGCCTGAGAAATTACTGCCTGTGCTTTCTTCTAGGATTTTTATGGTTTAAGCTCTCATATTTAGGCCTTCAATCCATTTTGAATTTATTTTTGTTTCTGGTGTAAGAAAGTGGTCGAGTTTCATTCTTTTTCATGTAGTTGTCCAGTTTTCCCAACACCATTTGTTGAAGACACTTTCTTTTTTCCATTGTATATTCTTACCTCCTTTGTTGAAGATTAATTGACCATATAATTGTGGATTTATTTCTGGGTTTTCTATTCTGTTCCATTGATCTATGTGTCTATTTTTGGGCCAGCACTATCCTGTTTTGATTTCTATAGCTTTGTAATACGACTTGAAATCTGGAATTATGATTATCTCCAGTTTGGTCATTCATTTTCAAGATTGCTTTGGCTATTTGGGGTCGCTTGTAGTTCCTTACAAATTTTAGAACTGTTGTTAGAAGTTTTACTTCTTTGTCACCAATTTAGATGTCTTTTATTTCTTTTTGTTGTCTGCTAGCTGTGGCTATGATTTCTAGTACTATGCTGAATAAACATGGTAAGAGTGGACATAGTTGTCTTGCTCCTGTTCTTAAGGGAAAAGCTCTCAGTTTTTTCCCTTTGAGTATGATGCTAGCTGTGAGTTTTTCATTTATGGCCTTTATTATGTTGAGGTTGTTTATATTTATTTTTATAAAAGTATATTACGGTATCAAAATTTCAATTTTACCAAGACCAGGTAACATTTATGTCCCAATTTCCTTTCCTTAGAAGTTGGTTGTTATAAGCTAATAATTTGGCTGCAAACCAAACCACAAGAACAAAATTATTGACTGATATGGTAAGCTAAATACAATGGAAAGGAGTTTCTATCAGAAAAATGTGGATTCAAATATTGTCTCTGGAACTTACTACCAATGTAAGCCTGAGACGAGCTATGTAAATCTGAGTTCCTTCATCAATTAATGGGGAATAATAATCCTCTTCTACTTGGAAAGATTATTAATAATGTGTATTCAGAAAGCAGCGTAATTTTAATAAATGGCAGCTATCTTTATTAAGTTTACTTGAATTTACCTCTATTCAGCAAATAATATAATAACTCTTTGCACTATTATTTGTCCACATGGTAAACATTTAAAATGTGTTTTTGCTATGTCATAACAAGCTTTTGTGATATAATAAAAGGAATTTTATGGAACTCTTGATTTGCACAGAAAATAATTTAAGATGAACACAATTTAAAAACTAAACAATTACTGAAAACTTGGTCCACTGAGATTTGTTTGCTTTCTCATTCTAATCTTTTCTTTAAATAATAAATTTATCATTATTATCTGTCCTATTACATATAACTACAATAGGACTTTTAATTTTTTTTAAGTAGCTTAGAATTATTTATCCTGAAAAAACTGTGGATTTGCAATCAGAAATTCTTAAAGTCAATTCTTCAATCCAAGGGCTTTTGTTCACTGCACAGTCTCATTAATCCAACTACCATGCTTCATTTGAAACTTTTTAAAGTATTTCTCCAATGTTGTCAAATTTAATTTTATGATTTATATGCCATTAAAAAATAATAAATGTTAAAGTATCTAGGGTAAGGTTTGTTTCATTTGAGGCCTCAAGATAAAGGAGGCTTATTATTCCCAATACCCCCATGTGATAGCCTGAATGTTTGTATCCTCCCCCAATTCTTATGTTGAAGCCCCGAACTATGATGGTATCTGGAGATGGGACCTTTGGGAGGTTATTACAGTCAAATCAGGTCATGGAGTTGGCGTTCCCATGATGAAGCTAGTGTCCTCCCAAAGGGATCAAGAGACCAGGCTCTCTCTCTATACCATGTGAGGATATGGTTAGAAGGCCATGAAGGGCCCTCACCAAGACCCAGATCGTGCTGGCACCCTGATTTTGGACTTCCCAGCCTCTAGAACTGAGAAATAGATGTTTGTTGTTTAAGCCACCCTGGTCTGTGGCATTCTGTTACCACAGCCTGAATGGACTAACACATCTCATCTCTCTTTGGCCATCTCTGCCAGTACTAGAGGTGCCAGAGAATACACATTAGCTCTATTTTCCAAATACAACTTTCTTCTCCTTTCAAAAACTATATAGGGGAATCTGGATGGCTCAGTCGGTTAAGTGCCTGACTCCTGATTTTGGCTCAGGTCATGATTTCATGGTTCATGGGTTCAAGCCCTCGCACCAGGCTCTGTGCTACTGCACACCCTGCTTGGGATTCTGTTCCCTCTTTCTCTGTCTCTCCCCTGCTCGCTCTCCATCTCTCTCTCTCAAAATAAATAAATAAATGTTAAAATTTATTTAAAAATATATAAACAACAAAAGTATCTTTTGCTCTCCTTTTCCCTCCTCACTTTAGAAAAGCATTAAGAAACTGTTTCTTATGAAGTATTATTTTGAATCAGAGCCACCCTAGCTGATGCTTGGTGGGTTAATTTAATTCTGATGCCACATCACCAATATGTACTTAATTACAGCCAATTACAACTATATATATATACATATCTACAATTCAGCAAATATAAATGTTAAGCACTGTTCTAGGCATTGGAAATACCATACAACATCATAGTCTTGAAAGAAGATTAATATTCCCTCAATAATAAAATTCTCAATGGTCTTATATTCTAGTGAATGAGACGGAAAATAAAAAAAAACAAGAAAATAAACATAAAAAAATGGCAATCTTATGTTGTGATAAGAGTTAAACAGTAAATAAGTCAAAATGAGCAAGGGAAACCTTTCTAAAACAGATGACATTTGAATTGAATCCTATATGATGAGAAGGAGAAAGCCATCCAAAGAACTGGAAGAAAAGCAATTCAGGCAGAGGGACCAGAGAAGGCAAAGGGTCCTGAAATCTTGATGTATTGGGAAAATAAAGAGGACGTCAGCATGGTGAGTGAGGAAAGGAACAAATGGCATGAAATAAAAAAGATAAGCAAGAGCCCAATTGTAGAGGGCATTATAGACAACAGGGATAAACATGGGATAAAGAGGGAAGAGATAGGGGCGCCTGGGTGGCGCAGTCGGTTAAGCGTCCGACTTCAGCCAGGTCACGATCTCGCGGTCCGTGAATTCGAGCCCCGCGTCGGGCTCTGGGCTGATGGCTCAGAGCCTGGAGCCTGTTTCCGATTCTGTGTCTCCCTCTCTCTCTGCCCCTCCCCCGTTCGTGCTCTGTCTCTCTCTGTCCCAAAAATAAATAAACGTTGAAAAAAAAAAAATTAAAAAAAAAAAAAAAGAGGGAAGAGATAGGATCTGATTTACATAGTACTTTTCAATACCAAGGAAAATGTCCCTGGAGGCTCTGCAGCAGGTTTTTCTTTCAATTCATTAGCCAGAATTGTGTCACGTGTACGTTTTTATTTTTGAATCAGTCGCCAGCAGTAGGAATTGGACTACCATGATTAGGCCATGACTAACCAAGTTTCACCTGGGTGTCCAATCACTTCTGGTAACTATATAAAATCAAGGTTCCTCTTAGCAAGAAAGAAGGGAGGAATGGCTGCTGGATAGGCTTCTGATAGAAAGTGCCACGGAAAAATCTATGTTTGTTATCCAAGTGTAGGTGGCAGGTACTCAGTTAATTATACAAGTTTGGAATTCATGGAAAGGTGTTGGATGGCAGATGAGGTCTTCTCTATATGGCTGGTATTTATGGTCATGGACTAGATGCAATCAACTGGAGAGAATATATATAGACTTAGAAGACAGGCCAGTATTATGCTCTGCTATATCCCAATATTTAGAGATCAGGTACACTTGATCTTAGCCAAAAGGCCGAGAAGCGATAGAGATCAGGTACAGGTGGAGAAGCAATTAGTGAACTGGCCAGAGCCAGTTGCAGGAGAGTATTTGTTTTAAAAGACAAAGGAGAAAAGGAAGGGACTGGATAAGGGTCAAATGTTGCGGGGAGGAAGGTGAGTACAATGAAAACAGGAGTGTGTAGAGGATCTAGCAATAATGAGATTCCTGGTGGCCCAGACAAGAGCAGACTCAGTCAATAGTTGAGCAGGAGCTTGGAGTAACCAGAGTGAGTGAAAACTAAGGAAGTTTTTTCAGGAGGTTGCTGTGGCAAAACAGAGAATTATAGTACAGGAAATCATGAGAGTCAAGGAAAGTTTTGGTTATTATAATTTGAGAGATTATAAAACTTGTTTGTATGTTGCCTGGAATGATCCAGTGCAGAGAAAGACACTGGTGGTGTAGAATAGAGGTGAGGGTTAACTATGAGAACAACATTCTTGGAAAGGTAAGAGTGAGTGGAATCTGAGAATGAGTGGAAGGATTGACCTCTGAGAGAAACAGATAGATTTATTCCATTTCAAGAAGAGGGAAGGCAGAGAGAATAGGAGCACAGAGACAACGTGAGTAGCTTAATAAAATACAGGTGTTCCTGTATGATGGCTTAGATTTTTTTCAAGTAGGTATGAGCCCAAGCCATCAGCTAAGAATGGGGAGGGAGAGAGTGTGGGAGGTTTGGGGGGAAGGAAATATAAAATAGTTATTTCAAAGACTCCAAAGGGTGCTTTATTAGGAAAGGTAATAAAAGCCCTTTGGCACTACTGAGGGTATATTTGAGGCTTGGGATCACAAATTTAAAGTGCAGCCAGCAAACACTTGTGATATAATCTCCAGTAGGTACAGGCATAAAGAAGATGGCTAATAGGCTCATGAAGGATTGGGGTCTAGCCAGGAAAGTACAGGAAGAATGAAGCTAGAGATTTGAATATGTTTTCAAGTAAATTATTTTAATAATGGGTCATGAATTGTAAGCTCAGTAAAAAAGAGGCCAAATTGGGAGAGTAATGAAGATTGTGAAAAAGTAGCAGTATCAATGTACTGGAGGTTTTAATAAAATTAAGGAACAATTGCAACAGAAGTTCTAGAGTAAGAAAGCTAAAAGAATAAAAGGTAGTGACCATCAGACCAACTTCTCACTTTTAAGAGTCAGATTGATCATACGTTATTACTCTGCATTTTACTACAGACTTTTCAGAAAGATCAAAGTACCTGCTGAGCCCAGCTTGTTAATAAAGAGTACAATTATGTATGGCTATGATGAAGCCATGTGATTAGGGAGTTGGAAATGTGCCAATTCAGCAATGACATGGTAAAATTGTCCACATAACATTAGATGTGAATACAGCAACATCGCAGCATAAGGAAAAGATCTTGGGCTTGAAGTCAGAGCAACCTGATTTAAGCCCTAGCTGTGACACGTAGAGGCTATCTATCTTGGGGTATATTTCTTAGCGACTCTGAATCCTGGATTATCCTTTTAAACTGGGATATGGCTACCTCTTTCACAGGGGTTGTTACACACATTAAGAAGGATAGCAATATATAAAGTGCCTAAAAACAATATGTTCTCAGTAAATATTAACTAGTGTGAAAATAAGGAGCCACGTTCCTACAGCTGCATGGCAGTTGTGGATCCATTTTGGAAGGCTGTGCTCTGAGTACAGATGTGGAAGGCATATGTCAACCAAAAAGGCAAAGAAAGGTTTCTCCTTACAGGGCTATCATAGGTGGGGGTAAAACTCGGGTTGATTATTGCATGATATATAATAATTTCGATGATAGAAATGAAGGTCTAATTTTGACTACTCACATTTTAGAGGTCACAATACCTGGATTAACATTTTTTCAATAAATGAAGAACAGTGAACTAGGAGACATGGTAGTGGGCTAGACAGTATGGAGTGGCAGCCTACCTCCAGCCCAGCAACAGCAGGCCAGGTGTTTGTAGATATCATACGGCAATTGTAGCGCCATGTTTCTACATGGTTTTGAAACCATCCTAGACTTTACATCCCTTTCTGTTCCCTCTCATCTCCCACAACCCTTTCCAGTTGCTCTGGCCTCTTATCTGCCCCTAATTTGTCATTCGATTATTCTATCTTGCCAGTTCATCTTGGGTTACAGCATCTAATCTCCCTTTTATTTTTTTTTTATTTTTTATTTTTTTAAATTTTTTTTTTTTATATATGAAATTTATTGTCAAATTGGTTTCCATACAACACCCAGTGCTCATCCCAAAAGGTGCCCTCCTCAGTACCCATCACCCACCCTCTCCTCCCTCCCACCCCCCATCAACCCTCAGTTTGTTCTCAGTTCTCAACAGTCTCTTATGCTTTGGCTCTCTCCCACTCTAACCTCTTTTTTTTTTTTTTTTTCCTTCCCCTCCCCCATGGGTTTCTCTTAAGTTTCTCAGGATCCACATAAGAGTGAAACCATATGGTATCTGTCTTTCTCTGTATGGCTTATTTCACTTAGCATCACACTCTCCAGTTCCATCCACGTTGCTACAAAAGGCCATATTTCATTTTTTCTCATTGCCACGTAGTACTCCATTGTGTATATAAACCACAATTTCTTTATCCATTCATCCGTTGATGGACATTTAGGCTCTTTCCATAATTTGGCTATTGTTGAGAGTGCTGCTATGAACATTGGGGTACAAGTGCCCCTATGCATCAGTACTCCTGTGTCCCTTGGATAAATTCCTAGCAGTGCTATTGCTGGGTCATAGGGTAGGTCTATTTTTAATTTTCTGAGGAACCTCCACACTGCTTTCCAGAGCGGCTGCACCAATTTGCATTCCCACCAACAGTGCAAGAGGGTTCCCGTTTCTCCACATCCTCTCCAGCATCTATAGTCTCCTGATTTGTTCATTTTGGCCACTCTGACTGGCGTGAGGTGATATCTGAGTGTGGTTTTGATTTGTATTTCCCTGATAAGGAGCGACGCTGAACAGCTTTTCATGTGCCTGTTGGCCATCCGGATGTCTTCTTTAGAGAAGTGTCTATTCATGTTTTCGGCCCATTTCTTCACTGGGTTATTTGCTTTTCGGGTGTGGAGTTTGGTGAGCTCTTTATAGATTTTGGATACTAGCCCTTTGTCCGATATGTCATTTGCAAATATCTTTTCCCATTCCGTTGGTTGCCTTTTAGTTTTGTTGGTTGTTTCCTTTGCTGTGCAGAAGCTTTTTATCTTCATAAGGTCCCAGTAATTCACTTTTGCTTTTAATTCCCTTGCCTTTGGGGATGTGTCGAGGAAGAGATTGCTACGGCTGAGGTCAGAGAGGTCTTTTCCTGCTTTCTCCTCTAAGGTTTTGATGGTTTCCTGTCTCACATTCAGGTCCTTTATCCATTTTGAGTTTATTTTTGTGAATGGTGTGAGAAAGTGGTCTAGTTTCAACCTTCTGCATGTTGCTGTCCAGTTCTCCCAGCACCATTTGTTAAAGAGACTGTCTTTTTTCCATTGGATGTTCTTTCCTGCTTTGTCAAAGATGAGTTGGCCATACGTTTGTGGGTCTAGTTCTGGGGTTTCTATTCTATTCCATTGGTCTATGTGTCTGTTTTTGTGCCAATACCATGCTGTCTTGATGATGACAGCTTTGTAGTAGAGGCTAAAGTCTGGGATTGTGATGCCTCCTGCTTTGGTCTTCTTCTTCAAAATTACTTTGGCTATTCGGGGCCTTTTGTGGTTCCATATGAATTTTAGGATTGCTTGTCCTAGTTTCGAGAAGAATGCTGGTGCAATTTTGATTGGGATTGCATTGAATGTGTAGATAGCTTTGGGTAGTATTGACATTTTGATAATATTTATTCTTCCAATCCATGAGCAGGAATGTCTTTCCATTTCTTTAAATCTTCTTCAATTACCTTCATAAGCTTTCTATAGTTTTCAGCATACAGATCCTTTACATCTTTGGTTAGATTGATTCCTAGGTATTTTATGCTTCTTGGTGCAATTGTGAATGGGATCAGTTTCTTTATTTGTCTTTCTGTTGCTTCATTGTTAGTGTATAAGAATGCAACTGATTTCTGTACATTGATTTTGTATCCTGCAACTTTGCTGAATTCATGTATCAGTTCTAGCAGACTTTTGGTGGAGTCTATCGGATTTTCCATGTATAATATCATGTCATCTGCAAAAAGCGAAAGCTTGACTTCATCTTTGCCAATTTTGACGCCTTTGATTTCCTTTTGTTGTCTGATTGCTGATGCTAGAACTTCCAGCACTATGTTAAACAACAGCGGTGAGAGTGGGCATCCCTGTCGTGTTCCTGATCTCAGGGAAAAAGCTCTCAGTTTTTCCCCGTTGAGGATGATGTTAGCTGTGGGCTTTTCATAAATGGCTTTTATGATCTTTAAGTATGTTCCTTCTATCCCGACTTTCTCAAGAGTTTTTATTAAGAAAGGGTGCTGGATTTTGTCAAAGGCCTTTTCTGCATCGATTGACAGGATCATATGGTGTTTCTCTTTTTTTTTGTTAATGTGATGTATCACGTTGATTGATTTGCGAATGTTGAACCAGCCCTGCATCCCAGGAATGAATCCCACTTGATCATGGTGAATAATTCTTTTTATATGCCGTTGAATTCGATTTGCTAGTATCTTATTGAGAATTTTTGCATCCATATTCATCAGGGATATTGGCCTGTAGTTCTTTTTACTGGGTCTCTGTCTGGTTTAGGAATCAAAGTAATACTGGCTTCATAGAATGAGTCTGGAAGTTTTCCTTCCCTTTCTATTTCTTGGAATAGCTTGAGAAGGATAGGTATTATCTCTGCTTTAAACGTCTGGTAGAACTCCCCTGGGAAGCCATCTGGTCCTGGAGTCTTATTTTTTGGGAGATTTTTGATAACCGATTCAATTTCTTCGCTGGTGATGGGTCTGTTCAAGCTTTCTATTTCCTCCTGATTGAGTTTTGGAAGAGTGTGGGTGTTCAGGAATTTGTCCATTTCTTCCAGGTTGTCCAATTTGTTGGCATATAATTTTTCATAGTATTCCCTGATAATTGTTTGTATCTCTGAGGGATTGGTTGTAATCATTCCATTTTCATTCATGATTTTATCTATTTGGGTCATCTCCCTTTTCTTTTTGAGAAGCCTGGCTAGAGGTTTGTCAATTTTGTTTATTTTTTCAAAAAACCAACTCTTGGTTTCGTTGATCTGCTCTACAGTTTTTTTAGATTCTATATTGTTTATTTCTGCTCTGATCTTTATTATTTCTCTTCTTCTGCTGGGTTTAGGCTGCCTTTGCTGTTCTGCTTCTATTTCCTTTAGGTGTGCTGTTAGATTTTGTATTTGGGATTTTTCTTGTTTCTTGAGATAGGCCTGGATTGCAATGTATTTTCCTCTCAGGACTGCCTTTGCTGCGTCCCAAAGCGTTTGGATTGTTGTATTTTCATTTTCGTTTGTTTCCATATATTTTTTAATTTCTTCTCTAATTGCCTGGTTGACCCACTCATTCGTTAGTAGGGTGTTCTTTAACCTCCATGCTTTTGGAGGTTTTCCAGACTTTTTTCTGTGGTTTATTTCAAGCTTCATAGCATTGTGGTCTGAAGGGATGCATGGTATGATTTCAATTCTTGTAAACTTTTGAAGGGCTGTTTTGTGACCCAGTATATGATCTATCTTGGAGAATGTTCCATGTGCACTCGAGAAGAAAGTATATTCTGTTGCTTTGGGATGCAGAGTTCTAAATATATCTGTCAAGTCCATCTGATCCAATGTCTCATTCAGGGCCCTTGTTTCTTTATTGACCGTGTGTCTAGATGATCTATCCATTTCTGTAAGTGGGGTGTTAAAGTCTCCTGCAATTACCACATTCTTATCAATAAGGTTGCTTATGTTTATGAGTAATTGTTTTATATATTTGGGCGCTCCGGTATTCGGCGCATAGACATTTATAATTGTTAGCTCTTCCTGATGGATAGACCCTGTCACTATTATATAATGTCCTTCTTCATCTCTTGTTACAGCCTTTAATTTAAAGTCTAGTTTGTCTGATATAAGGATGGCTACTCCAGCTTTCTTTTGGCTTCCAGTAGCATGATAAATAGATCTCCATCCCCTCACTCTCAATCTAAAGGTGTCCTCAGGTCTAAAATGAGTCTCTTGTAGACAGCAAATAGATGGGTCTTGTTTTTTTATCCATTCTGATACCCTGTGTCTTTTGGTTGGCGCATTTAATCCATTTACATTCAGTGTTATTATAGAAAGATATGGGTTTAGAGTCATTGTGATGTCTGTATGTTTTATGCTTGTAGTGATGTCTCTGGTACTTTGTCTCACAGGGTCCCCCTTAGGATCTCTTGGAGGGCTGGTTTAGTGGTGACAAATTCCTTCAGTTTTTGTTTGTTTGGGAAGACCTTTATCTCTCCTTCTATTCTAAATGACAGACTTGCTGGATAAAGGATTCTCGGCTGCATATTTTTTCTGTCTAGCACACTGAAAATCTCGTGCCAATTCTTTCTGGCCTGCCAAGTTTCAAAAGAGAGATCAGTCACGAGTCTTATAGGTCTCCCTTTATATGTGAGGGCACGTTTACCCCTTGCTGCTTTCAGAATTTTCTCTTTATCCTTGTATTTTGCCAGTTTCACTATGATATGTCGTGCAGAAGATCGATTCAAGTTACGTCTGAAGGGAGTTCTCTGTGCCTCTTGGATTTCAATGCCTTTTTCCTTCCCCACTTCAGGGAAGTTCTCAGCTATGATTTCTTCAAGTACCCCTTCAGCACCTTTCCCTCTCTCTTCCTCCTCTGGGATACCAATTATGCGTATATTATTTCTTTTTAGTGTATCACTTAGTTCTCTAATTTTCCCCTCATACTCCTGGATTTTTTTATCTCTCTTTTTCTCAGCTTCCTCTTTTTCCATAACTTTATCTTCTAGTTCACCTATTCTCTCCTCTGCCTCTTCAATCCTAGCCGTGGTGGTTTCCATTTTGTTATGCATTTCGTTTAAAGCGTTTTTCAGCTCCTCGTGACTGTTCCTTAGTCCCTTGATCTCTGTAGCAAGAGATTCTCTGCTGTCCGCTATACTGTTTTCAAGCCCAGCGATTAATTTTATGACTATTATTCTAAATTCACTTTCTGTTATATTATTTAAATCCTTTTTGATCAGCTCATTAGCTGTTGTTATTTCCTGGAGATTCTTCTGAGGGGAATTCTTCCGCTTGGTCATTTTGGATAGTCCCTGGCGTGGTGAGGACCTGCAGGGCACTTCCCCTGTGCTGTGGTGTATAACTGGAGTTGGTGGGCGGAGCCGCAGTCAGACCTGATGTCTGCCCCCAGCCCACCGCTGTGTCCACAGTCAGACTGGTGCGTGCCTTCTCTTCTCCTCTCCTAGGGGCAGGATTCACTGTGGGGTGGGGTGGCCTGTCTGGGCTACTTGCACACTGCCAGGCTTGTGATGCTGGGGATGTGGCGTCTTAGCTGTGGTGGGTAGGCAAGGTGCATGGGGGCAGGAGGGGCAGGCTTAGCTTGCTTCTCCTTAGGTGATCCTCTTCAGGAGGGGCCCTGTGGCAGCAGGAGGGAGTCAGATCCGCTGCCGGAGGTTTGGCTCCGCAGAAGCGCAGAGTTGGGTGTTTGTACGGAGCGAGCAAGTTCCCTGGCAGGAACTGGTTCTCTTTGGGATTTTGGCTGGGGGATGGGCGGGGGAGATGGCGCTGGCGAGCGCCTTTGTTCCCCACCAAACTGAGCTCTGTCGTCCGGGGGCTCAGCAGCTCTCCTTCCCTTTATCCTCCAGCCTTCCCGCTTTCTGAGCAGAGCTGTTAACTTATGACCTCCCAGCCGCTAAGTCGCGCTTGCTGTCGGAACACAGTCCGTCAGGCCCCTCCGCTTTTTGCAAGCCAGACTCGGGGGCTCTGCTTGGCCGGCGAGCCGCCCCTCCGCCCGGGCTCCCTCCCGCCAGTCCGTGGAGCGCGCACCGCCTCGCCGCCCTTCCTACCCTCTTCCGTGGGCCTCTCGTCTGCGCTTGGCTCCGGCGACTCCGTTCTGCTAATCCTCTGGTGGTTTTCTGGGTTATTTAGGCAGGTGTAGGTGGAATCCAAGTGATCAGCAGGACGCGCGGTGAGCCCAGCGTCCTCCTACGCCGCCATCTTCCAAGATCTCTAATCTCCCTTTTAAATGATCTTCCACTTTCCTGTTGATGCACTGCCAGTACCCAACCTGTCCCCTCCCCCTGCCTTTTTTTTTTTTTTAACTTGTGTTTTTTCTCAAAGCCCCTTAGAGGGCAACTGGGTTGGGACTGGTGATGTCTGCCATCCATGTGTGTTAACCCAAAGTCCCTGGTTTTTCAATACTCACTGGCTTTGATTATTATAGGAAGAAAAAGGAGACTGAAAATATGCAGCAAGGAAACATCACCCACATTTCAGAGAGAGAGATCACCACTAATTGAACAGGTGGCCAAAATAAAATTCCAATAGTAGCAAGCTGCAAATGTTTTCAAATATAATGTCCTGGTGGCCTTAGAAAATCCCTATAAAGTAGGTGAGGATCTCCTGGGGCTCAGAAAGTTTAAGTGCAAACCCGCTTTTCCATAGAAACTCTACTTTCAGACTAAGTATCTGCATTTTAATCTTTAAACTTTATAACCCAAATAATATGAAAACTTTTCCATAACATTTATCTCTTACATAGGAGAGGTGGTTGGTATACCTTGTCTAAAACCCATCAACTAAGAGAAAATAGGAAAAAGGGAGCTTACTCTTAAAATGCCTTTCCTAGTATTCTGGAAAGAGACTAATTTGGATTTTCTTTTGGTAGCTTCTCACATCTTTACAGTGAGCTTTGTTAAGATAGAAGATTAGTGTTTTGATGATTTGTACGTAACAGATTGGCCATTCCATAATGTTGTGTTCAAGAAAATAATAAATATTTTTCTTACAGAATTTCTACAATACCACACAAACCATTTTGGAAGTAGTTACAGTATAAGTAAAAAGGAATGTGTGTAGTTAAATCTGTGGCAGAGGGACTGTGTTCATCTTATTCACTGCTTTACCCCCCACACATTGCATAGTTTCCCATGCTCACTAGGTGAATGAAGGAATCAATCAATCACTCAATTAATTTTATCATCTTCTGAGTTCCCACTATTATAATCCAAAAATGCACTTATTAATATTTTATTTTTTTAATTTATTTATTTAAATTCAAGTTAGTTAACATATAGTGTGGTACTGGTTTCAGGAGCAGAACCCAGTGAGTGATTCATCACTTCTATATAATACCCAGTGCTCATCCCAACAAGGACCCTCCTTAATGCCCATTGCCCATTTAGCCCATCCCTCTACCCATCTCCCCTCCAGCAACCCTCAGTTTGTCCTTTGTATTTAAAAGTCTCTTATGGTTTGCCTCCCTCTCCAATTTTCTCTTATTTTTCCTTCCCTTCCCCTATATTCATCTGTTTTGTTGCTTAAATTCTACATATGAGTGAAATCATATAGTTGTCTTTCTATTACTGCCTTATTTTGCTTAGTATAATACCCTCCAGTTCCGTCCATGTTGTTGCAAATGACAAGATTTCATTCTTTTTGACCTCCAAGTAATATTCCATTGTATATATCCCACATCTTTTTTTTATTCATTCATCAGTTGATAGACATTTGGGCTTTTTCCATAATTTGGCTATTTTTGATAGTGTTGCTATAAACATTGGGGTGCATGTGCCCCTTAGAATCAGCATTTTTGTATCCTTTGCATAAATACCTAGTAGTACAATTGCTGGGTCATAGGGTAATTCTATCTTTGCTTATTATTACTTTAAATAAATTTACTTCATTTAAAGTCTTGAAATTGGGTAAACTCTCCAGTCGACTTTCTATTAATTCTCTCTATTGACACTTGGAGTCTGGTAAAAACAAACAATTTCACAGCAACCACCAAGTTTGCAAATTGGTAAAAGTAGCCTTTAGGACAAATTTGATGATGGTTTTACCATTTATGTCTTCCTTTTTTCCCCTTTGGCCTATTGTATTATTACACTGCTATTATTATTGTCAGAGGATTTTTTGGTTATTCAAGCCAAAATGTAGAGAATGTAGTTTTAAAAAATACAAAAAGTTATTTTCATATAAAAGTAATGCATATATATTGGAGAAATTTAGAAAACATGGGTGAACCAAAAGAAACAACATATATCACCTAAAAGTCCACTACTTTGAGATACCTCTGTTTATACTTTAATGTGTTTCCTGTCTTTATACATGCATGTTTATTTCTATAATCCTGGAATCATAGTATATATACCTCTTAAACATTATTTTTCACTAGACTATGTGATGTTTTGCTTAAAAATTATGTTTCAATTCATGCAATTTTCATTATTTTAGAAGTGTCATCTACATATTTGTGAAAAAATATTGTCCTTTCGTATCAGTAGTGACAACAAATATAACCACTTTCTTTTTTTTTTATTATTGTTATTCTATAGAGAGAGCATGCGTGCTAGCTGGGGACAGGAGCATCCCAAGCAGGCTCCACACTGAGTGGGGCTCAATCCTACCACCGTGGGATCAAGACATGAATGGAAATCAAGAGTCAGATGCTCAACTGACTGAGCCACCCAGGTGCCCTGAATCATAACCACTTTCTAAAGTATCAGATGTTACTGGTGTAGCAAGGAAATGAGGTAGGCCAGTTAATTTCCTGATGGGAATAATCCAGATTTATTTCCTATTTACAGTGAATGGTCTGGACTCCGGAAATGCCAATGCTACCTGCTCTTGTTGGCTGTTGAATATAGCTTCCCTCAGTCTTTTGCCTGTTATACTCAGACCTGGAAATTGGGTACAAAAAGTCATAGTAACAGCCCAGTCAGCCATTAGGATGGCTGGCCTAAAGTTCCTGCTACTGGCTTAGTGAGGCGACTTGGAACCCACAGCATGAGGTGGGAAGGTGCTCCTACCTTACCAGAGGGGCAGTCACCTTAAAAGTAATTCAGCCCATGAGCACACTCATCTTATGCCCTAGCAGGGCTCTAATAAGCTTTTATAGGTGTTACGGGGTCTTATCTCCTTGGTAGCCCAGTTTAATCATAAAGAAAATTTATGTTTTTTAAATTCTAATTTATGAATTAGCCTGCAAGCAAAGGACATTTGATTGTTATTGTCCTAAGTAAATTGTTTCTACATTCCACGTGAGGTTAATGAGTGCGCGGTCATTGTAATGATATGTGTGTGTGCTGTGGGGTTATTCTTTATCTTTCTATAATACATGGTACACTTACTTATTTCCTACTTCATTTGATAAATATGTACCAGCACTGTGCTAAGAACTGGAGAATCTTAGAAAGAACTCAGTAACCTCACTCATAGACTTCATATTCTAGAGCTGCTCCAATATTGTAGGCATTAGCCACGTGTGGCTATTTAAATTAATTAAAATTTTAAAAAATGAAAACTTTAATTCTTAGTCACACCAACCACATTTCAAGTGCTTGATAGCTACATGTAGCTAGTAGCTACCATGTTGGACAGCACAGAGAGAGACATTTCTGTCATTGTATTAAGTTCTATTGGACAATGCCAGTGGAGACACTGAGAGAATATCAGGGCTGTTAATAAAGTATGTTATTGTACCTGTCATATTAGACCCATCCTTCAAAGCATTTTAATGACTCTCCCTGTGGGGTTTTGTAATTATAGAAACAATTCTGTAAGTAAGCTTAAAGAGAGATTTAGGAAGAGGGTAATTATTAGCATATGCTCATTGTTTAGGCAATTTATCTTCAAATATTTTATAAATGTATGCTAGTCTAGTAAACATTTTTGAACAAAAATACCAATATAGGCATTTGTATTTATAAAATAATTAATATAAACTATTTTCAGCTAATATTTCAAAGCGCAGTATATATTTAGAGCTCATTAATGGTAGTTCGTATAAATTCACATTTCAAATAATCTTATTGATGATTTTGAATTTTAGGGGCTAACTTCTTGTCATAGTCAATGAAATCACAATTGTCGTAACTTAATAGTATAGGTGAAAAAGGTTTCTTTCTAGGAGTAGATGTGTCCATTCTGCAATTTTATTGTTCACTTGTGTTTGCATATTATCTTCTATCCGCCCCTTGTTTGCATGCCTCTTTTTAAGCCACATGTCCATTTTGTTGAGGGTAAGCTTAGTTAATGCTAGACAATGTGATCTGTAATTTCAATTAAGTGGGCTTACATCAGGTGCAACACTGTACAACAGGCTTTCATTGACGAACCAGGGTGTGCACTGCAGTCAACCATGAACCCCCACTTTTCCTCTGGCTGTCTCACAACTTGCCTTCCCTAACATGGATCAAGGTGAGGGTGTGATTAATGAACAAATCAGGAGACTATAGATGCTGGAGAGGATGTGGAGAAACGGAAACCCTCTTGCACTGTTGGTGGGAATGCAAACTGGTGCAGCCGCTCTGGAAAACAGTGTGGAGGTTCCTCAAAAAATTAAAAATAGACCTACCCTATGACCCAGCAATAGCACTGCTAGGAATTTACCCAAGGGATACAGGAGTGCTGATGCATAGGGGCACTTGTACCCCAATGTTTATAGCAGCATTCTCAACAATAGCCAAATTATGGAAAGAGCCTAAATGTCCATCAACTGATGAATGGATAAAGAAATTGTGGTTAATATACACAATGGAGTACTACATGGCAATGAGAAAGAACGAAATATGGCCCTTTGTAGCAACGTGGATGGAACTGGAGAGTGTGATGCTAAGTGAAATAAGCCATACAGAGAAAGACACATACCATATGTTTTCATTCTTATGTGGATCTTGAGAAACTTAACAGAAACCCATGGGGGAGGGGAAGGAAAAAAAAAAAAAAAAACAGGCTAGAGAGGGAGAGAGCCAAAGCATAAGAGACTCTTAAAAACTGAGAACAAACTGAGGGTTGATGGGGGGCGGGGAGGGAGGGGAGAGTGGGTGATGGGTATTGAGGAGGGCATCTGTTGGAATGAGCACTGGGTATTGTATGGAAACCAATTTGACAATAAATTTCATATTAAAAAAAGGGGTGAGGGTGTGATTGTCAACACTTAGTAAATATTAGGAAAGCTTATTTCCTTTTTTTTGTGATAAAATATAAATACTGGTTCTAACATTTTCTTCCCTCACCCCAATGGATAATCTCATCTCATGGGTATAAAACCTTGCTTTGGAGGCCACTCTCTTAGATGGTAGTGGAATGTTTTCAATCCTGTCCTGTAATATATGGATGCTATTCTATTGGCATTTGCCTTATCTAAAATTATGTTTATGTTTAATTTAACTTACAACTCTCCCAAATGTATAGCAGCTTAACAAAATTTATACAGATTCGAAACAATTGGAAGCATGCCTGGGATCTTATATTCTTGGGCTACAGATTTGGTTATTAGCTTCCTAGCAGCCAGTGTAAACCAGGAAGTAAGCACCCCAGTAGAATGACCTCCATTTTACACTAGAGCAAATATAGGCTTAAGAGAGTTTAAATAATTTTTCTTAGTTTTTCCACCTAGCAACTGGCAGATGAAAATGTGAATTCAGTTCTATCTAATCCCAAAGCCATTTCTTTTGGAATAAGGCGAGTTATAAATATATCTAGTTGTAAGTGGGGCTAATGCTACTTACCCTGTAAATTCTTATAAGGACTAATTTAGAAGTATATTAGTTTGTGAGGGCTGCTCTAATGAGGTACCAGAAACTGGGTGGCTCCAAACAACAGTTGACAGTCTTACAGCCTGGAGGCTAGAAGTTCCACATCAATGTGTCTGCAAAGTTGCTTCCTTCTGAGAATTTTCAGGGAGAATCTGCTCCATGTGTCTTTTAGCTTCTGGTGATATCCAAAAATCCTTGGTTTTTTTAGCTTATAGATACATCCTTTCCAATCTCTGTCTCTCTCTTCACATTGTGTTCTTCCTGGGTCTCTTTTCTTATAAGAACACCAGTGATATTGGATTAAGAGCCCAAAGTACTCCAGTATAAACTCATTTTAATTAATGCTATCTGTAACAACCCTCTTTCCAAATAAGGTCACATTCTGAGGTACTGGGGATTAGAACTTCAACAGATGTTTTTGGAGATCACAATTCAGCCCATAGCAGACAGTGTATATAAAATCCCCTCCAGCATGTCTGACACATGGTAGGATTTCAATACATATGAGTTTCCTTTGTCCTCCACTAGGTTGAACTTCTTAAGGGCAATGACTTTGTCTTATTCCCTTTTGTGGTCTCAATACCTGACAAACACATAGTAGATGTTCATTAATAGTTTTAATAAATGGTGAACCCCAAACTAGCAGACATAGTGGTGAGCAAGATAGTGCCTCCAGCCCTGCAAGAGTGGGCCAAGTGTTTGTGGACATTATGTGGCAGAGTGTCATGTTTCTAAATATGTTCTGAAACCATTGTAGTTTCTACCTCCCTCTCAGTTCCCTCTTATCTCCCACAGCCCTCTCCTCTTGCTCTGGCCTCTTCCCTGCCCCTAATCTGTTGCTTGATTGTTCTGTCTTAGACTCATTTTGGTTTGTACCATCTAATCTCCATTTTAGATAATTCTGCTTTTCTGTTGATGGACTGGCCCCTGGATATGTCTTTACTTGTGATTTCTTTCAAAGCCTTTTGAAGGGGAAGCTGGGTTGAGAGTAGTGGTGTCTGCCACCAATGAATGTTAACCCAAAGTCCCTGTTTCTTTCACACTTTTTTTGATTATTATAGGAAGAAAAAGTAGGTTGGAAATATGCATCCTATCTTATTTCAGAGAAATACCACCCTAAGCAAATCTTCAGAGTTTATATAAAACACTATATACCATAGTAAAGACCAATGTGACTGGAAAGTTAGAATCTAAGAATAACCTATATTCGATTCTACCACTTTCATTATTTTCAGTTATAAGCAACCACCAAACCTAAGTTAAACAAGTATAGAAGATAATGTCTTATAATGAATAGATAAATATTGTTTGTAATTACCAAAATGAGCAATCCACCTTAGCACTGGCTATATTTATATATAAATGGATAGCACTTGCAAATGACTAGAGTATGTAGGTAAAGTTTCCCATTATAATTTTCATGTATCACATTTGCCTAAGAAATTTCTTTTCTATCAGTAGAACTAATGAAATCCTTAGTTTGTGAAACCCAAATGAAAAGAATTGTCAAATTACTCATTTCACTAAAAAAATGTGAATGAATACAAAATTCATTTGAAAAAGGATACTCTTTCTATATAGAAAACCAACTAAGTAGAGTGATGACTTTCCAAGTTAAATCTGTTCTCTTCTATACTATATTACCATGAACTGGGCAAAATAAGTTTTTAATTCGTTAAAAATCCTTTCATAAATGTTTATGTACCCCTCTCATTCCCACAGAATCAAATCTTTCATAAACTAGGTGCTCATTCTAGTTTGGTCACCTATTTGCAAGGAGAAACAGACCTTGGCAAGTCACTTGGTCTCTTCTGGGCCTCTCTTTGCTTGTCTGTCTATTAAGGGCATTGGAATATATTATTTTTAGGTTCCTTCCAGCTCTAAAATCTCAGATTCTATGAAAAGAAGTAGTTTTAATCTATATTATTCATATTTCTACAGAAAGTTATTTAAGCAATATGAAGCTTACACATTTTTAATTGGCCAAGAAATTAAGTATGTATTGAAAAATAAAATAAAATCCAATCCACAAAGCTACCTCTGCAAATAATAATTATAACAGAGAAACATGCTGGGCATGGACCCCTGATAAGGTTTCTACACGGTGCATTTATAAATCATACACTGATTTCTTAACTAAATGAGGTCCTTCAGGTTATGCTGTGGTTTTCAATATTATGAGAGCAAAGGACATATTCAGTGAATTTCCATGGTTGATTCTCCTCAAATCATTTTGCATATACAGCAAGCCGAATCTATTTAAAGACAAAAATCCATTCACCAAAGTCACCTTCCCAAATTTCAGCAAATGTGTAACTTAAAGCAATGCTTACAGTATACTAGATTGATTAGATTTTTTTTAAAAAAAGACACCTTGAAATTGCATTTAATTTTGAAGTAAATGTAAATTTATAAGGCAATATATGAGACTGAGCACAGCTTTTTCCATGCTGATTGCATCAGGTGTTTTAAACAAAGCAGCAAAGGGGGTCATTAGCCCCTAAAGGAGCAATTAGGTAAAAGTGCTGTAGTTTACTAAATGTGTATGATGTTTCTGGAAGGGTTTCAGTCTAATGCAAAATGGTTCAAAATAATAAATTTTTCTTAAAGGAACACTAACAATTCAATACATTATCTATCTATCCTCTATGTTTTATCTTTGTATCATCTGTGTCTAAAGTTCCTTTCCTATAGGATGCTATATTGGACATTTTTGAGATTATACCTTGCTTCAAAAATGTATTTTTTTAGTACTGATAAAAATATAGGTTTACATAATTTTCAAATTTTGTGGCTTGGATTCTTTGTGTCTTTTTTCTATAAGGCAGGTTTTTCAATGCAATAGTTCTAACATATTAAACATTTATAAATTTATAAATTCTCACATTTATAAAAATGTGAAAACACCCCTATCATCTGATGAGCATAGACAATACTTCAAAGTTACTAGTAATCCCACCAATCCAGAAGGACAGGATTCCAGACTCTGGAAGTGTCCTTTTAGAGGGACTTAAAAGTCTCTGCAAGCAACTAAGAATTAAGAAGATGACATGTTGGGGCGCCTGGGTGGCGCAGTCGGTTAAGCGTCCGACTTCAGCCAGGTCACGATCTCGCGGTCCGTGAGTTGGAGCCCCGCGTCGGGCTCTGGGCTGATGGCTCAGAGCCTGGAGCCTGTTTCCGATTCTGTGTCTCCCTCTCTCTCTGCCCCTCCCCCGTTCATGCTCTGTCTCTCTCTGTCCCAAAAATAAATAAACGTTGAAAAAAAAAAAATTAAAAAAAAAAAAAAAAAAAAAGAAGATGACATGTAATGAGAAAACTAATAGTGAAATTACTCATTTTAGTATATTGACTTTGAAAAGAAGGAGATCATTAGAAATTAAGAAAACAATAGGTAAAAATTATTCTCCAGAATAGGATGTATACATGATGTGTTTATCAAAGGCAGAGTAGAAGGTACCTGGAGAGAGGGAGACAGCACATGTGCTAAGGAGAGAGCAAATGTGTGAGGAAACGAGTGGTGGGAGAATTGAGGCAATAGGTCAGCACAGGAGGCAAGATGGACTTGGAGATTAATTTCCCCTTCCTTTGGGAGAAAATATGGAAAGGGGAGAAAAAAGGACTAAAGAATGGCTACATGTTGAGCCACAACACAGAGGTACTTTACAGAAATTTTATTGTTTGGTCATTACAAGCACCTAGAGATAGATAGTAGTCCTCGTTGTACAGGTGCCTTTACACAATTTATCCATTCATTCTATCCCTAGATAGGTAATTTATCTATTTATATGCCTCTGCTAATAAATGACACATACAGCTTGTTAGGCCCCAAATCCATGTTCATTTCCCATTTCACTGCCCTGTGTGCCAAAGGAAAAGGCTGAGCAGTCAGTGTAGACACACCATGAGGGCAGAAAAAGAAATGGAAGATAAAATTGGCAGTGGCTTACTTTTATCCCAGCATTAAGAGAGGATATGGAGCTGGAAGTTTAAGAAGGTAGAAATTTTTATCTGTGATACACAAATGAGCCTCTAATACAGCTTCTCCTTAATCTAGCTCTTACTGACTAGCTGTGATTGAATAGAACTTTGAATAAATGAAATCCTGTTGATTTAAGTACACTTTGTCTTTATGTCTGCATAATTTTCAATTAGGAATAGTTTTGACACTGCTTATCTGTGCCTCCATCTCTGTCAGCAGTTAAGAAATGCACCAAAAAACTTTGAACACTTTGTTGATATTTTTTATGAATAACCCCATTTTAAAGCCACTAACTATCATCCAATTTGTTTGCCTTTGTTAATTTTCATTGAGTTTTTTAAAGAGTGTGCAGCTTAGGGGCATCTGGGTGGCTCAGTTAAGCATCTGACTCTGGCTCAGGTCATGATCTCACAGATGTGAATTTGAGTCTGGCCCCCACTTCGGATCTTCTATCTCCTTCTCTCTCTGCCCCTCCCCCACTTGCACGCGCGCGCGCGCGCACACACACACACACACTCTCTCTCTCAAAAATAAACACTAAAAAAAGAAGAGTGTACAACTTACAGTGAGGTACTCTACAATTAGGCAATTCCAATCAAATCAATGGCAACAAATATTTATTAGGCACTGATGTTCTGGATGCAGCTTGGGCAGATTCACCCGATTATGTGAAGATGATGGAGTATACCAGGATGCTAATTGGCAAGTGAAATAATCACTCAGAACAATAATGGCCTGAAAGGACCTTCTGTCCTGCCAAGACATAACTAGCTAAAACAGAGGCTTATCTAGGAGGCTCAGGACCAGGGCACCAGCTAAGCAAGTGAGGCCTGGCAAGTACTACTGGACAGGATGTCAGGTAACAGAACTAACAAGCAGAAGAGAAGGATGTGTACTCCTATCCTGCACACAGATGCATGGATGTGTGCTGGGACTTCAGTGGCAAATGCCAGTACATGAGGAGAGAAAACAAGAACTATGGCTGTGAAAATTGACACAGCTATGGCTCTTGCCTCCCAGAAAGTAGCCAGTAGCCCAAATGTGTAGCCAGTAGCCCAAATGTGTAGCCAAAAATGGAGTGTGGCCTTATTAAGTTCTAGTCCAGCCTAGACAGATAGATACCCAAAGGAGCACCAAAGCAATGAGAATCCACCCTCCAGGGAGTGCGGACCCATGAAGTCAGGTGAAAAGCAGCATTGTGAGGCCAAGTGATCAGTCTGTTTGAAGACTACAGACAATGCAACATGGCTGAGTAAAAGTGAGACAGGGTGGTAAGGCCCAACTAGCCAGCTGAGCTAAATTATCAGGAGGGACTTCAGGGCACTGACATACATGTTCAACAAAAGTCCAAGGCATAACCACAGTTGTACAGAAGGGGCCACTATGGCACAGATAGGAGAGAGATCATTCCCAGATTTCTTGTCAATATCTATAAGACTAATTCCAGACCTCACCTGCTTAGGTTGGGGTGGAAGGAGCAGGAGAGGGAGAAAACTTCTCAGCTTCTCTCTGTCCTGGTTTGACTGACATTGGTACTAGGTCAGACTGAACCTTAAAAGGGGAAATGCTTCCATGAGTACAAAGGAGGGGTGCTGTGGAATGTAGGGCAGATGGAAGGCAAATAGCTTCTGCCTAATTTCATGCTTCCTGTTAGGTAAAGTCAGCAAGGACAACAGCCTGCAGGCAAAGCCTGACCAGGACTGGGACACCCACAGTTACTGGGATCTGGGAGTGTGAAAGCTTCCTTAGCTCCAGGGCCCACGCAGATGTGGGAGAGGTCATGCCAGGTCAGTGACCGTGACACCTGGGGCTGAGATCACCTTTCATGGTGACCTGTCAGAGCCTGGGGTCATGGAACCAAATTAGGGTGGAACATTGGAGATGCCAGTTCACTGGTCAGGAAGTGGCCCCTGAAGAGCATGCTAAGCAGGATCATCCTGTGTTCCTCATTCCAGCCCTTTCTCCGGGCTTCCTAAGCACTGGTTGGTTGGTCCATCTCTCTACCTGATTGTTGCTTATGGAGCTCTGGAAGCTACCTCAAAATGTTTTAGCTTATTTATTTTTTATCCCCAAGAAAGATTTTCTGATAAATAATAAACATTAAGTATCACATATTTTTAAATTAAATATTTTCTGAGCGCCTACTGTGTACAGATCATTCACCTTCAGTGTGCTCTCAATGAAAAGAAAGACCTTGACCTGCTTACTTCCATACATATGCAATCAACAACATTTGAACGTCTATATAATCCCTCTCTTTTCCCATTATATCTCTCTTCTCCACATGGAACATGCTCCTGGGGAGAGTTAAAAAAAATAACCATTTTACCAGCCTTACAGAAAAAAAATCAGCCTAGAGAGTTTTGGGGCTTTACCAAAGCAAATTCCTATTTTCAGAAATCCCTTTGCTTTTATTTGCCACATAGCCCCAAGAATGCCTGGATTTGCATAGGAAATCCAGGCTGGTCTATACAGCAATTTCTGGGGAACCTCTCTGCTTTCTGGGAAATCTCAATGGGAGATTGCGCAGGTTGATTCAAGGGTCCCTCAGGGAAGGACAAGGGTGTTGATGGTGTATTTCAAATCCTTTCTTGGAGAAGCTGCTGATACCACAGGCATAAAGAAGTTTTTCTCTCTAACTTCTCTCTTCCTTACCCCTAGCCTTCACTACAAACTTGCACACACACACACACACACACACACACACACACACACACACGCGTGCGCGCGAACAAGAGCAATTTTTTTGTTCAAATGTAAGGCCACAATGACTCTGCCACTTACATCTAATCAAATAGAATCATGGGCAAGGATGTAAGAAAACAAGAAATGATGCAGTATGTCAAGATGACCTGACAAAAATAATATAAACTGATAAAGTGCTGAAGGCAGACAAATATTTTAAAAGTCAAAGTAGAACCTTGCTCACCTAAGAACCTTGCTCATCTAAGGCAGCTAAAAGAAATAGCTGAGACTTGATCTGGATTGTGGAATGTGAACAAACAAAAAAGAAAGGCAAATGAGCCCATATCCAGGCTTGGCTGAAAATTAAAGAAAACAAAGAGAAGTTGGAAGAGCCAGATCAATGCTGTAAACCTGTAGCAAGCAAAGGACATTACTGAGAAGGTACGAATTATAATTTACACCATCTCCACAGTCTGTACATTTTCAAAATAAATTAATTAGTGTAGAAAAGAAAGGAAAAATGTGGTAATTCTGCAACTTAATAAAAATTACCACATTCTGCAATTTAATAAAAAATCAGTGTACAAATTTGAAAAAAAATTATAGTCTTATTAACTTATTAACATTTTGACTTCAATTTTTCAGGATTTAACATGTGAATAGAAGTAACCCTTCATAGAGGACCATATCATAATATCCCATATGCACACATAAATTCTGCCACTAATTAACTAACTTCCAGGATCTTCCAAAGGACCACTGCTGACTGCCTCGTACACGTCGTACTGTCAGAAGAAATGGGCTGAAACACAGTGTTTCACCACCCAGAACTCATGCTAATGATGCTCCCCTTGCCAATTCTCTGAATTGGAGTGAGAATGCTCCAGTGTGAAGAGTACTAATGGGAATATGTGGAGGATTGAGAATGGAAAAGAGAGAGCTGAACCCAGGGCCAGAGTCCAACATTAGCTTTTTGCTAATGTTTCATCAGAGCTGCTGTAGGTCTCACTTTGTCAACTCTTCACCTTGATGGAATTCTCAAGGGGACTAGACACGATTCGGTCAATTGGAAGAGCAAGATTAACCCAAGAGCGACAGGATATGACCCTGGTAGACTGAAGATTAAAAACCACTTAAAACAAAACCTCACCCTCAAAACCCAACCAAACAAACCCAAAATCTTTAGAGGAGGAACAGAACCGTTTGTAACCCTCAGAAATTTGCCTATGCAAGTTCTAGAATTCAAGATGTCCCAAAAGTTCTATGTGAACACCCTGTTTGGTCAACTCTGACTATTGTTGTAAAAACACACATTTCTATGTTGCTGCACACAGTACTTTGAAGCACCTTAGAATCATTTGCAGAATATAATCGTCAATCCAGGCAAAGAAAGCAAACAGTTCAATTGTAATCCACACCAAATGTTGACAATTAGAAAAGCAGTTAAGTAGTATGCTTTACTATAATCATTGCTTTATGGTAACATAAAAATATATTATGTCTACATGTTGTCCAGCAAAGTTGCCAAATAAGTGCCAGGTTCTTTATGAGACAATAAAGAATAAATACAATCTGATAAAAATACAGGTTGCTGTACTGGGTGGTGTAGTGTTCCCACAGCTCAGTCATCTGCTGCCACTGCAACTTAACAGGAGAAGGAGGGAGTGGTTGTCTTTCCTAACTGATGGGCCCTTTCCTGATTCTCTTCATCCCCTGGTGGGGCCTCTGTTTTGTGGGCTCCTTAGCAGAATGTACATTCCAAACCTTTAAGATTTTCTCAGTTGGTAGGAATGGCTCTGCCATTCACAAATCTGTTGAAATTCTTTCCAAATCCGTTTATATTTTCTTCCATTACCACCTTCCAAAGTCATAAACTCCATAAAAAGAACTTGTAAGCCAGAGAGCAAAAATTTTAAGCCTTCTTTTCTCTATAAGAAACTATATTTAAATAGCCCAAAGGGATTTTTTTTAAGCAATTAAGCATATTTGGAATTTGCTAGGGAATTTACTCAAGAGAGGTGCTAAAAGAATTGAAGTTTTAAAATTTGGGGCCTCTGTTAGCCATATGAAGGGCCTGCAATATTTTAAGCTGTTGCACTGAGTTACTGTTTCACTTTTCTAAGCAATGAGTCCCAGTTCTCGGAAAATAGAGGCTCATATTCAGTCTATATATGTTTTAAAAAATATGACTGATGTAGTATGCTCACATATAATCTATGTCTGTCAGGCCTAGTTACAGATAAATTAAAATGTTAAAATTTTCTTATAATTTTTCAGTATTTTCCTCTTCTTTCAAAAATTTACCTATTACTATCTTAATATGCTTTATATTTTTTCATAGAAACTATTTCTCTTTTTGGGGGGGATATAACAATAATTTTTCTTTTATTGATTCATAGATATTCTTTTTTTTTCAATATATGAAGTTTATTGTCAAATTGGTTTCCATACAACATCCAGTGCTCATCCCAAAAGGTGCCCTCCTCAATACCCATCACCCACCCTCCCCTCCCTCCCACCCCCCATCAACCCTCAGTTTGTTCTCAGTTTTTAAGAGTCTCTTATGCTTTGGCTCTCTCCCACTCTAACCTCTTTTTTTTCCTTCCCCTCCCCCATGGGTTTCTGTTAAGTTTCTCAGGATCCACATAAGAGTGAAAACATATGGTATGTGTCTTTCTCTGTATGGCTTATTTCACTTAGCATCACACTCTCCAGTTCCATCCACGTTGCTACAAAGGGCCATATTTCATTCTTTCTCATTGCCACGTAGTACTCCATTGTGTATATAAACCACAATTTCTTTATCCATTCATCAATTGGTGGACATTTAGGCTCTTTCCATAATTTGGCTATTGTTGAGAGTGCTGCATAGCAACTATTTCTATCCGACATTATGTATAGCTTTACCTCTTTGGTTTTGGCTTGAATCTCCCAGAAGAATGTGAGTCCATGGTGGCAGTAATTTTGTCCATTTGTTCAAACACTGTGTCAGGAGCTGGAATAGTACCTGGTATATAGTATGGACTCAATAAGCATTTGTTGATTGGTGAGGGAATGAACTTTCACTCACACATTATCTCCCACCTAGCATTTCCCCCCAGAGAGAGGACAACAAGGCCAAGTGAAGGGACTCAGAATCCAATCAGGTCAAACAAGAGGTCACAGCCCAGCCACCAGGAGGTCACAGATGGCACACTCTGTGCCCCGAGGTCCAGCTTACTTTCTTAGTGTTACCCTGCCAAACTTCCTTTTGCAATGTAACTCTTATTACTGCACTTGTTTTCCCAACCATACAAAAGCATAAAGGCACTGATTTTTTTAAATTCAAAATAATAATAATAATAATAATAAATAAAGTGTTTTGTTTCTTTGTGTTTAGTAATCAAACAGGACAGAGAAACTCTAGTCTTCATACTGACAATCTGTTGCCATAGTAACAATAACAAGCTTGATTTTTTTGGGAAGGAAAAAAAAACATTCCCAGTTGATCTATTGAGGGATGGTTTCTTGTTTTTTATGTTTGCATTTATTTGTGAGATAAAAAAAGGACTATCTTATCCTTAAAAATCGTAGTGGCCAATCAGTACAGTTGCTTTGATGTCTAATTTTCCCACAAAGTTTGTTTTAGAGAAGGTACTTTTTATCAGCCAGTAGAAGATAGCATCACCTTCACTCTATGGTTCCTTTAAGAAGAGAGGTAATCACTTTGTCTCATTATACAGATGAGTAAAGAGAAGTATCACAATATGGATGATCTATCTCAGCCCAAAGTGAAAATGATGGACTCAAATGATGAGAATTGTAATTAAAGCAGATCCTATTAGAATCTGAAAATGATTTGTAAAGCTCTGCAGATGTGGTTCTTTTCTCTTTTTCCATTTGGTTTGGTTTTCTCCTGACTCCATAAAATAGAAAGATTCAACACAGATGCCTATTAGTAAGATGAGTAACAAATGGAAAGAATGGAAGTGATTGAAGATAGGGTAAGCATTCATAAATGTTTGGGGCAAATTGGATTATTTTAGACTAAATGCTGTTTTGGGAAACTATGTATAAAGCTTCTGGTGAGAGACATTTTCTGGAACTTATTTTGTACTTTAAGATGCAGGCATATTGGGGCGGCTAGGTGGTTCAGTCAGTTGAGTGTCCAACTCTTGATTTCGGCTCAGGCCATGATCCCAGGGTCATGGGATTGAGCCCTGCACTGGGCTCTATGCTGACTGTAGAGACTGCTTAATATTCTCCCCCCCTCCCCTCTCTCTCTCTCTCTTCCCCTTTCCAAAGCCCCATTCCCCCACTTGCACCTTCTCTCTCCAAAAAAAAAAAAAAAAAAAAAAAGATGCAGGTAAATTCTAATAATCAAAGATTTTTTGCAATATATGTATAAGTAGTATATGGCAAAAAAGAATACTAAATTACTGCTTTAATGAGTAAACTTGAATAACAATGACCTTTATATCACAACTTAATATTTATGGTTTTCTTTTTTTCAAATTCAGTCTGCCTTTCCTGATACATTTTACACTTTTTGAGGGTATGGATCAAACCTTCTTTATTTGCACCCAATAGTCAAGAAATGTATCATCAATTTCTCTAGCAGATGTAAAAGTAATCAGTGTTTTGTCTTCCTCAAAAAAGAATGTTTATTGATAAATAATTATTTCTACACTAAAAACAATACATTTATTTTAGAGCAATGGAAAATAATTTAAAAATACAATAGAAATTTATTTTCTAACTTGGAAATAAACTAATAACATTTAGTAAATTTAATTTACCTCTTTTTTTGGTGTATATAAAATAAGCTCTTTAAAAAAAAATCAGAACCACAATTGCCTTTCTGCTTTGTTTTCAGCTTCTTTCATTTGACACAAGATTATCATTTTCCACTTATGTACACTTAGCACAACATAAAAGCAAGGAATGAAAATAGAACACCTTATATTTTAAATCAGAATAAATCACAAACATGTGCAATGTTCCTTCTAAAATGTATCTTAAAAACCACTCAGCTATTATGAACTTCTAATGCAATAAACAGAACTGCCTGAAGCCCTGCTCTTAAGTACAAAAAGAGGATGATCTTTAGGTCTCAGTGTACATGTCTAGAGTTCTTTCCCCCTATTCTTCCCACTTCAACTGAAGCTGGTCCTGTCAAGGAGGCCCCAGTCAAAGGAAATGGCACAGAATGGCTCTAGTTCATCCCATCATTTCCTTTCAGTGATCCACACATGCAGCTATCTGCTATAACCCAAATACTAGGCTGACTCACCACCTCTTTGAGTCCTACTTTTCAACATAGCCCAGGTCAGAACCCAACCAGGACCACTCTTAGCATGGCCAATACACCAGCTCTTACTGCTCTCACACTATAGCTTCTTCTTCATGGTATTAGTTTTTAGAAGTCATTTTATTTTGTGTTTTCTTTTTGTTGGTTTCTTTATTTCACTTTTAAAGCAAACGTTTTGACACTCTTTAAAGTAATGAAGTGACTGAATCATTCCTTATGAGATATGAAAAAACATCTTCAGTGTATGGAAGAAGCTAATATTTTATTGCATTATTTTATTTCCTTTTTTTTTTAACGTTTATTTATTTTTGAGACAGAGAGACAGAGCATGAACAGGGGAGGGGCAGAGAGAGAGGGAGACACAGAATCCGAAGCAGGTTCCAGGCTCTGAGCCATTAGCCTAGAGCCCGACGCGGGGCTTGAACTCACAGACTGTGAGATCGTGACCTGAGTTGAAGTCGGACACTTAACCAACTGAGCCACCCAGGCGCCCCTGCATTATTTTATTTCTAAAAGAAACAGTAATTTTAAGTTTTCCAGTAAATCTGTAATTTAAAAAATCAAATAGAAGTTTGTGGCTCAATAAAAGATGAATGGATAAAGAAGATGTAAGATTATAAGTATGTATATATATATATATATATGCACATTAGAGAGAGTGATACATACAAACATACAATGGAAAACTACTCAGCCATCAAAAAGAATAAAATCTTGCCATTTGCCATGATGTGGATGGAGCTAGAATGTATTATGCTACGTGAAGTAAGTCAATCACAGAAAGACAAATACCATATGATTTCACTCATGTGGAATTTAAGAAACAAAACAGATGAACACATGGGAAGCGGGGGGAGAGAAGAGAGGGAAACAAACCACAAGAAACTCTTAATGATAGAGAACAAACTGTGGGCTGACGGAAGGAGGTGGGAGGGGGAATGGGTTAGATGGGTGATGAGTATTAAGGAGGGCACTTGTGATGAGCACTGGATGTTGTATGTAAGTAAAGAATCACTAAATTCTACTCCTGAAACCAATATTGTACTGTATGTTAACTAAAGTTTAAATAAACAAACAAACAGTTTATTCTTAGCACGAATTTCATTGAATTTAGCATATGAAACAGAAAGTGGAGCATTTGATCTTTTTAAAAGCTTTTTTAAGCTTATTTATTTTGAGAGAGGCAGAGACAGCATGAGTAGGGAAGGGGCAGAGAGAGAGGGAGAGAGAGAATTCCAAGCAGGCTCCACCTGAAGCAGAGCCCTACATGGAGCTCAATCCTATGAAGTGAGATCATGACCTGAGCCAAAATCAAGAGTCGGATGTTAAACCAACTGAGCCACCCAGGTGCCCTATACATTTGATATTATTGTAGGGTGGCCAACTCCCAGTTTTGCTTGAGACTACTCCAGGTTAGTGCCAGTTTCAGTGGCACTAAAATTCCCTTCTCCTAGGGCAATTCCTCAATCCCAGACAAACCAGGATGGTTGTTCACTCTATGTATTTTTCAGTAGGATAAGCTGTATTTACCAGGCTACTGATGTTTATGATGTTGGTGGTATTTTCTAGGGAATGAACAGTAGTTTAAACAAATCAGACTTACCCACTTTATGGTCTAATTATGGTCAAATGTAACCAAGCTATTGCAGTCATTATGGGAGAAATTTTTAGCCCTCTACATTTCTTTTTTTTTTTTTTCAATGTTTATTTATTTTTGGGACAGGGAAAGACAGAGCATGAACGGGGGAGGGGCAGAGAGAGAGGGAGACACAGAATCGGAAACAGGCTCCAGGCTCTGAGCCATCAGCCCAGAGCCCGACGCAGGGCTCGAACTCACGGACCGCGAGATCGTGACCTGGCTGAAGTCGGACGCTTAACCGACTGCGCCACCCAGGCGCCCCTCCTCTACATTTCTTACAAGAATATGTGATCTGAAAATGTTTGTTAATTGTCTAAAGTCATATGGTTTGTTTAGTTTTGTTTAATGTTTATTTATTTTTGAGAGAGAGAGAGAGAGAGAGAGAGAGAGAGAGAGAGAGCATGAGCAGGGGAGGAGCAAAGAGAGAAAATCCCAAGCAAGCTCCATGCTCAGCATAGAGCCCAACACAGGGTTCGATATCAGGAACTGTGAGATCATGACCTGAGCTGAAATCAAGAGCCAGACACTTAGCCAACTGAGCCATCCCAGTGCCCACTAAAGTCCATATGCTGATGCATGCATAAAATAGCAATTCAGTAAAATTGTGAAGGCTTCATTTTCCATTGCCATTTTGTTTCTGGCTACTGTTAGTTCTGAACTGAGCCAAAGCCCAGGCAATTCCAAACTTTGTCTTTCAGATGTGAGTTTTTACCCAAAATCTTTAGCACCGTGGCCTTTATTAAAGCTAACATTTTCCTGTAGTTCTCGAGAGCTGTCTCTCTGTAACAATACAAGGCATCCCTGAGAGGCCTGAGAAGGAGTACTGTGTTAGGTAGTACTATAACTGAAGAACACCTGTCATCTTTTTGCCTGATAGGCAAATCACTATCCTTGAAGGTTCTCTCTCTCTCTCTCTCTCTCACTCACACACACACACACACACACACACACACACACACACACTTTTTTAAAGACTTTGGTAGCAATCTGTCCTCAAGCTGACCTTATCTCAATGCTCTTTTGCATATGCTAACATAGTGCAATATGGTGACTGCCTCTTTAATTCATCCTGGAGTTCAAGACTGAAAGCCATATAATTGTCAACATCTTGATGCACAAGTCATATTTTGTTAATATGAAAATTCATTACTGTTCCCACAAAGGGCACAGAAAGATTTTATAACAGCTAGGAAAAAATACTGTATCATTTAAGAAAAAAATAAAAATATACTGACATTTCCTTTTCACTTTGTACTAGTCTATAACTTGTACCCAGGAAACTCCACAGTGTTGATGTCATTACTTGAGCATCTGAGCATCTGGAAAATGGAAGCTCATTGTTTCTGGCAAATTTTGCCTATATGTTATAATGTATGGCAGTTTCATATCTCGGAATTTAATTTCATTGTAGATTGAGAGACACTGTCAAATTTTTTATCCTGATAAAAATATCAAGGCCATTTTTTTAACTCACTAAATATAGTTTTGAATTTAAATAGAGACCTCAGTTTGAATGGTGACTAACATAATTACTATGGGACAATATTTTATTCTTAGAAAATATTTCAAGAGAAGAACTATATCATCACTCAAAGAGATTTTACAATTTGTTTTATACCTCAGATTAAAGAGCCACAATTTTCATGCCTCAATAGAAGATAAATGGAATTTTGTTTTGAAATGCCAGTTTTAAAAAGAGCTCTCAGAGATGCATTGTAAATAACTAGATTCCTTAAAATTTATCAGTTTATAAATATTATGTGAGAATTCTGTTGGCTCCATATGGCTCTTTGAGGGTTTGAATTTTCTCTGGAGTGTTAGTGGAAAATGCATAAAGAATTATGCATTATATCAAGTTGTAAGTAAAAAGGCAATGTGGCCCCATATTTCCTCATCTAGACTTTCATATATATATATATATATATATATATATACACACACACACATATGTATATATACACACATATACACACACACACACATATATATATAACGTCAGCTCTGCCACTGACTAACTGGGATACTTTGGAGAAGTTATCAAATCTGTTGAAGCCTGGGTTTTCTCATCTGTATAATGGGAAGGTCTTAATTAAATAAGATAATATACAAACAGCATTTGACACAATGTCTGGCACGTCTCAAGCACTTAGTAACCAATAGCTGCTATTATTAGTTTCATTAATCACCAGAGATACTGGGATGCACAATAGAAACACTATTCTTTCTTTTTAAGTTTTTATTTATTTATTTTGAGAGAGAGCGCATGCATGCACAAGCCAGGGAGAGGCAGAGAGAGAATCGCAAGCAAGCTCAGCACTGTCAGCACAGAGCCCATCATGGGCTCGATCCCACGAACCATGAGATCATGACCTGAGCAGAGATCAAGAGTTGGATGCCCATCCAATTGAGCCACCCCGGCGCCCCTGGAAACAATATTCTTAAAGCCACCTCATGCTGCTTTCTCTTTATAAAATGCCTTCCCCAAACTCTGACAGCTGACAGCCAAAACAGACTTCAGGTACATCCTGAATGTCATTTTCTCCAAGAAGCCTTCTCCTCAATCACATGTGAACATTTACTCTTTTACAGGCCCACGGTACATCATTTGCCTAAAATAAAATGCCAAAATACACAAAGGAACTGGTATTTAGAGTTCTTTGTGTTCTTACCTCTTTAGGGGCAGGGCTTCTGTTTTACTCATCTTAGCATTCCCCATCCTTTTAGCTCCTAATGTCAAATAGGAGAGAAAAGGGGATGAACATGGACAACTAATCTTCCAAGTAGCATATGGTTTATGCAGAGAAAGGAGTGTAAACAAAACTGCTAATGTTCAGAAGAGGGAGGGGTGGTGACCTGTGGTTGGTTGTGTGTGATAACATAATTTGTCTGGAGGAAGTAGCTTTTAAGTGAGCCCAAAACCTCAAGAGGATTTCAAAGGAGAAAAAGGAACGAAGGCAAGTTCATGAAGAAACAAGTGAACCAAGAAGAATAAGTCAGTTTGGTTGGAGCAGGTTGAGTGCATGACTGGTGGAAGATAATTCCAGAAAGGGAGAAGCATCATGATTGTGGAGAACCCTATGCAACAGGCAACTGACACTGGCTTTTATCTGGGGGTCAGTGGGGAGTTGCCAAAGCTGTGAGAGGAGGAAGTGACACAGAAAAGAAATGCCACTGCTCCCATTATGACGTTTTAATTCTGAACTCATCAACACTCAGATAACTTTGCTTATTATCTCCAAAGTATCTGTCCCATACCTCTCTCTTCAAGATAGCCAACCATGCCACATACTAAGTCTTGAAAGTGTGTAAAGCTAGCAGTCAACTACAGCCCTTGTTTCTGCAATAGAGAATAAATTTCTGCCCTTCTGGTTAATACCACAGGTTTGGGAGGAAAAGTCCTGGATTCAAATCTTAGTTCTGCCACTTACTAAAGAGTGATCTCAAGAAATTACTTAACCACTCTAAGTCATAGTTTCCTTACCTCTAAAATTAGGTAGTCATCATATTAACTCATGAAATTTAAATGCCACACATGTAAAGTACTTAGCAGGGACCATGGAAACTGCTCATATGACACTATGACTCCATTGCTCCATCTCATCTCCCCAGTTCGTTAAATCTCTTATTTTCTTTGGCCTCCAACTTTTAACACTGTTTCTTCTTCTCCCATACATTCAACAATCTGATTGGGCTCCCTTCTCTATTATCAGGGACATCTCAAAAATGGTTGATCCCCTCAAAGGATTCAAGCCTAAAAAGAGTATAATAAAGGAACTACTTACAAAGACATGGACTGGGTTAAGAAACCAAAGATGGTGGGCCACCAATGAATGGGAAATCATGCTTTAGGTTTAAAATACAAGAGGGACAGGGGTGTCACTGGAGCCAGGTGGCAGTTAAAGCTGTGGTCTGAGAGGAAAGCAGCCCCCCTAGAACAGCAGTAAGACAAGAAGGGAGTAGTGTGTGCATAAGGGAATAATCCAATTTCTTTCTCCTCCTTCCCTCTAATCTCTTGCCAGGGACTCCCATTGGCTGAACCCAAATGGAAGCAAAATAATAACAGAGCCAGATGATAGATGCAGTCAATAGAGGTCAGTTTTGCTGGGGGCAAAAGCAGGGCAAAAGCAGAAAACAGATGGTGGAGTTGGGTTGGGGCAAAATGTGCTGTTGTTTTTTGCATAAGTGGGAGAAGTATGGGAAGGAACTGAAACATCTCAATGGAAGAGTCTCATTGCCCCCATGACAGGTGAATGAAATGAAACTCAGAGGTAGTGAATTGCCAAAGTTTTCAGCTAGAAAAAGGAACCAGATTCAGATCCTTAAATGGTGCCTCAGGCCTATGCTGTTTCCCACTATACTGCATGGATCTGCTCAGTGTCACGGCTGAAATTATCTTGGTCTCACCTAAATAATTTCTGCCCTGAGATAAACCAAGGGTAGGAGATAATATCTTGTTTTTTGTCCCTATTTTAGTCCCCTACTCACCTGGTCTAAATCCATTCATTGTGGTTTTCTAATCATTTCTCAGAGAGGGTTTCTTAAAGATTAATTTTGAAAGATGATAATAACCAAACTAGATCCCCTCCTTTTTAGAGAGAGGGAAGGTTATATCTAAGATATGAAGGCATCTGAAAGAGAGAGATTGAGAGGGAGAGAGAGAGAGAGAGAAGAGAGGAAAGAAGCAAGGAAAGAGAGGAAGGGAGAGAAGGGGAGAGGAGGGGAGGGGAAAGGAACAGAGAATGAGAGATGTAGGAATAGAAGTTTTGCAAAATCAGTTTGAGGAGCATTATTTGTAATAGCTAAAAACTGGAGACTAACCAACTGTGTATTAACAACAGCAGAATGGAAAAACAAATTGTGGAATATCTATGTAATAGGATATTATACAGGAAGAGAACTGAAATTGAACACACACACAAAAAAAAATGAATGAAACTCCTAGATCTAGTATTAAGAGGAAGAAGTCAGATTCCATTCATAAGATCTCAAAAGCAGGCTGAAATAATCTATGGTGTTAGAAGATAGGATTGTGGTTATTTAGGGTCTGGGAAATGACTGGAAAAGGGGCTTCTGTGTTGTTAATAATTTTCTTATTTTTGTCTATTTGTTTTTGTTTAATCTGGTTGGTGGTTGTACAGGTGTGTTCCTTTTGTGCAAATTTGTTCAGCTTCTTGCCCCTTATGATTTTTGCCCTTTTCTATATGCACAGACACGCAAGTTGAGGTAACTAGTTGCATTAGTCAGTTTGCTGCAGTAAAAAAAATCAATCTCCCCAAATCTCTGTGGCTTACAATACAATTATCTCTTTATAGTAGGCAGAATTCTAAGAAGGCCCCCAAGGTCTCTATCCCTTGGTATTACTCCTGCGATTATGTCATGTTACACAGTAAAGTGATTTTGCAAATGTAATTAAGTTGATTAATCAGTTGACTTTAAGATAAGATTATCTGGGTAAACTTAACCTAATCACATGCACCCTTTAAAAGTAGAGAGTTCTCTCCAGTTGCTGCTCAGAGATCTCCCAGGGGAGGGAGATTCAATGTGCCACTTCTGGCTTGAATATGGAAGAGCCACACTCAAAAGACCTGAGAACAGCTGCTAGGAACTGAGAGCAACCCCTAGCCAACAGCCAACAAGTAAATAGGTCTTCAGTCCACAGCCACAAGAAAATAAATTCTGCCAATGACCATTAAGCTCAGAAGAGAACTCCAAATGCCAAATGAGAACGGCAGCTGACACTCTGATGATATCAGCCCAGTGAGACCCTGAGCAGGGTACCCAACAGGGCCACTTCCATATTTATCTGACCTACAGAAACTGTGAGATAAATATATTTGTGGCTTGAAGCTGCTAAGTTTGTGGTAGTTTATAATGCAGCAATAGAAAAGTAACACACACTTGCTCACGGTTTGGCAGCTTTGTGTTGGCAGCTGTTGAGATTCTGCCCAGCTTTCCTTCACATGTCTTCACAGTTTGACCCATACTGAAGGAGCTTCCCCTATTTGGGACATTCACAGGACAGAGGGAAAAGAGCAAGTAAGCAGCTCACATCTGGTCACACTCTGGTGGCCAAACCAGGTCACACAGCCATGCCTAAAGGCAATGGGGCAGGATGTATCATCTTATAGAAATGGAAAGATTGAGTAATTTTGGAAAATAATACAGTCCACCACCATGGAACATTATAACTCTGGCTTGACAGGAAAGAGCAAAGTCTTAGCGGTCAGGAAGACTTGAGTAGGAATTTTGGTGCCATTACCTTACTGGCTGTGTGAAATTAGGGCATTTCCTAATTTCTCTGAGCCTCAGTCTCTTAAATGGTAAATACATGCCTTAAAGAACTAGTGTAAATGTTAAATGTACCAGTATAATGCCTGAGAGATATTCTAATATATGTTGGTAAATATTAGCTTCAGACTCTTGTCTCAAGGACTCACAGAATATAATTCTTCCAAAGGGAAAAGTCAGGGAATGGAAGTCACATCTTAACACACTCCCTTTTCCTCATTTTCCTAATAAAACTAATGCAGAATCCCAAAGGCATAATTCCTTTATGTGCTATATCTCTTTGAACATTGTAGTAATAAATCATTTATACTAAAGGGACTATGGTATTACTCTTCTGAATGGGATTATTAAATACAATCAATATCAGAGGTGGGATTACTTTATAATTACATTTCTAAGTGATGATTCACTGTAACATCTATTTCTGGTTTGTGAAAATGTTGTCATAAAGCCACTGTCATTGCAGTTGAAAAACTGGGCAAATCAAACAGGTAATAATACTTTTGTCCTCGGACTATTTAGACCTTCCTTTTAACTGCCCTGATGGTTGTAAACACTATTTCAGGTTTCTATTTCACAAATATTTGTCACTTTTTAAAAAATGTTTGTTTTTGAGAGACAGAGCATGAATGAAGGGCAGAGAGAAAGGGAGACACAAAATCTGAAGAAAGTTCTGGGCTCTGTGCTGACAGCGGGGCTTGAACCCATGAACAGAGCCCAACGCGGGGCTCAAACCCACAACAGTGAGATCATGACCTGAGCAAAAGTTGGACGCCCAACCAACTGAGCCACCCAGGTGCTCCAATATTTGTCACTTTTAAAGTAACTATTACGAGTTGTTACTGTTTAAGCCTCAATCCACAAGTTAAGGTTTTAATTTTTTTCTTATTACACAAAAAAATTACCACCTCTTTCTTGATCTCTGTCTCTCTGTCTCTGTCTGTCTCTCTTGCACGCCCCCCCCCCACACACATACATACACACACACACACACACACACACCATGAAGTCAGTACACTTTCATCAGAAAAAGGAATAAAAGCTAAGTCACTCCAAAAAAAACACAAAAATTTATGAGCTGAAGATAATTGCAGTCAACATTTTGGTGCATAATCTTCCAATTTTTTCCCTGAATATTTAGATAATTAGATAATATATGTTCGCATTTCTGTATATTTACATTTATTTCTTTCACAAAAATGGGGTGACATATACTATTTTATAGCCTGCTTTTTCATATATATATATATGTATATATATATATAATATATATATACATATATATATATAGACACACCACTGCTTTAATGATTTCATTTAATAATTCTATGTATATTTTTCAACCAGTACCTTATTATTGGATATTTAGATTATTCGTCAATTTACTATATTCCAGCCTCTTAAACAGAACTTCCACTAGCCCATACATATGAATTAGAGGAAGCCTATGTGTAGGGCTTGCTGGCCAAGGCACTAGCTGGATTTTGGAACTATTCACCCCGACTTTCCCCTTTGATCAGATCCCAAAGATTGTAGCTTTGCTCTTAAATATCCAAATATATACTGGAAACGTTAAAGAACAATAAGCATAGAATCTCTTTCAGAATGGATGAGCCTGTTGAAATCTCCAGCCATTTTGTATTATCAAGATGATAATATATCAGATGATATATAAAAGTGTCTGCATCTTGGTTTATAAACTGCCCTTTCCACGATTTGTCTTTATTGACTGGTTAATTTCTTTGTGAAAGGGCATCACAACTGATTAAAGTGCTATAGATTTTATAGTTCATAGAGGCACAGAGTGTACTCTTCCCAGTGTCATCACAAAGGTGCCCCTGTGATTAAAGCACTCAGGTGGTGTCTTTTTTTTTTTTCCCATAACAAAAACTGAAAAGGCAGCCTTGTGTTCTGACTCTTCTTTTGCTCCAAAGAAAAATGATTGCTTATAAAGTCCCCAAAAGAATGGCCAACAATGACTTTTGAAAGCCCTGAATGAGCCATTGTTAATAGAAATATGACTACTTTTATGTGTAAAACAATTACATTATCTATTATCTATCTATCTATCTATCTATCTATCTATCTATCTATCTATCGATCTATCTTAAACATATAAGGATTCAATGCACGTTTCTATTGGTCTCTGTTAAGAAGGCCTTTGGGGAGACTGGGAGGCTAATTACTAGGAGCTGGTGAACACTGACCTCTAACTTGGGCCCCTGGTCCCAGCCTTCCATTGTCTCCCTCTGGGCTCCAACTGCTGTTCTTCTGATGAATATTCTATTGTTGGGCTTTTCAGAGAGGAGCTGTTAAAGGAAAGGGAAGATTATTTGCAAGTGGGTAGGAAAATGTTCCAACAAAGAATGAAATGAAGTAATTAGCGTCCTTTTATATATAAGCACCAACCCAACACTGTTGCCAAATCTTCAGGCTGTAGTGACTGAAGAAAATAATGACATTGCTGATGCAAAGCAGAGTCACCTGTAGCCACTGACCAATCATGGGTAAAGCCACCCTCCTCTTTACCCCAGGGGAGGATGGCAGGTGGCGATGCCTGTAAATTTATGCTAAGATATTTCTCATCTTATTAAAATCTTTTAAAATGAGGGGCACTTCTTGAATGGGAAAACTATGTAAAACAATAAGCCCTAAGGGAACTAAAAGTTTTTAATATGACATACCCCTTTAAAAGTAAGAAGTTGAGAGATCTGTGGGTTTGTGTTAGCTGATTGTTCATTTTTGCTGTATATAAAAGGTCTTGCTATGGCCTAGAATAAAGCTCAAGAGAAACCTTATCACCACCCTATTCTGGTGAGCTTAAGATCTGACAGGAATCTCAAGTCTATGAGAAAAAGCTTCTTAAACTTTATCTGTGCTATATTGGAAAATGAGGGAAGATCATGCATTGTCTTTCTCATAGACAATTTGACATTGTGGACTGTTGAAAAATATGAACAGGAAAATGGACAGTGGTAAATGTGTAAAGCAGAAGGATAAAAAAGGAATATCTAGACCTGACCCTAGTTAGCTACAAGTTAGCTGAAGCTATGTCCAAAGATGGATGATGACATGGCTGTTATATGGAATGAGGTTTCCTCATTTTCAGCTTGAGGAGAGACTTGAAGAAAGGAAGCTGGTGGGTTTGCTGAAGGCCTGGAAGTGCTTCTGTGAAAATGGATGCCACCAGTGATGGAAAATAATAGTTAACTTCCAGGGGCACCGTAAGAACCAACCAAAGGGTTTATTTAAAGAATGGAAGTAGGGGCGCCTGGGTGGCGCAGTCGGTTAAGCGTCCGACTTCAGCCAGGTCACGATCTCGCGGTCCGTGAGTTCGAGCCCCGCGTCGGGCTCTGGGCTGGTGGCTCGGAGCCTGGAGCCTGTTTCCGATTCTGTGTCTCCCTCTCTCTCTGCCCCTTGCCCGTTCATGCTCTGTCTCTCTCTGTCCCAAAAATAAATAAAAACGTTGAAAAAAAGAAAAAAAAATTAAAAAAAAAAAAAAAAGAATGGAAGTAGTTAGATGTGGAGGACGAGAGTTAGGAAGAATGTGAAGGCAAAAGAAGAAGAAGAAAAGATAAAAGCTTAACACTTTGAGATCTTAAACTCCCTTGCTTCTTACCTTTAGACTTCTCTGTCTCAGGTCAAACACTCTAAACAACACTGCCTCTAGGAAGCCTTCTGTTCCCAGACTGAGTGAGATGTCCTCGTCTGGGTCTTTGGATGCCCAGTGTCCACCTGTTACCACAAAGGTCTGCGATGGCCTAAATTTCCTTGTCTATCTGGTAGACACTGAGCCTCATGAGTTCAGTACAATATATCCACTTCGCTCTCTACTGTAGTCTTAGCACCTAGAGCAATGCCTGATATATAGTAAATTTTCAAAGGTATGTGGAATGTATAAATTGCAGGGGGAGGGTACAGAAGCATAGCAGAGAGAAGAGTCTGATCAGAGTGGAGCAGATTCCTGGGATGACCAAGGTCCACAGGTAGAGAATTGGTACAGTTTGGGAATTCAAGAAGCACCACAGAGTGTGAGAAAGTGTCAAAGATGGGACTTGAGGGACAAATGGGGTTGATCACAAAGAGCCTTCAAGCCATGTGAAAGAGATTAAAATTAATGCTGAGGGTAGCATGGAGACATTGACAAGAAAGTTGGGAAGTAATGTTATTAAATGTGTGCGTTTGGAAAGAGGAGTGTGTTGCAGCCTGGAGACAGGGGTCCTCTTTAGAAGTAAGTTGCAGATATCTATGGGAGATATCATCATGTGTTGAACGATATAGTGCAGAAGGGATGGAGAAAGTGGACTGATATAAGAAATATTTCAGGGGCGCCTGGGTGGCGCAGTCGGTTGAGCGTCCGACTTCAGCCAGGTCACGATCTCGCGGTCCGTGAGTTCGAGCCCCGCGTCGGGCTCTGGGCTGATGGCTCAGAGCCTGGAGCCTGTTTCCGATTCTGTGTCTCCCTCTCTCTCTGCCCCTCCCCTGTTCATGCTCTGTCTCTCTCTGTCCCAAAAATAAATAAATGTTGAAAAAAATTTAAAAAAAAAAAAAAAAGAAATATTTCAAGGGTAGAGTTGACAGAGTTTTGATATTGATCAGAGAATAAGGAATAAAAAAGGAGATGTTAAGATTGATAGCTATATTTTAAGACTGACAGCTTGAGCAAATAGATACTGAATGGTGCCACTCACTAAGATCAGCAAGTAGGAGGAGTATTTTTGCACTTTTGTAAAATCAGCTTCAGGCAGGTTAAAGTCAATGCGCCTGTGCAATATTGAAGAGGGCACACCTGGAGGCAGTTAAATATGCACATCTTGAGAGCTCAGGTTAATAACGGAGCTGGAGACACAGATTTGGTGATCATGGGCAGAGGTAGTAATTAAAGCCAGGGAAACCAATGAGATTGCTTAGAGGAGTGTTTAGAGGGAAGAGACAAGAAGACAGGACTCTCCAGAACAGACACATTTGTTTAAAAGGGCAGAAGAAAGTAACCTGAGAAAGAATAGTACGACAAAGCAGACTGAGAGATAGAGACATGTCACAGAAGCAGAGGGGAGAATTAATTTCAAGTAGAAAGAGTGGTCTAAATATCAAAGTCTAGAAGAAGTTAGGTTGACAACTGAGACAGTGTCCATTAAATTTAGCACCAAGGCAGTAATTCATTACCTTGATAAGAATGGCTTCCATAAAAGTCTGGGGACAGAAGCCATATTACACTGGGTTGAGAAGTGAACAGAAGATAACAGTGTGACTACAGTGAGTATGGACAAATATTTCAAGAAGTTTGACTGAAAAGGGGAAAGTACTGACAGTTTTCAAAGCCCTTAAAAATTCAGTCCTTATGGGAAGAAATAATTGGCAACTAGTTGTGGCCTAAAACAGACCCCAAGAGCTGTGGATAATTCCAAAACCTTGGAGGCAGTGGTCTCACTGACAGAAGGCAGAGGGAAGTGAGTTTGCTGGGAAAGTTCCTTTTTAAACTCTGGTATGATGAGATGGTGTTTTCCCAAGTGAAATTACACAAAAGGAGTTAGAAAGAGGAGTGGAATTGACAAAGTGCTCTGGCTGAGATGAACATTTCAGGACTTCCATGCAGTAGTGGCAGCTAAGGCTGTTGACAGGTATAAAACTCCCAGGGGAAAAATGTGAATGAGAGGAACAGACAAGGACAATATGACACAACAGTCCACTGATATTTGTCACCTAGGAACCAGGTGCTTTTCCTGATTGGACAACTGGTAAGGGCAGTCAAGTTATCATATTTATGCAGACTTGTAAATCTTTCCTAAATTATTATGAGTATAGACAAATTTAAACTTTTGATTATTAAAGACAAGTTAACACCTCCATCCCCAGGCTACGTACTATACAATACTCTTAACTTTACAACCTAAAATTCATTCAGTAAAATTTATTCAGATACCTTTAGCATTTTCTATATTACATAATTGTTATGAACAATGTATTTCCCACCATAAACTACTATTTTCAATAACAAGTAAAATTATGACAGATATAAATATATAGTTCAGGCTCTTTCTGAATGAATGCTGAATGGTGTCATGTATTTGGGCAACAGCCAGAATGTGGATGACTGACACTTAGAAGATACAGAGCACTGTGCTAGGAAGTGGAAGCTAAAAAGGTGGGTGACAAATCATTTCAGGTCTTCAATATTTCACTAAGTACTTTTAGCTTCATTCTGCAGACTATCGAGAAATCACTGAGTTATTGTGGGCAGGAGGAGGGAGGCTTTGATCTGTGTTTTAAGAAGGTAATTCTGGTAATTAGTGGGCTCCCAAAACATATTTGCAGACTGAATGGGGAAATGATGACTGAAGCCTGCGGGGTCAGAGGAGAGATCCCATTACTGTTTGTAAGATAATGGGAGATAACGTGGAAGGTCTCTCATTCAGTGAAATCAGGGACTGAATTTGGTCAGTCATTTGCAAAACTTAACAAATCAGAGGATAATAAATAAAAGATATTTACCTCAGATATATTGTAGATTAAGACGGATATGAATACATTCATCCAGCATTATATAACAGAGCCAAGGCCCCTTGAGTACAGGTCTGTCATATGGAGTTTTGTATCATTTTTCCTGCATGAACCACACCCATGTTTCTGTTTCTTTAAATTGCAGCAAAAGGCAGTTGGAGTGCAGAATCTTAAAGAAATTTTTAAGGAAGTTTTCCCTAATCATTTTTGGCTCCCCTTCTCCATCCTTATTTGGATTATAATATTTTTCAGTCACTGGCTCTCATCTATTTTTTTCCAAAGCTTTCAACTCAATTTTCATAGGACAGCTCTCTTTCACACTCATATCTCATTACTTTACATAGTATTTAATTAAATTTTGTAACATAATAAAAAGTACAACTGCATTGACCAGCTTGAGAACAAAATACAACTGTTTCTTGGTAAATGTGCAACTAAATTGATGGGACCAGGAAAGTTCAACATTCCAGGCAATTTCTTACTAGTCTCCAGTGATAAGTGTGTGTAAGAGGATTGAAGAGTGTTATTAATGACATGATTTGACTAATTGGAGATTGGCTAGCAGAGCTTCTACTATGATGATCTGAGCTGGGGCTACAGCAATGGAAAAAGAGAGGAGAATAAATTGAAAAGGCATCAAGACTGTAGCTATGGAAATAAATAGGCTTGAGTTCAAATTCTGACTTCACCATTGAGTTATAAGCATCCAAGTTTCTGTTTTCTTACATGTAAAATAAAATTGAGCAAAATATAATGAAAGATTGGGAAAATCTACCTAATGCACTTAGCGATGTGCCTGACAAAGTAAATAATTAATATGATATTAAGTCAATAGAATTTGATGTTGAATTAAGGAAAGTAAAGAGTCAAAGATGACTCCCTATTGTGTACCTTGGCTGAATAAAAGATAATAATACCACTAACCGAAATAGGAAACACAAAAGGAGAAATAGGTTTGGCAGATAATATAATAATGTTAGTTTGGGATGCATTGAGTTTCCTGGTATGATACACATATTGAGATGACTAGAAGGCAGTTGGAAATGTTATTCTGGCTTTCAGTGAGTGGTCTTGGTTAGTGATATCAACTTGAAGTCATACATATAGAATGATAAATGAAGCCATAAAATGGATAGGTTTGGTCACAAAGAGAGTGAGGACATGGCAGGTTGGTTGGGGGAAATATACAATCAGACATGAGGCAAAATCCAAGATACAAGAGAAACCAGCTGGGATAGTGAAGCAATAGAGGCATATCCAGGAAACACAGGTATGGTTTCGGTGATTAGATGAGTTCTATCTATATCTTGCACATTGTCTTGGCTCAGCCTCTCAAGCCTGAGGCAACTTTTTCACTCCAGAGGTGTCTTAAAGCTCACCGATAGCACTGAAGGTTAGGTGGTTGCTATGGAGATTTCATAGTAGTTTTTGAAAGGGAGGCAAGACCTAGAGAGTTTTTTTGTTTTTTTGTTGTTTTGTTTTGTTTTTTAATAGTTAGGGTTAGGGTCCAAGAGAAGACTTGAGCATGTTTCCAGGTTAAAGAAAGGGAACTAGTAGAAAGAGAATTAAAAAAAATATATATACATATATATATATATATATATATATATATATATATATATATATATATATATTAGAAATCAAATGTGGTTTACTGTGTAATATGAGATTGTAGATTATTTTTATATTCATCTTAGTTCCTTTCTGTATGTTCCAAATTGTCTGCATTGAGTATATAAATAATGGACTTGGAAAAAAATTATTTTCTTTAACATGAAATTGGGGTAGTCAATGTTCCAGAAAAAGTGGAATGGCATTGTATCAGGAACACAGGTGGAGAAGAGAGCTTGGAGAGGGAACAGGGATGCTTTTCCCATTGAGAGAAGAAAAGAGAACGGCTTAAGATCCAGAGACATTTTTGAAGTGGAAGTGAGAGAGTTTGAGCAAAATCACATCATTTGGTCTCTATATTTTTTAAGTAAATTAACAGCAAAGTAGTTTGCTGAAACTGAGGAGGAAAGATAGGACTAGAACTATGGAAAGAGTGAAAATGTTTTTAAAACTCAATATGAGGAGTAGAAAAGGATTTACTTTGAAATTGGTAAAAATATCTGCAAAGAGCCTGGAGACACAGCTGACGTTGGATAATATGTACAAGTAGTGTAGCCGGTTACTGAGTTATCTCCCATGGCAACAGTTACCTGTCCATATAGTGGCAGCGGTTAGATTTGCCAGGCAGGTGTCCGAGAGTCAGTGGGCGAGGAAATCTAAGGTAGCCTTCACTCCCACTCCCGTGAGACCTTCCCTCTTATGTTCTTGGTCTTGGGCAATGACACCACCAGGACTGCTATTGCTAATTGCAACAACCTTGAAATCATCCGAGATCCCTCTTTCTCTTTCACGAACCCCATCTAAACAATCCCCAAGTTCTTCCCACTTCTTCTCCAAACCCTACTCCTACCTTTACTGTCACCATGCTTGTTGAGACCACTATCATGCTCTGGCCCTGGCTATTGCCTTGGCCTCTTAACTGTTCCTGCCCCACTCCAATTCCATTCTTTACACTCTGTCTTTTATAAAAAACAAAACAAAACAAAAAAACCAAACCAAACAAAAAAAAAAAACCACATCAAGTGTTGTTTTACTCTTTTTAGGTCCTTAAAAGGTTTCTGACTGCTCTTACAATAAGGACAAAAATTCTCAACACAGCCCACAAGGGTCCTTATGATCTACCTGGTCCCTGCAACATCTCCAGACTCAACTGGCATAGTCCCTCCCCTTGTTTTCCATTCTCTGGCCATACGGGCCTTCTCTCTGCTCCTCAAAAACATGGAGATAAAAAGTGACTGACAGAGGCAGAGATGGAGAGTGTCATATCATCAGATGCTATGCACTTTAGATAAAAACAAAATAATAAAAGAAAATATAAAATAGGCTGAACTTTGACCCAAATAGGTTGAATAATTTAAACTAAAAAGAAAGAAGGTGACCTTTACATCTTGTTTAGCTTTCCCAATGTTTAGGGGCTTATGAGGAAGCTGATCTGTTTTAGGGAATAAAAACTCAGACCTTTCACAAAGCACCAGACCACTAGGACAATGGTCTCTGGGCACTTTCCCTGGATGCCCCATAGCATCTTACTCTCAGCAGCTCCCTCCTCCCCCTCTACTCCCATCCGTCTCTGTAAGCCACACCCATGCCAGAGCCAAGTTGTCCTGGTTCCTTCCACACCTGGTCCTAATGATGTAACACCCAGGCCTTCTTAGCCAGACCCCCAGCTTATTCTGCCCCGAGTCTAGTTCCCCTCTCGTCTCTCCTCCCATACACACTCTGCTCAGATACTAAGCTCATCTTGTATTTTTAATGTTTGTTTATTTATTTATTTAGAGGGAGAGTGAGTGGGGGAGGGGCAGAGAGAGAGGGAAAGAGAGAATCCCAAGCAGACTCCGTGCTGTCAGCATAGAGCCTGACAAAATGTGAGATCATGACCTGATCAGATCAGAAATGAAGAGTCAGACGTTTAACCACTGACCCACCCAGGTGCCCCAAGGCTGGTCTTTCTAAATCATCAATCCCATCACATTTACACTCAGGTTGAAAAAGAAAAAACAAAAAAAAAAGGGAACCAGTAGAATGTAGGAAAAATGTTGAGGTTGTTTTCTAAGCTTGACACAAAGAGCAGAGAGGAAAAAAGGATGGCCTCTGTTTGAAAGGATTATGATTCAAGTGGAATTATCAGAAGAAAGCAAAATTTCAGTCAGTTGTATCTTTAGTTTTTCAATACAGATTTAATTAGAAAATATGATAAGTCAAATATTGCTCTATATAGCTGTGAAATGGCTGGGCATTGGAGATGATGTATGTTAGTACAAAAGGGCAGACCCTTTTTCATAAATGAGGCACAAATTTCTGTAAAGCTTAAATTAATTTCCATATAAAAATTCCACAAAAATTTTCAGGCCTTTTGTTTCATGATAGTAAGATAACACTTACGATGGTTACTGAAAAAAAATCCTTTGGAAATTGGTTGAAACTCAGCAATGACTCCAAGTGAGATCACCGGATAATATGTACAATTGATGTTCTCACATTTCCTGACTCGACAGGTGACTCAGCCTTTGTTCAGCAGGGCCATAGGGACAAGCTATTGCCTGTGGCCTCAAGATCACATTACACAAATTAGGTGTTCATAGTACTCTTTTCTAGTGGGCTGAGGGGGGGGCACAAAAACCCACATCTCAAACAGCTTGTTGGTTTAGCAAAGAGCCTTTTTTCCAAGGATCATGGGAAGGGAGCCTTTTTCAACCTCTTTATGTAAATACCAAAGCCCTTTTCAAAATGTTATGAGAGCATCCACTTGAAGTGCTTTATTTGACAAGTGAACAATGGTTTTCAACCAGCTCCTCAAATTATAGCCCCAACCTGGTAAACAAAGACATCCAGGAATTGTCTAGAGCCTCAAGCTTTACATGTCATTTGTCTACATAGATGATTGATATCCCCACCCAAGCCTAAACTGGATTCAGACATTCTGGAGGTGTACAAAGTGATATCCTGAAGCATCTTTTGAAGAACTCAATAATCTTGATCAAGAGACACCCTATCAGCAGTTAGAAGATAGAAATAATTCTGAGTGCAGTTTGGTAGCTGTCTTCTACTCAGCCTTACAAATAATAACTGGATGAAAGAGAGAGAGAGAGAGAGAGAGAGAGAGAGAGAGAGAGATTGAAAGAGAGAAAGTGAGTTAGGGGCTTGCTTTGGCTCCTAAGATAGCATGACCCAGAAGGTTCATGTCTCACCTCATTCCAGACCTCCATTCAGCATGCTACAAGAAAACTTTAATGGCATCAACCAATGTGGAACCAAGGGTCAGGAACCACACTTGGCAGGAGGGGATTTGTCAAGACCTTTGCTGCAGACTGGGAGCAATACTTGTTGTGGAGAGTCATTTTCCAGGGAGAGTAAAGTCTAAGATCATTTACAAATTCCAGGCGTGGCCAACTGATCATGGTGATGGCATTTCCTGAACTAGAGAATAGAAGAGAAACCGATGATGAGCAGGTCAGTTTTAGACATTTCGAGTTTGAGATGCTTATGAAACTTCTCAGAGAAGGTGTCAATAAGGCAGTCAAGAGCTTTAGAGAGTGTCTGGGGTAGAGCTATAAATTTAGTGTCAGAAGTTTAGAGATGTCAGTTGAAGTAATGAGAGGTGGTCCAGAAAAAGTATGTGAAGAAAGCAAAAAAGACAGTAAAACCCTAAGATTATCTACATTAAAAAGAGTAGCAAAAAGTGGCCTTCATGGGAAACATTTGAATAATAAGCTAAATTTAGGGGATGCAAGAAGGAGATCTGGAGGAACTTGCTACCCAAAGAAATCACACTCAGAACTTAATCTGCAGAGTTGTTTTTGGAAAATTATATTACTTCTTTGTTTCCAGATTTTCCCTTTCAGAGGAACTAACTGCAGAATATTACATCTGAAACTGAACTTCCAAATAAAGGAAATATTTGTAAGGATTTTGTTTCAAGGATATTAATCAGCAAGTAGTTAAGCCAGGGAATAATAAACAGTCATTAGCTGAAACATAGCAATGTAAATCCTAGAAACTTTTATGTCTTTTTAAAAATTGATTGTCCAGTAAGACACTAATAGCATAAAGAGTCACATTAATTGGTGCTTATAAAGTGATTAATCTCTTTATTTTCCCTCCAGTCATTGGAAACATTCTATAAGATGTCCTTGTAAAAAAAAAAAAAAAGTATTTTAAAAGGAACTTTACAAGAGCTTTCATTTTGCAAGGTTTTAGAGTGTGGTGGCATGGTTCTTGGTATCATAATTCAACAACAGTCTACTTTAAATCAGATGTTTTTATTTAGGTACAGAAGATATGCAGGACCATGAACTCTAACACTGAAATTTCAGAAAGCAATTCTTCCATTTTAACTGGAAAATAAATAGTCTGCTATCTTCTTTGTAAAGGAGGCCCTACACGATTAAAAAAAAAAAAAAAAAAAAAAGAGGATGACAGCTTTGCCAAATCCCTCCATTTCCTCCTTCTTTAGGAATAAACTAACTACTTAACATCAGATGACATGGAGCTCTGTGCCCAAGTCCCACATTCTCCACGTCCTGTTTCCTGAAGAATCCCACCCATAGCAAGTATTCTTTCTTCAGAAGACATAAAGAGGATGAAGATGCATGCAAACACAGTATTTATAGGTCTTCCCTATACATTCCTCACAATACTGAGTAGGTTAGGAGACTCAGTTGGTTCACAGTTGGTTTCTACTTATCAATTCCCAGAATTTCTAAGCCCTCAGGAACTGAATGAGCAGTTGCTGCAATCAGCAATTAGTAGGCCCCATTTCCTCTTTCTGTATCTTCTCCTGGTTAGTTCTGATGATCTTCCATCTATGTGTTCAGTCTTGCCCTTCTTGGACAGGAAATATTTACAAGCCTGGGGCCCTTGATCTCTTCACAGTCAGAAAGAGTTTAATATGAAATGTCCTAGAGGGAGTCCATTGGCTTGTGCTATGCTACTAAACACCTTGCTGCCTGCATACATTAGGGTGTGAGCCCCTTTGTACTGGTCTACATATTGCCTCTCACTCCTCTGTAATGTCCCCATGGGCCTCCTGCACTTGCCTTGCCTTTGAGAACTGTCTCTCCTTTGTTCTTGCTGGTTCTACCACTTGAAGCTTTGCCTTGATTCTAATTCAGAGGCCATGTGCCTGCTATTCTTATACAGGCCAACTAGATGCAGCCTGTCAATCTCTATGAACTCCCATCATGGACTTTCATGGCTTACCACTTACTGGAGGCTGCTACAACCCTAAAACTTGGTGCTTTCCACCTCCTGGGTGGGTCTGTCCTGTCAGCCCTGGAATTGGCACAAGGTCTTCTTGGGCAAAGCCTACATTACTAAGGGGGCCAATATCAGATTAATTACACTGATCTGCTCTGATTTGCTAAGAATAAAGAAATTGATGTATCCCTGACAGATCCCAAATTATACCATTAACATCTAATATACAAGAATGCTTCACTCTGTATCAAAACAATATCATTAATTATGTGTGTAATAAATTCTCTTGATAAAGTGAATACATTTTAAAAATGTTTTTGGATCACATGGATGTGGGGCCTGAATATTAGTAAAACCTTTGCAAATAATCATTTTTAGTAAATGTAGAGTGGTCAACTTTAGACTTGAAAGTCCTACAAACCAAGATGTTTATTCACCCTAGGAAAATGAGTCAGTCTCTCTAACTGCCCTTGATCTGTAGAATGAGAAAGGACCCAACAATAACTATACATAAAATTATCATGTAATAAATCTCTTTTTAATTGCAGCCTCTTCCTGCCCATTCAGCACACTGTAAGTAGATAGTGCTTTCAGCTAAATGGGGGCCTTTCCACTTAGAACACTCTTTCTTTTGAATGACCTTTTCTATTCCCTACATGACACGTTCCATTCCAAAGACCATCATTAACTCTATCTTCTGGATTTCAGCAGACCATCTTGATTCAGACAGTGACCCTGGCTCTATGGGGAAATTCTTTATCCAAGTCTAGCAGTTGTCCCTGTTTTCTCACTATTTTGACTGATGCATTGCAAAGCCCCATTTTCTCTATCCTACAGCAAATGTTGTTAAGTGTTTAAATCAGTAAGGAAGTTGAAACTCAAATGCTAGTGTAGGCCAAATAAACAGTTTTTTTTTTTTTTTTTTTTGTACTCAACAGGATGTCTGAAAGTCTTAATTTGCTACATAGTATACACCGCCAATCTCCAAAGGAATCAAGGGTGTTCACTCTTTCCCAAACATACTTGATAATGGATGTCTTCCTAGGAATAGCATTATTAATACCTTGTGGAAATCATGTCTGGCTGTATACAGTTTGGGAAGTGCTAGTATAAAAGGAAAAACAGAGATTTGGTGCCAGAGAGCTCTGGGTTCAAATCTTAGCTTCAAACCTTTTTAGTTGGGTGACTTATTTACTTAACTTATCTGTAAATCTTTTATTTAATTACATCTCCATATCGTTATTTTAAAAAATTCATGTAAGGAGGGAGGTAGATTTAAAAGCAATTTTTGTTTCCTCTTTTGTACTCCAGGTATCTACCTGGTGGGACTGTTGTAAGGATTTATAAGCTTACATATGAAAGGCACCTACCATACTACTTCAAAAGCTTGTGGTGTGGATGTAACATGAATATCTCACTCCAAAGACTATAGCTTCATGAGAGATTAATGGATCAAAACTAAAAAAACTAAGAGCAGAAAGCCAATATGCTATGATTTAAGCAGAGAGTGCATGTACAACACCATTGAGTACCATTCAGAATTCCTTTCCTTTGAGACTTAAGATTTTTATCATCTTAAATCATTATCAAATGACCCCTTAGCAGGCATTGTTCAAAAGATAATGGCATCTAAAAAATAAATGGGTAGAAAGAGAAGAGAACCAATGTATGCACTGCACTCCTTCTTGCAGATCCACAAGGCATATTACCATAGTCAAGTCTCCTTTTGGGGGACATTGGAGCAAAAGGTCGTAAAGAAGGGGGAAAGAAGAGGCCAGAGACATTAAAGATACACTTCAGACCCTTCATACTCAACAAATAAGAGGTGAAAGGGTTAGAGACTCAATTGTTAAATTCTCTAGCTAACTGTTCTTTTGGGGGAAAAACTCAATTCTATACTCAGTCTTATTTCACAGACTAGATGTGTTCCAGAAAAGCTGACCTTTACACAAGTTTATTAAGCACATATTCCCACAGGATCCCATTATGAGAACAGAGATACATTGCCTGGCAGAAGGAATAGGCCTACACATAGTCTATCATTATGTTGTAGTGAAAAGAACCACAAATTTTGTCTGCTGTACAACACAAGGAATGGGATCTCTCCCCCTTCTGAGGCTTCAGTTTATTATTGAAAATAGGGATGATGATAGTGATGATGATGATGATGATGATGATGATGATGATGATGATGTTGATAATGATAACAACAATATCCTTCTCCAGGATGATTATCAGGAACAAATTAAACAAGTTACATGAAAAGCTCTACTAAACTGCCACCACTCTGAGGATAGGAACTATGTCTATCTTGCTCATCATGGCATTTCTAGGATAGTCCCAGGGTCTGGCCTATGGGTGGCAGCGAGTACATCCATGTTAAAAGGGTAAATTCATACTTTATAAACTTAAAATCCCTGCACAAATTCTTGTTTTATTTTTGTTCCTTTCTTTATATATCTTAGGAGTGTTTTATAACAGTGTTCTAGGACTTTTAGATTTCACCATATCGATTGTTAACTCCATTTAATCTAAGAAGGAGCATTTTCAAATTAAAAAAAAAGTAGTAATAATGTTATCTCTTTTTATAAGGCAGTTATTCCCCCAAAAAATAACCATTAGTATAGTTAAACTATCTAAAAATAATATTACTTGCATTTATCGAGTGCTGTTTTATGTGCTTATATGTAATAACTAATGGAATCCTCATAATACCCCATAGGACAGATATTTTTATTACAACCACCATACAGATGAAAAAACTAAGGTACAGTAGGGCTAAGTAACTTCTCAAAGATTACAGAACCAGAATTCAAACCAGGTCAAGTGGCTCCACAGCCCTCACTTTTAACCATCATGCCTTGTTGCCTCTCTTAGTTCTTGATATTGTCTTTATTTTTCACTAGGGAAAACTTCATCATAAATTAGCACTGGTCTGAAGTGTAGAGAACCAATGATTTATTTTACTTGAGGATTCTTTTTGTTCTAAGTATCCTTTCCTCTGAAACCCCAGATCCCAGGAATTTCATCTACAATTTGGGGAAAAAGTGATAACCAGTTCTGATCAGAAGATAATAATGTAGAAAAAGAAAATATAAACAGATGAAGGCTTCCATTGGTAAAAAGAAGACAATCAGAAAGGCATATTTAGTGGGACTAAAATCTGTACCGTTAGAGGGGGCAAGGTATCAGGAGCAATGAGCAGAATTAAAAGGACATAAATCAGTAGACTCATGTACTAGTCATTAAATTGGTGGTGGAAAACCAGAAAAATGTCTACCTGCTAGGTGGACAACCTGGCAAATGTTACTTTATTTAACCCAAAAGAATGAAAAGAGCCAAGAGCATGAGTGGAGTTGCACCAAATGGAGCAGAGGGGATAAATGAAACTGAATTCTGCATACATTAGGCCTCTCCTCAAGTTCATGAACTAGTCAGTGCAGAGGTGGGCCATCATGTGGTCTATGCCCCACTTGGGTGAACTTAGAAGCAATGAGGATTTCAGGAATAGACATTTTTCCTTTGTTGGGGGTCCATGCTAGGCCCTGCGAATGGCAGTGTAAGAGGCTGACTGAGAGGCTGAAGGAAGAGAAGGTACTTTCTCTCTTTCTTCCAGATATCCTGGTTGCTTCCCATATCTTTGGGCATCTCAGCAGCAATGTTTTTTTGTTTTGTTTTGTTTTGTTTTGCTTTGTTTTGTTTTAATTAACTAATTTATTTATTTTTCATCTGCAGCAGTTACTCCAGTATTAATTGGTTGTAATTTTCAGATTTGTTTCCCACCACCTTCCCAGAATCAGCTTTAACAACCCCTCTCGGGGGCGCCTGGGTGGCGCAGTCGGTTAAGCGTCCGACTTCAGCCAGGTCACGATCTCGCGGTCTGTGAGTTCGAGCCCCGCGTCAGGCTCTGGGCTGATGGCTCAGAGCCTGGAGCCTGTTTCCGATTCTGTGTCTCCCTCTCTCTCTCTGCCCCTCCTCCGTTCATGCTCTGTCTCTCTCTGTCCCAAAAATAAATAAACGTTGAAAAAAAAAATTTTTTTAAAAACAACCCCTCTCAGAATTACCAGCCAGTTAGTGACCCCTCCTCAGAGGTCTGGTTCAACTGGGCAGGACCCCTCCTTAGAGCTTTTAAGTTCTGATACTTCCAACCTCTTGGTTTTGTTTCCACAGTGTAGGAGCGGGAGCTGCTTCCTGCAGTTACCTCTGGGTTCCCTTTTTCCTTTTCAGTTCTCTAATACCCATTTGGTCAATCTCTTTTTAAAAATACTTGATGTTGTGGAGGGTGCCTGGGTGACTGAGTCAGTTGGACATCTGACTCTTGATTTTGGCTCAGATCATGATCCCAGGGTCATGGGAAGGAGCCCCTTGTCAGGCTCTGTGCTGAGCATGGAGCCTGCTTCAGATTCTCTCTCTCTCTCCCTCTGCTCCCTGCTCTCTGTCTCAAAAAAAATGACAAACAAAAACCCAAACCTGGTGTGGTTTCTGATTTACCAGCAGGACCTTGGTAGAACAGTATCCATCGCCATCTGTTTTTTGATACTTATTCTTTATATCCTTCACCTGTCACTTTGTATTTGCAGATTTGCATTGTTGTAGAGGTTGGTTGTGTTTGTTTGTCTCTGCTTACTTATTTATTTATTTGTTTGTTTATTTTTTAATGTATGTGTTCTGACTTACCATTTAGATAAAAACTTCTGGAAGCACACACACACACAAATATACAATGTTCAGATTCAGAAAGATAAGGATTTAAGATCAGATTCTTCCATTTCACAAAAATAAGTGATTCTGAGCAAATTATTTAACAACTCTATGTCACTGTCTCATCTATAAAATGGTGACAATAATGCCTGCTTCATATCAATGTTGAAAGGATCTAAAGAGGAAAAAATATATATAAATGCCTTAATAAATATGCTTAATACATAAAGGCACTCATCAAATGGCTTTTGAGTTTATAGCTATGCATGATTGCCTAGAACACTGGCTTGTACACAGTAGGTACTTAATACATACTTGGGGTTAATGACTATGATTTAGCATTTTTGTGTTTGTGTCTGTGTACCATGCCATTGGATACTGGCTTGTACATAGTAGCTCTCAAGGAATATTTGTGGATGATGACAAATGTAAGCTTGGATTGTTTGATTAATAACCCACAACATATTATAATCCATTTGTTGTGTATATGCACTAAAAAACTGACTGCTGATCTGCCTACAAAGAATTCCAGAACATGCCATTTGGCTGAAGGTCTGTTTTACTGCTGTGGAACACCACTCATGGATCACGTGCTGGTACAATGTGTTTGACACAAAAGGTCTATTACCTGTTCAAGTGTCCTTTCTGTTAGGAAAGAAATGAAACTCTTTCCAGATAATCTTCCTTGAGGAAAAAATAAAAAAAGTCTGTGACCTTCTTTACTGACGGACTCCTACTATGCAAACGGCAAACATGCACCACCAATAGTTCACAAAAACCCAGAACAGCCATGAGGACAGTGTAAGTGTTTTGGTAACGGAACAGCAGAATGTGAATTCCTGTAGCTCCTCTGATTGCCCTTGAAGAGTCTGAAAGCAGAGCTGCATGTTTAATCACGGGGAAGGAATAATGAAGATCACGATGCCTGGGGAGGAAGCACTGTGTAACTCCAGCAGGCTCTGCTGAACACTCTAAGAGTAAAAATGCTTTGTTGTCTCTGTAGCTTGCTTGCTTTAGATAAGGTCCATCCCACACTAAAGGTAAAAACAATTAGAATCCTTTGAGGGTTTGAGGGGACATTTTTTACCTGTTTTACTTAGTCTTTAGAATGTATTTATATGGAACAACACCAACAACAGATATTCAGAATGTTCACATTTATATTTATATGCACTAAGCTCATTAAGAAATTGGACAACCAGGGTCTCCTGGTTGTTACTGAAGGGAAGGTATTCTGTCAAAATGGGCTAGTTCAGGGAGGTGACATTCATTTGTGAGATCTAAAAATAAATCATGACTCAGGAGTTTAACTGTGCTGGTATTAAAATGCTGCCCTCCTCATTGTTCTGGGCAATCAAGGATGTGTGTCTTAAATACAGGAGTTCTCCTTTTTTTTTTTTTTTTTTTTTTTTTTTTTTAATGTTTATCTATTTTGAGAGAGAGAGAGACAGATAGAGCACAAGTGCAGGAGGGTAGAAAGAGAAGGAGACACAGAATCTGAAGCAGGGTCCAGGCTCTGTGAAGTGTCTGCACAGAGCCTGACATGGTGTTTGAACTCATGAACCTTAAGATCGTGACATGAGCTGAAGTCGGATGCTTAACCGACTGAGCCACCAGGAGCCCCTTAAATACAGCAGTTCTTAAGTGTCAGTGCATGTAATAATTACCTGGGGGGGGGGGGTTGGTAAAATACAAATTGATGGGCTCAATCTCAGGGTAGACCCTGAATGGAATTCCCAAGTGTATTAGCATTCTCCTGAGAAACAGAACCAATAGGACTGACTGACTGATAAGAAATTGGCTCAGGTAGTTAGAGGGGCTGAGAAGTCCCAAGAGCTGCAGTCAGCAAGCCGGAAACCCAAGAGAGCTAATAGTGTAAATTTAAGCCTGAATCTGAAGTCCTGAGAACTAGGAGAGCTTATGGTCTAAGTTCTAGTCCAAAGGCCAGCAGGACTGAGACCCAAAAACAACCAATTTTTTAATTCAAGTCCAAAGGCAAGAAAAGAGGTTTATCCCAGCTCATGCAGACAGGCTGAAATTCCCTCCTACTACTGGAAGAATAAATATTGTTAAACTGTCAATACTACCCAAAGCAATCTACACATTCAATGTAATCCCAATCAAACTGCACGAGCATTCTTCTTGAAGCTAGAACAAGCAATCCTAAAATTTGTATGGAGCGACAGAAGACCCTGAATAGCCAAAGTAATATTGAAGAAGAAGACCAAAGCAGGAGGCATCACAATCCCAGACTTTAGCCTCTACTACAAAGCTGTAATCATCAAGACAGCATGGTATTGGCACAAAAACAGACACATAGACCAATGGAATAGAATAGGGACTCCAGAATTGGACCCACAAAAGTATGGCCAACCAATCTTTGACAAAGCAGGAATGAATATCTGATGGAAAAAAGACAGTCTCTTTAACAAATGGTGCTGGGAGAACTGGACAGCAACATGCAGAAGAATGAAACTAGACCACTTTCTTACACCATGCACGAAAATAAACTCAAAATGGATGATGGACCTGAATATGAGACAGGAAACCATCAAAACCCTAGAGGAGAAAGCAGGCAACAACCTCTCTGACCTCAGCTGCAGCAATTTCTTACTTGACACATCTCCAAAGGGAAGGGAATTAAAAGCAAAAATGAACTATTGGGACCTCATGAAGATGACATTCCCTCTTACTCAGCCTTTATGTTCTATTCAGGTCTTTGATTAGATGAGGCTCAACCACATCAGGGAGGTCTATCTGCTTTACTCAACCTACCAATTCAAATGTTAGTCTCATCCAGAAACATACTCACAGACCTATACAGAATAATGTTTGACAAAAGGTCTAGGTACCCCATGGCTCAGCAAAGTTAACCATCACACCAAGCAATGCAACTGTTGCTTGTCCAGGATTCACACTCTGAGCCACTGGTAGAGAAGAAATTGGGTCAGGAGTGGAAACTCACTACTTGATTTATCCTTATTACAGAGCCTGGTACCTAGGTAGGTACTTAATAAAAAATATATTGAGTGAGTAAATAAAGTAATAGAAGAAGGGAAGGGATGAAGGGAGGGAGAAAAGATCTCTATATAAAGAGACCTGAGTGAACATTAAACTATCAGGGTTCTAGTCTAACTAGACCTCATTTTCCTCAGCTCTAGAATTTGGTCTATATTCTCTCAGGTCTTTTATGGCTCCATATTTCTAAGTTCATCTCTAGTTTAAAGATAAAATAATGGTTAACAATTTTTAAAACAAGTAATTTATTTAACTAATAACAGTGAGCTTTCATTGCAAGCCTGTCATGTGCCAAGTACTGTGCTAAAAATTTTATATCTCATTTGATCCTCACAATAACTCCATTCTTTCCATTTTACAGATGAAGAAACTAAGTTCATACATTGAGTAAGTAGTTGAGCTGGGATTCTATCCAGGTTCTATCCAGCTCCAAAACCTTTCTTCTTACTGTACACTGACTGTACCACAAACATTTACAGAAGACCAGATATGGGCAAACCATCACACTAGGGGAAAATCTCAAGGCATTTATCATCTAGTGAGAGTCAACATTTTATTTTTTAAAAAGCCAAATACCTAAAGAAATTTGGAATAGAAGAATGGTCAAATGTTACTGGAATGTAACATTAAGGATTAAAGCACTATGTATAGGGGTTTTAAGAGTGTAAATTTTAAGATAAGACTATATGGGTTTTAATCCCATTTTCATTAATTATAAGCTGTATTAATTTGGCCAAATTACATAATCTCTTGCCTCAACTTCCCTGTCCATAAATACTTACCTCATAAGGGTGCTTACACCTACAAGTTGGATTACGTCCTCACCGGATTAAATGAATTAACATATGTAAAGCACTTATATAGTGCTACTCACAGGGCAATCAGTATATGAGAGCCTGATTATGATTATAATTATGATTATGATTATTATTATTACATCCCCAGCACCTAGCCCAACGCCCAACACATGAATGATAATCTGCATATAACTGTTGACTGGATACCAAGAACCCGTACTCTCTAGAGATTATAGCAGTTGCCCATCTAGCAGCTATATTTCCCTATATAATTGACCTTCCTGAAGCTCACTCTAAACCTTGGGATAGCTTCTTCCTTTTCTCAAGGTACCAAATTCAATAACATGTTATTACTACCTCTCTAAGTGTCTGCTTGTTGCTGGCTCAGTGATATATTAATATAGTTTTGATGTGCTACAGTATTAAATTCAGAGTAATAAAATGAGAAGAAAATCTGAGATTTGCTTGAAATTTCTGTTTTCAGTTCTCATAGTTGAAGATGATTGAAACTTTAAGAGATAAAACAAAACCTTTTAACCAGGAAGAAATTTTGAATACCCTATGTATAAATTGTAGGTAATGACCACTTGTTTTGCTTCTCAGATCAACTTAATAAAAATCACTTGAAAACTCAAAACTGCACTCATACTTTCTTTAAAAAGTGGCACATTGCCAAAGAATTCATAGCAGAGCATAGTGAAAGCTGTGGTGTGTTCTCTGACATTTAAAAGTATACCTGAGCTCTTTAGCACATGGATGCTAAATATTCAACAACGGTCTGAAATTTCCAGTGCTGTTGCCTGCTTCAGCACTTTAATTCCTAGGATATGCCAGGGTTGCACATTAGCATTTAAATGGACAGCCAAGTTCTGCAGAAACCTAAGATATATGTCACACTGTAACTGGCTTCAACTCCTTCAGGGGCTGTGGAGTTTCTTTGCCTCTTCTGATGTTCCAACTTCTCTTTCAACTTCTGCCTTTGTGGATTTGGGATGATCAGTTATCTGCAAGATTTATAACCAACAGCTTTGATGTCAGACAGATGTATGGTGTCAACATTCTGCAATTCAAGAAAACTCTCTTTCTCCTTTAGGATGTAATGTTGTGTTTTTCTGTCTGCTGACTGCTCACTTTAATATAATAAAGCAAACTTCAGTTCTCTGGGTTTCTCATAGGAAAATTTTAAATCAGTCTTCATTCCAAATTGGAACTTAATTCGGTATAATGTCCCTAAGCTTCACTAAACCACTAGGCTAGATCACAAAGGGCTCAGTCTCCATATACCTAAAATCCACAGCTGTTTATGTCTTAACAGCAGAACCACAAAGTACTAATTACTAGAGTGCTTTTATTTGGATGTGCTTACTCATCTATTGAAACTCAGACTAAATACACATCTTAAATCACATGTTTCTCAAAAAGCCATCATGGAATCTATCCTTTGACCTCGAGAGTGATAAAGGTACATCTTATCAATATTCCTGGATAAACTTACACTGCCTTGTCGGTATAACAATGGATATAGGAAATAAAGCTGGTGGGTTGAGTGTTAGACAAGTGTTCATTCAGACTGCTTTCCAGGGTGCTTCCCTTAGGGCTGTTGCACGAAGCAGCTCACTAATGATCATGTTCATGGCATCACCTATAGCTGTGCTGTCCCATATAGTAGCCACTTGTTACACTTTAATTAAATTAAAAATTCAGTTCCTCAATTGTGCTGTTCATATTTCTGGTACTCAACAGCCACACGAGTCTACTGAATTGAATAGTTTAGGTATAGAATATTTCCATCATTGCAGAAAATTCTTCTGGACAGCACCAATCTAAAGTCAGGATTTAAGGGACCTTAGAAAGGGCAACTAACCATCCCAGGACTGAGGGATTCCTGGGATCTGGGACCTTCACTGTTAAAATGATGACATTCCCCAGAAAACCCTAACAGGTCATCTGGTCCAACCATACACCTAATGTGGATATTCCTTCCATGAAATTCTTGACTTTGGACATTTCTGAGTCTGTTAGCCAAATGATGTTACGTATTAATAATGTATGTGGCTGAAGCAGGCAGTATTTGGAGAACTAAATTAAAGAAGATTAAACTAAAACAATAAATGGGTGGTCAGTTTCTGATTTTCACCAAGAGGTAGGAAGTTCACAGGAGCAAGTAGACTATTCAAGCAAACATACATTATGAAATGGCCCCACCCACTGAAAGGGAACACATTTCATAAGCAGCCTGCAAGATAAGTAATGAGTCCAGCATCAAAGGCACATGGCTCTTAGACATGTCTGGTAAATCAGGGTCCTGTGTCATATTAACAGGCAGGGTTCTGTTGAATTATTCTTCCCAAAAGAAATAAATATATGTATTGCAGTCATTGAATTCAAGAATTCAAAGAAGCCTTGGGGAGTTTTCAGCCCAACTGTAATTTCGCAGAAGAGGGACCTGAAGCCCAAAGCGCCTAAATGCCTTTTAAGATTCCACAGTAACGGGGAAGGTCCATATTGCTTTTCTAAGAAGCAAGGGCAAAAGCACAGACTACTCTAAATTCCTGTAAAGAAAATTAATGGCATTTTAACTGAATATTACATTTTTATTACTTCTCCATGATTTTTGTTTAGTGTTATTAAAACTATTTTACTTTATATTAACTTATATTTGAAGTAGCTTCCTATTGAGAAAATTATTAACAAACAGTGGATAGGAAAATGCTTTAATGTTATCAGATGGTAGAGGGAAGGCAGAAGTATTCTTATTTTGCTTTGGTTTCTACAACCAGAAGAATGATCACTTAATGAAAAGAGTACAACATCATTGTAAAGGAGAACTGAAGACCAATTTAGGCAAGGAAATGGAAAGAGAACATTCAGGACTCCTTAAATATGATGAAAACCCAGGCTCCAGACAAAAACAGACCTGCAGGTTTAAAGCTGGTTCCAGCTGTGATGTTGGAGAAGTTATTTTACTTCTCCATTCCTCAGCAAAGTCAATCTATAAAATAGGATTATAACAGAAACTATCCCAGAAGGCTAAATAATATGTATAAAGTGCTTAGAACAGTGTCATGCCTGCTTAATGCTCTATAAATGCTATTAATTCCTCCATTATTATCATTAAATTACAAAACTGATTTCAAGTGTCCAGTTACAGATGAATTATATAGCAGGGGAATGAGTAACTTGCAGAAATATTTGTTAAGTGATGAATACACAAATTACAACAAATCTGGCATCTGTAGTTTGTGACTGTTGCCTTAATAAATAACATAAAATACCTGCACTCAGACACTTGCTAAAGCAATGTTTCACAAATGTCAGTCATTTGATGAATATCTGTATTAGTTTCCTATTTCTGCTGCTATAAATTATCATAGGCTTAAAACAAGAGGCATTTCCTTTCTTACAGTTCTGGAGGTCAGAAGCCTAAAACAAGTCTTTTAAATAAGTTTACAATCAGGTTGTTGGCGAGGCTGGTTCCTTCCTGGAGCTACAGAGAATTTGTTCCTTTTATTTTTCAGCTTCTAGAGGCCGCCTGTGTTCCTTGGCCTGTGGCCCCTTCCTAACAACACTCCAACCTCTTGCTTCCTCGTCACATCTCCCATTCCTTTGTCTTTGACCCTCCTGTCTCCCTCTTAAGAACACTTGTAATTACATCATTGGGCCCTCCAGGATAATCCAAGGTAATTTCGTCTCAAGATCCTTAGCTTAATCATATTTGCAAAATCCCTTTCACCATGTAAGTGAACATTCACAGATTTGGGGATTAGTGTTGGACATCTTTGGGGGCCATTATCTAGCCTGTTATAGTATCATCCTCACTATTTGATTTTTTCCATGTCTGCTGACCCATATACTATAATTTAATAGCTGTCTTAAATCTTTTTTTCTTAATTTTATCTGTGAACTCATGGCTTCAATGAACTAGTTATATATTTATTAAAACATATTAAAATGACATTATTAAAAATTTTGTTTATCCTCTTACATCTTCACTTGAGCTATGGATGATACATATAACACACTTTAGAAAACCCTGATTATAAATTCTCCTATAAATTTACATCCCTCAAAGATCGGCTGAAGACCTTTCTACAATTTTAGGTAATTGGGAAGTCTAGCCAAGTCTAATGAGCAGGCTTATTATCTTCTCTTCTGAGTTTTTTGAGTTTTCTTCCCAGCATTATTTTAGAATACCTGAAGGAATGGGTTTTTGAATCATTATTATTAAAGCCAAAAAGAAATTCCTTGACCAAGTTACAGCTTACTGTTAAGTCCTCTACCTTTAGCATAGGCCAATACAAGAATCATCTCCTTGAACTGCATTTTATGATCCTTTTATAAATCCACAATTGGAGATATGACCCATTATGGTAGTGAGTGTTCTTTGTACAGGGAAGCAAGTAATAAAATTCCTGTTTGAGTTTAGTTCCAGGAAGAATGATGGTATTAAATTTATTGGCTTTCTTTTGTCATAAATAGAAAACAAGAGTAGCCTAATGTGTTTCTGTTTTTGCCCAAGCTGCTAAACACAGATTCAAGATGTAGATTAAATCAGCTCAACTCTGGGACCTTGGCAGATTCCTTTGCTCTCCATTTATGAAGTATATTGCTTTGAGGCCTGGTTGTTGTAGTTTGTATTGTGCCCAGCCTTGTTTGAAGTAATATAATATACAAGTCCTATTGTGACAGAAATTACAATTAGGTGGATTTGGATGTTTTATATAAAATGAATTCCTAAATCCTGAACTATATTTCATATTTTAAGAAAATAACTGTGGTGGGCATGAGAAGGTAACCACAGAGAACTTGATCAGGGCCCAGCTGCCATGCTCCCAAATCCATTCCCCGGTTTGTACTAAGGCCATGCTTAGTACAAATCAGCACTGGGCTGCTCCCAGGTTAGGGCTGAGCATTGGCAGGGCTACTAAAATAGATCCATTCCTGGGAGATTCAGAATGCCTTTGACAGCCATGTTTGGCTGGAGAACTTCCTGAGAGTCTTGCTGAATCTTCCTTAGGCTGCATGGTAGTCTAGAATCCTTCCATATGACTTTCCTTCCCTTTTCTTGTGCTTGGTCCTTGCACAGCACCTTCTCGGACTCCCACCAATTTTTCTCTCACAGAAATAAAATCTGTATGTATTTAATCCCATTGTGGCATTTACAACTGGAAAGGCCTAGACTAACAAACATTATGACTTTCTGATCCTTCAAATAATCAGAATACCTTAAAATTTTTTATTTGAAGGCAGATATGTATCTACTTTATACAGTGGTTTTACCAAGTTGTTTGGTTGTATATCTGTATATCTAAAAAGAGAGGGCATAATACAAATACATAATACAAAGTTCAAAGCTTTGTTCTGGCTTATTTAAACCTGGGGTTGTATCTGCCTCTTGGAATATACTGATGTGGAATGAACAGCTCAAGATCCATGTAGAATGAACAGCTTAAGATCTACATCAGTATAGCACAGTTAGTGCCTTAGGCCATCAAAAAACTGCTGATAGAATGATGAATGACGAAAAAGACTTCGGTAGCTATTACAGGGTTTTGTGATGAGATAAAGAGAAATAGAGTTATCATAGTGCTCAGGTATGAAGTAATTGGTATTGGATCTTGCTGACAATTCCTTTAAGATGGAACATGGGAGAACCAAAACCACACCTATACTGAAGGCAAAAAAATCTGGCCAAGAAATGATATACTTAAATAGTTGGCCTGAAATTTCCTTTTGAAAAGATAGGGTGCTTATACATTATACCCAACTTGAAGACGATATAATATAAATAAGTTTTGGTCTTCTTAAATGCTTCAATAGCAGCCACTTTCTTGTTTTAGCCTATTTTGAGTTATAGGACTTTCATCTCTATGCCTCAAGCCGTGGTGGTGTTTCAAGTTGTGACAAAGGGGCAACCTCCCATGCTATAAACTTTAACTCCATGCTATAAACTTTAACTCCATGCAGCTCTTTCAAATTCCAGCATTTTCATGCAGGATTTACAGTCCTGATTTTTAACATATACATACACATAAGCAGACTGCCAAGTATATGTTCATAATATATGGTGATTCTTAGGACTAAAGTATTCATATATACTTCATATATATATGATTCTTAGGACTAAAGTATTCATATATACTTCATATATATATATGAATATTGCAGTATACAATGGCCATCTTGCAAGCATCTTAGATGGTACCTTGTATCATAGCATAATCCCTTTAAATTTGACTTTAGGTAGCGTAAACAATCAGGGACAACTGATTCTTTTATTAACTATCATACTGTCTAAGAAGAGTTGTTTAGCTGATAAGAGTTGAGTCTGTGGTGCTGAGCAAGATTAGTAGTACATAGTACTCTAGAGAGTCTCATCTTCATTAAAACACATGAATTAGATATTGTTGGTGGATATAAATTATGTTTGAAAATTTTATGTTAAAAATAGCTTATCTTATAAAATATAAACATAAGTTAGTACCCAGTTTAATTTAATTTTCTTCAAAATATTTCAATTGAGTAATTGAAAGAAATATCATTTTAAAAGGAGTGGAGTGTTGAAAATAGGAAAAGCCATGAAGATGTGGAATTATTTCTGTAACAGTTTTAACTTTTTCTTTCTTTCTTTCTTTCTTTCTTTCTTTCTTTCTTTCTTTCTTTCTTTCTTTCTTTCTTTCTTTCTTTCTTTTAAATTGATACCATGATAATAACTACCTCTAAAACATATGCATATTGGGAAGGAGAGGTAAGAAATTGGGGAATTAATTATAAAGCTTATAAGAATTTTGTACGTTTATCTTAAACTATTCAGTATACATATTTTTACTAATGGAAAATACATACTACTTGAAAGAGAAAAACATTTTGTGTTTCTCCTCTACTTTTACTCTACTACTCATAATAACTCACTTTTGACACCAGATGTGTGGGCTTTTCATACCAAACAATTCTCCAGCTTTCTGGATACCAACTAGGTATCCTATAACTTAACTGCTGCATTGTACCACATCTCACAGGTTAGGGGCCTAGTATCACAAGAATACCCTCTCCCATCAACTTCAGATGCCAATCACAAGTCCAGGCTGTCACCTGTGCTTCTGACTAATTGGCTCTAAATCAGAGATACTATGACCTTCTCCCCAAATTTGATAATCTGCTAGAGTAGCTCACAAAACTCAGGAAAACAGTTTACTTATGAGATTAACATTTTATGATAAAAGGGATACAGCTCAAAAACAGTCAGGTGGAAGAGATGCAGGTGGAAGGTTTGAGGGAAGTGGCATGGACTTTCCATGACCTCTCTGGACATGCCACTCTCCCAGCACCTCTATATGTTCACCAACCAGGAAGCTTTCCTAATCCCTTTGATTAGGATTTTTACAGAAACTTCATTATGTAGGCATGATTGATTAAATAATTAGCCACTGATGATTAACTCAACATCCAGCCCTTTTACATCCTCTGAGGTCAGAAGGTGGGACTGAAAGTTCCAACCCTCTAATCAGTTAGTTCCCTTAGCAGCTAACCCCCATCCTGCAATTATCTAGGGGTTTTTCAAAAATCACCTCAGTAACATAAACTCAGATGTTGTTGAAATATGTTTGTTGTGAATATCAAGATATAGCAAAAGAAACAATGCAAAATTAAGCATAGAGACCACAAAAAGACTGAAAAATTATTTGTGGGACAGTATAGTCTAATGTATGTGTAATTAGAGTCTCAGAGGAGAGAAAATAGAGGGACAGAAAAAAATGTTTGAAGAAAGAATGTCTAAACATTTTTCAATTTGATGACAATTATTAACCCAAGATCCAAGAATCTCAACACACCCAAAGCAGCATAAATGTAAAGAAAACCATGAAAGTCACATTATAGTCAAGTATCAGACAAATAAGGAGACAATCTTAAAAGTAGCTGGAGAAAAGTAGACACATTACATACTGAGAATCAAAGACAAGAAAGAAAAAAACAAAAAACAAAAAACAAACAAACAGAAAAACAATTGGAAATATCTCTCAAGTAATATCAACCTAGAATTCTATACCCAGTGAAAATATCTTTCAAAAATCAAGACTAAGTGAAGACATCACTGGACAAACAAAGCTGAGAGATAACAGAAACAACAGTCAATTACAATTGACTTCACCTTTTTCATATAATTTGAATTATTTGAAAAAAACTTGCATTACTTGGAACTAGCAAAGATATCTCAGACTTCTTTGAAATTTAAAGGCTTATCCTCTTCCACTCTCCCTCACACACAGCATTACAGAGTGGGTCCATGTTAAATAATCCCAAGACATGAGGTAAACCTGTTTATTCCTAATACAAATTTGCAGGATTTCCTCATCTCATCTATCGTACTTTATCACAGTATGATGGAATTGTACTGTCATACAGCTTCTCAGTCTAAATATTACTAACTTTATAAGACATAAATCACAGAAAATCTAAATATTACTAACTTTATAAGACATAAATCACAGAAAAGAGAACTCCCCTTTTTAAAATAAAGGTAAACTGTATTAGTTTCCTCATATCTATATAAGGTTCCTTCTATCTCTGAAAGTACATAAGCCCAATAAAAATGCTTCCGTAACCATTTACTGAATAAGAACTCTGCAATGCTATCCCTGTAAAACTAATAAATACATAATTATAAATTGTGTTAAGTGTTACACAGGACAAAACATATTGCTATAAGATAAAATAATAGGGGATCTAATATAGGTTGGGGAAGGCTATACACTGAATTGCATCTGCCCTCCTGCTAAATTCATATACTGAATCCCTAACCCCTAATGATAGTATTTGGAGATGGGGTATTTGCAAAAGAATTAGGTTTAGATAAGGTCATGAGAGTGGGGCCTTCATGATAGGAATAGCTCCCTTTTTTTCAAGTTTTTATTTAAATTCTAGTTAATTAATATACATGGCAAAATTTGTTTCAGGTGTAGAATTTAGTGATTCATCACTTACATATAATACCCTGTGCTCATCACAAGTGCCCCCTTTAATGCCCGTCATCCATTTAGCCCATCCCTTCACCCACCTCTTTCCATCAACCCTCAGTTTGTTCTCTACAGTTAAGAGTCTCTTACGGTTTGCTTCCTTCTCTCTCTCTCTCTTTTTCTCTCCCCTTCTCCTATGTTCATCTGTTTTGTTTCTTAAATTCCACATGAGTGAAATCAGATGATATTTGCCTTTCTCTGACTGACTTATTTCACTTAGTGTAATGCACTCTAGCTCCATCCATGTACTTGCAAATGGCAACATTTCATTGTCTTTGATGGCTGAATAATAACCCATTACACACACACACACACACACACACACACACACACACACACACACCAGCTAGGTATCCTATAATTTATTGCTGAACTGTACCACATCCCATAAGTTAAGGGTCTAGAACCACAAGAATTATATGTACAATCTCCCACATCTTCTTTATCCGTTCATCTGTTGATGGACATTTGGGCTCTTTCCACAATGTGGCTATTGTTGATAATGCTACTATAAACATCAGGGTGCATTTGCTCCTTTGAATCAGTATTTTTGTATCCTTTGGGTAAATGATTCATAGTTCAGTTGCTGAGTCATAGGGAGGTAGTTCAAGTTTCTGAGGAACCTTCACGCTGCTTTCCAGAATGGCTGCACCAGTTTGCATTCCCACCGACAGTGTAAGAGGGTTCCCCTTTCTCTTCAGGCTTTTGTTTCCTGTGCTGTTAGTATTAGCCATTCTGACAGGTGTGAGGTGGTATCTCATTGTGGTTTTGATTTGTATTTCCCTGATGGCAAGTGATGTTGAGCATCTTTTCATGTGTCTGTTAGCCATCTGGATGCGTTCTTTGGAAAATGTTTGTTCATGTCTTCTGCCCATTTCTTAACTGGATTATTTACTTTTTGGGTGTTGAGTTTGATAAGTTATTTATAGATTTTGGATACTAATCCTTTATAAGATACATCATTTGCAAATATCTTCTCCCATTTCATAGGCTGTCTTTTAGTTTTGTTGATTGTTTCTGGGAATAGTGCCCTTATAAGAAGAGACAACAGAGAGTTTCTGTCTCTTTCTCTTTGCCATGTGAGGACATATCAAGAAGGTGACCATCTCAGAGCCTGGAAGAGAACCTTCATTGAACCTAACCATGCTAGCACTCAGATCTCAGACTTCCAGCCTCTAGAACCGTGGGAAAACAAATTTCTATTGTTTAAGCCACCTATCCACCTGTCACATTTTGTTATGACCACCTATGCTAAGATTATAAGGCTGTCAAGTAATGCCTCCCTCATGTAGTAACATTTCAGCTGAGACTTAAAGGATGAGTAGGAACCAGACACATAAAGTGTATGAAAAGCATTTCAGGTAGGAGATAGCATGTGAGTGGAACTGCAGCTAAGAAGAGAAGAGTGACTTTGAGGAACTGTAAGAAGGGCAAAGCTATGAGGGTTGAGGAGGAGGATGTGGGGATGGAAAAGCCAGATTAGACAGGTGCTTAAAGGCAACATTACAAATTTTTGTCTTTATCCTATGTGCAAGGTTTAAAGCGAGGTAATAATAGGAACAAAATTTTATTTTAAAAAGATTACTGATTACAGTCTAGAGCAGGGCTGTCCAGTGGAAATACACTGCCAACTACATAGGACATTTAAATTTTCTATTATTCACATTTTTAAAAGTGAAAAGAAATGTATCAAACTATTTTTACTGATAGATCTTATTTAACCCAACATATCCAAACCATCAGGTCATTATCATATCAACATACAAGTTCATTGACATCTTACATTTTTTACATTCAGTGTGTACTTTAAACTTCCAGCACATCTCAATTCAAACCTGCAGCATTTCCAGTGCTCAGTAGCCACATGTGGCTGGTGGCTACCACCTTAGACAGTGCAGATCTAGAGAATGAACTGGGGCGAGAGGGTGCAGGCATGGGAGCAGAGAGCTCAATTGAGAGATTACTGCAGAAGTCCCAGTGGGGCAGGTGTTGCTTGGGTTAGGCTAGTAACAAGTCACTAATAGGCTAGTAACAGAAAGTAAAAGGATTTCAGATTAGTTTGGAAGGAGTTAAGAGCAATAGAAAGGAAGGCATGTGAGGAAAAGCATTAAAAGGTAGATACAACCAGAAATAAACCATAGGATAATTCTAAGACTGTTCCTAATTAATGCTTTTGATCTTAAATTTCCTCTTTGTAGAAGGGCCTTAGCAGGATATACAATTTCACTATCACTTATGATTTTATTATTTTCTTTTTTATACTTATTTTTATTTTTGATCAACTGCTTCTGACTTGGTTTGCTTCAAAATTCCTATTTCTTTTTTCAAAATTCCTATTTCTTTTTTCATCTGCATAGTTAATTCAACTTGATTTAACAGATATAATTGAATGACAGATTTGTGCAAAGCTTTGTGCTAAACACTGGAAAGATTTAAAAAAATAAGAAATGAAACCCATATTAAGAAGTTAAGTCTAATATATGAGAGCTAAAATGTTTACTCTTTCTCTCCATTGTTTTTGCTGGGTTTTGTTTGTTTAGGGGTGACAAAATTACACTAGGCAGCTTTACTTGTAGAATTTGATCCAAAAATCCAGAAAAAGCATAAATAAAAGGAGCTGAGTCTCTATTATGTTAGTACACAAAATAAACCAAAATTTCCATCAACTGTTACCATGAGATCATATAAATGTATTTGCAAATGATCTGATAAGGGAAACATGATTTAAAACATGGGAAACTTCTAACAAGCAAAGACTTAAAGGCACTGCACTGTATATCCCCTAGATTAGGTTAGCATGAATGAACAAAAAAGTAGGTCCAAAATGCATTCCCCAAACACCTTCTTCAGATGGAGACTTCAATAATTGTCTGTGGTAAACAAACAAACAAACAAACAAACAAAACCACCAACTCCTGTTCTTCATCATATTGGATGGTCATTTTTGTCCATTTTTCCTCATGATGATGATTCCATTTTACATCCTTCAGTTATTATGAAAACACTTCAAATCCACAGAATAGCAGACACTTCCATTCTTGCAAGTGTAGGTCGTGCAGGGAGATCCAGCCATGTTGACACTGAGCTGCTAAGCCTTAAAATGCCACCTCTGTCCAGACAAGTTTTTCTGATATCATAGGCAGTGTTATCAGCTAAGCAGGGGTCACTGACTCAGCGGGGACAGCAATGCCTTTCCAAGATGACTGTGTACTCGCAGCTCAATTTGGAGCGAGTGGCCTGTAATCTAACTCTCTTTCCAGACACCAGCACTGTTGACAGCTGTGAGTCCAATTGTCTCCATTTTGATACAGCTTGTGTCCATTATGATCTAAATATTGACTCGTGACATTGGTGTCACACTTTGGGCAACAGAAAAGGTCAACGTTTGGATTCCAGCAAACACAAGTTATCTACTGGCAGAGTATCTTTTGGTCCTCATAGGAATGGAGAGAACACCTGTTTTCTTTCACAATCCACACCTGCCATTTGCACTTCAGTCTTCCTTCATGTGGGCAGTCACCAGAGCAGGAGGGCCCATAAAGACAGAGGCAGTCAAATCCCCCTGCCAGGTTGATGGAGGCAGAATCATTCCAACAGGTATAAGTTCTTAAAGCACATTCATCAATGTCAATATAGGCTTCCTTGGACAGTGAATAGGTCCCATCATTATAAAAACCACTTCTGCACTCACAGTCGTACCAACCAGCAGGAATAGTTGTGGCACTCTACGATTTCCCCTGTGCATTCATCAATATCTTTTTCGCAGTGGCTTCCTTTGAATCCAGATGCATTTGTTAAGAGCCACAGATATTCCATATCCACTGCCCTCTTGGCAGAATTCTCTGCAGATGGTCCCAATCCCCACATAGCCCAGTTTGCAGGTGCAGCAGTGTCCCGGCCAGTGTTGGTGCAGATGGCATTCTCATCCCAGTTGTGCTGCCCAGGGCCGTATTCATCATACTCTGTACAAGAGAAGTCACCCACAACGAATGTATCCCAGGACACAGTCACAGTGATATAAGCCAGGCAAGTTTACACACATAGTAAGTGGCATGACAGTAATGCATCTTGGCTGCACACTCTTCAATATTTCTACAGCAGTCAGAATCTCTCTGGGCAGAGATACAATCATTCTTGCACTCACAAGTAGCTTTTGTGCTCTAGTTTTTGCACTGTGAGTTTTCACCACATTTAGATCTTTCTGTAGAAAAGTTATAACCTCTACTGCATGTGATTCTTTTCTGAGCAGTTCAAAGGAGGGCATGCTTCTGTAATTTTTTAGTAACACTCCACCTCAGCATTCCCAGCAGCTTTTAGCTAAAATCCACTGGCTTTCTGAAAGGACTTTTCCTGCACAGACACATTTTGCTCAGCAGACTTTACAGCACTGGCCAGCGATGTGCATGAGGAGGGATCCTGGGGAGCAACCGGGAAGGGGACAGGAAATTCTTCAACATTCCACAGCACCACGTTTGCATGTGCATTTCCTGTAGTGATCACCATCAACCCAGAAGACTTGGTCTCTGTAGAGTGGTCCACTCACTTGGCAAGTCTTCTTGCAGTGACAGTTTTCCAAATGACTAAGTCTTGTCGCTGCATAATTTAGTTTTTTAGGCTTGGCCAAAAGCCTCTGTAAATCCACTATTCCTTGCATCAGGCTTAAAAAAATCACTGCAAGTTGGCAAGGGTGATTCAGGTTCAGACACTGTGTTATGTATCCATTTGGCATAAAGATAATATTCCCATCCCAGATGATGATTCCCTTGAATAAATCATGCTTTTGGTTTCACTGACAAATGCGAACTTGTGCCACTGTCCACCTGCCATCCAGTACAGAAGGTTTTCAGTCCTGTGCTTCCTGTTATGTTTATAGTGGTATCAAATCTCATCCCTCAAACCATTGCTCTTCAGTTCAAAATAGCTGTGTTCCAGTTCTCAAATGGACAGTGTCACTCCTAAAGTTAATGATTTCTGCTGTACAGTGGTCAAGAAGAATAACTCTTATTCCAGAACAGCTGAGTCAATTTCTTACTCACATGAGGGGCTGCATGGATCTCTTTTTGTATACCTTGGTATACCTTTGTATACCTTTGTATACTCCAGGTTTCCTCAGTTCATGTCCCCTTCCTACATCTTCAAAGTCAGCAGTGTGGCATCTTAGAATCTCTGCTTCTATCCTCATGCTATACTTCTCTTTATCTTGTCTTTCCTGTTTCACAATAGTTTCCAGTTTTCAGTTTCATCCAGAACATTCTCAGACAATGTGTACACCCCTATTTTTGGCAGAATATCTGATCATTCCATCAGGGTCAGTCAGAAGGACAAAATCACTGTAGGTATTTTGAACAAAATAGGGTTTAACATTGGGAATGAAAGACTTACCAAACCATTCAAAGGGCTAGGAGAGCGAATGTCAGGGAAGCCCCTGCAAGTTTTCAGGAAATCTAGAAGTGCAAGAACATAAGGAAAGCTGCTTCCATTGACCTTAGCTGATTCACAAAAGTGAATGTTTCTCAGGAGGATGTTTGGAAGCCACTGGAAAAACTTCACATTAACCATCTCCAAGCCCTCACCTGCCTGCCTGTGGTTGCCACTGAAGAATAGTGGATTTTTTTTTCCTTTTTATATTTTGAGGAAAAACCTCCCATAAGGGAATATAACCTGAAACCTTCTGGTGAGGGATTTTGGAAAATATAGTTCCCAGGATCCTTCCCTGCAATGGAAGGGAGAATATACAAAGAGGGTGGGCATGAAGCTAAGTTGAAATATACAACCATGCATGTGTAGATTGGACACATTGTTAGTTCTGAGATAAAATATTGTATGGCTATAAGTCTCAAATATGCAATTTTAACTTTGTACTCCCAAATAAATTTTTAATTAGATTTCTAACATTTATATCCTGAATAATGTTTCTTTCACCAGGGTCAGAAAGTACCTTAGGGAGTTCAAAGGCAACTAAGCCCTGGAAAAATATTGGGAGACTGAATATACAAACGGAAAATAGACCATATATAAAAATAGAACTTTGATCCACAACCTGCAGCAACCTGCCCAGGAAACCAATCCCTTTATGTACGATAAACAACCCAGGAAGCCAGCCAACTTTAAATCAGACTACAGGAAGCCAGATTGCTATCTCTAGTGACAATCCAGGAAGGTAAACAATAACTTCTGTAACAATCAGCCCCAAGTGGCCAGGACTTGATTAATAACTGACAGCTTCCCTACTTTTTGTCCCCACTTTCAATTTAGGACCAAGCAGAGAAAGTCAAGTACACACCCTAACCAATCACATAAGATGCTCCACTTCTAGTTAGCCTGCTTACAGCTTCTCCATGACAACAACCTCCAATCAGGACACACCTGAAGCCTTTCCTTTTTTCCACTCTGAAGCTTTCCCAATTTTGCATTTTTCATTTGGTTGATTTTATTTCTATAGCACTGATCAATTTCGGATTTGATCTAAAAAGAAACTGTATTTTGCAAGGGAAATAATGCATGGATTTCTAGGCACCAATTTTTCCATATGTAGCAGGCACTATGGCACAATGGTTAAGTGCCTGAGTTCTGGAATCAGAAAACCAGACTTCATCTTGTATCATTTTCACTGTCTAGCTGTATTATTTAGGGTTGTTAAAAGGATTAAACTAGGTGATTGTCGTGAACTGCAATATCTAATTTCATACTATCATTATCTTCTCTTTCCAATCTCATGACCTCCGTCCTGTTCCACACATAAATTACCTCTTTATTCATCATCCTTTCTCCATCTGATCCTTCCTTCAGCTCATCTAACAAGAAGCAACCAAATAAATCTTCCTCAACTACTATCATTCCCTACTCAAAAAACCCCAAGGCCTTTAAAGACATCCATAATCCACCTTTCCACATCTTCTCACTCTCTCTTACAAGAATGACCTTCCATGCTAGCCAAATACACATATTCACTGGTCTAGAAGTATCCCACAAAATCCCATACAAATGACAATTTTCCCTCCATTGCTCATATTTGAATAAACCACACCTCCTTTCTCAATATCTGAATCTTACATTTCATTTACAGTCCAGCTCAAATCCTCTCTCTCCCATGAGGCCTTATCAGACAACTGCATTCCATAGTGATTTCCTCCTCTCTAAAGCCCTAAAGCTTTTATTAGATTCACTGAATCATATTCTGGTTTGAATGGATACAACTTTTCATGTATGTGTATCAAAACCTCAGTGAGAAAATAATATTTCTGAAGGCAGGGACAGTAGTTTATTCTTTTTTGTGTATATGTAAGTATAGGAACAATAATCATTATTCAGAACTATGGTTCCGTTACTGTGCTGAACATTTCATTTTATCTGATTTAATCCTCTCCAGAACTCTTGAGGCAGAGACTATAATTAGTCACTTATCAGGCAAGAAAATTTAAGCATAGAGAGGTTGAGTTATTTGCCCAAGTTCACAGAATTAGTAAGATGGATTTGAACCATGTAGGTATCTCTGACTCCACAGCTTATGCTATTAATAACATTTGGTGGATTAATTAAACATACTGATTTATGAAATCTTTCCAGACATGCATATACATTTCCTCTCTTTATTTCCAATGTCCCCTTCAGAAACCCAAATATGGGATTCATTTTAGAGATCATATATTTCCACAATGCAATCAATTTCCTAAGGCATTTTTTCTTTAATCTGTGATCAGGAAGGCATCAAAAAGTACATTTACTGGGGCACCTGGGTGGCTCAGTCAGTTAAGTGGCTGACTTTGGCTCAAGTCATGATCTTGCATTTCATAGGTTCGAGTCCCATGTCGGCCTCTGAGCCTGCTTCAGATTCCATGTCTCCCTCTCTCTCTGTCCCCACCACTACTCACGTTCTCTCTCTCTCTCTCTCTCTCTCTCTCAAAAGTAAATAAACATTAAAAAATTTTTAAAAATACATTTCCTTAGACATGTAAGTTGTTCAGAATTGAGACATTGCAGAAGAAATCATATGAGACCATGATACATCTATTTGCCATTCATTCCTATTTTGAGCAGAATTTGGGTGCCACTATTCACGGCTGGGTTTTAGAATACAGGTCTTAGGTCCCAGCTAAAAAGAAGAATAGTTGTTATTTATAGCATTTCAGTAATATATGATGATCAGAACTAATGTAAAATTTCAAATATTGAATATTCCATAAAGTTTTATTGTGAGAAAGGATATTTTTGGCTTTTGATTCATTTGTTTTTTACTTGTTCTCCCAATAATTTTGGTATATATTAATTTTTAAAATGGTGTGGGGTGGGGCATCTGGCAGGCTAAGTTGGGAGAGCATGTGACTCTTGATCTCAGAGTCATGAGTTCGAGCCCCATGTGGGGTGTAGAGATTATTTACATAAATAAAATGTAAAAATAGTAAAATAAAATAAAATTATGTGGAGAGGTAGAAGCATGGTGAGGTTGGAAAAAAAGTATCTTACAGTTTTAAATTCTCTAATCACAGAAGTATATGAACTCCCTTGAGTCTTACTGAATTAAAACAAACAAACAAACAAACAACACTACCTAATTTTAAACCTGACCTCAATTCAAGAATGTTAAACTGATTTGGCTCTTTCTGCAACCCATGGAAAGGAAAGGAAATCCTGACAAGGAAATTCTAATTCAAAGAGGGTAATGTTAAACAAAGATCTTTCTCCAAAGTATAAAGAGGCCATATCTTTATTTTATTCTTGTTTGTTCAATAAAAATACAAATGTATGGAAAGGAAATGAAAATTTCAATCAACATTCAGTGGTAATTAAAAGCAATTGTAGTCCTCAGGCTGTTTCTTTCCAATATGATCCAGTGATCAGAAGGAATTGGAAATGATTACATTTTAACTAGAAACACATTTCTGTCCAGAACTGAGCTTCGAAGCATGAAAAAGGCACAGTGGTGGCCCCTGTTTGTGTTTCCATCTGGGGCTCTAATTTGAACTTCAGTGATTATTCTGCCAGACTTCTGGCTGTGCAAAGATCCAGAAAGTCAAAGCCAGCATATTCTTGTATGCTGTTTCATGCAAAAAAATAAAATTGCACCAATTACCATGTTTGCATTTTGTAGAATGGCTCTATTTAAATCGATTATAGGTTAAACAAGACTGTTTGTAAAATTCACAGCTCAGAGTTAATCTGGCTTTATTCCAGGACATCCGAATCTGAAAAGTGATTGTGAGCACTCTTGGAAAAAAAAATATTTCTATTACAATGGTCTGTAACAGAAAACAGTTTGGAACAATTAAATTTGGCTTGATTTTCAAATTAAGAAATTCATCCCATGGTTGGCCTTTTATCTGAAAGATTTCTTCAAATTCCATTAAAAGCGCTCATCATTTTCTGATGTTGTTAGTGCTTCTAAAATGACATCATCATCAGTGATAAGGATAAAAGCAGTAAAAAATGTAACGCCTCATGCCAGGAATTACTTGGTCATAGAAAGCACCTGAAGGCTGTTGTAGTTGCTCTGTTCACAGCTCCTGACACTGGGAATTCTGTTTTCTGTGGCCAGGAAAGAACAGTGTGAAGTCACAGAAGTCTTGAGAGGGAAAAAGATAGCTCTGTGGCCCCTAAAGAACTTGGCAACTTACTATATTTGACATGAAATATACAGCTCTTTCATTTTCTTATTCTAAGCACACATGAGTCTTTTTGATCAATGAATCTCTGCCCCTGATTCTTATCCTTAGGATCTAATTGTTACTTAGAATCTTTATGTAAAGTTTTTAAAGGATATGATATAATTCTTGGAGTTTTCAAAATTTCTTTACAAGGTATGAAAACTTAATTCCTATAAAATAACAGAGTAAGATCCTCCTACCTCTGTCTGTAATCATTCAGTGATATTTTATTACCAAAACATCTTCCTCAGGAAGATAAAGGGGACAAATGCTCTAATAGGAAAAGCAGATTATGATTCACAGGAACTAGTCAGATGCTCTCAGATGGCGTATTCTTTTCATTGATTTTACTGCATTTCACAAATACCTATATAATGTTTCCTACGTTCCAGGTGCCGTTCTCAACACTTTACAAATATTAATTCATTTAACCCATATATCAACACTATAAAGCAGGTAGTATTATTAATCCCATTTTATAGACAGGACAGAGAGGTTAAATAACCTGCCTAAGATCACACAGTTGGGGAGTCAAAACGCTGAAGTTCTGCGGTCTGTCTCACGTTTGTAAGAAACCCTGATGGAGCGAACAAGCATACGGACCACACAGACTGTCAATAAAAGCTGTTCAATGGCATGGGCTTTGAGAGCAAATGGTAAAACCATTTTATATTTGGTTGTACCTTAGAGGTGGCTTTTCATGTTTGTCATGTAAAGGGTAGAATTTTCAAATGCTGCCATAAAATCTCTAGCTGCATATGTTGAAAAAAATATACATAAGTCAGATGATTTGCCTGTCTTTTCTTATTAGCATGTGATAGCAGGGCTAGATCCTTATAATGCTAAGATTAAAAATAGAAAGAAAATTATATATGTGTGTGTATATATATATATATATATATATATATATATATATATATGGTACCATTTATGTAAATAAAACCATAATATGTGTTTTACAAGTACATATACAAAACCAAAGAAGAATATGTAGCAAACACATTAGAAGAGTTTAAATAAAACAGGAGCAGAGCTTTACAGGGACCATTAATCATAGACTAAGGTTTGTGATTAACTCAACTCCCTGCCCCTGAGGTCTGAAGTGGGGAGAAAGCATTTATCTATTTATCCATGCATGCATAGAATCTTATCTATGTATGCATTCATACCAACAAGGGAAAGTGAGACTGTTTTCAGTGTTGCTGATACTCATTAGATTATTTTATTATATAATAATTTTTAACCCTAGATAGCAGTAGTTCTCCCACATTTTAAGCTTGGAATAATTTGCATTATATAAATTATTAAGGACTCTAAAGAGTTTATAGCCTAAAGAGATATGTCTATATCAATTTATGTCTATTGATACTTTTCATAATAGAAATTAAGGCTGAGAACATTTAAATATTTATTAATTTAAAAATAACAGGGACAACCTCTTTACATATTAATATAAATAACCTATTTTTAATGAAAAATAACAATTATTTTCAAAATAAAAAATCTAGCAAGATTTTTACACATTTTTGCAAATATCTCTGATATTTGGATTAACTAAAGATAGTTAGATCCACATGTCTGCTTCTGCCTTCTGTGTTTGCTGGGTGTTGCCTTGGTTGATGTATATAAAGAAAATCTGGCCTCACATAGATGTGTAGATGGAAAAAGAAGAACATTTTAATGGCATTTCAGATAACTGTGGATATGTTTTGATACGATAGCGGAACTTGAAAAGTTATTAATGGTTATTGCAATGTGGAATCAGAAACCACATCAGTGAACTTTTCATACTGTGTTACGTTAAAATTCACCAGTGTATATTATACTTTGACTGGATCTTTTATACATGCATGTTTTGAAACAACATGCATTCATCACCTGAAAATTACTGGTTCAATGAGTTATGGAGATCTTCGGAATGTTGACACATTTCATTAAACAATATCAAAATATCACATCTGTTAACATTCATGTAATAAATGTAAATCTCATCCTAAAAGTCCCTTTTAAATTTGTGGAAACTTCAAGCTCACAGTGGTAGATACAAATTTTCCAAAAATTCAAATTTTTGTTTGAAAGCTTAAATGTTATCATTGGCACCTAGTAAGTTATTTTCCTTAAAGTGACATACCCACTTCATTTGTTGTTGATAAAATGATAGTGTGTAGACATTCTTTTATGTAAAAATGTTATTCAGCTTGCAACTCAAACAATGATTTTTCCTTTAGACAACTATTGAGCTTTGGTATGCAGAAGAAGTACTTAATGCGTATGGAATATTTATAAGATATGTACTTAAGGGCTGAAATTTCATAAATTTTCACTGCTCTGTCAAGGACATTCTTAAGTAAGACATCTTTTTTAACTGTGAGTACATGGTAATGAAGAACACAATGTCTGGTACTATCTACTTGGTTCCTGCAAAGACACCAGCAGATTTCCCTACCACCAGGACATACTAATAGAAAATAACATCTTAGCATCATTTTGAAAATAGTTTGATGTCACAGGATCCTCAGGGATTCAGAGACTGCACTGCTACTCTACAACATGAGATCCATTTGAACTCAACGCCTAAAGAAAGACTTTACATGCTAAACATATCCTAAAATACCTAATGAAATCCGAATCAGGTACTTCCTGAGTCTCAAATAAGAATGGCTTCAGAGTTTTCAGAACCATCTGTTCCTTAATTAATCTTATCCACCTTAGTGATATTTGCAGCATTGATTTTTAAAAAGATAAACATTTAAGTGAATTTTCAAACTTTCTTAACTTCCTATACCCAAGGATTTCACAGCTTCCCCAATGAGATTTCCAGTTAAATCAGTGAACAATTCTTTTGCTTTATGGCTTATTAGAAGGTAGTTCTGAGGCTGTTTCAGACCTGAGCTGGGTCACTGATCAATACTTAATCAACCCACACACTACAATTCACTAAATCAGTTTTTTGGAGTTGTCCATCCAATTCTGGTTCCCAGTACATCCCTACTGCATTAAACTCTGCAGAAACATTGCCACAAGTGTTCTAGTTCTTGCCCTTGAAGCACATCTTGAAATTGGTACTCAGGATATTTTCTGTGTTTCTGTACCCTTCTCCTCACCACCCACCCGTTTCTTTCAGTGTTTATGGGATGTTCTCTTTTAATATCAGCCAGGTAAGGAAAGTAACATATGTAATTCATCAAGAACATAAATAAATCCCAGTTAACATTAGTCAGTAAAACACTTCTTGGTAGCCTCATGAAGACAGTGGACTGATAAAGGGAGAAGAGCAGCAACATTATAAAGAAGATGAAGTTATAGTTCTTAGCCTCCATAAACTGAAAATATGTTTGAGAGGAAAAGCTCAGCCTTCACCTGAAATGGCAATAACGATTGGAGGTGATATTCAATGAGAAGTCAAATGAGCAATACTAAGTCAGTGCTGCTCCTACAACTCCAAACCAACTCCTGGTTGCATTACCTTTGCACTTGATGTTCCTTCAGCCTGCAAACTTCTTCCCTCAGTTCTCCACACTTTATGCACCTCTCAACTCAAATGTCACCTTAGCAGGGGGACTTCACCCTAGCTAAAATAAGATCCCCTATTACCTTATCCCATTTTAGTTTTCTTCACGGGATCTACCATATCTGATATATTATATATTTATTTCTTTGTTTGATAATGTCTGCTTCATTTCATTTCAATGTAGGTTCCCCAAGGGCAAGGACTTAATTGTTCACTGCTGTATCTCAGGGCCTAGACACCTCCTGGTACATAATAGGACACAAGAAGTATTTGCTTATTGAATGAATAAATGAGTGAATGCTATAGCAGCTCAGAATAGGGACAGGAGACCAGTGGGATTGACCATGTGGTAAGGAAGCAATTTCATAGCCTGAGGTTTGAGCTGGGCCTAAAAGGTTGTTTCCCATATGTAGGGCCAATGAGTAGTCTACTTGTCTTATAGGAGTCAAGTGAGATGCCATCTTCTCAGGCAAGCCTTGTTGGGGCTCCAGGACTGGATGAGCTGCCACTGCTTTGGGGGTCTCATAATTCTCCATGTTCTCCCCTATGTTAGAGTTCACTCTAGTGTATCTTGCTTCCTATTTACTTGACTGGCTGCCCAAAAAAGTACTAGCTCTGGGATGATAGAGGCAGTGTCTTATTCATAGTTGTATACTCAGCCATAACACAAATCTACCCCATAAATACTATTTGACTGCATAATCTTGTGAACTAAGCATAAAGCTCATGTAATGCAGTAGGAAAAACATAGTATGGACCAAATCATGGTTTGTGGAGCTGAGATATGGAGTCTGGTTTCCAGTTGGGACATGCTGTGACAATCCATTGTCTTAACAAGGCCAATATGACCATGTGTCCACGATGAGGCAAGTGAAAAAATAATTAGTCTGAGAGACAAATTATAACCATATTTCAATGCTCGAGGCACAAAATAATAAAGGCCTGGACCTGCCTGGTGGCAATGGTAATGTTCATGAAGGAACAAATGTAGCCAAAGGTTTTGGTCACTGATTCGATGTTAAGAGCAGCCATAGATGACTGCACATCTTAAACCTATATAACTATGGAAGGGTAATGCAGTCACTCTAGCTCACATTTCAAATCTTAACTCTTTTAAGAAAAGAATTTTTGGCAAACCATTCACCGTAATGGCACAATTTCTTTATTTCTGTAATGGCACAACTTCTTTATTTCAGTATACTTAATGGTAGACTCTGTCAGAGTTCATTTATACAGTCTATACTCTGATATTAAGCTTTTAAACAAAACTTTAAAAATGTAAGATTAAATTTTTTTCCTGATTGCTGACAGTTATCTATGAAAAGAAGTTAATCTGTAGGAGATAAAAGTAAAGATAATAAAATATTAAATTTCATCCAATTCTTCTTTGGAAGTATCACAGACTTCAGGGCTTCAAAAAACCTCAAAGCAGATAAAGCAAACAGGATTTCTCTCTCATGGGAATTATCTAAGGCTGCATATGGGCTCAGTGGTTCATGGGCTAGGCTGAACTGGGGAGTAGAGGAGAGGAGATGGGACCACACATACCAGTTCTTTTCTCTTCCTGCCTTAGAGGTCAGCTCTGGTGCCTTCTCTTTTGCAAATAAAACAGTTGCAGTAAGCTACTGGAAAATGATGAGCCACCCAAGGTCACAGGGCTGATCAGAGACATAATTAGATCTGGAACTCAGAACTCCTGACTTTCAGGTAAGAAGGCAGAGTAAACATACATTTTTAAAACAGTACTTTTTAATAGGAATAGGTAAGCTTCAAAAACCAAGGAACAACTTTGGTTCTCTATATCTCCTCCTCGGCAAAGAGGAACACAAGCAAAGAATAACCAGAAGTATTTCTGAAGTGATAACAGGATATAGAAAATCTGAAATGCTAGAAAAATCCATGGGAAGAAGAGGTGTAAAGATAAGGTCCCAATTGGTTTGACACAAATTTTCTTCTTTGTATACTGAATCTGGATCCCTGTCATTGTCACTTATATTTTTCTAACCAAAAGCATATGTGGTTTGTGATTATATCAGACCTATCCTTTCTGTGCTTGGTGCAGTTGCATTTTTCACCTTCAGGCATGATAGATTCGGGAGTTCATACGACATCATCTTAATTTAGTCTTGCTGTTCCTTCTTGTCTCTGCTTTTTTTCTTTGATTCAGTTTTTAGATCTCTCCACATGGTGGCAAATTAGCCACTATCCTATCCTCTCAACAAACACAGCCAAAGGTCTCTTTTTCAAGGTTGCAACAAATGCCTCCCAAATTGAATTCCATTGGCCTTTATTATGTCATGCGGCCTTCTATGAACGAGTCATTGTGATTAAGGGAGTGATAATTGACCAAACATGGGTCATGTGCCCACAGATGGAATGAGAACATGGGCCAGTTGCATCAAATTTCATGGACCTTAGTAAGAAAGAGTAATTTTCCTAGAAAAAAATCAGTGTGCTCTTACGAAAAAGAGAGAAAATAGATGTTGGGTACAGTGATGGCAGCTGTCTGCTATACCAACTCAACCTAATTCAAGTCAAAGTGTATTCCCCCAAGCAAACATGTGTTTGGAATTGGGCCTGGAATGTTTTCACGAAAATGAAGCAGTTAGACAGAACTTGTTCCATCTCTCTTGTATCTTTTCCTCTCTCTGCACATCCTTTCTGTGCTTTCTGAAATATTTCTTCAGCTTAAGCATAGTTTTTGCTTTCTTCTAACCAGCTTGTCAGGGCTTCAACTTGGTAATAGCTATCTCTCACTGTGCTCTTTCAGTTTCTGCACTGTCTGCTAATTGCCTCATTCTCATTAGTTTCCTAATTCTAAATTCCTAAGAAAGGAAACTGATTGCTTAAAACCACTGCCTGTCATGTCAAAGGTGATATGCCACAGGCTAGACATTACAATCTATGGATTGCCTACCCATCCAGTGCTGGTTCTTTTACTAATCAGCTTAATGAGGGTGGGAAAAAAATGTTCTTAACCCCCCTGGCCAGATCATAGGCAGTCAAATTTCCTTTAGCAAAGTGAGCTGGAAGAACAGCTTTTCTTACCAAACATAGTATCCACTTACTAACTTTACATTCCTACTTTTCAAATCACCTACTTTACACCTGGTACCCTCTCATCACCCACTCACTGCTTCCCTGAGAAAACATACCCTATCAAAAAGGGACCACTTTATTTTCCCATCTGCAAATCCACCAACACACATTCCTAAGGCTCTACCCACCACTGGTGCTCTGAATCCCATCCCACTCCCCTTTCCAAGGATTTCTCTCTAACCATTATCAGTTTCCTAAAATATATTATATATTTCTCTATGTCTTTATTATATGTGTCTTCCAACTTGAGTCTTTCCACTAGAAAATAAGCTCCTTGAGACAAGGATGCTGTGTGTTTAACACTATTCTCAGCACCTAGATTAATGATTCACAATAAATTTTTGTGGTTTGACTAATTTGAGTGTGGCAGCTGCTCAATAAATAGACCTACTCTTTCTCTTACTCCGTTCTTTAAGTTTGTTCTGCATTTATTTGGAAATAATTTCTGTTCAGAGAAAATTTACTATAAACAGAATACAGATAAAAATTTATCTGGTAGAAAAACATCTTTAGTTTGCTAATCTTGAAGATAGCGAAGACATTGATGTGTATATGTTTTCCAAAAAGATGTATGTGTTTTCCTGATGTATTTTTCACAATCTGCATAGCTTAATCAGTAAATCCAGAATACTTTCAAATTGTTGAGCTTCCTGTTATGTATATTTCAGGAATAAAATAAAATAAAATAAAATAAAATAAAATAAAATAAAATATATTCTCAGGGAGCTTTCAATCTAGTAAGATAACCAAAGTCATATGTGGAAGGATGATTATCACACTTTGCTTTATAAAGGACTTATCAAAGTACTAGTCAAATAAATTGTAATTGGTAAAGAAACATATTTATTGCAACATTTCTGTAATAGCAAAAGACTAGGAAGAACCCAAATGCCCATCAATCGTGGACTATTTGAATAAGCTAAAGTCACACCTACAATATGAGTACTGTGCAGCTGTGATCACAAAGATACATCGATAATTGAGAAACACAATATGTGTAGTCTATGCCATTTTGAAACTAAGAAATATAGGGGCAATATGCATACATACACATGCACACATTTTTCTAAAAAATGTCAAGATAAACCAGAAGTTAATAATAATGGTTACCATTAGGTGAGATGGGAATTAGGTGAAGGGATAGAGATAAAAGTTAGATTTTCAACAATATTTTGTAGATTTTTTTTGGAAACATATAAATGTTTTTGCATAATTAAAATATCAAAACTTAAGTACCACTCCCTAGAAAGCTGAAAGAAAATAATAATCAAGTGGTTTTTTTGGTATTTTTTTTTCGTTTGTTTGTTTTTTGTTTTAGTTTTCTGGCTTCATCACCCAGAGGAGACTTATCTCAAAGTGACTTTATTTTTTTTTTTTATTTTTTTTTTAACGTTTATTTATTTTTGAGACAGAGAGAGACAGAGCATGAATGGGGGAGGGTCAGAGAGAGGGAGACACAGAATCTGAAACAGGCTCCAGGCTCTGAGCTGTCAGCACAGAGCCCGACGCGGGGCTCGAACTCACGGAGTGTGAGATCATGACCTGAGCCGAAGTCGGCCGCTTAACCGACTAAGCCACCCAGGCGCCCCTCAAAGTGACTTTAAAGCAGTAATTTTTTTGTATATCCCTAGTAGGATATATTCTAAGGATGAAATAAATGCAAGAAAAAAATTCTCAGTAATAAAAAATTCTACTCAATAATCATAATGTTAGTATTAACATATCATCCTTCTGAAACTATAAGATAAAACAAATAATTATATTATTCCATTTAGAAACTAAGGTTTTCAATAAAAGGGGAAAAGATACAAATATAAATCAAATAAGCAAAATTCCTATAACCAAAATTTGAAATGGAAATAGTGTAGACTTCTCAACTATTTTCCTAGCTTTGACTACTGAAAAGATCTAGAAACAATAGTCAACTCAGCAACTAGACGGGATTCTAAATACTGTCTCCATTAAAAGGAACCTTGGAGAAATGGCTGATTCCAGATCTAGGGCAGGAAATATACAAGATGAACATAGAACATCTCATTGTTGAAGTATATCCTGAAAAGAACTCAGGAACTAACTTAAAAATGTTCTCACCACCCAAAGATAGGACAATTTGAGCATAGAAAGGAAAAAAAAATAATAGCAGTAGATCTAAAATATTGAATATGTTTTTAAAAACCATAAAATAATACTTTTACAATATTTTTATACTAATGCTTTTAAGAAGTCCCTTGGTGAACTTTTGCCAGATGTTAAGGAATTAGCTCATTATTCTGATTGATAAAGGAATGAATCAAGCATTTATATGCCTTTCCTATACTTCAAGATAAGCAAATAGTTGATATAGAAAAGCTATCCTTGGGGCACCTGGGTGGCTTAGTCGGTTAAGCATCCGACTTCAGCTTAGGTCATGATCTCACAGTCTGTAAGTTCGAGCCCCACATCGGGCTCTGTGCTGACAGCTCAGAGTCTGGAGCCTGCTTCAGATTCTGTGTCTCCCTCTCTCTCTGCCCCTCCCCTGCTCATGCTGTCTCTCTCTCTCTGTCAAAAATAAATAAACATTAAAAAAAAGAAAAAAGAAAAGCTATCCTTTATAGAAAAAATTCTAGCTAAGTAATGAAGAAGAAATTATAAAATTGGATTATTTCAATTTTGCAACCCCTAATGAAATAATTGATTTAGGTGATGATCATAGTCACCAAAATTGTTAACTGAAAAGCTGATGAGATGAAAAGATTTGGCTGACATTACTTAAAAAAAATGAATCACAAAAAGAGAGACAAATAAGCATACATCTCTCCTGATATGCTAAAACAAGAAGTAGATAATCCTGTATGAGGTATACATGCAAAAAGAAAAACAAAATCAAACCTGAATCTGATCAATTTACAGAAATACAAGAGACCAAGGAACACAATAAATGACACCACAGGAGCACAAATTAGCAAAATCCACAATATAACATATTTTTTAAGTTTTCTCAACAAATGCAAGAAAAATAAACAAAAGAAAAATGAACCTATATATTAAAAGAACACTAAAGATATAACAACAAAATGCAATTATGTGAACTTGCTGGGACTCTCATTAAAACATAGAACTGTTAAAAAGCAGAGAGAAAAAGAGATACAATTAGCATATCATATTCTCAATACCATTATTACTGTTTTGGGAAGTGATATTATGTTTGGGATTATGTTTTTTTTTTTTTTAATTTTTTAAATGTTTATTTATTTTTGAGACAGAGAGAGAGAGAGACAGAGTGTGAGTGGAGGAGGGGCATAGAGAGACAGGAAGACACAGAATCTGAAACAGGCTCCAGGCTCTCAGCTGTCAGCACAGAGCCCTACATGGGGCTTGAACCCACAAGCTGTGAGATCATGACCTGAGCTGAAGTTGAACGCTTAACTGACTGAGCCACCCAGGTGCCCCTGGGAATATGTTTTTAGAAAACCCAAAGAATCCTTATTTTGCACAAGTTCATAGTATAGTATTAACAAATAAATGAGATGATGTTTGAGATTTACTCCAAAATAATCCAGTATGTAGAAGGGAAGGGAATGGGGATGGAAAGGGAAATGAAACAGATTAGCCCTGTGTTGATAGCTGTTAAAGCTGGGGTATGGGTCCATGTCAATTCATAATAGTTTTATCCCTACTTTTTATATGTTTGACAATTTCTATAACAAAACATTTTTAAAAGTTATCTCAGTATCTTTATTCCATTTTCTTTCAGTTCTTTCTGGAAAACTATAACATGACTCATGGAAAAAAATAACTATGAAAATCCCCTTTCAGAACAGTCTGAAACCTTAATGAATTCCATAAGCATTAAGTCTTCTCTACCCTCCATCAGTTATTTAAAAAGAAGACTATTTCACACATCAACTGATATCAAATATTTATATAATGAACCTTTGACTAGAAGGTTTTGATTTTGCATGAAGGAAATACAATAAGTGAGTTAGAAAAAAAATATGGATTTTTTAAAAAAACACAGATTGTTTTGAGATGAGTTTCTCCCTAAGGTAACATTCTATTAATTTGACTCTCAGAAGGACTAAGGTATATTTTACTATTTGCCAAACATCTGTCACTATATAGTGACTAAAATTTTGATTTTTTTTTTCCTGTACAATCAAAACAATAGAATATCTTTCTTTAGACTGAAATCAATCCTCCAAATCCTTCTAATCTTATTTCCTACAATAAGCCTGTCATCTGTCCTATGCCTGAGCTGACAATGGCTTGGCCTTTCCCAGCCAAATAGGCTGACATCATCATCTTGAATCATGAATATATCTTAATTCTCATAGGTAACTATAAGACTAAAGTGATTAAACAAATGAACACACTGCAGCAACAAATGATAACTAAAACAAACGTTACATAGTTCCACATTTCTAGTAAGCAGAAAAATAAAGACACCACTTTACAAATAAAGGATAAAACAGAAGCAGAATGTTACCACCACCAAGTTCAGAGCGACTCCTAAAAATTGCATATCATGCCCAAATGAAGGCAGAACCATATTTTCTTCAAATATGGAGACTACATGCACGCACACATGTGTGTATGTTGTCATTGTACAGGCAATTTCACAGAATCCCTGAAAGTTCTGCTATGGTGTATGCTCAAAAATTCTTAGAAAGGCAGGGTCGCCTGGGTGGCGTAGTCGGTTAGGCGTCCGACTTCAGCCAGGTCATGATCTTGCAGTCCGTGAGTTCGAGCCCCGCGTCGGGCTCTGGGCTGATAGCTCAGAGCCTGGAGCCTGTTTCCGATTCTGTGTCTCCCTCTCTCTCTGCCCCTCGCCCGTTCATGCTCTGTCTCTCTCTGTCCCAAAAATAAATAAACGTTGAAAAAAAAATTTTTTTTTTAAATAATAAAAAAAAAGAAAAAAAAAAGGCAATGCCCCTATGCTATTTTATAAGAAATACAATAATATGGTTGAAAGCCATATACCCAGAGATCTGACTGCTTGGGTTCAATTACCAACTTTACTATGAATGAACTGTGTGGCTTGTTACTTATCTTTCCTGTTCTTCAGTCTTATCACCTATGAAATGAAATTATGTAGCCTTGAGACATAATATCACCTTCTTCCCAGGTTTTCATGAAGATTTTTTTGATGAAGTGCTTAATGAATGAACTGTGTATGGCACAGCATTAAATTCATAGCACTTGGTGCATAGTTACCAAAGGGAAAGGCCCTATCACACTGACATTTTAAGTCATTATGTTTGGGTTGAACTTCTTCTCGTCAACACAACATTTGGGAACTAGAGTGGAGATGCTCATTGTCCAGTCCATCATCCAATGATTCTTTTCTCCATAATGGAATCCTGGCCTTTGATGGGGCACATTGTCAACTGGAGTAAAAGACAACACTTCCCAACCTCCTTTGCTGCTAGGAGTGGCTACCCACCTATGTTCCAGGCAATGAGAATCAACCAGAAGTGTGTGGCCCTTCCAGAAAATTTTCTTGAAGGAGGTATGTCAGCCCTTCCTTCTTCTCCATCCTGCCTCTTGGAATGTGGATATGATAGCTGAAACTAGGTGCCACCTGAACTGTGATGCCATGTACTGAGCATGGGAGAGTAGCTGGACAGGAGTCCAACACCTGTATAACTCTGGGTCTGCCTTACCAGCCCAGAACTTCTCACTTCTAGATCTTTTCATGTGGGTGATAAAGTTCTGACTGGTTTTACTCATGAGGTTTTTGTTTTGATTTGTTGCATTATTTTTGTTGTTGTTTTGTCTGTTACATACAGTCAACCAAGCCCTTTATTTATTTTTTTAATGTTTATTTACTTATTTCGAGAGAGAAAGAAAGCAAGTAGGGTAGGGGCAGAGAGAAAGAGAGGGAGAGAGAGAATCCCAAGCAGGCTCTATGCTGTCAGCGCAAAGCCCAACGTGGGGCTTGAACTCACAAACCGTGAGATCATGACCTGAGCCAAAATCAAGAGTTGGATGCTTAACCAACTGAGCCACCCAGGCGCCCCCAACCAAGCCCTTTAGATATGGTCAGAGACAACAAACACTGGCTGAGAAATACATTTCATTTGTCAATGTCTGTGCCAGTCCATATGCAGGTGAGAGAAGAAACACAGAATTGCAGAAGATGCTTATCTGAGACTATGGCAGATTAAGAAAACATATCAACCAGGTAAAGAAATAAAGGAACACAATTTTGGGAAGATTATGAAAATGAATATATGGCTATGAATCATCATTAATATACAACAGTGTAATTAGTATACAGAAATTCTTTGGAGACTTGAGACAAAAAAGTAGATAAAGTGAGAAGAAACAACATCTGGAGATATTGTTAATGGCTCTGGAGCGTGAGGAGAGGAAAAATGTATGCAATTCTTGGGGCTTGAAAATGAGCCAAAGTATTTTGGCAGTTGAGCACTGAAAATCAGTAATCTATAATAAGTGAGAGCCACTACACCAAAATTGTTCCTAGAATGAATCCACTCTGAATTTAGTAAGGGAAACATTCCCATACATACTGAGAATTATTAATTTAATGCCAACCTTTCTTATTTTGTTTGTTTCACTGGTTATGGGTCAAGGCATGCACACTAATTTACGTTCTAAGAAATTGTTGGTTTTCTCTTTCGTAATAGCAAATGCAAATCTAATGCAATCAACACTAAAAATCCCGTCAGTCTGGCTGACCTGGAATTGTCTGTTAGAAGCTGATTGATGGGTCTCAAGTTGTGCTTTGTGTGACAGCCAGAGCATGCTAAAACACTTGCCTCCACACTGTGGCCGATCCATCTCTTTGATAGTTGATTTTTTTAACAGATTTTTAATCGTGCAACATATCTCATATGTACACGCAGCTCCTTGCTATTTTCTAGTTATATTCCAAAGCTATAAAGAACCTTCAGCATTCATCTGGTGCAGCCCCCTGGTTCAGGTAGAAGTCAAATTGAAAATACCAGGTCTGGGGATTATCTACAAAGCTTTAAGGCAAAACTTCTCTATTACAGACCTCATAACTAACTGAGCAGTCCAGTCTGTTATTTTACCACTAAGCTTGCTAGAAGTTCTTCTTTATACAAAATTTAAAAATATACACTGTTTTAATGTCCTCCTTTCCTCCTGTTTGGTCTCTGTGGACACAAGGAAAAACTGATCAGAGTCTTCATGGAAAGCCCTTCTTATTCTTGAAAACAAACCAGGTCATCCTTGATCTTCTTAAAACTAAACAGCTTCAATTCTTTTGACTTTTTTTCATATATCATTTGCATATTTTTTATTCTCTTCTCTGTATATTTTCCAGTTTCTCTACATTCTTTTAAAGGCCTGATCCCTCAAACTGGGCACATTGATCTCCTAAGCATCTGACTCATATGAAGTATGAAGGAAAGATCATTTCCCATATATGATGTCAATATATCTATATTAATATATATACATATATATGGGTTTTTCAACCTTGGCACATGCATGTGTACACACACACACACACACACACACACACACACACACACATGCATATAAACACACATATACACTGTATGGTCAGTAATGGAGCCAAATATGTTTTCTGCTATTCTTCTCTTTAGATGTGAAGAAGCCTGACAGTATGATTAAATACATAAATATATAGAAAGCATACAATATTTTTATTTAAAAGTTTTTCAAATTGATAGAAAAGCTGAATGACCTGTGTTGATGGGTTTAAGAATACAATTGAGACTTCATCCCTTTTAACCTCTATTCTGGTTTTGTATGTGCTACCTATACATACTGTAATAAGAATGTTGCGAGCAGTAGCTATGGTTTAGAAGTATTCAAACCAGTGTGGAAATTCTTCCTAGGGAAAGATAAGGAATACATAATATAAAACTGGCCTCTGAGAACGTCTGGTAAATTATGGTAAAGAGCTCCAAGATAATTGACCATTTACTATGTACCTAGCACAGGGCTGGCCTAAATCTTGTAACAAGTGCAGGAGGTGGATACTTTACTTCATTTTTTTCAAAGAGAAAAATAAGACACAAAGAAGTTAAGTAATCTCTTTGAACTAACTGTAACTATAGGAGGCAGGATTTTAACCCATGGCTACCTGACTCTTAGGCTTGTGCTTTTAATCATTACATTAAAGTACTTATGAATATAGATATGTCTAAACAAAGGAAAATTGGGGTAAAATCTCTCATACTAGAGAAACTGAGATAATCTAGATAGTCTATAAGAACCAAGCAACAGTAGGTGCTTAATCAGTACAAGAGTTTCCATACAGCGCTTGCCTTTAGCTCGAAATAATTTAGTATTAATTCTAGAAGGAAGGTGTTCAGAGGCCACTTGGTTATTGTTTCACTGGTGACAGCAACTGATTTTTTAACATGAGAGTTGAAGTGTGTTTGTGATTAACCTGGATGTAGACTTAGAACTGGCCTAGAACCTAGACCAGACAAGAAGTGAGAAATAGTGCTATATAATAACAAGCACTACTTTAAAAAAGTAGATGGGTCTGCTTATACACATACAAAACCTATTTGGGATTTTATTTTTCAAATGTTCCCCAGATGGTTTGGCAAAGGAAAAGTGTATCTAGAGAAAAGACTGGAACAAGTGAGGATAGATATTAACAGAAAGTTAGGGTTGTCAGATTTACCAAATAAAAACACAGGATGCCCAATTAAATTTGAATTTCAGATAGATGACAAATAATTTTTTTAATGTAAACATGTCCCCAAAATTGCATGTACACTTATATTTAAAAATTGTTCATCATTTATCTGATGATAATCAGATCATCAAGTTTAACTGGATTCCTGTATTTTATCTGGCAATTCTACAGTAGATGAATCCAGACAGGAGTGTATGAGCACTCACTGTTCTTCATTCAACTTTTGTATCAATTTGAAAAACTTTTAAATCAAAATATTATATGCTTTCTATATATTTATGTATTTAATCATACTGTCAGGCTTCTTCACATTAATGACAAATTTTGTTGTGTAGGAAAGGGGGAATTATAGCAAAACTGCATTTACTCCATGAAGATATTGAGATGGGAGTGGTAGGGATGAAATTGGCAAGATGAACTCAGCTATATAGCAAGCAGTCTAACTTGAAAGGTTCTTTGTCCCCATGGGCTTAAGACTCTCCTTCCCTGTCCAGAAACACCAGGGCAGCTTGGGGGCACTGAAAAGGAAATGCCACTATATATGCCCGCCCCGCCCCCCCCCCCCCCCCCCATCCCCAGACTAAGAAACACCTAATGGCTTTGCCTGGGGACATTCCTTCACTCCTCAGACATTGCCTTCAGGTACAATTGAGAATCCCATTACCAACATACAAACCAAGCAGATCAAAATAAGGCTCTAAAAATTAAACTGCCAGGGTGCCTGGGTGGCTCAGTTGGCTAAGCATCCCACTTTTGATTTTGACTCAGGTCATGATCTCTCCATTCATGGGTTCAAACCCTGCACCAGGCTCCATGCTGACAGTGCAGAACCTGCTTGGGATTCTCTCTCTCCTCCTCTCTCTGTCCCTTTCCCACTCTCTCTCTCACAAACACACACACTCTCTCTCTCAAAATAAATTACTTAATAATAATTAAAAAAAAGATACAAGTTAAACTGTCTTTGAAATCACAATGCATAACTAAGCCAAGATCCATTTAGGTGCTAAACGTAAACCTGCTAAAATCAAAGATTTAAATAGGATCCAGAGCCTCCTAACATAACAGACAACTTGTCCAAGGCACACAAAAAAAGAAAAAAATCACCTGCCACACCAACAAGCAAGAAAATCCCAAATTGAATGAGAAAAGACAATCAATTGACACCAACCTCAACATGAGTCATATGTTGGAATTATGTGATAAGGCTTTAAAGCAGCCATAAGAAAAATGCTTGAATAATCAAGTACAAATTCTCTTGAACCAAATGAAAAAACTGAAAATCTTGACAAAGAGATAATGTCAATTCTCTTCAGGAATATATTCAGTGTATTATTACACTGAATAGTATTAGTCAATGGATCATTTAAGATTTCTTCAAAGTCTTTGAAGTAAATGTAATAACAGTAAATATAGCCAAAGTAATATGATATAGTACAATGAATGGCCAATATAAAAGAAATGATATCTGGAAGGTCAAGCAAGGCATATAAGTTATCTGTGCTTGTTTGAAATTCCTACTTTTAGAATACTAGTGCTAGAAACAAAAGAATGTCTTCAAAGTTATACGAATCTAAGCAATCAATTCCTATTTGCCTTAAGGCCATTGCCAAGAATTTAGAAAAAAGATCAAATGTCAGAAGTCTCTAAGGAACTGAAGAAGCTAGGCTTTCCAACTGTTGCTCTACAGTGGGAATTGAAGCATCACAGAGATACACAAAAGTTATTTTCTGAAGTCTTATGCCAAGTAGAAGTGAAAAGTTGCAAAGTCAACATAGATGTAGTCTCTACATCCCCATCTACTAAGAAGATATGTGCTATGACAGTTGAACTGAATCACATTTAGCCAAGAGAAGTATTTGGTAACCAAAGATGTGATTAAAACAAATATTTCCACTTTGGAAAAGTTTCTAGATTTAATAGACATTATATAATACCAATAATTCTAGCAGGAGTTTATTGTGCACTTACTATGTACCAGACACTGTGTTAAGTATTTATTTGCCTTATCTCATTTAATGCATAAAGCAACTCACATGGTAAATAGTATTCCCATTTTACATGAGGCCACACGGTTTGCTTAATGAAATCTCATTTGCTGAATTTAAGTCCTGTTAAATCCAAATCTCTGATTACTCTATAACTGCCTCCCACTTTAAAATCATGACCGTGGACCTTAAGGGATTACTTGATGCTGCTAGCATTCAAACTACATTTCCCCAGGTCACTAGCATTTACCTTTGAAGGGAAACAGCTATAATTTCTTCAACTTCTAACCCGTCCTTCCTATCTTCACTCTCAGCTGGCTACTTTGCTTCCTACTCTCCTAAAAACATACAATCTAAAGAGAAAATTCTGAATCTACACACTCTGCCATCCCATTTGTTACTATAGATGAACAGTGTGCTCTGTGCTCCTGAAGCAGACTATCCCTGTGCTCTGTGTACCTCTCTCAAATAATCCCTCTCCTTTTTCCTTAGACCTCACCCTCTCCTATTCCAGGACATCCTTGAGCAATTCTCTCATTTCACACATGCATTATTATCTTTTTTCCTTTCTGCTGAATCATGCTTAACAGCATGCAAATATACTGTTATTCTCCCATCTGAACAAAATAAATAAATACAAAGGCAAAATTTATCTTCTTTCCCTAGCCACCGACCATGTACTATTGCATTTGTAGCAAAATTCAAAATTTGTCTGTCCTTGACCTCTCCATTTCTTCTCATTCTGTTTAAACCACACTACTCAGTCCTTCCCCAGTGAAAATGTTCTTGCCAAGGTCAACAATGACCTCCACATTGCTACATTCAGTGGCCCATTCTTACTCCTGTTTGTACCTGGCTTTCAGCAGCATTTGACACAGTGGATCACTTCCTCTCCTTGACATGTATTCCTCATTTAGCTTCCAAAACACACCTGAGGTTTTCCTCCTACCTCCCTTGCTGCTTCCCCTCAGTCTCCTTTGCTGGTTCCCCCTCATGGATCCAGCCTCTTAACATTATCATATCCAAGGCCCCCATCTCAGCCCTTTTCTGTTCTCAACCTTTCCTCATTCCTTCAATGATCTCATCAAGTCTCCTGGTTCTAAATATGTTCTTTCTTCTAATGACTCCCAAATTCTTACATCTGGGCTACACCACTCTCCTTAATTGCAGATTCAAATACTCAACTGCCTATTCTCACTTCCCCTTTCATATCTCAGACTTAGGATGCCCAAAAGTGTAAAACCAAATTTCTTACCTTCTTCCCATATCAGTCATAATTCTGGCGAGAAACAGATGGAACATTTAATTTAAGCAATTTGAGGGCCATTTTATAAAGGGGCTATTTACAGGGTGTAGGAAAACAACAAAAGTTAGTGCAATATCCCAGTGCCAATAAAGGTGGCTGTTGTCCCACCAATTCTGAAGGGCAATGGAGTGAAGGGGGAGAGCACTTGTTACTAGGGGAGGGAGAGAAACAGGAAGAGGTGTGAAGAAGGTCAACTGACAGGAACTTGACCCTTGGTGGAGGAGTGTAACCAATTTAAAGCAACTCCTTCCTTCCCTCAAATCTCTCATCAGTATTCCTCATTGACTGGACATAGCTGGAAAGGTAGAGAGCAAGAGATCAGCCAGTGCATTCTGTAGAGGCCAGCCTCCTGGGGCACATAACAGAATGAAGATGGACAGAAAGTGGGTCTAGAGAGGCAAATAAAAAATATCCTGTCCACTCTCAAAACAACTCCACCTAGAGTTTCCCCCCTATCAATGCGTGGAAAAGACATCCTGCTTATTCTAAGCAAAAATCTTAGAGTCATCTTTGACTCTCTTACATCTAATCTATAACGAGATCTCAATGGCCCTACCATTCAAATATATCCAGAAGCTGACCACTTCTCACCACCTCCACCGGTACCATTCACATTGAGCCACGTCTTGCCATTTACAACTCACAGCTTTGCCTATTTCCAACCTTAACCCTGTACATGAAATTTTATACATAGTAAACAGAGTAAGCTCTTATATCTTTCTAGAAATTTATCCATTTCATCTAAATTTTCTAATTTATTGGCATTTAATTGTTCAGAGTCTTTCTATATAATCCGTTTTATTTCTTTAAGTTTGGTAGTAATGTCTCCTTCTTCATTTCTGATTCTAGTAATTTTAGTCTTCTGTATGTTTTTTTTTTCTTGGTCACTTAACTAAAAGTTTCTTAATTTTATTAATCTTTTGAAAATATCAGCTTTTGTTTTTATGGATTTTCTCTATTGTTTTTTCATTCTTTACTTCATTAATTTATTTTTTAATCTTTATTTTTCTTTTTTTTTCTGCTTGCTTTAGGTTTAGTTGATCTTCTCTTTCCAATGTATTAGGTGGAAGGTTAGGTTATTGATTTCAAATTTCATCTTTTCTGAATAGGAGTGTACAGCTATAAATTTTCCTCTAAACATCATTTTAGCTGCATAAGTTTTGGTATGTTGTATCTTCACTTTCATCCATCTCAAAGTATTTTATAATTTCTTTTGGAATTTCTTCTTTTAATCATTAGTTACTTAGGAATATGTTATTCAGTTCCCACATATTGGAGGGTTTTCCAATTTTTTTCCTGTTAACGATTTCTAATTTTATTCCATTGTGGTCAGATAACATATTTGTATTCTTTTATAATTTTTACCATTTACAATTTATTAAGATTTTGTTTTATGGCCCAGTATATGGTCTCTCCTAGAAAAATTTCCATGTACACTTGAGGGGAATGTATACTCTGCTGTTGTTGTATGTAGTGTTCTATTGATGTCTACTAGGTATAGTTGGTTTATAGTTTTGTTCAAGTCTTTTATTTCCTTATTGATCTTCTGCCTCACTGCTCTACCCATTATTGAAAGTGGGTTATTGAAGTTTCCAACTATTATTGTTGTATTGTCTATTTCAGTTTTTGCCTCATGTATTTTAGTGCGCTATTAAGTGCATATATGTTTATAATTATTATATATTCCTGATACATTGACAACATTATTCAATGTCTCTCTTTATCTCTCATAACAAGTTTTGTTTTTAGGTTTATTTTGTCTGATACTACAGATTTCCTGTGAGTGCTATTTGTATGATGTATCTTTTTTTCATCCTTTTACCATCAACCTACTGAATTTTTTAATCTAAAATGTATCTCCTACAGACAGAATATAGTTAAATTGTACTTGTTTTTTTAATCCAATCTAACAATCTCTGACTTTTGACAGAACTATTTAATCCATTTTATTTTAATTGAATTATTAAATAATTAGATTTATATCTGCTATTCAACTGTTTTTCTATTTATCTGTCTTTGTTTTTGTTACTTTATTTCTCCTGCACTGCTTTCCTTTGTGTTGTGAATATTTTCTAGTGTATCATTTTAATTTCTCTAATGATTTTTTCCACCATATTATTTTGAGTTATTTCCTTAGTGGTTGCTCTAGGGCTTACCTTATCTTATTAAACACTGTTCCAATTTTACACAAATTTAATTCTCGTGAGTTATAATAATATTACTGCTATATAATCCTATTGCCTTTCCCCTTTTTTGTGGTATTGTTGCTATAAGTATTACATCCATAAATGTTACAAGCCCATAACTACATCATTATAATTATTACTTTATGTAATTTTATGTCTTTTAAAGAAGCCGAGAAGAAAAAAGAATAGCAAGTATATACTCACAGTTTTCATTATCTTAAACTTTTATTTATCATTTTCAGCGCTTTTCATTTTTTCTTGTAAATATGAGTTACCATTTGGAGTCATTTCCTAAGCCTAATACACTTTGCTACTACCTGTCTCCTTTATACTATTATTGGCAATTATATCACATTTTTATATGTCATAGTCCTCTAAACACATAATGTGTTTGACATATAATTATTTTTGTACATCACTTTATACAATTACTTTTTAAATCTGTTAAGAACAGAAAGAAAAATGTGCATTTATACTGCCTTTTATAATTATATAATTATTCATATTAGTGCTCTTTTTTTCATGTGTATTTTATTTTATTTTTTTTTAATTTTTTTTTTCAACGTTTTTATTTATTTATGGGACAGACAGAGACAGAGCATGAACGGGGGAGGGGCAGAGAGAGAGGGAGACACAGAATCGGAAACAGGCTCCAGGCTCTGAGCCATCAGCCCAGAGCCTGACGCGGGGCTCGAACTCACAGACCGCGAGATCGTGACCTGGCTGAAGTCGGACGCTTAACCGACTGCGCCACCCAGGCGCCCCTTCATGTGTATTTTAATTACCATCTGGGGGTAACTTGCTTTCAGTCTAAAGAACTTCCTTTAGTATTTCTTGCAAGCAAAGTCTGCTAGTAGAAAATTTGCTTAGATTTTGTTTTTCTGGGATGTCTATTTCACTTTCATTTAAAAAAAAAAAAGCTTTGCTGGATACAGGATTCTTAATTGACTTTTTTTTTTTTTTTTTCCCATTGAGCACTTCAAGTATATCATCCCACTGTCTTTGGCCGCCTTTGTTTCTAGGTCAGCTGTTAATCTAATTGCAGTGCCTGTAAATGAGAAGTCATTTTTCTCTCCCTGCTTTCCAGATTTTCTGTCTTTGGCTTTCAATATTTTTGCTGACATGTCTATTTTTATATTTCTTTGTATTTATCCTACTTGGAGTTCAGTAAGATTCCTGGCTGCATAAATTACATTTTAAATTTCATTAGCTTTCAGCCATTATTGTTTCAAATATTTCCCTTCTCCTTTTGTCTCTCCTCTCCTTCTGGTATTCCCATTACATTGATGCTGGTGCACTTAATGGTGTCCCATGTTTCTCTGAGGTACACTGTTATTCTGGGATGACAGTGGTTTTGTCAGGGCTCTCTTTGTCTCTTTCCCTGACCACACCCAGTTGTTAAGCTCCACTAATTGTAGGCTGACTGCTGTGTTGTTTTCAACAGTGCTTTGTGTCATAAATCACTTCATAGACTGATCCAATCAGAATTTGACACCTTTGAAGGGATAATTCCCAAAGTCAGTGTATGAGCTTTGTTCTGAGCCCAGGAGGGCTTTTCCCAGCTGTCTCTTCCCAGCTCTCTGGAAAACTAGCTGACCTACATCCAGTTTAATCTTATCACCAAAGAATCTATCAGTCTCCTCCTACTTGGAGGAATTTTGCCACAACTGCCACTGCTTTTGAATCACTTTAGGCTTGAACTTCTCTACACTGTTGCAAATGAAGTGAATCCTTTGAGGAATGATTTCAAGTTGTCTGTTTTATGGTCTGCTTTTCCTCCTAGGTAAAATCTCTGAGCCATGGCATTGATATTAGGGGTGGAGACAATGATGCAAATCTCCCTGAGTGACTCCCCACTTTAGGAGTTGAGCACTCTGCGGGACAACAGCCCTAGGTCTGCTCAGCTGGCTTCTCTCAGCATGGAACTTCTATTCCACACGACAATGAAAGAGCAATCAGAGTCTCCATATTCTCAATGGTGCCATGTTCAAAGTATAGCCTCGATCCCATGAGTGGGCTGAGTGGGGGCTGGGTAGGAAAAAGATACTAACCTGGGACTTAGCCTCAGCAACAGGTAACTGGAAACAGATGAGAAATGCTTAGGCACTGCTCCTCCTGAAATGATAGCCCTCCAACTATGAGCTGACTGGAAAGTGAGCCCTGTGTTTAAGATAGTACCATTCTGGAGTTTCCATCTCACTGAGCTGAGAGTTGGGAGATTGCGGGTCTTGGTTCAAATGCCACAGACAATTGCAGTTCTTACCAAGTTTTGGTAGATTTTCTTGAATAAATGTGTCTTTATTTTGCTATATGTTCTCTGGGTCATTTCCAGAGAGACCTTAACTGGTTGATTTAAAAATAATTTTCACTAGTTTCCATGGGGAGTGGATCTGTGGAACTCCTCACACTGTAATGACAGAGGTGGAACTCTCCTCTAAAGTAAGCTTTCAAAACATAAGTGAGATCATACCACTCCTCTGCTCAGAATCCTCCAATCTCTCACACTCCCTAAGAAGAAAAACTGAAGTCTCTAAAATAGCCCAAAGAGGGGCACCTGGGTGGCTCAGTCGGTTAGGCATCCGACTTTGGCTCAGGTCATGATGTTGGTGAATTCGAGCCCTGCTTCAGACTCTGCGCTGACAGCTCAGCGTGAGTCTGGAGCCTGGAGCCTGCTTCAGATTCTGTGTCTCCCTCTCTGTTCCTCTCCTGTTCATGCTCTCTCTCTCTCAAAAATAAATGAACATTTAAAAAAAAATTTAATAAAATAGCCCAAATGACCCTGTAACCCACTTACCTCTGCCAACCTCTTTGACCTCATTTTGTGCTTTTCTCCCCCTTGCTTACCTTGTTCCAGCTACTCTGGCCTCCTTGGTGTCCTCAAACCAAGTTTGAGGTTTGCTGATGTCAGCAAACTTATACTACTAGGCTTTACACTTGTTGTTCCCTCTGCCCAGAATGCTCTTCCCCTCGATGGCCACAAAGCTAACCCTCTCATCTCCTTCAAGCAATTATTCTAATATCACCTTTTCAGTGAAATCTACCCTGACTATTCTATTTAATACGGAATCCACTCCTGACCCTCCCAGCATTCCCAATCCCCCATCTTAAAAATATTTATAGTATGTATACCTTTTAACATGTTATACAATTTGGCAATATATTGAAGTTAATAGTTTTTATTGTCAGTCTCTTTTAGTAGCATGTAATAAGCTTCAGGAGGGCAAGGATTTTTGCCCTTTTTGTTCACTGATATATTCTGATTATCTACAACAGTGCTGTCACTAGCAAATGCTAAATTAATAATTGTTGAATGAGTACTGATTTGAAGAAATAATGGAATTGGGATTTGATCAAGAGATCATGCTTTTAATCACAAACCTATGTTGAGACCACTTTCAAACTTTAGGTCCTGCTTAAATAAAATTCATGGGTTCAAATAATATTTTACAAATATTTATAAGCATAATGAGTTCTTTAAAGTGTTCATCTTGGGGCGCCTGGGTGGCGCAGTCGGTTAAGCGTCCGACTTCAGCCAGGTCACGATCTCGCGGTGCGTGAGTTCGAGCCCCGCATCGGGCTCTGGGCTGATGGCTCAGAGCCTGGAGCCTGTTTCCGATTCTGTGTCTCCCTCTCTCTCTGCCCCTCCCCCGTTCATGCTCTGTCTCTCTCTGTCCCAAAAATAAATAAACGTTGAAAAAAAAAAATTTAAAGTGTTCATCTTTAAAATGTTCATCTTTAAAGTGCTTGGAGAGCTTCAGATGACTGATGTCATTGGCAGGCATCTTTGCAGAAATACAAACCATAATATTTAGGAAACAAAAAGGAGAGAAACTTGAGGTCAGATTTTATAATTATCCAACAGAGTGAAGTCTATGCAACCATGGAAGATCAGATTTTAATCTATTTCAATTTTTAATTGGTATTTGATTGGTATTTAATTGGTTTCCATAGAATTTCTTCAGTGATAAACTAGGATTTTGTATCATTAATGAGGTTTCCTGATAATGAGGATTTGTTTGGACAGTTTTTGTGAAACCTAATCATTTAGTAGCTTAAAATTTTGTGGCAAATATCATCATTAGAAAGTGTAAACCAAGGTCCAGTATCCTTTTTTAAAATGTATGACTCTGGAACTGGAATAAAAAGGAAGGTTGGAATTTTTTTCTATGCAGCTAGGCCTTACTGTGGATGTTTAAAATAAAATTCGTGGGTTGAAATAATATTTTATAAATATTTTTCAGTATAATGAATTCTTACAGCAAAACAAAGTACAATTTTCCAGGTCATCTTTTTTTCTTTTTTAAGATGAATATAAAATCTACCCTCAAGTTCTCTCCTTCTTGTTTTTCAAATATTATGGTTTGTATTTCTGCAATGACTTCAGTCACCTGAAGTTTTCCATGCACTTTAAAAATGAACATGAGGGGTGCCTGGGTGGCTTAGTCGGTTGAGTGTCCAACTCTTGATTTTTTTGGTTCAGGTCATGATCCCAGGGTTGTGGAATCAAGCCCCATGTTGGGGTCCTTGCTGAGTGTAGAGCCTGATTAAGATTCTCATTCATTCTCTCTCTCTCTCTCTCTCTCTCTCTCCCCCCCCCCTCGCCCCAGCTCGCACACTCACTGTCTCAAATAAAATAATAATAATAATTAATAAAAACAAAAAGAAACTCAAAACAATTCAATAAAAATGAACATGAAAGAACTCACTATGTTGCCAATACCAATCTGCCTTCTTCCTTCTTGCTCATACAAAGTTTAGATCTCTATCTAAAGCCTCTCTGCACAAATTTCTCTACATGACTGTCCCTAAAGCCTAGAATTTTGTGAACCTCTTCTTCCTGGAGAATTCTACTTTCTTAGTGATCTAAACAAATTATGATAGCTGTTCTTTACACTGCTCAAAGACAATGACCAGGTACACTAACCTCTTCACTTTGTAGACTTTCAGTCTAGATCTGTATTCCTCAACTTGGCTGCATATTACAGTAGAGAGTTTTTTAAATGCTGATAGCCAGGTTGAAACTAATATAACTCTATATGTTAATTATACTTCAATAATAAACAAACAAACAAACTGATGGCTGAGTCTCACTCTTAGATTCTGCCTTAATTGATTAGAATGGGGATTGGTACAGATATATTTTAAAAGTTCCCTGGTTGAATTTACTATGCAGCCAGAAATTAAACCTGTAAGTCTAAGAAATAAGCCTTGCAGGGCCCTAAGAAACTATAATGTTGGAAATTACTTTTATCTTCCATATTTACACTTTATCTTAGCATGGCTTGATCCAGTAATTTTGATTCTGAAACAGTAAGAGAATGCCTGCAGTCTGGTAGACACTGCATTTTGCTAGCAATATGGAGCTGAACATATCTCCCACCTTCATGTAGCTTTGGGTATAAGTATAATAAAGGGCAAGACAGACATTGAACAGAAAGTCACAAATGCAAAGAGTGATCACAACAGACCTTCACATCTATAGGAAAAGTCATTCCTCTTCACTCTACCTCTAGAACTTGGGTATAATGAGGGATATACTTGGTAAGTATGCATGGGGTGTTTGAATGATGTCAAGATACAAAAACTATTGAGTGTGACTGATAAAGGAAATCATTTCAGTTAATAAATTCTCTCTTTCAATGAAAGTGCATTAGCAAAGATTCTTTCTAACCTTAGTGTGAAATGCTTTAATGAAACCTCTAGTTCTTCTTATCACTTATCTACTTATACAGGTAACTTGCATAAAAGGGATGATAGGACATCTGACTTCCAGAAAGATATTTGTCCTGAGGAGTTAGTGGATACCAGAAATCAGTGATTGTCTGGAAGAAGAAGAAAAGCTGCAGGAGGTGAGGGAGGAATTCACCATCTTCTCCTTGATCTTACCTAACTTAGTGTCTTTACACCATTACTTAGAAGGCTCTCCTCCCAATCTTTGTGCAGCTGGCCCCTCTTGCCATTCAGATCTCAGCTTAAACATCACTATATTAAAATGTATCTGAAATTTGTTTTAATCAGGAATGGCAGAACACAGAGACATGGAAATAACGATCATGAAAAAAGATTTTTATATTCATAGGTCCTTAGAAATAGGAGGCATGGCACACAGGGGAAGCATCAAGGTCAGTCAAGAAGCAGAAGGGTGAGGAGAAAGTATGGACCTAAGCATTTGTTATCACTGTCATAGGAAGAATGGGCAAGATAGTGTGGACAGCTGAATAAGTTTAAGATTGGATAGTCTGAATAATTTTAGCAGTCTTTGGGCTATAGGCATGGTTCCTAGTTGTCTGGTACCTGGTCTTGATTCATTTAGAACAAGGAAATAGTGTCCTGGACTGCAGGACCCTGATAAAAGGAAATGATGAACATACAGACTCGGGATTGGTTGGCTGACATATCAAGAGCATCTGCTATCTCCAGGAATTAGTTCTCTCCAGGATTTGCAAGTCCTCAAGATGCCAAAACATCATAAAACACAGAAAATAAAAAGCATGAATATTATAATAGCCTCCTCAAATAGACTTTCCCTGATCTCCCAAATTGAAGTGATTAGCAGTTACACTTTATTCATCATTCTGCTTTAATTCCCCCAAAATACTTCTTCTCTGATATTTTTCTATTTCTATAATGGCTTGTTTATTTTCTCCTCCCATTAAAAGAAGAACACTGTTCATCCTGAGAACATGTAAAATATTCATTCAATATTTGTTGAATTAAATGTGTGCTTTCTTTTCTTCTTAGACTTCCCATTTCCACTTCCTCTTCATTGCAGGTGTTATAAGAATCAGCACAAATTTAACACAACAATCATGAGCTTTCTCTATTTCCAGTACCTTCAGAACATTGTTCCTATAGAGCCACAAAGGTTAATGGTGTAAGGGTATGAGGAGAGAAATGAGACAGAAACTTTCACAGCTCATAGAAGGCAGAGATTGATGGGTCTGTTGATGGCAAAGGGAAGGAAGGGATGGTAAGAGAAAAGTTGGCAGTCATGTGGTGTCATTTGAAAATTTTTATTTTATTTAAATTTAACTTCATCCATTCATTTTTATTCAAAAACTCCTTATTAAGCTGCCTCATGCCAGGAAACAAAAAATTCTCTAATTCATCCAGAAAAAAAAAAAAAAAAACATCATTAAGCTGCTTCTCTATACGCTCTGTGCTGGACATAGAAGAATATTGTTTGGGTCTCACATTAAAAGAAAGAAATAGGGGCACCTGTGTGGCTCACTCGGTTAAGCATCTGACTCTTGGTTTTGACTCAGGTCATGATCTCATAGTTCGAGAGTTCGAGCCCCATGTCGGGCTCCACACTGACAGCACAGAACTTGCTTGGGATTTTCTTTCTCACCTCTCTCTCTGCCTCTCTTTCCCTCAAAAATAAATTTAAAAAAATAAAATAAAATAAAGAAATAGAAAACTAAAGATAGTCCCAGAAGGCACAGAATGTATTCAAATACACTTAAGACAGCTACAAATGTCAAAAAGACATATTTGCAAATGGACTCAATATTAAAAAAATGAAGTTTGTAGCAGCGCTTTCAACAATAGCCAAATTATGGAAGGAGCCTAAGTGTCCATCAACTGATGAATGAAGACAATGTGGTTTATATGTACAATGGAATACTACTTGGCAAAGAGAAAGAGTGAAATCATGCCGCTTGCAGCAATGTGGATGCAACTGGAGGGTATTATACTAAGTGAAATAAGTCAGTCAGAGAAAGACAGAGATCATATGTTTTCACTCATATGTGGATCTTGAGAAACTTAACAGAAGACCATGAGGGAAGGGAAGGAGAAAAAAAATAGTTACAAACAGAGAGGGAGGGAGGCAAACCATAAGAGACCCTTAAATACAGAGAACAAACTGAGGGTTGATGGGGGGTGGGAGAGAGGGGGAAATGGGCGATGGGCATTGAGGAGGGCACTCGTTGGGATGAACACTGGGTGTTGTATATTACCCAGTTTAACAATGAATTATATTTAAAAAAAGACACACAGACAAAAATGAGGCTTTTGAGTTTTCCTCCCTGCTACATAGAACATCCAATATCTATTTGTTGAATGAATGAATTACATAGGAAAAGGATGAATTACATAGGAAAAGGTTTGACCAGCATAAAATCCTCATAGAGCTAAACACCTTTTACTTAGTTAATAAATGTTAGGATTAATATTACAAAAACACAGTGGTTCAGTTTCTCTTATTTGTTTTTAGTGGTAAAAAAGCAAATGATTAAGAAAGTTATAGAACTTGGCTAAGGCTCCCAATACATTCACAGTTAATTTTTAGAATAATACAAATTACATAAATCAGAGTCTTCACATTCAGCAACTATATAAATAGGTCTAAATTCCCTGGAGAGTAAGATAAATGTTGTTATGTTTCATTGTGCATGTGTGTATGATTGGCTGTATAACAGATGCTGAGAAAAATGATATCCAGAAAAAGAGAATTGAACAATAGTTGTACAAACATCAGTAATACAAAGAAAGTAAAGGGAGAGGAAAAAGAGAAGCCCCAGTTTACAAATACAGCCAGTCTAGATGAATGGCCTCAAAGGGACTCACTCTAGTCAAGATGCACAGATCTGCTTCTAATAGGCCCCTTGGATACTGAGAGCAGGCCTCTGATGTATGAGCTGATGCATCTTTATTTGCATATTAAATACATAAATAACCAGCAGTGCACAGAAGAGATAGGGGAGCAAATAGGAACACGGCATTGAAGGGCATATTCATCTAGTTAAAAACTCACTGGAACACAACCAGACTCTAGAGCATACAGACTCATCTTTTTGTAACAAGGACTGAATCCAAAACAAGAGCGATGCACGGTCCTCACCTGCCCAACATAGCATATGAGGCTAGAAGACAACTTGCAAATCATTTGTGTGACTCTCTCTTTCACTCACAGAAAATTAAACCAAGGCAGGCCAGACTGACTCTGATAACATTAAAGCGTAAGTTACGAACCATGCTATAGCATATAAAGGATGAATGAGACATGACACTATTAATGGACTTTGTCATTTATAGGGAAAGGGGAACAAATGAATAGTGAAATTCTATAGAATATGATGAGTTAAAAGATCCAGGTTTGTACTGCAGAAGCCCAAAGGAGGGGTAGCAGAGATGTAGACTATGGGGGAAGGAAGTTGTCTAGTACTGGGCCACAGGTAGTATAAATTCAATCTAAGACAGCTTAATTTTCTCTCCCCGCCCCTGTTCATGGGGAAGGTTCACTTTATGTATTTGTTAGTTCACTCTATGCATTGCTTCTGTCTACATTATGCTCCCTTTATAATTACTAATCTGGTGCCAGGTTGCCTATTTTACGACTAACTCAGAAACCCCATGGAAAGCCACCCTTAAAAATTTCTCAAGATTCTATGTAGGATCTGCCATGGGGTAACAGCATTTTCCATCCAGTTTCTAGGGCAGTTCTGGCTGAGCCCCTTCCTCCAGTTCATCTTGAAATGAGATTAGGCCCAGCCTTTCTCTTAGGTAGGTGAGTGATTTTCTTCTCTGTTTATAAAAAATAAAACAGAGTCATGGTTTTATAACAACATTTATTCACTCAAAGTTCAAGCATTAACTGAGCCAAGTCCTGTATGAGTTTAAAGGTGTTCTGATCACCAATTCTGGTGTGTGTTTGTGGGAGGTTTCCCCCACCAACAAGCAATTCTTGGACATCAGCTAGGTGTCTACAATTCAACTCAATTCTGACACTATCAACTGGAGATAGTATCAGACTCCCTTGGTTAGTGGTTAGTGTTCAGTCCTATAAGACTGCCCTCCACCTGCCCCCACTTCAGATGTCAATTTAAAACTCAGATTCTCATCTAGACTTCTAACCAACCAACTATAGAATAGAAGTCCCCTGGGGCACCTGGGTGGGTCAGTCAGTTAAGTGTCTGACTTTGGCTCAGGTCATGATCTCATGGGTTTGAGCCCCATGTCGGGCTCTATGCTGACAGCTCAGAGCCTGGAGCCTGTTTCGGATTCTGTGTCTCCCTCTCTCTCTGCCCTTTCCCTGCTCACACTCTGTCTCTGTCTCTCAAAAATAAATAAATGTTAAAAAGAATAGAGATCCCAAAGACCTCCTCTTTGAGTTCAAATAATGTGCTAGAGTGGCTCACAGGACTTAGGGAAACATTTTACCTACTAGATTACCTACTGGTTTATTATAAAAGGATATAACTCATGAATAGTCAGATGGAACTGATGTATAGGGCAAGGTTGTTGGAAAGGGTACAGAGCTTGCATGCCCTCTCCGAGTGTGCTACTCTCCCCCTATTATCACACATTTACCAATCCAGAAGCTCTCTGAACCCTATACTCTCGGGTTTTTGTGAAAGCTTCATTCTATATGAATGATTGACTAAATCACTGGCCACTAATGATTAAACTCAATCTACAGTCCCTTTCTCCCCCAGAAGTGAAGAAGGTGGGACTGAAAGTTCCAACCCTTTAATCACATGATTGGTTTCTCAGGCAACCATCCTTAATAGCTTTCTAAAGCCACACACTGACATAACAAAAGACGCCTTATTGCTCTCATCACTTAGGAAATTCCAATGGTTTCAGGAGCTCTGTGCCAGAAGGACAAAGACCAAAGTTTACTTATAAATCACAGTATCAGTAGCGTAGAAGGGTGGGGGTAGATACAGCAACACACAGGACAGGCAAGTTCTGTCCTCCGGGGAGGACTTTCGTGGGAGGTGGCCTTACCTAGTGGTTCAGATTAGACACTGCAGCCACACTATCTAGGCTTGAATCCTGGCTTCTTCTCTGTGACACTAGGTAAATTTCATCATTTCTCTAAACTCAGTTTCTTTGTCCATAATAATAATACCTATTTCATAAGATAACTGTAAAGATTTTGTAAAAATTAATCAATGTAAAGCATTTAGAAAAATGTTAGGCTCATGACAAGTCTAGTAACTATTATTATTATTATTATTATTTATTATAATTATTTTTGAAAGAAAGAAAATTAGCAATTAAACCAGCAAAGTAACATTAGATAATGATAAGTATTGTAAAGGAAATAGAACAGGATTACGAAAGAGAAAGTGATTGCGAAAGTTACTTTACTTTGTGTCATTAAGGAAGGCCTCCCAGAGATGTGGCATTTAGCTGAGCCAACCAGATCAGGAAACAGCATTCCAGGTAAAAGGAACTGTGGTGCAAAGGCCTTAAGGCAGGATAAGGTTTAAAATATTCCAAAAAGAACAGGCAGGCAGTACAGCTAACAGAGGGGAAGAATAAAAGGTGATGAAGTCAAAGAGGTAGACATAGGCCAAATCACAAAAGTCTGATAAGGACTAGAAATAGGTTCTTGTTTCTCTCAGTGGATGGACCTTACACAGAGCACACAGCCTTACTAGGCACAGGTAGGTATTAGACAAGGGAGGTTAAATGCCACTTTCTGTTTTCCCAACCCTCAGGGGATGAGAAAAGAGATATTCCCCAGGCAAAAAAGGGATTCAAAGGGTAAAGCTTCTCACCACTCCAAGTGGGGTACAAGCAGAGAGGGAGAAGGTATTGCTATAAGGGAGGGCTGAAAATTCTCCAAGAGACTAGACTGAGTGAGGGTCCACAGTTCACCAATGAGCCTACATGTAATAGCCACAGTGCAGCCTGGACAGTAGCCTGTTGACTCAGGCTGTGCTGGAGAGCTGGCTGAATCCCTCCATGAAGAAGGCAGGGCTCAGGGGCAGAATTGCTCACATATGAGTAACTCACTGCTTCTTTTGAAATATGGCTAAAACCAGTCAAACTAAATTCGAACTTCAGTATTACACTCAAACTGCCTCAAGCATTGTATTTAAGGCTTATGGACTTTGATTAATTTAGGAGGTGAGACTCCCACCTCCAGAAAAGGTTTATTACCATGTAGTATTTATAATATTTACTTAGGGGAAGGATGCTCCAGATCCCATAAGCATGGTAATTATATAATTTATCAACTAGGTCAGGACACTTTGGAGAATGAAAGGAGGTGTTATTAATAATAATCTTAGAACAACAGTATAAGCTAAGACTATCTTGGACAATTTAGGACTTTCTAAGACAAAGACCAAGGGAAGGACTTGAGATTTTATTTAAATGAGGTGGGAATCAGTGGGTTTAATTGGGGGAATTACATGGTCTCATTTATATTTTCTTTTTTTTTTTTTTTTTAAGACTTTTTTATTTATTTTTGGGACAGAGAGAGACAGAGCATGAACGGGGGAGGGGCAGAGAAAGAGGGAGACACAGAATCGGAAACAGGCTCCAGGCTCCGAGCCACCAGCCCAGAGCCCGACGCGGGGCTCGAACTCACGGACCGTGAGATCGTGACCTGGCTGAAGTCGGACGCTTAACCGACTGCGCCACCCAGGCGCCCCCTCATTTATATTTTCTAAAGATCTCTCTGACTTCTGTGTGAAGACTGGATTGTAGGGGCCCAAGAAGTAGGGAACATTTTAGAAGGGTTTTGCAATGGTCTAGGCGAGAGATGATAGGGGTCTGAACAAGGGTGGGGCAGGGAAGATGGACAGAATTAGTATAATAAATACTTTTGAGGTAGAGCACACAGAACTTACCAATGGATTAAAGTCTGAGGAGGAAGGAGGCTAGGGTCCAATAGCATGAGTTAACAGATGAAGTTGACATTTACTGAGATGCAGGATTTTTTATGTGTCAGCAAAACTGTGTGTCATATCTTTAGCTTGATTGGGTGCAAGTAAATAATAACAACAACAGTAATAACCAACTTCTTCTGATTGCTTATGTCAGATACTAAGCACTTAACATGTACTGATTTAATCCTCATAACAACCTATGAGGTAGATATGATCATTTTCAACATTTTACAAATGAATGAGCTATAGCACAGAGAGATTAAGTAACTTAAGTCACACAGCCAGTACATCATAGAGACAACATTGGGTTTTATTGATTTGGGAGCTCTGATTCCAGATGCTGCCTCTTAACCCCATGCCATACTGCCTGTCTGTTTGACCCCAAGATTCCTAATTCTAATCATTGGCTTCCTTAGTGGCTTGCTGTTTTAAACAAGGGTCTCAAGTGATAGAGTATGAGTTGGCTCACCTCCAAAATACTCATTGAGTTTGGAACACATGCATGCCCCCCTTCCCCAAAGATACTCAGAAAGAAAGTCACTGAAATCAGAAGGTCATGCACTCATCCTAAAAGGGACTGTGATTCCACAGAGTAAGCAAACAATCCTGTATGTATTGTAATTTATGAACTAGGAGGAGGCATGTTATATTCCTCTACCTCATTTTACTCATTTGAAATAATGGGAAATACTTTGCATTAATTATCTGGGAGGGAGCCCTGTATGTACCATAGTTTAAAAGACTGTTCTGGAGTCAGATTCCTGGGTTCAGATTCTAGCTCACCACTTGTTAGCTAGGTGAGTTTGGTATATTACTTAACCCCATTATGTCTGTTTCCCCATCAGTAAAGTGGGAACAATAACACTATGCCAGAGACTGCCTAGTGTTTCAACAAGTCCCTCTCCTTCTGTCCAAAGAGCTAGACTGTATTTCCCAGCTTCTCTTATACTCCAATGTAGCCAGATGATGCTGGCTATTAGGAAAGGGGAGGAGTGATGGATACCACCTTCAGCTCTGGTGCATATAAGCCTTCCAAGTTACACTCTATGCTCTCTCTTTCCTGACTGCTGAGTGAATACAGAGAATTTAGAAGAGGACTCTGGGCCCCCAAAGGACTGTAGAGCCACAGACTAGAAGGTGTTTGAGTCTCTGAATGACCTCAAGGAAGACCTCCTGCTAGATAGGACTATTCACTTTGGACTTTGTATAAACCAGAGTAAGCACTTACTGTGTGAAACTAGTGAGGTTGGGGGTTTGTTTATTAGAGCAACTTGAATTACTTACCTGAATATATATATATATATATATATATATATATATATATATATATGTATGTATAAAAATACACACACACACACACACACACACAAACACACACCTCATAGGGTTACTTAAAGCACTAAAGTATCTACAAGGGAGCAGTGTAAATGTGCTCTCAGAACGTTCAAGAAAAAGTATCTCCATCATTCTTTTTCTAAACTCTTTGTCACAGCAAGAGGATGATGTAGACCTCATCTGAAATCGAAATCATGGTTCTCCATGTAAGGCATCTTTTTGTGACTGACAGCCCAGTCTATTTGTACACAAAAATAGGTGTAAGTAGATTATATAAAATGAGCAAAATAGCAAGGAGGTGAGCAAATGTGACTAGGCCCATTGTGTTTCTTTTGGGTAGAGTCAGGCTTACAGGTAGCACCCTGCAAATCCTACTGGAAGTGGGCAGAACAGAAGATTTTAAATATAATTGATTATATCATATAGAATCTGACATGTATGTTTAGAAACGGAAATCATTCTTGAGGGATGCTTAGATTTTCCTTTGAAAATCTTTCATTAGTAAAGTCAAAGTCCCAGAAAAACTTCAGAGATTCAAGAGAACATTCAGCAAGTGGTCAGTTACAGTTCCACTCAACTGGAATATTTTGCACAAAATGAAGACTTAACTGACTTGATAACTCCCTTGTAGATTTACTTACTTCTACCTGCCCTGACAAGTTTTCTTTAGACTCTTACTGGCAAATACATCTCTTGAAATTTGATTTTGATTTTTTTCCAGTTCACCTTCAGGCTGTTGAGATGTTATACTCCGTCATCCTCATTCACCATCTCTTATCTCTTACATATCACAAATCTTATTGTATGATACAGCATTGTCAGCAGATACACTGCTTAGGTGACACAAAGAATACTTCATGGATGTCTAAAGTGGCCTTGTAGATAAATAAGTCTTATCAGCTCAAAGATATTCATTTACCCACAGACATGTCTCATCATTGGAAATTTTCCAATGTATCAAAGTGTGTCTGAGACAGTAAGCACCAAAACAAAAAACCCATTACAAAAGCTTGTAACAATCATACTGATATAATCCTAAGGAAGCCTTGGTCACTTGGCTCAGTCCCAGAGGGCTGTTAAATTCAGAGATATGTAATCCAGACAGGACATCCAATGTTTATATGCATATTTCAACATCTTTAAAGAGGAAACATTACATAAACAACAAAACTTATTAAAATCCTTTCTTTTCCTATTTTATTATGCCCCAAGGCCCTGGAAGCCACTTTCTTTCCTTCTCTAGAAATTGCTTATGCTTCCACATCATTCTGTCATCCAGATTTCTTTCTTTATATAATTTATTTCTTTATGTAATTTCTTCACAGAGCCCCCTAGCAAAAGATGTGCCTTGCTACAGACCTCTAGACACTAGTTCTCTTCTGGGCTCTTCTTTTCTGTAAAAAATCCATCTGCTTTGGTTTGGGCCTTTCTATCTAATCCTCATTCCATCAATTTTGCATCATAAAAGCCTAAAGAATTGCCTGGAATTGGTGGAAACTTCCTCTATATTCAGGGAAAGATAGGGAATTGAGCAGGCTAAACCACAACCTTCCTCATATGTTAATTACTTTTGTCTTATCACACCTATTAAGAATTAGACGGTGGAACAATGTCCTAAAAGTGTACATGTTGCCTGTATAGGTTCATTTCCAAAAAGCCTTCCAATTCAAAAGGAATGCTTTGGAGAAAATAGAGACAGCCATTTGCTTCTGGTAAATGATTCAAGAAGTCCAACATGATAGCACCATCTCTCAAAGGCTTCGCACAGCTGAGCCTTAGGTAACATAAAAAGTCTCCGTCTGTCGCCTAGTAAAAGAAGAATAGCTTATTCTCCTACTGGGACTAAATTAAAAGATGTGGCTGTTTCATCATATTTAGCAGCATTCCTATAATGCACAAAAGCTTCTGTGGCACTGATTAAAGGAGAAAATATCATCTGGCTGGTAGAAAGGATCTGCAACTAAAACAAAAGTATTCTCACCCTTGACTAAACATTTACTGTCAACAATCTGTCTTCTGTATGTGCCCAGGAAAACAACACTCCCAAACACACACACATAAACACAAATGTTCTAGTCACAATAAATCTGCTCTAAGAAACAATTACCTAGGAATAATTCTTTGCCTTTTAAGCTAAATGCTTTATAAATGAACATCAGTATTAAACATACCTCCTCTAAGTAGTGGAGGTCCACAGGTCACTTATGCTGCTGGTTTTCAAAAGATAAAAAAAAAAAAAAAAAAGAAAAGAAAGAGGGATTATTTTCTTAGCCCTTATTATGGTCATTATGTTGATCATTATTTCCACAAATAGATTTCATTAATCCAAAATTAACTGTCTAGAATCTCTACCCTAGGCTTCAATTTAGGGAAGGGCACAGGCCTGATATTCTTTGTGCATGTGTAACATCCTCGCTGTGGACAAGGAATCTCTCTGCACCTTGATCTTCAAAAACTAGAATGAATTCATCTAACATAGGCATTAATTATAACACAACTTCTCTTTCTAGGATTTTACATCTTAATTTAAGTGAGATCCAAACGTTGGTAAACTTTGGATAAAAGACTTCTGCCTTTCTTGTGATAATATAAATATTTCTTTAAACTATAGACAAAGCATTTTTATTTTGCTTCCTAAGCTGTTAATACCTCCAAAAGGAAGAAATACCAATCTAAAATATGTTAACATTATTTATACAATGTTATATGTCAATTATATTTCAACAAAGCTAGAAAAAATACTTTAATGTTTTTCCTATTCAGGAAACTGTTACTATAATTTATAATTATAATTATTTCAGTTTAAGTCTTACACATTTTTGAAATGTTTCCTTTGTGAAATAACTTAGGAAAGAAACAGAAAAGACTATGATAAATGCATTTAATAAATATTACTCTAGTTTTCTTATTTTCCAATGGCTTGAAACAGTATTCCAAATCTCATTCATTCCTATTAATATTAACTATCCTTATGTAAAGTGGGGAACTTGTTTGTACAGGAAAAAAAGAAAAATCTAATTAGATGTTATACTTAGTAATTTCTTAATCTTGAGGTTTGCTACTCTGTATTCTTCTATTTCATATACCATTTAAAATTTCTCAGTATTTTTTATGGGTCTTTTAAATCACATTGTTTTATTTTTGTATCTTAGAAAGGAAGGCTTTTACCAATTTAATTTGTTATTTATTGTCCCAGCATGGCAAAATCACACCTACAGATGCTTATTAAAATTATCTAAAGATAAATCACAAACCTTACATTCTGTTCACATTGTAATGAAATGAATATAAAAGCAAAATTGGGTTTTCCTTCTAAGTCCTATATTTGGAGTGGAGCAAGGCTCACATTAGAATAATGGAGACAGTCTGGAGCCTCACACTGTAAAGAAGAGGGGGGTTTGGAAGCAATCCCAAAGGAAAATGATAAACATGTTCAATTATTGAAAAATACATCAGATGGGGAAAGCAACTGCTCTTGCTTAGCTTAGAAAAGGGAGCGTTTGTTCACACATGGTTCCCAAGCATATGAAGTGCTGTTATTAAGAGGAAGATAATTAGCTCTTCTCTCTCTCTATCTCTCTAATTAAAACAGATGCACAAAAATATTTGTAGGAAGCAATTATGTATAAAATTTTTAAAACTGTATGTTTGGACCAAAAGCTGAGTTAGATTAGATGTGTCATGAAGAAAGGTAGGAAATAAAGCTGGCCCTATGAAAAATCATCAAACAAGAGGCTTATTTCTATTCTCTGGCTTTTTGTCCCTCTATACCAACTCAGTAACCCTAATCTTCCCATTCTGTAAGGTACCAAAGACCCTTGTTATTTTTTTTTCCCCCATTCCTATCAAATCTATCTCAATAAAAGATCTGTTAGGGGCACCAAGGTGGCTCAGTTGGTTGAGCATCCAACTCTTGGTTTCAGCTCAGGTAATGATCCCAGGGTCCTGGGATCAAACCCTGTGTTGGGCTCCCCACTGAGCATGGAGCATGCTTCTTGAGATACTCTCTCTCACCCTCTGCCCTTGTCCCCATCTTGCTCGCACACGCTCTCTCTTTATATATATATATATAGAACATAAAATAAAAATATATAAAAAAAGATCTAATAAAGTAATCCATATTATGGTAAGTAACTTAGATTATTAACACTTAAACATATTAGTCCTCGGTTCAGCACAATAAATATTTTTGGAGTTCCCACTGAGTATTAAGGTTTGTATTAGGTTCCTTGTATACTATTTCTGAGAGTCTAAATTGGTATAACCACTTTTAAATGCAATTTGACATTTTTAGTAAAGGTATATACATTACAAACCAGTAATTCTACTCCTGCATGCACATCCAAAAGAAAAATCACGAGATTTACCATAATCCCTGAAACGCTGCTGCTACGCCATCACGCGAACTTTTTCTGGTGTGGGTGGGCACCTGCCGCAGTCTCTGGACAGCGACAGCAGGACGGTGGAGCGAATGTTCCCGGGGTGGCCGGCACTCCCGCCATTGCTCAGGGAGACCCTCGCCCAGAGGGTTTGAGCAGGTCAAAGTGCAGCCCCTCAGAAGTGAGGGGTTGGAAAACAGCCCCATTTGAGGTAAAATTCGAGAGGGAGTTGCCACCTGGTAGTCTGAAGACGTGGTCACAGACTGTAGAAGTGGGAGTGGACGGAAGCCAGAGACAAAGGAAGGGTGCTTGATTGCCGGTCAGGAAGAGCACAGAGTTCTGAAACTAGCGCCCGGTAGCTGGGTGATGCCATTTTCGCCCCTTAGGCGCATGCACATACAGGCCTACAAACACCACAACAATCCCCCCAGTAAATTAAGCAGCGCCATCTAGTGGAGAACGGAGCCATTACACCAAGCCTCACACAACTGGACCAACGCTGCTCTTGAGGAACACAATTCTCTCCGCCAGCTTAGTTTATGGATTATAAAGTGCTTCATAGTTTGACTTCTAGGGGAAACTGGATGTAATTTCAATCTTATTTCATGCTGTTCGCTGGTGCATCTATTTATTTTTTTTCCCTTTTTATTTTCTCATTCTTGAATACAGAAAGGGAAAAATTATTTTTATTTTTTGTTTTTATAAAAAAGATTTTTCTTTAATTTTTTCTACTATATTTTTCACTTTTTTGTAATTTTTAAAAATTCTATTCTACGTTCATCATTTCATTTTATTCTATTTTATTGTATTCATTTTTTTCAAATTTTTAAACGATTTCCTTTGTTTTTCTTTCTTTTCTTTTCTTTTCTTTTCTTTTCTTTTCTTTTCTTTTCTTTTCTTTTCTTTTCTTTCCCTTTTTTCTCTATTCTATCAAGAATAGAGATCAACAACCAGACCAAAACACACCTAGGATCTAGCATCTTTTATCTGATTTTTTTAATGTTTTTAATTATGTATTTATTTATTTACTTAATTTCTTTTCTTGCTTCAAAATGACAAAACAAAGTAATTCACCCCAAAAGAATGAACAGGAAGAAATGAAAGCCAGGGAATTAATCAACACAGATACAAGCAATATGTCTGAACCAGAATTTAGAATCATGATAATAAGAATACTCTCTGGGGTTGAAAATAGGTTAGAATCCCTTCTTCTGAGATAAAAGAAGTAAAAGCTAGTCAGGAAGAAATTTAAAATGCTATAACTGAGCTGCAATCTCGAAAGAATGCCATGGTGGCGAGGATGGGTGAAGCAAAGCAGCAAATCAGTGATACAGAGGACAAACTTATGGAGAATAATGAAGCAGAAAAAAAAAAAAAAGGAGACTAAGGCAAAAGAGCACGATATAAGAATTAGAGAACTTAGTGACTTATAAAAAAGTAATAACATCAGAATCAGAATCATAGGGGTCCCAGAAGATGAAGAGAAAGAAAAAGGGGTAGAAGGTTTTTGTGAGCAAATCACAGTGGAAAATTTTCCTAACCTGGGGAAAGACACAGACATCAAAATCCAGGAAGCACAGAGAACTCCCATTAGATTCAAAAGAAACCAACCATCAACAAGGCACATCATAGTCAAATTCACAAAATACTCAGGCAAGGAAAGAATCATGAAAGCAGCAAGGGAACATAAGGCCTTAACCTACAAGGGAAGACAAATCAGGTTCACAGCAGACATATCCACAAAAACTTGGCAGGCCAAAAAGGAGTGGCAGGATATATTCAATATGCTAAATGGAAAAATATGCAGCCAAGAATTCTTTATCCAGCAAGGCTGTCATTCAAAATAGAAGAAGAGATAAAAAGTTTCCCAGACAAACAAAAGCTAAAGGAATTTGTGACCACTAAACCAGCCCTGCAAGGAATTTTAAGAGGGACTCTCTGAGGGGAAAAAAGACGAAAAGAAAAAAAAAAAAAAGACCAAAAGCAACAAAAACTAGAAAGGACCAGAGAACACCACCAACATAATGGCAATGAATTCATATCTTTCAGTACTAACTCTAAACGTCAATGGACTAAATGCCCCAATCAAAAGACATAGGGTAAAAGAATGGATAAGAAAAAAAAAAAAAAGACACATGTATATGCTATTTACAACAGACCCATTTTAGATCTAAAGACACATTCAGATAGAAAGTAAGGGGATGGAGAACCATCTATCATGCTAACAGTTGCCAAAAGAAAGCTGGAGTAGCCATACCTATACCAGATAATCTAGATTTGATAATAAAGACTGTAACAAGAGATAAAAAAGGCAGTATATCATAATTAAGGGGTCTACCCACCAAAAACATCTAATAATTGTAAACAATTATGCTCCAAATGTAAAATAACTCAAATATATAAATCAATTAATCACAAATATAAAGAAACTCATTGATAATAATGCCACAATATTAAGGGGCTTCAACACCCTACTTACAGCAATGGAAAGATCATCTAAACAGAAAATCAACAAGTAAACAATGGCTTTGAATGGCTCACTGGACCAGATAGACTTAACAGATATGTACAGGACCATATTTTATCCTAAAACCAACAGAATACACATTCTTCTCGAGTGCACATAGAACATTCTCCAGAGTAGATCACATACTGGGACACAAATCAGCCCTCAGCAAGTACCAAAAGATCAAGGTCATACTGTGCATAATTTCAGACCACAACACTATGAAACTCGAAATCAATCACAAGAAAAAATTTGGAAAGATAACAGATACTTGGAGACTAAAGAACATCCTACTAAAGAACGAATGGGCTGGGGCGCCTGGGTGGCGCAGTCGGTTAAGCGTCCGACTTCAGCCAGGTCACGATCTCGCCGTCCATGAGTTCGAGCCCCGCGTCAGGCTCTGGGCTGATGGCTCGGAGCCTGGAGCCTGTTTCCGATTCTGTGTCTCCCTCTCTCTCTGCCCCTCCCCCGTTCATGCTCTGTCTCTCTCTGTCCCAAAAATAAATAAAAACGTTGAAAAAAAAATTTTTTAAAAAGGAACGAATGGGCTAACCAAGAAGTTAAAGAGGAATTTAAAAAGTACATGGAAATCATTGAAAATGATAACACCACAGCCTAAAACCTCTGGGATGCAGCAAAGGGAGTCATAAGAGGGAAGTATATAGCAATCTAGGCCTTCTTAAAGAAGGAAGAAAGTCTCATATACACAACCTAACTTTACACCTTAAAGAGCTGGAAAAAGAACGGCAAATAAAACCCAAGACCAGCAGAAGACAGAAAATAACAAAGATTAGAACAGAAATCAATACTATTGAAACAAACAAAAAAAAACCCAAACAAATAAACAAACAAACAAAAACGCAGTAGAACAAATCAATGAAAGCAGGAGCTGGTTCTTTGAAAGAATTGACAAAATTGATAAACCCCTTGCCAGTATGTTCAAAAAGAAAAAGGAAAGGACTCAAATAAATAAAATCAAGAATGAAAGAGGAAAGATTACAACCAACACTGCAGAAATATAAAGAATAATAAGAGAATATTATGAGCAATTATATGCCAATAAATGGGCAATCTGGAAGAAATGGACAAATTCCTAGAAACATATAAACTGCCAAAACTGAAACAAGAAGAAATAGAAAATTTGGACAGACCAATAACCAGTAAAGAAATCGAATTAGTAATCAAAAATCTCCCCAAAAACAAGAGTCCAGGGCTGGATGGATAGCTTTCCAGGGGAATTTTACCTAACATTTAAGGAAGAGTTAACACTTATTCTTTTGAAGCTGTTCCAAAAAATAGAAATGGAAGGAAAACTTCCAAACTCTTTCTATGAAGCCAGCATTACCTTGATTCCAAAACCAGACAAAGATCCCACTAAAAAGGAGGAACTACAGACTAATTTCCCTAATGAACACAGAGGCAAAAATCCTCAACAAGATATGAGCCAACTGGATTCAATAATACATTAAAAGAATTATTCACCACGACCAAGGGAGATTTATACTTGGGAGGCAGGGCTGGTTCAATACCTGCAAAATAATCAATGTGATACATCACATCAATAAAAGAAAGGTCAAGAACCACATGATCCTCTCAATAGATGCAGAGAAAGCATTTGACAAAATACAGCATCCTTTCTTGATAAAAACTCTCAAAAAAGTAGGGATGGAAGGATCATACCTCAAGATCATAAAAGCCATATATGAAAGACCCACCATTAACATCCTGAATGGAGAAAACCTGAGAGCTTTCCTGCTAAAGTCAGGAACAAGACAGGGATGTCCACTCTCGCCACTGTTCTTCAACATAATATTGGAAGTCTTAGCCTCAGCAGTCAGACAACACAAACGAATAAAAGGCATCCAAATCAGCCAGGAGGAGGTCAAACTTTCACTCTTCACAGATGACATGATACTTTATATGGAAAACCCAAAAGATTCCACCAAAAAACTGCTAGAACGGATCCGTGAATTCAGCAAAGTCACAGGATATAAAGCCAATGCACAGAAATCCGTTACATTCCTAGACACCAAAAATGAAGCAACAGAAAAAGAAATCAAGGAATTGATCCCATTTACAATTGCTACAATTTACTTTTTGATTATTTACTTTTAACACAAAATAATTGATGTAAAAAAATAAATAGGGGGTCCAGTTCAAAATGGTGATGTGAGATGATCGTAAACTCACCTCTTTCTATGCACATATGCACACACCAAATTTGTAGCTATATATGGAACAATTTCCTCTGAAAATAAACCCTAAAAAAACTAAGGGAGAGAGACCCCTTCACATTCGAAGTAGAAAGGAAAGGCTGAGACACATTCTTGCCATAAGCCCCAACACTGGTGTGGCAACCCACATTTGGGAACAGACTCAAAACCAGGAGCATCTACCTGAGGAGTGAAGGGTTCATACCCCACATGAGGCACTCCAACTTTTGAGGCTCCACCTGAGAGACAAATCCTCAAAACACCTGGCTTGAAGACCATTGGGGCTTGTGCCCATGAGACCCACATGGCTGTGGTGAGCTATGGAACAGCTTTTAAAGGGCTCACCCACAGACTTACCTGCCCCAGGGCCCAGTGCAGAAACAGCCTTTGAAAAGAGTTCACCTAGACTTTGTGTGAAAGAGTCTCATTTCCTAATTTTGAAGCACTGGTCTGAGGTGCAACAGCCTGCTGAGATACTCTTCAGGGACAGAGGCTGGTAGGTGACGTCTTCCTGCTCTTGCTCTGCCTTGCTAAAACCAGTAGGTACTGTCTTCTTTTCCCCTCCTTTTTTTTTTTCCTTTTTTCCCTTATTTTTTTCTTCTTTTCTTTTCCTTTTCTTTCCTTCCTTTTCTTTTCTGTTTTCAGTGGGAACCATTGTTGTACTTCCCGTCTGCCTCTTTCCAAACAGTACTCACCATTTTTGCATTCTTCTGCTGCTGCACACAAGTGTCAGTACCTCTCGAAGGGGAGCTTCTACCTACATCTGGAGACCCAGTTTTGCAGCTGCCATCCAGGGAACACCCTCTGATTGGCTGGCCCTGGAGACCAAGGTAAGCTTGCATTCCTGTGTCCCACAGGACTATAGCAATCAGAGATTCACTTCTTGGCAGAATATCACTCCCAGGGCACTGCAGACATAGCAGGCTGAAACACACCCTGGTCTTCCTGAGAAAGAGGCCTATTTGCATCCAGGCACTTTGGCCTGAGGGGCAGGCTTCTGTTTTGGCACATCCAAGCCGGTGGATGCATCTTTGCACACTCTCTCTGCCTTGCTCCACTTTGCCTGTGTCTTCCAGAAGGAAGTTTATAGCCTTCTCTGGTGCCTTGATTTTTATGGCTCCTGTGCTACATTGCTTGGGTCTGACGGCCACTGGTACCTATGCTAGTAGGCCCCAGAGGACTATAACCAACAGAGAAATAATTCCTAAACAGCTACCACTCCCCAGGGCACATCAAAAGGCAATAGACCCAGAAGCTCAATCTTTCTATGAAAGTGGCTTATTAGCTTATTGTTAGAGCTGCAGTTCGGACAGGGGGCAGGCTTCTAGTTATACCTAAGGGCTAAGTATAAATTTTTCTCTCTGGAACATTGGTCACTCAAGTCAGTAAATAATAAGAAAGTGACACTGATTACTTCAAGTCAGAAAATGATAAACTTTAAAGTTTAGGAGATTTCAATCAGTGGTTCTCTTTTAATTTTATTAATATGTATAAATGTGGAGGAATTTGTGGTCCCTGTGTCCACAGCTCTAGGAAGCAGGAAGGACATATTGTGAGGTCTGGACTGTGGAGAAGTATGGAGATGGCAGATGCAAGAAAGCTCATGAGAATTTTTTTACTTCATTGGGAAAGTCAGAATATAAACCTCTATCAATTGGTCAACTGATCAATTCATTGATGTATATGTCAATGTACAAACGTGAAGTTGGTATTCATATGCAAGGAATAGCCACAGACATGTACTGACGATAACAGTGGAAGATGCGACACAAATCTCTCATTTTTAATACCGAAATTTAAATCTAAATAAAGACGCTGCTTGAGTTAGTCTGGAATCTAATATCTAGGCTTTATCCTAAATAGTCTGAGCTATTGGGGTGTCCAGGTGGCTTAGTCGGCTGAGTGTCCGACTTCAGCTCAGGTCGTGATCTCATGGTTCATGGGTTCAAGCCCCATGCTGGGCTCTGTGCTGACAGCACAGAGCCTGCTTCAGATCCTCTGTTCCCCTCTCTGCCCCTCCCTCACTTGTGCTCTCCCTGCCAAAAAAAAATTAAAAAAGAAAGAAATCTGAGCTGTTATTCTAATGTTAATGACAGCAAAAGTTTTGAATGAGATATATAACAAGTGCTTAGTGCATTTTACATATATTCTCCTATTTAACCCTCAACATTTTCTAGCAGATAAATATTGCTATTATTCTCAGCATTTATTCAGCAAGGTCACAGAGCTGGCAAGTAGTAAATTATAGACTCAAATACATGACCTCTGGCCTCTCAGTTGCTTTTCTTCTCAGTTGTGCCATGCTGCCCCAGTAGCACTGAACTTCTACTTTAACAACCAACAGCCTGATTACATTCTGGTAAGCCTAATGTTTTCCTGTTTCCAGGTGGAATAATATGTACTATGTGTTTTCTAGGGAAAGAATAGTGGTGTTGAGGAAGAGACACCTCTGCCTTCTGAGAAACTGCTTAGAAATTTTCCAGACCATGTCATGGAAATAGCTTAACCTCAGACCCAAGACATTTAGGTGAGCCAGGATGGAGTGTTCTCTGAGAGGAAAGGGTCAAGTAAATATTTCATCCCTTAGATACAGTCATTGTCCTTTTTGTGTCCTTTGGCCTGAGAGAGCACAGAACAATGAGGTCAGCCAAACAGATGTGAGGGCAAAGCTTACCATGTGCTAGCTTTCTCCAGACACTATAATGAACATCAAAGACAGCTTTGAAGTTCAAAAGGAAAAGTTATTTAGACTGCCTGAGGGTCTGTTAACCTGTGAAGAGCACTACTTCCTTGGCAGTAATGCTACGTTTTGAAGCGGGGAGTAAAGAGTATAAAGAGACAAATTATTGAGAAAACTGACATCTCAGCTTCTAGCTTCACTGATCATCCCACAAAACAGTAAACTCCATGAAGACAGCCAGTTCTTTACTATCTACCTAGTGCCTAGTTCAGAGCAGGTAGTATATAGATAATAATTATCCATATGTTCAATTGTGTTTATTAATACAGATTGAGTGAATGATTGATAGAGCATATATTATGTGCTTCTGTTATAAGTGCTAGAAACACAGAAGTGGATGAACCAAATTCCCTGTTAATGAAATTAACAAGTCAATGTAAATATATATTATGTTAGGTGGTATAAGTGCTAATAAGAAAAATAAAACAGAGTAAGAAGAAAGAGAATAAACATAACAGAGTGAGGAACTAGATAAAGATAAGACTGTGATGAATAAAGATGTCTCTACTAAGGGGCATTTAAACAAAGAGCTCTGAAGGAATTGAAGGAGTGACCGTGTAGATATGGAACAACATCTAACATAATTAATGATTTTAATTTCATAATCTCAATGTCTCCAGCCTTTACTTGCTTGGGTGTAGGATGTCCAGGGTCTCCCTTCTGGGACTATCGAGGAATCTACGTGCATTGTCACATGTTCTTGAATTAGACTTGGTAACTGGCTTAAAAGTCTGCTCCATACATGTAACCACATAGTATTGGTTTTTATATCACCTAGTGAGTACATTTCCTTTTCTGCTTGCTGGTCATTTTCCTAAAAGGTAAATAGTAAGAGACTATTTTCCATTTCTCACATCTAAGGGAGCTTTTATAACATTACATATAATTGAAAATAAATTTGAAGTTTTGACTTCAATTTGAACTCTTTAAATCTGTCCTGAAGGAGTACTAAAGAAGTTTGAAGTCATATATTTAATCATGTGGACAATTCAAGTATTGGACAATACATATTGGCTGCTATTGACCAGACATTTAATTTATGTGCTGATTTTTATAAAACCTCACTCTAAAGGCCAGAAGTACAATGTCCCAGGACACGACAGTAATAGTAATAATAGTAATAGTTGGAGCCAGCAGAGGAGCGGCCAACCTGGAGAATCCATAGGCATGTGGTCAAGTTCTACATGACTTTCCCAGAAACAATGCATTCATGTGTATGATCAATCTTTATTTGATTCAAATCTAGCAAACATTTATTTAGCACTTTCTCTATGCAAGACCTTATGCTAACTGTCTGAAGGGTTTGTAATTTTAAAGAATGAAATTTTGATCTCATTGCACCTCTGGTTGCTGCCACTGTCCTTTCACAGGGTCTACTCATGCCATGGATTTTACAAATGTAATGCACATGTGTTCTTGAATTATGTAAACAGTTACATTAATAAATCTGGAATGTTTTTGAGTGAAAATTAGCCCCTAACAGATGAATTCCCAATTCTCTTCTTTACTCTAATGCTGAATGTTTTCATATTCGGACATTGACCGAAGTTCTATGTCCAAAAACTTTCCACCTCAATTGGCATGTTTTTAAGTACCAGTATAGATACATTTAGCTATATAAAGAGAGTGTATGAAAGTTAGTGTATAACTTGAGTGGAATACAATATATATTTGTTCATTTATTTAAATATTCAAGAAGGATTGTTTATCTATGAAGAATTTACTGAAATTTATTTGATAGGCACATGATATCAACAGCCCATCTCAGTGTTTCTCATCTTTTCATGATAAGCAAATGACAACAACATTTAAATATAAGGATTCCCATTCCAATAGTGAGAAGATATGATTCCCAGGCATGCCTCACTTGTGGAAAGGTGTGTGGGAGATTGAGGGTACACTGATAATGTTTCACAACATGATGATAAAGAATTGGTTTCTGGGAAGAAAGATGCCACAAGAAAGGTTAAGGTGCAAGAGAGATAACACTGCTATATCCCATGGTTACTCAGTGGCTCAGACTCTCTCATGGGTCACTTCAGAGGGTCAAAACCCTGTGTCTGCCCTGTGAGAGCACAATGTTATTATAATAAGGGAGATTCATTTATAGAACACATTCCAGTTGATCAAAGTCCAGAAACACTGGATCCAGGAATTATTTTGGAAGTTATAATATATATTTTCCCCTTAAATTGTAGCTAAAGTATTTACCATGCTAATTTTTGAATTCTAAAAAACAAAACAAAACAAAATGTGCACATTGACTATAGAGTAAAAATTCTCTAGCATACCAATACATGAATCTCAACTTTAAGCACTATGTAGAAATGATGCAAACAAGCCTTTGAATATGTAGATGATGCTGCTAAACTGGCATTAGTAGGAAATGGGTTTTGACCTATTATTATTTGGTCACATTGAGATGCATTATGGTCTTTTGTTCACCCATTCTGAGGAACCAATGTGAGATATTGGACTTAATTAGGAAAACCATATATTATACATGTTCCTGTGAGCCAAGTCTCCTCCTATAGGCTCCAACAGAACATTGTTTGGTGGTAGGCTGGTAAATACACTTTTAAGGGTGAAAATTTATTAGCAGAGGTCTATATGGACTGTCTAGTGTGAGAATGTCTTCAAGAAGAAAACAAAACTAGACTTAAATTAGCTCTGTTATTTATTAGCTGTATGCTTTTGTATAAATTATTCTAGTCTCTCTTTTACCTATAAATTGAGTTCATGGTATTTATCTCACCTTGTGGTTTAGATAATATGAATTGAACATAGAACCCAAAATAATAAATTCTCAATAAGTGTTAGTTTCCACATTCCACTGAAGATCTACTTGTCATAATATTTCTAAAAATAGTTCACTCTGACTTCTATGTCTGACCAAGAAGGACTAAAAGGATATGTATTTGCTCTCCTATTTAAACAACTTTGAAAATGGACAAAATATATGAAACAACAGGACCTGACACAACAAAGACAATGACCTTAAGAAAAAGAAAATAAGCAAAGTCAGCCCAATAATTGCTGCAGCTTACTCCTTTGAAGAACATTTCTTGGCCACAGCACAGAGAAGGGAAATACAGGCAGAGTCTGGCAATCTCCCTGAAGTAAGGAGACAGAGCTAGGAATCTGGAGAAGTCAAGGTGGTTACAGTTTCCAAGGCATTGTACAGGAAAGGAGAAAGCTGTACAGAGAGAACTCTGAGAACTGCAGAAAGTCCCTGTCAAGAATTCAGTTGAATACTGATTAAGCATGTGTACAAAGAAACTATCCATACTGGATAAAGATCCATTAGAAATTATTAGAGGGACAGTGTCTGACACTCTCAAAGGGGCAGGAATAATGCCAACCCAATAGCCAAAATAGAAAACTATATGATCCATGGGGAATGAATTAGAATACTCATAAATATTTTGCCTTAAGAGTGGAGAAAATTAACCTTGGATTAAACATCGTTCTGGTGCCTCTTAACAAACTTTGAAAGAATGGTCCAAAAGGATCATCTATTTCCAAATAACTGTCCCAGAACAAAGCTCAATAAATAATTACAGGAACACAAAAATATCCAGCGCTTAAGTAGGAAAATTACACAATGTCTATCATGCAACCAAAAATTACAGGGTATGAAGAGGAGAAAAATAAAATAATCAATCAAAACTGATTCAGAAATGACACAGGTATAGAATTAGTCAACAAAGGAATTAAATTATTAATTCTAGTTATGTCTTATATGTTCAAAAATATAGCAGAAAAATTAAACATATTAAGTAAAGACATAGAACATATTAAAAAGACAAAAATTGATTTTTTAGAGATGAAATCTGTAATGTTAAAATAAAAAACATACTGGGTGAGATTAAAAGCAGATTAGACATTTCAGAGGTAAAGCCTAGTGAACTCAATGACATAGCTATAGAGACTCTCCAAAATGAAATACATTGAAAATTATTTCAAGTATCCAAATATATATGTAATTAGAGTCACAAATGGAGTGGGGGAAAATATTTGGAAAAAAAATGTCAAAATGTTTCCAAATTTGATAAAAACTATAAATATACACATATAAGTACCTCAGAAAACTTCTAACAAAAATAAAAATATACCAAAAAATCATAATAAAATTCCTTAAAGACAAATTAAAGAGAAAAATCTCAAAAGCCAAATAGGAGGAGGGGAAATTATATGTTACATACAGAGGAACAAAAATGAACATGACAGCAGATTTCTCATTGAAACCATGTAAGCTAGGAAGTACCAGAGCAACATCTTTAAAGTACTGACAGGAAAAAAAAAGTTGTCAACCTAGAATTTTTCACCCAATGAAAATATCTTTTAGGAACAAAGATAAAATAAATGCTTTTTTTTAACATATAAAAGAAGAAAATAATAACAACCTGACAATATAACCACAAGTATGTTAAAGTAAATCCTTTAAGTAGAGTAAAATAAAATCTGATAAAAACTTGAACCTACAAAAAAGAATAAAGAACCAGAAATGGTAGTAACTACCTTTGTAAATACAAATATATTTTTTTGTTATTTAATCTCTTTGAAAGTTAATTAAGAGGTTAAAGCAAAAATATTAATAATGCATTTTAGACTTTATAATATATATATAGAAGTAAAATGTATGATAACAATAGCACAAAGACTGACAGGAGAGAAACAGAAGTGTGTTTTGTAAGGATCTTACAATGTGCTTGAAGTATATTAATTCTAAAAGTTAGACTGATGAAAGATGTATACCATAAACCTTAAAGCAACAACTAAACTAATGCAAAGAGTCAGTCATAGCTAATATGCTAACAAAGCAGATGAAATGGAATCATACAATAATACTCAACTCAAAAATACTAGACAGAGAGACAATGCAATAAAGAACACATGAGACAAATAGAAAATAAATAGCAAGATGATAGATTCAAAAGTCACATTGAATGTAAAGGGTATGAACACATCAATTAAAGGCAGAGCTTATTATATTAGATAAAACAGACCCAACTATATGGTTTGGTATAAAAGCTACAAATAAGTTGAATGTAAAGGAAAATAATATAGTCTGCTAATGTGAATCAAAAGAAAGTTGTAGTGGCTAATTAACATCAGAGTAAACAATATTCCCACCAATAAAGAGAAGAATTTCTTTTTTTTTTTTTTAATTTTTTTTTCAACGTTTATTTATTTTTGGGACAGAGAGAGACAGAGCATGAACGGGGGAGGGGCAGAGAGAGAGGGAGACACAGAATCGGAAACAGGCTCCAGGCTCTGAGCCATCAGCCCAGAGCCTGACGCGGGGCTCGAACTCACGGACCGCGAGATCGTGACCTGGCTGAAGTCGGACGCTTAACCGACTGCGCCACCCAGGCGCCCCAAGAGAAGAATTTCTTAATGATAAAGGGATCAATTCATCAACAGGATATCATAATCCTAAACATTTAGGCATATTCAGGCACAGACTTTCAAAATATGTGAAACAAAATGGGTATAACTGCAAGGAGAAATAGATAAATCTATAATTACAGCCTGATATCATTTATTAGCTCTAATAGTTTTTTGTGGGTTACTTGAAGTGGTCAATTGATTTTTGACAAATGTGTAAAGGAAATCCAGTGGATAAAGGGAAGGCTTTTCAACAAATGATTCTGGAATAACTGATACAAAACAAAAACTCTGGTCCATTCCTCACACAATACACACACACAAAAAAAAGTACAGTTCATAAAAGAAAGAAAATTAATAAATGAGACTTCATCAAAATTAAGAACTTTTGCTCTTTGAAAGACACTGTTTAGGGTTGTTAGTCTTTCCATACAAATGTTATGATTTTTTTTTTACTTCTGTAAAAAATGGGTTGGTATTTTTATAGGGATTGCATTAAATCTGGAGATTGCTTTGGACAGTATGGACATTTTAACAATATTTTTTCTTTCAATCCATGAGCATAGAATATCTTTCAATTTGTGTAATCATCAATTTCTGTCATCAATTTTGTAATTATTTTTAGAATACAAGTCTTTGCATCCTTGGTTAAGCTTACACCCAGATGTTTCATTATTTTTGGTGAAATTGTGAATAGAATTATTTTCTTAAATTCTCTTTCTGCCACTTTATATTTAGGGAAGAGAAATGCAACAGATTTCTGTATATTTATTTTGTATTCTATGACTTTACTGAATACATTTGTCATTTAAGTAGTGTTTGTGGTGGAGTCTTTCACGTTTTCTATATATAGTATCTATCATGTCATCTGCAAATAGTGAAAGTTTTAGTGTTTCCTTACTGATTTGGATGCCTTTTATTTATTTTTCTTGTCTGATTGCTATGGCTAGGACTTACAGTACTGTGTTGAATGAAAGTGGTAAGATTGGACATCCCTGTCTTGTTCCTGATCTTAAAGGAAAGACTCTCAGTTATTCACCACTGAGTAAGATATTAGCTGTGTGTTTTGCATATATGCCCTTTATTATGTTGAGGTATGTTTCCTCTAAACCTAGTTTATTGAGAGTTTTTATCATGAGTGTATATTGTACTTTATTAAAAAAACTATCTTTGCTTTATTGTATTGCTCTCAGTTCTTTGTCAAAAATCAATTGACTATATTTTTGTGGGTCTATTTCTAGGCTCTTTATTATGTTCTACTGATCTATTTGTCTGTTCTTTTACCAATTCCACATTATTACTGCAGTGTTATAATAAGTCTTGATATCAGGTTATATCAGTGCTCTTTATTCTTCTCCTCCAATATTCTGTTGCCTATTCTGGGTCTATTGTCTTTCCATATTAACTTCAAAGAAGTTCCTCAGTATTCAATAACTCTCTGGGATTTTGATTGGGATTATATTGAACTTATAGCTCAAGTTGAAAATAACTGACATCTTGACCATACTGAATCTTTATACAAAGGATCCTTTAATGAATTAATAAAACTAAGCACTATAACTTCCTTCTTATAGCTTTTATCTTAGTTTTTTTAGTTTTTTCTTTCTTTCTTTCTTTCTTTCTTTTTCTTTCTTTCTTTCCTACTAAGATCTTTTCCAAGATGTCCTCTTTTCTCCTAATTTGCTTTTTTGCACTATAAAACATGATATCTGTTTTACAACTGAGCATGTAACAAAGCTTACAACCTAAAGTAAAGAAATAAAAAGAACTCAGGTATAAGATGGAGAAAATGTGGTAGGAAGGATAGGAAAGAATGTTGTGGGATGAGTAATATGCACTTCATCACCTACACAAAGCTTTAACACCTTGTACAATACCTTTCCAAGGCACTTAATTAATATTAGTTAAATGAATGAATGAATGACTTGCAAGTATGACCTCTTAGTCATTTATCAGTAGCAGAATCCATTGTGACATTTATAGAGCTTCTTTGAATTATTCTTTTCCTTAGGTATATTTAGATTATTGACAATTTGTTATACGTGTAGTTCTGTAAGTACATAGTATGCTATTTATATATTGCATAAAAATATGAATATTCTTTCTAGACTAGTATACACCTATCCTTAAACATAGCAAGCAATAGCAAAAATATATTCTACCAGATACATTTCTCTATATGCTCCAATTCATGAAACTATCAGTGATGAAATGGAGGTATTTTGATAACAGCATTACAATGTGATATCTTTGGGTGGATGTGTGACTCAGACATTGGATTTTCTTTTCATCCAAGGCATTCTTGATGAGATCTCTTAAAACTGAAATAATTTTCCCATTCCAACTACTTATTTTTCTCCGTAATGTAGTAAGAACCCACTCTTCTCCTGCTAAGTATTAAAGTCAGGCTATCCAGGATAATATTCGTGCAAAAAAATTAAAATTTGGAAGGGAGGAAGGTGCGAAATAGAAAAGGACTCTCTGGCCCTGTAAAATGGTGCCAAGCTTTTAGCAGGCACCTAGAATGAGTTAACAACAAGAATGGCATTTTACAATTGTATATTTATATCCATTTTCCAAGGCACTTTCACAGATGTAATCTGGCCTAATTGTCACATGAAACCTGCAGAGAGACCAAGTGATTTGCCTAAAATGAAAGTGGCAGGGCGCCATCTCAAACCTAGTCCTCATATCCCCCTTGTTCTTTTCATTTATTTCCTGAGCCTTCAAGTCATTTAGTCATCACAAAATTATGCATCTAGTAAGAACCATATATTAAGAGTCTAGATGAAAATCTTGATTTTGAACTTTTTCTTATATTACTTCATCTTTGCTGCCAAAAAGAAAAGTTATGCTTTTATTTTCTCAATTTGGTAAGCAACCAAACTTACTACAACTTCAAAGTAGTAAAAGTTTCATTTGCCATCCTATGCAATAAAATAGGTAGCAACTTGTTTTTCCATTTTTTTTTATTAAAATGAGACATGTAAAGAAATGTTATGAGATTTGGAAAAAAAACATGTATTTTTCTTGTACGATTTGTCTTCCCATGATCCTCAACTCTACTGATCTTCAATGCTACGATGAATCACAATCCAAAATTAAGGGAAATCCGAACTACAAAAGAAATGAAACGAGCTACTTCTCAACTAAAATGATATTGATATTTATATGTAGAGTTGTGTGACTGACTGTAGTACTCAAATTCTAATACAGAGAACACTATGCTTTAACGTAGAGCATAAAAAGCCCAGATACTTGTATACCAACTGTTCAAAATCAAATGAAAACGAACTATGAAAATAAAAAGTTTGAGTAATTTTTAAAAATAAAGCCAGATGTAAGTCTTAAGATTGACTTGATTTATACTGTTTTTAAGTTATGCAAAAGGAAAGTGCTCTCTTTGGGCAATTATAACAATGGCTTAGCAGTTTTTAGAAAATTAGGGGCCAGTCCTGAATCCACTACTAATAAGCACTTTATGATTACCTAGTATTTCTTGGTCTTAGCATCCTCATTTGCAAAATGGTAGGCTAGGACTAAGATATTTTTCACATCTGATTTTCTATCATTCTAAATTACTTTCCAAGGACTCCCAGCTACTGATAGAACCATGTCTGGTGCTCAAGGAACTCTACTGGAGTGTGGTATTCTCTTTTTAATACGATGCTGAAATTGTTAATTGCATGTAAAATAGTACCCTGTGAAACAAAGAATACTTGATCTAAAATAGAGGGGCGCCTGTGTGGCTCAGTTGGTTAAGCGTCTGACTTCGACTCAGGGCACAATCTCATGGTTTTTGAGTTCGAGCCCTGTGACAGGCTCTGTGCTGACAGCTCAGAGAAGAGCCTGGAGCCTGCTTCAGATTCTGTGTTGCCCTCTCTCTCTGCCCCTCTCCCGCTCACTCTGTCTCTGTCTTTGTCTCTGTCTCTGTCTCTGTCTGTCTCTCTCTCTCAAAAATGAATAAACATTACAAATAAATAAAATAAAATAGTTAGAGGTCAATAGTACAAAAAGTACAGAAAAGGTAAGTGGTTTTTCCTTTGTAAGAACATTTATTTCCTTCTTTTTATGGTCACTTGAAATGTTGAAACACTTTCAATACATGTATGTGAATGGGCAAACACAGTCTAAAAATATATCTTCTAGTTGATCCTTTCATTTTAAGGAGATTTCACTCTAACTGCTTTTTTATTGATTTCTTAACGTTGCATACTTTAATGAGAGATGTTTTAAAATAGTGAAATACACATCAAATGTCTGAATTGCACTAAGTTTATAATACACTTTTTACATACCCGTCTTTAATCTAATTATAGCAAAACTGAGTTTTGAGTCATGTTTATAGTATTATGTCTGCAAAGATTAAGCAAATGCTTTTCATGATCTTTAGGTATTTCTAGTAAATAGAAGTTATAAAATTAACAGTCCTCAATGTCAGGGAGCTACATCTCAGACACAGAGAAGAGACTAACTGATGGTGCATTGAAAGAAACAGGCAGGCCTTCCAAATGTACAGGATGATGTTCAAAATACGAGGGAAAGAAGCTTATGAAACTTGAGTCATAAATGTACTGAATCTTTTAATATTTTTCTGAAAAAAATTTACAACCAATTTTCATATTAATTTGTATAGCATTATTTGGATGCCATCTGTTCAATATCATAACTTTGACACTAGAGAAATAAAAAAAAAAACTTTTTAGTGAGGTATAACACATGTTCAGAGAAGTACACAAATCACAAGGGTACAGCCTAATCAGCTTAAGAAACAAAGCAACTCCAGTCTCCCAGAACTGCCCTTTTTGCCCTCTGCTAGTCACTAGCACCCAAAACAATCACTATCCTGGCTTAATTTTTGAATTTTATGTAAACGGTATCATAAGTAAGTACTGCTTTTGCCCAAAATTATGTTTCTAAGCTTCATCCATATTGTTTTGTGTAGCTGTAGTTTGAGTAGTCTCATTGCTGTGTGGTATTCAATTACGTAAATATATTTCAATTTTCTTAAAGTTTATTTTATTATTTGAGAGAGAGAGAGAGAGAGAGAGAGCAGGGGAGGGGCAGAGAGTGACAGGGAAGCACAGAATCTGAAATAGGCTCCAGGTTCTGAGCTGTTACCACAGAGCCCGATGCGGGGCTCGAGCTCACAAACTGTGAGATCATAACCTGAGCTGAGGCATGGCAACCAACTGAGGCACCCCTCACTTTTCTTACCCATTCTAATGTTGATAAGCATTTGGATAGCTTTCCGTTTCTGCCTGTTATGGATAATGCTGCTAATGAACATTCTTACATATATGTATTTTAAGAATTATACACGTTTTTTATAAACATACCTATGTGTTTTTTAATCCCCGTGTCTCGGATATGCCTCTTTACTAGACACTGAAAAATGGTTTTCTGAAGTGGATATACGAATTTACATTCCCATCAGCAGTACGTGAGAGTTCCAGTTGTTCCCTATCCACACTCCAGCACCTGGTTTTACTAAAGCACTTAATGACATTTTTATTTTCTTGTATACTTATAGCTAGAAAAGAAGTGATTTTGAAATAGTGAGCATTTATTCATTAAAGAAAGAAATGAAATAATCTGATCAATCTTTGCAATAAAGCTAGATATGTTAAATTTGTCCTAAGAGTGTTGAGAAAATTTTGAGAGTTTTGAGAAGATACAAAACATATGGGTTTTTCTCTCCAACTATGTTTTGTATGAGAAAGCACTAAGTGACATCACTGTTTTAATGTGTAAATCAGAATCAATCTATGAATTTTAGCTGAAGAATCCTAATACTAGTTTAGAAGATATGTGAGTTTACTAACAGAAGGAAAGTTGTGTGAGGAGTGAAGTAACTTCCCTGTATTGGGGTATGAATTCCAGGAGAATTCATTTTGAGATACTTAAAGCTAGGATTTCTATTCAGTTGGACAATACTAGTCTAAGGGAATCGCAAACATTGATTGTTTGTAACCTCAGGGGCCACAATTCTTCCCAATGTCTCTACCAGAGGTCCAAACAACATAATTTACAAGTGTAATCAGTAAAACCAAAGGTGTATTCACAGCTCAAGTCATATTTTGGTTTAGGGAAAAATTAGAATAATTATGGATCATTTGTCTTCATTTCTTAAATTTAGAAATGACAAAGCTTTAGTTGATATAAGAAATGTTTCTCTCTCGAAGTGGAAAGCTCAGAGCCATGAAAATCCAAAGTACTGTTTAGAAGCTATGGTGGTAGGAAAACTCATCCTTCTAATAAACTGGTGCTCCCATTTCCCTTCACTGCTAGCTGATCTCTTATCACCTTATATTTGGATTGTTTAAACTTTTCCTTCTCGTAGCTATTGCTTTAAATTTTTCTTCTGGAGAAACAATGCAAAGACATGCCCATATATTTTGCTATCTAGAAATCACCTAGATTTCACTTAGTCATGAATCCCTTTATTCAAAAATAGTTGTTGAACTCCATATAGAACTTCCAGAAGAAGACTGAGGGTAATAAATTTTGGAATCATTAATATAATTTAATGAGTAAAATATTTTAAAGGCTTAGTATAAAATTTAAATGAAGTTTATTAAATAGCCATTTCTAGATGTCTCTGATTATGACTATATTTCCCTCTGATGAAAAATGTTGTGGAATATATGACTTCTGAATTTCTTCAGACTATGAAGACTCAATAAGCCCATTAATAATACTTTTCTCCTCCCTGTATTTAGATGAAATGATTATATTTACAGCAGACTAAACTCCAGTGGGAATGAAGCCTTCTTTGTACCAGTTAATCATCTCACAATATCCAATACAATAACACATATAAAAAGTTATATAGTACTAATCATTTCATTATTAAGAAATAAACTGAGGGGCACAATCTTACAGTGGAGTAATACAAAGATAACAAAGATAGCTAAATTTTATTAAGTGCTTCCTTCCAATGTGTCAAGTGCTATGTATATATGTGCATTTATTTTCACATTTACTTTTAGTAATACCCCCCAGAAGCATTATCCCCTACTATAGATGAAGAATCTGAGGATCAGATAAGGCAACTCACCCAAGGCCACTTGAACCAGGTCTGCCTGTGCCCTTAACCACCATACTTTCTCAAAGGAAAGTACTGTTGGCAGAGAGAGAAAGAGCTGTCACAAGAACACTGTCTAATCATCAACAATAGATATATTTCAATTTGCATCTCAACCACTGACTACCGAAAGTCCCTCAGTACATTGGATATCCACTCTGAGGCATTCTCTTGACCTCATTACAATAGTAATGGATTTTTCCTTTTAAGTCTCTCATTTCCAAAAGAAGTCATGTTCTGCAAAGAAAAGCATTATTGGAATGATGCTCTCTTAATTAGAATTTTGCTCCTATAAAACTAATATGGAGATGATAGCCTAAGTTTTGAGGCTGAACCTGGGGACACGGATCATGAATTGATTGGCTGGACCATTTTTGCATTCAGGATAACTAAATATTTAGAATACAAGATACAGACAATAAATTTCATGGGAATAGTGGGAGGATGCATTAGGTCTACTACCCATCACAATCCCAAAATATTAGTCTCATAACTGGGGTTCAAACAAAGTTTTGTGGAGGTAAAAGAAAATACTGCTTTAATGCATATTCTTCAGCCTTCAAGCACCCTGCTCAGGACCCCATTATAATATTGTGCCCCTCAGTTCCAGGTCTATCTAGGAAGAGTGAATAAAGCTGAGCTGCTCCCTGAAATTAGGGGTTGGGGATTACTGCAGCTGAGGCCTTTTGTCCCAGGGGCAAAGACTAGGTGATGAAGCCACAGCTGTTTCATCAAATCATGCAATCAGGGTTATTTTAATGATTAATGACACTATTCCTATCCTCATCAAAGACCAACAAAAGGAAGTGCACTTTAAACTGCAAGAGAAATAGGTGCCCAAGTGAAAAAAAGATTGTGATATTAGTATCTGGTAAACATAGTCACTATTTCCTGGACACTTGTTCTTGGCCAGGCACTATCAAGAACTTTACAAGAACTATTTGAATACTCATAAGATCCCGCATGGGTATTTCCTCAATTTTTCAGATAAGGACATTGAAACTTGTGGGAGCAAGAAGCTTCTTTCAGCTCAAGCAGGTAATTGGTGGCTTAGCCAGTCTTGCCATCCAAGTTGACATGACTAAAAAGTCATGTTCTTTCTTCCTACAGATCATTTCTTAAGCTGTGGATTTTGGAACACTAGTTTTATGGAACAGTAAGAGTTATAATGTCTAGAGTAAACATGTTTGAGAAATACTGATTTAAACAGAGTTTAAACAAGTTTTTTTTTTTTTTTTACTACCAACTTTGTTTATATGCATTATAAATCTCCAGTGGAGGGTTCTAGTGTCTAGTGTCTAGCATTTTCCAAACGTGTTTTGTCACAGAACTCCTTTTTCTGGCAAAACCAGAGTCTCTAAGAACTCACAATGCATGGGACAGAATTTAGGAAAACCTGTAATATACTCTGCTGCTAAGTCTCCTTCAGTAGAGACCTTTTAAAAAATGAAAGAGTTAATTCACAGACTCACAGAAACAGGGTAATTCAAATTCCCGGTGGCTACTGGATTTCCCTCATCTTCAACATATGGTAACATATTTCTGGTTTGTCTGTGCTGGTGAACACTGGATAGATGACCAACTCTACCTTCACACACACAACTCTGAACTGTTAGGAAAAATCCCCCACTTTCTAACGTATCTCCTTTCTTCTCCAAGTTACTGTATGAAGTCAATTCTTGACCCCAATGAACAGTAAAGCAAACCTTTCTCTACAGCCACGTTTAGTCACCATATATTTCACTTGTTCACTGTGTAGTCATAACCAAACTTCACTGACTGAAGAACGCAGGCTATAACTACCGAATTTCTGATGCAGCTCAGTGTGAAAATAAGGGGGCACAGAAATCCTAGATCAGGGATTCTTTCTTCACAGTCCAAGGGCACAGTAAGATAACCCGTGTCTGGTATTGCAGCATCCCAAACCCTCTGCCCTTTGACATTTTTCATGCCTCCAGTCTTTATATGTATGGAAAGAAGACTCACATTACAGTTACTGGAGAGGTAGATAGCAGTGCTCCCCACACCTATGCAAGTGTTCCCTTAAGCTGCTTTGTGATGCCAAACAGCAGCCTTTAAAAGCAGTGCTGACATGAATGTCAGACACACCCTGATGCCTAAGGATTAGGGCAGGTTGTGTTTCAAAACAGACGTGGTTTGCACTGTATCAACCCTAGCATCACCAGACAAAAGAAGACTACAGACTCCTCTCTTTACACCACAAAAACTTTCTCCCTAATGATAAAGCATTTCTCTATAAGTATAGTCTTACAAAATGATATACGTTTCTTCTTTCCTCTTTAAAATAAGGTAAGTGGAGAAAGAAAGCAAATGTAATATGGAAATAACCAATATAATTATTTCTTCAAATGTCTGAATCCTGTAAGCATATAAATATAATCCTATATTTGTTGATCATAAATTCCCAGAGGGCAGGATTGTGTCTTATTTGTTTTGCTAACCTCCACAGTTTCTAGCAGAGTGATATGCACTTAGTAGGCATGAAGAAAGAGTGAAGTGAATTAATGAGCTTATTCCAGTTACTTGATTAGAAAGAAACAAGTAGAAAAATTATTAAGAAATAGATTCTCACTGGGGCACCTGGGTGGCTCAGTTGGTTAAGTGTCCCACTCTTGATTTGGGCCCAGGTCATGATCTCACGGTTCGTGAGTTCCAGCCCCATGTTGGTCTCTGCACTGACAGCTCAGAGCCTGCTTGGGATTCTGTCTCTCTCTTTGTCTGCCCCTCCCCCATTTGCTCTCTATCTCTCTCTCAAAATAAATAAAAATAAACTTAAAAAAATTAAAAAGAGGCTCTTAAATTTTTTCTTATAGAATAGACTTACTAATTTAAAATGAGACCTCTTCTTGGAGAAAATTCAGAGATATTTCATAAAATCCTGTAAGATCATTAGTTCCTTGGAAATATAATATTCCATTTAAAATTTTAAGTAGGGATTTAGTAAAAGTGACTTTGTGCCTTAAATACAGAATCTGCCCAAACTATCCTACCCCTATAGTCTCCTTCTTAGAACTAAAACTGTATTGATACTCTCTTTAATTCATGATTATTTAGAAATAAGCAGAGAAAAAAATATATATGCACACAGTGTATAATCCCAAATATAATTACCTGAATGTGAAACATATTTCCAGTTAATATTAAACAGTATTTCTATCTTTGATATTCATAATATTTCAAGTGCAATTGGCTAACAATCAGGCTAACAACTACCATGCAGATCTACTAATTAGCTCTCTCCCTCCTCACTTAATAAACAAGAAAATTGAAACCTAGAGGGAAGGGCTACAGTACCACTGCCTAAGGTGATCCAGCATGTTACTGGCAAATTCGGGACTAGAAACCAAGTTTCTTAGGTCCTGGTTCAAGTTGCCTTTCTCCAAAGTTGATCTTCCAGGTTTCCACACCAAATCAACTCCACCTCTGTTGACCTGACAGCCTCTCCTCATGGATCAAAGAATTAGCCTCATTAGAAACAGGGTTGTTGTGTTTTGTTGTTGTTGTTTTTCTTGAAATCACATTGTTTGACATCATTTCTTCTTAGGGCTTTGGCTTTGAAATTTTTTTGCTAATAAAGAGAGATATTATTTGTGTCAACAGCACACTTCAAGAGCTAAGCAGTCACATGATTGCACCTTGAGCAAGACATTGAAAGGAAGATTTGTCTGATAACTGAACTCTTTCATGCCAGGGTACATTGTCATTCAAGAAAAATTATTCTTTCTTCACTGAGGAGTGGATGTTATTTATATTGTTTTTGGGTTCTCTTTATTCTGACAAAAAAAAGGCAATAAAATACTTGCTACATTTGTGACATAAATAAATAAAACAAATAAATATATAAATAAAGTAAATCCTGTGTAAAGGGTATTTTAGAACACAATGTTCCCATTATGTACCAGGTTACCATTCTCTGGATAATGACTAGGGTGGTAGCTTTAATAGTGAATTAATCCTTCACGAATCTCACTTGAAGTTCAGCAGCCTTTTTCTTTTTTTTATTCAGGGGACTATCACCGGGTTAGCTAAATCACTTATAAGACATAATGTTTTAGGATCATGGTATTTCTCAAACAGGCAATCCTGCTGAAAGAAAAGTCCAACTCTACAGAGTTAGCCAAATCATATTTTCTTGCAATTCAGATCAAGGAATTTATTGAGAAAAAGAAAACAAAACAAACACTTGGTCCAAGACCCAGACTCCACCTGTAATTGCATCTTTAATAAGGATTCACTTGGCGGTGACTTTAATAGCACACTAACTTACAGAGAATGATAAGGTGATGCATAATGGAAACGTTGGGTTTAAAGTACCCTTTAGACCGGCTTTTCTTTATTTACATATTTATTTGTTTCATTTATTTTTGCCACATAATGTAGCAAGTATTTTACTGCGATTGTTTTTGTCAGAATAAGGAGAGCCCTAAAACAATCTAAATAATATCCACCCCTGAGTGAAGGGAGAACAATTTTTCTTGAGTTACAATGTGTTCTAGCGTGAGAGAGGTCAGGTCTATTTCTTCACGAATATTTTCCAGTTTTTCCAGGCTTAAAGGAATCAACAGATGAAGGGAAAAGGGAAGTGCATGCCAGAAGTCCTTGAATCACACTGGGTCTGCATTTACTCCTCTGGAGTCTTTTGCTGTCTGAGGAAGTAGGGTGAGCCTGGCTGATTCAGGGGGACAGATCTGCTCAGTGTTCAGTCACTTAATGTCAGCTGGCTGGGGCAGGACTCCAGGGGAGAGCAGTTTATCAGACACAGAGCTCTTGGGAAAGCTCACCACTGAAGAATGGGCCCCATGGGAGCAGAACACTATCAGCTAAACCATCTGAGTTCTGCTTCCTATTACGATTCCTTTTAGCAGGAGAAATGATTTCCTGGTGGTTGGTCATGTTCAAATTTATTGCTTTATTTGCTGGCTATTGAATTAAGGGGGAAAATCTACCATGAGAGTTCCTTAGCAACGATGAAAGGTCATTCATCTCATCAAATTCTGTCCTTTCGTAGCTCTCTCTCTATCTAGAATTTCTCTAATGGCTACTTAATAATTCTAGCATTTGGTCTCAGCAGTCTTCTCTGCATGAAATACCTGTTTTGGCAAAGTTCAAAAGGCCTCTATACTCACTAAAAATGATCTGTTTGGGAGAGTGTATTTCTAATGATTCCAGAGTTTTTGTTTCCATTGTCAGCATACACATACCCACACTCAAGCAACCATGAAACATGCACATACATTTTAAGTATCTCTAGATCCTGAAGGGTTACTTTGAAGAAATTCTTCCACAGATCTGTATAGTTGGCATTGAGGCCGAATAATTCCTTTTCAATTATATATTATATAACATTATTGACATTACATTCTTCCAAGAAATAGTGTTTGTTTTGATTACTATCCATGATAATGAACAGTATTATAATTACTAATCCATATAAGGCTACATGCATTCAAAAATCTGGTTCTAAGCAATAGTCAGTATTTTAGTTGCATAATAGATTATCTGTACTCAGATACATTTCTTAATGTTCATTTAATTGCTAGATACTCCGATATGTATATGATAGTCTTCTTCTTAGTAGTAGTAGTAGTATGTCTAGTTTGACTCTTTCACTCTCATCTACCACCCATGATTTATGGCTACTCACACATTTTAACTCGTTTTGAGATGCTATTTTCAGTTCTGTATTGGATAGGGTATAGGTCCCATGAGGGGTCAACATGGCACAAAGTTAACAGATTTTGACTTGCAGCTGGACCATTTGGATACGCTTTTAGACAGGGATCCTCCTGGCCTCCTACCAATGCATTAGCACCCTGTGAGGGTCCTTGATCTGTTGCTACCAGCTCAATAAACTACAGGTATCAGTACATGGTACAAATATTTGGCAACATCTCAAGTGAAAGGTAGCAAAACACAGTGGAAGGTAGCTTTGGAGTCAAATTGAGTTTAAATCCTGCTCTGACACTTAATCTGCAAAATAACCTTGGGCAGGTTATTTTACAGTTCTCTGACTTCTGGAGATAAAATTAATCATAAAGAATTATAGTTGGGTTTAATATGGTTGGCCATGCAGAGAAGTGGCTAAAGGCATAGCTGCCTAAGTTCCAGTCGAGTCTTGTCTTCCATTTTTTAGTCGCTCAACATTGGGCAAGTTAACTTAAGTCACTCTGCATCTTTGTTTCTTCACCTGCAACATGGGGATAATAGTTAACTTCTCACAGGGTTTTGGAAGTAATAGATTTTAAAAATAAATGAAAACCATCTTTCACAATATTTTGGCACATAGCACTCAATATTTATTTTTATAAAATTTATCTCAGGTTCCTAGCATTAGTAGGTATATAATACCCTAAGTCCAGTGTCTCTTTCTCCCATGTTTCTGTACATAGTCTCTTTTCCCTGTGGTCTAACTAATGCCAGAGACAACAGCCAAGAGAATGGGAGTAACTGAAGAGTTAGTGAAAAGAACTGATTCCTGTAAAACCTTCTAGAAAATATACTCTATTTTTCATCTTTGTAGGTGTTATTTTCAAGCCCTTAAAATTATTTCTATCTTTGAGCTATCTAATCCTGAAGCTACTTATTGTCAATAAAAAGTATCCTTCAGTTATTCTCTCTACTGAAATATCTATGCTTGTTTGTTTATTTTTTTAATTTTTTTTTCTATTTGAGAGAGAGAGAGAGAAAGACAGAGTAGGGGAGAGGGGCCGAGGGAGAGAGAGAACGAAATCCCAGTAGACTCCATGCTCAGTGCAGAGCCAGATGCAAGGCTTGATTCCATGACCCCGAGATCATGACCTGAACTGAAATCAAAGTCAGGCACTCAACCAACTGAGACACCCAGGAGCCCCTGAAATATCTGTGTGGTTTTTTGGTTTTTTTTTACTGAAACAGTTGTAACTGATGTGAACACTCATCAGTCAAGATACTTGGAAAAGGTTTTTCTATTTTCATTAAATATACCTATCCCAAAGAGAAATGCCTTATGCCTTCAACATTGCTTTTAGAATGATACATATTTATGACATAATAGTATGCCACTCTTGGAACACTTTTGCATTTACGTTTCTAAAAATTGATATTTACATAAATGTTCCTCAAGCATTTGTGTAATTCTCTCAAGTATACTCCTCAATGATTTTACATATACATATTCCTTTCATCTTCTAATAGCAGATTTGCTTATCTCCTCATTCAATCAGAATATTTTAGATGAATACTGAAATAATTATTGACTTTATAAAAATCATGTAATCACAGCTGGGTATGGCTGGAAATGATATACATATTTTATCAGTTTTAAAACAGACTCATTCTTTATAGCAAATTTCAAATAAATGGATTTTTAAATTACTTTTGATGTATAGTTTATATTTATAAATGAAGGTGGTTTACCTTTGCTACCATCTAAAGAAAGCTTATTATCAACTTCTAAACTTTGGAAATGTGGAAGATATTTCTATTTTCTATTGGTGCACAATTTATGCATTTATTACCTGTGTATGTGTATACTTTTTTATATATCAATAAATTAAGTATAAATACATAGTATTACATATTAAAATAGCAATAGGATATGCTACTAATGCAGCCAAGGCACCATCTTTCTCTAACCCTTCCTCTAATAATCACTTCCATCCTCTCCCTTCTATTACCATCACCACTGATCATGACTATGGCACCATCCACACCCATTCAGTAATCATGATAAGGGATACCAAATAATTCTGTGTTTCTATGCTCTGCATGTTTTTTCATAGGATCTCCATCCTCCCCTAGCCTTCATCCCTACCCCAACATATGCACATGGGCCCATGCACACACATGCACACACACACAAACACACATACTACTGCAAGTTCATGCCTACAGTGAGAATTGCCTTAACCATGCTTAAAAATTTATGCTGTTTTCTATTGTGCTTGTACATAGGTAAATTATCCATATATAATAAAAATATATTTTAATTTCTATATACATATATACCTGCAGATATACATATATATGTATATACATATATACATATATATGTACACACATATATACATATATGTACATACATGTACATATATATGTACATACATATATATACATATACATATATATACATATATATATACATATATATATCTGCAGGTATATATGTATATAGAAATTAAAATATATTTTTATTATATATGGATAATTTACCTATAACATATATATATATATATATATGTTATATATATATAACATATACCTATGTAACTACATAATAGTATGTATTACATATGTAATCACATATATGACTACACAGATTTTTATTTCCTTCTTTTTGGTCAAACAGTGGTTTTCCTTCCAGATGTTAATTATACATAGACGAAGCTAAATATTCTCCCAATGACCTCGCAATCTGAGGGCAAATTTGACACCATTCACAGACACTTCCTTTCTGTTTACAGTATTTCTACATGTAACCTGGAGCAGATGGGAGTTGAAAGTAGGGGAATGGACACACACTCTCTTAAGGATTTTAGATATGCAGCTACAGTCTCCATAAATGTTAGGTTTGGATGTTTTTCCACACTGCATTTAGAATATGTCAAAAAGAGTGAGAATTAATAAACACAGGCTATGAGAAAGTTGGTCTGTTTTTAAGCATAAGTTGCAAAGACTGTTTTATCCCAAGTTCCTTTCTGAGTACTGAACACATTGTAGGCACTCCAAAAATATAGATTAAGTGACTGGCTGAATGAATGAATATACTGCAGTCATGGTTCAAGTCAAAATGAAAAATGGAGAAAAAGAAATTTCTCTCTCTCTTTTTTTTTTCAGGGATTCATCACTATGCATTCTGAAGATAGAGAAGAGAATCTGGTGGCCTAGAACACATGTGCTATTTCCTAGTCATGCAAAAAGAAACTTCACAGAGAATCAGAGTCATGATCTAGTTACAGAACCCTAGACATGGACTGAGATCAAACAAAGAAGTGGAAGAGAGGTCACTTAGTCTAAACATACTCATATTCCTTAATCAATAAGCTTGTGAACTAATGAACACCTTGTTCTCTCCATCTGGCCTCACTCAGCCTATGCAGAAAGCTCCAGAGTCAACAGCAAATGTCTGAAAATCATGTCTCATAATGACAGTCTGGTATTACCAACAGTCTACTGGTCTTAGTGTGGCTACCTCTTACTTTCTAAATTTAATGCTAGTACAAAAAACAAAATAGGATGGGAGTCTTGGCCACTGCCACCTTTTTGTTTTTTTTATTTTTTGAAGGAGAGAGAGAGAGAGAGAGACAGAGCATGAGTGGGGGAGGAGCAGAGAGAGAGAGAGACACAGAATTCAAAGCAGGCCCCAGGCTCTAAGCTGTCAGCACAGAGCCCGACACGGGGCTCAAACTCACAAACTGTGAGATTGTGACCTGAGCAGAAGTCAGATGCTTAACCGACTGAGCCACCCAGGGACCCCAGGCCACTGCCACCATTAAAGAAAATGTCATCCTGGGACACCAGGGTGGCTCAGTCAGTTGAGCGTCCAACTCTTGAGAGTTTGAATCCCAATTAGTGCAGAGCCTGCTTGGGCTTCTCTCTCTTTCCCTCCCTCTCTGCCCCTCCCCGGCTCATGCTCTCTCTCTCTCTTTCTCTCAAAGATAAATAAATAAATATTGAAAAAAAAAAAGAAAGTGTCATCCAACAATCAAACCTTCATAGTCTTGTGGGTGGCCACTTTAGGAATAGCCCCACAAAGGATGCTTAGTACGCAGTTGACCAGGCTTCTCTTTGGAAACTAGAAATCCAGTTGACCTTCCTGATCTCCTCTGACTCAGCATTTCCTTAGACTGATGCATTTGCATACGTTCCATGCAGTCTAATTCTTTCTAACTTAGTAATAAAAACATGGCAAGATAAGATACACACCATGTTTCATGCATTTTAATGTCCTAATATTTGTTAACTTGGAATGAAATATAAAATATACCCAGTTTTAGCACCCTAGCAAGCTGAATGCCTGGCCATCTGTTCATTTCTAGCTTTTATACTTCTTAGCCATTTCACTTCTGCTTTTAATTGTAACTGCCACTTTTATGCTGATAGCACAAATCCTGAGACTCTTTTTAATGCCATTTGAAGTCCTCTTTCTGACCCTTGGCTCATCTAAAATGATGGCTTAATCTCAGTTGCTTTTAAATTTATGTTTATACCCAGGAAGTGTTTTCTTGAATAATACAATTTCATTTTTAAAATCTTATTTCCTGTTGCTTTGTTTTGTTTTGTTTTGTGTTGTTTCCCACATTGGCTAAATGAGTCTGTAGTCTGGTCCCTAGTACTGTAATTTTTTTTCTTTCATGTCTTTCTCCATTCCATCACAGCTGAAACTTTCAATCACATTATCCTATTGCACATTATGAGTTTGCTTTCACATTGCCACCTACTCTGCTTAATTAAATAATTTGTTGACACACTCAGATTTCTGTTTACTCTAGCTCTGGCATTCCAGCCAAGATGATTACATCTAAGGCTTCAGGATCTGCCTGTGGTAAAATGTTGAAGTAGAGAAAATCTGTCTTTGAGCTTTCTCCAACAGGACTTATTAACTCTATTTCCTCTCTTCTCTCCATTTCCTTTCCTCCCTTCTCTTTTTTTCCAACATGTGAACGTCTATTTTAGATATTCCACCCACTCCTGATTTTAAATACTCTTCCCCATTTGTCATTAAACCTAACTGTAAATCCATTGTCCCTATAAGGTCAAAAATACGGTGAAATTAGCAAAATCCCAATCCCAGTATTACTACTAAAGTATTAAATAATAAGACTGTCAGTTCTTAAGCATTTAAGATAGTTCAACTCTGTTGAAAATAAAAGTACTTGTTCAATGTCATCTGTACTCAAGGTGCCATCATAGGTACTAGGCATATGAAGAGGAGTGAGACACCAATCCTTGGCCCGTGGGGTCTAGTAAAGAAAACAGGCACAGGCATAGAAAATTACAATATGTTATGATGGGTTCCATGGCAGTTAGTTACATGAACTCTAGGAGCACAGGTAATGGGCAACTACTCTGAGCCACCCTCCCTTCATCTATAAATTCTATGTTTTCTTTCTGAAATGAGTGTCATTTTATCAGATTTTTTATTAATAGTAACCGTTTACATTTGTTGAGAAAATACCATATGCCCGCCTTTGCTCTAAATATATTTTATACACTAATTCACTAGTTCTCATAAATGATACTAGTAAGTTGACACTTAAAGCCTCATTTTATAGATGATAAAAGTAAGACACAGAAATATTAAATTACCTGCTTAGAGCCACACAAACAATAAGTGTCAAAGATGTCATTTAAATCCAGTCAGTTTGGCTCTAGAGCAGCACTGGACAAAAGAACTTTATGTGCTTGATCAAAATGTCCTGTGTCTGTGCTGTCCAATACAGCAGCCGCTGACCACATGTAGCTATTGAGCATTTGAAATGTGGCTATTTGCACCAGAGAAACTGAATTTTTTTTTAAATTTTTTTAACGTTTTATTTATTTTTGAGAGAGACAGAGACAGAGTGCGAGTGGGGGAGGGGCAGAGAGAGAGGGAGACACAGAATCTGAAGCAGGCTCCAAGCTCTGAGCTGTCAGCACAGAGCCAGATGCGGGGCTCTAACCCACAAACCGTGAGATCATGACCTGAGCCGAAGCCGGACGCTTAACCGACGGAGCCACCCAGGTGTCCCCAGAGAAACTGAATTTTTAATTTGACTTAACCTTAACCTAATTTTAATAGCCTTAGCTCCTGACCATTAGGTCTGCTCCTCATCAGTAAGCTCTATTCCTTTCCAAAGCAAGGTGGTAGTGAAGTGAAAAAGAGGGACCAATCTGAGTAAAGATATCTGGTGTGACCTCCCATCAGACATGTTGACATTAATAGTCTGTTCTAGAAAATACTTGAAGATTTGAAAAGATAAATGCTCTCAAGGTGGAATAATTTATATGGAATGTAAAGGCTGAAATGCTGAAATGTAAAGGCTGTGCCTTCCACCAGTAACCTCTCATCAAGGCAGGTCCATCATTTATTCATCCTGGAACCACACAAGGCAAGGGTACACAGTGGTGGGTACACAGTGCTGGGTGTGCTGTCCAAATCCCCTCTATAGGACTAAGACACTCATTCTTCTGACTCCCAGCAGTGTTGGGGGCTGCATTACTCTCCATGAATTGTCTTCACCGAAGAGAGTCATGTCACCCAAGGTCATACCTCCTTCCCTGATTGGCTGATGCAAGAGTTTAAGGGCTCAGTCCCTTGCCCCAAGATGAGTCACTCCGAAGGGCCATTTTAACTCTTGAGCTCCTTGAGAGATCAGCTGAAGCCTTTGTTGGGACTGTGTTGTAGTTCAACTCTTCCCTCAATCCAATGCTGTTTCTTTCACTGCCCCACAGATGTGAACACTAGGGTGTTTGCAATAAACCTCCTGCCTGCAAATCCCTCTTTCAGAGGCTATTTCCCTGGAAACTGACCTCAGACAGTAAATATTACTATTATGGTTACCCCCATGATACATATGAGGAAAGAGAGGCTTGGAGAAGTAAAGTAATTTGATCAAATTTAAACAAATAGTGGGAAAGGGATGTAAGCCAGAATGGATGAGAACATCCTATGCTCTCTATCATGAGCAGCCTCTCTGCTGCCTCAAGAACAAATGCATGAAAAAAGAAAAAGAAAAAGAACAAATGCATGCACAAATAAATGAACTCTCTACCTCTACATCTAAAGATGTCTCCCATCAAGGTTATGGGCATCTTTGGGCTTTTCCACCAAGGAAGGGAAGCTGGCGGGGACCAAATCTGTGGTGTTTGCTCAGGAAAATACAACAGGGTCTAGAACCTCCAGATAAGCCTAGGATAATGCACCACTGGGGCTCCTCTACCATCTTTTGGATCACTATGACATCACACAGGCCTTATCTTTGAAACACTTTTTAAAAATCTGAGATTATTAAACTACAGAAGACAAGATTGAGGTGAGACAATTTAAAAGGAAAAAATATTTTTTGAGGATGATAATTAGCTGTTTCTGTTTCACATGACTAAACAGAGAAAGTGATTGTAAACATACTCATGTAGTGTCTAAGATAAACATGAGAAACAATTTCCTGATAGTGAAAATGGATTGTCAGTGATTCTTACACACAAGTTGTTATTGTGGAATCTTTTCCTCTGAAAGCAAATCGTAATAATCACAGAAACTAATAAAATATTTGGAGATAATATAAAATATCAACAAGTTAGAATCGTTTCTAGAAACTGCATATGTAGAAACTTCCTTAGTTCCCTTTAAGATATAAAAAGCAACTGTGTCTGGAAGACTTTGAAAAAGTGTCTGGACTGATGTTTTAGGTCATTTCAAAAAGTTAGGAATGGATCCATAACCTCTCAAGATAGTTGTGCCTTAAGGAACTGAACTCTGTGATTAATTTGGGTGGAAAAAAATGAGGGTATAACAATAGACCTTTCTTTCCAATGTCTTTTTTTTTCCAATTTTTCCTGAGACTCTCTGTTAGTGTTTGTGGGTAAAAAGGAGTCATTTCATTTAACCTAAGAAATATTTATATCATATACATCTAGTAATAGAGGAAGACAAAAAATATGACTAACTTTTTCTGAGCTCGTCTGTGTATATATGTGTGTGTATGTGTGTGTGAGAGACTTTTCTTAAAACTACTTTTCCTAGCCTTATTTCAAGACACACTCTGTAGTGGTTTATACTAAATATATACCCAGCACACATAAAAGGTGATAAAAAGCTCTCTTGGCTATATATAAGTAAGAAGAAAGATTCAGTTGCCTCTGAAGTCTGCATAAAACAATGCTTGCACTTACAGTGTTTGTTTTTTTCATTTTTTAAATTTCTAATTGAAGTATAGTTGACATACAATATTGTGTTAGTTTCAGGTATACCACATAGTGATTTGGCAATTATATACATCACAAAATGCTCACCATAATAAGTATAGTTATTATCTATCATCACACAAAGTTATTACAATATCATTGACTATATTCTCTGTGTTGTACTTTTCATCCCTGTGACTTATTTATTACCGGAATTTTGTACCTCTTAAACTCCTTCACCTATTTCACCAATCCCCCTATTCCTCTCCTCTCACAACCACTAGTTTGTTCTCTGTATTTATGAATCTGTTTCTGTTTGTTTGATTGTTCATTTGTTCTGGGTTTTTTGGATTCCACATGTAAGTGAAATCATATGGTATTTGTCTTTCTCTGTATGACCTATTGCACTTTGCACTTACCCTCTAGGTCCATCCATGTTGTCACAAATGGCAATGTTTCATTCTTTTTATGGCTGAATAATATTCTATTGTATATATGTACCACATCTTTATCCATTCATCTATTAATGGACTCTTAGGTTGCTTCCTTATCTTGGCTGTTGTAAATAATGTTGCAATAAACATAAAGGTGCATATATCTTTTTCAGTTAGTGTTTTCATTCTTTGGGTAAATGCCCAGAAGTAGAATTACTAGATTGTATGGTATTTCTGTTTTTAAATTTTGGGGGAAATTCCATACTGTTTCCCACAGTGGCTACACCAATTTATATTCCCAACAATGCAAAAGTTTCCCTTTTCTCCACATCCTCACCAATACTTGTTATTCCTTATCTTTTTGATACTCACCATTCTGACTTGTGTGAGGTGATATCTCCTTGCATTTTTATAATGACTAATGATGTTGAGCATCTTTTCATCAATTGGCCATCTGTATATCTTCTTTGGAAAAATGTCTATTTATGTCTTCTGACATTTTTAAATTGGATTATTCATTTTTGGATATTGAGTTTTATAAGTCCTTTGTATATTTTAGATAATAACTTTTATCAAATACGTCATTTGCAAATATCTTCTCCCATTCTGTAAGTTGCCTTTTAATTCTGTTGATTGCTTCCTTCACTGTAGAGCAGCTTTTTATTTTGATGTAGCCCAATAGTTGTTTTTTTTTTTTTACTTTTGTTTCCCTTGCCTCAGGAGACATGTTTAGAAAGAAATTGCTATGGCTTACACCAAAGAAATTACTGTCTGTGTTCTCCTCTAAGATTTTTATGGTTTCAGGTTTCATATTTAGGTCTTTAATCCATTTTGAATTTATGTTTGCATTTGGTGTAAAAAAAAAAAAAAAAGGAAGAAGTGGTCCAGCTTCATTCTTCAGCATGATTCTGTCCAGTTTTCTCAACGCCATTTGTTGAAGAGACTTTTTCCCATTGAATTTTCTTTCCTGCTTTGTCGAGAATTAATTGGCTATATAATTATGGGTTCATTTCTGGGTTTTCTATTCTGTTCTATGACCTATGTGTCTACTTTTGTGCCAGTACCATACTGTTTTGATCGCTACAGTTTTGTAATATAACTTGAAGTCCAGAATTGTGATGATTCCAGGTTTCCTTTTCTTTTTCAAGGTTTCTTTAGCTATTCGGGGTGTTTTGGGATTCCATACAAATTTTAGGATTGTTTGTTCTAACTCTATGAAAAACGCTATTGGTATTTTGATAGAGATTGCATTAAATATGTAGAATTCTTTGGGGTAGTATAGATATTTTAACAATATTTGTTCTTGTAATTCATGAGCATGGGTTTTTCATCAGTGTTTTACAGCTTAAATAGTACAGGTCTTTTACAGCTTTGGTTAGGTTTATTCCTAGATATCTGTTTTTGGTGCAATTGTAAATAGAACTGATTCCTTAATTTCTCTTCTGCTGCTTCATTATTGGTGTACAGAAATGCAACACATATCTGTACTTTGATTTTATGTCCTGGGAATTTACTGAATTCATTTATCAGTTCCGGTAGTTTTTTAGTGGAATCGTTCAGGTTTTCTATGTAGAGTATCATGTCATCTGCAAATAGTGAAAGTTTGACTTCTTCCTTGATGATTTGGATGCCTTTTATTTATTTTTCTTATCTTATTGCTATGGCTAGAATTTCCAGTACTATGTTAAATAACAGTGGTGAGAGTGGACATCCCTGTCCTCTTCCTGACTACAGAGGAAAAGCTCAGTTTTTCCACATTGGAGATGATGTTAGCTGGTGTTTTGCATATATGGCCTTTATTATGTTGAAGTATGTTCCCTCTAAACCTACTTTGTTGAGGGTTTTTATCACAAATGGATGCTGTACTTTGTCAAATGCTTTCTCTGCATTAGTGAAATGATCATATGATCCTTACTCTTTCTTTTATGAATGCGGGGTATCACATTGAATGCTTTGCAAATATTGAACCACCCCTGCAAACCAGGAATAAATCCCACTTGATTGTGGTGAATGATTGTTTTAATGTGTTGTTGGATTTGGTTTGCTAGTATTTTACTGAGGATTTTTGCATCTATGTTCATCAGGGATATTCGCCTGTAGTTCTCTCTTTTAGTGGAGTCTATCTGGTTTTGATATCAGGGTAATGTTGACTACGTAGGATGAATTTGGAAGTATTCTTCCTTTTCTATTGTTTTGAAATAGTTTGAGCAGAATAGGTATTCATATTAACTCTTATTTAAATGTTTGGTAGAATTCACCTGTTAGGAGGTTTTTGATTACTGATTCAAAATCTTTGCTGGTTATAGGTCTATTCAAGTTCTCTACTTCTTCATGTTTCAGTTTTTGTAGTTTGTATCTTTCTAGGAATTTATCAATTTCTTCCAGGTTGTCCAATTTGTTGGCATATAGATTTTCATAATATTCATTTATAATTATCTGTATTTCTGTGGAGTTGGTTGTTATTTCTCCTCTCTCATTGGTGATTTTATTTATTTGGTTCCTTTCTCTTTTCTTTTTGGTAAGTTTAGATAGGGGGTTATCAATTTGATTAATTTTTTCTCTTCTTCCAGAGTTTTATTTATTTATTTTGAGAGAGAGAGAGAGAGAATATGCACACACATGAGCAAGGAAGGGACAGAGAGAGAGGGAGAAAGAGAATCCCAAGTAGGCACTGTGCACTCAGCACAGAGCCTGATGCAGGGCTTGATCTCACAAACTGTGAGATCATGACCTGAGTTGCAATCAAGAGTCTGATGCTCAACTGACTAAGCCATCCAGGCACTTCTATTAATTTTGTTTCCCAAAGAAACAGTCCCTGGTTTCATTGATTTGATCTATTGTTTTTTTTCATTTTCTATATCACTTATTTCTGCTCTAATTTTTATTATTTCCTTCCTTGTGCTGGAGTTAGGCTTCATTTGTTGTTCTTTTACTTTTGGACCACTGTGTTTTTTTCACTTGTTTCCATGTATTTTTTAATTTCTTCTTTGATTTCCTGGTAGATGCATTCATTGTTTAGTAGCATGTTGTTTAACCTCCATGTATTTGTGTCCTTTCCAGATTTTTTTCTTGTGATTGACTTCTAGTTTCATAGCATTTTGGTCAGAAAAGGTGCATGGCATGGCTGTGATCCTCTTGAATTTGTTGAGAATTGTTTTGTGGCCTATTTTGTGACCCATTCTGGAGAATGTCCCATGTGCACTTGAAAAGAATGTGTATTCTGCTGTTTTAGGATGGAATGTTCTGAGTATATCTGTTATGTCCAGCTGGTTGAGTGTGTCATTCAAAGCCATTGTTTCTTTGTTTATTTTCTGTTTAGATGATCTGTCCATTGATGTAAGTGGAGTATTAAAGTCCCCTACTATTATTGTGTTATTATCCATTAGTTCCTTTATGTTTGTTATTAATTGTTATAATTATATATTTGGGTGGTCCAATGATGGGTGCATAAATATTTACAATTATATATTCTTAAGGGATTGTCCTCTTTATGAGTATATAATGTCCTTCTTTGTCTCTTTTTATAGGCTTTATTTTATTTATTTATTTACTTATTTATTTATTTACTTTAAATATAATTTATTGTCAAGCTAGCTAACATATAGTGTATACAGTGTGCTCTTGGTTTCAGGGTACATTCCCTCGATTCATCACTCCCATACAATACCCATTGCCCATCCCAAGAAGTGCCCTCCTCAATGCCTATTACCCATTTTCCTCTCTCCCTCCGCCCCTCCCCCCAATCAATCCTCAGTTTGTTCTCTGTATTTAAGAGTCTCTTATGGGTTTGCCTCCCTCTCTGTTTGAAACTACTTTTTCCCCTTCCCTTCCCCCATGGTCTTCTGTTAAGTTTCTCAAGTTCCACATGAGTGAAAACATGATATCTGTCTTTCTCTGACTGACTTATTTCACTTATACAGGCTTTGTTTTAAATCTAATTTGTCTGATACAAGTTTTGCTACTCCAGCTCTCTTTTGACATACATTTGCATGATAAATTTTTCTCAACCTTGTCACTCTCAATCTGTAGGTGTCTTCAGGTCTACAATGAGTCTTTTGTAGGCAGCATACAGGTAAGAATTGTTTTTTATCCATTCTGACATCCTATATCTTTTGATTAGAGGAGTGTTCAGTTAATTTACATTCAAAATAATTATTGATAGATATCCAATTATTGCCATTTTATTATATGTTTTGTCATTGTTTTTGGAGATCTTCTCAGAGCCTGTCTTGTCTTTGCCACTTTTGGTCTGTCCTTTACACTCAACAAGATCCCTTTAATATTTCTTGCATGGCTGATTTTGTGGTCACAAACACCTTTAGTTTTAGTTTGTCTGAGGAACTCTTTATGTCTCCTTCTATTCTGAACGATAGCCTTGCTGGATAGAGTATTCTTGGCTGCAGATTTTTCCCGTTCAGCACTGAATATATCATCCCATTCCCTTCTGCCTTGACAAGTTGCTATTGAGAAATCTCCAGCTAGCCTTATGGATTTTCCCTTGTAAGTTAAGGACTTCTTTTGTCTTGCTGCTTTTAAGATTTTTTTTTGTCACTATATTTTGCAAATTTAATTACAATGTGTTGGTGTTGGTCTGCTTTTGTTGATTTTGATGGGAATTCTCTGCGCCTCCTGGATCTGGATGTCTGTTTTCTTCTCCAGATTAAGTTTTCTACTATTATTTCTTGAAATAAATATTCTGCCTCCTTTTCTCTTCTTCTTCTAGAACTCCTATAATACGAGTGTTATTACATTTGAAGGAGTCACCAAGTTCCCTAATTCTATTCTCCCTAAGTCTTTCTTTTCTCTCTTTATCTTCATTATTTTCCATAATTTTGTCTTATAGGTCACTAATTTGTTCCTCTGATTTTTCCACTTTGCTTTTCATTGCATCAAGCCTATTTCCAATCTCATTTATTGTATTCTTCAACTATGATTCTTTTTTAACTCTTTTACCTCTGTGATAAAACTCTCACTGATGTCTTCCATTCTTTTCTGAAGCCTAATGAGTATCCTTATGATTGTTGATTTAAATTCTCTGTTAGGCATGTTACTGATATCTGTTTTGCTTAGATCTCCAGCCATGGCCTTATCTTGTTATTTCCTTTGGAATCTTTCATTTGGGAGAAAAATCTGAATCTTGGAAGTTTGTCTAAGTCTCTGCCTTATTCTATATGTTAGACAAGCCAGTTATGTCTCCTGCTCCTGAGTGGAATGGCCTTATGAAGGCGAGGTCATGTAGTGCCCAGGGGCTGGCACTTCAGCGAGTGTCTCTGGTGCTAGTGCTGCATGCACTCTGCTGTTGTGTTTTGGCAGCTTTATCCATCAGGCCAGTGGTCTGCAGAAGCTCTTCTTGCCTGCTGGTGGCAGTATTTTGTCCCTGGCCTGTATGGTGCACTTTAACTAGGTGCTCTGGTGATTTGATAGTTACCTTGTGTCCTTGGGACAAGATGAGGCTAGGGTCCTCCTACTCTGTGGTCATCTTCCTCCTTTCTCTTTGCACCTCCAGGATTTGTACCCATTTTAAATTTACATAAGTTTCTTAAATATCATATCCTCTTTTTCTGAAAACATTTCATAATGTTACTTTTTTTTTTATTTTAGCCCACAAACTCTTTCAAGTATTTGTTATCTTTCACATGCCAAGCACTGTATTAAAAGTTGAGGAAACCCTCTATCTAGTTATTTACAGCCTAAAAATATAAACCCTGAGGAATCTATTTAAGTTTTTTCTATCTCTTTGTTCAGATCACCAAAATATGGCCATGTCATGGCTCTCAAATCCTTATAGAGCCAAGGAAATACCATAAATGAATTTGAAGCTAAGATATTTTATTTGCACACTAATCAAAAAGGCACATTCTTCACTTCCACAAAGAAACTTGCTCTCTCCTATTTTTTTTAAACACAAAGTCCTCTCATATTTTGTTTTCCCATTTCTGATAGAGTAAAATGTTTCTTTCTTCTTAAATTCACCACAAGAAAATAAAACCACAAACACAATGATCAATGTCAACAGACTTTGGCCACAATATTACCAATTCATCAAGGAATGCCAGGATGGGGTCACACTTGAAAGCCCAGGTCCATCTAGAAGAAGCACTTGCTGTTCACTATGTAGGAATGCAGCCCCAGTACTGCCTAGTATCCCAAATTTTCAAGGGAAAGCTAACATGCAGATTTTTATTTGAGAAATCATTTACTTGAAAATTCTGGCAACCAATCCAAAAATTATAAGAACTCAACATGTGTCATCACTATGGAGGACAAACAACACAGAGTTAGGGCCAGCTGCAGCCTGGAGGCTGTCAGGACTACTTGATCTCTTTAGTTTTTTTCTTACTCAAGCAGTTCTATGTGTTTCATTAGAAAACCCTGAGATTGGGATCATAATGGTATGAATCCAATTAAAATCACATCTACAACTCCCAAAGAGAGTCTCAATTTTACCTGTCCCTGAAAACAAAACAAAACAACAACAAAAAATCATCCTAAGAGAAGTTATTCATTACGTTTAATAAAGTAGCTGGTAACAAGAAGCCTTGGAGAAGATCATTAACTTCTAAATTAGGAAATGTCTATATTTAGGTGCCAGTTATAACTCTCTTGAGATCTGTGGAATAACAGACTTTTGATATTTGATGTCACTAATATGGATTGAAAGTTGTATAAGTTTTCTGAAATGGAAAAATCACTTTGATATTTTATTGATCAAAATTTTACATCATCAGCATCCAGAGAATCCCATGTCAGAAAGTGCAAAGCAAGGCAGATTATGTGATTTAGTACCATGGATTCAGTAGACACATGGTTTCCATTGTGATACGCACCCACTATATCAGCTTAAGGCATCTCAAGTTAATGGTACCTAAAAATAGTTTCAGAGAACATGAATTGACATCTTGGCATGCCATTTATTCGTCATGTGTCCTTGGACATATTACTGAAACTCTTTGGGCTCTTTTTTAACCTGAAGAATAGGAATTTTGTGATAATTAATCAAAATATTATATGCAAAAGGCTGAAATAAATTAGGTACATTCAGTAAATATTCATTGAATTAATACTGGCTTTGGTTAGAAGATTCTAGAATATCTAGGACAGGGTTTCTCATGAGAATATCCTAACAAATTAGGGAATTACAACAGTAGTGGGGAAAGATGGAAATTAGAGTGTGCACACAGGAAATTACACATAGCCCAAATCTTATCTCTACAACAGTCAGACTGTCAAAGTCTGAACTAACTCTTAGATGGATTTAGACATACGAATTTATACCCTAATAACAAAAGACAGTGAGAAAATCCAAAGATGCTTTTCACATTTTTTGAAACAAATTCCTTTATTATTTGTGCAGTTTACTGTATCTCAGATCATTACTAAATTCTGACTGAAAAACAGCCCACTTTATTCTATTACATTACCAGGGCAGGAATTAAAGCAGAATTGATACAACTAAGGAGAATCAGGGCTGGAAATTCATGCTATCCAAGCTCAGAATGTGCCAAGAATTCAATTTAGTTTATAAAAATGTCAGAGACTGTCTGTCACAGCTGCTCTGACCTCATGAGACCTCTCTGTCCATGACTCCATGAAATCACCCCAGGTGGCCAGTTTCTAGGCCATCACAATTCTTTAAATAATAGCTAAAACAAGATACAAGAGCATTTATCAAGACTAGAATTGAAGGTTAGAAGAAAACTTTTAGCTGGTAGATAGATACTTGTAACTTTTTGATTGGTTGTGGGGAGAGTGGTTCCTTTTTAAATAAACAATAATTTAGAACTTCTGATATTCTGAGTTAGTGTTAATACTTGAGACTTATGTGGGTTTTGGACTTTGGGTAAGTCCCCTTCCAGTACTGTATGTTGTTCTTCTAAGACTTGCATCTAACCTTTGGCCCATTTTGCAATCTCTCCTGCCTAAAAGATGGCATAGAGATTGCCTGAGATATAGACTAACAGCTGTGTTTTTTCTGGCAATTCAAACACTTTGAATATAGGTCTTGGCATTTGAAATGCTAGCCTGAAAACTTCGCACTGAAGCTCCCTGAGAATTTATCAATTTGTGTTTAGGGACTTTTCAAATGGAAAAATGAAGTTATTCATGTTTTCACAGGCAGCTCCAAATTCCAAATTGTGTCAAGGGTAAAATGTTTCTGTGTTTGAAAGGCCAAGGCAGACTTACATAACCCAGAAGAGGACAATATAATGCTACCCCAGGAGCAAATTATAAGGCTTTAAAAATTTGATATTGTATAATTTTATGTAATAGGAAGTGGTTCTTTCTCACCCCTTAGGGGAATTGAATTTGGTTTTCATAATAAACCTGTAAGGCCCAAAGAATTAGAAATTCAAACATTTATCATAAATAAAGGAGGTTTTGTTTTATATTTTGCACATTTAGGAAACTGAGGAGTTTTGCCAGTGACATGCTCTATGGGTTTTTCCATGTTGCTACTGGTAATTGTGATCTGTGTACTTTTTCTTTTCTTTTTTAAAACAATTGGCACTTCAGAGCCTTTGTGAAGCCTGATTACCACATAGGTTCACAGAATTCATTAGTCAGATATTTTTCTGAGCTAGGTTCTTCTTATTAGTCCATCTTTCACTCATGTTTTAAGCTATGAAATAGGACGTGGGTTACATAATATTAAAACCCAGAAAAATGTAGGGTACATTGTAATTGTTGAGAAGTTGAGAAGTATGTGGAAGGTTTTCTTTTTGCGGTAAGGGTTTATATACTTGAATTGGTATAAAAATAAAAGTTTCTACAAAGACAACAAGCTGGCTAAACCAGCAACAGCAAAGAAACCAATACCAAGTCCTTGGTTGGTTTGGAACCAAGGGATTCAAGGGATTAAAACCAAGGGATTCAAGAGCTAAATTCTGGAAAAGGAATTGAGAGGAGATAAAAGTATGGACCTACAGGAAGGAGGGATGCATCATATCACTGAGAGAATATCCTGGCTTAGGGTTTTTTACTTCCAGAGCCCATGGTTTTTCTACAATCCTGTGTTGCATTTTGCCTGCAACTATTCCCATTTGGGAAAATCCTGCAACTGATTTCAAACTATAAATATATACATTGGAATATTTGCAAGCAATGAGCTTAGTGAGGAAGGATAGTGTGTTTAAAAAAAAAAACACTATTCACCTTTAAGGGAAATTGATATGACAGCTATTCTTATAGATTGTTTGTGTCAAAATTTTTTGAAAGCAAATGTTTCTAAAAGAAACTCTGATACACACCCTAAACCACCACAGTGAAAACACAAGATGTTTGAAGAAAGAATTTAAGAAGAAAATATTAAAGAACTTGGAACTCAAAATGTCCCAGAAGTTTCTTTCATCTACAACAGAATAAAAGAGTGAAAACTGTGTAATCAAATACTTTGTTTTAAGGGTGGGACAAACTATTTTTTTAAAGGTTACAAAAGCCAATCCAAACTTTTATTCAAACTGATGTTATTTGTTGTGATTTGCTTGGCTTTATAGTGAGCACAGGTAGAGAAAATGTTCTCCACAGAGCCTGAAGATGGAAAATAGTGTGGTCATCCCATTTCCCTTTAGAAGGGCATAACACTATTCTATTAATTCTTACAAGGACTTAAAATTTGATGTAACAGATTAATAGATATCAACCTTGGAAACTTATATGTATTGAACAAACAGAAAGCATTAGCACAGCATTGCCTAAGATGATTATGCTTATCATCCACTTTCTTGTTTCTTCACCTAAAATAACATAGAAGCCCCATTTATATTTTCTCCTTATAGTGTTTGAATTAGAGAATATTTTTCCATGTTACAATTTCCCACAGTTCTTTCTCAATTTGGTTTTCTTGGCAAATGAGAAGAAAAACTAAGAAATCATTTATATATATATATATATATATATGTGTGTGTGTGTGTGTGTGTGTTCTGTAGCAATTTAAGGATTTGAAGTAAATAAGTTTAATTAATTTATGTGTTTGAAAGTTCAATATAGTTCATGTTAGTCTGCAAATATCTGGATGGTTATAAACTTCAGAAGGCCTATATCTTTTACTTTCACCTGATTTTTTATTTCACTATATATTATTTATTTTCACTCATTGAGATAAGAACTTAATTTATACTCAAGAAGTAACATTCATTTATTTCACAAATATTTATTAAACATCCAACATATGCCAGGCAATAACTAAACACTAGGATATGGTAGTAATATCTAGAATCTCTGCCCTCACTAAATCTATAATGATCCATCATAGAACATAGACAAACAAGAAATAAAATAACGAGTGCTATATTATAATGACAGAAGTGCTTATAGGAGAGTTCATGTCATGAAGCATCTATCTTTGTTTAGGTGGGATCAGGAAAAGCATATAGAAGGTACATTCGACAATTATCTCCTTTCTAGTATCTAAAATTTGTTTGTTTCCATGTTTACTGTCTCTCTGTTCCCAATACTATGTCAACTTCTTTTTTTTAATTTTTTTAATGTTTTTTATTTATTTTTGAGAGAGAGAGCGAGAGAGAGCGCGCGAGCACGAGTGGGGGAGGGGCCAAGAGAGAGGGAAACACGGAATCTGAAGCAAGCTCCAGGCTCTGAGCTGTCAGCACAAAGCCCGTCCCAGGGCTTGAACTCTTGAACCCTGAGGTCATGACCTGAGCCAAAGTTGGATGCTTAACAGAGTGAGCCACCCAGGCGCCCCAGTATACTATGTCAACTTCTTAAGGACAGTGACTATTTTGTTAATTCTTTCTCCAGAGCCTAAAAACAAGGTCTGGTACACAATATGGGCTGTATAAATATTTGCTGACTAAATGGCTGGTAAGAAATGACACTGAGAAGGTAGATGACGGCCTACCTTCTGAAGTTAGGCTGAGATGATCAAACCATTTCTAAACCAGTGGAAAGCTTGGAATGGTTTTCAGCAGGAGAGTGGCATGACCTGATATATACTACCACACTAGCTCCTTGGAGAAAATGGACTGGGCAGAAAAAAGTTGAAGAACTTCAGTGAGAGAGCTATGCCCAAGTGTGAGTCAAAATTGATGGTGGCCTAAAGTTCATGATGGCAATGGGGATGGAGAGAAGTGAAAAGATTCAGGAGACATTTAGGAAGTACAATCAACGGTAATTGGATGTGGGGCAGGGCAGATGGAGATTACTAGATCTGAATTACTGGAGATAGTCGAATGTTAATATTCACTAAGATACGAAGCACTGGAGCAAGAAGCTTTCTTGGGGAATATGAAGAATTCAGTTTTGAGCATGAGTACCTTGAGATGCCTAAATGATATCCAAGTAAAAATATACAATAGATAATCAAGTACATGAGTACAAAGAAAAGAAAGGTTTCTGGACTGGAGATAGAAGTTGAACTCCCAAACTTGTTAAGAAGTTACAATCAAAACAGCACACTTTTTCTTTCCATTTTCATGACACTTGGCATGCCACACTTGCTAAGCATTAGCTGCTGCTGATGACAACTTCCTGGTGTCAGACTAGTCTTCAAGTTGAAATGCCGAACTGAACTGACAGGGGCCTGGCCTAGTGCAATTTCCAAATTGCTTGGCAGCTGAAAGAGGTGAAAAACTCATTACCAAGCCATCTGTCCTGAGGTTCTGTCCTGATTTCTAGGCCAGAGAAATTTGAATAATTCTGAGAAAATTTAAATAGCTCACATATAAGTAAATTCATTCACTATCAGCTCTACATCCTAGTTTCTTGAGCTTTAATAAAAACCTCAGAAAGTCGATCAAGATGGCAGTATTACCAAGTTGATACTCTAGAGGTAGCCTTCATTTCAGAAGAACACATAATTTAACAGAGGATCAGAGGTCTTTCCATTAAGTATACAACATTTTTGTTACTAATGTTTTTTTCCTCTGATTTTTATGCTTCTAGTCCTATATTAAGGTATTCCTGTACAATAAAGTTAAAAGACAGGTAGCAATGAAATTAATGTAATGATCAATTTGAACCTCTTGGGGCAACCCGGGTGGCTCAATCGGTCAAGCATCTGACTCTTGATTTCAGCTCAGGTGGCGCATCTCACATTCCCACATTGAAGCCCCACATCAAGCTCTGTGCTGACAGTGTGGAGCCTACTTGGGATTCTCTCTCCTCTCTCTTTGTCCTTCCCACTCTCCCTCTCTCTCCTTCTCTCTCTCTGTCTCTCTCAAAATAAATAAACAACAACAAAAAAAATGAACTTCTTGCTTGTTGTAGAGAAACTTTTCTGGATTCAGCTTTCCTCCTCTACTTCCCTCTAGTCCTTTCCTCTGCATTTTTTCCCCTCTTCCTCATTTTCTTTCTTCTTTCTCCCTCCATTTCTTTCTTTCTTTGTATAATGAAAGAGCATGAGATTTTCAATCAGATAGACATGGGTTTGAATCAGATCTCAACTTTAGTTAAATGCTCTAGGAGTGTTTTCTAAATTTTAAATAATAATAATAATAATAATAATAATAATAATAATGATAATTTGAAATACCACAGGGTTACTATAAGGGTTAGATGAGAAAATATACATAAAATCCACTGCATAATGATGGCTCACGGTATGTATTCCATAAACATAGTTTGTATTCTCTTTCCATTTCCATTTTCCTCCACTAAGAATGCTACTGAACCTCAGCATAATGAAACCTATTAAGCATGGTTAAATTAGTTCAGTGAGTGACGGAAGAAAAGGCTGGATGAATATGGTTTCAGAAGTGAATGAAAATAGACGGTAAGTGACTTAGCCATTCTTTCAAAAAGTAGACAGAGGTAAAGAGATATAGAACAATGGAGCAACACTATGAAAGGGAACTTGAATCAAGGAAAAATTTTTGTTGTTGGTGGTTGGTTGGGTTTTTTTAGGATAGGAGGTTTGACCATGCCCATAATAAGGGGAGGTGGGGGCTGATTGAGAGGGGGAATATAAAAATCAGAGGGATCAATAACAGAGAAAATACCCTAAGGGAATAGAATATAATAGCAGCACTGATAAAAGTTACTTTAGCTATAAAAATAATTTTTATAAATTTTATGAATTTCCAAATGAACACAAATTCTTTTTGGACAGTACAAGCAGGGCCTTTGGGGACCTGGGCTCACTATGACCTAGAACTTCAATAGGCCGATATTATTAGCCAACAGGACCAAAGTGTTCAGTGTTCAGGGCTGAGGAGTATTATAAGAGCCCCCTATATGCAGCTGCCTTTTCCTAATGCCTAAAATGGCAATTACTCATTATATGTCAAGTGGTTAAGACATATATAGCTTAAAGAGCCTCTCTGTGGGAAATACAGACATGAGCTTGAGTGTGAACTCTATAACATTTATATAATCTTGGGAAAGTTTTAAAATGTCTCTGAGCCTTAGTTTCTTTAAAGTAAAAGTAATGACTGCCACATAATAGAATTGGAGACAATGTATATCAGGTAATTAATAGTGATTAGCACAAGAAACAATTTTCAGTGTGCTGTGTTAGAGTACTGCAATTTTCTTATTTGCTTATTATTGAATAATTTTTTGTTTTCTTTTCATAAAACATTGAACACACCTAACATAATGGGCTTGAAGAGATTTTAGCTGATATCACCGTCTCTGGTGTTATTCTAGGGTGGTCAAATGAGGAGACTGTTCCAGGATTCTGAATGTGGTCTGAGCCAATACAGCTGTGACATTCCCCCAAAGAAACTCAGGTCTTTTGTGCCATAGATATATGTGACCCAAACCTTACCCATAGTATCCAGGTGCAACAAAAGAAAAGAAGGAAAATTTTCATTAAAAGTTTTAAATACTGAAGACATTATCCTCAGGAACTTTAACCGAGACTTTGACATCTATTCACCTATTTTCTCCAGATTTATATCAAAATGATTCTTTACCAATGTGATGGCAACTATGACACCAATAAAAGTGCAAAAAATAGAAATGCCAAGGTAAAAAGAATGTCTCATTCTACTATTTCATTTGTGGACATTACTATTGTTATTATCATAATTTAATAAGCATTGTATTTAGCCAGTAGTTTTGACTAAACCAATCCATTAAGAATACATTTTTTTCAATATATGAAATTTATTGTCAAATTGGTTTCCATACAACACCCAGTGCTCATCCCAAAAGGTGCCCTCCTCAATACCCATCACCCACCCTCCCCTCCCACCCCCCATCAATCCTCAGTTTGAAGAATACATTTTTTTTTTTAATTTTTTTTTCAACGTTTATTTATTTTTGGGACAGAGAGAGACATAGCATGAACGGGGGAGGGGCAGAGAGAGAGGGAGACACAGAATCGGAAACAGGCTCCAGGCTCTGAGCTATCAGCCCAGAGCCCGACGCGGGGCTCGAACTCACGGACCGCGAGATCGTGACCTGGCTGAAGTCGGAGGCTTAACCGACTGCGCCACCCAGGCGCCCCTGAAGAATACATGTTTTAATGTAACAAACTCTGAATGTCGAGACATAATTTATAAATAATCCAGTTTTTGTATTGTCTTTCCTTAATCCTGAGTTCATATTTCACCTAGAAAAGGCATAATCTGACATTAGGCCCCATCTATTACATAATTAAATTGAATAGTGAAGAATATTTGGAAATGCTTAAAGTAATAGGGCACTGTGCGGGGGGAGGCGGGGGTGGGTGTGGAGGCTAGGAAAGACCGAATAGAATAATTTTTTGATACAGTAACGAAATGCTTCTCAAACTGTCATAGACATAGAAGTCAGATAGAGATCTTGTTAAAATGTAGATTCTGATTCAGTAGGCCTAGAATGGGATCTGAGGTTTTGCACTTCTAACAAACTTCCAGGTACCAAGGATGCTATTGTTCCCCCACCACACTCTGAATAATGAGGAAGAATCTAGAACCTAGTAATGAGTAGGGAGGGACAATGGCATGTGCCTTTACCTCAGCATCACAGAAAAACATCTGAAAACTCAACCAGAAGCCACCTGCCATCTGGAATCTCTTATCTTTTAACATAACAGCTCTCTGACATTCTGATGCCAATAACTGACTTACACCCAACCACAGGCAGAAGTCATAACCTCTGGAAATATTTCTTTGTCTGGAACCCTGATGGATATTGGTCAAATAGTCAGAGAAGGAACAATACAGGTGACATTATCTCCTGAGGTGATAAAAGCAAAAGGTGACATTATTTCCTGAGGTGCAAAAGCAAGACCTAGAACCTAATCAACTGCCTTTATCAGAATTATGCCATTCCATACACCTAAAACTCATATGTTATATGTCAATCATATTTAAGTGAGAAAAAAAAAATAATTGGGCCGTCCTTCACATACTCCAATGGTGAATCACAAGGTAGATCATTTGGGGAGGTTATAACAAATCTTTCTATTAAGATTTTTTTTTTTTTTTTTTTTTTTATGGTGGGCCTATCAGTATGGAGTGGTTCTTCTCCATATTCCTCCAATATAAAACAAATTCAGGTTCACATTCAATTTCAATAGATTTTAATTCTTTACTAAGCAATTTTATTTTAGAAGGGAGCACATGAGAAAAATACTTGAATATATGAAAACCTTAAAGAGAGGTATGCCCTAATTACTTTTAGAATTATTTGCTTCACTGAACACAAGAATTAGAGTGGAAATCAATACTCTGGTGGTGTATCTCTTTTTAAGGGTGTCTATTTTCATTAGAATATTTTTGTTTTAAAGTCATTCACCCTCTTTAAGCAATGAAAGCAGGCTAGTTGTACTCATTCACTTCCAACTGTGGTCAGAGGTAGTACACATTCTCTAATGAACTCAAGAAAGGTAGTCAAAGGTGTACTGTGCTTGAAGATGTGTACTCAGCAGTGAGCTATCACACATACTTAAGCATTTTATCTTTAACAGCCAAAGAGAATGCCAGAAGACTCATTTCCTGACTAGACAATAACCATCCTGTCCTAAGCTTAGCCGAGTACACAGCATATCATTTCAATTGTTGCATGAGTGATGGCGTAAGTATGACAGCTGGCATTGTCACTAAATTTTTATTCTTGGAAACAAGGCAGTCTATAACCTCAGAGAGGAAGATTTTGCTAGCTAGGTGTTTATATCTATACTTGCCACCTGGGGAGAATAATAGCTTTATTTTAGAACATGTTGTATAAGTAGAAATATATGCTAAATTTTACAAAGGAGTACCAGATGCTTTTGGTTGTTTTTTTTTTTTTTTTCAGTCATTTCTGTTTTGTTTCTGAGTATCTTAATGTAAAATTACTCTGAAAAGAGTTTTGCAAATTTATCTGTGCCCATCCTCTGGGCTAAAGAGTTATTGAAATTGCTTCAGAAATGGAAACCCTGATTTATATTTCACAGGTATTTTTGAAAGCACAGCAGCACAGTGGGACCTATGTTCACTTGTCTTTGTTCCCCTGATAAGCAGGAAAGCATCCTAGAGGAGAGACAGGCACAGGCTGTCACTGAGAAGCTAAGGTTCATGTTCCCTGTGAGAGCCATTCCTGTCACTAACATGATGTTTTACTTAAACTACCCAGACAAAAATAGATCTTCATTTGAGCTGGGAAACAGTGGGAAGGAAAAGTATAGAACTACAAGTTTAAATATTTCAGCTCTGTGAAAATGACTCCCTGTTTGTCTGTAACCTTGATCAGATTAGTTCACTTAAGCTGCCACGAATTGATCCACCACCTTTCCTGTCAATCAAGTGAACCACTTTTTTTAAAATGATAATGAACACAGTCAAAGAAAATGCAGCAAATTAACTTGAAGCTGACATGATCAGTTTGGACCACCACTGATGATATTTTGATAGGAAACAAAATATTGAATTAAAAGTACATTTGCCTTTTTTTTTAAATAAGAGGTAAATTTCAAAACAAATAACCAATTTTAATTAATGATTTAACTATATCATTAACTTTTTCTAGGATATAGCTATTAAAATAAAAGCCACAATGTGACAATTACCTTTTCTTCATTAGTCTCCAATTGTTTTATAGGGACTGCTATCTTTTCCAACTAGATTATAAACACTTTAAGGGCAGCAATAAAGCATTTTTCATTCATGATTTAGGGCTCTATCACGAGATCTCTGTGTTGGCTCAGAGATGAGCTCAACATGAATAGAGAGTTGGGAAAGGATTCCAGGCTAGACTCTAAGAAGTCCTCCATTTGCCTTAAGGGAATAAAATGTCCTCTGTGTCATCAACTTCCTAATTACTCTATTCCTTTGTGCCACTGCTGGGTTAAACTAGAAGTATAATGGGGATTTGGAGGCAGAGGGAGACGGCTAGGACATGTCATACCCTTCGCTCACCTTATGGTTGTGGCCCTCATGCTACTGTACCAACTCATTTGTCCTACTGCTCCTGATAACTGATTAGCGTAAGTTTTACCTTTCCTGGAATTTAAATTTCTATTCCTTTATTTTAATAGAACTGAAGTACCTCTATGCAGCAATTTTTGGTATGGCAATTTATTTTGTAATTATAGTTCCACCAATAATTACCATTTATTGAGCATGCGTTAAATGATGAGTACTCTAAGTAGTTTATCCAATTAAATCTACTCAAAAACCTTATGAGGTAGCTATTGTTAGTCCCAAAGTAGAGAGAATGAAGTTGAAGCCTAGAAATCGTATCTAACCTCACACATCTGAAAAGTGAAGGAGGGAGTATTTGAAACTGGGTCTGTTTGAATACAAAGGCATGCTGTTGATGTGAGAGCCTTGAACGTTTTTAACTTCTTCTCATCTTAGAAAATAAAGCATCTCTATGTTTTAGGTTCTATGGCTACTGAACAAATGCTGCACAGTGGGATAAGGAAATGGATAGAGCAATCATTTGTTCAGGTACAATTAAAACACTACCATAAAAATCCTTAGAGGCACCTGGTGGCTCAGTCATTTGAGCACTTTACTCTCGAGTTCGGCTCAGGTCATGATCTCGTGGTTGTGGGATCGAGCCCCACATCCCTCTGTCCCTTCCCTGCTCATGCTTTCTCTCACTCTCAAAAAAAAAATTTTTTTTTACATTTATTTATTTTTGAGAAACAGAGTGAGACAAAGCGTGAGCGGGGTAGGGGCAGAGAGAGAAGGAGACACAGAATCTGAAGCTGCCTCCAGGCTCTGAGCAAGCAGTCAGCACAGAGCCTGATGCAGGGCTCGAGCCCACAAACTCCAAAATCATGACCTGAGCTGAAGTCGGATGCTCAACCGACTGAGCCATCCAGGCACCACCCCACCCCCAAAAATGTTTAATGATGATTGAGATGAAGTTGAACGCCAAGATGTAGGTGGTCCTTTCAATTGATAGAAAAATAAACTCAACCTTGTTGGATGATAGACCCTGAATAATTTATGAGACAACAAGAGATTCAGAAAACTAAATCATTGTTCTTCCTCATGACTTTGTCCATAATGCAAAGTAAAAGAATGGTTGATGCAGACACCAAAAAAGGGTGAAAAGATAAGTCACAAATTGGGAGACGTGTAATGCTCATAACTCACAAAAAGAACCTCTGCAAAGTAATTAGGAAAAGACAAAGAAGCCAACAGAAAAATGAACAAAAGGCTTGAGCAGGCTCTTCACAGAAGGGTAAGCACAAATGGCCAATACAAAGGAAAAGATATACAATCTTATTAGAAATCAGGGAGGTGAAGATAGAAATCACAGTGAACTAGCATGTTACATATACCAGATTGACAAAATTGTTACAAATATGGTGAGAATGAAGTAACTCAAGTAACTCAAATGAACTAACACAAGTCTGGAGGAGGGTAAATAAGTATGACTACTTTGTAAAGCACTTTGACCTTACCTAGAAAGTTATATGCCATAGGGACAATTTTGTCCATGTGTACAGGGAGAAAAAAGGCTCATAACAACACTAGTGTAATAACCAAAAAAAAAAAAAAAAAAGAAAAGAAAAGAAAAAGGGTTAAAAAGGGAAGCAACCCAAATATCAATCAACAGATCAACAATAAGTGGATAGATTATGGTACAGCTGTGTGATAGAATATTATATAATAGTGAAAATAAATACATGTACAGCTACATGTAACAATATGAATGAATTTCAGGAATGAAAGATTAAACAAAAAGCTGTTGCAGAAAAGTACATGAAGTAAAATTCCATTTACAAAGCTCTTTGACATGCAAGATTAAACAATACAGCAAAGGAATGATAATGAAAAATTCAGGCCAGGACAGGGTTGTGCAGAGAAGAGAGGGATGACACATTGGAAAGAATTTCACAAGAAAGTAAAGTTAAAAATAGTGTTTTCTTCTTAACTTTGGTGGTGGGTGTCCAGGTGAACACTGCATAACAATACTTTTTAAAATTCTTTTTTTGTGGTGTTTTTTAAAAAACTGTAATAAAATATATATAACACAAAATGACAATTTTACCAGTTTTGAAGTATACGATTTGGTGGCATTAAGTACATTCCACGTTGGCAATCATCATCCCTAGTGCAAAATAATTATTCTTTTTGTCTAATAATATTTGATTAAAGGAGTTTATAGCAATGCTTGGTGATATCACTTTCATATCATCAGTGAATTTTAGCCAGCTCATGATTGTAATAAAAAAAAAGTCTCTCATTTTCATAAATAACTATAGTAAGAAACTTGTTTTTTCTTGCTGAGAAAAGTACATTGAGTTAGTCTGGGGAAATTAATAGAATATGTAGAGGAAGATTAAGATGCTTGATCTCCTGAAGTAAATAAATTGCAACATATTCGCAATGAGATCTGAAGGTTCAATGACACCTAGAGTTTATCTGTTACTTGTAGGGTTGATTATAAAACAAATTTTAAATCAGGGAGTTGTTTTATTGCATTCATTATATTTCAGCTCTCTTTCTAATTACTTTATAGCCCAGTAATAAAAAAAATGACAGTTGCATCTGGACACTTTCCAAATATTACATAGTTAAAAGTAGCAAGTAACTGTTTTATAATGCTTTCTATCATACCAACTGTTCGGGTGTTCTGTGAAGAGCAAGGATAAAACAGCAGGTATGAAACCTGATGGAGTTATTCCAAATCTTCCATCAACTCACACTTTCGAGTATTATTGATCTCCTCTTTTTCTCTAGTGCTAGGATTTCAGACCCAAGTGTAGCAATTTCTTGCTGCATTTGTTCATTTGTTCCCTGTGCCTGTTGCAGCATGACTTAGTCATTGTTTAAATGCATTTGTAACTCCAGAAAGAGCAGGGGGAAAAAAAAAAAAAGAAGAAGCAGGGCTGTATTAGGCAAGAATTCTGTTTTATAATAAAAGAAGCCATTGAACACCAAAGCTGATTATGAAACAAACCCTATCATGGTCTGAAAATTTCACCAGAGAATGAAGCATGATGGGAATTTTCAAGTTCTAATTTCTTTTCTGCCTGCAGCAGTTCTTTGTTAAAAGCAGTATATAAACTCATTTTTAAAAAATCTGGCAAGACTTCAAAAAAAGTAGTTTGATCTGCTACATTTTATGACATTTTATAGCCTATTCATGTTTTAACAAGTTCATTCATTTAATAATTATAATGCATTATCTGATACATTTCCCTTTTATAAACTACATTTTTTCTCATGAACTATTGTTTGGTTAATTTTTTAAAAATCACAGTTTCTTTACAGCATAGTTCCATCAATATTCATAATGTGTAATTTTATAATATACTTTTCTGGTTCTGCTTCTTTTTTTTTTTAATGTGTACTTATTTTTGAGAGAAAGAGAAAGAGCACAAGTGGGGGAAGGGAAGAGAGAGAGGGAGACACAGAATCCGAAGCAGGCTCTAGGCTCCGAGCTGTCAGCACAGAGCCCAATGTGGAGCTCAAACCCACAAACCGTGAGATCATGACCTGTGTCAGAATCACGCTCCAGGTGCCCCTACTTCTTTAGGATTTTAATTAAAAATAATCACATGGCATTAAGAAGGTGGCATATAGATGATTTGTGAGAAACAACATGGCATAGTAAATTAAAATTGTAAACAATTGCTTCTTTGTCCTAATGATTAAGTTTACTGCATTCTGAGAACCAGTGGAATCCATTGGATGATCTACACTAAATTCTTTGTTCTAAATAACAGAAAGAAATGAAACACTAAGTGTACTATCTAAACCTATTATAATTTGTTGGGAGAGTACTCTAACTTAATTTACTAAGTTGACCAAGTTCTAAAACATATACTATTTACTCTGTTGTAACTATTCTTTCCACTATTTATTTTGTGTTATGGTGAAGTTTTGACCCATAATTAATGACAATAAGTCAAAGAGTACAGAAGTTAACACTTACACAAAGGTGGTGAAGGGGATAAGCAGACCATAAGGTGTTTTCAAAGAAATGACTTAGGAACCAGAAAGTAAAGATCATAAAGCACTTAGTAAGTTTTCAAGGTCCTTTGACCTTCATAAACATCATAGACATAATTGCAAGCTGGAGGACTGACCAGCAGAGAGAGACTTTCCATGTTAATTGTCTGGAAAACATCTCCTTGGGGCTGTCCTCCAAAGAACCCACATAGAAATGACCTTGCCATTTCTGGGAATCCATCCCCAGAACTAAACCCACTTTGCTATAACCAAAAGTTTTCCAGAGACATGGTCTTTTTTGGAAAGTGATTTTAAAAATAAGGCGTTTTATAGGACAACAGTATTCAAGAAACTGGCTGAATCACTCAAGGCACATTATAGAGTGAAGGAATAGATCACATATGGTGAAAACAAAAGAACCAAAGGAGAGAGAGAAATGTTAAGAGAGACAATATGTTAAGAGAGAGAAAATAATTAACTGACCTAAGTTTAAGTCTCATGTCTGACCTGGCACACTTAATGAAAAATGGAAGTCACTCTTCCCAGGGAGTTGAGAGGCTTAGAATGGCAGAAGACATTGGGTAAATTAGTCCATAATTTAGTTATGTTGGTCTTGCTCAACTAATAGTGCCTGGCATGGGTGTGTGTTTATGTGTGGGTGGTGAGTGGTTAGTGAATCCACAAATAGCCCACATTACCCAAGTAAAATCAGGCTCTACACAGGAAGTAAAGGCAACATTGTTTTCCAAATTGTAGGTAAAATCTTACAAAAATTGTACTAGTAGGAAGATTCCACAGTGAGTATACAGCTTACCACTTTTGATGTTAAAACAATAAAAAAAATTCTAAGGTGTCATAGCTAAGTTATATGTTTAATCAGAAGACAAAGGAGTTTTCTCATAGCTGCTTGCTCAGGGGAAAACTATGAGAAACCATAAAGGGTTATTTATGGCCTTTTCTCTAAATTTTTAACCTTGATATGTCTTTTTTTATGCCCACTTTACATGAAATGTATCCATGGCAATCAATCCAATTGAGTCCAAATAAGATACTTTGCTTCCAAAATTTGGACCTGTCTCCCAAAACATTTAATTTTCACATTTTCTACAAACATTCCCCCATTTTCATTTCCATATCTTACAGATTGGGAGAAAAAATACGTGAACTCCTCCATACAAGTCTTTCTTACCTTCACCTTTTCTACACACATGTATGTTCAGGGGGAAAGAAAAGTTAGAGACGAAAGAAAAGTTAGAGACGTAAGAAAATCCTCTTTGCAGCAAATAAAACAGTGTTTAACCTCTGTCAATTATTTTACCTGCAGTCTTCAGAAGTTTAAGGGGCGGGGTTATGGGACAAGAGGCAAAGGAAGTGGGAAGGACCCATAAGTGGCACATTCACTCTATCAGCAGTGCCTGGGCTCACTGACCAAACGGGGGACACCACCATCAATAAGATGCAGCCCCACTATCAGGGAGCTGTCATTCTAAAGATAGGAATGCTTACAAATAAATAAGCAGCAATAAAATAATTATAAAATTGGAAATGTTATGAAGAAAAAAAATGAGGGATGAAAGGTAACAATGACTGTTGTATGTATTGGTGGTGGAGATCTTCTTTGGACAGCATACTCAAGGTCAAATGAGGACTTGGCCATAGGAAGATGGCGAAGCATTTCCTGGGGAAAAACAACCAACAGTATTGCTCCTGAGGTAGAAAGAGCATGAGGGGCAACAAGGAATTAGGAACCAACACCCACAGTGACCAACTGCACTTCTGCAAAGATTGCTCTGGTTGTCCTACAGAGAATGGCCTGGAGGAGTGAAGAGGAAAAGTGGAGGGGGTTGTTGCAGAAGTCTTGGTAAGAGAAGTGGCCATCGGGACCACACGGGGCCAAGGAGATGGCAAGAAGTGAAAAGATGTGGCTTGCTGATGAAGTGAGTGTGGGGACTCAAGAAAAGAGAAGATTCAACAATGACTCTCAGGTTGCAACCTTGAGCATTTGGGTGGCCAGTGGTGGCATGCACTAATACAAGTAAGATCAGACACTGGGAAACAGATGTGGGGGGAAGGATTGGGTGAGTGAAATGCAGAATTCCATTTAATGCTCTTTATGGATTGACTCTGTAGATTTATTCTGTCAGAAGTGGCCATAAGCAGAAATTCACTTAAAAATAACCTCATCGTTGATCCTGTTTGAGCATGAAATATCTGCTTTTATAAAATGAGATTACAAAACTAAATACTGTAATTATTCCTCTCAACCTGGTATAACACCAACCATGTGAGAACTATAATGAGTCTCAATGCACAGCACATTTTGAGCTTCTCAGAGGAAAGTACTGATAATATGTGGCTCATTAATTTGGTATCCAGAAATGTGTTGTTGGATGCAGTAGTGCTAAAAATAAGAGTAGAGGTCTAAAAATACTAGCACAATTTCCTCCCCCAAAAATGCTTTCCCTAACAGATTAATAAGTGACACTGTTCCTGTTCATATATCCCGGCCTAGTTTAAGACTCTGTGAGCATTGAAACAAATAATTTGACAAAGCTCACAATTAGAAAGGTATTGCTGCCTTATTTGAAGTAAAGTCCATTATATTTAGAGATGAGATTCTCCCCATTTCCCTTGGACTTCTGTGTTATTAGAGTTCAGACTCCCAGAAGTTACATGTGGATTTACCCAGCTCAAATTCTTGACTAAGGACTAATTATTAATTGTACAAAATTACTCATATAAAGTTGAATATTGCTCTTCATGCCATATCAGTTATTTCACTACATTGCTTTTTCAGTGTTTTGTATGAAATAGTTTATGGAGTACCATGTGTCAGAAACTGTAAGGGGCTGAGGATACAAAGTTAATGTTTTTATAAACTGCCCTTGGGCGCCTGGATGGCTGAGCCAGTTAAGCCTCTGACTTCAGCCCAGGTGATGATCTCACGGTTTGTGACTCTGAGCCTTGCTTGAGCTCTCTGCTGTCAGCACAGAACCCATTTTGGATCTTCTGTCCTTCCGGCTCTCTGCCCCTCCCCCACTTGTGCTCTCTCTCAAAAATAAACGTTGAAAAAAAATAAAGAGTCTCAAATCCCCACTTCTATTTTTTTTAATAGTAGCAAATATTTATTGAGCACTTAGTGTGTTCCAATAAATGTCTTAAATAGTTTCAGGGAATAACTCAAGAGTCCATTGTTTTGCATACAAATTTTCTCACATTACAAGGAATAGGATGTTCCAGTTTACTTGGGACTGCCTCAGTTTTTTTTTTTTTTTTTAATTGAGGTGAAATTCACAGAACATAAAATTAAGCATTTTAGATTGTATAATTCAGTGGCATTTAATCACATTCACAATGTTGTACAGTCACAACTTCTATCTAATTTCAAAACATTTTCATCACCCCAAAAGAAATTCCCCAACCCATTAAGCAATCACCCACTATTCCTGCCTCCCCTAGCTGCTGGTAAGCACCAATATGCCTTCTGTCTTTATAGGTTTACCTATTTCTGATGTTTCACATATGTAGAATAATAAAAAATGTGTGTCTGGCTTTTGTGTCTGGCTTTTTTGACTTACATAATGTTTTTGAGATTCATCAACATTGTACCATATATCAATACTTCATTCTTTTTTGTGGCTAAATAGTATTCCATTGTAAGAATATAACACATTTGTTTACTAATAATCAGTGGTTAGACATTTGGGTTGTTTCCACCTTTTAGCTATGGTGAATGGTGCATCTACGTACAAGTATTTGAGCACCTGTTTTCAGTTCTTTTGGGTATATACTCGGGAATGGAATTGCAGAATCATATGGCAAGTCCATATTTAACTTTTTGAGAAATGACCCTATTGTTTTCCACAAGGGCTGCACTATTTTACATTGCCAGCAGCAATACACAAGAGTTCCAGTTTGTCCACATCCTTGTTAACACTCATTATTACCCACAATGTGTGTGTGTGTGTGTGTGTGTGTGTGTGTGTGTGTGTGTGTGTTGTTATAACCAGCCTACTGGGTGTGAAGTGGCAAATGTTTGTGGGTTTTTTTTTAATTTTTAATGTTTATTTATTTTTGAGAGAGAGAGACAGATTGTGAGTGGGGGAGGGGCAGAAAGAGAGGCAGACACAGAATCTAAAGCAGGCTCCAGGTTCTGAGCAGTCAGTACAGAGCCCGACGCGGGGCTCAAACTCACGAACCATGAGATCATGACCTGAGTCGAAGTTGGATGCTTAACCAACTAAGCCACCCAGGAGTCCCTGTTTGTGGTTTTGAGTTTCATTTCTCTAATGTCTAATGATGGTGCATCTTTTTAGGGGTTTATTGGTCAACTGTCTATCTGATTTGGAGAAATGTCTACCAGGTACTTTGTACATGTTTTAATAGGGTTGTTTGTCTTCCTGTTGTTGGGTTCTAAGAATATGTTTATATTCTGAATACTAACCCCTTGCCAGATGTATGATTTGCAAATATTTTCTCCCATTGTGTAGGTTGTCTCTTCACTTTCTTTGTGATGTCATTTGGTAAACAAAAGTTTTAAGTCTGATGAAGCACAATTTATCTGTTTTTCCTTTTGCTCCTTTTGGTGTCCTATCTAAGAATACACTGCCAAATCCAAGGTCGCAAAGATTTAGGGCTATATTTGCTTCCACAAGTTTTATACTTCTAACTCATATATTGTCATTTATTTTACATTAGTTTTTATATATGGTATAATGTAGGGGTACAACTTCATTATTTTGCATGTGGATATCCAGTTGTCCATTTGCTGAAGAGACTCTTCTTTTCCCACTGAATTGTCTTGGGGCCCTGGACTTAATTATCAATTGGCCTATGCTTGGTGGTAATTTCTTTGACATTGGTTGTAGAAACATTTTTCTAAATATGTCTCCTCAGGCAAAGGAAACAAAAACAAAATTAAACTATTGAGACTACCCCAAAATAAAAAGCTTTTGTACAGTGAAGGAAACTATCAGCAAAACAAAAAGGCAACCTATTGAAAGGGAAAATATAATTGCAAATAATGTCTCTGATAAGGGGTTAATATCCAAAATATAATATAATATAAATATAATATAATATAATATAAATATAATATAAATATAAATATATAAATATAAATATAATATAATATAATATAATATAATATAATATAATATAAATAACATATACTCAACACCAAAAAAAAAAAAAAAAAGACGAATAATCCAGACAAAAATGGGCAGAGGATCTGACTAGACATTTTTCCAAAGAACATATACAAATAGCCAACAGACACATGAAAACATTCTCAGAATCACTAATAATCAGGAAAATGCAAATCAAAACCACAATGAGATATCACCTTACACTTGTCAGAATGGCCAAAATCAAAAACACAAGAAATAACAAGTGTTGGCAAGAATGTGAAAAAAAGAAACCCTGGTGGGAACACAAACTGGTGCAGCCACTGTGGAAAACAGTATGGAGGTTCCTCAAAAAATTAACAATAGAATCACCACATGATCCAATAATTCCACTACTGGGTGTTTACCTAAAGAAAATGAAAACACTAATTTAAAAACATATATACACCCTTTTGCTTATTGCAAGCATTATTTACAATAACCAAGATATGGAAGTAACCCAAGTGTCTACATATATATATGTACATATACATATATATATACATATATATGTATATGTACATATATATGTATATGTACATATATGTATAATGTGTATATATACATATATGTTATATATGTATAGTATACACATACTATATATAGTATACTACACATATATAATATATATGTATATATACATTATGTATGTATACTACATATGTATTATATATATAATATATATTATATATATGTATACTAAACATATATATAATATATATAGTAACCCAAGTGTATACATATATATAATGGAATATTACTCAGCCATAAAAAAGAACATGATCTTCGGGCACCTAGGTGGCTCAGTTTATTGGGCATCTGACTCTTGATTTTGGATTGAGCCCCATGATGGGCTCCATGCTCAGGTGAGATTCTCTTTCTGTCTCCCTCTCCCCCTCTTCAGGGCTCATACTGTCTCTCTCTCTCTCTAAAATAAAAAAAATAAAATAAAGATTAAAAAATCATAAAAAAAAAGAGTGAGATCTTGCCACTTGCAACATGGATGGATCTAGAGGGTATAATGCTAAGTGAAATGAGTCAGAGAAAGACAAATACCATATGATTTCATTCATATGGAATTTTAAAAAACAAAACAAATGAACAAGGGGAAAAAAAGATGCAAACAAAAAGATTCAAATAGAATAATCTGGTAGTTGCCAGAGGGAAGGTAGGTGGGGGATGGGTGAAATAGATAAAAAAAATTTAAGAGTACACTTCTCTTGATAAGCACTGATATGTAGACAATTGTTGAATCATTATATTGTATACATGCAACTAAAATAATAGTATGTTAATTATACTTCAATAAAAAATAAAATAAAGCAATAAGAAGCTACATTAAATACAAATTCAGCACAGTGATATTTCAGTGTGTGTTACACATACCTATTTTGTAATGCTTATACAGAATGCCTTCAGAACATTTCTTACAAGATATGTTTAAGAAGCTACATTAAAGACACAATAGCACAATGCAATTTCAGGGAATAGAACATGTTCCCATTTTGTAATGCTTATACAGAACTGTTGTTTTTTTTTTTAGATTAAAAAAAGAAAGAAAAAAATTAATTGGTTATAGATGTATGAGTTTGTTTCTAAACTGTCAATTCTATTCTGTTGGTCTATATGTCTGTTTTTATGCCAGGACTTAAACTTTTTTTTTTTTTTTAAATTTTTTTTTCAAAGTTTATTTATTTTTTTGGGGGGGGACAGAGAGAGACAGAGCATGAACGGGGGAGGGGCAGAGAGAGAGGGAGACACAGAATCGGAAACAGGCTCCAGGCTCTGAGCCATCAGCCCAGAGCCTGACGTGGGGCTCGAACTCACGGACCGCGAGATCGTGACCTGGCTGAAGTCGGAGGCTTAACCGACTGCGCCACCCAGGCGCCCCAGGACTTAAACTCTTCTTGAAGTGGAGGTGGGTAAGGCAGAGAGAGGTTCATACCAAAAAAAAAAATGTATATATCTACATATATATATATGTATGTGTGTGTGTGTGTGTGTGTGTATAAAAATTTTAAAATAGAGTTTCTAACATTGAAGAGCTAAATCAGTCTAAATTAGGGATGTACAATGCCTTGAAATTATACAAAACATTTTCATGAATGTATAGATCCCATTTATCTAGGAAGAGGGATTCATAGTTTTCCTTAGATTCCCAAAAGTGTGCATAAAATAAACAAAAGGATAAAAATTAATTAAGGGAACAGTTGTTCTCAATTTTAGGTATATACATATTAGAAATCCCTAGGAAGATTTTAAAACCTACTAATTCTTAGAACTCATTCTAGAGGTTCACATTCAATTATATGGGAGTGAGGCCCATATATTAGTAATTTTTTTAAGCTCCCAAGTTATTCTAATGTGTGGCCAGTGTTGAGGACTCCTAGTCTAAAGGGACAGTCATTAGTATCATATAATAATATAGTTTACTACATGTTACATAAGTAATTGCAAGATAGTATGATAAATGCTAAATACAGACATCTACAATAACAGTTCTTTTTCCCCTAAGGTATCACAGATTATGATTGGGAAATTCTGATATAATATAAAGACTAAAAGAAAATTTTAAGAGAGTTTTTAAGCCAAATACATATAATTATATATATATAATTTTTTTGTTTTAATTTTCTCTATCTCTTTCTGGACGCTGCCTCAAAATATCTTACTGAGCCAAGTTTGACTGCAACCTCAGAACCTCAGAAACCCTGAGCCAGGGCCATCAGCTAAGCCACTCCTGGGTTCTTGACCCTCAGAAGTTGGATGAGACAATAGATATTTGTTGTTGCAAGTAACACACTCTTGGGTTAATTGTTATGTAGTGACAGATGACAATGCAAATGACAAATAAATATCCAAACACTTTATTAAAAATAAGCATGCTCTCCATGAGTGTCCCCATGTGTAGAAGAAAGAAAATGGTTGGCTTTGGGGTCAGGAAGCTGGGTTCTAGTTGAGTTTCATTAATTGCCCTGTGAAATGCGAATTAAAATTCTTATCTCCTTGGCCAGAATTGCATCACAGATCCATACCTAAATCAATTATGAGTCATTCCTTTTGGCTCAGGCTGGGCTGTCAATAAAGTGTGTGATTGGTTAGAAGAAAGTAGATACATTTACGACATCAGGATCTATTTGGACAAAGGTTTAATGTTTCTTGAATAAGCAATAGAAACCATCTCCTGTCATCACATACTAACACAATGACCTTGAACAAATAGTCTCCCTACACCTCGCAGAACAGAAGCACTGATGACAAGCCTTGAGTGCTTATAGTGGGGTAAGTAAGAGAAAAAAGTGAATACAAAAATTATAATTTGTTTAAATATTACATGCCAAAGAAGGGTTGGAAAGATAATTTTGTTGTAACTGCCAAAAACACTCTGTATTTGTCATATAAAATCTAGACTAGAAGATTAACCTTCCTTAATATAACTACCTATAGCAACGACAGGAATGAACCATGAGGTAATGTGATGGTATGTACTACGAAAAATTAATAGTATCTGAAATATCTTCCAATTGGTAAAAAAAAAAAAAGGAAAAATATTTTTAATAAGTTAAAAAATTGTCTGCTTAGGACTTCTAAGAGTAATTTTGAGGCTTAATGAAGAGATTTTTTATTCCAGTTCATAGATAATATAGTACCAATAAAGAATGATTTCTTTATGCCAAGACAGGGGCACAAATAAAAACAAAAACATAGTATGATAAAATTTTTCTTCATTTGGCAAATAAATAAATAGTAAAATGGCAAAGCAAAGTTTCCTGTAGATATAACTGAAAACAAATTATAGGAGAGTTTTATCAAGCACTTAAAATCTTCAATTTCTATAGATTCCCAAGTTTGCTGAATAAATACTTGGGACCCATATTTTTTTAACTGAATTTTTTCTGTACCACAAATGATTTTCTGTATCTCTCTTTTCCAAAGCTAGTGAACAGTTATTAGGTTTCACTGTCCCTTTGTATGACCTGCATTATATAATATGGGTAAAGAAAACAATAATGCTTTATGGGCTTCATACAAAGTGTCAGAAAAGAGACCATCTGGGTCGTTTTTATTATGCAGCTTCTCTTAAGTATTTGGTAGCTCCCCACAGGCAATGAACTAAGGAAGCAAGAGTTTGTTGTAACCTTTTATAGTAGCTTCTCCCTAGATCCTGGTTTGGACATTTAAATCAGTGTTCACACATGAAGTCATCTAAAACATAGGGTGAGGAGCTGGGAATACAAGTAGAGTAGGTGAGATTGTTGCAAGTATCAAAGTGTCACAGTACTGGAATCTGGAGATTTTTAATTCTAAGTGTTAAGTGTTTTCTTGCTAGGCAAAACTTGAATGATATACTTGAGTTAGTTTCAGGTAAACTCTTCATTGAAAGAGTACTAGGTTTCTACTACACTATGTGTCCTGATTGTTTCTATATATAGATATAAACATACAGATATTTTATTTTTAGTTGTAAGATTGCTTGAGTTAGAATCCTAGGCTCACAACTCATTTGTTATTTAACCACTTCATGCCTCAGTTTCTTTGCCTTTGTGTACTTGTTTGACTTCTGTAAAATGAGGATAATGTCTACATTATATCTGATGTTGGTATTAGGGTTAAATGAGTTAATAGATGTAAAGTGATTAGAACAATACCAGCTGCAAAAATTAATGTATTTCTAAGAAAAAAATGAAAATGTATATATTTTTTACTCATCTTTAATTCTTGTGTGCAAAAGCTATTTTTTAATGTTTATTTATTTAGTTTGAGAGATATTGAGAGTGAGTGGAGGAGGGGCAGAGAGAAAGGGAGAGAGAGAATCCCAAGCAGGCTCCATGCTGTCAGCTCAGAGCCTGATGCTGGACTGGATGCCACAAACTGTGAGAAATCTGAGAAACCTGAGCCAAAATCAAGAGTCAAATGCTAACTGACTGAGAGACCCAGACACCCCAAAGCTATCATTTTGTTAAAGCTGGGTCTTCTGTGGTTTCTAACCTTAGCATGGAGAGTTTATTTAGCCGGATTTAGGAAGTCCATGGATTTATGGGGTTCTGAGCCTGTCATATCCAGGCCTCTGCTTATACTCCAGCTTCTTATGGCAATGACAGAATCACTGCCATCCAACTTGCCTAGCTGCTTCTCCAAAATGACTTAATTTTCTGTGTCCAGTTCATGGGGAACAGCTGTTAAAGCGAAAAAAAAAAAAGACAAAAACACCATAACAATATCCCCTAATTAGCACTTTTGTGAGTGGACTCAACAAGAAGACTGAACTGTTCTAGAAACTAAATCACCTCATCTGTAGGTGAGCCCTTCGGCTCAGCAGGAGGAGTCACCACCGCACAGATAACTCCTTCGTACCTCTCCTGTGAATAAATGGGGCCTTCAGTCTCTCAGGTTATAAATCTGGCCATTTAAAAAACCATGTTTTAATACTATCTTTCTTCTTTCTTTTGCTTCTTCTCTTTCATAAACACAAAGTGAGATAACTGTACTTTTCATATTATGACTGACTCAGAAACCCCACTATTTTTTATGACCTCCTATCAGGAGCAGCATAAAAATATTACCAAATTAAGAACTCGCAAGGTAACCTCTAGGAAAAAGAAAGAAGAAACGGGGTGAGGGGAGAGAGAAAACCTTGTTTTATCATAAGAAGTTTTCAGTCAAAAATCAAATGATACCGAATGATGATTTTTGATGTTCTAACATGAAACCCAACATTCATTTGAGAATATTTTCTCCTGACTTAACATGCAGCATCCTCTGATAGGATTAATTTTAATATCATGAGAAGAAACTCCAGCATCTCAGCTACTTCATTTGCATACTATAATTTCTATATGATTCAGTTCCATATCAATTTGAAGCCCAGGAGCCCAAAATAAATGTATCATTATCACAAATTGCAGCATTTCTCTCTCTTTATAAAGATGAATTTATTCTTAAAATAAATTGTATTCTAATCCAACTTGAAATATACAGCCACTATCACAGTGGACTATTCTGAAGGCTAAGAGAAAAATTAAAGGGTCCTCAGGTCTAACTCACACCACTTTTAGAACCCATCAGGTAGAGGGGTTTCAATCCCAGTCTTATGATCCCCCTGGGAAAGAAATTTTATAACATCTCCCAATAACTTTTTCTGCAGCTTTGACTATACAGGAAGTAACTATACAATTAAATGTATTTCTATAAACCACTGTGGAAAATCTTTCATTTCAGAGTCATATTCCACAAAAGGAATTTCTGTCAGGTCACCAGAGTAACTTTCTACCTTTTGTACATTATACAAGTTGTTAGGATGAAATTTTTAATGAGTTGTCTTTTATTTAGCCTCTTATTTTCTCTTTTCTTTAGTGTATTTTAATAAATGATGTTTTCTTTACTAAAAATTCTTTATTTTGACTTAAGGGGCTCATCATTAAGCTGCCTTTATGATGATTTTTGATCATCATAAATAATGTTGTTATCTATGATTCCCTAAAAAAGAACCATATTTATTCTCTAATGTAAAAGAAAAGAAAAGAAAGAAGGAGGGAGGAAGAAAGAAGGGAAGGAAGAAAAGAAAGAAAGAAAAGAAAGAAAGGAAGGAAGGAAGGAAGGAAGGAAGGAAGGAAGGAAGGAAGGAAGGAAGAAAGAAAGGAAGGAAGGAAGAACAGACAGGCATATTAGTGATTGGTCGTGGATAACTGCAGTATTTTTTTTTCCTGCAAGAATACTAACCAAATCAATCCTTTTAGGAGTTAAGTACAAATAAATGCTAGTTTATGAAAGTCCATCAGTTTTTATAGCTTATAAGATGAATGTTCCCTTTTCAAAAGGGCTTATAATTGTTTTTGTTTCACAGAGAATGTTTATCTTCTTGAGTTTCTTTCATATGCTCCTAAAGAGAAATGTGGTTTTGTTTAGTAGGTATTTATTAACACCCACTATCTACCAGATGCTGTGTTCAAGAATAGGGATACAAAGCTGAGTAAAACCAGGTTCATACCTGGTGAAGCCTGCAGTTTTGCAGGAACCACCAACATATAACAAACACATCATTTCCATACAAGTGGGAAGTGCCATGAGGAAAGCTTTTATTGGAGTATGGAAGGCCAAAGGAATGAGAAATCAGGGAAGACTTCATAGAAGAGTTGCAATAACTAGCAAAATTTATTTTCTTTTTTATCTTTCTTTTTTTTAAATTTATTTAAGTTCAAGTAAGTTAACATACAGTGTAGTGTTGGCTTCAGGAGTAGAACCCAGTGATTCATCTCTTACATATGACACACAGTGCTCATCCCAACAAGTGTCTTCCTTAATATAACTTTTAATTTAATTTAATTTAATTTAATTTAATTTAATTTAATTTAATTTAACTTTTAAGAAAATAGTCCAGGGATGCCTGAGTGGCTCAGTTGGTTGAACATCCGACTCTTGATTTTGGCTCAAGTCATGATCCCAGGGTCATGGGATTGAGCCCTGTGTAGGGCTCCACCTTGAGCATGGAACCTGCTTAAGATTCTCTCTCTCTCCCTCTGCCTTTCTTTCCTGCTCACACTCTCTCTTAAATAAAAAATAAATAAAAATGAACAAAAAAGAAAAAGAGAAAACAGTCTGTGTAATAGAAAGTTAAAAAGTACTCCATATTTATGGCAGACAATCTGGGAGGGCATGTATTAGAAGATGAAAGTGAATAGGAGGCAAAGTATTAATCAACTGTGTCACTGACAAAGGAAAAAGATTTCCTCTAAAATGCTTAAGCATAGTTGGCAAACATTCCCAGGCCTGTTTCTAAAATTCTGACAATTCCAATGTGTGTGTGTGTGTGTGTGTGTGTGTGCGTGTGTGTGTGTGTGTGTGTGTGTGTGTGTGTGTGTGTGTGTGGTTCCACACCAAGGAATTCTTTCACATCAGCTGAATGTTCTACAATTCAACTGAATTCTGGCACTATCTACTTGGAGACAACATCAGATCCCACAGGTTAAAGGCTCAGTCCCACTAGACTGCCTCCCCCATAACACGCACACACATTTCAGATGCCAACCACAAGTCCAGGTTGTCACCTGTGCTTCTGACCAACCAGCTATAAATTGGAGGTTCCCATGAACCCCTCCTCAGCTTTGATTAATTTGTTAGAGCAGCTCACAGAACTCAAAAACATGCACTTATATTTACCAGTTGATGACAAAGGGATATAACTAAGGAACAGCCACAAGGAAGAGGTGCATAGAACAGCCACAAGGAACAAGGTACAGGAAGGGGCACACAGCTTCCAAGTTCTGAGTGTGCCACTCTGCTCAAAGCTCTATATGTCCACCAACCTGGAAGCTCTCCAGCTCTCCAAACCCCATTCTTTTGGGTTTTTATAGAGGCTTCATTTCACTGGCACGATTGATTAAATCTGGCCATTAGTGACTGAACTCAATCTCTAGCCTCTTTTTCCTTCTGGAAGGAGGTTCCCCTGGCAACCAACCCCCACCCTCAGGTGCTGTCCAAAAGTTATCTCATTAACATAAACTCAGGTGTGGTTGAAAAGTGTTTGTTATGGATATCAAGACACCTTCATCACGCTATTCACTTAGGAAATTTTAAGGATTTTAGCAGCTCCTTTCTAAAAATGGGACTTAGACCAAATATATATTTCTTATTACAAATCACAGTATCACAGTCCCTACCCTGGTCCTCAAACACAAACCCTAATAGCAAAACAATCATAAAAGCCAAAAAATATTGGCCATTACTAGAATTTCATCCATTCATTAATAACCATCTAGTTCATCATCATCACATCATATGAAAATGTCACCTAAACTAAGGCTGCTCAGGTTTTCAGACTTCCATCCCATCTCATCAGGTTCCAAAAGCAATAGCAATGCCAGCAATATATGGCTTCACCATATCAAGTGACATATCCTCTCTTGCTCTGAGCCTTTTTTGAGGTGTTAATGTAACACCGGATCCCCCTCATTACATAACCCATGTATTCATTCCTTTACCCATACCTACTATTTTCCCTTCTCTCCGTTTACACCCAAACTTCCACCTTTGGAAGGGACAGTATATCTGGTCACTGTTCTCGTCCAGATTGCAAGCAGCAATACTAGTCTAGTAAGTGCCTCCCTGTCAGTCCACACTCACTCAGATAGGGCAAGGTTACATAGATGCAGAACTGGTGGGCTTTCTTTACCACCAGGCAATATATAGCTGCATTCACTGTTAATTCCAATTTTGCCAGATAGGGTAAAGACACACTCTGCTCCACCAAGCCCTTAGAAATTTTGACATATATATTAAAAATATAGTTACAGTTTCTTGCTTAGAAATCATCCCTGGTTCCAGCCCTTGTAGATGCAGCCCTCTGACCACTGCATTGACTTTTTTTTTGCCATTTTTCCCAAACCAGACTGTACATTATTATCTCTTGATGATTTAAAGAAACAAATATACCTGAAGCCACTCCTCCAAAGAAAGGAGGACTGGAGAGCATCCATGGATCTACTTTTTTTTAAGTTTATTTATTTATTTTGAGATAGAGAGCACATGCATGCCTGCACAAGCAGGAGAGGAGCAGAGAGAGAGGGAAATAGAGAATCCTAAGCAGGCTCTGTGCTATCAGCATGGATCCCAACATGGGGCTCCATCCCACAAACTGTGAGATCATGACCTGAGCTGAAATCAAGAGTTGGATGCTTAACTGACTGAGCCACCCAGGTGCACCCTGGATCTATTTTCAATACAATAACCCCAGATAATTGTTTCATAATAAACTTCCCACCATCCCCTGGGTGGACCAATATTTGGGAATCATTTTCTAAAGAAATGGCTCTCAAGTTTTGATGCATTGAAGAATAAGTGGGGTCTCTGGTTTTTGTCTTTGGAGTCATTTTCCTATGAGATCCAAATGCCTGCCTAGTGTAAGAAACCCTGGTCAAGACAAAATGTGATTTATTTGAGTTTGGTTTCCTTAGGTACCATGTACATGTATAAGAAACTGGAGGTTTTTTTAGACAAAATGGTAATACTAATGAAGTACTCCCATATTTGGCGAAAGTTTTAACACAAAGCAGACATTGGGTCAGTGCCCACCCTTCCTCCTTGGTCCTCTTCCAGCTGCCAATATTTGCATCTCTGGCCTGAGGACACTTCCCAGGATCAAAAGACAATCTGCCTACAAAGCTACCACGGAAAAGCCAGGATGAGCAAACTCAGAAACAGCCCTCAGAAGCAGCTCTCAACCAATGGTTCTCAGGGACTCATGTATAAATGCCCCAGCAGCCTATCTCTTCAGCAGGGTAATTCTGAGGCATGTGTTTACCCACAAGAATAAGCTCTAGTCACTCATTGTGGTAGCTGGCTTAATAATGCACCTTTAATCAGCTGCCTTCCCTTCCTTGTATTCTTTCCCTGCTCCCGTATTGGTGTCCCCTACACCTCTAAATTGCACTCAAATCTTTATCTCAGGCTCTGCTTCCAAGGGATTAAATCAAAGGGTCATGACCCATTAAATATAATGGTATCTTCAGGCTGAAAAAGTATCTTATAAATACCCCCAAATAAAACCAAAATTGCAAAGATAATGAATAAAACAGGCCAGCTTAACGACAATATTTTGTAAAGCATATTAGGAAGCAGACATTTGTTCAATTACATAATTTTGGTACCAGGAACAAAACATGGTTTGCACACACATGGAATAAAATCACAGTAAGGGCTGAAACCAAGTAAAGACAGGTCAGTCATCATTCTAGGTACAAAGCCAAAGAACAGTACAGATGGCAATAGAGGTGTCAGGTGGAAACCTGAAGAGAGGTATCAGGTTTTTTTTATAAGTGTGCAAATGTAAGCATGCATTTTGAAAAATCCTGGGAGACTGCAAACCCACTGCTTCTCCAGCCGACTCTAATCAGAATAGTGTAATTAAAAATCATGACACATTGGTGTGCTAGAGTTGGCTCAGACCAGCTCATGAGAGCTTGAGAGCTGATAGTGAATTTCAGGTATTTTGCAAGCCAGATTACTTCATATTGTAGCTTGAAATAGTCCATGGTGGGAGTATTTATACCACAGACATGGGCAAACGCTATAAAGCAGGCTTCCTTCCTTCTGCAAGAGCCAGGTGTTAAACATTTACTATCATACCGCTGAATCATCATGTTGTGATTATTCACCTGTTTATTGGTCAATCTTACTGCAACAAGTAGAGCAAGGACTGGCAGTAGATCAAGATTCACTTCAAGGTATGCCTTATAAAATTGTACTCGATTGTAAGAGATGAGGAAAGATATTGCCTAGATAGGTGATCTTTACACTGGGCTTTGCTCGGGGTTACATGCACAAATAGTTTTAAGGGACTAAATTTCCAAATCGTCAACTTTCATATATGCTCTTTCCAAAAACTGATCTGCCTGAAAATGAGGCTACCTCTCCACAGCCCTTCTCCTCTTTTATAAAAGAAAGGCATGCCTTCACACATATACACATCAAATCTTACTACTGTGCATTTCTCTGGGGTTGTAAAAGTCTCCAAGGCCCCAAATAAAGGTAAACAGGGAAAGACTGGTTTGGAAGAAGACTCCTTCCGTGATTGATCAAGGCATCCTAAACACAGAGAATCTCCCATCTTCCCATCTGTTAAGATGAAGCTTGCATGGAGGCACCTGGATGGCTCAATCAGTTAAGCATCCGACTTCAGCTCAGGTCATGATCTCACACTTCGTGTGTTCAAGCCCTGCTTCAGGCTGTCTGTTGTCAGCGTGGAGCCTGCTTCAGATCCTCTGTCCCTCTCTCTCTCTGCCCCTGCCCTGCTGGTTCTCTCTCTCAAATTTAAAAAATTTTTTAAAAAGATGAAGTTTGCATTAAAAAAGAAGTTATTTTAACCTATTTTAAAATTTTTTCTGAATTCACAATAATTAACAAATACAGATCAATGATACTAATCCTTTTCAATGTAACCGGAGTACTTTACAGAACTTTATAGGACAAAAAAATCTAAAATATTTGAAAAACCCCATAGCTGTAAATTTTACATGCTTCTTTGCTATTCAGGGTGCTTTATCCAGTTAGGTAATTAAAATATATTTAATCAAATCATATTGTGAAATATTTATCCAATTACAGTCAATCCTCCTCTTATTTCATTTTACAAGATGTTCAGTATTTTCTACTTCCTAGTAACAAAAAAATGAATTTCCTTCAATTAACAATTAAAGTGAATTTACATGTCAACTTAAAAATGACTGAAAAGGTGCATAGTTTTTAGGAAAATTCCTTTACTGGGTACAGGAGCAAAGAAGTTTGGCATTTCTATATAGCTGAGGTTAGTTTCACAGCCTTTACTCCTGGAAAGTCCAGACTCTCCAGAGGTGCACTTGACAGGAGCAAATAAACACCCTTCCAGAATACCCCCCCAAAAAAGAGAAAATAAATCCCTTTGAAGAATTTACTCACTGCAAATGTTCACTATAGTTGTTATTTAACAGAGAAAACAACCCTCATTGATGTTTGAAAAAGAAGTTTGTGAATAAAGAACCCATAAGACAATAATTTTTCAAAATGCTTATTTGTTTATTTTTGAGAGAGAGAGAGAGAGAGAGAGAGAGAGAGAAAACGTGAGGGAGGGGCAGAGAGAGGGGGAGAGAGAGAGACTCCCAAGCAGGCTCCTTGCCATCAGTGCAAAACCCAAGGCGGGGCTCAAACCCACAAACTGCAAGATCACGACCTGAACTAAAATCAAGAGTTGGATGCTTAACCAACTGAGCCACCCAGGTGCCCGACAATACTTTCAAAGCACTGTGATCTTTGAAAAAAATTATGTGTGTGTGTTTATTTAAATATATGCATGTGAATGCTGACTTGTCATTTCATTTAAGGAGAGTGGTGAGCAGAAAAAAGGAAAATCTCTGATTTCTATGACTAGTCATTAAGCCACAGCCAAGAGTATATCTTATGGCTTTATTTTTTCAAGTGTACCAAAAAGTTAGCTTTTTTAAGCTCCTGTGATCTAAGTGTGCCTGATGTAAGTTCTACTACAGAGTCATACTGGATAGTAAATGTCTATATTATTCATAGGATCAAAGTAGTAAATGTGTCCCTGACATAGGCTAAACCTAGGTATTTATGAGGCACCTGCACAGTCTTTAAGAGTTCATTTTGGCAGAATACATTCAATCGTTCCTTCTAAAAGCATCTACTAAAAACGACCCTCTTTTCCTTCTTTATTAGGAATTCCAGAAGTTATGGTCTCCCATAAAGTAAAAATCATGTGGGAGTAAAATTTATATTCTTCAGGAAAGTTCCTCCCAGCATTACAGATGATGTATTTGTGGCCCTTCAATCTGTGTGGCAGCCATCTATGATGACTGTTCCAATAAAATTCTCAATTTAAGGGTAACTTATTTTGGCAACTTGACAATTACAATTAGCCAGGTTGGAAGTGTGGAGGCAAATAACACTTTCTTGATCAAGAAAACAAAAGTGTGTGTGTGTGTGTGTGTGTGTGTGTGTGTGTGTGTGTGTGTTTTATCAAAATGTAGACAATCTCAGTAGCCACTCTTACTTTTTGGCATAAACAAGTGTAAAGAATGGTAAGAAATAAACTTTCTGTTTTAGTGGAAAGAATCTATTCCTATTTCATTCTCTAGAAATGGGAGAAAGAATTTATCCTGGCCATTCATCTATTTGTGTGCATTGGGAAACTTACTTAAAAATTCTTTTCCTTTGTAAATGTGTTCAGTAGTATTGAATTAGCTTCCACTTCTCACATTCAAGGCAGGACATCAAATGATCACTTATGTGTATGAAGGGAAATGAAAGACTTAGAAAATGCTTCGTGTCAAAATACTATATATTAAAGTCAAAGCGACCACATTTTAGAGAGCATGAGAAAGGGATACAAGTCATGAAAGATTTCAATGAAGAACTATGCATGTTCAGTCTAGAGGAAGACACTTGTATATGCTTAAATGACAATCATGAAAGGGAGCAGCCATTGGTTTTGTTTATTATTGAACAATCAGATGTCATAAAAGAGACTTAAGAATTACCTTCTGGACTCAGTCTCCATTGAGGACAGTTCCTGAGGCCCATTATGGAAGCTTCCACAGCCTTCTCCTTGGTGGAAGCAGATAAAAGACTCTCCTACTCCCCGCCCCCCACCCCCCCACACACACACTTTTTCCTTTCCTTCTTTTTCCTTTTCTCTCTTCCTTCTTGGTAGGACTCAGCTTAGCTGCTGCACTGTATTTTTTTTTATCACCTTCAGTCTGCCCAGTTACATTTTCCCCAGTTTACTGAGGACCTTCAATTTGTTCTGGGTGTAAACAAAAACATCTTATTTCTTCCAATAAATAACTGCCTCCAAATATTTAATATTTCTGTCGATGCTCCCCTTTTTCTCCTTGCTGATTAATGCCTTAAAAGTATTTTCAGCCACTTTCACTTATTATAACAGTCTACTTCCAGTGTTTAAGACACAGTACTATTTGTCTTGAAACTTCCAGTTGCTGAATTGAAATATTTTTCCTTTTCTCTCTTTAGCTCAGGCTAAGGAGAATGTGTGAATGTATGTGGTGGGGACTAGAGATGGCCCTTAGGAAGAGGTATTTCTGATCTGTTCTAGCAGGCCTCATTCCTTCCTCCTCTAGGTGCTGGCTCCTCCAGCGTTAGAGCAGTGAGAAATGAAAGAATGGGTCAATGCCTCCTTATTTGATGGAGCAAAGTTGTGGTTCTCACTATTATCAATGCTGTTTCTCCAACAGCAACTTTTGTTGCTGTTTGTGTGTCTGAGAGTCAAACACTGGTGTAGAAAACATATGGGGTTCTTTGCAGGACCAGCCTTCCCGCTGCAAGATTTGCAGATTTGGGAGGGGGGCTCTGGCCACCCACTCTTAGCTCCCACCATTGGCCATCAGCCTCATGGCCTCTTGCTTCAGAGAATTCATCTTCCAGAATATAGCCTAGCCCCATCTACTCAATTTTCATGCCCTTGTCAATAGAGGAAGAACCACTGTGTCTATGCAATCTGGTCTCCTGGCCTGTTTCTTTGCAGAACTTTGCCCCAGGAACAACTGGCACTCAGCAGTCTAATGGGACTCAAATTTCAGTGAAGAGATCCTAGTTTCTGAGTCTGTGGAAGTGGAGAGGGCAGAAAAGTTCAGGCACCCTGCCCCCTCCCATCCCCCATCTACCCACCCCCACCTTCACCCCACCCCACCCACCCCATCCCCACAAGCTGTCTTGGCAATTATCTTGAGATATCCCTTCCTTGGCCTTGGGAGGTGATAATGTATACAGTATATGGAAAGAAAAACTTCTCTCCACAAAGATAGTACCTTTTTAAAGGCAGCATTTTATCTCCGACCACCCCCCCCCGACACACACACACACACACACACACACACACACACACACACACACGCAGTTTATTTGGGGACCTTAGCTGGGAAGGGAAGGCAGGGAAGGTGGTTGGTTATAGGGCTGGTTCTCAGCACCGGCATCTCTCACTACACCCTGACATCACTTTAAATATAGAAAGTGAGGTACTTTGTGCCTTTAATCCCTCAGTAATACAAAAAGAACAATCCCATTTTTATATCCCGCTATGCATGGACTGATCTAGATAAGTCATTGAGGCAACTTTCTGACCTTAGGTTCACTTGAGAGAGAGTCCTAGACTCCTCCTTCTGCCTTGTTGGACACCCAATCTCCCTGACTTATATTTGGCATTGGTCATGCAGCTCACTGGTTCTCATCAGCCCCAGAACAGTACCTGGTATATGGGTAAATTTCTTCTTCTAATCACAAGATATAGACCAAAACTTCCTATTAACTCAGATACTCAAATAACATAAAAATATACAACAAACTGAGGGTTGTGACCTAGGAGCAGCCTATCTACTGACAGCTAAGCTCCTCTTATCATTTTCCCAAGGACCTGTGCATATATCCTAGCTCACCTCTTCAGGAAACAGCCTTCTCTGTGTGCCCATTTTATATTACCAATCAGAACATTCTTGAATTACTCCCCCATCATTCCCCAACCCTGAGGGAAAGAACATACTGGAGTCCCCTGGGTTATGGTTACTTCCTTGCTTATCAAAAAGACGCATGCTTCCCCCCAGGTGATAGATTCCTTTCGATTTCTCTGACTGTGCTATATTCTCCAAATCCCACCAAGGCAAAAGTCCAGTGACAAAGTTTTTGCAGCATTATTCTAAGTTGCACCAGAGTTAACTGTGTAGAACTATCATTTTTATAAAAATCAAAATGTACATGTTAATGCAAGATCAACCTATGGCAAACTGAGAGGCAACTCCCCAAGGTCCTGTGCTTTGGGAACCACAGAACACAGATGCCTGTGTAGAAACTGAGATGGTTTCTATTGGAGGCAAAGCAATAGCTGAGTAGTTGCCAGAAGGGAAAAAAACCACAAGCGTCTTGAACACGTAACTAATCTGTTATTTCTAACAGTATCGCCAAGGAAAAGGGGTAGGATCTCCCCTTCCCTAAGATACACTCTCCAAGAAGTCCCTGAACTTCTTTTCCCTACAATGTTTATAATAGCATTGCCCTTAGAGGTTTTATTACCAAGATTCTGCGTGTTTCAAATGTGGACAGAGGAAGGAAAACAGATGAGATATATTTGTATGGAAGCAACTTTAAAACTCTGAAATTATGAAGCTGTTATAAATGAGCTTCTAAGTGAATATGACTCTTCTTCCAACCCTTTGAATTTACAGGCACAAAATTTATTTTTCCATGGCCACAGATATACAACTAGAAATAAAAGTGCACTTCAAAACATGTCTTTCTTTCCTGTAGAGATTTATGCCATGAATGAGTTATGGAGAAATAGAAGTATCTAGGAACCTCATTGCATGGTTCCACCTTCTTCCTAAATATCACAAGTCCAACATCACCCCATATCTCAATCATATTCTTAATTACAAAACACACTGAAGTTTGGAACAGATTTCTTAATTTACCTGTCTTGATAACAAATTTAGATTGCTATAACTTATTGTATCATATAGTGATTATCTCTAATTGGTGTCCTGGTACATACAAGAATTAATCTGTTCTTCCCCAATTGAATGTGTCAATAACTCCTTGGAAGTAAATTGCCCTTCATAGGAATATCTTTTTATTTTTTAATTATTATTGTTTTTTAATGTTTATTTAATTTTGAGAGAGAGAGAGTGCGAGCAGGGGAGGGGCAGACAGAGAGGGAGAAACAGGATCCAAAGCAGGCTCCAGGCTCTGAGCTGTCAGCACAGAGCCCAAAGCAGGGCTCAAACCCACAAATCACAAGATCATGACCTGAGCCGAAGTTGGACACTTAACCAACTGAGCCACCCAGGTGCCCCAGGAATATCTATTTAAATGTTTATTTATTTATTTTTGAAGAGAGATGGGGGAGGGAGGGGCGGAGAGAGGGAGAGAGAGAATTCCAAGCAGGCTCAACACTGCCAGCACATGGCCCAACATGGAGCTCGAACCAACAAACTGAGATCACAACTTGAGCCGAAACCAAGAGTCAGTCGCTCAACTTACTGGGCCACCCATGCACCCCACCCCCTTCATAGGAGTATTTAGAAAGGGGAAAAAAATCTTAGTCGTTAGGAATGTCTTTCCTTTTTCCTTTCCTTTCCTTTCCTTTCCTTTTTCCTTTCCTTTCCTTTCCTTTCCTTTCCTTTCCTTTCCTTTCCTTTCCTTTCCTTCCCCTTTCCCTTCCCTTCCCCTTTCCTTTCCTTTCCTTTTCCCTTCTCCTCTCCTCTTCTCTTTCTTTCTTTTCTTTTCTTTTCTTTCTCTCTCTCCCCCACCCTCCCTCCATACCTTTCTTTCTTTCTTTCTTTCTTTCTTTCTTTCTTTCTTTCTTTCTTCCTTTCTTTTTCTTTTTCTTTCTATCTTTCTTTCTCCTAGGAATTTAAAGCACAAACAAGTTCAAGCAAGTCATTTTGCCTTCCTGAATCTTAATGTCATCATTCATTTAATGATTAATGAGGATAACAACGAAGATGATGATGCTAATGAGATGTTATAACCCAAAAGGACTGTTATACTAATGGCTGTGGAAGACTTTATAAACTATGAAATCTGATGTAGACATTAGTTACCTACAAAATCCCTCTAAAAGGACTCTATACTCCTCTATATCACCCTGTATTATAATCAATAATAATGGTCATCTGGATGTGTATTTCCAAATATATAGTTATGTATGCAGATTGTCACAAGTGTATCGATCATTTCTAAACACTGCCTTTAAAGTAGTGCTGTAACTGAAAGTGTGTGACACATTTTAACTAAGCTAACAACCCTCCATCCTGTGCTGCTCAGTCATTGCTAACTGCAAACTATAAGAACTGAATCTTACACTGCAAAAGCTATATCAGGAATTAACCAGTGAGTTCTAGGCACACAACCCTGTGTCTCCTCCAGAGAAACGGGAGGTAAAAATAACATCAATAAACTGCTCCATGGAGCCCTTACAATGCCGAGTACAATGCTAAAGGCTTTCCATATACTTCATACTTCACTCTCCTGACAGCCCTATGAGCTAAGTATTACTTTCCTCATTTTTGAGATGAGAAATTCTTATTTTCTAATAAGAAAAGAGCAGGGACTGGAACTCATGATTGCTTCAACTTGGTTCACCCAGTAGATGGGGTTGGGTCCTTCAATGCAGAGTTTAGGGTAACATCAACCTATTAGTTTATCAGGCCTGAAGATAATGGTTTTGCTTGGGCTTTCGCCTCTTTTCTCACCTCCAACTAGGAAAGAAAGAAAATAAAACATAAAGCAGTTTCCTAGAAATTTTTTTTCTGTTCTAGATCAAGGTTTTTAAAGGTTGGATCAGGGGGTACTTCACAGTCCTAGCTCTAAAGGGAATGTGAGACAACCTTCCAGATTTAGTTTGTTTTGACTCTCCTTAACACTGAGATGTATGCACATTGAAGCTCCCTCATGAATATGTAAGAAGCATATATTCTCCTGAACACAAGTGTCCAAGTGCATTAGCAGCTAATGCTGCATTCCCTAGGAACCTTTTGAAAATCTGCCTGATGTTACAGTAAAGGGTCTTTTTTCCTTCTGCAACACCCCAATTTTAACAGCCTCTGATGTATTTTTGTTTTTACATTTTCTTCCACAAATGAGAAGAATTTCAAAGAGTGAGTGACAGTTGAGGCAAATCTCAGCTTGTCAAGGATGATTTCCCTGCACAGGGCAGCTGGTGAAACTGACTTCTGCTCTCATGGAGCTAAATCCTGCACCAGCGGATACACAATTAAGTGCAGCATCATTCATTCCAGGCTGTCAGAAAGAAATACACAGAGGCATCATCATATTCCTGTGCCCGACAAACTAGAATATATGCTAATGACCAAATGTGATATAAGATGAAGCCACAGGATCAGGGAAATTTAGAATGAATGCCTAGATGAGGTTTATTTTTTCCATCACTCAGGCAGGAGTCCCATTTGCCTAGACATAACAGATAACATTTATCTATTACTGTGTGACAAACTGCCACAAACTAGCAACTTAAAATAGTGTCCATTTATTATTTGACAGTTCTGTGGGTTGAAAAGTCTGGTGGTCTTGGCTGGATCTACAAGGCCAAGGTCAAACTGTCAGCTGCGCTGAGCTCGCATCTGGATGCTCTGAGGAGGAATCTGTTCCCAAGTGCATTCAGATTGTTGGCAAAACACAGCTCCTTGTTATCATAGGATGGAGACCTCCATCTCCTTGCTAGCTGTTGGCCCAAGATGGCTCTCAGTTTCTAGAGACAACACACATTCTTCATCATGTGGTCCCTCCATCTTTAAGCCAATAATAGCACATGAAATCCTTCTTGCATCTTTATTTTTGTTAATATATTTTTTTAAGTTTATTTATTTATTTTGAGAGAGCCCGAGTGGAGAAAGGGCAGAGAGAGAGGGAGAGAGAGAATCCCAAGCAGGCTTTGCACGGTCACTATGGACCCTGATATGGGGTTCAAACTCACCAAACTGTGAGATCATGACCTGAGCCAAAACCAAGAGTCAGACACTTAACCAACTGAGCCACTCAGGCGCCCCTTCTGGTCTTGAATCTCTTTGTCTTTCTTTTCTGCCATTTTTAGGACAAAGCTCCCTGCTTTTAAGGGTTCATGCAGTTAGATTAGTTGTACCTGAATAACCTCTCTCTTAAAAGGTTAACTCGGCCATATAATATACCATTTCCAGAGGTTCTGTGGATTCTTGGGTGACCATTTTAGAATTCTGCCTACCACACCTAGCAAGCAGAACTAATAACAATATTGTTAGACTTGTATTCTCAAAAGATCAAGATATTGTAAGTACAGCCAGAAACTGTTAGAAATAACATTGAGAATCATGTCTAACTTTCTGGACATGGACGTGTCAAGTTTAAAAGTTTAGACTGACATGATAAAGACTCAATGTCCTTTGAAGAATGTTGTAACATTACTTTAGCAACCAATTTTCCTTACTACATAGTTCTAGGAGACACTAAAATATACAAACTTGCCTTACAAAAAATAAGAAACCATAGCTGTCCTGCCAACCCTACATCTTTAATTCAGCAACCCCTTGATATCCTCTCCTTTATTCGCAGCCATTGGCTTTGAGCCATCTTGCCCTCCATCCCCTAACCCCCAGTTCCTGAGCCTTTAGCATCGTTTCCGTTAACTGCCTTCTATGACCCATCGGGCTCCACTAGAGCTAACCGCTATAGCTCTTCCCTAACCAGGTCTGCATTGCTTCCGGCCATTCTGTGAGCAATTTGTCGGGAGCTCCCTCACTCTCTGCCAAGCCAAGTGGCTCCTGTGATTGACTTCTCTCAGCATCACACCACCTACCAAGGAAACCTGTCCTTTCCTCAAAGAATAACTGCTTCTTCCCTGGCTAAACTTGTGACTTTCAAAGTCCTTTTGTTTACCATCCTGTTTTCATGCACTTTGTTCTTCCATTTACACATAATAAAAATACAACATTTATTACTATTATTACTATACAACATTCATTACTATTTATTACTATTATTACTAAATTTCTTATTTAAAATGACTTATGTCTCCTTTATATTTAGGTCAATATTTTGTCTTGGATTAGACACACTTGCAGGTGGGCAAGGTACTAGCAAGTGTTAAAATGCTTTGGGAAGGGGGCGCCTGGGTGTCTCAGTCAGTTAAGCGTCGACTTTGGCTCAGGTCATGATCTCACGGTTTGTGAGTTCAAGCTCCACATTGGGCTCTCTGCTATCAGGACAGAGCCCGCTTCAGATACTGTGTCCCCCTCTCTCTGCTCCTCCCCTGCTCATGCTCTCTCTTTCTCTCTCAAAAATAAATAAGCATTTTAAAAAATGCTTTGTGAAATATTTGCTCAGTGATGATGACTTTCATGGTATTGAGATGTTCTGGGGAGATATCCCCAATTTAATGCCTATATATCACCCAAATTCCAAGACCTATAAGGTTAAGATGATCCCAGGTTTATAAATGGTAAATTGACAGCCACATTGTTGGAAATTGAGAGGTTAATAGAAGAATTTTAAGGTGACTTTTCCTGTTTAACTGGAACAAAAGTTGCTCCTAACTAGTTTCCTGAAAGCATATTCCCTGGCTCCTATATCTCAGAGGCCAATGTCAGAATTTTTTTTCTGGTTATTAAACATGTATTTTTTTATTTTGATTTTGATTAATAATTGATGTATTCATGCAAGTAAAATAAAGTGTTTTTCCTTAGTCACTGCATTCAATTTAAAACAAAGTGTTGACCTATCATGGTTTCCTAAGCTGAAATGCAAGCCTTGTGAAATTCCATTTTTTTTTTTAATGAGTAAACTTTATCAAAGCAGAAAACCTTGCTTCAAAAATAAATTTTGGAAATCTAAATGTAAGCATAATTTTATCAATTTCTAAAAATAAAAATATTCTAGGTATTCTTGGCCACAGGCTGAAAATTATTTTTAACGTCATTTAAAATGTTTTATTTCTTTTCCCTCTATGTCATTAGGTAAGTTGTCCCTGATTCCAGGTAACAAAAATGAAGCAGTATGACAATTAAGGAAATCATTTCCTGATAATATCATATCAATTTCCTGATTAAGATCATCATAATCAACTTGGGTAGCAGGCACGTGGAAACCTTCAAAGGTAGGAGAGAAGGATTTTCATTCACCAGCAATGTCATTACCAGACCTTTGCCCTGGACTTCACCCTGCAGAATCCCTGTCAGGTCTTTTTCCTGCCTACTAGATCCAAAATAAAGCTTTGCAGCCAAAATATTCAGTGACAGATGGCTCATTTCATTGCTGTAATGTTACCCTTTGGGTCTCTGAGGGAATGGTTCCAGGAATAGAAAGCAGGGCAAACATAGGAGTGGATTTATAACAAAATCTAACACAATCAGGATTTCTCCAGTCACTGATGGAGAAATTCTTCTTAATCAACAACATGAGTGGCCCCTCTTCTATGTATGGTAATTAGTGCATAGACGGAGGAATGGGTCCAATCCTTCCTCTGACCCTGACAAGTTCAATGATTTTGAGCCTGCTCCTTAATTTCCTCATAAGTAAAATGAGCATCATAATAGCAGTTAGCAAAGGCAACAAAAGCAAAAATAAACATGTGGAACTACATCAAACTAAAAAGCTTCCACACAATGAAGAAAACTATCAACAGAATGAAAAGGCAACCCATTGAGTGACAAAATATTTGCAAATCATGTGTCCAGTAAGGAGTTAATATTGAAAATATGGGCGCCTGGGTGGCGCAGTCGGTTAAGCGTCCGACTTCAGCCAGGTCGCGATCTCACGGTCCATGAGTTCGAGCCCCGCGTCGGGCTCTGGGCTGATGGCTCAGAGCCTGGAGCCTGTTTCCGATTCTGTGTCTCCCTCTCTCTCTGCCCCTCGCCCGTTCATGCTCTGTCTCTCTCTGTCCCAAAAATAAATAAACGTTGAAAAAAAAATTAAAAAAAAATATTGAAAATATATAAAGAACTCATACAACTCAACAGAAATAAAAAATCTTAGCCTTAGCTAAGAACTCAATAAATGGTACTTAACATTTTCTTCCCCATCTTTGATTAATTTGTTTTTGTATTAAAGAACAATGCATAACAACATAAAACAAGAGGCACAACATAGGAAACCTATTAATGGAAATGACAGTTTATTAATATTCTTATTTCAGAATGGACTTAAGACTAAATAAGACTAAAGTTAGCATTCTACCGTGTTATTATAAAATGGGGGTAGAGGGGTTGTTCCCACTGAAAGAGGCCTTAAGATAATTAGTTATTCTTTCCACTGCCGAGATCTCTAAGGCTATGGAAGATTGTGACTTATTTCTAGTCATGTCTAAGAAGCTGTCTTGGTAAAATTTCTTACAGTGCTCATTAGAAATGGTTCTAAATTTCATTTTTTAGTTGCTTCCTTTTTTGTGACAAGGGATGTACTTTTTCCATCACATGCATTTATAAAGTTAGAATTCATGAAGATTCTGGGTCTTTTTTGTTTTTTGTTTTTTTTTCCTAACTTGGCATATCCCCATATTTTCCCTAAGTTCTGTATTTATATTGCTATTTTCCAGGTTGTCCTGGTATCATTGCTTCACCATTTGGCACCGGGGTCAACATAACATAGTTTTACCATCTTATCTAAACAGCACCACGCCATCTGAATGTATTTCACAACTGCCATCCTCTGTTCCATGCCTATGGGTCTGCTTTCACATCCTGTTACCCCTCCATCTGCTCCTAAAGAATGCCATGAGGGAGTGATGGTGCTTCATAAAGAGTTTTAAGATCTTGATCTTCATTTGAGTTTAGTCACTGCGTATCACTGGATTCCTAACTTCCTTTCTTCAAGATTCTTTCCAAACTGAAAGTGACACCAAGTGAATCAGATTCGTGTTTTCAAAAGCTCACAAGCTTTCTATCTAATTATGATTGATTTGGGCCTAATGCCATTTATAGTTAATCATAAAGTACCAGAATCTTTACATATTTTACTTTTATTATTATGATATCCTCATGTGTTAATAAGTGCTATTATCCCCATTTTATAGATGTGGAAACCAAGAATTGGGGAATTTAAGTAACTTCCCCAAGAGTCTACAGTAAGTGGCTGCCTTTCCCACTAAGCCAAGATGTCTAAAAGAGTCCTTTGAAGGGCATAACAATTGTTCTCAACTGTTACTATGTATGAAAGTTATCTGACATGTTTATTAAAAGTGTATCCCATAGTTCATCCCCTAAATTCCAGGCTCCATCCTCCAGATTCCAATTCAGTGGGTGGATCCAGGCTCTTCCTTTCTACAAACTCTCTGGGAGGTTCTGACATAGGCCATCTGTGCAGCACACCCAGCTCAGGAGAGACACAGCCTGACTCTGCATTCCCAGCTATGTACCAGCCCCTAATGAAGCATCACCACATTTCCTGCTTTTCTTCTCCTGAAAGCCATAAAATAAACGAGTGCTGAGATTTACTTTTATAACAAAACTGAAGCTGAACGGGGTTTTCCAGAATTCAGGTTTTGTTGGGAGGCAGAATTGTAGCCTGGGGATCAATAAAACTGGCTTCTTTGTCTCTTTCCTTTACTGACTTCTTGCATGTCACTTGATAAAATAACCTCATTGTGTCTCCATCTTCTCTTCTGTAAATGAAATGGGAAAATTCATGTCCAGTACTCACCTAAAAGACCACTAAAGAGGAAAACTGACTGCTGGAGAAGCATGAAAAGCTCCTGGTAAAGAGCATGATCTGAGTCCTCAAGATTCAGTTATTCTCTTATCCAAGAGGGGTGTGCTGATTATGACTGACACTTATTTCACAGAACATGAGGGATATTGTTGGCATTTTGTTGGCATTTGTGAGACTGGGGTGTAGTACTATGCAATCAGCAGATTTTGAGTTCTTGGAAAAGTTGTTTTAAGTCTATGTACCTAATTTTTTCATGTATGAAACAGGAAGACATAATAATATCAACTTCATGGGGTGTTGAGTTCTGTCACTTCTTGATTTGCGTAAACGAGCTTTGATGAATTACTCAGCCTAAATATTTTCATCCTCAATAGTCTAGCTTCAAGCTATTGAAAACATCAGTATGTTCACTCTTATGTCCCTGCTCTGTGCTTTGAGATACTAGGTTTTACAGAAAACAAATATGACACTGTCCCTGCTCTTAGGAAAGTTACTCTCAAGTAGATGAGACAATCTATTGTGGTACCTAAAACAAATGATTTGACAGGATTTTCACAATGGGGAGAAAGGGAGGAAAGCTAGATACAGAAAAGTATACAGAATATGATGTTAGTTTTTTTTTTTTTAAGTTTCTTTATTTTAGAGAAAGAGAGAGAGAGACAGAGTGAAAGTAGGGGGACAGGGAGACACAGAATCTGAAGCAGGCTCCAGGCTCTGAGCTGTCAACACAGAGCCCATCGCCAGGCTAGAATCCACAAACTGAGAGATCACGACCAGGGCGGAAGTCAGACGCTTAACTGACTAAGCCACCCAGACACCCTTGACCTTAGTTTTTAAAAACAAATTTAAAACAATTACCAATTTCTCCATAGCTTTGTATATATCCATTATACATACATATATAAAATATATGTATATATATTTACATAATATATAATTTACTAAATATACATAAACATATATATCATTAATGTAAGTAAGATATTTTGGAGAGAGAATAAAGAAAATAAAGGAACAAAGAAAAGGAAGGAAACATAAAAGAAACATAAGTAAGTAATAAACAGTTTTAAAAATACATAGATACCTGTGATAAAAAGAGCATATATGATATGATCCCATCTAAGTAAATTTGCATCTGTGTGTGTATATATATGACACTCATGAAAACACAGACAAAACACTAACAGTGGCTATTTCAAGGTAGTGAGATTTAAGTGATCTTAACTCTTTTTCTATATCTATATATGTATATATATTTATATTTTAATATATATTAATTACTATATAAATATATTAAATATACTTTATTTTAATATATATCAAAATATATTAATATGTCAATATATTTAATATAAATATTTTATATTATATATTTATATATTTTTCTATTTTTTATAATGACATGTTATTTATAATAACTGAAAACATGTTAGAGACAAGAGACTGTCAAAGTATTTATTATTGTACATGATGTATTGTTTTACTTTGTCTTTTCAAATGGTCTCTAAAATGTATGAAATACTTTGAAATGAGAAAAATGATATTCTTTAAAGAGGTATTCTCAGTAGTAATAAAATGCTGTGGAAAAAGGATACTCTCAAGAGAAGAAGGCCAAGGCTGCTTTAGTATCCAAATAAGTCAAAGTGCTAGTTTTGCCAGAAGAAATTCAAGTCACTGAACTTGTCTTTTTCTTCTTTTTTTTCCTTCATAAGTGTTTTGAATTAAGTAAACTTAGATTTGTTCAAAGAATCTATCTATTTTTAAAAATTTTACGGTATGGTTTTACTTATGTTTTTCCAACTCATTATCATTTTCTACAACTCAACATGTCCCAAGCTGAACTTATTACTTCCTTTCCGCCTCAAGTTACTTCTGTTCCTGTTTCCTTTTTTAAGAGGTATGTCACCACGTTTATCCAAATCACCTAAACCGGATATCTGGGAGTCACCTTGGATTTCTCCCTCTGCATCCAATGAGTCAAGCATTTTTATAGATGCTACATCCATCAGATCTCTCCTTATCACATCTCTTCTCCATAGCTGCTGTCCTCATTGGTCCTACCCAGATTGTAGCAATTATCTCTAAATTAGTCTCCTTATCTCCACTTTGAACATTTGATCAAGCAAAAGAATGTCAAAACTTCTTTACGTGCTATGCAAATGGATGTGAATTGTTTGCCTATTTTCATCTCCTTCAATGAAACACTCTCTCCCCAAAACATGCTGTCCTGGGGACTGTCAGTCACAATATTCTCACTCCCCATGATATTACAAGCCAGGCAGTGGCAGCTTCATCCCCCTTGGCTCAATGACTAGTTCATGGATGACCTTATGATAAGTAGGGTCAGACATTCTGTCCCAGGACTTTTCTACTACAGATAGAAGAAAAACTCTCTCTTGCTTTTGGCAAACCACAGATTAATTAATTGCTGTAAGACTTATTTCTTCGAAGCTTTCTAGGAGAACATGTTCAAATAGTGTAAAGACACGGAGAAAACCAATTCTTTTACTTATCCTATAAGTAGGCAAAGATTTTCATCTGGTTTTAGAACCAATTCCAATGTTAATAAGGTAACCAGGTTAGTGGTGATTTAAGATTTCTCCTTTATTATCAGTGTGATGGTTCCAAAAATTAATTAATTCCAATTTCTAATTTCAACCAGACTATAAATGCCATTATTTTTTAATCATCCCACATTATAGGATTGCCATAGCAATTTTCTATTTTTTGTTCTAACTTTTATTGATTAAAAACATGCATAAAAAATACACAAAGTGTATAGTTTAATAAATCTTCACAATTGAATACAATTTTGCTACTGCATATATATTTTATGCACATAAAAATTTTTTAGGATGTTTAAGGTCAGGATCATGTTTTCATTTTTCTCAACATCTGGCTCAATCCCAGGTTTAATGATAATGCCCACTATTGATGTGACTGTAGTTTACCTACCAGACATTTTACACCCAGAAGTTATCAGGTAAAAGGGTAGAAAGGCTACTCCAGCACATTCATCTGACAATAATTCTGTCAACAGCTAACAATTATCAGGTGCTTATAGGTACTATTGCCATAGTTTTACAGATTAGCAAACTGTGCTACATGGAGATTTAAAAAGTGACTGAGATCAAATAGCCAGTAAGTTGAAGAGCAAGACCCCAAGAAAAAAAAATTCCCATGATATAAATTAAGCCCCCGGGGTGCCTACGTGGGTCAGTAGGTTAAGTGTCCAACTTTGGCTCAGGTCATGATCTCACAGTTCATGGGTTTGGGCCCTGCATTGGGCTCTGTGCTGACAGCTCAGAGCCTGGAGTCTGTTCTGTGTCTCTCTCTCTTGTTCTGCCCCTCCTCCACTCATGCTCTCTCTCTTTATCTCTCAAAAATAAAATACTTAAAAATTTTTTTTTTTAAAAATTTAAGACACTGAGGTCTTCCACTATGGTAATTACCTTTTTCACTGAGATGAAAAAAAACTTAGCAATTTTTCTAAAGACCAAGAGACAGAGTACCATTTTCTTTAGTAAACATTACCAATGATTCAGCCTTGGAGGAGGGAGGCAGTTGAGTGAACTCTAATAGCATTTAAAATTCTGCAAAAAAGACAAGCAAGAGCACATGTAAAAATTAGACTTACTTTTTTTATTATAAGCATCTTGCATTTCTTCCTGGATTCAGATCACCTCTGAAGCACTGACTTCTTTTCCAGACTGTTGCTTTTTTGGAATCGGTGGAATCCTTAATTTGGGTTCTCTTCCTAATGGATGGGATGATGCTTCTGAGTGGCCAGGCTATCTCTGATCTCTTGAAATGCCTGTAATTTTATTGTAAGAAGATAAATGAGAAAGTCAGATTGTCTTTGAGGCCATTGAGAAAATCCCAACCAACCAACCAAACAAACAAAAACAAAACTCACAAAATCATTTACCCAAATTGCTTAAGGTGAGGAAATTCTTAAGATTCCTTAAGATATGTTAGAAAAAGAGAGAGTGGTCCAAGATGGTAGCATAAAAAGACCCTGAACCTACCTCATCCAATAGACACACCAAATCTACAACTACATATAGAATAATTCCCACTGAAAAAAAACTCTGAAAACTAGCTGAATAGCTTCCTCCACAACAACAGATAAAAGGGCTAGGAGAAGGGTAAGGAGGAAGAGGGATAGGAAAGGAAGAGAGGAAATCTTACCAAACCTACATACGGCAGCGCAAACTAGGGAAGGATCTCATAGACCAGAACCTCTCCTTGAAAAGTGAAGCATTTGTGCCCACCCCATATTGGGCATCCTAACCCTTGGGACCTGCACCAGAGAGGAGGTACAAGGAATGTTTGGCTTTTGAAATCAATGAGGTTTACATTCAGGGGACCCGGGGGACTGTGGGAATCTGAGATACTCCTTTTGAGGACCTCCTAGGCAGCCTCACTCATTCCAAGAAGCAGGGAAAACACAGCAGTTTGAGAGGTGACTGAATTATCTGTGAAGGTGATTCAGTTGCTAATTTTAAAGCATCTGTCAGACATATATTAATTGATGAGGGAGCGTAAGGCGAGCTGAGGGCAAAGTACAAACTAACAACACCCCCCCCCCACACACACACACCCAGGTGGGATATGTGTGATATTTCTTAGGTACTCCTGGCTGCCTAAAAACAAAGAAAAGGACAGAAAGCAAATGGTTAAACTGATAGAGTATCCATCAATTTACAAAATCTTAGTAAATTACAAAAAGGCAATCTTATCAATAGCCTAATCTCCAGGAACTCCCTACTATCTTAATGACAATGCTTTGCTAGAAGGAAAAAATAACCTTAGCTTAACAATAGTGAGGACTCCAGTAATCTGTGTCATTAGTATATGGAAATCCCTTTAAGAAAACTCCTTTTGACTTTATCTCCTCCAACTCCACAGTATATAAGCAGTCACTCTTCACAACCCCAGTGCAGCTCTTTCTGCCCACAAGTCCTGTTCCTGTGCTTTAATAAAATCACTTTTTCTGCACCAAAGATTTCCTTAAGAATTCTTTCTTGGGGCACCTGGGTGGCTCAGTCTGTTAAGTGTCCGACTTCGGCTCAGGTCATGATCTCATGGTTCATGGGTTGGAGCTCTGTGCTGACAGCTCAGAGCCTGGAGTCTGTTTCCGAGTCTGTGTCTCTGCCCCTCCCCTGCTCATGCTCTGTCTTTCAAAAATAAATAAATGTTAAAAAAAATTTTAAGAATTCTTTTTTCTCTGTCATCTCCAAAGAAGCCCCACCACCACTTCAAAACTCCATCATTAATTAGTTAGTGAAGGCACTAGAGAGTGACATTTTTTGCACTCTCTCTGCCTTGCTAACACAGGCAGACACACATGGACACAACCTTGAAGTCTTGCCCCTAGAGCTCATCCTGGTCCTCACTAAAGCCATAGGCATACTCTGCCCCTAGCACTCTTATCTGGCATCACTAAAACTGCAAGCATGCCCTGCCCCCAACACTCTTTCCTGAACTCGATAAAGCCACAGGCAACCACAGCCCCACTAAAGCTGGTGGGAAGATCAATCCACACAGTAGAGGTGTTTTGATTGTCTGGTTCTGGTGGCCAAAGGAGCTTGTGCTTCTTGACCTAAAGGGACTGTAACAATTAGAAAGACATTTATGGGCAAGATACCACACCTAGGATGCTACACAGGCAGCACACTGAAACAATATCCCCAGTCTACATGAAAAAGGCCCACTTAATTGTCCTGGAGCTTCAACCTGACTGATAAGATTCAGGTTTTCCACATATCTAAAGACTACAAAGTTGCTCTGAGGGAATGTAGGCAAGGACATACCATCTGTGCACCCTCCCTTGGCCTCACCACAGCTCACTGGTACCCCCCATAAAGCAGCTTAAACACTTGTCTGAAGCCCTGATTCTTGCAAATGTTATTCAGGGGACACGTCCAGATCTCCTAGTCCAGAGGTCAGCATCTATAATTGAGATCCCACAAGACTATATATATTTGCACACTTTAAAAGTTGTTGTCTGAGGATCTGGCTTCTAATCAGCCTGAATCTAGGTACTGACTGAGATCACTCCCTTTGGAACAGTGACAGTTTCTGGCACACGCTCAACAACTGGGACCTGTAAAGAATAAATCAGGCTACTCGTTAGGCTACTAAGGCAATCCCAAAGGTTTGACAGGCAACCAAGAGTGAGGAAAGAGTTAAAAGACAAGGTCCATCTACTACACAAGGACACTTTTTCAACTAGGAGAGGTAGTTGTTTCACCTAACATATGGAAACAAACATAGAGAATCAAGCAAAATGAAAAAGCAAGAATATGTTCCAAATGAAAGAACAAGACAACCTCAGAAAAGACCTTGATGAAACAGAGATAAGTATTCTACTTATAAAGACTTTAAAGTAATGGTCATAAAGATGCCCACCAAATTCAGGAGAATAATGATGAACATAGTAAGAACTTCAATAAGTGACAGAAAATATAAGAAAGTACCAGACAGAAGTCACAGAGCTGAAGAGTACAATAACTGAACGGAAAAACACGCTAGTGGGGTTCCACAGGAGACGAGATGAAGCAGAAAAAAGGGTCAGAGACCTAGAAGACAGGACTGTGGAACTTACCCAAACAGAGCACATCAATGACAAAAAAGAATTTCAGAAGTGAAGATAACTTAAGAGACCTATGAAATAACATCAAACAGAATAACATTTGCATCATAGGTGTCTCAGAAGGAAAAAAAGAGAAAGGGGAAGAAAACTTACTTGAAGAAGCAATGGCTAAAAATTTCCCTTCCCTGGGGAAGGAAGCAGACATTCAGGTACAGGAAGCCCAGAGAGTTCTAAAAAAGATAAATCCAAAGAGATTCATACCAAGACACATTATAATTAAAATGCCAAAATTTAAAGATGAAGAAAGAATCTTAAATGGAGCTAGAGAAAAACAACTTGGTATATACAAGAGAATCCCCATAAGACTACTAACTGATTTTTCAAAAGAAACTCTGCAAGCCAGAAGGGAGTGGCATAATATATTCAAAGTGCTGAAAGAAAAGAACTTCCAATCAAGAATACTCTATCTGGGAAGGGTATTATTCAGAATTGAAAGACAGATCAAAAGATTTCTAGGCAAGCAAGAGGTAAAGTACATCACCACTAAACCAGCTTTATAAGAAATGTACAAGGGTCTTCTTTAAGCTGAAAAGAAAAGGTACTAGCTGATAACAACAACAACAAAATTACCAAAGTTAAGATCTCGCTGGTAAAGGTAAATATAAAAGTAGTGGATTAACCATTTATAATGCTAGTATGAAGGTTAAAAAACAAAAGTAGTAAAATCAATTTTAACTACAATAGTCAGTTAAAGGATAAACAAAATTTAAAAAATGTAAAATATGATACCAAGAACAAAAAATATGCAGGGATGAGTAGTAAAAAAAAGTAGAATTTTTTGGAATCATTCATATTTAAGTTGCTACCGACTTAAAGGAGACTATTGTATATGAACCTCATGATAACCACAAAGCAAAACATACAGTAGATACACAAAATATAATAAGAAAGGAATCTAAATGTAACAGTAAAGAAATTCATAAAACCACAAGAGAAGTGAGCAAGAGAAGAAGAAAGGACTACAAAACCACCAGAAAACAATGAACAAAATGTCAACAAGTACATACCTACCAATAATTACTTTAAATGTAAAGGGACTAAATTTTCTAATCAAAGATATAGAGTAGTTGAATGGATTAAAAAAAAACAAGCAAACAAACAAGACTCATTATGTGTCCACAACAGACTCACATCACATCTAAAAATATACATACACTGAAAATTAAGAGATGGAAGGTTTTCCACACAAAAGGAAATTTTTAAAAAGCTGAAAGTTATACTTATATCAAGCAAAATACTTTAAAACAAAGACTAATAAAAGACAAAGTAGAGCATTACTTAATGATAAAAGGGTAAATCCAAAAAAAGAATACAATATTTGTAAATATTTACATTCCCAACCTAGGAGTACCTAAATATATAAAGCAAATATTAACAGATGTAAGGGGGAAAATTGGCAACAATACAATAATAGTAGGGGACTTTAACACCCCCACTTACATGGATGGATAAATCCATATGGATACAGTAATTAATAAGGAAATATCAACCTTAAAACACATTAGATCAGAGGGACTTAATAAATATACACATGGGTGCCTGGGTGGCACAGTCGGTTGAGCGTCCAACTTCAGCCAGGTCACGATCTCGCGGTCCGTGAGTTCGAGCCCCGCGTCGGGCTCTGGGCTGATGGCTCAGAGCCTGGAGCCTGTTTCTGATTCTGTGTCTCCCTCTCTCTCTGCCCCTCCCCCGTTCATGCTCTGTCTCTCTCTGTCCCAAAAATAAATAAACGTTGAAAAAATAAATAAATAAATATATACAGATAATTCCATCCAAAAGCAGCAAAATACACATTCTTCTCAAGTGTATATGGAACATTCTCCAGGATATATCACATGTTAGACCACAAAACAAATCTCAATAAATTTAAGGAGACTGAAATCATATGAAGCATCTTTTTTGATCACATGATATAAAACTAGAAATCAATTACAATAAGAAAACTAAAAAAATCACAAATACGTGAAGATTACACAACATAGTACTGAACAACCAATGTGTCAATGAAGAAATCAAAAGGAAAACTAAAAAATACCTCAAGACAAAAGAAAATGGAAATACAACAACACAAAATCTATGGATGCAGCAAAAACAGTTCTTTTCTTTAAAATTTTTTTTAATGTTTATTTTTGAGAGAGAGACACAGTATGAGCAAGGGAGGGCAGAGAGAGAGGGAGACACAGAATACAAAGCAGGCTCCAGGCTCTGAGCTGTTAGCACAGAGCACAACATGGGGCTCAAACTCACAAACCATGAAATCATGACCTGAGCCAAAGTGGGACTCTTGACTGACTGAACCACCCAGGCACCCTGCAGCAGAACCAGTTCTAAGAAGGAAATTCAGAGCAAGGAAAAAAAAAAAAAAAAAGCTCAAGAAGTAAGAAATAAGCTCAAGAACTAAGAAAAAACTCAAATGAACAATCTAACTGTATACCTAAAGGAGTTAAAAAAGGAAGAACAAATAAATCCCAAAGGTAGTAGAAGGAAAGAAATAATAAAGATTTGAGTGGAAATAAATGAAATAGAGATTTAAAAACAATAGAAAAGATCAATAAAACTAAGAGCTACTTCTTTGAAAGGATGAAAAAAACTGACAAACCCTTAGGTAGACTCACCAAGGGGAAGAGAGGTGTCAAACAAGTAAACTTAGAAATGAAAGAGAAGTTACCAAGATACCACAGAAATATAAAAAAAAATCATGAGAGACTTACTGTGAATAATTATATGCCAACAATTGTACAATACAGAAAAATGAATAAATTCCTAGAAATTATGATTCTTCAAAAAATTAATAAATTCCTAGAAATATACAATCTTTATGGTTCTTTATGAACCATGAAGAAATACAAAGTCTGAATAGACTGATGACTAGTAAGGCAAGTGAATCAATAATAAAAAACCTCCCAAAAAACAAAAGTCCAGGACCAGGCAGCTTAATTGGTGAATTCCAGAAAACTTCCAAAGAAGATTTAATACCGATCCTTCTCAAACTCTTCCAAAAAATTGAAAAGGAGGAAATTCATCCAAATTCGTTTTATGAGTCCAGCATTACCCTGATACCAAAACCAGACAAGAAAACTACAAGAAAAGAAAGAAGAAAGAAAGAAAGAAAGAAAGAAAGAAAGAAAGAAAGAAAGCAAGCAAGCAAGCAAGCAAGCTAGCTACAGGCCAATATCCCTGATGAACATAGATGCAAAAATCCTCAACAAATTATTAGCAAACTGAATTCAACAACGCATTAAAAGGATCATACATCATAAGCAAGGAGGTTTTATTCCACAATGAAAGGATGATTCAACACCTACAAACCAATCATGATACATCATATTAACAAAACGAAGGATAAAAAACATATCATCATCTCAATAGATACAGAAAAAGCATATGGCAAAATTCAACACCTATTTATGATTAAAAAGTTCCAACAGGGGCGCCTGGGTGGCGCAGTCGGTTAAGCGTCCGACTTCAGCCAGGTCACGATCTCGCGGTCCATGAGTTCGAGCCCCGCGTCAGGCTCTGGGCTGATGGCTCAGAGCCTGGAGCCTGTTTCCGATTCTGTGTCTCCCTCTCTCTCTGCCCCTCCCCCGTTCATGCTCTGTCTCTCTCTGTCCCAAAAATAAATAAACGTTGAAAAATTAAAATAGCATTTATAAAAAAAAAAAAAAAAAAAAAAAGTTCCAACAAAGTGAGGATAGAGGGAATATACCTGAACATACTAAAGGTGATATATGACAACTCACAGCAAACATCATACTCAACAGTGGAAAGCTGAAAGCTTTTCCTCTAAAATCAGAAACAAGACAATGCCCACTCTGATTCAACATTTCATTCAACATTGTATTAGAAGCCCTAGCCATGACAATTAAGTAAGAAAAAAAAAGCATTCAAATAGGGGGCGCCTGGGTGATTCAGTAGGTTAAGCGTCTGACTTTGGCTCAGGTCATAATCTTGTGCTTCATGAGTCTGAGCCCCATGTCAGGCTCTCTGCTGACAGCTCAGAGCCTAGAGCCTCTTTCGGATTCTGCGTCTCCCTCTCGGTCTGCAACCCACCCCCACTCCCCTGCTCACACTCTGTCTCTCTTTCAAAAATAAATAACTATTTTTTTAAAAAAGCAAACAAATAGGAAAGAAAGAAGCAAAACTGCCACTATTTGGAGATGACTTCGTTCTATATGTAGAAAACCCTAAAGATTCCACCAAATAACTCTTAGAACTAATAAATAAATTCAGTAAGGTTGCAGGATACAACATCAATATATTAAAATTGGTTGTGTTTCTATACAATAATAACAGAAATTTACCAGAAAGAGAAATTTAAAAAAACCATTCCATTTACAATGGCATCAAAAAGAATAAAGTACCTAGGAATCAATTTAATCAAGGAAATGAAATGCCTGTACACTGAAAACTATAAGACATTAATAAAAGAAATTGAAGATACGAATAAGTGGAAAGATATTCCATGCTCATAAATTGGAAGAATCAATATTGTTAAAATATCTGTATTATGAAAGCAATGTACAAATTCAATGTAATTTTTATCAAAATTCCAATGACATTTTTCACAGAACTAGAACAAATAATTCTAAAATATGTATGGAGCCAAAAAACACTCAAAAGAGCCCAAGCAATCTTGAGAAAGAAGAACAAAGCTGGAAGTATCCTGCTCCCTGATTTCAAACTATATTACAAAGCTACAGTAATTAAAACAGTTTGGTATTGGCATAAAACAGATGCATAGATCAATGGAACAGAATAGAGAGTTCAAAAGTAAACCCACACATAAATGGTCAATTAATCTATGACAAAGGAGGCAAAAATATACAATGGGAAAGGACAGTCTCTTCAACAAAAGTTGTTGGGAAAACTGGACATGCAGAATAATGAAACTGGACTGCTATATTACACCACACACAAAATAAATGCAAAATGGATTAAAGACTTAAATGTAAAACCTGGAATAATAAAAAAGAAAACGTAATCAGAACACTATTTGACATTATTCTTAGCACTATTTTTTTGATCTGGCTTCTCAGACAAGGAGAACAAAAGCAAAAAACCCAAATGAGACTACATTAAACTAAAATGCTTCTACACAGTGAAGGAAACCATCAATAAAATAAAAAGGCAACGTTCTGAATGGGGGAAGATATTTGCAAATCATATATCAGATAAAGGGCTAATATCCAAAATACACAAAGAGCTCAGTAACAACAACAACAAAATGTTGATTGAAAAATAGGCAAATAATTTGAATAAACATTTTTCCAAAGAAGATATACACAGATGGGCAATAGGCACATGAAAAGATGTTCAACATCACTAATCATCAGAGCAATGAAAATCAAAATCTCAATGATATATCACTTCAAACCTCTTAGAATGGTTATTATCGAAAACACAAGAAATAACAAGTGTCAGCGAGGATGTGGAGAAAAGAAATCCCTTGTCCACTGTTGATGGAAATGTAAACTGGTGCCGTCACTATGGTAAACAGGATGGAGGTTCCTCAAAAAATTAAAAATAGAACTATTATATGATCCAGCAATACCACTTCTGGGTATTTATCCAAAGAAAATAAAAACATTAACTTGAGAAGACGTATGTACCCTTATGTCTATTTCAGCATTATTTAGAATAGCCACGATATAGTTATAGTATAAGTGGCCACTGATGGATGAATGAATTAAAAAGTTGTGATATATACACATCAGAATACTACTCAGCATAAAAAAGAAGAAAATCTCACCATTTGCACAATATGGATGGACCTTTAGAGTATTATGCAAAGTGAAGTAAGTCAGGCAGAGATAGACAAATACCATATGATTTCATTTATATGTGGAGTCTAAACAAAACAAAACTCATAGATGTGGAGAACAGATTGGTACTTATCAAAGGGGAAAGGGTTTGCAGAGTGAGTGAAAAGGTCGAAAGGTCAATTGTATGGTGATAGATAGCAATTAGACTTATTGTGGTGATCACTTTGTAGTATATGCAAACATCAAATAATTATGTTGTACACCTGAAACTAACATGAAGTTATAAACCAATTTACCTCAATTTAAAAAAGGTATGTTAAAAATAATCCAAGACTCTTTACTTTGACACATAGCTTGAAAAGCTACAGATATTGCTGAAACATTTCTAGGTGATACATTTATGTTCTGATTCTGATTTTATTATAAATATTTCTGCTAAAAAATAAAAAGCAAACAGTAGGTATTAGTGATTTGGTAGCTGCCTTTCTTTGGTTATGTTTTTATGTAATATATCTAAGAGGCAAAAAGAAAATTTGGTGAGACAAATATATATACTAATTTGATGTCCTTGTCATGAAATGCTAAAAAGAATACAGTGGAATCAGTACATGTTGATTCTGGACTAGAAGAGACCACAACAGGAAGATTGTGTACATTATGGATCTGTAGTCACAGGAGATAAGATAGATTAGAAGCATAAGTTCGAAGTTCCCTTATAATTAAAGTTAATGCATCATTGTAACTTTAAAAGCAAAAGTAAATCTAAGCAATTTAACGGACTTCAAGCTGTATTACAAACCTGTAATCATCAAGACAGTATGGTCCTGGCACAAGAACAGATACTCAGATCAATGGAACAGAATAGAGAACCCAGAAACAGACCCACAAACATACGGCCAACTAATCTTTGACAAAGCAGGGAAGAATATCCAATGGAATAAAGACAATCTCTTCAGCAAGTGGTGCTGGGAAAACTGGACAGCGACACGCACAAGAATGAACCTGGACCACTTTCTTACACTATACACAAAAATAAACTCAAAATGGATGAAATACGTAAATGTAAGAGGGAGCCATCAAAATCCTCAAGGAGAAAGCAGGCAAAAACCTCTTTGACCTTGGCCACAGCAACATCTTACTCAACACACCTCTGGAGGCAAGGGAAACAAAAGCAAAAATGAACTATTGGGACCCCATCAAAATAAAAAGCCTCTACACAGCGAAGGAAATGATCATCAAAACTAAAAGGCAACTGACAGAATGGGAGAAGATATTTGCAAACGACATATCAGATAAAGGGTTAGTATCCAAAATCTATAAAGAACTGATCAAACTCAACACCAAAAAAACAATCCAGTGAAGAAATGGGCAAAAGACATAAATAGACACTTCTCCAAAGAAGACATCCAGATGGCCAACCGACACATGAAAACATGCTCCACATCACTCATCATCAGCGAAATACAAATCAAAACCACATTGAGATACCACCTCACACCTGTCAGAATGGCTAACATGAGCAACTCAGGCAACAGCCAATGTTGCTGAGGATGTGGAGAAAGAGGATCTCTTTTGCATTGTTGGTGGCAATGCAAGCTGGTGCAGCCACTCTGGAAAACAGTATGGAGGTTCCTCAAAAAATTCAAAATAGAACTACCCTATGACCCAGCAATTGCACTACTAGGTATTTATCCAAGGGATACAGTTACACTGTTTCGAAGGGGCACATGCACCCCAATATTTATAGCAGCACGATCAACAATAGCTAAAGTATGGAAAGAGCCCAAATGTCCATCGATGGATGAATGGATAAAGAAGATGTGGTATATATAATTATAATTATTAATATATCATTTTTAAAAGTGAGAGTCATTTTTTCATTTTCATTTTTTTTTAAGTGAGAGTCATTTTTTCATGATTAAAAACTATTGCAGTTATAAAATACTATGATACACAATGCTTATTAGGGAGAAACATGGTCCTAACCTTTAAAATATCTCTGGCTCTTTATTTCCCAAAACAACTATCTGAATAATGTCTTTCAAACCAAGTGGTAGCAACCACAGAAGTCATGCCAGTCTGCATTTGCTTTATTTACTAAATTGATGATCTGAAGAATTGTGAAAGGATGATGATTCCATTAAGCTGTCAGCCCAAACTACTGTGCATGCAGCACTGTAAATTACCCATTTCTTCATTGTGCTCCTCTTATTTTCAAATATTAGACTGGGGTACAGTTAGGCTCAGGAGGGCCCCAGAAGAATATTCTCTGGCCTTGCCTCTCCTGCTTCCCTGCATCCTGCAACTTCTCAATGACATAATCCTTCAAATCTCATCTTACAGGAGTCACAAGGTCATGTTCTATGAAGTTCCAAACAATAGCTGCCTTTTAATATGTTGTTTTTCCTGATTCATAGCAACTTTAATATTATCATAAATATGCACCAACATTATTTCTTTCTAAACCAGAAAACCAGGAAGATACCCTCGTCATGACTACAAAAAAAAGGTAATGTTTGGCTAGGCAGAGTGAGCTGCCTATCAGTACAATACTCAGCCATTAAACAAAGTAGCAGGTAAATAATGACTGAGTTAATAGCTATACAATGGTTCATATTAAAGAAATAATATCAGCTGCTGAACATTCACTATGTTCCATTCACAGTGCTTATCTCATATCTTACAACCTCGGAGTTAGGTGAATTGTTTTCCCAATTTTACAGATGAGGAAACAACAGTTACAGAAGCTGTGACACTGCTAGCAGCAGAACCAGGATTCCAATCCTGCTTCAAATTTTGACTCTGGAGTTTAATTTTAGACTTCACACAGGAAGCTGTGCGTCCAAACACACAGAGAAACCAAGCTTGGTCCACCATGAAGCTGTGACATAAAGAAGAAAATATTGTTTTTTCTGAAAGTTTGATATGTCTATAAGGGTGTTACATAGGCAATTTACCTAACTTCCATTATGAAATGAAAGAAAAACTAAAGAGCATGGAAAGCTGGTACTCTTTCAGGAATAATGATAATGAGGTAACACCCATAGAGCTCCCCACTAAAGGCCCTGCCTTTTTTCTTAAGTTTCCTATCTGTGGCCCTACAGGCATGAAATTGAAAGGAGCAGACATCCCCATGGCAAAGAAACCCAAATTTCCTATCTGAATTCTCTATAATGTCTCCATTTTCAAGCTTATTTTTATTTTATTCTTTATTTGGTTCCAGTGCATTCTATATCAAGGAAATAGTTCCCAACCTTCCTTTCGAGGCTGTAAGTCTCATGGCCTTTATTCAATTTCTTCTCATCTATTCTACTATTTCCATGTTTATGCTTCATCTTACTCTTTCTACTTTCTTCTGTGGCTGTGAACATTATGAATACCCCTGCTGCTGTCCTGTGAATGTTATAAACCCTCTGCTTACATCATCTTTATTTTTCTCATTTCTGTATGGCATAGCTAAAATAACCCCCCATATTTACATAATAGATAACATCTATATAATCTCTTGTGTATATATTTGCTAAAGACATGCAAACATGTGTTTGTTAATTCATGAATTTATTTGCAATTGATATTACAGTATTTATCCCAGAGTACATATTAATTATATGAATTCTTTGACATTTAATTACACATATAGCAATGATTTTTTTAAAGAATCATTAGAAAATGAACTATATTAAATAGCAAATACATAAAAACTTCACGTAATAGTGATAATTATGACTAACTTATAACCTTGATAATGATAATAAAGATGGCAATGATGATGATAAATCTACAAACTAAGTATTACTACACTTGTATACACACAAAAAACCTATCTTCCTTAGGTGTTGATAAAGAAACCTACAACAAATAAGCCTATGATGATGGTTGACTGTAGTCGTCCCACTAATATTGCTGTTTACACAATTCCTACTTAGTGATTTTGAATTCAATGTATTTCCAAAGGCATTGCCAGATGCCAATGAATACATAAAGATGACAAAAGAGGAAAAATAGAACAAATGCCTTAAAACATTATCAAGTATCAAAAGCTTTCTATTAACTTCTGGAAAGCTGAAAAGTAATTCACCTTGCACTCTGCATCATAGATAATCTAGGTTCACATTTACTTACATAACTGCTGTTGTCAGGAGGCTCTGTTATTACCATTTATTATTTATGGAGTATCAACAGGATTTTAAGACATTGTCCATATATGTTGAGTCACACTCAGTCTACATAGGACAAATGAGATGAAGCATAAAAACCCGGGAGTAGGTGGGAGTATTAAGTTCTTGCTCTCTTTGTTTGTTTCTATGCTACTTTCCTGGATGACAGAGAACAAAAGCATCACTGTCCTTGATCAAAAAAGGAGAGTAGGAAAAAGAGGAAAACATAGCCTAAGTCAGGACATGTCAAAGAAATGGGAAAAATCGCTTTGATTCATCTATTATAATTCTAGCTTTAGAAGGAATAAAAAAAGAATATTGTTCTCTCGAGTCTCAGGAAGAAAAAAGAAATCTAAGAAACAAGTGTGAAATCAAACTTAAGAAAAGAAAATGAGTAAGAAAAACTAAGATTTGCTCTGATGCTTATTCCATTGAGTTTTATTGCTGCTCTTTTTACTGTGAATTATGTAAGTGACATGTTAAAATACTTAATTCATATTCATTTGCCATTAATTTAGTTAAATGGCTCTGTTGGCCATTCTTACAATAAAGACAACTGATAATAATGACAGAATTGAGAAAGACATATTGTAGCCCATGCATCATTTTTTAATACTAGAGGCAAAATAGAATCTAGGACTCTGGAGCTAAACTGTATGGGTTCACTTCCTGGCTTTGTCATCTACTAGCTGTGTAACCTTAGACAACTTACCTAACCTCTCTCTGTCTCAATTTCCTCATCTTTAAATATGGACAATAATAGTATCTACCCCACAGTGTTGTTGTAAAAATTCAATTAGTTAATAAATGTAAACATTTAGAACAAGTGCCTTCCATATATTCATCACTATTTAAGTATTTGCTGTTATTTGAAAGTTATTTTTGAAAAAAATATGTGACCAATTATGACATTCATTTCTGGTTTTATGAATTTAAAATATTATTTAATATTCATAAAACCAGAAATAGAAGAAAATTCTTAATGTTAGGTATCAGTTAAGAATGCTTCAGGTGGAAAGTAACAGAAAACTCCAGGAATGGTGGTTTAAGCTACAAAAACATTCTGTGTTTATTTTAAAAGAATTTCAGAAGCAGACCATCTCGAATTGGGTCAGTGAGCCAAAAATATAACCCAGGACTCAGGCTCATTCCAGCTTTGTGTTCTGACCATGCTTAGCTGTCAGCTCTTCATTCTCATGCTGGTTGCTTATTATTAGAATGGCTGCCACAGCTCCACACATCAAGACTAGATGTAGGCAATGGAGAATTGCCAACAAGTTCTGCACTCACATATGAATGGATATCTATCCCTTAAGAGGATTCAAGTTATTCATCTTTTAAGACAAACTAGTAGACCTTCCCTAACAGAAGTAAGTTACAGGCTCTCCAACATCAACGAGAGGCCACAGAATGGCTTTAGAGTCAGTCCACTAGCAAGGTCTGTTACTTTGATAATCTATCAGAGGGCTGGCTGCCTGGGTGGCTCAGTCAGTTAAGCATCTGACTCTTGGTTTCCTCACAGGTCATGGTATCACGGTGGTGGGATCAATCCCCATCATCGTGTTGAACTCCTCACTGAGCGTGGAGGCTACTTAAAATTCTCTCTCATCTCTCCCTCTCTCTCTGCCCCGCCCCTGCTCATTCTCTCTCTCTCTCTCTCTCTGTCTCCCTTTCTCTCTCTCTCTCTCTCTCCCTCCCTCTCTCTCTCTCTCTCTCAAAAGTAAATAAATAAGCTTTAAAAAAAAAGATAATCTAGGGGCACCTGGGTGGCTCAGTTGGTGAAGTATCCGACTTGGCTCAGGCCATGATCTTGCGGTTTGTGAATTAGAGCCCCACGTGGGGGTCTTTGCTGACAGCTCAGAGCATGGAGCCTGCTTGGGATTCTGTGTCCCCCCTCTTTCTGCTCCACCTCCCTCATGCTCTGTCTCTCTCTGTCTCTCTCAAAAATAAATGAACATTAAACAAACAAAAAAAGATAATCTATCAAAACCAAAACAAATGTCAAACATATGCTGAAACAAAGCATTCTGATTGAAGCTAGAAACAAGAAATCCGCTTATTTATAGGTATTATTTAATATTTTTATAGAGGCCTTAGCCAATGGCCATGAGCAACGGAAATCAAAGATAATCAACTGAAAAATTTAGATTTGAAATGAAATAAAATTAAAATTCAATTCCTCTGTCTCACTAGCAACATTTGAAGTATTCAGTGGTCTTATATGGTTAGTGGCTACCATGTTGGACGACAGAGATCGAGAACACTTCCGTCATTTCAGAAAGTTTGATTTGACATTGCTGTAGTTTAGAAGTAAAGTTGTCAGTATCCATCAGCCTTTAAAATGTGAATATTTTTTGAATGTACAATTACACTATTGAAAATAATCTATCTTACTGAAACAGTGCACAAAAATGTCTGTATAAAATTGCAGTATTATTAGCAGTACCCAAAAGCTGGAAATGATGTAAGTGCCCATCAAGCAAGGGGGATTTAATAAACATTATAACACATCATGCATATATTTGAAAGAATGACATAGATCTATATATAATAATAAGGAAAAATGCTTGCCATGTATTGTTGAGTGAATCAAGCAAGTTACACATGTACAGTACAATCCCATTTTGATTTTAAATTATAGCTAAATTTGTATAAATTATATGCATACATTTGCATATGTATCAGGACCAGGATAGGGGGAAGTGAGTGAGGTGCCTAGAGCACAAAATGTAAGGTACTCACTCTCAATGCCTTTTTAATTTTACACACTAGATGCCTGTATCAGAGTCCTGGCCTTGAAGAATCTTTGAGAAGAACCATACATGAGTAAAGGAGTATTTTCATTTGAATATTTTTTACTTATATATTATCTGATTTTTATTTTTTTAAGGAAAGATGTGACCTGAAGCAAGTTGTTTAATGAGGACTGTATCCAAGGGACCAATGGCTACCACACAGCAGTGAAAGATCTTCTTTAGCCTGGAGCCCCTTACAGTACAGCAATACGTTAGTATTTAAGCTGGCTTTCATGTTCATTTCCACATAACTTCTGAGAATTTTCATTTGTTTTGTTAATTCTCTGAGTCTTCAACAGAGACTATCTATCTATCTATCTGTCTAACAGAGAAATACTATCACCATTGTATGAATAATCATACTTGCTTCCATTTGTGTTTTTTAAATGTTCTCAGTGCTTATTAGTAATAGCTCTTCTAGGGTCAGTTTCTGTATAATTACCATGTAATCGACTGAGCAAAATTTTAATGACTCTTTAACAACACAGAAAGTGGTCAGTCATTTGCCAAATAATTACATTAGCTGGAGTCACTGGTCTGTGTACCAATGATACTCTGCTAACCATGGAATCTCCAACATGAATACGAGTGACTCCAGTCTTTTTCATTTAGTCTATTTACCTTTCCTTCTGGTCAATAGTCATCCCCTTGTTATTTTGTTTTTTCCAAGTTTTGAGCTTTACATAATTATTTAAATGAGATTTGATAACCTTATGGTTTCAGGAGAGCATATTTGCTGTATCCTATTACCTTTAGTAATTAAAACTAACAATTGGCTTAGCTTTTTTATTATGCATACTTTTCACAAAAGATAGAGTAGGAAGTGTGCCCTATGTTTTATACTGATAATAAATTGACACAATCTTCTTGCTATTTATATATTATCTCCCTATGGTGTGAAATGTTTCCATTGTGTTTTGTTGTTTTTCAGAGACAGGGCTAATAGTTTCCTTTTCTGTTTTAAAACATTCCAAACCCTCCCATAAAAAATCCAACCCATAATTCCACCATCCAGATTCACAATTATAAATTAGTAAATGGCTGAAATAAACAAAGAATTTTTAAAAATACAGATTACTTGGTTTTTATTTTTCCCAAGGGTAATTCATGTCCCCAAATCCTCTGTTGTGATGCCAGCATGTCACAGTCTGTTTGTGGAAGAGTGAAACCTTTATCTAAGTCAGCCAGCTGTCTGGGCTCCATGATGCCAAACAATGGATTTGATTATTTTTTCCTAATTACTCAATTAACTTTGGTAACATGAAAATACTGATAGTTGCTTAGAAATTAAAGTTAAGATGATGTCAATTTATAATTTTAACCAAAGTCCCATTTCAATAGGATAGGTGCTTATTTGTTCCTTTAGAGAGTAAAAAAAAACTAAATTAATTTTTTTAATTTTTTTTTTTTCAGCGTTTATTTTTTTATTTTTGGGACAGAGAGAGACAGAGCATGAACGGGCGAGGGGCAGAGAGAGAGGGAGACACAGAATCGGAAACAGGCTCCAGGCTCTGAGCCATCAGCCCAGAGCCCGACGCGGGGCTCGAACTCATGGACCGCGAGATCGTGACCTGGCTGAAGTCGGACGCTTAACCGACTGCGCCACCCAGGCGCCCCTAAATTAATATTTTAATACGAAATAAACTGGTTCATGTTACAAACATGTCTGTTTGTAAATTTTACCTACATTCCCTCATTGAACAGAGTGAAATCACTTTTAAGGAAAGAAATTAACTGTTTTTAAATAAGTAGACCCATCCTATTTCAGTTATGTGGTAATAGCTCTGCTATTGGCTAGATTAAGTTGCATGAAAAATAACATTAATTTGATTCCTAATACTGTTAATTAGCTTTGTAAAATTTAAATCTTTAAAAATCTTTCAGCAGTCCATTGTTTATGTCCATTATCATAATTACATGGAAGCATTTGTCAATAATATCTATTGAATATTTTAGATGTTTCTTTCTGGACCTCAGTTTACCTACTTATAAATTTAAAATTAGAATGTCAAAAGAAAAAAATGTCTAGTTCTAAAATTCTATAATTCTAAGTTTTGAAATGGTCTAATAAAAATATATTCTTGCTTCATGTTATTTGAGGTGCATAATTTTTCTTTAAAAATTTCTGCCTTATTACTGTATTTCTCTGTCACTGTTTCAAATTAACTACTTATTACTAGCACTATTTGAATTAGATGTGTTAATAAGATACCTTACTTGCAAAGGATGGAAACCTAGTAACATGTTAGTTTAAGCAAAAACAAAAACGTTGGTTCATATATCCAGGAGATTCAAGGGCTTACTAGCTTTGGATAGAGCAAGCAGAATCCAAGTAGTCTAATGTCCTCAGGCATGTGTCTAAGCTCTTTCGTTTGAGATTATTTCCAGGCATATTTTTTATGTGGAGCATTAAAAATAACTACCATTAGCTCCATTTGTCTTTACATCCAATGAACTCAGGCAACTTCATTGTTGCAAAAGTGCACATTTTTCCTGATAGCTCTGAAGCCCTGGGATGAGCTGTCTTTGGCCTGGCTTGGGCCATGCAGTCACATCTGAAGTAATTCCAATGGCTAAGAGGATATGCATTCTCATTGGCCTGACATAGATCACACACCCCATCTCTGACATCAACTGTTTTAATCACTGTAGTCACTCTGATTCGATCTATGTGGACTCAGAGTGGAGGAATGAGTCCCCCCTCCAAAAAAATTAGGTGTGGCACATTTAAGGAAAAGGAACTTAGGGCAGGTTAGACCACAAGATGTCCACTGTGCTGACTCCCAATAGCATTCCATCAACTCGAGTCCCTAAACAACATTCTCTACCATCCAATCCACTTGGGCAGCTGTGGTTAATGCAGTTGAGTACAAAATGCTTATTTCACAGCATTGACTTCATATTTTCCATAATCTAGTATCTTACATGTAGTGATGAAACATTTTTAAAAACAAGTATAAAATACATTCTATTATAGGAATGTCTTTTATTAGTATTTTATACATTTTTTCAATAGTATTTTACACATTTTTTCAATTTTTCTATGTCTGTATTATCTAATTTATAATTTAATATGATAATGAATAGATCAGTAAACACTATTCACTTGCTCACTTTCCAAACTTGTAAGATTTGAGGCTCAGTAAATTTTCTACTCATCCTCAAATTCTTTTATTACTAAGTTATTCATGAGGAAAAAACACTGTTCAGTATACTTTCTTTATGAAATCCACTTACGGCATCCACCTACTTACAGTAAAATCCTTACGTTATCAATTAAGATCCTGATTTAAGATCCAAGAGAGACGTACAACAGTCAACAGCTACAATCTAACATGCTTATCACTTCTAAAAAAAATTAATTTTAGGCAACTGAACCTTTCAAATTTCTGATAATAAATACTTAAAATTGTCAATAATAAAAATAAATTTAGCACCCTGATTTAAAGTCTTACTTGTATTTCCCTCAGTATTTTAATTGTGTATAATTGATCATATTCATGATTTGTCCAAAATATTTTTACTATCAGGTAATAAATTCTTTAGAGAATTCTTCACATAAATGAGCCTCCTCAGACAAGGTCTATTGTGCTTGAAGTGAATAGTATCATTTCAGATGCAAATTGAGGATAGATTGGAGTCTAATGTGACTCACAGAGCCAGATATTCTGCACCTCCAAATAGTTTTATATTGTAATTAAGCACCACTGTATACCCTTAGGCTATTAGGGAGCAAATTTATGAGGTTTGTCAGCATAAAAAACAAGTTACAATTTTTCTCCTTTCTTTCTTAAGGAGCATGACTCTTGTTTCTCCCAGCAGTTTAACCAGGTTCTGAGTAGGTGACTCTCTGGTTCTTAAGATAAATTATATAAAGACATTCAATAAATCAATGGCTCTAATTTGAAACATTTGTAGTGCTGGATAAAAGCCAGCCACCTCCTTTTCATGGAACTGTAACAGTTTTATAGAAGCAATGAAGACCTGATCTGATTGTGGAGAAGGTTCTTAGGACATTCTTATAAGAAAAAAGTCTTAACAAAAGTGTTCAGCTCCATTGCTTTAAGGAAAGCCTAATGAGAATCAAAAAGTGACCCTATCCCCCTCCCCAAGGAATAAGAGGAGATTATCGCTGAAAGGGACCAAACTACCATTGGAATGGCCCTTAGAGCAAAGCCAAAGGATGGCCATGCTTTGATTTACCCACCTATCCGGTTTCCCCTTTAGTGAAATTTCCCTAGATGCCATATATCCTGGGTGTAGTATCCATGGCCATGAGAACTGATCCATGTAGTGAGGAGTAAAAAAGCACAGAAGTGCTCCATTTTACAGACTGGGTCAACAGGGTCTGACTCCAGTGGGCAGCAGCCCAGAGTATTACCTGGGAATCCATCCATGGTAAAAGGATGAGGGAGCAAATATAGTGCTTCAGAGCTTAAACTTCTGAATTAAACTGACCTAAGATCTTTTAAAAAGGGCACCTTTACAACTTGAAGCCTGAGTGACTGGGGAAAACTGTCTTATATTTCCATCACCCTCTTTCCTTCTCCAGAAAGTGGACATAATAATAGCATCTATGGTGTAGGGGTATTGTGAGTTCCTGGCACAAATGAAGTGTGTTCACTCTAAAGAAGGAGTAAAACAGTGGCCCAGAGAACTAACAATGGTGTTGTGAAAGCTGAGTGACAGAGTAGAAAAGCTGAATAAGAAAACAGAGTGTCTCTTTACTTGAAGTCAGAGCCACATTGTCACATCACAGCAGGCAGGGAATGGGCATCTGTCCACACCCACACTGGGCAGCCTGTTAGCCAGTTGGCCATCTTTCTAAAAATAGAACATGTAGTTGCAGCACAAGACACCATCAAACTGACTTCAAGAGTCCTCAAGTGAATCATAGATTAAAAAGTAAAATAAATAAACTCTGATTTGAAAATAATTTCTCTAGATCATCTAGTCTGTTTCCCTTTTACTAGACAGAACTCAATTTAAATATCTCAAAAAAACTGTAACATGACTTTAATTTCAAGTATCTGTAGAAAAATAATTTTCACAACCTCACCTGACAAACTATTTCAGCACCTCCCAATCTTTATTTCAGAAAGATAAAAAAAAATTTGACTGGGTATACAGCAATCATTTCTAATGCATAATGAATGATACTCTGTCTCTAATGGACAATTCTTAGTCTTTCTGAAGGGTTTATTTCCTTTAACCAACTTCCAGATCAGTACATTGAATCCTTAATGAAAAAAATGTATATAACATTATAAGTTAGAATTCCACATATATGTCATATTTAGCACATTCAGGTGTGAAACCATAGGCATGAATTTCAGTTCCAACTTCTCACTACAGTCCAGTTTGACTCATAAGAAGTGGATAGTCTCCTGTTCTTCATCCCCTCCAAACATCCCATGGTTTCATTGTCTTCAGCTGTTCACCACATAGACTCACCCAGAGAACATTTAAAAACTTCTGTCACTAGAGCCCCACCCCCAGATATTGAGTTAATTGGCCTGGGGTGTGGCTTGTCATTAGTTCTTTAAAATTCTCAGGTGATTCTAGCAAAGTTGAGGGCCATTGCTTTCTGCGGAATTATGTATACAAAGGCATGCAATGCTCTTTTCTTTTGTCCTTTAGTTTCACAATTTAGTCATTTTAAGAAAGATTATAATAGGAACACTATCTCTTTAATTAAGAATACTTAGATGATTGCATAATGATTCTGTCTTTTCATCTGAGTGATTTAGAGAGGAATGATATAGTAACACCTATAGTTACTATAAAATGGTCTCATAAATTCTATCTTTAAATTACTGAAACTATGTTAACCAGCTAATGAACTTCCTTTTTTTTTGGCTATAAACCAAAGCGACACAAATTTCTATAAAATTAAGTAATAAGCAGTTTTCACCTTGTATAAGAGAGAGATACTCTCTGTTTCTACTAACATCACCACTAGTCTCCCAGGTACCCATGCCTGATTCTTGCATCTCTACCAATGTACTTTATAGTAGGCTAAATAGAGCTCATTTTATTTTCAATTTACAAATAAAAACACCCTATTTGGTGGTGATTTGGATAATTAATGCCTCCTCCTGTTTTACAGTGACTTTTATCTGCAATTCTGTTTGTGAACTCTGCCCCTGCTGTTTCTGGAGCTGCTGGGTTCCTGCCTCTCCATATTGTTCACCAAACCTTCATTTAACAAATATTTCTGAGGCATCTATATGTGCTATACGCTATTTAAAACTGTGGACTTGTAGCATTGAGCAAGACAGGCCAGAAGAGCCAGTTCTTTCTTTGAGATTACTCTTCAGAAAGGGAGACAGGATAAAGGACAAATAAATAAACATGAAAATATACTCTGGGTAGTACAGAGCATATAATATATCACAATCTTTCATTCTATTTAACACAATTTGGGAAATTCTCATCTCTGTTTGTATCTAAATAAAGTTTCCCCTCCCTGGTTATCACAAATGATTTAGTTATTTTGTCCCAAGAAATCTTTCACTCCCCCTTGCCAACAAACTCCTATAGAATTAGGTCTAGCTTAAGTTTCCAGAATTTCTTATGTTGAAAGCTCATTCTGACTATTTTATCTTGAAGTTCAGGAGAGAAATGTTGAAAGGGGCATGGCCATAACATTTCAAATGAACTTAGTCTTGCTTGGAACTCCTAATATGCTAATAATTTTCCTCTTGCTTCTTTGTCATTTTCTATTAGCCTCGACGTTAAATTTTCTTCATATTCTAGCTCTTACACTGACCAAAGATGAGATTTTCTGCTCCTTCTATTAACCTGGATATTCTTTCTCTTCACTCAGCTCCTAAATTCAATTTGGTGAGTACAATTTTCATTCTACCCTTCTCAAGTTTTGTTGACAAGCCTGGTGGCTCCATATTTTCAGGACTCAGCAAAATACATATGCTACTTCCAACTGTGTTGGTATATTAATTATTCAACAAATGTTCAATGACCATTTACTGTGTTCTAGGATCCATTTGATGCACAGGGGTTACAAAGATGAACAAGATATGGTTCATCTCCTATACTTTACAGATGCTTAAAGCAACACAGGATAAGGTCTGCCGTCAGTTGGTCAAATACACACAAAAAACTATTAAAGTGGGGAATCATAACACATAATTGAAGTGTATTATTTTCACTTTAAACCTTTAAATATATACTCACTCATCAGACCTTAGATATAGGGTCAAGCTCTTTTCTCCCATTGCTTATTGAAATTTTGCATGATCTTTCTTGCATAGCCGTAACACATCATCTATAATTTCTAGTTTCAATTTGCTTAAACAGAGTAAGAATGTTACAACACTATAGAAGTATCTGAGTACCAAAACCACTTAGATTTTTCTGATTTTTTCCCCTAGTCTTTTACAGTTCTCTTGCTCATACCTATTCTGATAGCACTTGTTTTAGCATTCATTTTTATAGTCTTTCCGAAGTATTCAGATACATTTTCAAGAAACAACTCTCTTTCACTCCACACTGAATATTTCATCAGTTTGATGTTTAATTAAGTTACACATTTAAAAATATCAAGTATGATTAACATAATCAGGTTTGAGTGCAAACACTACTGACTCTTGGTAGGTGCACACCCCAGGGGAGGAAGGCAGAGACATGCAAACAAGAGAGGAAGACCTCCCAGCTGGGAGCATTCAGTCCACCTCTATGTATCTATCACTATATCTCCCAGACAGAAAGGAATGCTCTGGTTAATCTGGAAGGTTGCTTAAGAGATCTGCTCATATTATATTATTGCAATACAATACAAATGGCTTAATAAAAGCTTGTGCAATATGTTATGTTATATGTTAAAATGATCCTTCCTGTGTGTTACCCAGCATGAGTGTTGTTTTGGAATTAGTTCTTCTTGCCCCAACCCTCCTCCTCCTTCTTCTTCTCCTTCTTCTTTTACCTTTGATTATTTTAATTTATCTTTTGGAACAAGCAATATAATTCCATAGTCCAAAATTTTTAAAGTAAAACAGTGAAAATATCTCTGCTACTCCTGCTCCCTAGCCACCAGCATCCCTTCCCAGAGGCAATCAATGTTATCTACCAGTTCCTTCTGTGTTCTTGCAGAGTTTTTTAAATGAATATAAAAACATATCAAACACATAATCATATACATTCTTTCTTTATCCTTTTATAAAAATGAAAAATATTAGCATGATAATTCTCCTATTTCTAGGATGAGTTTTGAACTTTTCCTTCACCCTCTTGGGAGACCGAATTTTCATCAAGCAGGTCAAGAACTTGTCAGATGCTCTGTATTTAGCTGACTAAAGCTTCCAGCAGATGGCAAGATTATGTCCCGATTACTACTATATCTTGATTCTGTGCCAGTTTTGTAAAATATATCAAGAACACATCATCTATTTCCTCTCTAAGGTCAGTTCAACATCATTTCTTTCTCATTTATTCATTTGTAAGGTATATATTTGGTGGATTTCCTTAGAGGTATATCTTCTTGATATACAGTACTGGTATACCTTCCTTCCTATTTGATGTTTAGTTATTATTTATTTATTTTGTGCATGAGATAAACTATTATGAAAATATTTCCAACTAGTCTTGGTATTTCCCTTTAGCTTATATGTGTGTACACATGTTGCAATGTGTATTCATTTTATTTACAACCCCTGTGCTTTACATTTGTTGTGGTATTTGAAATTTTAAGCAATACTTCCAGTCTCTTCTAATTATTTTCTCATGTGAGTCGCTGAGAAGTTCCTTCAGTCTTATTTTTCTTTCCATGTCCTATCTGTTCTTCTCCAGTGAAATCAGCATCATGGCTTTATCTTACAGTTTGTTCTGCTTTCTCTACATTTTCAATGTAGAGCCCTCTTGAACAGGTCAGTTAACCTCTGGGAAAACACATTTGTTCTTCCCCATTTTGAAATATTCAAGTCGCCCTAGCCAAGAGCCTTCCAGGATATTAAGTCATGATCCAGGTATCTAAGTCCATTTCACCAACACTAACTGCATTGTCAGTAGTTCCATTTCCAGAGATTCCTCTATCTTTCCAATGTTCTACTCCAATGAAAAAGAAACAAAGGAAACATGACTTACAGTTCACAGTTTCCTGTCTGAAAATTCACAGTCCCTAAAGATGTTTCCCTAATCTTTTGTTAGTATCATATCTTTTTTCTGTTCAAGAATGAACAAGTTGCTAATTTGCCAGCTTTGTTAAATAACTCATTACTTTATCCAACAAATATTTATTCAATTCCCAGGGGCTGTGTTACTAAAAATTATTAAATTTTATAGAAATTTATTACTGTGTGGCTGTAGTGTCTATAATTTAAGCTGGTAAATATTACATGAAAGTATGTTACAAAAGATATAGGATCAGTAAGGAAGATGTGACTAAATCTGGTGGGTAGCAAAGTAGTGGAAGCAAGTAGGAAGGCTTTACAGAAGAGAAAATCTGGGATTTTAGAAATAAGTAGGAGTTTGTCAGGCAGACAAGGGAGAAAAGTGCATATAAGTAGGCAGAGGATTGTGTGAAAAAAATTGAGGTATGAATACACATGTAAAGCCTAAACTAAGGAAACGTCAGTAGTAACGAATAGGTAAATACAGAGTGGGGAGAGAGTTTAGTGTCAGAATTTATAGGGTTTGCTGACCATTAGGATAGGGGAAATGAGAGAACGGCAGGATTCCAGAATGACTAAGTTTGGTAATGGGTAGACTGATAGATGGTGAAGTCTGAGATGATGAAGTCAGGAGACTGGGGGAAAGTTTGAGTATTAGGCAGATGATAATGAACTCAATTCTGCACATACAGATTTTGAGGTAGCTATAAGATATTCAAGCAGAGGAGTTTTATAAACTATGAGAACTATTAGTTTGAGTCCATGAGGGAAAGCTGAATAAAACATAAGCATGGACAATTGTTAAGGTCATAGAAGCAAAGTCTGATGTGGATTGAAAAGTTAATTAGAAGTAAACAAGCGTATGGCTCAGTGTGTTAAGCATCTGTCTTCGGCTCAGCTCATGGTCTTCCAGATCATGAGTTCAAGCCCTGTGTCGGGCCCTGTGCTGACAGCTCAGAGCCTGCAGCCTGCGTCTAATTCTGTATCTCCCTCTCTCTGCCCCTCTCCTGCTCATGCTCTGTCTCTCTCTCCCTCTAAAAAATAAATAAACATTAAAAAAATGATAAACAAGCAGAGCATCTTGTCTTAAATACTCTTTTAAGTAAAAGGTAAAACTGTTAATGATTTTTTTAATCCATTTATCTGTCTTAACAGGCTAATAATAGAAAAGTATATAGTAATAGTAATAGAAAACATTAGTAATAGAAAAACAACAGAACTTCCGAGGAAGATGGCAGAGTAAGAGGACCCTAAACTTACCTCACCCCAAAGATACAACTAGATAACACTTGCACCAGAACAAATAACCCAGAAAAGGACCCAAAGACTGATCAAGCAAACTCCACAACTAAATGTACAGAAGAGGCCATATTGAAGGGGGTAGGAAGGGTAAACACTTGGTGAGAACCTAAACCCTGTGGGTTTGACCACCAGAATAAGGGAGCTGTGGCCACAGAGCTGGGTGAGAAACTATTACACCAGGGAGCCTGCAAAGGGAAGCATTTGGCTTTGAAAATCAGAGGGGTTACTCACCAGTGCTTAAAACCAATGGGACTTAAAGCCTGGAACTTTCATAATCAGCAGACTCTGCTCTGAGAGGGCCCACGGGGCAATAGGAAGCTAAGTTCCTGTCCTTAAAGAGACAGACAGAAAACAACCCACAGAGACCAGTTTAGAAGCAGCAGTTTGAAAGATGCCAGTGGGTTACAGGAGAAAGAGTTACTAATCTCAGAGTTTGAGGGACTTCTTCAGAAACAAAGGAGCTGGCAGGCACAATTTTCCTCCCCCAAACCCTCATTATAAACACACAGCCACTTGCGGCAAACAGTGCGGTGCTGTACTCATTCACTCACTCACAATCTAACTTGCTTCCCCTGTCAATCTCCCACCCCACCCACACCCCCATGAGCCAGATTTGCCTCAGTCTCAGTGCTAGGGATCCCCTTACTCAGAAGACTGTGCAAACCTTGCCACCACTGCAACTCTTGCCTCCTGCAGAGGACACATACACCTTATTAAAACTGCACACCCTGCCAGCATGAGCTCTACAGAGCAGACCCTGCCAGCCTGGTCTCTACAGGAGCTGTGTGTCCCGGTGGTGGAAGACCACAGCCATCCACTTAAAAGTGCACATCCTGCCAACTACTTTCCAGAGCAAGAGACATGGCTGACTTCCTAACACAGAGAAACAGATACAGAGAGTTAGGAAAAATGAGGAGACAAAATAATATGTCAGAAATGAAAGAACAGGACAAAACCACAGCAAGAGACCTAAGTGAAACTGGTTCACCTAAGTGAAACATAAATAATATGCCTAATAGAGAATATAAAATGTTGGTCATAAAGATATGCACCGGACTTGAGAAAAGAGTGGAGGACATCAGCGAGACACTTAAAACAGATTTAAAAAAAGAACCAATCAGAGATGAGGAACACAATAAATGAAATGAAGAATACACTTAATGGGATAAATAGCAGGCTGAAAAAAGCAGAGGAATGAAATAATGAATTAGAAGAAATAGTATGGAAAGTAATCAAATGGAATAAACAAAAAACCCAGAATTATGCAAAATAAGAATACACTTGGGAAACTCAGTGACACCATAAGATGTAATAATATTCTCTTTATAAGGATCCCAGAAGGAGAAGAGACAGAAAAGGGGGTAAAAAAAATTATTTGAAGGAATAATAGCTGAAAACTTCTCTACCTTGGGAAGGAAATAGATATCCAGATCCAGGAGGCACAGAGATCCCCCAACAAAATCAACCAAAGGAAGTCCATACCAAGACACAAAGTAATCAAAATGACAAAAAGTAGTGATACAAAATTTTTTAAAGCATCAAAAGAAAAGAAGACAGTTTACCAAGGGAAACCCTATAAGAATATCAGCAGGTTTTCAGCAGAAACTTTGCAGGCCAGAAGGGAGTGGCATGATATATTCAAAGTGCTGAAAGGGAAAATTCTGCAGCTAAGAATACACAAGACTGCCATTCAGAAGAGAAGGAGACAAACAAAAACTAAAGGAGTTCATGACAAGTAAACCAATCCTTCAAGAAATATTAAAGGGGACTTTTTGAGTGGAAAGGACAGATCAAAAGTGAGAGTAACACAAAAGCAGTAAACATAAGTACTTATGTAAAAAAAAATCAATCAAGGAATTCACAAAATAAAAATATGTAAAATATGACATCAAATACCTAAAACGTGTTAGGTGGGAGAGAAGTAAAGAATCTGTTCAAACTTAAGCAACTATCAACTTAATATAGACTTCTATATGCAGAAGTATGTTATATATAATGGCAACCACAAATCAAAAGCCACTAATAGATATGTAAGAATAAAGAGAAAGGAATCCAAGGATATCACTAAAGAAAAACAGTAAACTGTCAAAGAGAGAAAGATAAGGAAGGATCAGAGAAAAATTACAGAAACAACCACAACACAAGTAACAAAATGGCAATAAATACATAGCTAACAATTGCTTTGGGGGCACCTGGTTGGCTACGTTGGTTAAGCACCCGACTTTGGCTCAGGTCATGATCTTGTGATTCATGGGTTCGAGCCCCATGTCAGGCTCTGTGCTGACAGCTCAGAACATGGAGCCTGCTTCAGATTCTGTTTCTCTCTCTCTCTCTCTCTCTCTCTCTCTCTCTCTCTCTGTCCCTCCCCTACTCGTGCTCTGTCTCTCTCTCTCAAAAATAAATAAACACCAAAAAAAACCTGTTTTAATAATTACTTTGAAGGTAAATACACTAAATGCTCCTCCAATCAAAAGACATACAGAGACAGAATGGATTAAAAACAAGACACATCCATATGGTGCCTACAAGAGACTCATTTCAGACCAAAAGACTCCTGCAGATTGAAAGTGAGGGGATAGAGAAACACTTATCATACAAATTAATGTCAAAAGGAAGTCAGAGTAGCAATACTTATCTCAGACAAAATAGACTTTAAAACACAGACAGTAACAGAAGACAAAGATGGACACTATATCATAATAAAGAGGACAATCCAACAAGAAGATATAACAATTGTAAATATTTATGCATCCAACATAGGAGCACCCAAATACATAAAACACTTAATAACAAACATAAAGGAACTAATCAATACTAATATATTAATAGTAGGAGACTTTAACACCTTATGTACATCGATGAACACATCGTCCAAACAGAAAACCAACAAGGAAACAGTGCCTTTGACACACTGGATGAGATAGATTTAACAGATATATTCAGAACATTCCATCCTAAAAAACAACATTCTTTTCAAGTGCACATGGGACATTCTACAGAATAGATCACATACTAGGTCACAAAAGAAGCTTCAACAAATATAAGAAGATCTAAGTCATACCATGTATCTTTTCTGACCAAAACACTGTGAGACTAGAAGTCAATCACAAGAAAGAATCTGGAAAGACCACAAATACATGGAGGTTAAATAACATTTTAATAAATGATCAATTAGTCAACCAGAAAATAAAATAGGAAATTAAAAATTACATGGAAACAAATGAAAATGAAAACACAATGGTCCAAACCTTTTGGGATGCAGCAATAGCAGTTCTGCAAGAGAAGTTTGTAGCAATACAGGCCTACCCCAGGAGGCAAGGAAAATCTCAAATAAACAACCTAACCTTACATCTGCAGGAACTAGAAAAAGAACAAAAAATGAAGCCTAAAGTCAGTAGAAGGAAGGAAATAATAAAGATTAGAGCATAAATAAGATATAGAAACTAAAAAAACAAACAATAGAACATATCAATGAAATCAGGAGCTGGTTCTTTGAAAAGATAAACAAAATTGATAAACTTCTAGCAAGATTTATTTCAAAAAAATAGAGAGAGAGAGAAAGAAATGAAACAAAATCACAAATGGAAGAGGACAAATACCAACATCACAGAAATACAAATAATTTATAAAATAATATTATGAAAAACTATATGCCAACAAATCGAACAACCTAGAAGAAATGGATGAATTCCCAGAAATATAACCTACCAATACTGAAGCTTTCTGCTTCAGAAATAGAAAATTTGAACAGACTGATTATCAGTAAGCAGATTGAATCAGTAATCAATAGAAAACCCAGAAATAAAACCACAATTACATAGGCAATTTTCACTATGGCAGGAAAGAAAAGACAATCTTCAACAAATGTTGTTGGTAAAATTGAAAAGCAACATGCAAAAGAATGAAACTGGACAACTTTCTTTTTTCCTCTTTTTTTTTTTTTGAGAGAGAATGAGTGTGAGTGGGGGAGAGGGGGCAGAGGGAGAGAGAAAAAGAATCTTAAGCAGGCTCCATGCTCAGCACAGAGCCTGATGTGGGGCTCCATCCCACAACCCTAAGATCATGACCTGAACTGAAATCAAGAGTCAGACATTCAACTGACTGAGCCACCCAAGCGCCCCTGGACCACTTTATTATACAAATACAAAAATAAACTCAAAATGGATTAAAAACCTAACCATGAGACCAAAACCAAACAAATTCTTGAAGAGAACACCAGAAGTAATGTCTCTAACTAACATTGGTCATAGATATGGATATTCAAATATGTCTCCTGAGGCAAGGGAAATAAAAGCAAAAAATAAACTATTAAGTCTACCTCAAAATAAAAAAATAAAAAAAAAACTTCTACACAGCAAACAGTCAATAAAACTAAAAGGCAACCTACGGAATGGGAGAAGATATTTGCATATGATATATCTTATAAATGGTTAGTATCCAAAAATCTATAAAGAACTTCTAAAACTCAACACCCAAAAAACCAAATAATCCAATTGAAAATAGGCAGAAGACATGAATAGACATTTCTCCATAGAAGACATACAGATGGCCAATAAACACAAGAAAAGATGTCAACATCACTCATCATCAGGGAAATGCAAATTAGAACTACAATGAGATATAACCTCACGCCTGTCAAAATGGCAAAAATCAAAAACACAAGAAACAAGTGTTGGTGAGGATGAGGAGAAAAGGAATCCTCATGCACTGTTGGTGGGAATGCAAACTGGTGCAGCCATGTGGAAAATGATATGAAGATTCCTCAAAACGTTAAAAATAGAACTACCCTACAATCCAGCAATTGCACTACTGGGTATTTACCCAAAGAATACAAAAACACTTATTCAAAGGGTTACATGCACCCTATGTTTAGAGCTGCATTATTTATTATAGCTAAGATATGGAAGCAGCCCAAGTGTCCTTTGATAGATAGATGCATAAAGAAAAGGTGAAATATATGTAATTTGTATAAATATAATAATATAATAAATAATATAACAAAACATTATTCATAAAAATGAATTCATAAAAATGAATTAAATCTTGCCGTTTGACGTGGACTGAGCTAGAGAGTATAAGGTTAAGCAAAATAAGTCACAGAAAGACAAATACCATATGATTTCACTCATATATGGAGTTTAAGAAATAAATGAGCAAAGGAAAAAAACAGAGAGAGAGAGAGAGAAACAAACCAAGAAACATACTCTTAAGTATAGAGAACAAACTGATGGTTACCAGAGGGGAGGCAGGTGGGGGAGTAGGTGAAATAGGTGATGAGGATTAATAAGTGCACTTGTTGTGATGAGCACTGGGTTATGTATGGAATAGTGAAATCATCATATTGTATACCTGAAACTAATAGAATACTGTATGTCAGCTATATTGGAATTAAAACTTTAAAAATATAAAAAACAATATAAAGAGTAAGATAAAATAGTAGTAGAAAAAATATGTCATAAACAATACAATGTTGTCCTTAGGACCAAGGACACCAGCTCCCGCACTCTTTGCTATTTATGACCCTAGTTCTGAATCATTCTTTTCAACCTTTTTTGGCAATATCATACGAGATCCTCCCTGATAATTAGACAAAGACTAAAATCAGCAAGTCATTCGGGGTGCCTGGGTGGCTCAGTCAGTTAAGCGTCCAACTCATAATTTCGGCTCAGGTCATGATCTCATGGTTTCTGAGTTCAAGCCCTGAATCGGGCTCTGTGCTGACAGCATAGAGACTGCTTGGGATTCTGTCTCCCTCTCTCTCTGCCCCTCCCCCACTTGGTCACACTCTCTCTCTCTCTCTCTCTCTCTCTCACACACACACACACACACACACACTAAGTAAAAATAAACCTTTTAAAAAATCAGTAAGTCACTTCAGATACCTGAATTGACCAAATCTTTGTACCCATTTACTATTTAACACATGATCTATAACTTCCAATTGCTGCTATTGTAATGACCTAGCAACTGGCTACTTTTAGATATTTATGAATGTCAAAGAACTAATGGGCCAAATGTGACAAATGATTCCTTACTGCTATTACCAGATAATTCAATTAGCCCTGTAATTTGGTTGCAAAAGTTACTGGTTATTTAGCATTTTAAGTTTCTTAATGAATTCAATATAAATGAAGGAGATTTAATATATCCTCAATATGTCACTATATTGGTTGGGAGTAGTATCACTGTCCTTTCAAATATTTTATAACAACTATAAAGTGGGTTAATTCATAAAGATAAAAAGAAAGCAAGAGTTTCTGAAAATTCCAACACAGAAAAACCATCTATGAGAGAAGGAATTCAGGCAAAGCAGAATTATAAAATATTGTGTTGAAAGTAAATAGGTCTGTTTCATGAGAGAAGCATGTCCACAGAGGAGAAACTGGGCTGAATGAATTTTCATTTCATTCAGTTCAGGCTCTACAGGAAATTTTCCAGGGATGTGACAGAAAACTAAACTTTCAGATTTCTTTCACTTTCCTGCCATTTTCAAGGACAAACTAGATCTGTTGAATCTTTTGGTCCAACATAATTTCTACTCCCATGTCCCCATGGTCATTTATAGAATGGAAACTGAATGCATTCTTTTTTTTAATATAAGCTTTAAAAATTGTTTAAGTTTATTTATTTATTTATTTTGAGAGAGAGAGAGAGCAGGGGAGGGGTAGAGAGAGGGGAGAGAGAGAATCCAAAACAGGATCTGCACTGTAAGCACAGAACCCGATGCAGGGCTTGAACTCACAAAGTGTGAGATCATGACCTCAAGCCGAAATCAAGAGTTGAATGCTCAACCGACTGAGCCACCCAGGCACTCTGGAAACTGAAGACATTCTAAATCAAGTTACATGAGGGCTGCAAGTTTGTTTAATTTAAAATTGTATCCAATACCTAGGTCAGCTCCTGGTCCATGTGGGTGGTCAAATATTTGTTAAATTAAATAAATGCATTTAAAAAAATCTATGCCCATCTCCATAACTGTCACAGATTTTATCACAAAAAGTACTTTCCCATGTCTCCTTTGCAAGTGTACAATGGAATCCCAGGGGAAGTAAAAGATCTTGAATCATTGTAGCAACAGCTATTAGTTAGATGATCAATTATTCCTCTAGTCCAAGCTATGAAGAAGCCACCATGATGTCTTTATATTCTTTGGAATGTTAAGGGAAAAAACATATAAATATGTAGATCTAACAGATTTGTGTATGTGTTGTAAAAGTCTTTATTTCAAACACTCGTGACAATAATAGTAAAACCAACCATAACTTTCAAGTTCTGCTTCAACATACTCATTTTTTAAGTGGCTAATAAACTCTGGCCAAGTTTATTTTGCCTCACATAATCTCAGTCAATTATTGGCATCTCTATTCCATTTCTCTTTACTATCCAGGACAGAGATCATGTTTATATTACATACCAATCTCCTCTCCTTACTTTGTTCTTCATTGTACTCTCTTCATCTCCTTCAGAGATCAATTATTTATTACCTGCTATATGTTAAGTATTGGAAACACAAAGATATAAAATTTAGACTCTCCTCTCAAATAGTTTATAAACCTATAGAGTAAATCAAAGTTATGATAATTGAAAAATGTACTGTATTTCATGTGGAAAAGGCAGATAGCTCTTACTTCCCAAAATAGCTAGCAACATGGACTGAATCTTGAATGACAACTAAAAGTGAACCAAGGAGATAGCATGTGCAAAGTAGCATGGAAACAAGAGAAACCACAGTACATCCAAGAAGTAAGTAGGTCTTTAAAGATGAACATAGATACTGTGAGATGAGGTCAGCAGACAAGATAGAGGTAGGCAGGACTAGATAAGATCACTAAGCTTCTATGCCATCCTAAGGAGTTTGACTTTAACTTGCACCCTCTACGTAGACACTGAAACACTTAGTTAGAATAGCATTTCCATAATAGGAAAAGGTTCTCTGATAACCCAATAAAAAATATACTGAAGGCAGAATGAGAATTTAGGCAGAAACACAATTTAGGGGAAGCTGTTGTAGTGCTCTAGAAAAGAAATGACATCTCAACTATGGTATTGACAGAAGAGAAGTTTAGTTCAAAGAACTCTAACCAGTTGGGAGGAGGACCACAATCATCCAGTGAAGAAATGATGTTGTCCTAAAACAGGGCTGGGACAATAGAGATGGGAAAAAAAAGGAGATGAAGAAATTTTCTCTCTCTCAATTTCTACACAATATGTAGAATATGTGAATGAAAGCTGTGACTTTCTCGTTCCATGGACTGGATAAAAATTGCCTAATGTTGTTTTCATTTGTAGTCATTTGAGATTAAGATCTAAACATAGTACATTTTTAAACACACATTTTACCAACTCCTACCTGGAAGTACATGCTCTAAAAGAATTTAATAATCAGTCAGAACCCTAGTGAGCTGGCTTCTTAAATGGATGAAAGCAGTTGGTAGAAGAGGTTGAAGAGCGATCCTGTTAGAATGTAAGTTAATCATCTCACTCCTAGTAAAATCCTTCAATGTCTTTCCATCTTGCTCTGAGTAAGAGTCAGTCCTTTTACTGACTTTTTACTAACCAACAAGGCCCTACAAGAGCAGGTATGTGACTCCCTTACTTCAGTTCTTCAAGTCCTACTACTCTTTCCCCTCCCTCATTTTGGGGTGCCCATGTCAGACTTCTTGCTGTTCCTCAAAGTCTGAAAGCATGCTTGCTCCTCTCGTTTCCCAGTTATCCTCCTGGCTTGCTCCCTCACCTCCTTCATGTCTTTTCCTTACCGTATCACTTTTTGTTAAGAGGGTTTTTTTTAATTTTTTATTTTAATTTTATTTTTTTTAATTTAAAGCCAAGTTAGTTAACATACAATGTCATCTTGGTTTCAGGATTAGAACCCAGTAATTCATCATTTACATATGATACCCAGTGCTCATCCCAACAAGTGCCCTCCTTAAGGCCCATCACTCATTTAGCCCACCCCCCACCCATCTCCCTCCAGCAGCCCTCAGTTTGTTCTCTGTATTTAAGAGAGTCTTATGGTTTCTCCCTCTCTGTTTTTATCTTATTTTCCCTCCCCTTCGCCTATGTTCATCCGTTGTGTTTCAACAATAGCCAATTATGGAAGGAGCTCAAATGTCCATTGACTGATGAATGGATAAAGAAGATGTTACACACACACACACACACACACACACACACACACACACACACTAGAATACTACTCAGCAGTCAAAAAGAATGAAATCTTGCCATTTCAACAACGTGGATAGAACTAGAGTGTATTATGCTAAGTGAAATAAGTCAGAGAAAGATAAATATCATATGACTTCACTCATATGTCAAGTTTAAGAAACCTTATCACATTTTTAAAAAAAATAAGGGGCGCCTGGGTGGCTCAGTCGGTTAAGTGTCTGACTTCGGCTCAGGTCATGATCTCACATTCCGTGAGTTCAAGCCTCACGTCGGGCTCTGTGCTGACAGCTCAGAGCCTGGAGCCCGTTTCAGATTCTGTGTCTCCCTCTCTCTCTGCCCCTCCCCTGTTCATGCTCTGTCTTTCTCTGTCTCAAAAATAAATAAACATTAAAAAATTTAAAAAAATAAATAAATAAAATATCTCTCTAACTTAGCATTCTTTGGCCAATTTTAATTTTTCCATAACACTCATTATAAACTAATAACCTTTATATTCTACTTATCTTGTTTAATATCTATCCCCTACTCTCCCACAAGTAGAAAGTAATTCCAAGAGGGCAGGGATGTTTAGTGTTTTCTGTATCTCTGGGGCCTAGAACACTGGTAGAAACCAAATGAATAAAATTCTGGTTCAGCATGACTGTCAATCATGGTGTTTCTTCCAAAGATCTAATGGATTGAACAGCAAAATCATGACCATGGAAAGAATCCTGCAGTTAGTTAGTTATTGTATGTGCCATCAGGAGACTACTAGCAAAGTCATTTATTGTCTAACCTGTTTCCATGAACACAGAACTTTATATAAGACACCAGAAATTGAACCCGGTTCATAATAAATTTATAATCAGTCTTCACCTGACAGTTAATGACTATAGAGCTATATTAAATTCTTTAGCATAGTATAGCAGCTGTGCTTGATTATTCATAACCACAGCTTTCTATTATTTGTTAATAGTTGTTACTAAATAGTAACAACAAAATTCTCATTGTTCATTACCATTGAGAAAGCTTTTTGTTGAGACTAATTACACTGCCTTCAGCTTTGTGGTTAGACATCTTAGGGTCCTCATTTGAAGGTGACCATATCAGCTGAAGCAATCATCACAATTAACAAAACTAAATTATTGGGTGATTCATTCAAAGGCTCTTTTTAAGTGGTCTTAATTTTTGGAAGGTTTTTATTGCTATTGGATCTTATAATACATAAATGATTGTTCACTGTATGAAAAATCAATTAATATAGACATAGAATTAAAAGGATAAGTTTGCCTTCATCCTTCTCCCCAATTCTATCCTCCTCCCCAGAAGTAACAAATATTAGTGGTTTGGTACATATTTTTCTATGCTTTTCCTATGTATTTACATAAACATACACACCCAGAGCTTTAGTTTTGGAAGATACACACACACACACACACATACAAATACACATAATTTTTTTTGTAAAGTGTTTTCTTTATATAGCAGTATGTTATGAACTTTTTTCCACATCACTACATACTGAATTCAGCAATTGTATGTATAGATTTATTCTATTTTCTTAGATTAATTGTTGATAGTGTCCTCTTTCACCATCAAAAGTAGCCAAGTGTGAACAATGAATTATGTGGTACCCTAATATAAAGCTACCTGATTAATGAATTCATAGTAGTGTACAAAACCATGATTTTTGTCATCATCACCCTATAAATTAACATTAAGAAATCACCCTTTTTTGTTTTATGAATAAGGCTGCAGTGAACATCCACATACATATATCTTTGTGCATGTGTATGTATATTTGGATAAGTTCTTTAAGTCCAATTATGATGTTAACGGATAGAACACATTTACAATTTTTATATACTGTAAATTTTTTTCTAAAAAGCTATGCCATTTGCTACTCCCGTCAACAACACCTATGTTCCCATACCCTTAACAACCAACTCTGGATATTATACATTTTTTTTGCCAATTCAATGGGCAAAATATCGTATTTCATTCTTATTTGAATTTAAGTTTCACTGATTACAATAGAAGTTAAATTATTTTTTCATTTTCATATTTTTTCAAGTTTTTCAGTGAGTTTGTTTTTCTGTTACTACTTTGCACATATTCTTTTATATTAAATGTAATATATAAGCTGTAAATATTTTCTCCCAGTATTTCACCTAGTTTCCCAATAGGATAAAAAACAAATGTGCCAATTTCAAAGCTATACCCATCAATTTTTTTTTCTCCAAAAGTAGTTAAAATACATGTAACTCAAAGCCTACTTTCAAAATTTCTTATCTTCCAACATATTATATGTTCCAAAAAATTATATGTATATATATACATACATACATATATATATGTATACACACACACATAGCCATACATAAGTATTATAAACTATAGACAGGTATGGTCTACCAACTAAATATGTTGTGAATTATTTTAATTGTATATATCATTTCTCCAAATTTTACATTATTTTTTCAATAACAAATATTTTATTTACAACTTTGAGTACAACAAATAAATATGTATTGAATATAAATTACTCTAGCTCTTACATATAAAATCTCATCTCTTTAAAGGAAGCAAAACTTAATCAGATTCTTTTGCATTTTTCATACTTTGACTACATTTCCTAATTTTATCTTCAACAAATTTCATCAAGGTTGAGTTAACTTTCATCCCGAGGTCAAAATGGATTGCATTGTCTGTCATCCTAGCATGGAGATGACACCTGAAATGTTACTCATATATTTTTTCTCAATAATTTATGAAGAAACGGAGATAACAGGCTTCCGTACCTCGAGAAAATGTTTAATGGCTTCCAAAGGTACAGAGAACAAGCAATTTATATATATGTATATCATAATATGTATATTATTTTACATATACATGTATTATATGCATATATAATCACTCTATTCAATATTCTATAGGCAAAATATTTCCCTGAAACACTTTCTCAAATGAATACATGCTATTTGCCACAGGTGGTTATTAAATAGTCTTTCTTTTTAGTTTGTATGAAAAAGCCACTTAATGGGGGGGGGGGTATTATCTTTTCTCTGAATAAATGCAGTGTTCATTAATTAACAAAAATTAAATATAAAAATAGAAATTAACAGTACCAGGAATTCTGATTAACAATATGATATTCATCCTTTAAATAGCATTTGTGTTTTATCAAAATCTCATTACAACTAACAGGCATTAAAATTGGATCTCAGCATTTTCATTATAACTTGATTTATGTCTAATGAGGCCTCATCATTTCCACACCTTTTATTTTTTTCTTTTTTTTTAATTTTTTTTAACATTTATTAATTTTTGAAAGGCAGAGAGAGAGTGTGAATGGGGGAGGGGCAGAGAGAGAGGGAGACACAGAATTGAAAGCAGGCTCCAGGCTCCGAGCTGTCAGCACAGAGCCCAACGTGGGGCTCAAACTCATGGACCAGGAGATTATGACCTGAGCCGAAGTCGGCTGCTTAACTGACTGAGCCACCCAGGCACCCCTCCACACCTTTTAATTAACAGGTGACAAAAAGGGCATATCTGGTCTGCTCAAAAAATACCATAGAACAGCAACTGGAAATAATTGATCTTTCCCTATTTAGGATCAACTTAATAAACTGTGGTAAATTAGCTGAACTGAAGCTTTCAGGTTTGGCCAATTTATCTATATATACATATGTACCAACATATTCTCAAACAAGACATCTAAATTATTAGATAAATATTCCTTTTATAGTAACTCCACACCTCTGTCCATTTTGCATACAGGTCACCTACACTAATTTATGACATTCTTCATACTCTTGAGACTCTCCATAGGGGTTCACTAATGACAGTCCAGGTGTGAGGAATAAAACTTGGTTTCCCTGCTATCTGACTCTATTCAATTGTTATAATTCCCTCGGCTCAGATTCAAGTTGTCATTGTTATATGAGATGAGACTGGAAAGGCAATATATAGCCGTCTCATTCCTCTGAGGATTTCAAAGCATTGTCATCATAGAAGGAGCTCTAATGGAAATCATGGTCCATCCTTAAAAGACTTGAGTGAAAAATTTTAAAAAGTAAAAGATCTTTTTCCTAATCTCTTAGGGTAATAAAGCTTGGTCACAGCCAATCCCACCCAAATCCCAGTTTGCTAGAACTCCACTAGTTTTCTGGCAGATTTGATCATTATTTCTAGAATGTAGTTTGTGTGAAATAAATTTTCTGCCAGCTTTGATCATTATTTCTAGAATGCAGTTTGTATGAAAGAAATCATTCATATATTTTTAAACTAGATATTGATTTGAAGGTTTTTAATAGTCTGCAATTAAGGGAAAAATTTGACATCTTTGAATGGTTTTCTCCAATACCAATTATTCATAGCTGTACAGTGAAAGTGGAATCACTGGATTGAATAGTTTTTCCTGTATGTCATCTGTTGATACTGAGAAATTCCTTTCTAATGTTCTAATGTTCTAATTCTGTCCTTCATTTATGACAATTAAGGAGGCTGTTAATCATCTAGACAAATCAGCTCACTATTGCTGCCCACAATGAATCCATGCAAGGGTTTTGGAGCTAGAGGAAACTGGAAAACTGGATTACATTTCAATTCTACCACTTAATAATTATGTGACCTAAGCAAATTACCTCTATTCTCTAAATCTCATAAAAATGGAGATTGTAATAGTCATCTCTTAAGTTACTATGAGAATAAAATATTAAATGTTCAGCAAAGTGCGTGGCACTTTTAAGCATTCAAAAGTTGATGTTATTATTCTTATAACTTTTCTTTGGTGAATTATTTTATAATAAATGATGGCAATCTTTCATATCTTTCAAAACCATCATAAAAATTTAGCTCTCATACCAACATGCACTTATGAAATTGGGGAAAAATATAAAGCCCAATTGGCTAGGATAATCTTCTGAAGTGAGTAATTTTACACACTGCTGATGAAAGTACATGTGGGTATGTTCTTTCTGAAAATTTGGCAAAATATGTCAAAAATCTTAAATATATTCACATTGTTCAAGTCAGTGTTTCCTTCCCACTTACCCTAAGGTTTTAGTCATAAAGATATTCACTGAAGAGTAAATATAATACCAAAAGTTAGAATCAACTTATATATTCACTAGTTATGAATTATGGCTCAAAGATAGGTATAAAAGAAGTACAACTAAAATTCTAGACATTTTATCTAAAAAAACCTAAAAAGACTTTGAAAGACTAGAGAAAAAGTAAACTGGCTCAGGACCTGAAAAAGACATGGCAGTGAGTTACCTGGGTTTTCCTTTTGCTGGGGAAATAGTAACCTGTAAGTACCAATAGGCACAAGCAAACAAAGAGGCCCAAGGAAGAGCCACTTCTCTCTAACCAAAGGACTAGGAAAAGAATAGACTAGTGAGATAGAAAACTTTTAGATAATAACCACCCCTGCCCGATCCATCCAGTCCTGAGGGAGATGGGTGGTTTGTTACTGCTTCCTACCTGGCCTCCACCAATACTACTAAGTGGGGGTGGTGGTCCACATAGCCCAGTGGAGGCCATGTAGACTGATACTCCTACTTTCTGGTAACAAGGCACCCCTCTACCACAGCAGTGTCAGTGGAGACACCAAGTAGGGAATAGACACCCCTTTCCCTCAGGCCAGGGTGATGCCACTGGTAGCCTAGTGGGAAGGCTGACTCCTTTGACTACCTATCAGTCATAGGACTCTCCCTCAGCCCTTCTGGGTATCAACAGAGACCAGGTGGAGTATCTAGACTTCCACTATTACCTGCAAGTAAGGAAGTAGCTTCCCACCCTCTTCTCCTCTGGAATGGTGTCAGATAAAGTCTTCTGAGCCAGCAGAATTAAGTAAGACCCAGATTCTCAAAACATAATACTCTAGGGGAGTCTGGTTGGCTCAGTCAGTTAAGTCTCTGACTCTTGGTTTTGGTCAGGTCTTGATCTCATGGTTCATGGGTTTGAGCCCTGCATTGGACTACGCACACTGGTAGTGCGAAGCCTGCTTGGGATTCTCTCTCTCTCTCCATCTATCTCAAAATAAATGCCCTCTCTCTGCTCTCTCTCTCTCTCTCAAAATAAATAAATAAACTTAAAAAATACTCTAAATGTCTAGGAAATAATCAAAAGTCACTTGTCATACCAAGAAGAAGGAAAATCTCAACTTGAATCAGAAAACAAACAACAGATGCTCAACACTGAGGAAACAGAGATGTTGGAATTACCTGACAAGGATTTTATGGCAGCCATCATAAAAATACTTCAACAAGCTGAACATGCTTGAAACAAAAGAAAACAATAGAAAAAAATTTTGATATCAATTAGAACTAAATGGAAATTTTAGAACTGAAAAATACAATAACTAAAAAATGAAAAGAAAAACTCAGTAGATAAGTTCAACAGAAGAATGGAGAACACAGAGAAAATAAACAGCACACTTGAAGACAGCATAATGGAAATAAACCAATTTGAGAATCAGACTGAAAAGAAAAATGAACAGAGCCTCAAGGAACTGTGGGACTGCAACTAAGGATCTAACGTTTATGTCATTGAAGTCTCAGAAGGAGAAGAGAAAGAGGGAGGGCTGAAAAAGTAGTTTTTATACAACTGCTGAAAACGCCCCCATTTGGTGAAATACAGACATTTTCAAGAAACTGAGCAAATTCCATATAGAAACTCAAAGAATTCCACAATAAGACACATCATAGTCAAACTTCTGAAAAACAAACACATAAAAAAATTCTTTACAGCAGCAAGAGACAATGACACCTTACCTATCAGGGAAAAACAATGCAAATTACAGGGAATTTCTCAACCAAAACTATTAAGGCCTGTAGAAAGTGGCATAACATTTTCCAAGTGCTGAAAGAAAAGAACAGTAGACCTAGAATTTTATATCCAGCAAAAATATCCTTCAGTAATGAAGAGGAAATCACGATATTAGAAAGAAGAAGGAAAACAAAAAGAATTTATTACCAACAGACTTGCTTCAAAAAATGACTAAAGAAATTTCCTGAAACAGAAAGTAAATAATAAAAAAGGAATCCTGAAACATCAAGAGGGAAGGATGAGCAACTAAATAGTAAAACTATGATAAATATAATAGACTTTTTTTTATTGGTTTTTCTAAATTGTGGTTGACTATTGAAGCTAAAATGAGAGCATTGATTTGTTTAAAAAAAGTGTAAAATGCATGTATGTAAAAGAATAGGCAGAACTCATTCTATGGGGCCAGTATTACCTTGTTACCAGAAGTAGACCAAAATATTACAAGAAAACTAGAAACCAGTATCTCTTATGAATATAGACAAAAAAAATCCCCAACAAAACAAGCCAAATCTAGCAACATATAAACATATTAGCAAAATAAAGGACAAAAACCATGTTATCATCTCAATAGATGCATAAAAAGCATCTGACAAAACTTTATCACCTTTTTTTTAAATTTTTTTTTAGCTTTAATTTTGAGAGAGAGAGAGACAGAGCATGAACGGGGGAGGAGCAGAGAGAGAAGGAGACACAGAATCGAAAGCAGGCTGCAAGCTCTGAGCTGTCAGCACAGAGCCCGACATACCTTTTTTTTTTTTTTTAAAGCAACAAACTAGGAACAGAAGGGAACTTCCTCAAACTAATCTAAGAAAAACCCACAACCAAAATCTTACTTAAATGTGCAAGACAATGCTTTCCCCCTAAAATCAGGAACAAGAGAAGAATATTCACTCTCAACACTTCTATTTAGTATTGTGCTGGGAATTCTAGACAGGGCACTTAGTCAAGAAGGAAAAAATAAATAAATAAAGGAATCCAAACTGAAGAGGAAGAAATAAAAGTATTTACAGATATATAAATTCAATGCAGTTCCCATTAAAATCCTAGGTGAATTTTTTTCTTTGCAGAAATTAACAAACTGATCTTAAAGTTCATATGGAAATGCAAGGGACCCAGAACTGCCAAAACAATCTTGAAAAAGAACAAAGTTCTTGGAGGATTCATACTTCCTCATTTCAAAACATACTACAAAGCTACCTTAATCAAGACAGTTGGTACTGACAAAGCTAGGTGTATAGATCAATGAAACAGAAATGATACTCAATTGCTTTTTGAAAAGCTAGCCAAGACAATTCAATGGAGGGAAAGAGTAGTCTTTTCAACAAATGGTACCAAACAACCAGATATCACATGCAAAAAAAAAAAAAAAGAAGTTGTACCTCTTCCCTACACTATATACAGAAATTAACCCACAGTGGATCACAGACCTTAATGTAAGAACTAAAACTATATAACTCTTAGAAGAAAACACAGGAGTAAATATTTGTGACCTTTGGTTAAGCAAAGGCTTTTAAGATATGACACCAAAAGCACAACTGATCAAAGAAAATAAATAGATAAATAAATAGGAATTAATCAAAATTAAAAACTTTTATGCTGTGAATAATACCATCAGGAAAGTGAAAAGACAATCTATAGAATTGGAGAACCTATTAGCATATCACATATCTAATAAAGAACTTGTATCCAGAATACACATATGTACATGTAAATGTGTGTGTGTGTATGGATATATGTATATATATATCCATATACACATATATATATGTGTGTGTGTATGATAAAGTATAAGATAAATAACACAATTAAAAAATAAGTGAAGAATTCAAATAAATATTTCTTCAAAGAAGATATACAAAGAGCCAATAAGTACATTAAAAAATGTTCAACATCACTGGTATTTAGGGAAATGCAAATCAAAACCAGTTCACCAGAATGATTTTATTAATTTTTTAAAGAACAGAAAATAACAAATACTGGCAAGGATGTAGAGAAACTGGAACCGTCATACATTGTTGGAGAGTATGTAAAATGGTATGCAGTCAATTAGGAAAAGAGTTTGGCAGCTCCTCACAATGTTAAATATATAGTTACCATATGACCCAGCAATTTCACTCTGAGGTATATACCCAAGAGAAATGAAAATATACATCTCCACAAAAACTTACACACAAATGTTCAAAGCAGCAATAGTCATAACAGCCAAAAACTACAAACAGTCCAAATACCCATGAACTGATGTATGAATAAATAAAGCACAGTATTTCCATACAATGGAATATTATTTGACAATTAAGAGAAATGAAGTACAGATACATGCCACACATAAATGAGCTTTGAAAACATGTAAGTAAAAGAAATCAGTCATAAAAGGCCCCACATTTTATAATTCCATTTATATTAAATATCCAGAAGAGGCAAATCTAAAGAAACAGAAAGTAGATTAATGGTTTCCCAGGGCTGGAAAGCTGAAGAAGGGTTGGGGAGAAATAGGAGGAATGGACTGGTTGCTTATGGGTATGAAGTTTCTTTTGGGGGTGATGAAAATGTTCTAAAATTGATTGTGGTGGTGGTTTTCCAACTGTGAATATACTAAAAAACACTGAATTATCTACTTTAAATGGGAAAATTGTGTGGTATGTCAACTACATCTCAACAAAGTTGTTTAAACTGTCAATAACAATTAAGAACAAAAAATTTTAATGATATGGGTAAATTATTATGTGCTAACATTAAGAAAAAAGCTGAAAGTAAAATTATTTATCCATATATGTCCAACTATATGTAAAGGATACAGTGCCTATTTTCTAAATTTCTTATTTTCACTTATTTGTCTATTAAAGTATTCATTTACACATTTTCTTCTATTTTTCTGTGTATTTATCTTCTGTTTCCTTAACTTGGCAATAGGAGCTCTGTGACCAAAACTCAATTTTGCATTTCTTTCTCATTTCTCACACAGTACCTGCTAAGGTAATTTGTATTTAATGAATAATAAAAAATGTTGCTAACTTATTAGACAGCTGACTCTAGTATATTGAAATTTTAGACATAGGACTCAATACATGTGTTTAAGAATAACATTTCCATCTCCATAACATTTGAGTATGGAAATAGATCCAACAATGGTCCACTTAGAAAATATTTACTCTATTGTATTTAATTCCAACTATTTTCATTTGCACAATTTGTACCCAGTGTTAGATTGAAATAAAAGAAATTATTTGGGAATATAGATGATCTTTTATCCAATTTCATTCTTTATACTAAAGATATAATTGAGGTAATTAGGTATCAAAGTAATCTGAGAAAATAAAAATTTAGATTGAAAGTAATCATAATGGTAACAATAACTAACATTATTGAGCATTTACTCTATATCTCACATGATTCCAGGCACTTTATAATTTCATTAAATTATCTCCCAAATCCTAAGAGATCAGTATTATTATTATTACCTTCTTTTTACAGATAATGAAATAGAGGCCTGCAGAGCTTAAGAAATTTGTCCAAGTTCACAAAGTTTATAAATAACAAAGATTCAAAGTGAGGTTTGCTTGATTCTAGAGACTGAGATTTACACTACAAAGCTGTATATCTTCAATTTACCAAGAACATGTTGTCTCTGAAAATCATACAGTTCAATCAATTCTCTCCTTTCTGGAATTAAGTTGATTAAAGATTTAAGTAAGTTGGTGAGTTATAATGACTATAAAACAAGGAGTCCTGTCTCTCCCTTTTCTCCAAATAAAAAAATGAGGTATTTTGGAGAGATGCTTTTCCTAAGTTTCATAGCTTTGGCAATTTTGGACCAGAAAAGGTAATTCCACCCCATTTCAATCCCTTAAGTAAACTTAGCCACCTTGCTGAGTGATACTAGTGCCTTCTAAAGAGTGACTTCAATATCTGCATTAGAGTTCCAGAACCTCTCAAGCTCTGCTCTCTTGATGTCACCTTCCCCCACGTGTTTCTTTTTTTTAAGTTTTTAAATTTATTTTGAGAGAGAGAGAAAAAGCACGAGTGGGGGAGGGGCAGAGAGAGGTGGAGAGAGAATTCTAAGCAGGATTGAGCAACCCAGGTACCCCTGGTTTTTTTTGTTTGTTTGTCTGTTTGTTTTTTGCTTCTTATCAAACTCTTTCTCTTTATGAAGACTTTGGCCTAGTGACTCAATTTAGATTCTAGCATCACTGTCCTTTTGCCCACTGTGCTTTTGCCCACTGTGCTAATACTTTGATAAATGACACCTCACTTGCCTCCTACCTCTTGGATCCCTGGACCCCACTTTCATCAAACCATACACACATGTACACACACAGAGAACAGGGAAGAAGGGTCTGACAAGAGTAGGCAGGCCATGCTAATGAAAGCAGGCAACACATAATTGTCTCCAGCAATACCTTTCCAGGTCACATTTATAGAGACTTACACATTATTTAGGAGGCATAATCTCAGAAGAACCTGAGAGCATTTCCTGACCTCTGGGGTGGAAGTGCAGAGAAATCATGGAACAAAATGAACTCTTCAAAAATCTAGTAAAATTCTGCATATTTATCTTAAGGGAAAAAAGAAATCTCTAGGGAAGAAATTCTTAAACAATTCTGGGTCACTAATTTTAAGTTCAATAATGTATTTTGCAGAAGGAATAGTCCAAAAGAAGACAATTTCAAATCAATAAATTCAAACTAAGACACCAGGGAAAGGGGAAATGTGAAATAAATGAAACCAGAGGTAATAAACTTCAGGATTTGTTGACAGTGTTTGTTGAAGAAGAAAGAGGAGAAAGAGGAGAGGGAAAGAGGGCAGGCAGGCAGGCAAGAAGGAAGGGGGAGGGAAGGAAAGAAGAAGGAGGGAAAGGAGGAAGGTGGGGAGGAAAGAGAGGGAGGGAAAAATGAACTTATTCACTTTGCTGAGAAAGACATGAACTTTTCGTCAAAAATATTTCAGTAACTGAAATTCCATTAATGTTTCTAGAAAACTAAAACGTTCTTTTTCTCTTTTTGCTCAGTTATTGTCTCCCCACTCTGAATCTAACCTCTTCCTTCAGACTTCATTGATTAGTGTTTTCCTTCACTGTGATATTTGTCATCTATCTGTACTTATGGCTTTTGATTCTTCTTGCCTAAACTTCAACAGTTGCGTACTGCCTGGTCCAACCCCCTAACCTCCACTACCCACTCTCTGCCTCCCAAGTGCTTAGGCCACCTCTAGCACAGCTACTATTACATCTCTCTCTTGCCCCCCAAAAATCATAAAGTCCAAATATGCCTAGCAGATAAGTCCTTCTATCGTTTGGCCTCAACCTGTGCTTCCAACTAACCTTAAATCTCGGCTCTTTGCTTCTTAATAACAAACCTTAACATTTTGATGGCAAACAAGCAGAAATGCCTACTGAGTCCCAGTCATAGGCACCTGTCTTGCTATCAGGAGAGTTGTAAAGGAAGCAGTAGAAGCAGTCTCTCCCCAGAGAAACTCACAGCCTAATGAAGGCAAAATTAACTCCAGCAACGAACTTAGAGTTATAATGAAGATGCACTTGCACTTACTCAGATGATATTTTCTACAGAAGATCTGAGGAAGGGCAGAAACTACAACATATAAAGCACTTGTGAGGCAACATTAGGATCATATATACGTGAGAACTGAGTATAGGTAATACTGTTCATTAAGCTTTGCACTAAAACTGATGGGAGAAACTTCCAAATACATCTTTATTCACTTACAATCCTCTTTTATTCTGACCCACTCAAGATGACACAAATTTACCCTCTTCTTTAAGGAATAAATGTGAGTTGGCAAGAAATATAAGATTCTGATCATACTGGACCAGGTTATTGCTGCTATGAAGTTAGCCTTCATTTTCCAAGTAGGCTTTCAAAATAATGGAGACGGGTGCCAGTGAGTGGCTAGCCCATCAAGCCAATATCTCTTGATCCTTGAAAGAACTCACTCACCAAAGGCCTTGTCAGATATGTTATCTAACTAGTGGATCAAGGAAATTTACTTTCATGAACACAAACAGGCATTTTTCACAATCACGATTATTTACAGATGCAAATGCCGTGTAAAATATAGTGCCTAAACTCAGCGGTGATTTAACACTATTTCCATAATGAATGTTCAAAAGAATTAATCAAAGACCCTCCTACTGAACATGTAATAGCTTTTAATAATCTAAGGGCTTCTTCAATTATTTGAATTAAAATAAAAATTGAGGATTAAAAACTACAGGATTCTCCATAGAGTTCACAACAAACCACCAAAGAATATACTCAAAGCAAACAAATTTCATTGGTATAAACAAGACATTATATCTGATCCAAACAGTTGTAATTCAAGAAAGAAAATACATGAATTCGTTCAGGATTCAAATATAGATATATGCCTATAACATAAAGAAATTGATTATTGGTTTGACTTGTTCTTCAATGATTATGCAATAGGAAACTCCTGTGCCAATATAACTTACCCTATCCACTAAATATTAGAGTCTTCCATTTTGGAGCTAAAGCAAGAAAAAAAATGCTTTTTTTTTGTTTGTTTGAATTTTACATAACCCTAAACTACTTCAAAAGATTTTTTAATTTAAAAATATGTTTTAAAATTTTAAATTGTTGTCATATAGATTAAAAAATAGTTGTTTGAACCAAAGTCAAACTCACTGTGTGTGTGTAAACACAATCATTATCTCACCACATGATTTTTAATTTTTTTTAATTAGGTATTTTCTACCCTTGTAATGTGAGTATATTTAACAAGCTACCAAAGAAAACTATTCTTACAGCTCAAATAGATTGCAATAGTATTGAATGAATTTCATCCCTCTAAACTCTTCTGAAGAGAATGTGCAAGCATGTGGTTTTATTTACAGTTTCCCCTTCCTGCACCCATAGATCACTATGACTTAAAAGTATGGGTTCATGTTTTTTCTGGAAGTTTCTACACATTACAAAGAGTAGCAGAGAAAACATACCAATCACGTTGCTATGGTTTTAGTGGCCATTTCTTGAGCCACTGATCACATTCTACTTGATGTCGCTATTGTGTTTAAACCCAGGCAGGTTGTGTCTTGTTCATGTTTCTATCCTCCTCAGTGCCTCACTATGCACGTTGTAGATACTGATTAAATATTTGCTAAGTGACTGCCCAAATAAATGAATAACTAATAACTGCAGTTGTACTTCTATTCAGAAGAGAAAACTGGAACAAACCTACCTATATGCCTTTACTGGATGAAATGAAAAACTGTATTCTAATGGAAGTAATTTGGATTTCACTATGACTCATCAAGGTCCTTCTCAGTTAACTTTACTCTCAAAATCACAAATTGAAAAGAGAAAAGTATAAGTGTGCCTCTGAAATTTCTTAGAAGTTTTTTATTATTCTGATGAAGAATAAGTGACTGACACAGTTTGGGGGTGTTTTCAGAATTGAAGGTCTTGGGGAGGATTGTTTTATCATTGAAATGCATTCTCTAATTCCTTCTTTGTACACACACACACACACACACACACACACGCACACGCACACATACACATACACATACACACAAGTACACACAAATAAGATGTCACATCTTAAGAAATTTTGGAGTACCTCCTAATTTAAGCCTGACCCTTAAAGATTGGTGATCCCTAGGGTTTTGTCTTTGGTCCATCTCTCTACTTACTCTTCATGTTCTCACTGAATGATGATGTTCACTTCCATGGTTTTAACTTCCATCTATATGCTTAGAACTTCTAAATCATTCTAACACTGACCTTGTCTTAAACTTCAAATTCCTATATCCATCTGCTTAATAACATCTATACCTGTATACTTCTTACTTTCCTAAATTCAAAACTTCAAAACCTCATCTCCTCATTCTCTAACTCACACTAACAAAATTGGCTAAATCTTTTCTCTCAATTATTAGCATTTCCATCTGTTTAGTCATAAGAAAACAAAAACCTAGAGTTTTATTCTAGACCTGGTGTCGGAAAACTACATTCCATGTACATATTTTCATAACTAAAGTTTTATTGGAACACAGCAACACCCATTCATTTATATGTGTTGATGGCTGCCCTTCTACTACAGTGGCACAGTGGAGTGAGGTAGAGGCCATATGGCCCACAAAGCCTAAAATATTTGCTATTTGGCCCTTTATTTAAAGAAGTTTGCTGGCTCCTATCTTAGATCATTCCCTCTCTCAGAAGGCAAAAGCTACCTATTTTTTCTTCCTATATATTTCTCAAATTCATTCCTACCACCTCTCAAACTTAGGCTCTCACATAGATGATTGCAACAACCTCCCAACCCCCATCCCTCACCTACTACCAGAATGATACATCTAAAACACACATTTTATTGTTATACTGTTGTGGAAAACTCTTCACAGATCTCTAACATTCTTGCACATCTTGTGAGCAGAGGCATTGAAAGCTTTTATTCCAGATTATCTTTTCAAGAATATTTGTATGGCAAACATCCTTAGAAAATATAGTGTCTTCCTCTAGGAGAGAACAGATTTTTTTGCTGTACACAGTATAATAAAAATAATCTCTTCCCCCAGGGAAAGATTGGGCAAGTTTGCATACATCTTCCTTATAAAATATTGGGGAATTCTGAGCTTTGGGTCTCTTGGCTGTGATGCAAAACCACTATTGCACAATATCCACCTGGGCCCATCTTCCTGTTGCCCCCATGGAAGGAAAACCATATGAATTTGAACCTCACCCTGTCATGAGTAACAAAATCCTTTGTCTCTGACCCAGGAGTCTTGTGTCCAAGCATTTATGAAATTCTAATAGCCTAACTTGTTAGCTTGCAAAGTGATTAAAATCTCAAACCCTTCACAGTCTGTAACATTAAGCCCCTCTCTATTTCTCTCCAATACCTATAGACTGAAGTCCAAGTGCCTTAGCCCTCAGTACTCTGAGTGGATCTGTCCCTCTACCATCCTTCTCCTCATATTAGTTACTCATGGTCCACAGCTGATCATAGTTCTCCAATTAGCACATCCTATTCTGTATCTTCCCATCTTTCTCACCTTGTTCCTTCTGCTTGAATTGCCTGCTAGTCTCCCCAACCAGAGTTCTTCTTTTCCCCTTTCTCACCTCAGACTTTTTTTAGCCTGCAACCTCCTTTTCATACCATAAACACAGTGCAGGCATTATCCCCATTTGACAGCACCCATTCCTAGGTTAAATTCAGATTCCTTCTTGTGGGTTTCCAGAGCACCCTGAGAACTACTGAATCAGCCCTTACCATATTTATGAAAGTGTCCATCTGTGTGTTTGTCTCACCCATAAGACCCAGAGTTACTTGAATAAAGAGACAGTATCTTCTTCATCTTGGTATCCCCAGCACCTCATTTGATGCTAGTACCTGTGAATGCTCAGTAAATATTTGTTGAACTGATAAGAACTGAAATAAACTAAACTGATTTTATTAACTCTAATGCCCTTACTTCTCACTCAAAGAAAAAAAAAAATAATCCTTTTCATTTGTATTCTTAAACTGGGAAAATTGGTTTCCTGCTTCCTTTTTAAATGCTATTTTCCTTTTTAGAATATGACTCATTAAGACTTAAGTCCTTCCAGAAGAGGTAAGAATTTAATAAAACATTCTATAGAGGAGTGATATTTCTCTAAATCTAGTTTTATTCCCCAAACCATATTGGATTAGTCAAATGATTCTTGATATAAGTAACTGAAAAGAAAAGCAGCCCAATTCTTTAACACTAAGCACTTGAGGATTGTACTGAATAATGCCAGAGAATATAGGCCATGTGAATAGACTCAGCATTGCCTGAGTACTCTGTCTCCTGGGAAAACCCCCTGATTAGGGCACTGAATTATCAGTTCTAAAGGAAATGTTTTCTAGTCTTTAGTTAACCAGGTGAGACAATGTGGCACACTAGTGCAGGAGGTGGGAAGGATGTCATCATTCTATTGTTCAGGACCATCTCGCATAAAGTGTGTGGTGAGAAATTCATCTTTTGGAAAGCACACAGAGCACTCTGACACCAGGCCTTTTAGAACATCCCCAGCACTTAAAAGTTTACAAATGGTGGAGACTGCTTACCATTCCCTTGATTACCCTAGGGAAGGATTTATGCTTTTAAAAACTGAAGAAGAAAGGAAAAGAAAAAAGAAGAGTGGGGAGGAGAAGAAACCATTGTTAGCATCCTAGGTTTTTAAAGGCTTCCTTATACGGTTCTCACTGATGCACATAAAATAATTCCAGGCAATGTAGTTTCTCACCTAGAGGCTAGAATTGATATATTGAGGCTTCCAGATAATTCTTACAAACCCAAATGAACCCATCCATCCACAATGCGGTAGGTAGACTAAACACTCACTGCACCATGCATTCCAATCAAGGAATTCTATATCTAATGAAACTTGGCTAAAATATCTTTGAATATTTTATTGGGTACAGTATTTACACACTCTAGGGAAAAATCTTTTCTTACATCTTCCCACTGACTTTTCTGAATAATATAATCGCTGGTCCCTGTGAACCTAGATTAAGAAATTTAACCTGACAATTCAATCAGTCCTACAACTGCTGTCATTAAAATACTAATTTTTTAAAAATTTGGTGGTAGAGGGGCGCCGGGTGGCTCACTTGGTTAAACACCTAACTTTGGCTCAGGTCATGATCTCACGGTTCATGAGTTGGAGCCCCACATCAGGCTCTCTGCTGTCTGCACAGAGCCTGCTTCAGATCCTCTGTTTCCCTCTCTCTCTACCCTCCCTGCTCTCTCTCTCTCCCAAAGATAAAAAATAAAAATAAAATAAATTAAAACGTGGTGGTGGAAAAGGGACATGGTCTGCCTTCACCTCAAGCTACATTACAAAACCAAAAATATGCCCCCTCCCTAGTTAAAAGGCAGGGCTCTAGCCTAAGTATAAATCCATATTGCATCAGGACAACCCTTCACAACAACTAGCTTGTCCTTTTCTGAATCCTTTGCTTACTACCAATGGTAAGCGTAATGCATCAAATTACCTAAATATAATCCACCAAAGTATTAATGAATTAATGACTTAAGACATATATTTTGACTTCATATAAGTGGGAATGATTTCAGGATTTGAAATATCTTGTTGAAACATTTGGCTATAAAAATAACAGATATATTTAGTATAAAAACTATTTCTTAACATCTTACTAATACTTTGATATTGGAGAAAAAGTCTAAAAATTCCTAGTCTTTTTTGCTTTCTTATAAAATCTATGGTTAGTATGTCTTTTTTAAGACAGCAGGAAAAAAAAACTTTAAATAAGCTATGGCAAAATTAAGTTTATTGTTTATTTTAAAAGACATTGGTAGTGACATTTACATATATGCAAGATGTTTTTGTCTATTTCCTAAAATAAAAATTTTATGAAAGAAAAAGTTCAGGATTTTGAGAACTAATCAATGCACTTAAAATGCTAAGCATAACAGATGCTCGGTAGGGAAATATGTTCAAAATAGCTAGAAAGTAGCTCTCCAATAATGTTGACAATGCAAGATTATTGCAATATTTGCAAAAGAGAATTGCAACAAAAGAAGACTTGCATATTTAATTCATTAGCTTTAATTTCTCCCTGAATATCAAGGGATTAAATTCATTTGCATCAGGCTTTGGTGTTAATCCGAAGAATTTATTAGCTCCTCTGCAGCATTGTTTTAACAGTACTTACTGTTTTCTTTCTAGATGTTCTGAGATTTTAACCTCGTAGGTTCCAGGAAGTTTCAGCAGAATATCAAGGTAAAATCACCATTCTTTCAGTCTTGGACTCCTGGGGCAGCTACAGCCAGGTTTGTTGTGGGTTGTCCCAGGCAGCAGCTGTGCTGTTACAAGGGAATGTTCTCCATTTAACTGGGCATGGTCTACTGCATTAGTTATATGAGTAAATAACAGGCAAGGGTGTATTGTATGAAAGTTTGTGCTTGACTGGCTCAAGTATGCTTATTATAATAGATTTTAAAATATTCAGATGACATATGCTTACAAAAGCATGGTGGTAATTATAAAATCTATGGTCTATTGTGCCGATCACTACCTATCTTCCTGACTACCATCTTTGTTCTAAGAAGGATGACCATTTTAAGATAAAAGTTCCAGGTCTGTAGGATGCATGATGTGAAAAACTGTTTTCATGATTGTTTATCAATTCTACTCTCTTAGAGACACTAATTTTCTGACTCATCACAGCTTTTTATTTTTCCCTTTAAAAGAGTTCTACCATATTGTACATTAAGCTTTCATTATGTTGATGTTTTTCACAGTTTTATTTTACATTTAACTTCCTATCATTGTTGTATCCTTGAGTTGTTGATTTGCATGACAGCATTTACTCCAGTACAGATAAGAAGCACATGCATTTCATCACTCCTGAGAAGTAAGGTTTTAATGACAATGGTAATTCCAAAGCAAGGATTTCAAAACTTACAAATGACCTAATGGCACTAGAAAAATATTCTATTTATAGCCCATGCTGCATATATAACAATTTGGTATTTATTTCTCTTTCTTATGACAGGGAAATGAGCCCCTTGTTTATTATAAGAAAAACAGTAGCTGTCTATAATTAAAGACCATATTTCTTCATTCAAACCTGAAACATCGAAATTGATAACTCTTAAATAAAAAATTCCAGCTACTGCCCACCCTTTTAAAAAATTTCTTCACATAAGTGGCATGATTTAAGATTGGCTCATTTCTGTCCAGTTTGCTTGCAATATTCAAAAGCAGCAATAATATTTGCTTTCTTAATTGCAAAGGACTGCATCCAGGTATTGTCCTCAAAATCATCAAATCTGTTTATGCAGATTTATCTGTCTAGGTTCTTGCCTCTAAATGCATTTGAATCAGAGCTACTCATAGTACTGACATATTTTATGTTTGCAGATTAGATTACTCTGCTGTGCTGTTAAAAATTCATCTTCAGTAAAATGAGATTGGATGATTTCTAATCTTTTATGTTCAAACTTTCTATGTTGTTGAATTCTCCAAGGAAATGGGAATCATTTCCTATGGTAGTATATTTTATGGTTTACAAGCCTCAAAATGTGGAGTTCTTTCTTAATCATTTCTGCAGTAATGACTGAGGCCTTTTGCTGTCATTTACATAGGAAATGTAGTTGGTATTGGGACCCAAGAGAGCACAAGTTGAGACAAGTACAAACAGATTGAAAGAGAAATACTAGCAATGTCCTAAGAAGCAGAAACTTTCTAATTCTCTGTTGTTATTAAATTAAAAGTGATATGAACTAATGAAAGCAGCAAATCTAGGTGCAACGTGAATATGGGATTAAAAACATACAAAAGGGAAAATAAGAAGTCCTTCCATCAAGGTTGCAATATGATGAGATATCACCATTATCAGAAGCTGAACTTCCAAAGAAACACACAGTCCCACTGGTGTTTTCACAGAAAGTTGTTTTGGGAAAGAAGGAAAAAGAAAACTGTCAATATTCTAGCAATAACTGAGGTTCCTGTGTTATGTACACAGGAGATTCAACTGAACAGGAGGATGAATGAGAGAATAGAGGTTTTCATATCTATATATACATACATTAGCTTAAAAAATTAACAGATTCATTATCCAGTTTTTTGTATTATTTTCATAGTTTTATTATAAATATAAATACATGTGAGATATATTCTCCCAGATGTACACCAAATTCTTCGTGGTGACTACTTCTGGGAAATGACTTTGTGGAGTGAGAAATGGTGGAGGACCTCCAGTTTTTAATTTGTAGAATTCAGTATTATTTTTTTCTGTGCATGTATTTTATGCAGTAAAATGTATATCTCTTTCCTTTGAAATTCATAAATAGAAGCTATCATATATCCTGGAGTTAAAAAACAAAAACAAACCTATCCTGGCCTTCCATACTAAGAATTAATTTGTGCTGAGCTAAACCCTTGTGACAAGTTTACTAACTAAGACTTCTCAACTTTAGTTATTTAGTGGCTATTTCCTCTAGAACAAATTGTTTTAAAGTGAAATTCTAATGTAATATGGGCAGGCAGTATATTGTTTCTAATGTTACTGCCCTTTTTTATTAATAAAAATGCAGCCCAGCATTAACCTTAATCACTGTCTGCCAGGGGATACATAATCACAATACAGGGTTTACCAATTTCCCCAAGAGCTTGCTATAGGCAGGCTGCCTCAGGGATTTCTTTCACTTTCCATGTTTGCATTTCCCGTAGGATACAAGTGATAGAAAATACACATATGTGGACACAGAGTCTAAAGGACTCACAGTTCATAATATTCCGGTTATAGGGTGAGCCAGAGATTAAGCTGCTGTAAGCAGTGGCTTCTATTTTGACACTCCCTCCTAAATCCTGTCACCTCTCAAAAATAATCATCACGTCTTCTGTTTTGGTGCCAGCCATAGCCCTGGTCATTTCATATACATCTCATATAAACTATATCTAAAATGTAATTCACTGGACTCTCATCCTTTGTGAAATGTTGCAGGTAGGATTTTCCAGGAAATAGATTCTAAAACAGAAGTTTGCACACAGGATGTTACAGGATGTGTTCATGGGGGTCAACATCTATACAAATGTGAAGGAAGTCAGATTGCACAGAGAAAGCAATTGGGCTGCATGGGAGTTCCAACAGAGGCTCATTCAATCCTATGGTGACCTCTGCAACTAGAATGGCCATGTAAAATTGTCCCAAATTAGAGCAAGGTTAGACATTAGTCTCCTGAGTAGACTAGTCTTTAGATGCAGGCAGGGGCAGTACATCGGGAAAAATGGCTCTTTTCAGCCCAGCACTGTCACCAGAGAAGGGATACTCAGCTGTAAGAAGTCTGCCATCATACTCCCAACAGCTGGAGGAGTTAGTGCTTCCATCCAGAAGGGTGGAGCTGAGCAATGCTCCACAGGGGCCAGCACATTAAATATACCAACCTCTTTCTAAAATAGCAGTTGGCACTTACCAGAATAAATCATTTAACTGAGACTCTTCTGTTTGGTTCATTTGTACACTCTTTTTTTCTTTTTAATGTTTGTTTATTTTTGAGAGAGAGAGAGAGAGAGAGCATGAGCGGGGGAGGGCAGATAGAGAGGGAGACACAGAATCTGAAGCAGGCTCCAGGCTCTGAGCTGTCAGCACAGAGCTAGATGAGGGGCTCTAACTCACGAACTACAAGATCATGACCTGAGACAAAGTTGGATGCTTAACCAACTGAGCCACCCAGACACCCCCTTTTGTACACTCTTAATATGGACCATACATAAATATGCTCTAGTTTATTTATTCATTAATTCATTCAGTTTGTTTCAATCCAATAACTAGGTGTAACTAGGTGTTGAGTACCTACAATATGCCAAGTATTTCTTAGCTCTGGTGATACAGAAATGGATATGGCATAGTTCAGAAGAATGATCGTCATGTTATAAAATATTTATTGAATTTTTACCACGTGCCAGGTTCTGTGAATTTCATTTAATTCTCTAACAACCTTGTAAATTACATTCTATTTTTATCCCCATTTTTCAGTTGGGAGGACTCATGATTGGGGGGTTTAGTAATTGTTCCAAGATCATTCTGCTAATATGGTTTGGAAGAGGGTTTAAACCCCAATAGAATAACTTCAGAACTGGAGCTCCTAACCACCAAGCCTGGAGAGTTGGAGAAAACATCCTGAATGATGTAATACTGAGAGCAACTTGGGTGATGATTAGGATTATCAAGGTTAAACTGCATTCTCAGCAGAGAGCTACCACTAACAAAACAAAGAAGTGAAGTGGAACCACAAGCAGTGCAAGATTACTAGAGCATAAAAGTGCAAGGCAGGGAGTGGCAGGAGGTGAAATGGAGGTGGAGATAGGGGCCAGGTCACAGTGAGCCTACTATGCCATGCTAAAGCTTAATCCTGAAGGACAGGAAACCATCCAAGGGTTTAAAATAAGGAAAAAGAAAGTATAGAATTTGTGCCTCAAAAGATTTCTCGCTTTGGTGGAGGATTCAGGGTGCAGTGACATGCTGAAGACATGTGAATTAGTTGTGGAGGAACTGGCTGGGCAGTTGGATATTTGAACCTGAAGTGCAGATGAGGGTGAGGGCTAGATATAGTTTAGTGACTTATCAGAATGTGAGTAGTAATTAAAACCATAGGGTTAATATGATATTATGGAAGTTTTCTACATTGAGTGTTGAAAATAAGAACAGGAGACAGAGTACCAAATCTTATGGAAGGGTAAGCAGAGAAGAGTTTACAAAGGGCTGGAGACAGGGGAAGTGCCCAGTATCAGTGAGAGAGAGACAGCAAGAACCTTACAAGAGCTTTGCAATGAAAAGAATAGTCCCCAGTGCCAAAGGCATAGGATAAATCAGATAATTTTAGTGCTGGAAAGTGCTATTGGGGTTTGGCAATATGTGAGCCATTGGTGACTTTGCCAAGAAGTGAAGAGGGTAGGAGCCTTATTGCCCTGAGTTGGCAAGGTGAATGGGAAATAAAAGGGTGGAACTTAACATGGTGTTGATAATTCATTCAATAAGGTAGAAAGGAAATGAACACAAAATGGGGACCCAATGTCAGAAGGACATTGCTTTAAAAAAAATCCCTACACTCAGAGAAATACAAATCAAAACCACAATGAGATACCACTTCACACCTGTCAGAATAGCTAAAATTAACAAGTGTTAGTGATGATGCAGAAAAATTGATAGTGGGAATGCAAACTGGTGCAGCCACTCTGGAAAACAGTATGGAGTTTCCTCAAAAAGTTAAAAATATAACTACCTTAGATCCAGCGATTGCACTACTAGGTATTTACCTAAAGGATACAAATAGACAGATTTGAATGGGTACATGTACCTCAATGCTTGTAGCAGCATTAACAATACCAAAGTATAGAAAGAGCCCAAATGTCTACCGACTGATGAATGCATAAAGAAGATATAGTATACATACACAATGGAATATTATTTGGCCATCAAAAGAAATGAAATCTTGCCATTTTCAAAGAATTAGATGGAGCTAGAGTACATTATGCTAGGCAAAATAAGTCAGGCAGGGAAGAAAAATACTATATAATTTCAGTCTTATGTGGAATTTAAGAAACAAAACAGATGAACATATGGGAAGGGGGAATAAAGAGAGAGGGAAACAAACCATAAGAGACTGTTTATGATAGAGAACAAATTGAGGGTTGCTGGAGGGGAGTTGGGTGTGGGGAATGGGCTAAATGGGTGATGGGCATTACGGAGGACACTTGTGTTGAACACTGGGTGTTATATGTAAGTGATGAATCACTAAATTCTACTCCTGAAAACAATATTATACAATATGTTAAGTAGCTAGAATTTAAGTAAAAATTTGAAAAAAATAAAAATAATCAATCAATCAATCCCTAGACAACTAATATATGTCAGATGCTAGGAAGACAGAAATGACTGAGATCTCGTCCCTCCCTTCAAGGGATTCATAATTTAGTGCAGGAGATAGAAACACAAACAGCTACAGTAAAATGTGATGACAGTGGAAACAGCAGTATGATAAGAGAACAGCAGGAAGAGGCAAAAGACCCTGAATTTGCTTAGAGTTCGAGGAAGTAAGTGAATTAGCTGAAGATCAACAGATAATCGGCAGAAAATTGAACAGCTGTGGAACAGCATGGAGGAGGAGTGTAAAAGACGGGCATCATTTATTGAAATGAACGTTCAGTGTAGATGAGTGCAAGACACTGGTGGAAGCAAGAGATGATGCTAGAAAGGTAAAACTGAGTTCAAATGACAACACACTTTGTTTACCACATTAAAGAGTTGGGCTTATTCTGCTAAGCGATTGAGGAGCTTACTGAAGAGCTTTAAGCAGACCAAGTAATATGAAAAATTGTTTTAAAAGCTGGTAAGAGAGAAGAGGGTGGCTTTGGAGGAAGCAACTCAGGAGTTAGGAAGACCAGTTATGAGACCACCGCCATTTATGATGAGGGAGTGACTAATATAGCAAGGATGGTAATGAAGAGGAGGGACAGATTTGAAAAAAAAAAAGAAATAGAATTAATAGAATATGATTATGCTGATTTGGGGCAGGAGAAGGAAAGGAACAACAAAAAGATCATTCCAGATTTCTGAATTGGTGGCTGGATAGATGTCACTAGAATTAACTGAAACAGGGATGCCTATGTCAGCCATTGGGTGGCTCAGTCGGATGAGCAAGTAACTCTTGATTTCAGCTCAGGTCATGATCTTACAGTCATTGGATAGAGCCCTACATCAGGTTCTGTGCTGAAAGCTTAGAGCCTGCTTGGGATTCTCTCTCTCCCTCTTACTCTGCCCCTCCTCCCCTCACATGCACATTCTCTCTATATATATCAAAAGAACACAAATAAACATTTGTTTTAGACCCTCGAGAAAGTTAGGATAGAAGGAGCACACTTAAACATCATAAAAGCCATTTATGAAAAGCCCACAGCTAATATCATCCTCAATGGGGAAAAACTGAGAGATTTTACCCTGAGATCAGGAACACGACAGGGATGTCCACTCTCACCGCTGTTGTTTAATACAGTGTTGGAAGTGCTAGCATCAGCAATCAGACAACAGAAGGAAATCAAAGGCATCAAAATTGGCAAAGATGAAGTCAAGCTTTCACTTTTTGCAGATGACATGACACTATACATGGAAAACCCGATAGACCCCACCAAAAGTCTGCTAGAACTGATACATGAATTCATCAAAGTCACAGGATACAAAATCAATGTACAGAAATCGGTTGCATTTTTATACACCAATAATGAAGCAACAGAAAGACAAATAAAGAAACTGATCCCATTCACAATTGCACCAAGAATCATAAAATACCTCAGAATAAACCTAACCAAAGATGTAAAAGATCTGTATGCTGAAAACTATAGAAAGCTTATGAAGGAAATTGAAGAAGATACAAAGAAATAGAAAAATATTCCATGATCATGGATTGGAAGAATAAATATTGTTAAAATGTCAATACTACCCAAAGCAAGCTACACATGCAATGCAATCCCAATCAAAATTGCACCAGCATTCTTGAAACTAGAACAAGGAATCCTAAAATTTGTATGGAACCACAAAAGATCCCAAATAGCCAAAGTAATACTGAAGAAGAAAACCAAGTGGGAGGCATCACAATCCCAGACTTTAGCCTCTACCACAAAGCTATAATCATCAAGACAGTATGGCATTGGCACAAAAACAGACACATAGACCAATGGAATAGAACAGAGACTCCAGAATTGGACCCACAAATGTATGGCCAACTAACCTTTGACAAAGCTGGAAAACTGACAGTCTCTTTAACAAATGGTGCTGGGAGAACTGGACAGCAACATGCAGAAGAATGAAACTAGGCCACTTTCTTACACCATGCACAAAAATAAACTCAAAATGGATGAAGGACCTGAATGTGAAACAGGAAACCATCAAAACCCTAGAAGAGAAAGCAGGAAAAAAACCTCTCTGACCTCAGCTGCAGCAATTTCTTACTCATCACATCTCCAAAGGCAAGGGAATTAAAAGCAAAAATGAACTATTGGGACCTCATGAAGATAAAAAGCTTCTGCACTGCAAAGGAAACAGTCAACAATACTAAAAGGCAACCGACAGAATGGGAAAAGATATTTGCAAATGACATATTGGTTAAAGGGCTAGTATCCAAAATGTATAAAGAACTCATCAAACTCCATACCCAAAAAAACAAATAATCCAGTGAAGAAATGGGCAGAAGACATGAATAGACACTTTTCTAAAGAAGACATCCAGATGGCCAACAGGCACATGAAAAGATGCTCAACGTCACTCCTCATCAGGTAAATACAAATCAAAACCACACTCAGATACCACATCACGCTGGCCAGAGTGGCTAAAATGAACAAATCAGCATACTATAGATGCTGGAGAGGATGTGGAGAAACAGGAATCCTCTTGCACTGCTGGTGGGAATGCAAACTGGTGCAGCTGCTCTGGAAAACAGTGTAGAGGTTCCTCAAAAAATTAAAAATAGATCTACCCTATGACCCAGCAATAGCACTGCTAGGAATTTACCCAAGGGATATAGGAGTGCTGGTGCATAGGGGCACTTGTACCCCTGTTTATACCAGCTCTTTCAACATAGCCAAATTATGGAAAGAGCCTAAATGTCCATCAACTGATGAATGGATAAAGAAATTATGGTTTATATACACAATGGAATACTACTTGGCTAAAGAAGATGTGGTTTGGAGGGGGTAGTCAAGATGGTGGAACAGCATGTAAGTTTTTTGTGTGTCTCGCATCCATGAAACACAGCCAGACCAACATTAAACCATCCTTCACACCTAGAAAACTGATTGGAGGACTAACACAACAATCTGCACAACCTGAACAACAGAATTCAACAGGTATGCAGCGCAGAGAGGTGAACTTGGGGAGTGAGAAGCTGCAGCAGACAGGGAGCTGCTTTTGCAGGTGGAGAGCGGACAGAGACAGGGGCAGGAGGAGAATACGGGAAAAGCACCCCTCCCCAAAAGCAGCTGGAGAGAAAGTGAAAAATTGGAAACAGCCACAGGAGCTAAACTAAAAAGGGAGAAAGGAGAAAGGAGAGGGTTTAAACTCCATTAAGACTGTAAACAAGGGGAGAGCAAAGGCTGCAACTCCACAGCTCAATACCTGGTGGTGCTCTGGTGGGAAAAGCGAATCCCCAGGAGCAGAATGGGGTCCGGGAGGTTCTCAGGCCACACGGGGAAAAGCAGTTCCACTGCTGGAAGGGCATTTGGTAGAGACTATTGAAGCCACCTGGTCCCAGCAGACCCCAGAAAATGGCCACATTCACTGGTGCTGGAACAAGGTCGTTAAGGGTGAAGGCTGGTGCCAGATGTGTGTTGTGATTTTCCATAATTCCTGAAACGCTGCTGCTACCCTATCTCACAAACTTTTTCTGGGGCAGGCTGGCACCTGGCCGCGGTCTTGGGGCACTGGCAGCAGCAGGGTCCATCAAGCATTCCTGGGTGCATCTAACATTCAGCCACTGCTCGGTGAGACCCTCCCGCAGAGGGGAGGAATGCGTCAAAGCCCCAGTCTTTCAGAAGTAAGAGACCGGGGAAAACAGCCACATCTGAGACAAAACTAGGGAGAGAGGTACTGCCTGGGGCTTGGTAATGGACAGTGAAAAAGCGGGGAGTGTTTGAAAGCTGAAGACAGAGGACAGGTGCGTGATTGCTGATTGGGGAGAACAGAGTTCTGATACTAGAGACTAGGTAGCTGGTGACGCCATTTTCACCACTCCCGCGCATGCGCATATGCACATACAAGCACCACAACACTCCATCCCAGTAGGCTAGCAGTGCTATATAGTGGAGAACAGAGAGGTTACACTGAGCCCCACCCAACTGGGCCAACCTCCCTCTTCAAGAACACAAGTCTCACCACCTGCTTAGTTCCTAGACTATAAAGCACTTCATAGTCTGATTTCTAGGGGAAAACGAAGTAATTTCAGTCCTATTTCAATCTGTTAGCAGGTCCATCTATTCAATTTTCTTTTTTCTTCTCTTTTTCATTTCTTTTCCTTGAATACAGAAAGAGAAAAAAATCATTTTTATTTTCAATCTTTATTAAAAGTATTTTTCTTTAATTTTTTTCTACTATATTCTTTAATTTTGTGTAAATTTTTTCAAATTCTATTTTACTTTCATCATTTCATTTTAGTCTACTTCAGTGTATTCATTTTTTTCAAATTCTGAAATGATTTCCATTTTTTATTCCCCTTTTTTTTCTCTAATCTGTCAAACCACTTTCAACACCCAGACCAAAACATACCTAGGATCTAGCATCATTTATTCAATTTTGTGTGTGTGTTTTTCATTTTTTCATTTTCATATTTTTTCATTTTAATTTTTTTAATTTTAATTTTTCTACATTAATTCACTTTCTCCCTTCAAAATGACAAAATTAAGGAAGTCACCCCAAAAGAAAGAGCATGAAGAAACGACAGCTAGGGATTTAGCCAACACAGATACAATCAAGATGTCTGACCCAGAATTTAGAATCACACTAAGAATACCAGCTGGAGTTGAAAATAGACTAGAATCCCTTTCTGTGGAGATAAAAGAACTAAAAACTAGTCAGGATGAAATAAAAAATACTATAACTGAGTTGGGGCGCCTGGGTGGCGCAGTCGGTTAAGCGTCCGACTTCAGCCAGGTCATGATCTCGCGGTCCGGGAGTTTGAGCCCCGCGTCAGGCCCTGGGCTGATGGCTCAGAGCCTGGAGCCTGTTTCAGATTCTGTGTCTCCCTCTCTCTCTGCCCCTCCCCCGTTCATGCTCTGTCTCTCTCTGTCCCAAAAATAAATAAACGTTGGAAAAAAAAAATACTATAACTGAGTTGCAATCATGGATGGATGCCACGGTGGCAAGGATGAATGAGGCAGAACAGAGAATCAGCGATATAAAGGACAAAATTATGGAGAATAATGAAGCAGAAAAAAAGAAGGACATTAAGGCAAAAGAGCACAATTTGAGAATCAGAGACATCAGTGACTCATTAAAAATGAACAACATCAGAATCATAGAGGTCCCAGAAGAGGAAGAGAAATAGGGTAGAAGGGTTATGTGAGCAAATCATAGAGAAGACTTTCCTAACCTGGGGAAAGACACAGACATCAAAATCCATGAAGAAGAGGACCCCCATTAGATTCAACAAAAACCAACCATCAACAAGGCACGTCATAGTCAAATTCACAAAATACTCAGGAAAGGAGAGAATCATGAAAGCAGCAAGGGAAAAAAAGTCCCTAACCTACAAGGGAAGACGGATCAGGTTTGCAGCAGACCTATCCACAGAAACTTGGCAGGCCAGAAAGGAGTGGCAGGATATATTCAATATGCTGAATCAGAAAAATATGCAGCCAAGAATTCTTTATCCAGCAAGGCTATCATTCAAATTAGAAGGAGAGATAAAAAGTTTCTCAGACAAACAAAAATTAAAGGAGTTTGTGACCACTAAACCAGCCCTGCAAGAAATTTTAAGGGACTCTCTGAGGGGAGACAAGATGAACATATAAACAAACAAAAAAACAAACAAACAAACAAATAAATAAATACCAAAAGCAACAAAGATTAGAAAGGACCAGAGAACACTACCAGAAACTCCAGTTCTACAAGCATCATAATGGCAATAAATTCCTATCTTTCAATACTCACTCTAAACGTCAATGGACTCAATGTTCCAATTAAAGACATAGGGTAATAGAATGGATAAGAAAACAAGATCCATCTATATGCTGTTTACAAGAGACCCACTTTAGACCTAAAGACACCTTCAGATTGAAATTAAGGGGATGGAGAACCATCTATCATGCCAATGGTCAACAGAAGAAAGCTGGAGTAGCCATACTTATATCAGACAATCTAGACTTTAAAATAAAGACTGTATCAAGAGATGAAGAAGGGCATTATGTCATAATCAAAGGGTCTATCCACCAAGAAGTCCTAATAATTGTAAACATTTATGCACCAAATGTGGTAGAACCCAAATACATAAATCAATTAATCACAAATACAGAGAAACTGATTGATAGTAATACCATAATAGTAGGAGACTTCAACACCACACTCACAACAATGGACAGATCATCTAATCAAAAAATCAACAAGGAAACAATGACTTTGAATGACACACTGGACCAGAAGGACTTAACAGATATATTCATAACATTTCATCCTAAAGCAGCAGAATATACATTCTTCTCCAGTGCACATGGAACGTTCTCCAGAATAGACCATATACTGGGATATAAATCAGCCCTCAACAAGTACAAAAAGATCAAGATCATACCGTGCATATTTTCAGACCACAACGCTAAGAAAATCGAAATGAACCACAAGAAAAAATTTGGAAATGTAACAAATACTTGGAGGTTTTGGGTTGTGGTGTTATCATTTTCATTGGCTTCCATGTACTTTTAAGTTTCCTCTTTAACTTCTTGGTTAGCCCATTCATTCTTTGGTAGCATATTCTTCAGAAGTTTCAGGATATAAAATCAACACACAGAAATCGGTTGCATTCCTATACACCAATAATGAAGCAACAGAAAGAGAAATCAAGGTATCAATCCCATTTACAATTACACCAAAACCCATAAAATACCTAGGAATGAATCTAAGCAAAGAGGTGAAAAATCTATACACTGAAAACTATAGAAAGCTTATAAAAGAAATTGAAGAAGACACAAAAAAAATGGAAAAAGATTCCATGCTCATGGATTGGAAGAACAGATATTGTTAAAATGTCAATACTACCCAAAGCAATCTACATATTCAATGCAATCTCTATCAAAATAACACCAGCATTCTTCACAGAGCTAGAACAAATAATCCTAAAATTTGTATGGAACCAGAAAAGACCCTGAAGAGCCAAAGCAATCTTGAAAAGGAAAACCAAAGCAGGAGGCATCACAATCCCGGACTTCAAGCTATACCACAAGGCTGTAATCATCAAGACAGTATGGTACTGGCACAAAAACAGACACTCAGATCAATGGAACAGAATAGAGAACCCAGAAACAGACTCACAAAAGCATCGCCAACTAATCTTTGACAAAGCAGGAAAGAATATCCAATGGAATAAATACAGTCTCTTCAGCAAGTGGTGCTGGGAAAACTGGACAGCGACATGCAGAAGAATGAACCTGGACCACTTTCTTACACTATACACAAAAAGAAACTCAAAATGGATGAAAGACCTCAATGTAAGACAGGAAGCCATAAAAATCCTTGAGGAGAAAGCAGGCAAAAACCTCTTTGATCTTGGCCGCAGCAACTTCTTACTCAACCTGTCTCCAGAGGCAAGGGAAACAAGAGCAAAAATGAAATATTGGGACCTCATCAAAATAAAAACTTCTGCACAGTGAAGGAATCAATTAGCAAAACTAAAAGGCAAGTGATAGAGTGGGAGAAGATATTTGCAAATTACATATCATATAAAGGGTTAGTATCCAAAATCTATAAAGAACTTATCAAACTCAACACCCAACAAACAAATAATCCAGTGAAGAAATGGGCAAAAGACATGAATAGACACTTCTCCAAAGAAGACATCCAGATGGCCAACCGACACATGAAAAAATGCTCAACATCACTCATCATCTGGGAAATACAAATCAAAACCACAATGAGATACCAACTCACACCCGTCAGAATAGCTAACATGAACAACTCAGGCAACGACAGATGTTGGTGAGGATGCAGAAAAAGAGGATCTCTTTTGCATTGTTGGTGGGAATGCAAGCTGGTGCAGCCATTCTGGAAAATAGTATGGAGGTTCCTCAAAAGACTAAAAATAGAACTGCCCTATGACCCAGCAATTGCACTACTAGGTATTTATCCAAGGAATACAGGTATGCTGTTTCGAAGGGACACATGCCCCCCAATGTTTATAGCTGCACTATCAAAAATAGCCAAAGTATGGAAAGAGCCCAAATGTCTGTCGATGGATGAATGGATAAAGAAGAAGTGGTATATATATACAATAGAGTATTTCTTGGCAATCAAAAAGAATGAAATCTTGCCATTTGCAACTACGTGGATGGAATTGGAGGTTATTATGCTAAGTGAAATTAATCAGTCAGAGAAAGACAAATATCATATGACTTCACAAGGACTTTAAGAGACAAAATAGATGAACATAAGGGAAGGGAAACAAAAATAATATAAAAACAGGGAGGGGGACAAAACATAAGAGACTCATAAATATGGAGAACAAACAGAGGGTTACTGGAGGGGTTGTGGGAGGGGGAATGGGCTAAATGGGTAAGGGGCACTAAGGAATCTACTCCTGAAATCATTGTTGCACTATATGCTAATTTGGATGTGAATTATAAAAAAATAAAATAAATAAAACAAAAGAAAAGAAAAGAAAAAAGAAAAGAAAAGATGCGGTTATACATACAATGGAATACTACTTTGCATTGAGAAAGAATGATATCTGGCCATTTGTAGCAACCTGGATGGAACTGGAGAGTATTATGCTAAGTGAAATAAGTCAGGCAGAGGAAGACAGATACCATATGTTTTCACTCATATGTTGATGCTGAGAAACTTAACAGAAGACCAGGAGGGAGTGGAAGGGGAAAAAAAGTTACAGAGAGGGAAGGAGGCAAACCATAAGAGACTCTTAAATACTGAGAACAAACTGAGGGTTGATGGGGAGTGGGGGAGAGGGGAAAGTGGGTGATGGGCATTAAGGAGGGCACCTGTTGGGATGAGCACTGTGTGTTTTATGGAAACCAATTTGACAAGAAATTATATATAAAAAAACACATTTGTTTTAAAAAAGAATTAACTGAAGCATAGAAACTATAACAATGTTCTAAAGGTTATCAAATATAATGAGTTTGATCCTGAGATGCCCATGTGCCATCCAAGAGCACAAACATCCAAATACCCAGCACAATGAATGTGTAGAGCGAGGGGATGGGTGGAATTTGGAAATACAAATTCAATGGATGGTAGTTAAATCAGGAGAATGAACAGAGAAAGAAGAGAAGGGCCTGAGGACAGCACCCTGGAAAATACACATTCAAGGGGCTATATAAATGGGAAATATTTGGAACAGCCATTTTTGGAAATAAGTGGGAGAAAAGGCCAGGGAAAAGTATTGAGATTATTATTATTTTTTAATTTTTTTAAATGTTTATTTATTTTTAGAGAGAGAGGCAGAGCACGAGCAGAGAAGGGAGAGAGAGAGACAGGGAGACATAGAATCCGAAGCAGGCTCTAGGCTCTGAGCTGCCAGCACAGAGCCCGATGTGGGGCTCAAGCCCATGAACTGTGAGATCATGACCTGAGCCAAAGTCGGACACCCAACAGACTAAGCCACCCAGGTGCCCCAAGTATTGAGATTATTAAATGGCATTGAGCTTGGCCTGAAATGGAAAATTTACTTCTGTAGGGGTTCTATCCATAAGGCTGTATGAGTTTACATAGCAATTTTAGGCGACCCAAAAGAATAGGTGAATTGACCATAGTAGGAAGTTTTCTGGGCATATAAGTCAGAGGGAAGCAATGTCAAAAGATTTGAAGGCACACATTTTTTCTGTTGTAAAAACAATAAAAGTACATTTTGGGAAATAGGAAAAATCTTCACATTTCCACCATCTACACAGCTCATGTCTTGATTAGTTTATTGCCCTCTATATGATGTACATAATTGCAACCATGGTTTACATATAATCACCCATACTTTTATTTTCTTTCTTTCTTTTTTAATGTTTATTTATTTTTGAGAGAGAGAGAGAGAACACAAAGAGGGGAGGGGCAAAGCAAGGGGGACAGAGGATCCGAAGCGAGCTCTGTGCTGACGGCAGTGAGTCTGATGTGGGGATCTAACTTACGAACCTGAACTACAAGATCATGACCTGAGCCAAAGCTGGAAGCCCAACCAAGTGAGCCATACAGGTCCCGCTATCCTTTCATTTTAATTAAACATTATAATATAAGCATTTTCCATGTTGTAGAATAACTATTATAATTAATCAATGGGTTCATAATAAGTGATTCAAATAACAATTTTGGAATACTCTGGATCACAGATCAAGATCCTCATTTTTGTGAAACTAAAGAGGAGGATTGCAAAACATCAACTAAATTACCAGGAATAAAGAGGGAAATGACTCATTTTTGTCTTACTGTTAGAGACCCAGGGTATTCTGATTTCTCGTTTTGATGGTGCAACCATCACTCTTCCCTTTTGCCAACTGCATTCCTCAACCATTTGAAATTGGGAATATTAACATAAGTTTGTTCAGTGTAGAGATCAAGGTCTGTCAGTGCAAGAGTTATATTAGATGGCTCTTCCTCCACCCTCAGAACCAGGCCTTCTTTTTACAAGTGTATCGAGAAGATACTCGATATATTCTTATCCTACATACAAGATAAGAAAGTTATAAAATTTCATTTGTTCTCATTTCTCTACCCTCTTGTTTTCTCCTGGTTGGAAAAGATTGGTTTTTAAGTCTGTTGAAAGACGAGATGATTTAGCGCAGTAAGAATTTATTTTACCTTTTTGCTGAACCCCTGAAGTCTTCCCTGGCAAGCATGGATCCAAAGACACATGAAGAAAAATTCTCATTGTTCAACTTAGAATTAAAGATGTGCTAAAATTGGCAAAAATCAAAATACATACTAAGAATCCTGAGCCTGTATTTATGATGGTGAGTACTGTGTTAATGGGTCATTAGAAACATGGTCTTGATCTATCATCTGGAGTATCCCCAAATTGAAAATAATTATAACTGTAATTACATAAAATTTGTATTATATAAAAGCTATGTTACAACATCAAAAATGCTTCCATTATAATGCTAAATTATACTGTTAAATTAAAATAATCAATGATCATATGTAAACTATGGTTGCAATTATGTACATCATGTGGAAGGCAATACACCATTCCAGACATGAGTTGTGTAGATGGTGGGAATATGAGGATTCTCCACCTCTATTTTCCAAAATGTAGTTGTACTGCTTTTACAATGAAAAGAAAATTCGTCTATGCTTGGCACAGCAAGGAAATATGTAAAGCACATTCAATAGATATGATCCTGTACCACGAGAGTTTATAAGTCTTTTCTACTCTAATGACCTTCAGATCTGCTCTACTTCGAAAATCAAGCCCTGAACCCTGTCACTCACTGTCTGGAACAGCTAAGACTCTGAAATCTTAAATCCTGTATTCCATCCTCAGACCACAGTGGCCTGTCTTTCTAGCTTTTTCACGTCTTTACCACGATACCAGCTTTTCAACATCATTGAGACCTCTAGCTCTCTCAGTCTCACTTTATTACTGGAAGACCCCATTACTCCTCCCTTCACCTTGCCAGATCCTTGACTCTTCAATTCCATCCTGGATGACTGATACTCTTTTCATATTCCTTTGTCTAAATTCCAAGGTATATATATTTTCCCCCACAGATGCATTATACTGGAAAAACATCTAATCTTACAGGTCTGAACCCCAATCAGGAGGCAACTTTGACGACTACATAGGCAGACATTGGTAACTACCTCCTCTATATCCTTCTTCTTTACTAGAATCTGATTTTCTTTTGCATACTATATGCATAGCCTAAGATTACTCTCTTAAAAATAGAGCTAACTCTTTTTAGATGTAAATGAGATATACTCAGTAGTCATCTGCATAGGTGTTCCAGAAAGCTCTTTAAAGGAAGCTGACTCTTTTGGAAGATGTGCTCCTTTGGGCCTTTCTCATTTCTTCCCTCTTCATGCCTTTAACCTGAGATATAATGGCTGGAGCTTCAGCAGAAGTTTTACAACCATGAGGAAACCTGCATGCTGGGGATAGTGGAACAGAAACCTAGAAGGAGCTTGGGCACATTTTATTGTATAATTATTGTATTGTATAATGATGTGTTGTATAATTATGTGTTGTATAATTATAACATGGACTTTTTTACATGAAAGAAAATAAACCTCTATTTTTTGAAGTCATTGCTATCAGGTAATTGTTACTAACTTGGCAATTCCTAATAAATACACTTTCATTCATTCACTCATTACCATGTATTTGCTGCCTGCTTATTTTAACATCAACCTCATGTTAGAATATAGGTAACAACAGAAAAAATATAAGAATAGTTTTATAGTAAAAATATATCTCTACTTCATCTATTTAAGGAAAGACAGATATATCTTAAAAATTAAGATTAACTTCATGGCAATATAGGATATATAATGTATAGTATATACATTAAAAATGTAGGCAATAAGTACTGAGGATTTTCAAAGATGGCAGAGGTGATCTGTGAGCTGCAGTGGTTGAGAAAGAAAGTGATGAGACTTGAGTTGAACCCCCACCCCCCCAAAAAAGGATGGGGATTGGGTTAAAGCATTTCTCCTCATGCTACAAGAAAAATTATGAGCAATGGATCAGAAAGGAAAGTAAAAACCATAAATTCAGGAGGTACTAAAGACCAGTGGCTGGCTGGACTGATTCTGCTGTGAGTCCTTAAGTAAGATAGTCAGCCTCTCTCTCTGTTCTGGAACTTTCCCTCCTTCAAAAACACCACATATTTATAGCAGGCTTGGGGATTGTTGGTTGAACTCTGTACAACACTCTCAGTGGCACAGGAGTTTTATGATAGTAGAATATTGACCTTTCCTCATAAGGTTATAAGAATATAAGAATAACAAATTATGTGGGATTAATATTTCATAGCCCTTCGTCTTCATGTCTTAAATGGTCAGCCAATGCCTATGGTGCTTGTGCTGAATGAAATAACTCTTTGTGGTGTACTTTATCAGGTCCTCCCTGATGTGGTAGGAACTGCCTGTGGCTTCATTTTTCTCAGTGAGTGTGCCTTACTTACTGTTTTTGTCCTGTTGTGCTGTATTGGCTAATGTATCATGTTGTCACTAAAGGTTTCGTTGTAATACTTTACCAAATGTCATAACCAGAATACATTCCTCTTCCTATAATCACAGTTCAGAAAGCTACACTGGCAATTCAGTCCCTTAAGTTACCTATAGGCAGTATTTAACCATCTATGCACCACTGATACAAGAAAATCACTCAGTGCAGTAAAAACCAATACATTTCTATTTCCCCATTTTCTCCCCAGTACAGATCCTAACATGCCTCTAAGCCTCCAGTTAACTGACCCTTCTCCTCTGTACTTTCTTTTCTCATGAATCAGTTCCTGTTTCTCCAAGTCTTTAATGATATTAAATGGTGTTTCTCAGATTTCTTCTACAGTCATTTAGTATTTCAGCATAAAGCTAATCTTTCAGTAATTCAATGCTTTGACTAAAGGCCTTACCCTGCACAAACACTCTTAACTTGTTTTTATTTTGACCAACTGATTTCATTTTCTAAAGCCTGGTGCTGTTTAAGAAAAAAAAAATATTACAAGATGTCTTCTGGGCACGTGAGAGACCAAACTTATAGAACGTGGGAGAAAGGCTGGTGGGAGGCTTTTGGGAGATGGGAGAGAACAGATCTTTATCCATTCCTGTTCCAAGATGAGGACTGATGTCCTCACACTTATTTTGTTTCTGCTTCAGACCTGGGAGCACATAGCAAAGATTAGGGTTCTTCTCTAATTGGAAGCCAGTAAAGGCAACCATTTTCACCATGAGAACAATCATTTAGGCAATGGCATTCGCTTCACATGGCCCTATCAAAAACAAGCATGAAGAGTCTTAAGTCCATAGATAAGTTTACCAGCCTCAATGTTAAGTATAAAGGGAAAATCCTATAAATGATATTTAAAGGCAAACCTTTTTGACTTCGGACTACTACAATATGCAATTGTACACTGCATATTCCCACTCAAGATCTTAAAACAAATGAAAAGTTAACTATTATATGGTAATCAAAGCCCATAACAGCTGTGAGAGAAAATTCTCCACTTTCTACCAGGAAGATTAGAGGCTGTTTCTAACAAGGCAAAAACCAGTTATTAATGTTTTCGAGTTAAATAAAGACTTTGTGTTATTGGGGATGTGTAAGCAATTAACTCTTGCATCACACACAGGATACATAAAGTGGATTGTAGGAGAGTGGGTAGGGGCCTAAGTAGAGCTCTATTTATCCACACCTAAACTCAGTTCTTGCCTTGCAGGGAAACATCTATCCCAAGATACCCTAAATGAGATTCAAGATACTTCAAACCCCTTTTCACAGAGAATCAGTGTGGATTGAGGATCTAGACAGAGTGTTTCAAATACTTGCTCTATCACTTACTGGCTGTGGATCATGAGCAATTTTCTTGGAGAGGGAAAGGGAAAGATTGCCCATTAGCCATATCCTCCCAGAGCGGCTAAATATTCTAATCCACCTGGATGAGCCACCCCTGCAAATTTTGCAAGAACTTTGGTAATCCAGCCATGGAAAGGAGTAGGATATGTGAGGGGAAGGGGGCTGGGGGTAGTGAACCTTCTCTTCCTCATTCCTGCTTGCCACTGACAACCGTGTGTGTGTGTGTGTGTGTGTGTGTGTGTGTGTGTGTGTGTGTGAGATTTTCCACAACAGTATCTGTCTTTCCAAGGCAGAGGAACAAAGCAAGGACTTCCTTTCTTCTTTTTTTTTTTTTTTTTATTATTTTTTTATTTTTTTATTTTTATTTTTTTTTTCAACGTTTATTTATTTTTGGGACAGAGAGAGACAGAGCATGAACGGGCGAGGGGCAGAGAGAGAGGGAGACACAGAATCGGAAACAGGCTCCAGGCTCTGAGCCATCAGCCCAGAGCCCGACGCGGGGCTCGAACTCACGGACCGCGAGATCGTGACCTGGCTGAAGTCGGACGCTTAACCGACTGCGCCACCCAGGTGCCCCAAGGACTTCCTTTCTTAAAATACTATCTTCAGCGCCTGCCATTTCACCAAGACTCTGAGAGTCTGTAGTGGATACATGGAGAGCTGCCCAGATCCCCCTGCAGGCTGAGCCTCTCATCCCCTCTGCCACTGGGAGAACTGCCTCCTGACAACTCACAGCTGACTCTTTCCCCAGGAATTGCCCTCAAAGGGAGCTTCCGTGTTCTCCTGTGGGAGCCCATAACCAGCGACTACTTGACCTGGGGGTATAAACACCCTGTGCCTTCTCCTTAACTGAGAAAAGGCCAATCCAGTTCTGGAACTCTGCAAGGGATCTGCTGAGACCTCTGTTGAAGCTGCATCATAATTGAAGTCTTCTTCTGTCTACTCTGAATGGATGCTGGCTCTTCCCTTTTCCCTCACTCCCTAATAGGTGTTCCTGAGAGTTCTCCCCAGTTCACTTTGGCATGCAAATCTCTATCTCAGAGCCTATGTCAGTGAAACTCAGCCTACAAAAGTGGCCTTCAACAATATTGGGCAGAGTATGGTAGAACCATGCTGCTGGCAAGATTCATGACCATCCACTAATCACATGCACAGCTGCCAGGGAGGCAGCATGCTGTGAGTATCTGCTCACTAAAGGCTGACTGGAGACCTGCATTTATCATAGAAGCAGTCTAGTAGAGGAATTAAGCACCTGGCGTCTCAAGCCAACTTCTCAGGTGGAATCTCACCTCTTTGCCACTTGATGGTTATAGGTCCTTGGACAAAGTCCTTAATCTCTGTGTAGCTTAGCATCTGTCCTTTATAATAGTACCTACCTCATATACATGTGTGTATATACATATATATACATACATATATATAAATATAAATATACATATATGTATATACATATATCTATATAAATACACACACATATATAGTATCTACTTAATAAATTTGTTGGGAGGATTAACGGAGTCAACACGTGTAAAGAGCTTAAATTAGTCCTGGAAGATGGTATACACTCAGTAAAACATAAAACATAACACATCTGGATAACTCATATGTGTATCTGTATTTAAGAACATCCAGGTTAGGGGCGCCTGGGTGGCTCAGTCGGTTAAGTGTCTGACTCTTGGTTTTTGGCTCAAGTCATGATCTCACAGTTTCGTGAGTTTGAGCCCCATGTCAGCCTCTGCACCGACAGCCTGGAGGCTGCTTGGGGTTCTCTCTCCCTCTCTGCCCCTCTAGCCAACTCTCTACCCAATTCGTGCTGTTTCTCTTTCAAAATAAATTTTAAAAAACATAAGTAAACTTAAAAATAAAAAATAACATCCAGGTTATCAGAGTACTTGAATCCATTGCATATATTCATCTCCATTATTTAATATACTAAATTCCTTGAGGGCAAAGATAATGTACTTAATGATTAAATAAATACTAACCCACAGTTCATACATTTGTACATATCTATGTATTTGTAAAAGCATGTGTGCATATAAAGTACGACTATGTGTCAAGCTGCCTCTCTAAAACTCTACGTATGCAAGGATACCATATAAAGAGAATCAGAGATGTAATGACCCTAGGCAAAGGAGCTAGAAAGAACAGAGGCACTGAGCTCTCCATTGTGCACTCCACTGGTCTGCACTCTCCCCTTAGGCTCTGATCCCTTACTTTGAGAAGGATTCTTTAGCAAACAAAGGAACACATTAGAGAACAGGACCTAGGTCTTGACCTGAATAGTTCTGGCTCCTATCTATGGAGACAAAGGGTTAGTCTGCATATTTGATGCTTGCAATTGTGATGATTTTTAAGATAGTAACTGATGTGTTATCATCATGCAAGGGTTGAAACAGATTGAAGGCAGGACTGTAGGGAATCTAAGGGCAATCTGAGCTTACTGTAGGATGCAAAAGAGAAACCTGGTCCCAGCTCTTGAAAAAATGATTGCATGCTTTCCAAGTGTTTCTGCATTGTGTGATTCTGGGCTACATGTGCATAGAAAGAAGAATGGGGTGATAAAATGCCAGTCATTGTCCACTTCAAAAAATTCAGAATCCATCCCAGGGCAAGCTGAAAACTGGCCTGGAAAATAGCAACGGCAGGAGCATTGTTATCAAATACAAGGAACAATAACAATAATGAGCATTAGGAGGCTGTTTACAGGTTACAAAGTATTTTCAAACACAACATTTTCCATCTTCATCATGGAAAACCACCAAAGGAGTAGGTGTGTTTGATATTACCGCTACCTGCAAATGAAGGGACTTAAATTGGTTCAGAGAACTTCCCCAGGTCACACACCTGAGCCAGGACTGATGTGCAGTTGTCACTCCAAGCCCTGGGCACATTTCCCTAACTCCAACAGTACCTCAGTTTGAGGCTCGCTGCTCAGCTATTTCATCATAGATCATTAAGTATGTAAGGTAAGGAGTGAAGTCAGAAACGTGAACCACTTATACAGATATAGTATTTCTCCCACCCAGAACAAGGTCAGTCACTCAGTACCAGAGATTTTTTTTGTGCACTGAAGACCAAATGTGAGGGTTTTTTTTGGAGACTACCTGATTTAACCCATGGAACTAGAAAGCATTTTAGCATGTACGTATAGAACGTTTGTGTTCTCATACTTAATAAACCCAGCCTTTGTTTCCTATGAGACCAAAACCACTCTGAGACCAAGTTCCTACCTCAAGAACTTTGTAAGAAGTACACAGACCTCTTCACATATGAAGGTGAAGGAATTTGGAGTAAGGGGTAGGGCAACTGAATAGTGATCCCCTTAGAATTCTGGGCAGGAAAACAAGAATTTTTTATCACCTGTAATTGTCATGATGAATTCAAGCTCCTTGTGTCCCACCCTATCCCATGAACATTCACTATTTTTAACTGCCTGACATATGCATGGATCTATCTGAAGAAGCACCCATGACAGCAATTTTCAAGTATGATTTTTTAAATGTAAAAATCATAAATGTACAAGTTGCTGAAAAAAAGCTAAAAGAAACTCTAGAAAGGATTGTTAGGCTTACCTAAATGTTCAGGTGTATGACGCCTAAACCAAAGAAAAAGTAAAGCTTTCATATTCCATGAAGGAAATGTGGATTAAAACACTGCTTGTTTAATATTCTACTTAGTTTTCTCGAGCCTGTAAAGTCATTTTCATTTCTTAAACTTATTACCAAAGCCCAGAGAGAGGATTAAACCTCAATTTGTTAATAGGTTATACTTAAAGCTTAAATGTGTGATATATGATTGGGGAAAGTATATATTTGGTTGCTGCTATGTGGATCTCACATTGGTTCCAGTTTGATTTGTGAGAGGCTATTCTTAAGTTGCTCTACTTATTAGCTATTCTGATCTCTAGGGTGTCCATTTATGGCATGCCAGAGGGGAACATAACATTAAGAGCAGATTTTTCTTAGAGCAAAGTGGGAAATCTCCATGAACTTTTTAAACGGAACTTTGAATGCACTCCAATCTGCAACACATAATTATTTCATGCTGACTAAAATCAAGAAGAAGTAAATATGGGACTATACTCACAAATGTAATTACAAATTGCAACCTGTGCTTCATCACTGCCATCGACTCAAAGATACTCTTTGCTGGATTTCTTAAAATGATGACTCCTTATTTCTGTAACTTAATGGAATCTTGAGTATAATGTAACACTAGGTCATTTCTAGGCAATTTATGGTGCCTGGTGACACTTGTTGGAACTGGAGGAACATTTCTAATGACAAAATGTATTCACAAGCACACACAAATTTTTTTTTATCTTCTTTTTCCTCCTTTTCTATTTATTTAATAATTCCTTTTAAAAAAAGAATAGGAATAGTCTACAATAACTCCTGAATTCCTTTTCATAAGTGTTACTTAAACTCATCATTTTATAAATACAGCTTGAATTATTTTCACATAAATGTGTGATAACCCCATGTTTGTCAGAAAGAAGCTCATTTGCCACTTTCCTGTCCATTAGCCTCTGAGATACTGCCTCATATTTTCTATGTGTACCTGGCATCTTTCCATCTAGAAAAATGTCATATCATTTATAAATTTGAAGTTTTCAGTCATCTATAAAAAATTTAAATACACCCAATTCTAGTATTCATCCCAGGTACTCATTATTTGTACTTCTATATTATTTATAAATATTTTTTTAATTCTTCTTTTGTTTTAGATCTCCAAGCTAGTCATTTATCCATGTCAGAATTTGTTCTTCAATCCCCTGATAACTTCCTCAAAATTTTGCTCTGGCCAAATGTTTATTTGTATCCTTAGAGGAAAATAAACCTTTTCCCCAATAAATTATGCTTCTTGGGCACTTAATGAGTCTCTGTTTAATCTTGGTTTCCAACAGCTTTCCAGGTATAGAAATGAAACATTCTAGGCTGTTGTATACATTTCTGTGGCCCTTCCACTGGATGGAGGCCATTATGGAAGACTATCAAAAGTGTTCTAGCATAGTCCTGCAACTGCTATACAGTCCTTATCCTTTAATATTTAAATCAAATGTTATCTCCTCTGTGAAGTTTTCTATGACTCACCCTATTCCTATCATCGTGCTTGCATGAACAAAACCAAATATATTTGGGAATCAGTGAGTAGGAACACTTTTTCCTCAAAGTCCAGAGGGATATAAAACTGGTTGGATGAGTTCATAGAGACATTTTAAGGCAAACAGGTAGAATAATAGGAGAATTTTCGTTAAACAATATTGACCACCTATCTAAAGCACAGTGGCTTTAGATAGAATATGGACCCAGCTAACTGAATACAAATACAATTTTTTTAACATATAGGGCTATTCATGTACTCCATTTCTTCGTCAGTGAGCTTTTGTGGCTTGGGTCTCTTTAGGAATTTGTCAATTTCATATCAGTTTTTATAATATACTTTTCTTATCCCTTATTTTTTTAATGTTTATTTTTGAGAGAGAGAGACGGAGGGCAAGCTAGGGAGGGGCAGAGAGAGAGAGAGAGAGAGGGAGAAACAGAATCTGAAGCAGGCTCTGCTGAAAGCACAAAGCCCAACACAGCGCTCGAACTCACAGACCACCAGATCATGACCTGAGCCAAAGTTGGATGCTTAACCGACTGAGGCACCCAGGTGCCCCTCTTCTTACCCTTTAAATGCTGGTACTGATGGAAACCACATAAGGATAGACTCATTGAATGTGTAAGAAACAATTTAATTTGTTGGATCTGCAGAGAGGTTCCCTTTTGCTTTATAATATTGGTTATCCATGTTTTCTCCTTTTTCTTTTTTTTCCTGCTCAGTCTGGATAAAGTTTTACCAATTTTATTAAGCTTTCAAAAAAAGTTTTTTTTTTTAAATTTCATTGATTTTTCTCCATTGTTTTTCTGTGTACTCTTTCAGTCATTTCTACTCTTATCTCCATCATTTCCTTCCTTCTGCTTATTTTGAGCTAAACTTGCTCTTCTTTTTCAAGTTTTTTTAAGATCATTGATTTGAGACCTTTCTTCTTGTCTAATATAAGCACTTAATGTTATAAGTTTGTCTCTAAACACTGTTTTGGCTTCATCCCACAAGTTTTTATGTTGTATATTCATTTTCACTCAGTTCAAAATATTTGATAAATTTTCTTGTGATTTCTTCTCTCACCCATAGATTATTTAGAATGTATTATTCAAATTTCAGATTTTCCAGATAAAATTTGTGATTGATTTGTTGCTTAATGCCTGCTCTCCATCTGGTCCTGAGTTTGAAGTTGTGACTTTGATCTCACTGTCTGGGCTATAATGATAGGTTCCCTACTAGGATTTGATCCCTGAAATGTGCCCTCCAACTTCATACCCTATCCTCTTGCCCTTCAGTACTCTTCATGGGACTCATCTGGATGTGTCTGACTATCTTCTATCTGATGTAATAGAGGGATAATAAACAATGGTAGATTTGATAGGAAATCAAACACAGATCAGTTAAAAAAAACTACCAAAGTGCATTAAGGATTTGAAATACTTTAGATTAATAATACACACAGAGTAAACTTCTCCAGAAATAGTCACTGAGGAATAGGGCACTGAAAATATATAATCAGGTTTTACTCAAATTTAAGAATTAACAGGGTTGATAAGATCAAGGTATAGAGGACTTTCAATTATTAGTAGGACTCTTCTTTGAAATAACCCTACAATTCTTTCCAAATTATCTTCCCATTTTTCCCCATTGTCTTCTCAGTGCAGATATATAATGATTATGCGAATTAAATATTCTATTTGATACCAGAGTTACAACAGAGAATATTACCAGGTTGAGCAAAAGTGTAATCCCTATTCTTCTTCAATGACTATAATCACAATTATATAGAGAGGCAATTCCTTTAATATTGGTGATAATATAGTCCAGTCTATTTTCTAACTTTTCAAAACTTAAATTCATGTCATTAATGTTTCAGGTGTGAGAATTATAACAAGGAGAATTTTTTATTAAAAGTGACCTTATTTTTAAAAGATATATACTGAAATATATGTAGATAAAATGATATTTTTATAAAAATCTAAATGTAATTATTTATTTATTGGAAGAGATTATACTGGGAAAATTTTTCAATTAATCTCAAATGAAAAGTACAGGAAGAAAAACAGCTGAATTATATAGGATCTCGTGTCTATATCCCCTCCATATAAAGTCGTCAGACAGACATCTCACACAATGATACACAAACAAACCAATTCATAAACACATCCCTTAATCTGAAGAAAGTCATGATTGATATTCATGGAAGCCAGGCCCTACGAAATATATCCTCTAAATGGCATGGAACAAATTACCAACAACCAAAGGAGATGCTTAAACAGGCAATTAAAACGTGAGGATGTAGGGGCGCCTGGGTGGCGCAGTCGGTTAAGCGTCCGACTTCAGCCAGGTCACGATCTCGCGGTCGGGGAGTTCGAGCCCTGCGTCAGGCTCTGGGCTGATGGCTCGGAGCCTGGAGCCTGTTTCCCATTCTGTGTCTCCCTCTCTCTCTGCCCCTCCCCCGTTCATGCTCTGTCTCTCTCTGTCCCAAAAATAAATAAAAACGTTGAAAAAAAAGAAAAATTAAAAAAAAATAAATAAATAAAACGTGAGGATGCTACTTAATCTGATTATAGACAAAGCTGGGGCCTACCTTAGGTTGATCCCCTCTGTGCTTCCTAACTCATAATTCCCCTTCTAAGATAGCCTGAAAGAAGAGAAAATAAAGCAGCTTTGACTAATAAATTGGGTTATGTCTATATGTACAAACAAAAAGGGCGGCTTCTCAGCTAAATTTTCTCTCTCTATACTCAGGAAGCACAGGATCCTTACTCACTTGTAAAATATTTACAATTGTATATTTATATTACAATAATATTACAATAATAAATAATAAATAATAAATATTACAATAATATTTATCTTTAATACTGTGCATTTATTAATCTAGATATAGCACTAACTATATTTATAGGGTTTAAATTATCATAATTCATATCTGTAGAATTTGATGAAAAAAACTACAAAGACACCAGGTATTTCCATCAGTACTTTAATGGTAATTGATTTTTTATTTTTTTTTAAACGTTTATTTATTTTTGGGACAGAGAGAGACAGAGAATGAACGGGGGAGGGGCAGAGAGAAAGGGAGACACAGAATCGGAAACAGGCTCCAGGCTCTGAGCCATTAGCCCAGAGCCCGACGCGGGGCTCGAACTCACGGACCGCGAGATCGTGACCTGGCTGAAGTCGGACGCTTAACCGACTGCGCCACCCAGGCGCCCCATTAATTGATTTTTTAAATCAGCAAGTTAACTTGCAATGCTGCTGAAGGCAACCAATCAATTTTCCCACTGTTTTAAGCTATTTGTCATTTTGGGAAATGAAAAATAATTTTCTTGTAAAAAATTAAAACATACAATTTGCTTTTGGGATTAATGTTGTGACATTGTGTGGTATCACTAATTTAAGAGGATTAATTAAATTTTGCTAAAAGTCCTTGGATATTAGATTTTTAAAAATGTTTTATAATCATAAAATATATCTTAGACATAAAATCAGATTCCAATCTATAATCAGTATGGCTTAGGAAATTTGGCTGAACAATTAGGAAAAGGCAAGCAACAGGGGAAAAGAAAACAAATGGAAGGTTAGGGGGTGAGGTTTTAATTTTTAGAAAGGATAAAAACCAGTCCAATAGTCAAAACATGTGGTTATTTATTATAAACATAGTGGAGAGATTGAATTAAAAAAATCTTGCCTCGCTAGCCATCTGTCCACACTCTGTTTACTGCTGCTGCTCTGAGGAAAATAACTACATCCTGGGTTGAACCCAGGAGTACTGGGTTCATTATTATTAACATTCTCACTAATGTGCCTTAGTCGATCTTTCTGCAGTCTAGAAAAATATGATAAATAAAAGTCAGATGACAGAGTGTGGATTGATCAGATGTCATATTTATCATTTTGGGTTTTTTTTAAGTTTATTTATTTTTGAGATGGAGACAGAGAGAGTAAGCTGGGGAGGAACAGAGAGTGTGAGGGAGAATCTCAAGCAGGCTCTGCACTTTTAGTGAAGAGCCCTACACAGAGCTCAAACTCACAAAACTGTGAGATCATGACCTTAGCTGAAATCAAGAGTTGCATGCTTAACTGACTGAGCCATCCAGGAACCCCCCATTCTGCAATTCCTAACACCCCAGAATTCCATTTCAGTCTCAACAGGAATTAAAGAATACTAACATTATACTGTTCCAGTTTTTAAAATGAAGCCTGAAATACCACGTAGAGCAATGGCTGGGGAAGAAAACAACAATAAAATTTGTTTTGTTTGACAGTGACTGACAATAATATTATTGACCATGTCTGTCTATAAATACTATTGTATTGTGCAGCTCTTTCCCCTCAAGTATTATCTAGGTATGGAATTAGTTGATCAACTTGTTACCATGGATACTAAAAAATCTGACAAAGTGACCAAAATGTAGATTGTGGGTAAAACTGTATTGGTATTTGTTGCTTATTGGTATTTGTAACTCATGCTAGTACTCTGTCCTTCCTCATTAGAAAGAACAGCCTTAGGGAAGGGGTCCAATGTCCCCAGAGATTCTTATCCCCGTGGGTCCTGCTCTCACCTTTTACCTTCCTTGGCTCCACAGCTCTCTCAAGGTTCTGAACTCGTAGATTCTACTATCTACTTGCACAGGAATTTAATGATACCACCACTGGTCCCAACTGCTTGTCTCTGGGATACTTACATCTGATCTCTAGGGATTTACTAGTTTCTCTCTTTATCTAAAATAAGTTTGGAGAATGTTTTATTTTGTCTTAGCTTAAAAAATGCTTAACCCAGAAAATTAGGAGGAAAACAATGAATTTAAAAACAAAACTTCAAATTCTTGTTCTACCTTTAATTCACTATGGATCTTGAGTAAGTTACTTCACTTTTAATCATTCATTCAACCAACAGTTACTGAGGAACTACCATGTCAAATAGGCTTAGGCAACAGTTATGCAAAGAAAAATAGTAAATAATTCTGTTCTCAAGGAGCTCACAATGGTAAACAGATGATAGACATATACACCAATGTTTGCAAAGCTGGGTGACACAAATCACGATAGGAGGAAATTATGAAGTTCTTAGTGGGTCATCTAATCCAGACTGGGAAGCTCAGGGCAGGCTTCTAGGAGGAGAAGAGTCTGAGGTGAGGTCTTAAGGATGAGTAGGAGACAACCAGTTCAAGCAGGAATGAGGTGAGAGAGGGAGTGCAAAAGAAGGAAAGAGTGCAATGTTAATGGCCTTAAAAAGAGGACCATTCTACATTCAGCCATTCTACTTGACCCACCATGAAAAAGTGTCATGATAATATAAATGCCATTAATTAGCTTTTAAAGCCAAACTGCAGATAAAAGTATTGTTGATGGTTTCAGCATGGAATAATTAATAACATTAAATGTCAACATTATTTAAGCATATAAAAGAAAATTATTACATCTAACCTAATTCCACTCCTTGGTACTTACACAAGACAAATGAAATCATATTTCCAACAGAAACCAGAATAAATATATTATTAGCAACTTTATTCATATTAGCTCAAACTGGAAACAACTCCAATGCCTATTAACAGTGAAAGAGATAAGCAAATTATGTATATTTATACAATGTAATAATAATCAGTGATAAAAAGAAATCAACATTCAACAACATAGATGAATCTCAGACATTATACTGAGAGAAAAAGCCAGACATACACATAAAGGACAATACTGAGATTACATTTATGTGAAATTCTAGAAAGAAATCTACTCTGTGATAAAAAGATCAGATAAGTTTTTGCCTCTTGCAGGGGCAAGACACTGACTAGGAAGGAGCACAGGGGAAATTTATGGAGTGTTGAAAGTAATAGAGATGAGGGTCACACATGTGTATGCACTATTACAACTCATTGAATTGTGGTTTTCCTTTCTTGAGGGGTTGGCAGCAGGGTGGGAGGACCCTGTGCTTGCCTCATCCCACAAATGTGACTAGATGGCTATCAAATCATCTTAAGTGCCCCAGAGGTCAACCTGGAGACTGGCAGAACAGGCTCCACAGCTGAAGGTTGAGAGGAGGTCACATTGAGGAAGGTGGGAATTGTGGAGATGTGGTTTGAGAGAGAGACAGATAGTGGCCCCTATGGTGGGGAAGGAACAGAGGTCACAGAGTGGGGAGAGGGACCGGCTAGTACTTGGTAGAGTGAATGGGGAAGACGAGTCCCTATAGCAATTGGCTTGGAAAGCAAGAGGGGCCAATGAGTTCTTGCAACTAGCAGGGCTTAAAGCCTGGAGTTTTTGAGGACAGCAGGCTTGGCTGGGATAGAGCCTGGAGGGCATTGTGCCAGTCTTGGAGAGAAGGCAGGGCAAAGAGTCCACAGACAATGCAGCATGGAAACAGCAATCAGAAGAGCACCTAGAGCACACAGTGGGAGGTTGTTTGCTCATCTCAGAGCGTGTCCCAGAGAGGCAACATTCATGGAAATACCCCTTTGGGGGGTTCTCCTTTGGGAACAAAGGAACTGGAAGGCTCCATTTCCCTTGCCTGCCCCTAGCATAAGCAGAGGACCACCTGTGGCAACCAGCTCAGCCCTGACATTGGCTACCTAATTTGCCTGCACCAACCACCTTCCCCCACAACTCCAATAAAACTGCTTTCCCAGTCACACTTGCCTCAGTCCAAGCATGGCGGGGGCCCACCCCCAGAAGACTAGTACAAACCCTGCCAATACCACATCTCCCGACCCAGGAGTTTTGCAGGGCCTCAGATCCAGCAGCAGTGGCAACGGGTCTCATTCCACAAGCAGACCAGAGCACACCTAGTAAAAATGCACCACATTCAGGCCACTGACCAAACACTGCCCACAACAGGCAAAAAGAGCCTCTCAAGATGGCTGGTCTGAAAGATAAAGTGGCAGGATGAAACCACAGAGCACACACAACACACATTGGAAATACTCCCTGAAGTGCCAAGCCTTGGGGAACAGGGAACCCTATAGGAGCTCTTATTCATATGGTCATTACCTTCAAGAAGAGGAGATGTAGCTAACTTTACTAACACACAGAAATGGGCACAAGTACTTAGACAAAATGAGAAGACAGAGGAATTTGTCTCCCAAAAAAGAATAGGACAAGGCCACAGACAGAGATCTAAGCAAAACAGTAACATGGCTGATGGAGTATTTAAAGCATTGATCATAAGCAGAACCTGAGTGGCTCAGTTGGTTGAGTGTCCAACTTTGGCCCAGGTCATGATCTCACAGTAAGTCCAAGCCCTGCATCAGGCTCTCTGCTGTCAGCTCAGAGCCTGGGGTCTGCTTTGGATTCTGTGTTTCTCTCTCTTTCTCTCTCTCTCTCTCTCTCTCTCTCTCTCTCTGCCCCTCCCCCACTTATGATCTCTCTTTCTCTCAAAAATAAATAAATAAACATTTTTTAAAAAATAAAGCATTGATCATAAGGATACTCACCAGACTTGATAAAAGAGTGGAAGACATCAGCAAGACTCTTAACACAGAAATAAAATAGAATGAATCAGAGATGAAGAGTGCAATAAATGTAATTAGAGGCCCTTTTGATGCAATGAACAGCAGGCTGAAAGAAGCAGAGGAACGATTTAATAACCTAAAAGACAAGAGTAATGTAAAGTAATCAAGATGAACAAAAGAGACAAAAAAGAATTATGCAAAATGAGAATGGACTTAGGGAACTCAGTGACTCCATCAAATGTAATAACATTCATATTATAGGAATCCCGGAAAAAGAAGAAAAGGGAACCGAAAATTTACTTGAAGAAATAATAGCTGAAAACTTCCCTAAACTGGGTAAGGAAACAGATAACCAGATCCAGTAGGCATAGAGAACCCCCCCAAAAATCAGCAAAAGCAGATCCACACCAAGATATATTATAATTAAAATGACAAAATCTAGTGATAAAAAAATTTTAAAGCAACAAGACAAAGGAAGACAGTTACATACACGGAAAACCCCATAAGGCTCTCAGGGAATTTTTCAGTGGACACTTTGCAAGCCAGAAGAAGTGTCATGATATATTCAAAGTACTGAATGGGGAAAATCTGCAGCCAGAATATTCTATCCAGCAAGAATATCATTCAGAGTAGAAGGAGATAAAGAGTTTTCCGGACAAACAAAACTAAAGAGATTCAAGACCACTAAACCAGTACTATGAGAAATATTAAGGGGATTCTTTGAGTGGAAAGACCAAAAGTGACAATATAAATGTAGGAAATACAAAGCCAGTAAAATTGAGTGATTTTATAAAATATCAGTCAAGAAACTCACAAAATAAAGGGATGTAACATATGAACCCATATACCTAAAACATGGGGAGGAGAGGAGTAAAGAATGGATTCAAACTTAAGCAACCATCAACCTAATAAAGACTGTTATATGCAGAAGATGTTATATACAAACCTAATGGTAATCACAAATAAAAAACCACTAATAAAATGAAAAAAAAAAAAGAGAAAGAAGTCCAAATATATTACTAAGGAAAACCAGCAAGCCATGAAAGAGAGAAAGACAAGAAAATAGAGAAAATCTCCAGAGACAACCATAAAACAGGTAATAAAATGGCAATAAATACGTAGCTATCAATAATTACTTTGAATATAAATGGACTAAATACTCCTCCAATCAAAATATATACAGTGACAGAATGGGTTAAAAAACAAGACACATCTATATGCTGCTTACAAGAGATTCATTTTAGACCTGAAGACACCTGCAGATTGAAAGTGAGAGCATGAAAAAACACTTATACAAATGGATGTCAAAAGAAAGCCAGAACAGCAATAGTTATCTTGGGCAAAATAGACTTTAAAACACAAACTGTAACAAGAAACAAAGAAGAACACTATATAATAATAATAAAGGGGGCAATCCAACAAGAAGATATAACGATTGTAAATATTTATGCACCCAAATTTATGCACCCAAATACATAAAACACTTAATAAGAAACATAAAGGAATTAATCAATAATAATACAATAATAGTAGGGGACTATAACACACCACAACCATCAATGAACAGAGATAATCCAAACAGAAAAACAACAAGGAAACAGTGCCTTTGAATGGCACACTGGACCATATGGGTTTAACATATATTCAGAACATTCCATCCTAAGAAAACAGCAGAATATACATTCTTTTCAAGTGCACATGGGGCATTCTCCAGAATAGATCACATACTAGGTCACAAAAGAAGCCTCAACAAATTAAGGAAGATCTAAGTCATGCATCTTTCTGACCAACAACACTGTGAAACTACAGAAGTCAACCACAAGAAAGAATCTGGAAAGATCACAAATACACGGAGGTTAAAAACATGCTAATAAACAATGAATGAATCAGCCAGGAAATAAAAGAAGAAATAAAAAAAGTACATGGAAACAAATGAAAATGAAAGTACAATGGTCTAAACCCTTTGGGATACAGCAACAGCAGTTCTGCAAGGGAAGTTTGAGCAATCCAGGCCTAACTCAAGAAGCAAAAGAAAAAAAAATCAACTAAACAGCCTAACTTGAAGGAACTAGAAAAAGAACAATAAATGAAGCCCAAAGTCAGCAGAAGGAAGGAAATAATAAAGATTAGAGCAGAAATAAAAGATAAAGAAACTAAAAAAACAATAGAACAGATCAATGAAACCAGGAGCTGGTTCTTTGAAAAGATCAATAAAACTGATAAAACCTCTACCCAGAGTTATCAAGAAAAAAAAGAGAAATGAACAAAATCAGAAAGGAGAAATAACCAATACCACAGAAATACAAATAAGAGAATATTATTAAAAACTATATTGAAACAAATTGCACAACCTAGAAGAAATGAATAAATTCTTAGAAACATTATAACCTACCAAGACTGAAACAGGAAGAAATAGAAAATTTGAACAGATTGATTACCAGCAAAAAAATTGAATCAGAAATCAAAAAACTTCAGGACCAGGTGGCTTCACTGGGGAATTCCATAAAACATTTAAAAAAGAGTTAATAATTATACTTCTCAAACTATTGCAAAAAAAAAAATAGAAAAGAAAGGAAAACATTCAAATTCATTCCATGATACCAGCATTACCCTGATACCAAAACAAGATAAAGATACCACCAAAAAAAAAAAAAAAAAAAAAAAAAAAAAATCTACAGGACAATCTCTGGTGAATACAAATACAAATATCCTCAACAAAATACTAGCAAACCAAATCTGACAATACATTAAAAAAATCATTCACATCAAGTGGGATGTATTCCTGGGTTGAAAGGGTGGTTCAGTATTCACAAATCAATCAATGTGATACATTACATCAATAAGAGAAAAAGACGGGGCACTGAGGTGGTTCAGCTGGTTGTGTCAGACTCTTGATTTAAACTCAGGTCATGATCCCAGAGTTGTGGGATCGAGCCCTGTATTGGGCTCTGCACTGAGCATGGAGCCTGCTTAAGATTTCTCTCCCTCCATCCCTCTCTCCCACTCATGTGCTCTCTCTCTCTCTCTTTCTTTCTCTCAAAAATAATAATAATAAGACAAAGGATAAGAACCACACAATCATTTCAATAGACACAGAAAAGGATTTGACAAAGTACAACACCCATTCATGATAAAAAATCCTCAACAAAGTTAATTTAGAGGGAATATACCTCAACTTAGTAAAGGCCATATATGAAAAACTCACAATGAATATCATCCTTAAAGGGACAAAACTGAGAACTTTTCCCCTAAGGTCAGGAATAACACCAGGATGTCCACTCTCACCACTGTTGTTCAACATAGTACTGGAAATCCTAGCCACAGCCACCAGACAATAAAAAGAAATAAAAACCTTCCAAATGGGCAAGGAAGAAATAACACTTTCACCATTTGTAGATAACATGATACTTTATTAGAAAACTTGAAATATTCCCCTAAAAAACTGCTAGAACTGATAAATAAATTCAGTAAAGTCACAGGATACAAAATCAGTGTGCAGAAATCTGTTGCATTTCTATACACCAATAATGAAGCAGCAGAAAGAAAAATTAAGAAAATAATCCCATTTACAATTGCACCCAAAACAATAAGATATCTAGGAATAAACCTAACCAAAGAAGTAAAAGACCTATACTCTGAAAACTATAAAACAATGATGAAAGAAATTGAAGAGAACACAAAGAAATCAAAAGACACCCAGGTTCAGGGATTTGAAGAACAAATATTGATAAAATGTCTATAAAACTCAACCAAATCTACACATTTAATGCAATCCCTATCAAAAGATCAATAGCATTTTTCACAGGACTAGAACAAACAATCTTAAAATTTTTATGGAACCACAGAACACCTTGAATAACCAAAGCAGCCTTGAAAAAGAAAACCAAAGCTGGAGTCATCACAATTCTGGATGTCAAGTTGTATTACAAAGCTGTAGTGATCAAAATAGTATGGTACTGATACCAAAAAGACATGTAGATGAATAGAATAGGATAGAATAGAATAGAATAGAATAGAATAGAATAGAATAGAATAGAATAGAATAGAATAGAAAACAGAAATAAACCCACAACTATGTGGTCAATTAATCTTTGACAAAGCAGGAAAGAATATATCCAATAGGGAAAAAAAAAGGCAGTCTCTTCAACAAATGGTGTTGAGAAAACTGGACAGCAACATGCAAAAGAAAGAAACTGGACTATTTTTTTTTACAGTATACCTAAAAATAAACTCAAAAGGGATGAAAGAACTAAATGTGAGACCTGAAACCATAAACAATTCTAGAAGAGAACACAGGCGGTAACTTCTCTGACATAGGCCATAGGAACTTTTTTTCTAGATAAGTCCTGAGGCAAGGAAAACAAAAGCAAAAACAAACTATTGGCACTACATCAAAATAAGAAGTTCTTGCACAGTGAAGGAAACAATCAACAGAACTAAAAGACAACTAATGGAATGGGAGAAGATATTTGCAAATGACATATTGAATAAAGGGTTAGTATCCAAAATATATAAAGAACTTCTAAAACTCAACACCCAAAAACCAAATAATTCAATTTAAAAATGGATGGAAGGCATGAACAAACAGTTCTCCAAAATGACATCAAGATGGCTCATGAAAAGATGCTCATCATCACTGCCATCAGGGAAATGCAAATCAAAACTATAAGTGATACCTCACACCTGTCAGAATGGCTAAAATCAATAATACAAGAAAAAACAGGTGTTGACAAGGATATGGAGAAAAAGGAATTCTTGTACACTGTTGGTGGGAATGAAAACTGCTGCAGCCACTGTGGAAAACAGTACGGACGTTCCTCAAAAAGTTAAAAATAGAACTAGCTAAGGTCCAGCAATCACACTACTGGGTATTTATTCAAAGAATAGAAAAAAACACTAATTCATAGGGATACAGGCCCCTGATGTTTATAGCAGCATTATTTGCAACAGCCAGGATGTGGAGGCAGACCAATTATCCATCAATTGATTAATGGATAAAGAAGATGTGGTATACACACACACACACACACACACACACACACACACACACACACACACACAACAATGAATGAAATCTTGCCAGTTGCAACAATGTGGAAAGAGAGATTATAATGTTAAATAAAATAAGTCAGTCAGAGAAAGACAAATACCATATGATTTCACTCATATGTGGAATTTAAGAAACAAAACAAACGACTAAATGGGGGAAAAGAGAATGCGAGAGAGAAACCAAGAAATAGGCTCTTTAACTATAGAAAACAACTTATGGTTGCCAGAGGAGAGGTGGAGGAGGGGGGAAGAAAGGGTGAATAGGTAATGCGGATGAAGGAGTGCACTTGTGATGAGCGCCAGGTGATGTACAGAATTGTTGAATCACTATATTATACACCTGAAATCCTATAAGACTGTATGTTAACTAAGTGGAATTAAAATAAAAACTTTTTTTAAAAGAATGAAAAACAAAAAACTAACTGAATTGCACATGCAAGTTTTGGGGCTTTCACTCTGTATTTTTTATCAAAAAAATGAAAACAACCATAAGCTTTAATCATTAGGTTTGCCTTTTTTGGCAGTATAAGTTAGTCATTCTGAGGCTACCTCCTATGTTCTAGGTTTGAGCAGAATTCTAGCATTTTGAAAATAATGGGAGCCAGTTTTCTCACTGTAGAGGAATTGGTAGCAAATACAGAAAGAAATAAACTAAAACTGTGCTGTCCAATATGATGGGTATTAGCCACATGTGGCTTTTGAACCTTAAAATATGGCTAGCCCAAACTGAGGATGTGCTGTCAACATCAAGTACACAGTAGATTAGGAGTCCAGTACAAAATATGTAAAAAATCTAATTAATAATTTTTTATGTTGATTACATGTCAAAATCATAAAATTTTTAGATATATTGAGTTAAATAATATATTATTAAAATCAATTTCTGTTGTTTCTTTTTACTTTTATAACATGGCAACCAGAAAATTTATAGTTATCTATGTGGTTCGTATTTGTATTGACTGGACAGTGCTGAAATATAATGTAACTTATGGTGCTGGACCGGAATTGGAGCTATCATTCCAATATGTGAAATCAGAGTCCTATCTATCTATCTATCTATCTATCTATCTATCTATCTATCTATCTATCTATCTTTTTTTCTCTGAAAGGGCCTGGAAACAATGACATACCAGGAGCAATGAACATAACTAGGTACCCAAATCTTGGTACCATTCTCCATTAAAAGGAAATACAGTTGATTACAGAAATGGCTGATTTCAGGGCTGGGGCAGAGAAAGTACAGGATGAGTGTGGAACATCTTATTTCAAAAGAAAGTAAAGGATTGCTATAAAAATGATGGAGTATATCAAAATGACACAAAAGAATCACTGGTGCTTCCACTCACCAAATCTACGATAATTTGGGCATCAATATAAATGATGATAGTAATGGATCGTAACCTATTGAATAAGAAACCATGAGTCCGTAATCATTATAATTACATACATACATACATACATACTTCCTTATAGTGGAATGCCAACCAATAAATATAGAAAAAAGTGACGGAGGTAGAAAATTATCAATGAAATTTATCATTGGATAAAACCAATGGGTAAAAGTTTGATGAGAAACAGCATTATTTACCTAGTTTCAAAGTATCTCCCCATATGTCAATTACAAAGGAAAAGATTTTTTTAGAAGAGTAATTTAAAAACTTTGCAGTTGAAAAAAATTATCACAATAAACCCAAACTAATTATGTAATCTTGCTGTCTTGGTGTTTGTAAATATCCCTGAGAGGATTCAACCTCCCCTTCCTACTCCCAATTTGATGAAGGAAAATTAACCTCATCTAAGTTTGGTTTTTGAATCACCATTAGAGTCATCTGAATTTTTTTTTATGAAATCTCTCTAAGACATAGGGGCAGAAAGTCTTCACATCAGAGGTGCATGGCAGTAGTGGGTACAATTAAAAATGTCATTTACAAAGCTAATTAGCAAATTTGGTCAGGAAGCAAATGAGAAAGAATAATACAGGAAACTACACAATTATTTTTCATAGTTATACTTATTATTGTCATAGTTTATAATGATGTAATTTTAAGTAGTGTCAAAATCTTCTGTAAACCTTTCACTGACACTTCCTAAAAATACTTCATGTAATTTTAAAAACCATAATACATCATGAAGGTAAAAATTTTTTTCTGAGAATAGGACAAATATAGGAAATTACCTATAAAATTAGATATTCTATTCTTAAGTAAACTCAACAATAGCAAAGTATACTTTATGGCCCAACTTGTTTTAATCAACTTCCATATTAAAGTAGCAATAATGCACACACACTGGAGTCAGAACAGTTTAAATCAATTAACAAGGAGTCAGTAACTGTATGGTATAAGGCCAAAAATTTAAAATTCAATTATATGCCAATTGCTGTACAATTTAAATCAAGAGGATCAAATGATTTATTCACTGATTTTTTTCTGTTTGCTTCATTGTTTTAAGATAACCACTTTTCAAAAGATTTGAGTTGTTTACAAAGAAGGCATATGGAATATGTTATTCAAAATGGAGTATAAAAACTTTCCGTGATACATCCACAGCAGGTTTGAATGTGAAAAGGAAGTTGCCTGCTTTCCAGTTTTCTGAAAAAGCAAAAGAATTTTCACGGAATTACAAACCAGAAATCTAGCAGTTGACTCCAAGAGAGCTTAAAAAGGCAAAAGGAAGCTTCTTAATGAAAGGGTTAAGTGCTATCATAAGGATTGTAGGTAGGAGTACAGGAATAAAATTTGAATAAATTAGATGGAAAGAAAAACTGGCAGAGACTGGGAATCTTTGTACTTCAAATTAATATTTGTCATTAGGATCAAAAGAATCCCAGATCCTTCACTGTCCAAAACCTCTTGGCCTTCAGTAAAACACTTCCTGAGGACTGTGAAGTAATATATTTCATAGATTCCCTAATCTCTAGAAGACCGGGAAATAAGTCATCCTGATCTTTTGGTAAACATGGCATCATCTGCCACAAAAACATAATCATCAGATTTATTTGATTATGAAAGCTTTCAGAGCTGCAAATAATTTACTGTGTTCTTTACAGTGTATTTGCTGCATTAAAAATACAGTGTATTTGCTGCTGTATTAAAAAGGCAATACTACATTGTGTGCAAGTGTGGCAGAGGGGAGGTGAATGTTTGCATACACTGGTCCTACTCTTTAGTTTCTTTTTTCCTTTCTGAAGGTGTCCAAACGTCTGTCTGAGTCATTTACCAATGGAACAAGTGAATGGACACCGGTATATAGAAAATATGTGTGGAAGGAGCAAGATTGGCTATAGAAATTACAGCATAAAAGCCTTTTCAGAAAAATCAACTGAAGGTATCTACAGTGACTACTTTTAAAATATGACTATCTTTTTAAAAATTTTAACACAGTTTAAAACATTATAAGAGAAAAAGAAAATTCAGACCAAGGGACCAGGAGATAACATAAACATGCAAACTCTGAGCATTGTTAGAGTTGCCATGATAGTTTCAAATCTGTATTGAACTTCCAGGCAGCCAGGATGCTGAGCACACTATAGTTGTAGAGCTTTGTTATTGGAATAAGGAAATATCCTAGTTTCTCAGAAAAGAAAAGACTTTCCTTGATTTAAAATTCGAAAAATATTGGGGTGCCCGGGTAGCTCAGTCGGTGAAGCATCTGACTTTTGATTTCGACTCAGATCATGATCTCAAGGTTCATGAGATTGAGCTCTGAGTCCCGTGTCAGGCTCTGCACTGTCAGCACGGAGCCTGCTTGGAATTCTCTCTCTCCCTCTCTGCCCCTCCCCTGCTCATGCTTGCTCTGTCTCTCTCTCCAAAATAAATAAACGTTTTTTAAAACTTCAAAAAATATTTCTCATGTGAAGAAAAGAATAATAAATGCTATAATATAGTATATAGTATCTTCAACTGGATTTCTGTTGCTAATATCAAATGACTGTCTGTGGCATATGATAGTAAAGTACTGTTCAGTGAAGGCAGTCCTAGGAGGGTTAAGGAAAGTCCACTAAGCATACGGCCTTCTGGAACACCACTGTTCTCTGGAGAACACATTATGCTCCTTAAGGTACATCTCAATATGTTTTTCCACTTAATTATATCACTCTAGTCAATGGGATCAATTGCCACAAAATTCATTACCTAGTTTGTTGTATGAACACAGAAACAAAGGCTCTGAAAGTTGGAGGGATTTTAGAGATCTCTTGGTCCAATAATAAATTAGAGCAGCTGATGTCATAAAAGGCATCTCTGATAATCAGTATAGGAACTCGGCTGGCACACCATGATGGACAGTTGGATCACTCTCTCACAAGTCCATCTGTTCCACTGTTGAAGACAACTCTTTTTTACATTATGTTGAAAACCTCTGGACTGTAATTTCTACCATCTTTTAAAGTCTGTCCTCCAGATCAATGGAGCAACCCTTCAAATATCAGGAGACACTTTTGATATACCACTTCTGCCTTACCTTCCCTAATCCTCAATTTATGCTATTCGCCTATTCAAAATGATGATGATAATAATATTACTTAAAAGTCCTATAACACTTAATTTTTTAATTTTTTTTCAAGTTTGTTCATTTATTTTTGAGAGACAGAAAGCACAAATGGGGGAGGGGAAGAGAGAGAGGGAGAGAAAGGGAATCCCAAGCAGGCTCTGCACTAGCGGGTTCCATACCTTCAGTGTGGAGCCTGATGTGGGGCTTGAACCCATGAACTGTGAGATCATGACCTGAGTTAAAGTTGGGCACTTAACAGTAGGTGCACCAAAATCCTGTAACGCTTTAAACTTTTTCCACTGCTTTATATACATGATCTAATTTTACCATTATAATATATCTCTGAATGCTGTATAATAGGCATTTGACACATGAGAAAACAAGCCTGCCCAAGATCTTACCACTGGTTTACGGCAGAATATAGACTAGAAGCTTGATCTCTTCACTTTTTCCTATCTCTATATTCCAACGAGCATTTATATACTATATTGAACACTCACTAACCACAATAAGTATTTAGGACAAAAATTTTTGAAGTTCTTTTATTAATATTAAAAAAATAATCAGGAAGACACATTTATGGTAATTAATCCTCGTAAAGATACAAATTTTCCAAGTGGCAAGAGTTTTATATGGGTGTTCGGAACTTCAAGAAGATGTATTATGAGTTTCTCTTCTATTTCCGGCTAAAATTTTTGACCAACTATAGGTTTGAGTTCAAGTTCAGGTTTGAATTCAGGTTACATTTTCTGATTATTTCAACTGTACAATGATATACTAATATAAACCCTCTGGTTTGCCAAAAAAGTAGAACTCTTACAGTAATTTTTAAAATGTGTGACAATTCTAGATTTTTATATTTCAGTCAGCTCAGCTACTGTTTTCCTGCTGGTTTTCCTATATTCATCTTCATCACTCATATTTGTTGACTTCCTGTGCATCTCTGGTTCCTCAGCAAGCAATGCCAGCATTCAAACATTTTTCCTTAAACAGCAACAATAAAAAAACACTGCATACATAAAACTTCACCTCTTGGGATAAAATCCTTAAGGCCTTAGAACTGAATAGAAGGCACTCAATTTAAATACATGGAGGCAGCAGTCATTAATGGTATATAATTAAAGTGTCAGCTTTAAAGTGTACCTCCAAAGGCATTTCAACAAAGTCTGATCTAAAGAACTCTCACTGTGCTAAGAAGGTGCTCTACTGAACCCAAGTACATTGAAATATCAAGTGGTGAGAGCTATCCATGATGGACAGCCTGCCCTTCATCTGTTGTATATGGAAGTATGTACCACTGACAGAACTCTGAGTGCAATCTAACATTATTGGGATAGCACGGAAGCAGAACTAAAGAGGAGAGGCTCTCAACCTCTGCAGGAACTGGGTTGGAAGCCTTTTGATGATGTGATGAGCTAGGATTCATGGCAGGTTGGACTACTGGAAATATTAGCCTGACCACACAGTCTGTTTGAGTAGAATGCTTTGTCCTTTAGTTTCTTTTTCCTTCCTGAATGTCAATTTGAGCCATTTACCCAAGGGACAAACTAATGGACATAGTTATACAGAAAATGAAAACTAATTATTATGCCTTCAGGCTACAAAATTGTCACAATGAGAGAGGAGCAGGCTGGGAAGCCATGTATGAAATTTAGACCAGCCAGCCTTTCCTTGAAGGGTCAACCCAGCCACCTGCCAGGCCCAATTCCAACTGTTTGGTCTTGGAGGCAATGACCAGTTGTTGAGCGCCAGCAATTCAAGTTACCATGGTACCGAAGTACAATATGTGGCTCCTTCATCATGCATCTTACTAGGATTCTTTGTAAAGAATACCATTCCTTCCTCCTCAATTTTTGGTGTGTTTTTTTTCTAGTAGCAACAGAATCATTGGCAAGAAGCAGGCTCTCAGTGAAACAGTATACATTTTTTTTTAATTTTTAAAAAAATATTTATTTTTGAGAGAGAGAGAGAGAGAGGGAGAGTGAGTGAGTGAGAGATGGGCAAAGAGAGACACAGAATCCAAAGCAGGCTCCAGGCTCTGAGCCATCAGCACAGAGCCTGACATGGGGCTCAAACACACAAACTGCGAGATCATGACCTGAGCTGAAGTCAAACACTTAACCAACTGAGCCACCCAAGCACCCCTCAAGTGAAACAGTCTACTTTTAACCTATGTTCTCCAACCTGTAAGGAGGAGGCAATGCCTGTCTTCTAATATTTTCTTGTATTAAGAGAGACCTCAGCTGGTATAACACTCCTGGCCTCTTCACTCCTTTATCACTCTGGCTCCGGGAATGAGGAGCAAATTATTTGATTGGTACATATGAGAAGAGAATAAGCACGGCTTGCAGAGCTCAACCATTGCCATGCTTTCCTTCCTTGAGGAATGGCTACAGGAATGCATATATTCATGTCTTCTCTTCCATGCTGGAAGTTTTACAAGGGGAGACCCCCACAGGAGGAAATGTGTCCATCTGGCCTGGGTTGATGGATAAGGCTGCATATTTCTGAGCTGCAGTATTAGGAAATCCACAGTTGCTGCACTCCTAAGCCATATTATCCCTTCCAGCCTTAATCAGTAATAAGTATGGTATTCTGATCTCCATCTGTCCTATTCCTTGTCTATTTTTTAAGTGGCCTGCAAATCAGAACTACTTTTTAGCCGCGTTGACCTTGGAAAGTTATTTTACTATAGTCATCGTTATCTACTCATATTTGTCAAGTTTTTGAGCATCTTCTGGGGCCTCTTTTGGATGTTATCATTATTTCTTAACCCGGCAGGACTGCGAATGTAAAGTGCCTAGCACAGAGCTTTGCATTCAATTAAAGTTTACCTTCCCTTGCTATTATTTTAATTTAGCCAGCACTACATTTTCTTAATTCCTTCTTCCCTTTAACTTCCCCCAATAAGTTATCTTCTATCTCTCCTCAGTCTTCAACACTTTCTTATTAAGCCTGTCTCTAGACATTGACCCAATTCCACCTAAATTTTGTTCTTAAAATGTGGTCCCAGGACCAGCAGCATCAGCATCTTCTGGAAATTTGCTGGAAATGGAAACTCCCAGGCCCCATCTCAGATTTACTGAATCAGAAACTCGGGCTGGAGCCCAACAATTTGCACTCTAACAAGCTGTCCACGTGCTTCTGATGCTCATTCAAGTTTAAGAACCAGAAGCCTAGAGGCACCTGGGTGGCTCAGTCGGTTAAGTGTCCAACTTCAGCTCAGGTCATGGTCTCACAGTTTGTGGTTTCAAGCCCCATGTCAGGCTCTGTCCTGACAGCCCAGAGCCTGGAGCCTGCTTCAGATTCTGTGTGTGTGTGTCTCTCTCTCTCTCTGTCCCTCCCCCATTCACACATTGTCTCTCAAAAATAAATAAACATTAAAAAAAAACTAAAAAAAACAAACAAACCAGAAGCTTAAATCATACTGTTGCTGTTCAGTTCCATGGCTAATCTCTTTTCTTTTTGTGCATTAGTCTCTTTCGTGATTGCCATTTTGTTTGTAATCCTTATCAAATGTTTCACACCTGAAAGCCCCATCAACATCCAAAAAGGAAAACAAAGTTTAACTATTTTTCCCTGAAATCATTTAAGATCTACAAAGTCTCTTTTATACATATTTTTTATTCACTCCTAATTATTATATCTGATTTATTGAAAATTTGGGCAACTCAGTATGTTTTAATTTAGTTTACTAGATGTTCATTTTCACAGCCACTGTATAACATAAACTACTCACAAGTCTGTAAATCTTTGCTCTGTGTTTTGTTTTTAATGAGTAAACACAAAATCTCCTATCACAGGAAACTACAGGTAGCACTGAAAAAAAAAATTGGTTTTCACAGTGCTGGTTTCCCAACAACTTGAAAAGCATCAAGCAATTCAATTATTCTAAAATTGCCATCCAATTTGTTTCTCTGTGGGAGAGCTAGTATTCTTATGTCATGAAGACCAGAAATTTATCTGCTTTTTGGAATATGTGAATCTTTTTCTTCCTAATTTTGCTAAATCTCTGAAAGAATATTTAGGGGCAGCAAGGATGGGGGGGGGGGAAGGTTGGTTGGGGCCAGGGGGAAAAGGAGGAGGTGAAATGGGAACTCACAAAAAGGTGTTTTTCATTTCAAATGACCCCAAAATATCATTATTTAATTTGTTAAATATACTTTGAAATTACCCTTTGGTAAACTTAATCTAATGCTTAGGTCCTTCAAATAATTGATTGGTTCAGGTATTTATTAACTTCCCTCCCACCAGTCCTCAAAAGTTTACGCAAATTAATTTTCAATCAACAAAATTTGTAGACATCCATGATTTTATAATAAATTAGTATTAATGTGTAACATTTTGAAGAAATGTCATTCTTTCTCATGCCATTCAGTATGAGGCATTTTGTGGGGAAGCTAGTTATTCATTTAAATTGTAATGAAGAGCATTGAGTATTTATTAGTTTGTGGGAGTCTTGTTCTCAAGGGAGTATTTCACAGCTGTTATTCATTCAATCTCAGTTTCCCTGGAAGGGAGGGAAGGGGGAGCCCAGTGAGCCAAAGTCAATGAGTTGAGTCATTGTTCAGCCCCATTCCAAAGGACTACTCTGTTTCAACCTCAGGTTCAAGTTAAGATTCTCTTAAGGACTTTCTTTGTGACCTAGTCTTATTGGCAACATCTCAGACATCACTTGTCTGGTCTCTGATCACCCTTCTGGGAGGGCCCTAAGATGCACAAGATGGAACAAGAAATATTCATAAGGAACAAGGGCTTTCCTGGGTAAAGTAGACATTCCTAGAATTCCATCTTCAGATTTCATCTGAGATCCCCACAGTACCCACATGGCCAGATGTTCTATCTTATTTTCAAAACTCCAAGATCTTAAATTTGGTGGTAGTAATGATAGGTGTCCTCCTTTCTGACTTTATCTTCATGATTGCTGTCTTTTGTACCACCTTTGTCTTATACAAAGGGCACTTTGGTCTTATTTGTCTCAAGTCTTTTTTTCTAATCCTAGCTGATCAAGTTCCTTCTGGTTTCCCATGATCTACCAGTCTGGACTGCAGGACAAGCTATTTCAACACTGTCTTCTTGAACACTCATTCCACCCCTTAACTTTTCTTGAGTCTTCCACATTAATAGCAGCTCCTGATCATCTCAACTTTCTTTCCCCTCTCTATACCTAAGCTGCCAAACTTTGGGGAAAGATTATGAAACCATATCAAACAGTTTTTTCTCAGCAGTTCTTTCAGACCCTCCAGTGGACTTTATATAGCTTCATGCAAGACAGTTATTGGTTTATCCTCCTGAAAAGTCCCATCATAATCCCAGCTCCCTGATTCTATGTAGGTGACCTTGCCACTTGTCATTACATCCTTTTCTGCCTCCTCCTTCAAATTTTCTTTGTGCTTCCACTCTTTTCTTTCTTCCTTATTGCTTCATAGGGAGTTTGGCTCTTTCTATATTCAACTCAGTCATCAGTTCAGCCTTTCCTCCATTCCTTTTCCTGGCATTTGCTCAGTTCCGTCCTTGTCTCTGTCTCCTCTTTTCATCTCTCTCCTAGATGCTTTTGTTAGGCCTACAAACACTCTGCAGTACTTTCCTATGAATAACAATGAACAAGCAAGCAAACAAAAGTCAACTTCCCTTGGTTTTACAACCCCTTCAGATTGTTATCTTCTTGGTTTCCTTTCCAAGGTAAATCTGTTTGCTCCTGGACCTCCTGAAAACTGGTTAATGCCACATTGTTTAATAAAAATTGCTTTCTTAGAGACCACCATGATCTCTAATCACCATATCCAATGAATTGATTTATTATTCAGTTTACCTTATCCTCTGACATGTCTGCTCTTACCAACTCATCTTGAACTCACTCCATAGCTTGGCTTCCAGAAGACATACCATGCACTATTTGTGCCTTCCTTGCTTCCTTCAAGGATTCCAATTCCTTCCTCTCCCAACTCATCAAAAATGATCTTCTCTAGACCTCTTTAATGTCTTCCTTGACTTCATGAACTTCCACCTTTCAAACTACTGCTTCTTGTGGATCATTCCAAAATCTAAATCCAACTGCCACTGGACATTTCTACCTTAGATATTCTGGAGAAAGGCTTGGCAAAATGATTTCTATAAAGGATAGAGAGTATATATGTCAGCCTCCACAGGCCATATGCTCTCTTTTATGACAACTAAACTGTTGTTGGTGCGTCTGAAAGCAGCCACAACACATAAATGATTATGTTTCAATAAAACTTTATTTATTGACACTGATATTTGAATTTCATATATTTTTAATGTGTTATAAAATATTACTCTTCTTTGGATTAAAAAAATTAAAAATGTAAAAGTCATTCTTCGCTCTTAAAAAGACAGGCAGCATGCTGGATTTGGCCCTCTGACTGTACTTTGCTGACCCCTGTTTTAGAGGCATTCCCATAGTCACATGCTCCTCAGCCTTATACTACTCTTTCCCATTGTTGACAGTATTTCCTCTTTAAAAATGTCTTTATTTTTATTTTAAACTAAAGGGCTTTATGCTGCGTAATATCTGCAAGTACAGACTTCCTTTAGAGTGGGCTTGGGGAAAACAAGTATGGATACAGTATTCTTATTTCAGAAATGAAGTTGAGACCCAGCTTGGATTATCATAGAGTTAAGTAGTACTAAAGCCACCATTAGAACTCAGTTCTCCAGACTTTTTGGACCAAGCCTCTACATACCTTGTCACACAGCAGTCAATTGCCTAGAATGTATGGTTTATATCTTCCAATACAGAAATAGAAAACTTATCAAGGTTCTTTTCAGATCTACAATCCGTATTATACGGCATCCCGTCACCCTCCCCCCACCACTCCATAAAACGTGTTCTTTTTTTTTGTCAGTCTGATGGCTCATTATGATGTTTCTACCCAGCTTGGTCAGACAGCCAGGAACTGATGGAAGAGGGGCAATGATATTTACTAAAGCAAAGTTCTGCAGATGTCAGTGTAAGGCTGAAGTAGAAATCTTCATAAATGTAATGAAGATCTACATAACAACTATCATAATTTTGGTACTGGCAGAGTGTTAAAGCTGAGTATTGTATTTGAAAAAAAAAGCAAGATGCATTTGCTATTAGAGAGAGTGGATGATGTTCCTATAGCTCATGCCTATTTTATCCACTTGAATATTATTTTCTCAGAACTCAGGGTTCTGAGTTTTACTAAGAGTACTGTAATACTAAGTTTTTATAAGTTTTATGAGATCATAGATTCTTCTGTAATCTCTTTTCCTACCTCTTCAATTTTAGGATTGAGAGAAATGAATTCACCCTTCCATCATTCAGAGTCCACATGTTTGTTTCTTAGCCATGGGCCAATTTGGCACTATTTATTTTAACTTTCATATTTTCTATTATTTTGTTAACAACTATTCTGATGGAAGAACTTTACAAAAAACCCTAAATTATAATTAATTGTTTTGTGAGGAAAACAGAGCAAACCACCAAATGCACAAACAAAAATATTCAGCAAAGAAGCACCATTAGTATAATACCAATCGTAGGTATAAAAAACAAACCATGAACAGGTGTGTGCGATTCTACCCTCTGTCCAATTTATTTATTTATTTGGAAAGTTGATGATGTTAACCTCGCTTTATGTTGCTTTTCATTATTGTATTACAGAGTGAACCCTGAAGAATCTTGTTTTTTAGGAATACATTTGATCATAAGCAGAATTTGGCCCTAATTAAAACGGGATTATCACAGGATACTATATCAAAGAAATGTGCTTCTGAAATGGGTATTCTTTTACTTATTTTCCTTTAACAGATGTAATGAAGGCCAGAACATACTACTCCTTTCAAATAACAATTCTTTGGAAAATATATCTGACTTTGGTAAACAGATTTTTATGTCTGAATGGAAGATTAAGTTAGCCTTATTAACATTAATGTATAGAGAAATTCACTAACAGAATCAAAGGAAAAACAGTTGAAAATGTCTAGAGCTTTGTTTTCTGAAGAAAATGATTTTTTGCTTATATAGTTTGATTATTCTCTATATTGAGGTAAAAGACTTTACAACAGACATCTTGTAAAATAATTTCTGTAGTAGTATTATAGAGTAGGCTAAGCCACTGTAAGAAAGAAAGCCCCCAAACTCAGTGGTTCAAAGAACAATGAAGTTTATTTGTCTCCCAGTTAACAGTGCAAGATAAGCATTCCAGCTTGGTGGGCAGCTCTGCTCCAGTCAGTCGTTGGAGACCAAGGCTGGCAGCAGCTCTGCCATCAACAGTTGGCTTGCGGGGCTGGTCTGGTCGCCGCCATTCCAGCTGACTAAACAGGGGAAAGCCAGGGAGTCTCCAGCCAGGGATATCCTCTTAAGCAGATAAAGTAGAAGTTCCTTAAATCACTTGTACTCATATTCCATTGGCAAGTATCCAGTCACACAGTCACACAGAGCTACAAGGGAGACTCTCCACCAGGAAGAGGGGAAGAACAGAAGCGGCAGGCAACTGCAGCCCCATAGACTCTCTGATTGTTAAAAACTATGTAAAAAACAACACTGTACATTGCAAGGCCTCCAGAATGTTACACAAACATAAAAGAATATAACAAACACATTATTTTTTTTTCTATTATGAGAATATTCAACAAGGTAAAAACCAAGGCAGGTCCCTCTGATTTTATGTTACCACATCAAAAAGATTTTTGTTATCAAACACACAGAGGAAATACCCAACTTAAAATAAATCATGTTCTAAAAGCTGGGAATTCATTTTCTCAAAGAAACAATGTTCTAAAAATGGCCAGGTTCCAAAATTATTTCAAAGGGGCTCATTTACCTCCTGTGGTATATCTGTAGTGAAAAGTAGTGGAAGACAATACTGCCCTGTGGCACTCAAAATGGAATGTTAGCTAAAAAAAATTTTTAAAAATATTTTTAATAAGGAAATTAAGTTTAAGTAGAGAAGGATGTGGTGGGAAGTGGGAAATGAACACTTTCATGTAAAGTCAAAGTGAACTTTCAAAAGTGTTCTGGTAGTGGCTCTTTAGCTTGATTTTCCTCCAAAGTTTACCTCAAGCAAAATGAATGTGTTTATCAGTCATGCATACAGGTAGATTTTTGGAAGAAAATGGGAGAAAGAAAATACTAAACAGGTGTAGGAGGACAGTGTTCTGTAAAGTAATCAGGTGAGAGTTGGGAAGGGAGGTAAAGTCTCATGTCTCCACATCTACAGGAATACATCAAGAACGAGATAAGCAGAGGGAAAGACAAAATTGAGGGTAGGAAGAGGAATGAACACAGACATATGCAGGATCTCTCCGGAGGAAGGATGAGAACAACTTGGGATAGAATTTTCTCTGGTCCAACCTCCAGGAATTTGCTTACTTATTGCAAAGAAGGTCTCAGGTTTGGAGAGGCAGTGTATAAGCGACAGAGTGTGGAAAAAGAATGTCCACAGGCTGAGAGGAATTTAGGGAGTAACTGACTTCTATTTCAGTTTTCTTTAATTGGCACAAGGAAAGTTCATAACTTAAAATCAAGAAAAGGAAAACCTATCAAAATGTGTATCAGAAGAATCTTCATGGCAGAAAAGACACATCTGAACAGGACCCTTACAAATATACCTAGTATAAGCCTCTTTGTGTCTTTCAAGTACACATTTGTTTTGTTTTGGGATAGCTGTTCTATTCCGGTACGACTTAATAGTTCCCCTATTGCTTATAATATGACCTCTGAAGATGCTTGATTTTAGGTAAAAAGGCAATTTCAGACAACTTTATCTGGGGTAAGTCCTGTGTCTTAAATACAGTGAAGGGCTGTTCTCTGTGAGCCTGATTGACTGCTCAAAGCCCATTGATTGCAGAACTCACCAAGAGACACTGGTTTCTCTCACTTGACAACTGCACGTACTATAATCAGAAAGACATGACATTGAGCTCCTCCAAAAAGCCCAAGCCTCAAATTGTTTTTGAACAGTACTTGTTCTAACAGTGGCATCAGCAACAATGAACCATCACCATGGGCATCAGGAGCCCAGCCATTAAAGCCTGAACATGGAACAAAGATTTCTTTAACTTCTGAAAATGAAAGCACACTTTGAAAATAAACATAGATTCTCAAATTGGTTGCAAACTATTCAATCAAATGGTTTTTTTGTGGTTTCAGAGAATATTAATATAATCTTAAACATGCTGGCACAATTTTGCTCACAAATTTCTCTTATTCCAGCCTGCTGCTGCATTAACTATTTTGCAGAGGGATACAGGGATACGGGGGGGGGGGGGTGGGTTAAATACAAAATGTTTGTTTGCATTCTGCCTGGAGTCTTAACTTTGAGCCTAATTAGCTGCATTATCTTGAGCAGGTCCCTAGACATCTCTGGATTTGATTCCTCACCTGGAAATTGAAGGGATTGGATGAGATGAGCTCTAAAATCCCTTCCAGCTCGACAGGCTGTAATTCAAATTTTTTCAGCTTCAGTTGTGCCATGACAGGGAACTTTACTGGCAGTCTTGAATTACTTAAAGATGGAGCACACTGCTTCATGCCTATGCAATACTGCTCTGAACAGATCGCTCACAGCTGCTCTGCTTTCTTCTGCTGGAGGCTGCTTGGATGGGGGTGAGTCTATGAAATTCTGTGCCCAGCTCTAAAAAGTTTTTAAAAAGCTGCCATGTGACTCTTAAGATTTTCCGATTCAACCTGACTACCCTAAGCCAACTTTACAAAGTGACAAACAGGCATTCAAAATCAACACTAAGAAAAGCCTTCAAATGTTACCCTCCTGCTCAGCCTCTGCCTTGCCACACAGAACTCTCACTCACAACAATAACGTCAGGTCTAGGCTCAGATTTTAAATAAAAGACTGATTTAAAAAAAGAAAAGCAATGACATTTCAGAGGCCTGGTTTTCCAGTATTTTCATTCGCCATAGTTAAGTTCTTGGTAAGGATGTTTATCAGTAGGATGGACCAAAAACAAAACAAGTATAGGAAGAAACTTTTCATCTAATATTCACCCACCTGGGGGCTAAAATCTGCAGCTGGTACTGGTCCTCATTTCTGATTCATCACCAGGGCATCAGGTCTTCTCTTTTCCACTCTTGAGAGGCTAGGTTTCTGGTCTCACACCTGAGTCCTTATCCCACCATAAGACATCATGTGAGAGAACATCTCATTGTACAGTCAGGCCTCCAACCCCAAACTTCTGGTTTCAGTAGAAAGATTAAGCATAATAGCGAACTTGAACTGCAGCCTATGCTAGGTCAGACACAGTTAACCATTCAACCACTCTATTTGATAAATATTAATTACGGTCATCTCTTTTTACACATGCAGAAACTGAGACCCAAACAGATTAAATAAATTGCCCTAAAACAGCACCACCATCCTGATTCTAATGCTGATCCACACACTTCTCAGTTTGCCTGAAGCATCTATAGTGCTCAGTTCTCTTGCCTTCAAAAGGGGGGTTATGATAGCCAGGAAGAAAACAAGTTAAAACAGACAAACAGCATTAGAAGGCTTCAACATGTTTCATTCTCAAATATTCTATCTTATCTTATAACTGTCCTCACTCAGTCAGACTCAAGTATCTGAAGAGAGTTCTGAAAAGTGCATTTATATACCTAACAAAAAAGACTCACGCAGGCACCTCTTACTTGCATAGTAACTACTGAACTGTCTGGTGGAGAGTAGGTTTAAAAGCAGAGAAAAGAGCTCCAGGATGTTGTCCATGGCCTATGAGGATTACAATTCAGTACCCAAAGCCTTCCAAAGGTCTTCCAAACCTGTTACTTCCCAACGCATCTTCTTTCCTGCCTATATTAAATTTGGGAATCATCTATCCATAGTCTACTTTCAATCTTAGAAATTTGAATTTTAATCATTCATGTGAATTCTGCACTATCTCTAAAATATATCCTAAGGATGTCCTTGAGCTCTCACAGTAAAACAGTTATGTGCAAAACAGTCTCTCTTCCAAATCACCACTTCCTTTTCCAACTTCAGCCTACTAGAAAGAAGTGATTAATTAAAATCACCTGCTTTGAATGATGATGCCACAGGGTCTCCACTGGTTTCCTTTGTTGCACAGCACCCTGGAATGGGTGTTAATTGCCCAGGTATGGAATTTTAATTCCATTTTGTCTTGTTTTGCTTATTTTTACTTGATCTTTCTTTTATTTTCTTTTCTCTTTTCTTTTTTTTCCTTTCCTTTCCTTTTTCTTTCCTTTTTCTTCTTTCATTTATTTTTTTAATTTACATCCAAGTTAGCATATACCACAACGATTTCAGGAATAGATTCCTTAATGCCCCTTACCCATTTAGCCCATCTCCCTTTCCACAACCCCTCCAGTAACCCTCTGTTCATTCCCCATACTTAAGAGTCTCTTATGTTTTGTCCCTCTCCCTGTTTTTATATGATTTTTGCTTCCCTTCCCTTGTGTTCATCTGTTTTGTATCTTAAAGTCCTCATATGAGTAAAGTCATATGATTTTTTGTCTTTCTCTAATTTCGCCTAGCATAATACCCTCTAGTTCCATCCACATAGTTGCAAATGGCAAGATTTCATTCTTTTTGATTGCCAATACTCCACTGTATATGTGTGTGTGTGTGTGTGTGTGTGTGTGTATATGTGCGTATATATATACATATATATATGTAGAAGTTGTGGTAGGTATATACCACAACTTCTTTATCCATTCATCCATCGATGGACATTTGGGCTCTTTCCATACTTTCGCTATTGTTGATAGTGCTGCTATAAACATGGGGGTGCAAGTGTCCCTTTGAAATAGCATACCTGTATCCCTTGGATAAATATCTAGTAGTGCAATTGGTGGGTCATAAGATAGTTCTATTTTTAGTTTTTTGAGGAACCTCCATACTGTTTTCCAGAGTGGATGGCTCCCACCAGCAGTGCAAAAGAGATCCTCTTTCTCTGCATCCTCGCCAACATCTGTTGTTGCCTGAGTTGTTAATGTTAGCCATTCTGACAGGTGTGAGGTGGTATCTAAGTGTGGTTTTGATTTGTATTTCCCAGATGATGAGTGATGTTGAGCATGTTTTCATGTGTCGGTTGGCCATCTGGATGTCTTCTTTGGAGAAGTGTCTATTCATGTCTTTTGCCCATTTCTTCACTGGATTATTTGTACTTTGGGTGTTGAGTTTGATAAGTTCTTTATAGATTTTGGATACTAACCCTTTATCCAATATGTTGTTTGCAAATATCTTCTCCCATTCTGTCGGTTGCCTTTTAGTTTTGCTGATTGTTTCCTTTGCTGTGCAGAAGCTTTTTACTTTGATGAGGTCCCAGTAGTTCATTTTTGCTTTTGTTTCTCTTGCCTCCAGAGACGTGTTGAGTAGGAAATTGCTGCGGGAAAGATCAAAGAGGTTTTTGCCTGCTTTCTCCTCAAGGATTTTGATGGCTTCCTGTCTTACATTTAGGTCTTTCATCCATTTTGAGTTTCTTTTTGTGTATGGTGTAAGAAAGTAGTCCAGGTTCATTCTTCTGCAATGTCGCTGTCCAGTTTTCCCAGTACCACTTGCTGAAGAGACTCTTGTTTGTTTTTTTTTTAATTTTTTTTTAACGTTTATTTATTTTTGAGACAGAGAGAGACAGAGCATTAACGGGGGAGGGTCAGAGAGAGAGAGGGAGACACAGAATCTGAAACAGGCTCCAGGCTCTGAGCTGTCAGCACAGAGCCCGACGTGGGGCTTGAACTCACAAACCGCGAGATCATGACCTGAGCCAAAGTCGGACGCTTAACTGACTGAGCCACCCAGGCGCCTCTGAAGAGACTCTCATTCCACTGGATATTCTTTCCTGCTTTGCCAAAGATTAGTTGGCCATATATTTTGTGGGTCCATTTCTGGGTTCTCTATTCTGTTCCATTGATCTGAGTGTTTGTTTTTGTGACAGATTTTTTTCCTAATAACCCTCTCATTTGCTCCTGCATAAAATGACCAGACAGGCCTAGAACCCTTACCTACAAAGACCCCACCCCCACCCACAGTACAATCATGATTACTCTTATTACAAGAGAAGAGAGACTGACATGTTACTCCATCTTTGATCAATTTCTGACACTTGGGTTCTAGTACATAGTTTTTGTTTTAACCAACATTTCCCTAGAGAACATAAGGTGCTAAAATTAAAACACAAAAACAGAAAACAGAAAATGTCTCTGCCCTGAGGAGAATAAAAAAGATTTCCCTTTCTTTACTCTCTGAAACTACAAAGCTGAATTGATTACTTCCATCTAGAATCACTGGATTATTGTGCAGTTTTTCTACAGTTTGACATGCTGTCATGACCCCTATTAGTACTTGGACTTCCCAGTTTTAAGGGCAACAAGTAACATGAGGCTATTTCTTCTTAGGGTATCTACTCTTTGTTCATTTATTTCTTATAAAGCTCCAGTGGTTCATAGACCTCACAGGACAATGACTGTTTTGAAAACCAATGCTCAGAAATTGATATATAAATTGAATGCTCAGAGTGAAGTCACAGGACAAAGTAAAAACTATATAATAGAATTAGGTTGACTTGATATTATGTTTCTGGTGCAAATCTATTTTAAAGCCTCACCTAAAATTTTTTTTCTGGATTTTTTTAGCTGGATTTTATTTTATTTTATTTCTTTCAACGTTTATTTATTTTTGGGACAGAGAGAGACAGAGAATGAACGGGGGAGGGGCAGAGAGAGAGGGAGACACAGAATCGGAAACAGGCTCCAGGCTCTGAGCCATCAGCCCAGAGCCTGACGCGGGGCTCGAACTCACGGACCACAAGATCGTGACCTGGCTGAAGTCAGACGCTTAACCGACTGCACCACTCAGGCGCCCCTTAGCTGGATTTTAAACTGCTATTTGGGTCATTATTAGAAGCAGAAACAAGCCTATTCTGCCATGTCTCCTCTCTTTCAATGGAATCAATTATTTATGATTCATATATTCAGAATGTTAGAGCTACATGTGATATTGGAGGTAATTTTGTAAGCCCTTGCTATAAGAACAATGCAGTCCCACCTGGAATGAAGTGTTTCGCAATAAACACACATGGGGGATAAATAGGGAACAGTAGAAGAGGGAAAGGGGACTCCCACTTGGCAGCCAGACCTGCCAGTCAATGCTGGGGTTCCAAAAACCATTGGCAGCTCATACTTCTATCTTCCAGAGGTCCCAGAAAGTAAAAGGACTTGCCCAGGGTAACAAAGCTGATTTAAGCAGTAGAACTAGCACTCACTGGGTCATTTCTTAGGATGGTCCTTTACCTAGTAAAAGACACATACAACCAGGAATGCCCTTTAAAATGCACATGGTTACCTTGGTCATGGTTATCTGTGGGTTATTTTCTCGATTTGCTTATATATTGACTTGGAAACTTATCAATCTTAAAGTAGTATGCTAACTTATTTTGCTAGATAAACAGTACATGATGAGGAGGTTTTAATGCTGTGGGGTCTGCCCAATCTTCACTCCCCACCCATTCTCCTCAGCACATTCTGGATGAAAGGAACCTGCTTAACCTAGATCTCAATTTGTGATTCCATTCTGATCTTTTCACCTTGAATTTGTGCCAATTCTACGCTTAATTCTCTCTGCTATTTTTAATTCTTGCCCACTCTTTGATTACATATTGTACGGGTAAAGACTATAGATTCTGAAGCCATACTTCCTGGGTCTGAACCCCAGCTATGCCATTATCCAACAATGGAATCTTGGGTATATTACTTAATCTCTCTCTGCTTTGACTTCCTAATCTACAAAATGGGTGTAATAATAGTACCTACCTGATAAAGTTGTTGTATTAAAGTTAATATATGAGAAGCATTTAGAACACTCTGGCACAGAGTATCCTGAAACAATAAATTATAGTTATTGGCTTTGCTGGAAGTACCTTCTCACCTAAGTGCCTGCAGATAATAACACCACTTACATAACCAGGCACTGTGCTGAATGTTGTACACACACTATTCTAGTTAATCACAATAACTCTTTTTGTGCTACTACTATCATTCTCTCCTCTCCTATCTCTTATTTTTTTTAATTTTTATTTATTTATTTTTGAGATAAGAAAACTAAGGTCCAAGACCCTGAACAATGTGACTATGGTCACCCAGGTAATAAGAAGCAGTTAGGACTTGAACCTAAGATCTGTCTTGGCATCTTTCCAAAATCTCTGAGAAAAGGGCATTAGAGTTCTTTTAAAGTTCTTTTATTTAAATGGATTGACTTGCCACCCATACGGGTCAGGAAGACTGGGATCTCCAGGAGGAAGGGAAGAGTCTCTCTTAGAAAATGTCAGGCATGGGATGATTATACCATTGATGTCTTAACCAGCCCCACCTCCTACCTTCCACTGTGCCATACAGCATCTACATGGACTGTACTTCCAGAGGCCAACCCCAACCCCTAGCTTATTTTAGTATTAGGAAATGTTCTGATTCAAGCCAAAGTGGGAGTATTTACAATTTCAAAATCAGTAGTTCTTTGAGTCATTTATTTCCACCCCAGTAATGTCTCTTCCATTCCCAGATTAGCAAAAAAATTATGATTTTCCTTCCTTCCTTCAGAGCCTATAGTAGCCAGTATCTTCCTACTCCTGCTCCAAACTGACACATTCTCAGTTGTCAATGTATCTTTCATTAGTCTAAAATGGTGTCTTCAGTGGAAGGTAGGGCCAGGAGAGGGAAGAGTGGGGATAAAGGGCCAGGAGGGAAGAGAAGGAAGTCCCTGAGTTTTCTAGAGGAACAGTATGCACTGCCTTGTCCCTCTTCCTGTACCACCTGCTCACTCCTGTATCTCTTCTGGAGTTGTCTACTTACACTCCCACACTGCATCCCAGAACCTTCACCGAGCACCTCCTAAAACAGCTTCTGGGTGCTCCCTTGAAATGCAAGTGAATCAAATACATGGGCTTGTTTTTCCCAAAGACCCACCTGTAGCACCCATGCTGGGCTTGGCTAATTGGGCTAATCTAGAAAGGAGAGAGCATGGGAAGGATTTTTATTCCCTTTCCCCATACCTACCATCGTATTTAGCTGTCAAACTATTAAAAAATGTCAGAGAAGCTGAAGTTGGATGTTTGTTATACAAGGAATGGTGGAAGAGCTGTTTGGAGAAAGTTAAGTAGGGCTCTGGAGGAGGTCAAGGGATATAGAAATCCTGGTGGGCAGCAACAGGATTGATAGAGGAAGGATAAGCAGGTACATATGTTTTCGGGACCACTGGAAGAAAAGAAAGGGGGAGACTGGCAAGTTGACCTCAGATATAAGCCTTAACCCAAGAGTCCCCTACCGCCATCCCAGCCTCTCTGGATTGATACTAAATTTTCCTAACATCCTTAGTTCCTTCCCTGATGGGCACCTTGCCTCAGTCCCTGAAGCTGCCATTACTACCACTGCTTGACACAAAGGGTGAGAGGAGAGCCCAAGCCAGGAAAGAAGGTATGTTCCTTGCATCCTTAGTTGTGCTCTGAACGTTTTTCCTTTAGAAACAAGGTCAAACATGTTGTTTCACCTCTGTAGTGCTTTTAGTAGTATGCTTCAGTTGTTATGGGATCATTAGGGGTTGTTCTGGGCCTCTAACCTATATACAACATGTAGTGGATACTCTTGGTGCCCTGCCCAGATCCCCTTCTTGGACTGGTACTTGCATCCCTAGCTACTGTATAAGTGTTGGCTGCTAGTAGTTGCCCTCCTCTCAGAGATTACCTTTGGGAGAACAGAAAGTGCCTTGCCTTGGGAGTTACCACCAACCTTCAGCTAATGAGTAACTGATAATGGGGTGCAAAAGGCCAGCTTCCTGCCCCAAGTGGCCAACTCTGTGGCACAATTCCTTCTTTAGATTCCCCATAGAATCAGGCTGAAGCTGGTCTCCAGCTGAGACCATATCCTTACTTAGCTTTATTCCCCCCACACCATGCAACCTCCCTCACATCCCCTCTCCTGAGACATGCTCCCAATAATTCACTTGCACCAGAATCCTTGTCTCAGGCTCCACTTATGTAACCCTACCTCAGATACATACTTATTCCATGTATTTATTGGAGGTCCTTTATTGGCACCAGAATAATACATCTCTGGGAAAACCAAAAATAAAATAAGGAGCAACTTAACAGGACCCTAAACCAAATCTGGACATATAACCCAACTCAATTTATACTATTTCTAGGCCTATACCTAATATCTGCCCTCTTGTAGACACTAACAGACCACATTCTATCAAATCCAAACTGAAGACTTATTTATTCATACTCTACTTTGTCTCTTACTATAGAACATTAATTTTTATACCTATTTTAAAAATTATCTATGTAGCATTTATTATTAACCAATACACTTGTTGTAATTCTTAAAAATGTGGCTGGATGATTTTAAGTTAATTTGTAATGATTATTCTTGCTGTGATCATATAAATCTTACACTTTTAATCACTTGTTGGGTTTTTTCTTCCCATGAACTATAAGTTCTGGATTGTGGATGGTTGGGTCCCAGATTAGCAGGTTCTGGTTAATCTAGCAGTGTTATAAAACAGATCAAATTTCCAGCGTGCAATTAATAAAAATATAATTAAATATATGCAGGCAAAGCAGAAGATAATTTAATCTTTCTGCTATGATTCAGAAGTCATTTTAGGTCATCATTATATACCTCAATTATAGTATTGCACAAGTATAGGAAGAGTGGTGAGTAGTATTCAGGTTGAAAGAAGTCCAGACAGACCAGATTTTACTTCATGTATTTACAAAGATGCAACCTCATAACACCAGGTACTGCATTCACTGTTTTCCCCCAATATACTGATCCTAATATAGGCTCTTGTAAAGAGCCCCCTATAGTTAATCTCAGCTGATTAAATTCATTCTTCTAGCCTATAATAAAAAATATCAAGACTTTTTCATTTTCATGGGATTATCCTCTCAAAAAACTTCTACATAAATAGGACCCAATCATATTTTAAATACTATTTCTGAATATATTTGCATGTATTCCTTTTGGTATAGCAAGTTACAATTCCCATTTATAGCTTATGTTGTATTTTAATTCCATACTGTACTTCATTGCTTAACAAAATATACTGGTCATCACTCTCCTCCCCATCAAGTTATTGGAGGGTTGCTTAAGGGGTTGTTTATGACTTGGTAACTAATCTTTTTTTTTTTTTTTAAGAAGAAAATATCATGAAATTAAAAATTCCTACAGATCTGAGAACTGTGCTTTGTTTCTAAAAAGCCCCTTTATGTTGGTCAAATAAATCACAATATTTACATATCTTTACCTTATTTCAGTATGTATACAGGTTTTTCATTAAGAATGGGAAAGAACACCATATTTACTTGCTTTCCATATATACATACTGAAGAGAAAAGGTGACTGTTTTCCTTTTCCTTCCAAATTTATCAGTAATAGTGATAGGCTGAATAAATGACCCCATTTGTACAAATTTTAGCATATGACTTTGAGCTTCCAGGTAGCATTGATGTCACAAGATTGCTGCTGTAACTCCAGCTATATCAATGATATTCCAAGCAATCATAGGGCTTGAGTCAGCCCTGCTAGTAACTTACCACCAGGTACACAAATAAGGAGTTCCATACAATACCTCCCATCCACATACCATTGCCTTCTGCAAGGAAGGTTACGAAATGAAATTTTTCACTGGGCACAAAATCAGATTTCTGTTACTAAGAGCAAAAGGAAGAAAGGAAATGAGATAGGCAACTAGTATTACCTGCCTTATTTTCTTTTTAAGTATGTGTTTCCTTAGATGAACTGTGAGGTCATGGAAGGCTGAGATTATGTCATATTAATTTTTATAATCTCAGAACCTAGCACAATACCACAGTTTATTACAGTTTTCAAAATGTTTATTAATTAAAGACAAGTATAACAGGTGAGTAAGTGGCATGAGTTTGTTCCATTTATTTTTTTTTATTAAAAAAAGTTTTTTTTAACGTTTATTCATTTTTGAAAGACAGAGGAGAGACAGAGCATGAATGGGGAAGGGGTAGAGAGAGGGAGACACAGAATCTGAAACAGGCTCCAGGCTCTGAGCTGTTAGCACAGAGCCTGACGCCGGGCCTGAACTCACGAACCTGTGAGATCATGACCTGAGCCGAAGTCAGACACTCAACTGACTGAGCCACCCAGGTGCCCGGAGTTTGTTCCATTTATATTGTCACTCATTCATTTAATTGTTATTTCAACTAATATTAATTGAGCTTCCAGCCTGAGCCAGGCCCTGTATCAGGCATGGGGAATACAGTGATAAATACAACATAGTTCCTGGCTTTACAAAGCAGGTAGAGGTGACGTTAGGGGAGGATAGGAATGGCTGTAAAAGTAAACAGGCAATTTCGGGGCGCCTGGGTGGCTCAGTCGGTTGAACATCCGACTTTGGCTCAGGTCATCATCTCACAGTTCATGAGTTTGAGCCCCACATTGGGCTCTGTGCTGACACCTGGGAGCCTGGAGCCTGCTTCAGATTCTGTGTCTCCCTCTCTCTCTGTCCCTCCCCTGCTCACACTCTGTCTCTCTCTCTCTCAGAAAATAAACATTAAAAAAATGTTTTTAAAGGTACACAGGCAATTTCAAGGTGATGTGGGAAAGAATAAGAAGTGGTCCTGAGCCACCATTTGAGAGGTTATGAAGCTGTAAGTAGTCTGGGTGAAACATACAGTTAGGGAAAGAAGAGGAGAAAAAGAAGGAAAGGTGGGGATAGATAATAAAAAAAATAAGTTATAATCATAAGCCCATAATTTATTCCTGCCAGCACACATACCTATTTGTTGTGACAAAATGTTTGTTTCTCCCTTAGACTTCCTCATGAAAGAATTTCCCAACACTCTGTCCTTGATGGATCTGTCCCACTGACAAGGTTCTTGGTTGGCCTAAACTGTAATCACAACTGTGTTCTATGGACCTTATATCCAAGCATGGAGCAACTGTCTTCCCAGCATCCCATCTTACAGGATGATGTTCCCTGGTAGGCCAGTTTGGGAAATGTTGGTGTAGACACATGTTTCTCAAACTTGGCAATATGAGTCTACTAGACACCATAAAAAAGAGTTGCCAGGCATTTCCAGAGAAAGGGAATTATCCCCAGAAAGTGCAGATCTGAACCTGGTTTTCTGAGTGTGTTTACACCTTGGGTTTCAGTTACACGAGTGACCAGGATGGATATAGGTTTAGCTGGACTAATGGGTCACCACTTCAGCAATTTTACAGTCAAATAAGTTATCCCTGTGATGCTGTGACTAATAATTAAAACACTCATCTCTTCCTACAAATAATCTGGTTCAATTCAGTTTGTAACATATATGGCTAGAAATGTATCTACATCAATTCCTATTTTCTTTGCCTACCTTAGAGAAAAAGATAGCCCCTAACCATGAAGCAGAGGTCACAAGAAGAGAGACAGATTTGAAGATGATATGTATGCTATTGCCTTAAATACGGAGGAAGAGGCCACAAGCCAAGGAAATCAGATAGCATCTACAAACTAGAAAAAACAAAGCAATGGATTCTCCCCTAGAGACTCCAGATGGAACACAGCCCACACCTTGACTTTAGAATTTCTGACCTCCAGAACTGCAAGATAACACATTCTTGATTTTAGCCACTAAGTTTGTGGTAACTTTTTTAGTAGCAATAGGAAAATAATAATACACAGTAATATATCTCTAGATAGTGTCCCCCTCCCCCTTCACAAATCTTTCTTGGGATTCTCCTCTTTTCTGAATCTACCCTCTCAGATTATTTTCCTGAAAGTCAAATCTGATTATGTCACAGGGCTTAAGGTGCATGAATACTCACTGATTCTAGGTAGATTACTTTTGGGGAATATATTAGAAACCAGAAATAAGAGTTGTTTACAAAATCCTGTCAAGGACATTTGGTATGATCTCAGGAAAGCTTAACAGGGATGTGATTATAGCTAAGAAAGCTTAAAACAAATTGCACTCTACACTGAAGAAAAAATGTATTAACCATATGGGGTTGAGGTAGAGAAGAGATTTTTCTGGGTTGATTCAGGACTGGACAGAGATAAATTCACTTGACTCTGGCACCATCAGTAAGACACACACTGGTTTGGAGGCGGGGATACTTCATCATGTACCTGGAGCCTGGTAAGTGTTTATCCTAAATATTGGTCATGGTTATACTATCACAGTCAACTTCATCCTGATTTAAATGCTAGTCATGTGAAAGTCGGTTGTCATAAGCCAGTCCACTGTTCACCTCTGGATGTGTGATAAAATTGAGGTCAGGACGCTACTGGTGACCAACAGAAACTAGATTAAGGTTCTTCTTCTACTTCCATTCCCCTTACAGAAAGATAAAAGATATGTCCTTCAGTAAGATCCTGAATCCTAGTTTAACAATAGCCACACTTCTGCCAGCTATCACTCACCCCTGTTTCAAGACCTCCACCAAAAAGGGAGGACTATCAACAACAACAAAAAAGGGTGGGGGGAGGAAAGTTCAAGGAAGGAAGAGGTCAAAATTGGCAAATGCCACAAAGGGCATAACAAAATGCGGATTAAATTTTTCCATTAGATTTGGCAATTAGGTGGGTGACTGATGTTGTTCAGTGGAGTGAAAGGTTGACAAGGGAATGAGAGTTTAGGAAATGTCAACGTTAAGTCTGGAAAAGTCCTCTTGAGAAGAGGATCCATGCCCTAAGGAATCACCTTAAATAAAATTCCCTCAGAGTTTGCATTTGAATCCTAGAGAACTCTCCTTGTCCACAAATCCTCCAAATGTTTATCAGCCAAATTTGAGTCTCACTGATCTTTCTCCTCAGTTCACCTCAAAGGCAAAGGAACTAATGAGCTGTGCAATAACTAAAGGTCAAAAAACAAGAGGAAGAAACAAAAGACTTACAAACACAAACTCAAAACAAAACAAATCAGGTCTTTGGTAAGAGAAGCTGTACCAAGTTGTGATTCAAATTTAATACCCTTGTTTTGATTTAAAAAAAAAAAAAGAAAGAAAGAAAACTGTCTGGAGAATTAAAAGGGGCATTTTATAATTGGAATGTTTTCTTGTATCTCGACCATTATCTTCACTCCATCTCCCTCCAAATTAATAGCTGTTGCTGAGTTGTGGGCATGTGTGAGCACAAGCCTGGAACAAACACTGAATTTTGTCCAGTGGCTAGAGTAATTGCGTGCCATTTAAAAAAAAAAAAAAAAAAAAAGGTGGGATAGGGAGAACCACATACATATCTGCATTTCCAGATGAAAGCACTGGTTTTCTTCCTCGACGATTTGCTGTATTTAAGGGTCAGGGAGGGGGGGAGCAGTTTTCTGAATCTGAGCCCAGCTCTTTCTAAACTTGGTTACTCACGTCTGATTCATTCGCTGTGTTTTTCATCTCCTGTCTCTGTCACTGCCTGCCGCTGAGAAGGGGGTCGCTGAATCACTGCCACTCCAGATGAAAAGCAATTCAAACCCAGTCCTTGGAGGATGGAAGGTTTTGTTTTGTTTTCTTCCCTTTTTTAAGCGTCTGCAGAATAAGCCTCCTACTTTCCGACATGACCGTAGAGGGCAGTTTTACAAGTCTCACCCGGAGCTCTGGAAGATTTTGCTCCTGTGAGAGTCAGTAGGCACTGGTCACCTCACCATTTCTGGCTTTTCTGGTCCATAGGCCCCGGCGGTCGGGGGTGTGTGATGGGGCGAGCGGCGGCGGGGCCGAGCTAGGGGCGCCGGGGTGAGCTTGGCCCGGTGGGCCCGAGCGGCTGCGCCGCGCTCCCCGCCGCTTTAAAAGCTCCCACAATGCAGCGCTGGCGTCCCAGTTCCGTTACAATGTCTCTCACGGCGCGAGTGAACCGGCAAGGAGCGGGCTGGGAAGCCAGAGAGCCGGGGCTGTAACCCGAGCGCCCGGCCGAGGGGGGCGCCCCCGCGCCGCTCCTCTCGCGCGCTCTACCCGCGGCCCGGCGAAGGGGCGGAGCCGCCCGGGTGCCCGAGCCCGGCCCGGCCCCCAGCCCGGCCCCCAGCCCAGAGGCACCGGCCGCGGGAGCGAGCCGGCGGCCAACTCCACCGTCCGGCACAACGCTCGCCGCCCCGCTCCTCGCCGAGCCTCGCTAGACCGCCCGCGGCAGCGGCGGCGGCGCTGGGGGCGGCTCCTGCGGGCGGCACAGCCGCTGCCCGCGCGCTCCCACACCGCGGCAGCTCAGCCAGGGGCGTCCACACTCACCTAGCGCTGGCCGGGAGGTGCGCCGAGAGGACGCGCCGGGAGCCGGGGCCTCCAGCCGGTGCGGGGCGTGCGGCCCGCCGAGTGCGGCGGAGGGAGGCGCGCCGGGCGGCACGGCCGGGACAGGAGCTGGGCGGCCGCCGAGCTTCGGACGCCGTCGCGTCCTCAGCGCCCCGGCCGGCCTGGGCGGGCGGCCTGCGGGGGCGGTGCAGTTGCGAAACTGAGTAAGTATTAACTTTACTCCGCTGCTGCGATTTCTGGGCAACGTCTAGGATCCCTCCCTTCTCCTCCTGGAGCCTGGGGCTCTCCCTTCCCCGCCCCCTCACCCCTCCGTCTGCACCTTGGGTTTCTTCGCCGGTTCTACCCTGCGGCCACTGGCTCCCAGTTCCTCCGGTTCACCTTTTCCCTGTTGTGTTCGCCTTTGCGCGTTCTGCCCGCCGCGCACACGCGCCTCTGAGAAGTACAAGCTTGTGTCCTGCTTCTCTGTTTCCTCCCAGTGTCCTTGGCAGGGGAGTTTAGAGGCCACTTTGTTGGGCAGGGAAATGTATGTATGGCTTCTTTAACATTTTTCTCTCCAAATGGAAATCGGATGTTCGCTTGCCGGGTGGCGGTTTGGTGAACGCTTACTTTCTCCTCTGAAAACAGGATTGGTTTTTAGGTTTTAAAATTTTGTTTGAACGCTTAACCGTCCTCCGTCCCTATTTCCCCTTGCCGCCAACCCGTCTGGAGAGGCGAGTCCAGACGAGGGGACTTTAAAAGTAATCCCGTTTTGCAGACTAGAAACTTTGCGAGGGTTCATAGCAGAAAGCATCATAAGCTTCAACCTGAAGGGACGTGAGCTTTGAATGTGGCTCCTTGTGCGGCACTAGAGCTTACAAGCGAGTACCTGGGTTCGTAATTGAGTGTTGGCGTTGTTATTTTAGCATCCTAGAGCCGCCTGGTGTTGCTAAACCACTACTTTTTCAGCATCAAATGGCATCTTGAGCAGAGCAAGCGTTGAATGTAATTACGGGTCAGCATTGCCCCTGGTCTTTAGGGACTTAGAAGAGAAATAGATGCAGGGCACATTTCATAGCTGTGAAACCCATCAGGTTAGCTGTGTCAGTGCATCACAGCATTGCATTAAAAATAATTCTTCCAGCCTGGTAACAGCGAGGAGGAACATTTACAAATTTTCCAGTATGATGTGGCTCAGCAATTCTTCGTTAGATCTGTTGTGTCACTAGAAAGGACCTTTAAAAAGGTATAGAGCTCAGCTTTTCTGCCGATTGGATTAACCCCTCATTCTGGTAGAAGGCCTCAGGTAGTCCTCCTCCCCCCTCCCCCCCCCCCGCCGTCTTTCTTTCTTTTTTTTTTTTTTTTCTTTCTTCTTTGGGTTGTCAGCAGTTGGCGATCCTGTTTTGAAGGACTAGAAAACGGGAAGCTTTTCTTAATGGATTTTCAGCATCCCGTCCTTTGCCTGGGTGAGGCAGTAGTGAATGCCAGCTAGATCTCTGCAGGGAGAGGTGCAGGTGGACACAAGAATCTGGCAGAAGGACACTGTAGTACTATCATGGGGGGGGGGGGTTGTGTGTTTATCTTTTAGTGGGCATATTAATGCTACTTTTTATTTATCTCCATGGGGAATCTCCCAAAACCATGAAAATTACATGTGACCATACCCAGCTTTAAGAAGACTGAATGTAATTTGATTATTCTGTTGAAGGATCAGACTTAACAAAATAGAATTTGTAATGTAGGCGATAAGACCTTTCAAAAATCTCTCCCTTCCTCATTTTCTCTCCTTTTAAGAGCCTCAAGCTGGTGCTTTCAGTAATAGACACAATTGTTAGTAATGCACTGAGTTCTTTCTAGGTTCATTAATCAAGCCTAATTTCTGGCTTCAATAGCTGAGGGGGACATCAGCCCAGAGAAGGAGAGAATCATGAGACTGTGCAGATAGGAAAGGCATTTCAGTTTGCTAAAGTGTCAATGTGCTGCAGAGAAAAGCAGTTAAAAAGAAGAATGTTCAGGTTTTAGCATGCACATTTACTGAATTTGGCATTTGGTTGAGATATTTGGGAATTGCAGATTTTAAATTCTACAGTTATGGTATCCTTTCTTTTTGCCTAACATTGTATCCTTTTAAGTTTTTGATTGTTTAATGGGAATCTCAATACTTCCTTTTGTAGCCTTCTGTACTGGGTGGCTTGCATTAATTTTTTACTTGAATGGTTTAGCCATTTTGAGAAATAGTTTTTCAGAATGTCTTACTCAGTTGATCTGTCTTATATTGATTCATGTATGGTTTGTGAGTAAAAATATTGTTCACTGCTGGGTGTTGTTGCTCTTTTCATTATCGTTGATTTCTGGCATAGTGGCTTTGCTCCTTTATTGTAAACCATTAAGGTCCTAGGTATCTTGCGGGTGTTCAAAACATTGCAAAACTCTGCAGGGAGAAGTGGAGAGGGGATAGGGAAACATTATGCATCATAAATCTGAGAACTTGGATTTATTTTTTTTTAATTTTTTTTTTAATGTTCTTATTTATTTTTGAGACAGAGAGAGACAGCATGAGCAGGGGAGGGGGAGAGAGAGGGAAACACAGAATCCGAAGCAGGCTCCAGGCTCTGAGCTGTCAGCACAGAGCCCGACGCGGGGCTCAAACTCACAGACTGTGAGATCATGACCTGAGCTGAAGTCGGACGCTTAACCAACTGAGTCACCCAGGCACCCCTGAGAACTTGGATTTAAAAAATAACATATCGGAGCGCCTGGGTGGCGCAGTCGGTTGAGCGTCCGACTTCAGCCAGGTCACGATCTCGCGGTCCGTGGGTTCGAGCCCCGCGTTGGGCTCTGGGCTGATGGCTCAGAGCCTGGAGCCTGTTTCCGATTCTGTGTCTCCCTCTCTCTCTGCCCCTCCCTCGTTCATGCTCTGTCTCTCTCTGTCCCAAAAATAAATAAACGTTGAAAAAAAAATTTTTTTAAATAAACATAAAAAATATCACCTGTTTACTCACCTTGGGTGCTAGCTTGCTCCAACCCCATGTAGATTTCAAAATGGGAAGTATGGACATAGTTTCCAAGAACTGTGTATAGTGAAAAGAATGCTTACCCCACAGCCAGCCAACCAGACTTGAGTAGCAAGTGACTTTGTCGCTTTGAACTGATTTAGCTTGGCCATGCTACTTCAACCTCATGATCTACAGTTTGCTTTGTGTAAAATGGGAATACTGTTCCTAAAAGGGATGCTGTGACAAGTGAAATAGCTAACATAGTGTCTGGTACATCTCAGTCAATACATGACAGTATCTGACACTTCTCAAGAACTGAGCTCTTGATTACCCAACCTTTCAGCCTGTTTCTCCTGTGTTTTTCATCCCCTCCATCCAACAAGTGGCTCAGGCCAGAAGGCTAGAGTTTAACATTCACTTCTGTTCTCACCTCCCCTCCCCACCCCCAACCAGTTTGTCACAAAGTCTTTATTTACTTTTCTGGAAAAATCTCTTTCAAACCTGTCTGATTTTCAATCTCCACTATGTTTCCATTCCACTTGAGGCCACCATTATCTTTCCCCATTGCCTTCTGCATGTACTCTGTATCCCTTCCAGTCTCTTTTCCTACCAGCAGCCTAAAAAGAAAAAAAAAATGTCACTTGCTATTTAAAGTCTTCAAAGCTCTAAGAAAACACATTTATTTCTCCAGATATAATATGAGATCTTCAACATACCTATAAAGTCCTGCATGGTTTGGCCACTGCCCACCCCCAATCTTTGTCTCTTGCTAGCCATATTGTTCAGTTCTCCAGCAGGCTCACATCAGGGCTCTTGCTCATGCTATTGGTCTTTCTATTTTAGGACCATCTCCTTGAGTAATTTGTCATCCTTGGATATGGATTCAAATATCCTCTCTATAAATGTCTTCTCTGAGAAGACCCTATCCTTAGCATCATGTCATTTAGAAATTCTTTATTTTCTCCCTCATAGCACAATCATCTTGCCTTTTTTGTGTGTATCATAACATATATTATTTACTTAATGTTTCTTTCTTAGCCTGAAGGTCGAAGTAATACCCGGTTTATTCACCAGTCTATACTCAGTGCCTGGTACAGTTAGTAGGTGCTCAATAAAGGATTCTTGTTATAATTAATAAGATAATGTCAGTTTTATATTTGTGTCTTGGTTGCCTCCTATGTCACTGTTCATTCTGCTTTTCATAACAGAAAAGCCAGACTGGTGCTCTCCTGTGTTCCTTCATTGCTGGTGTTAAATGTGTAATATGAAACAGCCTTTGCAGATACGAGGCAAAATTAATGCATTTGGGCTATGTGGAAAATTCATAGTAATAAATTGAGACACCTTTTAATTAGTGTTACCCTTGTGATTTTCTGTTGTAGATAATCCTTTTTCTAAGTACATCATTAAAGTAATTACGGTTTTTTTTCATCACAGGATTACTGAAAGAAAAAAATCTTAGTAGTTCATATTATTTTACACATGTCATAGGATAATATGTTAGCAGCTATTGATCGCTCAGTGTCAGACTTCAAAGGAAGGTAGAGAAAACTAGTAGAAAGATGAGAGTTCTAGTTCTAAGGATGTTTAGTACTTTCCAGCTGTTGATGTGACTTGCATAAATAACTACATATCATTTGAACATTTAGTTAAGGTAGCAGAGTAGTTATTTAAAAATTGGAGCCACCTAGAGGTCTGTAAATTCTTTTTCCTTCTTTCACTAAAGCATTCCTTCTTTTAGCAAAAAAAGTCTCATGACTTTCCAAGGCCAAGGAAGGCTTAAAGCTTTGAGTATTTTTGTCATGTGGTTGCTCTCTACAAATTATTAGTTTGATGCACTATAGTTCTAAAGTGCTTATGTCCTTAGTATTAATGTTTCTACTCTAATTCTTAAGTAATAACCCACATTTCTTTTGACTTATTTCTTAGGACTTGAGTTTCTTTTTAGAATTTTCCCTTGCACTCTTAGAGTATAAGAGTGCTTATACTCTTTCGTTTTGTAGCTTATACTTTAGGTCATAAAGTATACAGAGAATTTAGGAGTTGATTCTAGTTCTTTCACGATTTATTTGTTTGCATTTAACCTCTGGGTGTCTCCTAAATGTTATACCTCATAAGTGGTCTAGACTCTGAGTTTTTGTCAGCAAGAAGCTGGATGCCCTTGGATTGGGAAAGTAAGGGAGATTACAGCAGCATTTTTAAGTCCCTATTATATGCCAAGCTTGAGGCTAAGTGCTCTCGCAAAAGAACAGTGAGTGGTTCATCCAGTCAAAATCATAAAAAGGAACTATAACCTTTCCATACATTTGCTTCACTCAAAGAATTTGTTTTTGTTGTTCCTCCATTTCCCTACCCTTTATTTTTCTAGTTAGGAAGGCATGGCAAGATAGTGAAGCCCTCTCTAGCTCAGCCCATTACCTTACCTTTTTATTTATTTAGACCTGAATTTACTTGTATAAAAATACCGGACGTGGGGCCAGAAAGGGGCATGCCCTTTGATTTGTCTTTGAGGTAGGTCTCTGTGCTCCAGGATATTTGCACCATGAGTAGCTACTACTATGGAGGAGAAAAAAGTTATGGTTGAGAGTCCTAGTTATTTTTCCCCATATATATATATATATATATATATATATATATATATATATATATATATTAATATATATATTAACATATACACACGCATATGCATATGTATGTATATATATACATACATACGTACATGCTTACTGGTTACTTTGGGTGACCTTGAATGAGTTGCCTGAAGCTTTATAGCACCAACAATATCTATTACCTATTTATTTCACAGCCTTGCTATTGGATTTAGAAGACTTATTTTTGTCAATGTTGTTTTTTTTTTTTTTTTGTCACATTCAAATATATCACAAAGCTCATTACAATTAACTCCAGTGCTGTCAAGTTCTATGCATTAAGAAAAATGTTTTCTTAGCATATGTTTTAACTCTTTGTTTTGATAAGCAATCAGATATGAGTATAGGTTGTAACAAGAGGAGAGTTGTAATACTTTTCTACCAGCTTTTATTCATGTGTGTGATATATCTTGTCGATTGTTAATGGTCATTGGCTCTGGTTAATCATGTTTATCCTTAATTGTAGTAAATTTATTATTGGAAAATCACCTAAAATTAAATTATTTTTCAGAAAGAAGCACATACAGTGGAAAAATTAGAGTGCTTTTAATGGATAGGTATTGGACAGAAAAGTAAGATATCACTCTAATTTTTGCTTAAAATATTTGAATAGATTTATAATTTCTGAAATCCTACTGCAGAAATAGTATTGAAAGGTAGGTTGGGAATAATTTGTAGTGTTTAAGGTAAAATTTGGGCGTTTCTGAAGCAAGTTCTAATACTTGATGCCATTAGATGTCAGGAAAGTAAACTAGTTTATTTGTGCTACATTTTCCTTATTTTCTTTTTGTATATAATGACTTCCTTCTTTTATATCTCTTTTTTAATTTTTATTTTTTATGTTAAAATTTTTTAATGTTTATATTTGAGAGAGAGAAAGACAGAGTGAGCAGGGAAAGGGCAGAGAGAGAGGGAGACCCAGAATCTGAAGCAGGCTCTAGGCTGAGCTGATGCACAGAGCCTGATGTGGGGCTTAAACTCATGAGCCATGAGATCATGTCCTGAGCCAAAGTCAGAAGCTCAACAGACTGAGTCACCCAGGTGCCCCATCTCTCTCTTTTTTTTTAAACCTCTTTAGTGAGCCAAGCTGAGGTGAACAGCTTAGTAACATGCAATGAACTGCACACATTTAAGTGTACAGTTTGATAAGCTTTGACCTACATATATAAATATGAAATCATGACCACAGTCAAGATAGTGAATATATATATCACCCTCCCCAAATTTCCCATTCCCATTTGCAGTCCCTTCCCTATCCATCATCCCCTCCCCGACAAAGCACAGCTTTGCTCTGTCTCTGCAGAGTAGTTTGCATTTTCCAGAATATAAATTAATGGAACATGTAATATATTGTTTTTTGGTCTGACTTCTTTCACTCAGAATAATTATTTATTTGGAGATGCATTCATGTTGATGTATGCAGCATTGATGAATAGTGTTCCATTATATGTATATACAACAAATTATGTATGTACCTATTGATGGACATTTGGGCTGTTTCCAGTTTTTGGCTATTACAAAGGAAGCTGCTGTGAATATTTGCATATAATCTTTGTGTGGACATATGTTTTCATTAATCTTGGGTAAGTACATAGGAGTAGAATGGCAGGGTGATGGTAGACATACATGTTTAGCTTTTTCAGAAACTGCCAAACTGTTTTCCAGAGTGATTATACCATTTTATTTTCCTACCAGCAGTGTATAAGCATGCTAGTTCCTTCACTTCCTTCCCAACAATTAGTATGATTAGTCTTTTTTAATTTTAGTTATCAGCAGTATTTCATTTTTATTTTAATTTACCATTTCCCTAATGACTAGTGGTGTTAAGCACCTTTTAATGTATTTTTTGCTATGTTTGTATCTTCTTTGATGAAGTGTTTGTTCAAGTGTTTTGCCCACGTTTTTATTGGGTTGATTGTTTTTTTGATTGTTGAATTTTGAGAGTTCATTATATATTTTGAAAAATCCTTCATCCAATAAATGTTTTGCAAAGATTTTCTCCCAGTTTGTGGCTCACACTTTCATTTTCACAGTGACTTTTGAAGAGAAAAGGTTTTTAATTTTGATGAAGTCCAGCTTATGATTTTGTTCTCTTATATATTGTGCTTTTGGTGTCCTTTTTAAGAACCTTTGCCTAAGCTAAGTTCACATAGATTGTCTTCTAAAAGTTTTCTGAGTTTCTTCTAGAATTTTTATAGTTTTAGGTTTTACATTGAAGTATATCACCTATTTGAAGTTATATTTTTAAAATAGACTTTACTTTTTAGAGCAATTTTAGGTTCACAACAAAACTGAGGAGAAGGTACAGAGATTTCCCATATACTCCCTGTCCCCACACATGCATAGCTTCCTCCATTACAGTATTCCCCACCAGAATGGTGCATTTATTGTAGTTGAACCTACATTGATTGACACATCATTATAACCCGAAGTCCATGGTTTATGTTAGGGTTCACTCACTCTAAGTGTTCTAAGTACTGTGTGTTTAGGCAAATTTATAATGACACATATTCATCATTATAGCATCCCACAGAATACTTGCACTGCTCTAAAAATCCTCTGTACTCTGCCTATTCATTTCTCCCTCTCCTAATCCCTGGAAACCACTATGATCTTTTTACTGTCTCCATAGTTATCCCTTTTCCTGAATGTCATATAGTTGGAATCATATGGTATGTAGCCTTTTCAGATAGGTCCTTTCATTTACTAATAAGCATTTATGTTTTCTCCATGTCTTTTCATAGTTTGATAGCTCGTTTTAGCCCTGAATAATATTTCATTATCTGGATGTACCACAGTCTGTTTATCCATTCACCTACTGACAGACACATCTGTGTCCAACTTTTGGCAATTATAAATAAAGCTGCAAGAAGTGTCCATGTGCAGGTTTCTGTATGGGCATAGTTTTCAACTCCTTTGGATAAATACAAAGGAACACAATTTTAGGGTCATGTGGTAAGGGTATGTTTGGTTTTATAAGAAATTGCCACATTTCCCAAGTGGTGTACCATTTTGCATTCCCACCCTCAGTGAATGAGAGTTCCTGCCCTTCCACATCCTTAACAGCATTTGGTGTTGTCAGTGTTTTGTATTTCAGCCATTCTAATATTACATTGTTGTTTTAATTTATATTTCGCTGAAGACTTATTATGTGGGGCATCTTTTTATATGCTTATTTGCCGTATCTCTATCTTTGGCAAGGTATTAAGGTGTTTAGTCTATTGAGTTAATTTTTTTTTTTTTATTGAGTAAGTTTTGGGTAGAGTTGATTTTCGGCATATGGCAATCTAATTGTTTCACCACTATTTGTTAAAAAGACTATTATTTCTTTACTGAGTTGTTTGCATTTTTGTAGGAAATGAGTTGTCCTTTATATCTCTTTTTATTATATCAGTTGACATTGATACCTGGATAAAACAAACTAAAGGAAAAGCAACTAAATCCTATTCTGGACAATGAATGTGTTTTTGTCATGTTTAGTAAAATTTCTAGTTTCCTTACTGTAGCCTTTATGTAAACCTTTCCTACGCAAACATTTCTTCTCCCTTTATTTCTCTTTTTGTTATTGGCTATGTATTATAATAAAGTCTGGTGGTGGGACATGCACAACTTACCCCTGTAAATTTTAATTAACTTTACTGTTAATGAAAATTATTTGTTTTCTCTCTTTGAAAATCTCTCAACCTAGATTACACCTTCCATTTTAATTTTCCTAGTTTTGATGGTCTGTCTCTTCTCCTATTGTTGAGTCATGACATATGGTGTATATTGGAAAGACTGCTCACTTCAGTTAAAAACCTGGCTGGGACTGGGTAACCTTGGAGAAGTTATAAAGCTCACCCCTTCTCAAGTTTCCTTTAAATGGGGCTACTATTTCATCACTCAGGGGTGTTTTGGAATAAAAGTGATGTTTGTATGTGTCCATATATGGAAATGAATGTAAATGAAATGTCTCAGTGAAGAGTTAGTGCCTTTCTCCCTTACCCAACTCCAGTTAAGCTGTGGATACTCATTCTCTCTCAACTGAACAGGCCCCAATGCTCTTTGGAGAAGACAGGTGCTCCACAGTCTGTCTAGGCAAGTGGTCTGAGGAGAGAACACTGTCAGTGTAGATGATAGAAAGGTGGGAGAAGAGTGTTTGCTAGTTAACGTGGGTGACATCCTCCTCACCCCTCGCAGTCTGGAGTTGGCTGCCCTCTAGGCTATTCTCCATTAGTAATCCTTTCTCCCTATTGGATTTCAGTCTCATCTTTCCTTCTCTTCTTATCCTTAGCCTGGAAAGAATATGCTCAAATCTCTCTTGACATTGCTACACCTCCTGTCTACTTCTGTCTCCTTTCTCAGCCAACTTCTTTGAGGAGGTGTCTGTGCTTAATGCTTCTACTACTCACTCCTCAGCCAGGTACCATTTCTTAGAAACATTTTGCCACAGCACCAATTTCTTAATTGCCAAAATCAGTGGAAACTTCTTACTTCTAATATAACAGAAGCTTTTTGTAGTGTGTTTGCACTGTTGAGCTATCTTCCTGTGTCTCCAGACTTCTCCTCAGCTTCCTTGTCAGCACTCTTTCTTTGTTCATTTATTTATTCAAAAATGACAAAACACACAACACTGCTCTCATAGAAAGTGCTCCATGGAGGAAGTTAGATAATGAGTAATTTTACATTCTTTATATGATGATAAATGCATCAGAGGAAAAAAATATAACAAGTTGGAGAAATTGAAAATGCTGGGATTGGAAGTGGAGGTGTTACATGATATTGGATAGGCAGGAAGCCCTCACTCATGAGAACACATTTCAGTAGAAAACTTAATGAAGCGAAGGACGTAACTCTGCAGCTGTCTGGAGGAAGAGCACTCTACACAGAGGAAACATTGAGTGCCTAGGCACTGAAGCAGGTACATACAGTTGTCTCCAGATCAGTGAGGCTGGGAGTGGGGCCAGGGCATGGGACAATAGCAGGAGATGAGGCAGTGGGGCCTATATACCAGGCCCCTTATTGGCTGTGACAAGGATCTTGGGTTTTACTCTTGAGTGAGAAGACAGTTGAGGATCTTGAAGAGAGGAATGAATGAATTGGAGAGTAGCATGGAGTAGTAGGTGAGAGGATGAACTGTGGAGCTGGCTGCTTAAGTTAAAATCCCAGCCCTAAACTTAACTGGCTCTGTGACCTTGTAGTAGTTCTGTAGCTTCTCTGTGCCCCATTGGTAAAATGGGAATACGAATGATCTCTATCTCACAGTGTTGTTATGAGGATGAAATGAGTTAATATTTATAAAGAACAAACCATGGCAGATAGTATTATAAAATGCTTGTTAAATAAAATCAGTAAAATAGAAAAGGCTCCCTGTGCTTCCAGGTCTTGTCAAGAGGAATTTAGAATAGAAGCAGAAAGCCTAAACATGGAAACAACCTAAGTGTTTATCAGTCAATGGATGGATAAAGAAAATGTAGCATATGGAATATGATTCAGCCAGAAAAAAAGGAGTTTTGCCATTTGTGACAACATGGCAAACCTTGAAAGGACAGACCTTGAAAGCATTATGCTAAGTGAAATAAACAGACAAAGACAAATACTGGATGATCTCACTTATATGCATAATCTAAAGAAAAAAAAAAAAACACCTGACTCATAGATACAGAGAAAAGATTAGTGGTTGCCAAAGGCGGGGAGTGGGGGTGGTTGAAATGGTTGAAGGGGGTCAAAAGGTACAAACTTGTGTTTATAAGATACGTAAGTCCTGGAAATGTAATATACAGCATGGTGGCTCAATAGGAAGGAAGGAAAAGGAAAAAAGAAAACCAGTTAGGAGATGATTGCAATAATTCATGCAAGGAATGGCTTAGTTGAGGTGCTAGTTGTGAAGGTGGGGAACAGGGTCACATTGTGGGTGTATTTTGGAAATAAGGATGACTTATTGGCTCAGGAATAGATCTGCTTTTCCTCCCATCTCTGATCTTTCTGGCTCAGTCTTCTTTGCTCCTTCCTCTTCTCCCTTTTGACCAAGGGTTCTCAGAAAGGGTAGTAGTGTTTGGAAATATGTGGGAGCCCTTTTTGGCTGTCACAGAGATGAAGTTGTGGATATTTCTTGTGTTCAGTGAGTGCTCAATATCATGCATGATGAAGATATGTCTTCTGCAATTTGCCAGTAGCTACCTTGTAGAGAAATGCTGCTTTAGACCTTCTTCCCACCTTTCCTACCTGTCCCCTGGCCTAGGATTTCCTAACCTGTGGTCCTGTGTGGGTAGCAGGGGGCCTATAACCTACCAAGTATTTTTTCCAAAATGTTTGTTTATATACATTTTAGTGAGTGGGGTAGTGGTAAGAATTTTAATCAAGTTCTCCAAAGGGTTCATATCCTCAGAATGCAAGAATTCCTGTTATGGGTGGTCTTACCCACCTTCATGGTTTTTATTCTGGCCTGTATGGTGGTGGACTTTCAAATCTGTTCCTTTAATGTTCTGTGCTTTGACTTCTAGACCCTTCTCTACTGAACCATGCAACACTTCCTCAGGATCAACATGTCTTCTAACTTCTTCCTGTATTTCCCACCTGGGTTTGTGGCACCATCATCCACCTTATTCTTAATCTTGCCTTTTTTGTGCCACTTCACCTTGACTAATTCATCTAGTTCTGCTTTTACCTCCTGGACTGCTGAGGAATTTTTTTTTTTCCATTTCCCCTTCATACACTACTCTAATTTAGCATCTCTGATTTAGATTGCTGCCACTTTGCTGGTCTTCCCACCTGAGACCCATCTTCCACATATCAGCAGATGACTGCTTGGATACAGAAATCTCACTGTGTCACTGACTTGCTAAAAACAGCTCTGTCAATGCCTGCAGGGTTGCATACAGGATCTCTGAAATCTGGCGCTAGTTCCCTGTCTTGGGCTGTTCAGGAGGCTGTCCTGCCTCCCTGCTTGGCTGCCCACCAGCTCTCCTCCCTCACCTGTCTTTCTGTGCTGGCCTCTAGTAGGACCAAACTAATAAGCTGTTTTATGCATTGATGCTGCAACATCTAAATATGCTATTTGGCCACATGAAAAACTAGTTCAGTCTCTTTCTTACCCATACTTTATAGCTTTATTTATTTTTTTTTTTAATTTTTTTTTTCAACGTTTATTTATTTTTGGGACAGAGAGAGACAGAGCATGAACGGGGGAGGAGCAGAGAGAGAGGGAGACACAGAATCGGAAACAGGCTCCAGGCTCTGAGCCATCAGCCCAGAGCCTGACGCGGGGCTCGAACTCACGGACCGCGAGATCGTGACCTGGCTGAAGTCGGACGCTTAACCGACTGCGCCACCCAGGCGCCCCATACTTTATAGCTTTAAAACCAAGCTTGGCTATCCTCTCTTCCTGAAGGAAGTGCTCGCTCACTTAGAAGTCCATCTTGCCTTCCTTATATATCATATGCATGCATATTTCTCTTCTTTCTTTGTGCTGTAATTTCAGAAGCTCTCTATTTCAAACAGATGAGCTTCTAAGAGGCTCTTCTTAAGCTCATTTGTTCATAGGTTCAAAGTGACTAAGAAGACTAAGCTTGCAGTCCCCCAGTGCAGTTCAAGGAGTATAAGTTGGTTCTTTGAAGCTTTGTAACCAGTTATGCCCTTGCTGCTGGATGTTCAGTGGGGCATCTTTTTCTGAAGTGGAGCAGCTTTGTCTACATTAAAAATCTCTTGAGGCAGATGGGTCCTTTATGGTCTCTTTGGAGCCCGGGGGAGCCCCTTAGTAGCCCTTGGAGTCCAACTTCACTCCTTACCTCTTGAATTATAGGAGCCTCAGTGGGTTCAGTTTTGGCTGTACTCAGCCTTTCTGTTCTAGAACAATTTCCTGGCCTCCTGAACTAACTTTGGGCCAAGTTTCCATTTTTAACACTGATCATCCTGTTGTATATTCAAAATGGAAAAACTTCTGAAGATCTATCTTCTCTGTTCTGGCTGATTATTACTGCTAGGTTAATAGGTATAGGTTAGCCTGTTTCACCCTCAGCCCCATTCATCCTTTATCCTTCAGGGTTCCATATACAAAAGGAAAAAAAAGAAAAATATTTTTTACCACTCTCAGCTATTTTTATTAGTTATCCTTTTGTTTCTGCCATAATTTTGTTCTTTTTTATTAGTACATTAGACATGTACTGTAGCTTTTCATCGTGAGATAATGATAGGGTTAATAATGTTTTTTTAAAATACTTTAAAGCATATTTTAAATATAGCAAACACATTCATCCACAACTAATGAACAGGAAGGTGCCCACCCAAGGCAGAGTTTTCAGAGTTTGGCTGTGGAGCCAGTATATGTCCCCATCTTGGCAATTGTGATACGAAAGCTCAGGAGTAAGGAGGTCAGGATGTGTTTCGTGTCACCTGCTAGATTGTGGATCTCCTTGAAAGTGAGATCCATATTTAATTATCCATCAACTACAATCTCTTTAATGGCAGGAACTTGTCTGATTCTCCTTGGATTCGTAGAGCATGGAACTGTTAGTTGTTGAATGAATTCATTTGCTAGCTAGTATTTATACCCTCAAGGGAAACCGTACTAAACTTCCTCTAAGTATATAGTTGTGTAGACTAAACAAAGAGTTTAAAATATAGACGACTAAAACATTCATGTTACATGGATGACTGAGGTGATACTGAAATTTGGGTTGGTAGGAATGGATATTTTACTTGGCTTTTGAAAACACTTCAACAAGTAGCAACTACCATGGTCAACAGTAGGATTTTGTAGATGATATGAGGAGAGGTGATGTAGTCTGTGGAAGCTTATTGAGCAATGAGGATGCAGTAAATATATAAATAATTACATATGGCAGAGTATGTTATATATATTATAAATATATTAAGCAGAGTATGAGGAGAGAGTGGCTAAATGACTTAAAGGTAAACGTATTTGCTATGGCAATTTTATAATAATAATTGGAAACATCTAAATGTTTGATTACAGGGCACTGGTTAAGTAAATGGTGGCACAGCTTCCAGATATACTGTTAGATAGCCATTAAAAATATTTATAAAGAATTTCTAGTAATTTGGGTAAAGCATATGCTTTATTGTAGGGGGAAATATCAGAATATAAACATATATAGACAACTTTTTTTTTTTAAAACCAGGCATCTAGGAGGAAGAAAAGCACCAGGAAGAAAATAAACCAAAACATATACACTGCATCTGACTTCAAGTATATTATATGTGTGTGTGTATCTATGTGTGTGTATTACACATATACAATACATATCATAAATATACACTTCAGTGAGTTTTTTACACACTGAACCTATCCATGCAACAAATGCCTAGATTAAGAAATAGAACATTATCAGCATTCCCACAAGCCCCCCTGTGCTCTTAACTTTCAGTGACATTCCAGAGTTTTGACTGTTTTTGTTCCTTCCAGAAATGTAATAATACAACATGTACTCTTTTGTGTCTTAATTTCTCACACTCAGCATATGTGATTCACCCATATTGTGTATAGTTTTTTAGGTTGTTTATGTTTATTACTTATTATGGATGACTTTTAATCATGCTCTTTTGTGTTTTCCAAAATTTGCTATAATGAGCATGTATTTATAATCAGAAAAAGATTACATTTGTTTTTTCAGAGATGCATAGTCAAGTGTATTTGTGCCTGCGTAGATTCAGTTACCCAATTCAGCTAGACCATGGAACGTATGAAGGAGAATTGAGAAAATAAATTGTGGCTATTTAGAAACAGATGTGCAGTGCAATATGAACTCAGTATCAAGACAACCAGATTCTGTTTTGTCATTTAGTAGTCATCAGACTGTGGACACACTCTTTAATTCTTTGTTCCTCAGTTTTCTCATCCATTGGTCAATTAGGTATGATGATATCTTCCTTATAAACTAGGCATAAGGGTTAGCTGGAGATCATGAGTCTGTGAGTCTGCTAGGTGGTGAGGTCCTTCATTTAAAAACTGGAGTTAGAGAGGGTGGATGTGCAAGGAGGGAACTCATGTCCAGTTCCCATTTTCTCTATGAAGTGAGGGCTGAGGGTTCTTTGTAAGCAAAAGCACATGGCTTTGACGTGTTAGTTTGTGCAAAGCAAAGAAGCTTTGGGGCAGGCAGCCCTTAAGTACTCAGGGAGCTAGGGGACCCAAGGGGGAATGCAGGAAGAATGCAGCAGTGTTGAGGGCCCAGCTGAGGTTGGAGCATAAATGTGAATATAGTGTGTAAGTTTTTCCTCCAGAAGATTATGATTTATCTGGGCTACCATTAAGGTGAATCTTTATTATAAAAGTGGAGGAGGAAAAAACAGAAAGAAAAAGGAAGGAGGAAGAAAGAAAGCCACTGACACATGAGAAGTACGATGTCTAATCTACAAAGAGAACACTGTTTAAAGGGAACCTCTGATTTAAAATGTGTATTATAGAAGTCCACAGTGATTTGGAACTTAGATTGTCTTTTTCCAAGCATATTTGCACTAAAAGGGAAGGCTAAGATTTTAGTCTAGCCCACAAAGGTCCACAGAACAGGCAGGTAGGTATCTTTTACTAACATGTTTTCTAGTTCTGAGAGTCCTAAAATGAACTAGTTTTAACTATTTTAGATCCTTCAAATAAAATAGGGCTTGATGTGTCAGCCTGGAACTGTATTCATAGATAGCATTGTTTCTATGAGAGTAATACTCAGGTACAGTGAAAACTTCTGGGAATGCACTCTGAGTTTTTTCGGACGCCTCCAAATATAGGGATAGGTGAGCACTAGTTTCTGAGCCCAATACCTGGAAGGTTAGCTATTTGTAGATAAATGATGTTGGTTCCTTTGCTCAGTTTTAATCCATTCACACAGTATCTATTGAGTGCCTACCAGCTGGATATGCAAAAACAAAGAGAACCAGTCTTATCTTCCAGGTAGTTTGTATCTGGGCCAGGTATTTAAAGAAATAATTTTTGGAATGTGATAACAGATAAAATGGAGATGTGGGTTCTTAAGGTGGGATTGGAAGTGAGTGTTTCTGGAAAGGTGTTTCTGAGTCTGCCTAAAGAAATCAGGGAAGGTTTAAGAGGAAAATTCACTCTTGAGTGAAGACTTGAGGAAGAAAGGCATTTTCTAGGAGGACACTCCATACTGAGGAAATGATAGACACCCCCCTGGGAACAGTAAATAAGGGAGAACATGGTCTGTTGGAAAAGTACAGTAGTTTTGATATTTCTTAAAGTTAGATGTGTACAATGGAGTCGGGGAATGGCAGGAACTGAGGTAGGGACCCCCACTCCCCGGCTCCTCTTGCAACCCAGGGGTTGGGGAAGGATAGCACATTGTCCTAAAATTAGTTTAAGTTTCTGTTGATAGCATGATTGGTTATGAGAAACAGTTTTTCTATTTCTGTTCTGAATTAAGATTTTTACTTCTTTAGATTTTACATTAGGAAGAAATTTAGAGATTGCTTTAGAATTAACTGGGGCTTAGAGTACTGCTCAGTGTCTTTTATTACAGTGTATTTAGATCACCTCGTGAATACTCCACAAACATTTATGAAGCACACATTATGTTGAAGGAATTATACTTGTGGTGGATGGTATTACAAGGATGAGAAATGGCCTCTGCCTTTCAAGAAGCTTACCGTCTAGTTAGTGAAGCAAAACTTGAATTTTCAAAAGTCCTATTATGGAAATAAATATAATAGCAAAAGAAAGAGGATTAAAGATAATAGCAAAAGAAAAGAGGATGGGCTTGTTACTTAGAACTATGGGAAGCTGAGGAATGTATTTAGAAGACCACGTAATCAGGGTGCCTGAGTAGCTCAGTCAGTTAAGTGACCAGACTCTTGATTTCTGCTTGGCTCATGATCTCAGGATCTTGGGATTGGCCCCGCATTGGGCTTCAGGCTGGGTGTGGAGCCTGCTTGGGATTCCCTCCCTCCATTCCTTCCTTCCTTCCTTCCTTCCTTCCTTCCTTCCTTCCTTCCTTCCTTCCTTTCCTTCCTTTCCTTCCTTTCCTTCCTTCCCTTCCTTCCTTTCTCTCTCTCTCAAAAGAAGACGACGATGACAGTGTAATCAAGGACTGAAAAGACCAAAAGAAATATGACTGGGGGACAGTGGTGTAAATGTGGGGCAAGGTGATTGGGGAACTGGAAAGAGGCCACTCCAGCCTGAGGACCATGGTGGAGACTAGCCCAGAATATAGATGTGCAGAGTATGGTTGGGAGGTAGCACCGTGTCTAGAGTCACTCAGTCTGGAGTGTACTGCTGGGAGTAGAGGGCAATGGGACTTTGTGGCTGGGGCCAGGTGTTGGAGGTCTTACATACTGCACTGAGGAATTTGAACTTTATTCCAAGGTGGTAAGGTTTTAAGATCAAGTCTTCTACTGATCTTCCTCTCCAACTCAGGCTGCCACTGTCTCTAGTTCTCCCTTCCATTTGCTATGTTCAGAACAAGCCCAGTGTAATTTGCCTAGTCCTGACACCATCTGACAGAGACTCTTCCGGTTTTGTACAGATTACCAAGGAAATTGTGATTTTGGTCTAGAATCTTAGGATGTTTTCATAGTCAGCAGCTAATCCTTTGGTGTTGGTTCTCCTTGCCATAGATTTTTGCAGCACACTGTTCAGTTTTTCAACTATTTTTGTGTCCATTGTATAATCTGATACTTAACAGTTTTTGGAAATAGATCAGACAGCTTATAGTTAGAGAAATCAGCTCAGAAAGCCTAAATGAATAGCCCAAGATCATTCAGTGGTGAGACTTGAAGATGAAATTAGAAACAGTGACTTTATGACCCTGTTTGGTCCAGGGTTCCTTCCATTGAGTCATTATACCATGGCCTTCCATGAGTGATTCCGACTACCAAGCAATGCACGTCAGCCATGTTGTTATGGCATCAGCGAGGTGCTTGCATGGGTTTATACCTGTTGGGTGTGATATTTTGAAATGGCTGAGATTATGAGTTACATCTGTAATCATTACACAGAGAGAAACTAACTGGCTTATATGGGAGTTTGCCTATAATCATCTTATTTATTATTTTTTATAGGAACAGTCTAACTTCTTGGTAAACCTTTTTCATTCAACAAATCATTTTGATTTTTTTTTCTGGAAATAATATGCCTAAATCATTGGAGTTTTTATTCTTAATTTCATATAGTTAGCAGGAAAATTGTTTTCATCCTTCAAATATTCAGCAAGCTAACAAAGTATATTAATTTTGTGAGTCATTTTAAAGCAATAGGACTTACGAAGTTAAGTGCACAACTTAAAATATTTGTAAAAAAAAAAAAATTGAGAATCTTCCTTTAGAATTCTTTGTGCCAAAAGCAACAAAGTTGGCCTTTTAAAAATCATAATTGAGATTATCTAGGTTGTAAGCAGCTATAGTATTGGCAAAAATACTATCTTTATAATTAAGGACCACTGACATCAAACACTAAACCTATAGAATTCCTATAGAGACGTGGTGGTGTTGACACTGGAGAGACTGGGAGGTTGTACCATATTCAGAAGAGCAGTCTCTGAAGAATAGCAGTGGAAGGTCACATAGTGTTAGGATATGGGACGAGGTCATGAGACCTCCTAGGCTTCCTGTTGTTAGTAGTAGGATCAGGTATAAACTCCTCAGTCTGTCCTCGGCCTTCCATCTGAGGGAGTGTGGGAGATGGAGGCTTTTCCCAAGTCCAACAACAAAGGCACAGAACACAAACAAAAGTAAGGACTTGCTTATCAGCACTGAGTGAATGTAATTTGATGGCATTATAGTAATGACAGTAAGTTTCAGACCTATCTTAGAAATAAAGATGAAACTCTTCTAACATTCTATTAAAAAAAAAAAACAATAGATTGTCATTGAATATGTAGAGGCTTCTGAGCTTCTGATAGAGCGAGCTGATCTGGAACATTTTGTTCAATTCTAAGGTCAAATCAAGTTATTTTTAAGCTCCTAAATGACTGGGACTGGCCTAAATATAATATCCTTATGTGTCTGGAAGTCAGACTGGCTAACCTCACCTGTCTAATAAAAGCATTTACAGTGGCAGTCACAAACCTCTATGTTTCCTAGTTTCTAAATTTATTATTATTTAATTCTATATTAATTATGTGTGTACTATATGTGATTATGTTAATGATATTAATTGTTAAATAATAAATGTTGCTTATTTCTGGTCCAAAATGTTTTAGACCTTTGACTGAAACCTGTGTACGTACCTGTGTTTGGTGGGGAGGGGTTCAGGAGCAACAGAATGAGGGCCTTAAAAACAGGCACATAGATTAAACAAACATTCAGGAGGCAGGACAAGACCAGCATTCTTTAACTTCAAAATATTGGACATGATTATGGTGTCTTGTAGTTTTCTGATCATTTTCACATCTTTTAAATCATTTGATTATTCCAGAAAACCTGTAAGAATGGTATGCTGGGCATCATTCACATTGTCCATGCAAAGTGAAGTCATATAGACTATGTTGTCTAATGTAACAGATATTTACACTATTCTTCCACAGTCAATTTGGTCCTGCCCACCTTCCTAGGTGTCTTATTTGGGGGATTAGGTAGATAATGGTATCTAGCAAAGAAGCTTGAAGCAAGTGAGAAATTCTTGGTCTCTTATAACATTACTACTGGGTTATAATGAAAGCAAATTTTGATTAAACTACACATACAGATAATTTTTAGATAAACATTTACTGGCAAATAGCAAAAAATTGTTAATACAGCCTGGTGTATAAGCTTGATGAAGGCTCAAATCTTTGTGTTTTTAGGCATTCTGACACACCTTGCAAGGAACATTTACTTAAAGCAGACAGCAGCGTGGCAGAGGAGAGATACTTGGTCTTTTACTTGTCATGAGGGGTTCCAGGCTTCACCAGATTCTTTGTTTACTGCAGGGTGGAAGTATCTCTGAAACATTTTAACAAGCCATATATACTTGAATCCTTTAATTTCATCAATATGATTCTATTTCTAATATTCATCAGGCTACTTATAATTAGCAAGCTGCTGAATACACTGAAGAAAATCCATCCAGTAGGTAATGAGCAGTGTCCCCAAAGCATTTGTCTCTTATAACCACTGCTAAAGTATGGGCTTTCTGATTCCACTCTGGACAGTGCATTACTACTACTATCAAAGTTATTGCCTAACCTAAAAAGTGTCACAAATCACAGCCTCTATGCTAAAATGGCTCAAAAAGTAAATTGCAGATACTGAAACACATCTAGACTTTTGAGATGTCTAGGCAAGTTACACTATTTGTGTATTCTGTTTAATAAAGAAGTTAGCAGGCACATTAATTTGCTTATAGAAGTCTTAACAAAATGTGGAGAGTGAGTTTGTGGTGATGTTATTTTTGCCCACATCAATGCAGCATGAATAGGCATGTGTGCATGGTATCTGTTTAGTGACTATTTGTGTGTATATATGTATCATCTTTATACAGCCCAAAGACTAAGTGAATTTCAGGTGTAGTTTTCTGGGAAGAAATGAGAACTAAAAATTTAAAGATTTGCATTACTGAGGTAAGGCTAGGGTTTTGACACCCACCCATACATACATACACTTAAAACAAGCTATAGTCTGGTGAATGCTATGCAAATATTTACATACTCAAGCATGCAATAGGTGCAGTTTGGTAGCTAAACTTAATGTAGATGGTTTTTGGGATAGGTTGGAATATATTATGTATGGAATAAATGTGAGGATGTGACATGCAAATATTTTTTTCTAAATTTAAATTTAATCTCTATATGGTCTGTATCCCCCAAATATAAAAGCTTATTGAATTATACACTCTGCTTTCCCACAAGTGGTAGTAGTTGAAGACCAATTAATAGATAAGCTTGTCCTAGAAGCAGGTGTAGAGTAAGAGTTAAATAGTGAGAAGCTCCAACAGCTGGCCTAGGCAAGAGGAGAAGCCAGAGAGAAAAGGTGAGAGCAGTACCTTCCCTGAATGCAAAGGGGAAAAGTCTCAATAACCAGCAGAAATAACCAGCAGTATTGAGTCTTATAGAGTCTATACACATTTTTATCCCCCATTTTACCTACACAAAAACTCAGGCACAGAATAATTTACCCAAACTTACATGGGTAGGAAGAGTGAGGCAGAGCTAGGATTCTAACCCAAAAATGGCTACACCACTATTGATTTTAACTACCGTTCCATGCTGAAGCTTTGCCATAGAGGAGAGTTTAGGTGCTTTGTTGGGTGATGGGGACACAGAGACACTTCCTACCCTAGAGGAATTTTTACAAGAATAGTAGGGTAGATGGCTCAATGACACATGGAGTGTTTTCATTTCTGTGATAGTGTGTCGCAGGTAGAGTCAGGACACAGAAAGACTGTGGCCGGCTTTTAATTGTTGGAGGAAGGAGAGAGGAATCAGGATAGGTCTGTTGGAGAAGGTAACTCTTAAACTGAGGTTCGCAGTGGCAAAATTTAGAGTGGTGGTTTAAAAAATTTAGGTACAGGAAGCTGGATTTCATCCTTAGGTCTGCTTCTTTGTTTCCATCAAATTTTCTAAGTACTCTTCCCATATGGTTAAAAACTGATTTAAGCGAATATGCTGTGTCTTTAAAAGTCTGCAATGGGTTTGTCCTAACAAGGTATTTAACTCACAAATGTGAATATTTTGTTATTTGTTTTGGTTAGGTGGGTCATTGTGCTGTAACATTTATAATACAATTATATGCAATGTTCTCTTTAGAAAAAGAGTAATTAAAAAAAGTGTAGTAACTACTATGCTTTGTGTATGGGGTGGGAAAGACCTTTCATAATCATTCCTGTGCTTTCATTAAAAGCACCTTAGAAGAAATGAAGCTGTTCTCCAAATGAGGAGAACAAGGAAAATTTGGAAAGAAGGAATTCTGGAAATGTTGCAGGATTCTTCTGAGTAACGTCCCTCCTATTACACAGGTGCCCTGTCTCCATTAAGTGATTATATGATGTAGCTGAGTTTATTATGTCTTCTTTATGTATAGTTTTGTTACCTGTTTTTTAAAAGCAAGCACATTATAACTTTTTAAAAACTCAATTTCATGAAGTTGTTTTATTGCACTGGCTCACTCTTGGGTTTTTTTTTGGGGGGGGGGTTGGGGTGGGGAGGGCCGTTGCCCTAAAAATAGTAAGAACAACCATGCACTAAGTGAACATTGTAGGTGCAGAGGCTGTGCTAGGTCCTTTACCCACATTTTTGTTTAATCTTAAAATTCTGCAAGGTAAATTTGCTCATTTTACAAATGAGAAAATAGGGGTCCTGGCTGGCCCAGTCAGTTAAGCATCCAAGTTTGGTTCAGGTCATGATCTTGCAGTTTGTGAGTTCAAGTCCTGTGTCGGGCTCTGTACTGACAACTCAGAACCTGGAGCCTGTTCTGGATTCTGTGTCTCCCTCTCTCTCTGCCTCCACCCAGCTTGTGCTTGCGCTCTCTCACTCTCTCTCTCTCTCTCTCTCTTTCTCTCTCTCTCTCTCTCAAATAAATAAGCATTAAAAAAATTTTGAAAAAATGAGAAAACAGGTTTGGAGAGATTTTTTAAACTACAGAAAGTTAAGCAGCCAGTAGGAAGAGCTGGTCTGAGAAGAAAGAGGCCAACATAAGGAGAAAAAGCAGGTATGAGGGAGGGCATGGAAGTGAACAGAAGAATGAGAGATGAGACAGATGAATCATTCAGCAGACTCACGTGTGTGGTGTTGGAGGTTCTTGTTCTGGAACCCCTGAGGCTGTGGATATGCGATGCCCTTGTCTTGGATATGTTAGCCTTCTATGTATATGGGGTGTCTCTTTTTTTCAGATGTTTTTTGGCAAGGTTTACAAACTCATTACAGAGTCATGCAGATGGCATTAAGAGGTGAGGTGGGGTTGGTATAAAGGATGAGTGGTTAGGACTGTGGCAAGTTAGAGTATGCCTTACCTAAAGGGGTGGTCACCTGCTCTGCTCAAGTTGATTACTGCCCTTAGGAAATGTTTGGCTTATATTCAGGCTTTTTTTCAGAGAAGCCATATATCTGGATATTTTGGGTCATTTCCACCTTTTTAAAAACATCAAAACACCATGTTAGCCAAACAAAATGGAAGGTGTATTTGTGCTTTAAATTGTATCAGTGTCTTTGTTAGCTGGTGAGAGTAGGGTAGGGGTAGTACTAAGTTCTTAGGCCTGTGGGAAAGGATGTCTTGGTTACCTGATTAGCCTCAGCCAGCTACTGAGCAGGCCTCATCTGGGCAAGGAGTCGTTATAAATGCACTAATTTTAATTTTTGAATTACAGGGGACGTAGATGTCAGATTGTCGAAATAGTCTCATTTCAAGAATAATTTAAATCTAAGCTAATTTTTAAAAATTCATGGAACGAGATATTTCAATTCAGTGAATTTTTTAGATAATTTAAATTCCTTTAAAACCTTCATTTTAAGAATTAAGGATATCAAACTGCCTGTTTTAACAAATATATTAAACATAATATTTGTGAGGGATGTATTAAAAGACATTATTAGCATATTATCCCATAAATTTAGATTTTGTTCAGTAGAAAATTGACAATGGATGTGTACTTTTATGAGCAGTTTAAGGAGATACTGAGGCAGTTGCTTTATTTAAAAAGGAGGAGGTATATTGCTAGGGTGACAACATATCCTGACTTACTGGATCAGTCCTGGTTCACTCTTGTTCTGGAATAATTAAAGGACCTTTAGTCCAGGATGATAAATTAAATGGTTACCTTATATAATGTTAATATGTTCTTTAGCTGTTAGTCCCTTTCTCATAGACTTGGAATGAGCCAGGTATGCTGAATGACCTTGTTGCTTCTTGGAAAATTAATCACTGAAGCAAAGGATAAACCAGTCTTCACCTCACTGTTACTCTCTCAGCCCTCCCTGAAGGATCTTTGCTATTGCTGTCATGGTTTTACTTGTCAGCAACATTTAAACCATGATTGATTATATCTATATCAGTTTTCAAAGCCATCCTTCTTGTTAATTTTAACCTACTCTTATATCTGTATCAGATTTAATTTGTGGTGTGTGAGGGAGGCATAGCAATCCCCATTTCAAGGATGTATACCAATAGTATCCATAATCATCCTTCAGTGACACTTAGGTAAAGGTAATAAAACCTTAATTTTATATAAGCACATATCCAAGCAAATATCTTTTATTGCATGAAATTTAACATACTGGGTGCTACTTTCCTGATGTATCAATTTTTTTTCAGAAATTATGTTTTATAATTATATATATATGATGATATATGAGTGATACCATGTTCCACATCTTTTCAACTTGGAATAAATATAATGAAGTCATGTTAATCAGGTTCGTAAATGAAAAAAATTTGGAGATGTAGATAAAAATCTAAAAATGACAGATTGTGAATTCAGAATGATTTTAATGTCTTGTTTAAAACAATGGCTGAACCATAAAAGGACTAAATTTAATGGATTATGAATTTCTGCATTTAGATTAAAAAATAACAGTTACATAAGTACAGGAATGAGGAAACATCTCAACATACCTCCTATGAAAAATAACAGGAAGTAATGGCCTTTAAAAAAATTAATGCTACCTTTCATTTCTTGGTATGTGAGACTAAGTATGCTCAACTTCTTTTCTACCACAAACTAAAAGTGCTAGATAAGTTACATAATTGTGTCTTTAAACGGTGAGAGGGAAACTTTGGGCCGAAAGTAAAAGCAACTCCATGAGGTACGTGAAACGGCCAATATGTGAACACTTGTTGAATCCAGCAGATGTGAGCTGTGATTTACTTGGACATAGGAGACAAAGCCCAGAGCCTATGTGAGGGAGAAAAACTTTACTAGATGTCTCCACATCAGTCTGGAACCCTGTAAAGACTACTTTCATTGTGTGGTGTTAAACCAGAGCTAACTTTTCCCCCTGATCTTCTCCCAGTCCCTAGCAACTCTAAGGAAAACTGCCTAATATTTCATAGCAAATAGCATTCATGCAGGTTTTTAGTCCTAATTTAGACCTACTTAGGTAGTTCAAAAAAGACAAATAGTTGTTAAGTGTTTTTAGAAAGCAGAAGCAAGTGCAGATTCCTTCTGGAGGAATCTTTCTTCAGTGTAGGTCTCAAAGAGTTCAAAAAATATAATTTCAAGAAATTTCAACTCATAATCAAAATTATAAAACAGACAAGTGAACAAAGCATCATGAATAGAACCAGCCAGAGTAGTAGATGATAGAATTAGACATGTAGTGATCTAAGATACAGTTATCAGACAGAGAATGTAAAGTAGCTTTGTGTTAAAGAAATGGGAATGTTAAAAATGTTAGTAAATAGCAAATGAATATAAAAATGACAAAGGAGGTCTGAAAATACTAGATAGAGCTTTGAAAATTTAAATATTTACTTGGAATTTTAAAATCAGCAAACAGGCTTAGTGGTAAATTAGACATAGCCAAAGAAAGAATTAATCAACTGGAGAACAGTTCTGAGCTTTCTGACTGTGACCTACAGTAAGAAATTCATTTACTGATGTGTGTGTGCATGTAACACGTGTATAATTTAAGTCAGAGTTTTAAGAAACTGATTGTATCCTCCTAAGAGTAATATTCTCTATTATTTTTCCTTTCTAATTTGTTCTTTTTCATTTAAAAACAAAAGTTGGATCCAACCCAGGAAATACTATGAACCGCACACAATAGGTCATGACCACAGTTCTGAAGAAAACTGATTTTAATAAAGTTGAAAATATTCATACCCTGCAGCCCAGCATTTATCCACCGATGTTCGTAGTGCTTCATGTGGCCCATTCCAAAAAACCTGGAAGAAAACCATCAGTTGTAGAAAACATATCTGTGGTGTGTTTTATACACATAGTGGATTACTGTAGGACTAAGGTGATAACATGATGAATGACCAGTAAGCGCAACCTGGGTACCACCCCATCAGAGTGGATGCTGCCAGGAAACAGCCGGCCTCAGCCCACACCTGTGCACACAAACCTTTTCTGCAGCTTTGGAAATGCATAGAGCACTGATCCAAGCAGCAACATCACACTGAGTAAAAAAAAAAAAGCAAGGTGCAAAAGATTATATGTGGTATGATACCATTTATATGAAGTTCAGAAATTTGGGCAAGCTAGTAATCATTTGGGGATACAAACATGTAATTGAATTATTTTTCTAAAGATGAGTACACACAGCATTTAAGAGAGTTTCACCTCTAAGTGGAGGATTAGGGAGTGGGTTAGGAAGAGTCAAAAGGGGCTTCAGAGGTGTTAGTAATTTGGGTTTTTTTTCTTAAAACTGGTTGTGGCACACACGTTTATTCCCTTAGAATTCTTTATATATTGAGCATTAAATGAAAATAACTTAATAAAAAAGCCAAGGCAGGATCAACACAGATAATAAATCTTTTATGCTGATCAGACCATCTTTAGAAAGACATTTTTAGTTTGGGGTGCCAGATTTTATGGACTTTAACAAACTGGAATGTGTCCAGAGGAAAACATCCAGAGTAATGATATAAACCTGGTCTTGAGCCTTTCATTTTTTAGATGAAAATCATGTGAGTTTTGAGCATGGGGCAGTTTTGATTTCCCTGATCCATTAGCTAGTGGATGTGGGAAGTGAACTGTGCTCTGTTAAGTCTCAGGGTAATATACTTCTGCTGCACCATGCAGAAATGAGTTCTAAAAAATGTCTACAATTGTATTGTTTTTTCTGTCAAATGCTAGAACTGTAGGCCTTATGTGGCATGTTGTAATATACCAAGTAATAGCTCAGAAATGGGACCTTTCATTACTGGCTTCAGACAAGCCCTGTGCTATCCATAGCTCCTGAAAGCATCTTTAGATTCAGGTAGTATCCATGGAAGGGAGGTGCATCTGGGTAATTTGGTTTGGTGTCTTTTGGAGGAAAAGCAAACTCAGTCCTAGCATTGCTCTGTCTTTGGCTATGCAGGGAGCCAGTTTGTCTGACCAGGGCCTTAGTTGGACATAAACATGGTATAATGATCACTGGAGGTAGAGGTATAAGTTAGCAATTGTTGAGGATCTACAATGTGCCAGCTGTTGTTAGGCATTTTTTTAAGACTTTAATTTTTTTAGAGCAGTCTTAGGTTTGCAGCAAAATTGAGGAACTTACCAAGATTTCCCATATACCCCACACATGCATAGCCTTCCCCATTATCAACATGCCCCACCAGGGTGATACATTTATTACAGTTAATGAACCTGCATCCACATATCACTATCACCCAAAGTCTGTAGTTCACACTACAGTTCATTTTTGGTGTTGTATCCTCTGTGTGTTGGGATAAATGCACCAGGATATGCATCTACCATTAGATTATAGAGTGGTTGCCCTGCCCTAAAAATTCTCTATGCTCTGCCTTTTCGTTCCTCTCTCTCCCCCAACCCATGGCAACCACTAATCTTCTTACTGTCTCCATACTTTTGCCTTTTTTTGAGTGAATGTCAAATAGTTGGAATCATACAGTTTGTAGCCTCTTCAGATTGGCTTCTCTTCCACTTGCTCATACGCATTTACCTTTCCTCCATGTCGTTTCATGGTTGATAGCTCATTTTTAGCTCTGAATAATATTCCATTGTCTGGATATACCACAGCTTATTTATTCATTTACTTACTGAAGAACATCTATTTGCTTCCAAGTTTTGGGAGTTATAAATTAAGTTGCTATGCAGGTTTCTGTGTGGACATAAATTTTCAGCTCCTTTGAGTAAATACAAAGGTGCATGATAGGTAGATCCTGCCAGCAGGGAGTATGTTTAGTTTTGTTAGAAACCACCAAATTGTCTTTCAGAGTAGCTATCATTTTGCTTTCCCACCTGCAGTGAATGAGAATTCCTGTTGCATTTTATGTTGTCAGTGTTCCAGATTTTGGCCATTCTAACAGGTGTGTAGTAGTATCTCATTGTTTTTATTTGCATTTCCCTGATGATGTATGATGTACAGCATCTTTTCATATGTTTCTTAGGCATTGTCACATAAAAATATTCTATTCCTTTGGGAAGGAAGTGGTCTTATGTCCATCTTACAGATGTGAAATTCAAGGAGAGGTGATTAAAATCACTCTTTGGAAAGAAGGCCTTCCTGTCAAGAGAGCAAGCTGCAGGGTCCTGGCTAGAGGCAGTGTTGTGGAGTGGTTAGGAGCACAGACTATTCATATATACACAGAATCTGCCATTTGCTAGCAGGGTGAACTGGATTATGAGTTATTTGCCTTATCAGGAAATGAGGAAAATCCTTATTTTATGGGATTGTTATGAAAAGTAAATGAATTAATGTATACAGTACATAAAACAGTGGCTTAGCACATAGAAAGTGATTAAAATGAAGTGTTTACAGAAAAATTTTTCCGGACTCTGGCTTGTAGCAAGCAACTCTCTTGGTCTCAGTGACCTCGTAGCAGAGCCTGCCGTCAGTCTTAAAGAGGTGAAATAGTTATGTCCAGTCTGGTATCCCCAACATCCCAAGTTGGGTTCTGCCCCATCCAGAAGGTGATAGTGGCCTTGATGATTTGCATTCATCAGTTCGTCTTCTTCCAAGATCCTTCATCTTCCAGGGGCATAGAGATGTTGATTATGATGCAGTTACTAAAAGACATAACAGGTACACTGATTTCTAAGAGCTTTGCTCTGCAGATGAGAAATTGAGGCTCAGGGAGGTTGTGAGTGTCCCAAATGCACTTCACATCAGAACTGGGATTAGGGTGTTTGCTCTCATATGTACTACCTCCAGAACTGTGGAGGATAAAGCCAGTTTTCTCTTTGAAGCCTCAATTTCATACAATATGAATCATCTCACATTTCTTGGGTTGACTGGACCATCAAGACTGTGGGTTCTGTGTGCCTTTTGGGGACTGGTAGGCTGTCACCAGCATCCACATCATGCCAGGGCTGTTTGTCTTTTCTATTAAGGCATCTAATGGCTGCTCCTCCTTGCCCAGTTTCTCTCTGAATTGTGCAGGGATTAGACTTCTGTTGGCTTCCTCTGTGTGTTTCTCTTGTATCTGACCTATCATTTCCCAGTCATTGGCTTTTCATAACTCTGGCCAGGTTCATATTTACTTACTCCTTCCCCCCCCACCCCCCCCCGCTTCTTCTGCCACTTCTGTTTCCTTTAATCATTTTCCCTTCCTTATCCTGTTTTCTCTCTTATTTATTCTTACACATTGGCTCTTGTATGTTTTTGCCATTTTTCCTGTACCTGGGGTCAGGAGAGGTCTCTTGATTTTTAGAGTCATTATTAGACAGTGAATGGTATGAACTGGAACATGGCACACTGACCCAAATCCACAGTACAGCATGTGAACTAACTTAACTTCCTTTTGATTCCCTGGAGCCAAAGTGAACATTATTGACACAGCATTATAGTCAATATCATAATGGTCTCAGTAAGGGAAAAGAAGACACCAAAACTGTAGAGACTATAATTCTAGAAATGATCCAAGGACTTCCCTTCCCTAAGGCACTAAGGCAGGAAATGATAAGATCTCAGAAATAGGTAAAGTGTAATAATAATCACAAGTTCCTGGCTTAAATAGTGTTTAAACATAAAGATACTCTTTTCTTCAACTTAAGATAGCTTTATTGCTTAATGCTCTTCTTTGAACCGAAATGAGGACATTTATTCAAGATTAGCATATATGATGAAACTGTTCAATTTAGGAAATTAGATAATTGTTTGAAACATCTGAGCATGCCAAATGCTATAGTGATTGTCAAATTTAATAGGAGGATATTCTTTGATCTCTGTGTTTTGCGTTTTTAAAAAACATGCTAAAAATTTTCTATCAACTCCTATTTTAAAAGGAGAGAATAGAAATCATTGTCACTTAAAATCAATTAGTGTTATTTTAAAAATGAATCCATCACATTTGAACATACCCTTCTTTATGGTAGGGTTTTAAAAATTAGTTCTGGGGCGCCTGGGTGGCGCAGTCGGTTAGGCGTCCGACTTCAGCCAGGTCACGATCTCGCGGTCCCTGAGTTCGAGCCCCGCGTCAGGCTCTGGGCTGATGGCTCAGAGCCTGGAGCCTGTTTCCGATTCTGTGTCTCCCTCTCTCTCTGCCCCTCCCCCGTTCATGCTCTGTCTCTCTCTGTCCCAAAAATAAATAAAAAACGTTGAAAAAAAATTTTAAAAAAAATTAGTTCTAAGACTGTTAGAAGAAAAATGAGAGAAAGTTTAGAACATCTGTGGACAACCTTTCAGTCAGAATTGTCAGGTCTTTATAAGTAATCTAGGGATTTTTCTTGTTGCCTGGTAGCAGTATTGAACATATGCTAAATTTACAGAAATAAAGCTGGATAATCAAATCTGATAAGCTGAGAAGAAGTTAACCAGAGCAATCTGTGGTATTTTAAAAAATTTCCAGGGTAATTGGGGACTGGTGGCTGAAATCAATATTTGGGATTTCATTTGTGTTAATACAAAAACAAAACCACAAGTTTGCTTTTTAATTAAATTATTTTTCTTTGATTTTAAAAAATAGCCCTCCGGGGCGCTTGGGTGGCTCAGTCGGTTGAGCATCTGACTCCAGCTCAGGTCATGATCTTGCAGTTCATGGGTTTGAGCCCTGCGTCAGGCTCTGTGCCTATGGCTCAAAGCCTGGAGCCTGCTTCAGTTTCTGTGTCTCCCTCTCTCTCTGCCCTTCCCCTGTTCGTGCTCTGTCTCTCTTTCTCTCTCAAAAATGAATAAACATTAAAAAAAATTGTTTTTAAATAGCCCTCCTACCTCCCAACCAATCCATCCTTGTTGGGAGAGAAAGAAAAGAAAAATTTCTATCAGCTAGCTGCCTGCATGCCACCTCAGGAAATAGCATGTCAAATTCCTGCTTTATCAAGATCCTCTTCCTGGCCTTCCTCTCATCCTCATTGATTGAGTGTGCCAGATTCTGTGCTAGGTGCTGGGCCTATAAAGAAGAAGTGAGACAGGATTCCATTGTACGGTAGGGGAATAGGTCTAACAAATAACACAAAACAGGGTGGAAACCTCCAAAGAATCCTTTTGGTATGTTTAGAGAAGCTATCTGCTGAAGGAGCTGTCAACTTCACCAGCTCATTACCTTTTGTAATTCATTTAAATAAAAAACTAGTTAAGTTCTTTGAATTTTTCCTGTTCTTTACAAAGCAGCTCTTTGACAGGTATTATCTGTCCCACCTAAATTCTTCTGCAAATTCACTGTGCCTCCAAAAGAGCCTTGTACTTTCTGAGCAACAGTAAAGACAGCTTTGCAGAAAAAGCCCACTTCCTTTTCTGTTCTTCAGGTCTTTTTCCCTCGTAACATTTCCATCAGTTTGATGTTTTCTCAAACACCAGGCCACATGTGCTGTCCTGATCACGGAACCACACCAAGATCATGCTGTTTCTTTCTCAGTGCTTGCTTAATGTAACTCTTTAAGACGTCCCAGTATCACATTTGTCTGATGTGTGTTCTACAGGGAAACATAGCTTCTGTTAGCATGGTTATGTTTGTTCTTTATATGCATTTAACAGTGGCTTTTTTGGCCAACTCAGACTGGAATAATAGAGCTTCAGTTAGGACAACTAGATAATTTGATGAATGCTTGTTAAACTCTGCAGTTGATCTGAAAACAACTCGGGTGTGTAGGTTAAGTGTTAGCTAGGAGAGGGAGACCCTATCCAAGCAATCATTGGATAGCTTCTCTAGCAAAGTTTATGAAATGCATTTTTCAAACTTCTCTAAGCAAAAGTGATTGCTTGGCTGTTTAAAAACTAATTGATCATGTCTTTTGTCTTCTCCTTCTCCTCCTTTGTAACTCTTCTGATTTCCTGTGTGACATTTAATAACAAATCATAAGACTAACAAGGATGGATTTCAATTCCTGTGGTTTATGGATCAGTTTATTAGGCCAGAAAGGGAAGGTGCAGTAAAGAATGTGAACACTTACTGGGAGCAGTACGGGTTAGGAGAACTAACCTGGGATGGGAGTCTGGGAGAAAAAAGAAGGATCTTTCAAATCAGGTACACCTAAGTTCAAATCAGGGCTCTGCCATTTACTAGCCATGTGAATCTGGAAAGGTACCAGATCTTCTAAGGTCTTAGTGTCCTCATCTGTAAAATGGGGACTGTAGGATTTACCTTCCCAGTGTAGTGAACAGCTTCTGAATTATGCATTGAGTGTTGCCTGGCACTTATTTTCTGAGTGTCTACTATTCCTTCTTTAAAAGGCAGAAACTTGGTTCAGATCAAGTCACTTAATCTTTCTGAGCCTCCGCTTTGCCATCTGTATAATGGGAATTATAACATATTAACATGAAAAAGCTCAAAAAATTTTTAGTCATATGCAAGTATAATGACATTTTACAAAGGCTTCCTAAATATCCAGGATATGAACTCTGCTGTAGCTTTTTTTACGTTTTTTTGGTGCTTCCAAAACATCTATTTGGTATTATTATTACTGTATATTAGTTATATCTCACAAATATTGCACAATTAGTGGGAAAAAACCCTTATCTTATTCACATTTATAATCCCTACTATACTTTAAATATATTAAGAGCTTGGTAGATGTTGATTATATAAATAATTCTCTGCTTTGCAAACTAATATAGCTTATAGCATCCTAATGGATTTACTTCACCTTTATTGTTTCTGTAATAATTTTATTTTAACATTTTATATTAAATGTTAGAAACCTAAGATACTTTTCTTAATAACTGTATTTCTTGGGGCGCCTGGGTGGCGCAGTCGGTTAAGCGTCCGACTTCAGCCAGGTCACGATCTCGCGGTCCGTGAGTTCGAGCCCCGCGTCGGGCTCTGGGCTGATGGCTCAGAGCCTGGAGCCTGTTTCCGATTCTGTGTCTCCCTCTCTCTCTGCCCCTCCCCCGTTCATGCTCTGTCTCTCTCTGTCCCAAAAATAAATAAACGTTGAAAAAAAAAAAAAAAAATTTAAAAAAAAAAATAAAAAAAAAATAACTGTATTTCTTGTAGTAGAACTGAATTATGTTCACAGATGCAGGATGTCTAGGAGTTTTGGTGTCAAAGAAGAAAAAAAATTGTATGTTCCTACCCTCTTTTATTAGAAAAACTAAAAATTCAGGAGAATTTCAAATTTGCATAATATTTATAGTTTTAATTTATTTTGTGTATACAAAGAGATATCACTTATAAAAATGTGCTGTTGCAGTCTATTTATAATTGAATATTTATAGTTGAATATAGTTGAATATTTAGATGGATTTTTCCCTTTCCAATAAAAAAATGTCCTTTTTTAACTTTTTAGTGTCTTGAAGTCACAGAGTAGAGAGTAGCTTCCTCTAAAACCTTTAGAATTTTTCCTATATGACCTATAAGGCTTGAACAACCAGAGCAGTAACCTCTTTTCTGACTGTTGTCCACTGATTATTCATTTGGTGGGCCTAGTTTAGAAGAAGGGAATATACCCAGCAATTAACCAGTAGTCATTAAGGGATAACCTACAAGCAAATGAAAGGCCTGCATGCTTCATTTCACCTATTAAAAAAAAAAAAAAAAGGAAGGAAAGGAAAAAGGCAACATCTCTTAGAAAACTGGAATTTATTTTGCACTTGAGTTGTTCTTAATCATTCTATTTTGGTTTTGTTCAGTGTATAGGAATTGTGATAACCTGATATTGTGTTCATTTGTTATCAGTAATTTCCATTTGCATTCTTATAAACTGAATAAAGGCTGTGTAAGTGACAGTAGATATATATTAGTTATCTATTGCTGCATAACAAGTTGCCTTGAACATAGGGATGTAAAACAATAAATGTTTGTTTTTTATCTCACTAGATTCTTTGGATCAGGAATCCAGGAATGTCCTAGGTGGGTGGCTCTGGCTCAGAATCTTACATGAGATTGCAGTCTAGACGTCATCTCATGTTATAAGTAGTCTGTGTGAAGGCTTTACTGGGGCTGAAAGATCTATTTCCAAGGTGGTTTGCTCACATGCCTGGCAAATTTGAGCTGGTTGTTGCCCGGAGACCTGTTTCTTACCATGTGGACCTTTCCATAGGGCTACTTGACCATCTGCATAACATGAGCAAATGATCAAAGGGCAGGATAGAAGCTGCATCATCTTTTGTGACCTAGCCTGGAAGTCACACATCATTTCCATGATACCCTTCTGGCTATACAAATTAACTCTCCTCATAGTTGGAGGAGAATATGCAAGGATATGAAGACCAGGAAGCAAGGATCTTTAGGGGCTATCTTAGGCGCTGGCTACCAAACCAGGAGAATGTCTAATCTAATATGTGCAAGTGTCCAGTGAATGTTCAAATAGCCTTAATTTTAATTTTATCAAAAATAATATAAATTGGGGTGTAGAGGTTTTCAGTTTTTACATCTTTTGCTCCAAATTGCATGTGTTGGTATACATTGGTTATTGGTTCATTTCAATTACTTATATAACAGATACCTATTTTCGAACATGTAGGCATAGGAGAATTCTAGGTAAAAGAAATCATTTAGCAAGGCAGGACTTTCATTGGTGATAAGCTCAGCACCACTGAATAACCTGTTGCCATTCTGTAAAACTCTGAATTCATCAAGCCCTCAACAGACATTTACTGAGCACCTCTTATGTGCTAGGCAATATGAATACAGATAGCAATGCAAAATGTCTCTGTGCTCAAGGAAAGGCAAACATTTCATTATAATTATGCCAAATACTATAACAGAGGTACATACTACAGATGATGAGGTCAGTTGTTGAAGAACATGGGCTCTGAAGTCAATCTGCCTGAGTTCAATTTCCAGCTCTCTTATTTATTAGCTATCTGACCTTGGACCACTTATTCAACCTTTCTATTCTTTAGTTTTCTGATTATTCCCTTTTTACAACTTACCTTCCTCATAGGGTTGTAGGGATTTAGGAAACAGTACCAGTGAGTGCTCTTAGCCAGCCAGAATTCCTGGAATGATCAGTTTGGATGAGGGAAGATTTCCAGAGAATGTGAGATGATTGAGTTGTTTCTTGGAGGGTAAGTTGGAGTTTGGTCAGCACAGAAGATTGGTGGAGCCCAGGGATGAGATGCCAGCATGCAGTAGAGCTGGAGCCTGAGGAGCTGAGCAGGGGTAAGGCTGGGGCATGTCATGTGGTAGCTTCAAGGGAACGACTAGAAATGAGTTTAGACAGTGGCATGCAAGGATATGAAGTCTCAGGTGGAGCCCCAATACATTGTAAATTTTCTGAGATTATCTGTTTAAATATCAAATTTCTTGCTGTCTTCAGATTGCTAGATCTTATGTCCATATTTATGGTTAGGAAGAAATTGTCACCATAATGACAGGCCAAACAAAAAAATTTGGACTTTTTTGTGGAGGTTTTAAAAACAGTAGAATGATAGGATTTGCTCTTTTATTTCTTTGTTTGTTTGTTTTTAAAGTGGTTTGGGCAATGGGTTGAGTAGTTAGGATGGTTATAGTAATCAATGGGGAGAGGGTTGAGGCCACGCAGGAGACTAGAGAGGTGAGTACAAGTATACCAGAACCTGGCCCTTCTTGTCAGGTTTGGCATTTCCCATAGGCATCCCAAGCACATTCCCGGGACCCTGGCAGGACTAGGACACTTCCCATCCTAATCTAAAGAACCTTGACTCATCCAGAATTTTGCAGTTATAAAAATCTAAGAAGGAGAGATTTTAATGTTAGCGTATATCTAAGTATCATTTTGAATTACATATGAGGAAATAGGCACCATAATCTTCTTGGCCTTTAAATGTCTGGCTCTAGTCTTGATAACCTTATTTTATGGATAAAAGAGGATAATGATTATGTCAATTTTAGAAACTCCTTAACTGCCAACTTCCCACTTTCAAAAGTTTTTTTTGAAAACAAAACTAAAAAGAGAGATGAGGCTTTAAAGAAGAAAAGATGGGTAAGAAATGAGATTTTTGATTTAGATAAATAAGGATCCCTTTGCCAACCAGGCTGACTTCTAGATAGCTTCTAGGCCCAAGGGTGGGAATTAGAGTGCTTAGTCTATTTAGCCTTTCTCACATGTCTTTTAATTCATCTTCCAATACTCTCTCCCAACAGGGCTGACCCTTCATTGCTTTTTGGATGACATGTTCCATGGACAGACTCTTTTACCAAGACACACGAGCCTCCAATTTGTGTTTTTCTTTTAGCTTCTTTAGGAGGTAGTTAGGTCTAGTTGAAGCCAGAAGGCTCTAACCCATCTAACATAAAATGACGAGACAGGAATTCTTTGATATCTAGTTTGCTGAAGGCTTATTTATTTTCATTAGAAAGAATTTTCATATGAATGCTTCCCTCTTTTTCTTTTAAAACTTAGAAGCATGCACTAATGCACCTTTGCACTACAGCTATAACACTATTAAAAAATAATCCAGAAATGGATGGTATTTTATAACAACTATTAAGTTGTATGAAATGTTAGTGTAGCAAACAGACTGAAAGACAGTGTTTCCATTCAGGGTTATATAGCCTTTCAGGGAGAACCCAGCTATGGAAGGGGAAATTTTGAAGTAACTTATCCCTTCCTCAATTATGTTTGAAATTTATATATTTTCTGATAGCTTGCATCGTATTTGGGTTCATTTTCCTTACACTATTTCTAATTTGACATTTCATATTATTTCATAACTAAGAATTTAAGGATTGTAACTTTTTTGGTGATAGTTTTTATTCATGAAGTACTTTAGTGTGAAAAGAAAATGGTTGATGGAAGATGGTCTTGTTATTAAAGTAAACCTTTCTATAAATAAATGCAGAAACATCTGTTAAGGGCAGAGTCTGAATGTGGCAGACATCTGAATTGCGTCAATTCCCGCCTTGTGGCCAAATTTCTTAGGCTTTCTTTATAACTAATGGCAGAGTTTCACATTCTCACAGCATTAGGCAATAGAATGGGCAAAAGAACTGGTGCCAAGTTACCCTCTTTCTTGGGTTAGCTAGTGGTAATAATTTATACTCCCTAAGGAAAAGTGTGGCGTGTTTTTGTTTTTATTTTTGAAGACTGAAAACCTGAAATTTCTCCCTCAACATCACTTTTAGGTGCTGGCTTTTGGCAGTTTTCCAAATGTCTAACTACTAAACTGCTCTCAATAAATTATTGTGGTGTTGCAGTCAGCTTTGGTCAGGAGAAAGAGGGCACAAAGTCTTTCCTAGAACACCATGGGCCCATCAAATGACCTTTTTGAGAAACAGCTGAGATTTCTTTTTCAATGGCACAAAAACGCTAATTGAGATCAAACAGAACACAAACCCACCCCACAAATACCGCAGTTCAAATGAGGAAGGGAGAAGGTTGGAGAGGGGAGGAAAAATTGTTCTTCGGAAAACTGTTTGAAGCTAAGGGCTTATGTATTTTGTTCTTGGATAATTAGAAGTTAAAATGGGGTGATTTAGCATTTTTAAGATAAAAATTAGCCAGGACTGTAAGAACACTGTGTACCTTTTCAGGTGCCTGTGTAGTTCCTCCTAGAATACCTGTCTGGTGCTCCACTCTTCCTCAAGACTACCTCAACACTCCTCCCACTTGGGGACTCCAGCGCCCTAAGGTGAGTCTGAAAATTTGTACTCCTTTCATATATCCTAGAAAAATATCACTTAAAGTGACATTTTAAAAACAATTTTTCAAAATTGGGGGAGACTTTCAGAGGTTGTGTTCACTGGTGAACTCCTAAGAATCATTACTTATAAGTCCTGTATTTAGATAAGTATAAAGGGTAGTTAGCACTAGTATTTCCTTGCCAGTGTACCATAAATCCTAGGTCCAAATTTGGGGTGACACTACTAGCATTATGAACCATGCTTTAGATTTCAAACGTGGAGTCTGAAGCAAATTTTTTGCAGGTTGGTGTGTCACCACTTAGGCTTTCTGAGCGTTATTCTACTCGTGCTTTAAATTGGCAGCCTCTTTTATTTATTTATTCATTTTTATTTTCAGTTTTTATTTTAATTTCAGTTAGTTAGCATACAGTGTTCTATTAGTTTGGGAGGCACAATATAGTAATTCAACACTTCCGTACTTCACCCTGTGCTCTTCAAGACACGTGCACTCTTTAATCCCCATCACCTATTTCACCTGTCCCCCCATCCTCCTCCCCTCTGGTGACCATCAGTTTGTTCTCTATAGTCTGTTTCATACTTTGTCTCTCTATCTCTCTCTCTCTCCCTCTCTCTCTCTCTCCCTCTCTCTCTCTCATATTTTTTCCCTTTGCTTGTTTGTTTTGTTTAAATTCCACATATGAATAAAATCATAGGGTATTTGTCTTTCTCTGACTGATTTACTTCAATTAGCATAATACTCTGTGGCTCTGTGCATGTTGTCACAAATAGCAAGATTTCATTCTTTTCTGTGGCTGAATAATATTCTGTTTGTGTGTGTGTGTGTGTACACACATTTTATATATACACACACATACCCACCACACCTTCTTTATCCATTCATTAATCGATGGCCTGTTTTACAGCAGAGAACTATTTCTAACAGTGAAGATTAGAAGGTCTTGATAAGTTTGAAATAGCTTATAGTTTGAGCTTCCATCTCTTAAGTACTGTAATTGTCTTCATTAAAGGGGGTTCACAAAGTCTCTTAAAGTGAGAATATACAACTAAATTAATTTTCACTTGCTTTTTGTGTGCTTGATGTGTATCGCCTCTTGAAACATTAAAGTGCTTCATTGGTCTCAGAAGGGAAAATAATTTGACCTTGTTTGTAGTATGTGAATCACTTGTGAATAAATTGTCCACATTTTACAAGGTGAATTAACTCTTTAAGGGCACCAACCAGCATGCTGTTTCATAAATTCCTTAGTCTCTTATTTTGCAAAAGTTACATGCTTGCTTTTTTGCTTTACTGATGTATCTTCAAAGGTGTTAACATAAATTAATCCATCCCTGAAATAAAAATAACCTTAGAGCGTTGTAGTAATTGCTAGAATATTTGGAGGGAAATGAATTCCTAAAACCACAAGTCCTTATCCTCACTGGTTCAGTTTTTCTCCTACAGACTCTTGCATTGCTTGTGGCATTAGCAAAATCCATGACAAGCAGGCCACACGTGCTGAAAGTAAAAGATAGTCAGATTCTCATTGGACAGTTTTGTTATATCCATATCAGAAGCTGAAAAATTCTAGTTTAGCCCTGCTATTTGTCATGTGATCTAAAGAAGAAAAGTATAAGGAATAAAATGTATTATGTAGTCTAACTTACTACAGTTCTCTCCATAATTATGTTATCACTTAAATTTTAGGTTTAGCTTTCATCACTGATGAAGCTATTCTGTAAATCTTTCTTTTATTTACATTAATTATGTTTTGTTTGGGAGGATTTATATATAAGTTATAGGAAGAGGAACTATGGTTCAGATTTAATGTTTAGATATTATGTACACTTGGGTTTGAATGCTTCAGTTATTTTGTTTCTTTTAGAACGCTGGTAGTTATACATGTAGAAGATGTAGGACTTGATTCAACTTTGCAGATAAAGAGTTAATTTTTTGCTATTTCTTCTCAAATGCTTACTATATTAGGAATTAACAGTCTTTGATTTTTGACTTCAAGTGCAAAAAGATTCCCTTAGCATACTGCCTTGTTTTCTTTTTTCAAATGAAGTTTTATCTGTTTTAAATAAATGAGGGGTTTCTGGATGTGTTATAGTAATAGATAAAACTTTTTTGCCTTTTGCTGGCTGCTGAAGTAAACCAGTTTACTCATAGAAAGAGGGTATCTGAGTTCCCTAAGCCTTTCTGAATGTAGCATCTAATTTTAGTCATATTAACTTTCTGGCAACAAAACCAGCTTTGAATTTTCAGTATTGCTACACTGTGAAACTACCTTAAATATTCTTTTATGGAGTGACTTTAAATTTTTAATGTCTTGCAATCAGACTATTTCTACTAAATTACATTTTCTCCACAATGATGTAGTTTCTCATGAGCCATTATTCTTTTAGCGAATGATAGAGAATAATTCACATTTTATTTATCACAAGGCATCTTTCCTAGGTTTTAAATTTGAGGCTGTGTAAGAAGAAACTTTAAAACTCATATTTTATGTAAAAAAGACAGATTATGTAAAACAGAATAAGACATTACAGATAATTTATTTGCTTCTCTTTCTGTTCCAGATAAGACTGCATTCTTCTCCCATCCCCCTTTTCTGGTACCTTCCTGTAAAAAGCATTAATGGAGGGAAAAGAATGATAAACAGGACTTAGCTCTATAATCTTCTTTCAAAACTGCCCTGTAAATAATTTCCTATAGTTTCTGTAATGAAGCTTATGGTGGTAATATTTTGTGCCTCTGGTAGTGGGGAATAGTTTCAAAATACTCTCAACATTTTACATTTTAAGCTGTGTGTGTGTGTGTGTGTGTGTGTGTGTGTGTGTGTGTGTTCATGTTTTCAGGTTAGGTTTTCTGTCCCACGTAGATTTAGTGGAATTTATTTTTTATATGCTTATACTTGGTTTTAACGGTTTAGGTGGGGGCATTTCTAAATAAAACTTGTTAAAGAGATATTTATTGTTGTTACAGGTAATTTATGCACGCAGAGTTTAGGAGACTTGAAATGATCTTTTGGCAAAAAAAAAAAAAAAAAAAAAACTTGGTAGAAGAAGGGGGGACATTTTCTGTAATTTAAGTTGTCATAGTAACTTGCATCAAGACCGATACTTGGAATCCAGGCCTGAAGAATTTCAGTGACAATAAACATTCCAGTTGCATTCATCATTTTTTTCCCCTCTGAGAAAAGAGCCATCAATTGTGATCTAATTATTCGCTTTCTGTTTTTAGAAGATGAGTAGCAGCTTGCATTTTTTAACACTTTGAAACTTCCCTGGTAGAGTAGAAATGAAAAGTTAGCTGTTTATATTTAAACTTGGCATTTTCTGGTAATGTATCTCAAACTAACCATTTCGGATGAGAAGATAGGTTCAATATAATGGTTACTTAATGAAATATGAAAAGAAAAAGAGAAGTTGATGAGGATTTGAACACATTGCCACACACATTTGTTAACATGCAAATTTTAATATTAAGAGTATTGAAAAATGGTTTTCATGGAACTCTGATCTGGGAATGTTAGGATTTTCCTAATATCAGATTTTTAATATATTTATGGTATCTTGTATTCTTTTTTTTTTGTTTTGTTTTTAAATTTTTTTTTTCAACGTTTATTTTTGGGACAGAGAGAGACAGAGCATGAACGAGGGAGGGGTAGAGAGAGAGGGAGACACAGAATCGGAAACGGGCTCCAGGCTCCGAGCCATCAGCCCAGAGCCTGATGCGGGGCTCGAACTCCCAGACCGTGAGATCGTGACCTGGCTGAAGTCGGACGCTTAACCGACTGCGCCACCCAGGCGCCCCTATGGTATCTTGTATTCTTAAGCATGAATGTATTTAAATAAAAAGGAGGAGATATCATTTTTATTAGCAGAATAAGTTTACTTTGAGAAATTTGTATCCAGGCATTATTGTTAGATATGCTGTCTTTCACAAAGGACAGTACAATGTTGTTTTTAAAGAGAAAACTTTTTTAGGTTTTGCTTCACTCTTGCCTTCTGCAAGATACTGATGACTAACCGACCGATAATTTAGAGTTAGAAACATTCTCCTTAAGCAAGGAACATTAGGAGAAATAAGGAGATAAAGGTGTATGTGTCCATTCATTTTAGGAAACTTGGAAAATAAATGGGAAGAGTTTGTAGCTAGTCTAATAGTAAAAAATAATATACAAAATTAGCAGCTATTGAATATAACTGTAGTCATCTGTAGATAAAAGTGGTAATACTTTTGTAGAAACTTTTCCACATATGTATGAGAATCTGAATCAAATGGGCAATCTTTTAAAGAACATAAATCAACAAAATTGAGTTTTAAAAATATAAGGTAGATGTAGAAAACCTAAATAAACCTACATAATTTACTGGAAATTGTGAAGGAAAATATAATCACCTATTATCTCACTGTTTAGAGATATTTACTGTACGTGTTTTATAGGAAGTATCTGAAGTTATGTGTTATAAACAAATTAAGGATCAAGTTATCAATAGCCAAAATACTAGTAATGGTGAAACACACAATTTTATCTCCTATTAGAATTAGCAGCTTACTTGCTGTCATCATTACTATCTAAAATAGCTCTGAAATATTTAGCCAGTATATTAAGAACAGAAAAAGAGAATTATTGAAAAGGACAGAATTATTTGTAGATAATAAAAAATGCCCAAGATATTTAATACAGTAAAATTCCATTATAAATAATGTAAATATCATGATTTATATATATATATATATATATATATATATATATATATATATATATATATATATATATCTGTTCATAGTAGCAACAAAAATTTATGCTGGGGATTAAACTTTGTAAGAAATGCGAATGGCCATGGGCGGGAAACTATTAAACTTTATTCTGAAGATGCAGAGACTCAATGTATCTGAAATTCTAGAAAAGAGGCTTTTAGCAAAGCATTAGTTCTCATATATTTAAAACAATTGCTCATTAAAAAAAAAGTAATACAGTTAAGTTTAAAATGTATAGAAAGGTATAAAATGAAAAACAAGATTCCTTTCTTCCTCATTGTGTTTCTTCTATCTAAAGGAACCATTGTTAACAGTTTCTTGGGTATCTTTGCAGAAAATGTGCATACAACATTTATTTATGCCTTTTTAAACTTACAGCAATAAGTAATAGTGTGTGTGTGTGTGTGTGTGTGTGTGTGTGTATTACACGAGATTCTTTACAGGTTGACTTCTTTAATTACCAGAATAATCTTAAAGGCAGATATGATTATCACACTGTTCATTGAATTGGTGGGAGTTCAGTAAATATGGTTAGTGTGCATTCTTCCATTTGGCTGAGTTTATAAAAATAAGGTTAGTATGGAATTACCTGGTATACTCGAGATTCTGATTGAGTCTACTTCTGATTGCGCCTATGACTATCATTCTCTGTGATCTGGTTTCTATCCCTACAAATTGAAATGGTGCTTATATCTGCCTGAATGTGGTAGACAGAATACAAAAATTAAACAGGGCCAGAATACAAAATCATTTTTTGTTCTTAAGGTATTACTAAGATAATACTCAAGAAATAATGATACCATAACACTTTTTTTCTTTTAAGTTTATTTATTTATTTTGAGAGAGAGAGAGAGAGAGAGCGCGCAGGAGCATGAGCAGGGGAGGGGCAGAGGCTTGGAACTGTGAGATCATGACTCCATCCGTTAACCAACTGCTACCCAGTCATCCTCCATAACACTCTTTCTAATTTTACAAAGGCAATTCGTTTTATATAAAGCAGACCTCATGAAAGTTATAAAGTAGAATAGGATGGAGTCCATATTTTCTGCTGTCAGGAATATATAGTCTCACCAACTTAAGCAGGTTCACACCAGATGGGAAAAACATAGTTTTTAGTTTTTATTGCTAAGCGATACCATGTTATAGCAATTCTTGAACTCTTGAACTTGCATGCTCTCTCTCTTTCCCTCTTCCTTCTCTCACATTTTAGCCAGGGTATACTTGGCTCCTTAGAAATTTAGGGAAACTTGTCTTAAATCTCCAGTTTCAAAGCTTATAAAAGTGTCCCCATGATCTTGATAGGTCTCAAGGCTTCGTGTCTCCAGTGAGAATCCCCTCATCTGTCTTTGACTTGACTCTATGGATAGTCTTCATTTTGTCCAGGATTAAGCCTTCCTTTTTTAATGGATTCTCTGAGAACACAGTACAGCACAACACATGCACACCACTTAGTAGAACCTACCAAAGATCTGGGACTTAGAGGAAAGAGATTCACATTGTGGGAAGGGCAATCTTGATAGTCTTCCTAGACTCTGGCTTCAACCTCATCCCTTCTTAAGATGCCTCAAAAAGCTACAAAAACTGCCACGTGTCATCTGGACTCATCTGTCAGGGTACAACTCAGCTTATCCCATTATTAATTGTGTGACCTTGACTGATTAGTCTCTAAAATCCAGTTTTCTTACTCGGATGTTAGGTAAGATTAAATTATGCAGTTGATCCTTAATGTGCTGTGTTTAGGGGTGCCAGCCCCCATGCAGTTGAAAATCCACATGTAACTTCTGACTTCTCCAGAACTACTGGGAGCCTTGATAACATAAACAATCAACACACATTTTGTATTTTATATGTGTTATCTGCTATATTTGTACAATAAAGTAAGCTAGAGTAAAGAAAATGTTAAGAAAATCCTAAGGAAGAGAAAATGCATTTATATACTACTATACTGTATTTACTGGGAAAAAAAATACACATAAAAGTGGACCCACACATTTCAAACTTGTGTTGTTCAAGGGTTAACTGTGTATGTAAAGGTCTTAGCATGTACAAAATTCAGTGTATTATAATTATCACCAATTTTATTGAAAGAGTACTGTTTTCCCCAAATGCTTCGATCTTGTTTCAGACTTAGGCTAGATATATTTTTATATAAGCAGATGTTCACCCTTCTGTACTTATGGAAACTATGTAATTGTTCAAACCAGACACTTTGGAGAGTGAAACATGGCATTATTGTTAATTATGCTGGGATAACCATGTAAACTGTAAACCAGGATGAGTGGTCACTCAGCATGCCTCATTTGTGGTGCATGCTCAGAGAACACAGGTCATTGTCATTGAGTGAGACAATGAGGATATAGGACAAGTGAGGTCACATTCATCTTTTTGAGCTTTAGTTCCTTACTCATTAAACTGAGATTAACAATAACTAGCTCACAGGGTGACTAGAAAGATTAAATGAAGTTGTAGTCTGATAAAACATTGTATATATGTGGAAATTGGACACCTGTTAATTCCCTTCTCTGTCTCTGCAAATTACCTTAGTTCTGCTGATGGGTAAGTTTGTGTATAGCTGTGTTATTAGGTACTTAACCTTAATGTATCTTTATAGTTCATTCCACTGGACATTGTAGGTGGTAGTCATAACCAAGTGCACATGTGGTTCCTCAGTTTCCTGTGGAGAGTTGGTCTATATTGCTTCAATTAATCACTTTTTAACACTGAAAGCATGAATTGTAGTGTTCAGGAACCACACCCACTTTCCCTATAAATTCTCCTGTGGTATGCTCTTTTCTTATGTGCTTTCCTATTTTTTGGATGAACATAATCTAAATAAGGGGATTTTTTTCTTAAATATTTCAGGTATGAATATTTATTTGCATGTAATACATGGTGAGAATCAAAGGCACTTGTTTTTGCACATCAGTTGTAGAGATGTATTTCTTCCTTGGGAAAAAAAAATCTAGCCGAAACCTTAAAAATTAATAGTATAATTGGTAATATACATACCAAGTTTGATTTTCTTATCATTTACAAATAAATTTTAATAACACAAAACTGGAAGAAGTAATAGACCTCAAGGTTTGGGCCTTTTGCAAAATGATCACAGCATTTTCACCATTATTTTTCATAGTTGTTGTCTTCATTAGCAAATCCATATTCAGACTTGGTGGTATTTCCCGGTCTTTAGGCTTACAGAGAGTCTGTGGAGGACAGACAGGTGGTAAATGATTTTAGTGCTGTCATAAATTACACTTTTGTGGAATGAAGAAGGTGCTATGGGAGCACATGGGAAGTACTTTGTGCAAAGGTTTAGGAAGGCTGTTTGTGGCTACCATTTAAGTTAAGTGTTTAAAGGTAAGTAGGTCTTTAAGGAGTGGGGAGAAAGCCTTTGAAAATGGCCTGGGAAATAGCATATGCAAAGCCTAGAAAGGCATATAAGGAGCATGATGTGTTTGGGAATTAACAAGTACAGCTAGGTGTGAATATGAATGTGGATGCCAAGGAGATGACTAATTTAAAAAAAAGGAATTCTTATTCTAAATGATAGCCCTTTTCTAGGGCTCTGGGCTTTATTGTAATTGAAAGAATCAATATTATAAGTAGATAAAGTTCTAGTTGGAAAAGAAGTAGAAGTGTTAATGACTTAGAACAACCTAAAATTTAGCTGTCTCTGTAAGGAGAAAAATTACTTTCTTTATTCTTGATGGTTTTTCTATAATCTCAAGAAATTAAATATTTACAATATCCTCATTCTTCAAAAGGATATTGCTACTTTAAAATTTTCTCACTTAAAAAAAATTAGATATAAATAGATAACATTAAAATCTATATATACTGGTTCCAGCCAGTTAGCCATTCCATTCATTTTGTTAACATTTTATTCTGTGAGCTGCTCTGTAGCCACCAGACAATTTTGGTGTGCAAATTCTTTGCAGATTTTGCCTTGTCAAAATGTGAATTGCGTGAGGGATGAAATGATTAAAAGTGCTATTTTTTTTGTACAGCAAATAATGCTTTCAGAAAAAAACATGCTGATATTAACTGCCATTTCTATTCCATTTTGCTCCTGAGAATTGTTTGAATGTATACTCTCCATCTTTTTATTATATCAAGAAGTAGAAATATAACGACATTTACTATTAACAAAATAGTAATTTCATGTAGTAATATTTACACTCTCATGTGAGAAATAAAATAATGTCATATGAGTGACTATTTTAACTCTAGTACCATCTTGCCTGCTTCATTTTGTATTTTCCCTGTGCTACACTATAGCATATACATAAAATCTTTATTTTTTCTTGGAAAGCACTCTGAACATTCAGATTTGAGCTTGAAGAAACCAAGACCCAGTTGGAAACTGATTTGCTCCCTTTAGACATCTCCTCTAGGGCAGAAACTCTTCTCATCATCTTTGTAGTCTCAGTGCCTAGCCAATAAATAAAGATCTGTCAAATAGGTGAATACATCTCTTACAACACACCTCATTTGATTCCTGGTCAGCCCATGTTCTTTGTACATTGGTACCTCCCCCATCTGTTTTCCCTCTCGCAAAGTGGATTTACATAGCAGCAGCATTCCTTAGGTTTCAAATTATGTATTTATGCATGATTGTTGGCTGTCATAACCCCATCCCCAACTCACAAGAAAGCCAAGCTCATCAACATGTTAGGACAAAGGGGCCGTTTGGACTGAGAATCAATGGATATACCAGAATATTCCTGAATGAATTTAATTACCACACTCAAGATAGATGGCACTTTGTGCTTTTCAATATGTTGCTCATTTTTTTTTAAGTTTGTTTATTTTGAGAAGAATGAGTTTGAGCTGGGGAGAAGCAGAGAAAGAGGAAGAGAGAGAATCCCAAGCAGGCTCCACACTGTCAGCACAGAGCACAACGTGGGGCTCAGTCCCATGAACTGTGAGATCATGACCTGAGCAGAAATCAAGAGTCGGATGCTTAGCCTACTGAGCCCCCCAGGCACCCCATTCATGCTTCTTTTGATGAAATTACAGAGTCAAGATATTCTGTAGGATCGGACACTATATTTTTAGAATAGTGTTTCTAAGCAGGAGTAATTTCACTATTGGGGTGTTTAGAAAATTTGTCAGAGCATTGTTGATTATTACAGTGATTGGAAGAATACTATTGGCATTTAGTCAATGGGTAACAGAGATGCCAGGCATCCTGTAGTGTACAGGACAGTTCCACATATTGATATTAAAATGGCCCCCTCAGTTTCCTATTGAAAAACCACAACTGAGCATAACTTTTTACATGTATACACAAAGCATTTTTGCATTGTCTTAATATATAATGAATTTTCTAGGAATACAACTGTTATGGAAATTAAGGGAAAGTCATATTTAATTCAGAAGTTGAAAAAGAGTTGTTCTCCAGTTTAATAACCATGTCACAGACAACAGTCCCCTTTGTAGTATTTGAGTTTCCTATCAACGTACCTGCACTTTACATACCTACGTTTACAACTGTTGCATTTATGACATAGACATACCTCAGAGATATTGTACGTTCAGTTCCAGACCACTGCAGTAAAGCAAACATGACAATTAAGTGAGTGAACTAAATTTTCTGGTTTCCAGTACATATAAAAGTTGTATTTACACTGCAGTCTAATAGTGTGTAATAGCATTATGTCTAAAAAAACAACATACATACCTTAATTAAAAATACTTCCTTGTTAAAAAATACTAACCATCATCAGAGTTTTTAGTGATGATGATGATGCACTTATCACAGATCACCTTAACAAAGTAATAATGAAAAAGTTTCAAGTATTCTGAGAATTACCAAAATATGAGAAAAACACAAAGTGAGCAAACGCTGTTGAAAAAAAGACTTGCTTGTTGTAGGATTGCCACAAGCCTTCATACTGTAAAAAACACAATATCTGCAAAGTGCAGTAAAGCAAAGCACAATCAAACAAGGTAGGCCTGTAAAGGTGTGAGCATCTAGCTACTTCATTGAGTCTTGTCATTTACATAGTTAAGTTCATACCTCTCTGCTATAAATCCTTTTTCTTTTATTTCTTTCTGGCTTCTTTGTTGAGAATAGCCTATTTGGGGGTAGAGGAAGCACAAGTGTAGAAGCAGGGAGACTCATGAGGAGGCTTTTGCAGTTAGGTGAGCAATTATGGTAGCATAGACAAAGATATAGCCAATAGGGTTTCCTGGCAGATTAGATGATGGCTTGTGAGATAGAGAAACAAGGATAACAGTAGGCATTTGGGCTTAAGCAACCAGATGGATACATTCTAATTGCTTTGAACTGAGATGAATATGGGTGCAACAGATTGGGTGGGGGGTGGTAAGATTAAGAGTTCTTTTAAGACATGTTGAGTTTGAGCTAGAAAGGCAGTTGAGGAGGAGGGAGCGGTTGGAAGGGGTACGCTGGCTTGGCATGCACTCCAGACCTCGGGAACGTTATTGTGCGTAGAATGGCTGATTTTGGAAGACTATTGCCCAGAAGAAAAGATGTTTGGTTTTCACAAGCCAAAGATGTACCAAAGTATAGAGGGCTGCTGTATTTGCAGAGCTAAGTCCTCCAGTTCTCAATTCACTGACAGTAAATGCTATGGAAAGGACTTCCAGAGCTGTTTTGGGTTGCATGAGACTCGTTCAGGAGACATCTGTAATGCCTGTGTCCTGTTTTTGAAAAGATGGAAAAAACTGCCAGCAGGATCAAAAAAAAAACCACAAAAAACAAAAAACTGGAATCGTGGTAGATGCAAGGGCAGGACCTAGTCTGAAGACAGCATTGAAACCAAAGACAGTGAAAACTCTATCTGGAAACAGGATAAAAAGCAACCATATCAGTAAACTACAGAAGGAATTTAAACATCACAATTCTGATGCTCACGGTACCACCTCAAGTGCCTCCCCAGCTCAGTCTCCTTGTTATGGTAACCAGTCAGATGATGGCTCAGATACAGAGATGGCTCCTGGCTCTAATAGAATGCCAGTGTTTTCCTTTTTAGATCTCACATACTAGAAAAGACAGAAAATATGTTGTGGGATTATCTATAAAGGCCGTTTTGGAGAAGTCCTCATTGACACACATCTGTTCAGGCCTTGCTGCAGCAATAAGAAAGCAGCTGCTGAGAAGCCGGAGGAGCAGGGGCCAGAGCCTCTGCCCATCTCCACTCAGGAGTGGTGACTGAGGTTTAGGTAGAAGGGGAACAAAAAAACGATTTAAATTTTGGAAAGAAAACAAAGCAACAAAACCCTCCTATTTTTTTTTTTTTTAATTTTTTTTTTTTAACATTTATTTATTTTTGAGACAGAGAGAGACAGAGCATGAACTGGGAAGGGGCAGAGAGAGAGGGAGACACAGAATCGGAAGCAGGCTCCAGGCTCTGAGCCATCAGCCCAGAGCCTGACGCGGGGCTCAAACTCACGGACTGCGAGATCATGACCTGAGCTGAAGTCGGACGCTCAACCGACTGAGCCACCCAGGCGCCCCCCTCCTATTTTTAACTTGGATACCTGCTATTCTGCCAAAAGACACTTTCTAGAATAGTTTTGAATGGGTTGTTATTTCTCCTCCAGTTCCACAAACTCTGAAGCCAGTGTCTAGCTTACTAAAAGAAAAAAAGTGTACATAATATTTAAGATGCTGAGTATTTCATAGGAAAGCTGAATGCTGCTGTAAAGTGCTCTTTAAGTCTTTTTTTTTTTAATCTCCTTCTAATGAATGAATCTAGGGGAATTTCAGGGGACAGAGATGGGATTTGTTGTATGATAAACATATGTAGTTTTAGTCTTTCTATATTGAGAAACAGTGGTTGGGGCATTTTTAAGATGGCTGGCTATACTTGTTTTCCTTCATGATAATAAATTTGTCATAACTCAGTAACGTGGACTTGCCCCAAGAGGTAGTTGTTAATAATTTAAGGTCTTGCCAAGGTTCTGATGATTCAAACCTGTACTACTGAATATTAAACAGGACAGACTAAGCTCTCTGGTACAAATACCTTGAAGGAGTAATTTCTAAACATACAGAGAGGTAACTTGAGTGTATATGTTGCATCCTCTGTCACCTCCCTCCATATTCATTTTTGATAAAGATTTTAATCTATATTGAAACTTCTAAAGCAGAATCAAAGCTCCTCTGGGGAAATGACAAGTTTTAGGATGAGCAACCCTAAATGAAGAGAACCAAAGCATTACCGCATGATAGAGATCACATTCTATTAAAAATGTTAAATTATCTTCAAAAATGTACAGGTCTTCAGGATGGCACACACAAAAAAACAAAGGTTAATGCTTCTTGGGGCACATTTCTTAGAGAGCTTGCCTAGTGTGTAAATAAATGACTTTTGTTTGTGTTACTTGACTGGTGACTTCATTGAAAATCTGCGCAATTCAGTTTTAGCTCTGGATTACTTCAGTTGACCTTTGTGAAGGTTTTGTCTGTGTAGAGTGGTTGTTTGACTGGTTTTAACCTATTAGGGTTTGGGGTTTTGGGGGTTTTTTTTCCACTCTATATTAAAGTAAAATTCTAAAAGAAAAGAGGTGTGTGTTAATGCTGAGTGGGCTGGTTTAGGTTTGACTTCTTTTAGTCAGGCTTTGTGAACATTGAGATGATAGATGATGCATCCGGAACACGGAGCTCTTCAATTCCAAAATCTTCATTTGAAGGCTTTTTACTTGAACCCAAACCAAAGTACTGTCATTGCCTGTTTTCTAAACGTTCAGGAATAACCATCACTGGTTCAGACTTTTCATAATTAGGGAGGATCATTTGCCTACCTCATAATAACATGACTCAGTGCTTATTTTTAAAACTGGATTTTAAAAATTAGATAGTATAAATAACAGTAAGGAGTCAGCCACTTTTTTACGGGCACCATATAGTTTTATAGTTCTTAATCTAAACTTAAAATTTTGTATTTCTTCCTTATGGCAAAAACTACAAGCCACCATATGCACAGATTACACCGTGAGTTGGGTTGGCTCTCCCATAGCCTCTGAGGTGAATTACAAGAGTCCCAGCCATTATCATCTTCCTCCTGTTGTTCCGAAATTTTTTTTTGTACATTTTGGCTACAGTATTGGTGGTAGAATATACTATAATATGGATCATCTCTACTTCTGTATTTATTTATTTATTAATTTATTACTAGACCTCAACCACAGCCTTCTTCTTACCCTTCCACCTCTTTGCCTGTAGGATGTACTGTATATAGTCATGCACTTTGTATTAATATATTATAAATCTACAAATCTGTTTTGTACTTATAATCAAAACTTTTACTAGGGTACTGAATAAATTTAGTCTAACTATAAAAAAAAAAAAAAAGACATGTTGAGTTTGAGATGTCTACCACTCAGTAGCAACACTAAGTAGGCATCTGAATGTGAGACTGAAGTTCAGAGAGGAGTGTGAGCTCGAAATTTTATGGGAATTGTCAAGTATATGGTATTTCAAGTTATGATCAAATTGAGTGAAATCACCAAGGGAGTGAATATAAATGGAAAAGATCCATGATTGAGATTTGGAATTCTCAAAAGCATAGAGAAGAGATTGAGAAGGAACACCAATGAGATTGGAGGAAAAGCAAAAGAGTGCAGCTGTTCTGGAAGCCAAATGAAGAAAGTGTATAAGGACGAGAGAGTGATGAATTGACTCTTAGATTTAGCGATGAGCTAAACATGATGGGTGACCATGGTTTTGGTGGAGTGATGGGAGTTAAGAGCCTGACAGGAATGAGCTCAATGGAGACGGAAGGTGAGAATATGAAAAGGGATCAAGAAATGGAGGATAGCTGGTAGGGGAAGTGGGATCAAAAAATTTTTTTTTTGTTTTTGTTTTAAGATGGGTAATATAGCTACTTACGTATTCTCTGATTGACAATAAAAATTGAAGAAGATAGTGATGATGCTGGAGCTGATATAAGGGGGCTGACATGCTGCTTAGCCATGGGATGCCTATGGCTGCACCACTAGTTGTCCAAGCATCTGGTATGACATAGCTCTGGAATAGTCAATTAGTATATAATAGATTTTGAGGCCCTGGGATCATCTTCTCACTCTCTGGTGTTTCTTCATTTTTTTTGTTTAGTAAAGTTGATCAGGCACCAGACAAAGGTTTAGGCTTTAACCAGACACTAAATTAGAAATTAGTGGGAAATTAGAAGGGAAGGCAGAACCAATTCCTTCTCAAAAAGCATCTGAGTGCAGCTTAAGTTTTTCCTTCTTGTCCACTGGGACCACCTTAACCATTTTGACTTGTGGGTAAATGGCACAGGGATTTTAGAATAAGGAAAGTGAGTCACCTATGAGGGCACAGACTGAGGAGGCACTCACTTTTAGAGTCATGCAAGTATAATGTTGGCACTTGAGAATGATGCCTCCTTACATTTTGCACCCTACACACTTTGCTTGCTACATGCCCCCTAATTCCTGTGGTCCTGAGAATGGGCACTGTGGTTCATTTAAGGAATAATAGGAAAACTCTTTCCCTAATTATCTCTTCTTATATTACCAAATGGAGATTTATGTGCTTTAGTTAGTCTGATACTCCTCTCTCTCCTCAATATCTGGTTGACTTTGCCAACTAACAAACATGAGGAATACTTGGTAAAGAAGAAAAGAAATGCTTCTTTTCTGCAAAAGAAAAATTAGTGATGAGACAGAGTAGAGAATGATTGGTTGGAACCTTTAGGCCAACAACTTGAAGGACTTTTAGATACCAAAAAGGCTGGAGAAAAGGAACTGGGGGATAGAAGGGAGAATCCATTCTGTTTGTGAAGACAAAAATAGAAACTGTTCCACTTTAGCTTAGTACATTTGTCATTTTTAAGAGTTTTAAGGGCCCTGGTACCATCTTGTCCTTCCATCTTTGGAATCCAAGGTGATAGGTTATCACTTACCTTGTTAGTCCTAAGAATTGACTTTCTTGTTCTGCCCAGTGCAGATCTGAGAAAGATCTTCTGAGGTCATCTGAGGAATTATCCATCTTTGTATCTCAGAAACCAAAAAAAGACTTACAGTAACATCTGCAGAACCCAGAGAATTCTCAAGGCTTTGTGTCATGTGATCTTGTGTTTGTCCCTTCTGAGGGAGCCACAGTGGTAAAGATACAATAGAGAATCACGGACCATCTTGACCATACTATATGAGTTGACAGATTCTCATATGAGGAGCATTTAGGACCAAATGTGTAGAGATGGTGCAGATGTGCTTGTGTACAAAATGAGAGTCAACTGAAGGAATGGTGGGGAGAGATGTACACAGACAGCTCTTAGGAGCTTCCACTAAGAAGTGTGGGAATGGGAAAAGCCAATTGAAATTACAAGTGAGAAAGTTTTCTTCATTTTAAAGTGGTCACCATGAAAACTGGAATGGCAAGAAGTCCATGACTAATTACGAATGAAATAAAAGATAACTGATTAATGATACTGTTATTTTAAATCTTGAGGTATTTCACTACAAAATTAAACCTTTATAAGTTGCAGCCACATATGAATGAATCCGGGAGCAATACTATCAGATGACAGAAGTTTTTATTGCAGTTTCTTTTGGGATGAGGCCTGATGCTGGTTTAGCTTGTGTTATTTCCATATCTGAGAGCTGATAGTCATGTGCCCATGGAAAGAAGTCCTCAGTGAAGATAGTAGACATTTGACTTTACTCAGTGTTACATAATCAGGAGGTCCTTTGAGAATTTCCCCAGAATGGATTTTCCAAAAAATTAGTCAAATATTTCCCAGAAAGACTTTCCTCTTTTTCGTGAGCAATATCATTTTTGTTAGTAGTGGTTACTCTTCTAGGCCCTTGCCTCCTCTTCACGTCCAGTCCCAAAAACAGCTGAGTCAAGTAAATGTGAGGACATAATTAATTAACTGATAAATTGAGACTAACTCATCAACTTGTTTAAATCTATTGTCTTTAAAGCTTTTGTTGTCATATGTTTGGCAAATAGTAGACCTTTAGTAAATGCTTTTTTGAAACCATTAAGTATAATATATATTCTGCTTAATTATTTATTTTATTAGATTGTAGGGTATATTAGTTCATGGTTTGAGTTCTGGTTGCATACTGCCTGGATTCAGATCCTGGCCTTACTCCTAATGAGGTGTGTGATCTTGGGCAAGTTTTGTAACTTCTCTGTGCCATGATTTCCTCTTACAAAAAGTGGGGATAATAATAGTGCCTACCTTTTAAGATTATTATGAGAACTAAATAAATTGATACATTCAGAGCACTTAGAATAGTTCCTGGCGTGTGGTAAGTACTTAATAAATATTACAAATGATTTTAACAAAAGCTGTCAGACATTTAATATTTAAAAAGTGAGAAAACCGAGTCTCTACTTCTTCCCCAAATAACACTGTAGCTGGCAATGAATACTTGAATGTTGGTTGCTTGAATACTAGATAAGCCTTTTTTCAGTGGCTGTAAACAGCTTTCTGTGTTTCTGAAGGTGGAGGAATAGAAGTCATCTTCCCATCTGGCCTCATGTCAATACATCATTCTTGACACACTCTTGACACTGTGTTCATATATTGTTTACATTTTTGCTAATCACAAAAGTGCGTTGAGTTTTTAAAAAATTTGTGAGTACTATGATTAGTATCCAGATTTGTTTTTTGTTGAGTATTCTGTGTCTATGATGTTTCCTTCCACGTGAATTTTAAGAGTGGTACAGTTTGTTCCATCTTTGTGCTTTGTCCACCCAAATTTATAGAATCAAAATACAGGAAGGTATATCTCCCAAAATTAAAAAAAAAAAAAAATGGTGAGATTTCCATGTAGGCAGCAGCATGATATCCACAGGGTTCTTTGTTGATCCAGGCTCATAGTCAGGGGGTTGGGTAGTTCTGCTCAATAGAGGGGGCAGAGTTCTCTTCATGTGGTGTGCCCACAGGACTTCCCTCCCAGCTTCTCTCGTTTGCAGTAATCCAAGTCTGTTTTATAAACGCACGGAAAAATGTGGCTTCTCTGCTGATAGCCACCTGCTGGGACAGCACTTTGGTGTTCATAAAACACTTTTAAATAGGTGAATTTAGGGTGATGCTCACAGCAGACTAATGTGAAAAATATTCTTATAGGTATTCTACAGCTGAAAAAAAAATGAGTTTAATGCGTGAGTTTAAAAGGGCGTTCACTTAAAATACAAGTGAACCCAGGTCTGCTGACTCCTTAAATCCTGTGTCTTCCCATTTTATTGCTTTCTGATCAGAGTCACCCAGGCTCAGCAAAATCATGTAATAGGAATAATAGCTGAGACTGTTCATTAGAAATCATAATCATAGAATTAGAATTTCAAATACTGTAAGATTTGACACTGTATTTAGTTGTTGAGAACTTAACTTTTTATAAAATAAAAGGCCCCAGTTTCTCTTTAGTTATATTATTCATTCTTTCTGGTTATGTATTCTTCCTGCTTATGCATTTTCTAACTAGCCTTAAATTTTTAAAGGTATTTTTTTCGTTATATGTATACTTTGTCATTAAAGTAGATTTCATGTTGATAGAAGTCTTTTTTCTTTCAATGTGGCTGGTGTTGAGTAGGCCTAGATTAAGAGTTTTTCTGAAATTCTTAGAAGAGTGTAATTATCAGTTCTTATCCTGTACTTGATAGGTAGGTGAGTGGTCTCAAGAAGAATAAAATGGTTCTATTTTTGTAACCATTATTTTTCTAAACCTCATTCTGAGTAAATGGCGCTTTTCTGTATTGTCGGGACAAACCTCAGACCTGTAGCATTGGTTTGAAGAATAGGAGAGTGTGGGCCTTTGTTGTTTCATGGGGTTGTGTTCGTGTCCCCTGCCTGAGCTGCCAGTGCTGCAGATGCAGCCACAGCTGGCTGGTGCCATGTGTCCAGTGGCTTGCTGAGCGAAAGCTCGCTCACTATGACAAGCAGGTTTGGGCAGAGAACTGCCTATTTCAAGATCCTGTTCAATGATCAGTCGCTGATGAGTCCTGAAAGACCCTAACTCCTATAGTAATACCAATAGCTATTTTTATTAAGCTATTTTTATTTTTATTTATAGTCCTATAGACCCTAACTCCTATAGTAATACCAATAGCTATTTTTATTAAGTAATTGCTGCATGCCAGGTTGTATTTAAGTCTTCATGTTCATTGTTATTTAGCTCTGACAAATTTAAGGATTATTATTTCCACTTTAACATTTATTTATTTTTGAGACAGAGAAAGACAGAGCATGAACGAGGGAGGGGCAGAGAGAGAGGGAGACACAGAATCGGAAGCAGGCTCCAGGCTCTGAGCCATCAGCCCAGAGCCCGACGCAGGGCTCGAACTCACGGACCGCGAGATCGTGATCTGAGCTGAAGTCAGAGGCTCAACCGACTGAGCCACCCAGGCGCCCCTATTATTTCCACTTTAGAACGAAGGAGCTAGTAATTTGTCTCAAGTCACATAGCTAATAAGTGGTAGGGTCAGGATTTGAATTCAGTGCTGCCTGACCACTAAAATGTGTTCTTAACCAGCAACTTACATATGAAGGATGATGAAATATGTCATATGTGCATACATGTGCCCATGGCAGACATGGTTAATTGCACATGGTATGTGTTCATGCTGAGCTGATAATTCTTTCTAGCAATCGTTACATTCTTGGCTTCTGTAGTCAAACAATCAGACTTTTAATAGGCAAGGTAAAATATACATGCTATCTTTAACTCTAAATGTGTCTTTTATTAGCTTTCTCTGAAATTTCAGTGGTGTGTTGAAATTGGGCCAATTTGCTTTTGGGAAATAATGAATAAGGTGAACTATTGCTTTGTTTGATAGGAAGAACAAATATGCAATATTTATCTATGGAAACCTTCATTGGTGTGGACAGTTGAATTGAATTCAGGATAACTTTCATTTTAAATAGCATATAAAAGTCATCTCCATGTCAGAAAAATTTTAAGGCAGTTGATTTTACTTAGTTATAATATTTATTTATTTGAAAAATTTTTAGAATGGATATTTGAAATAAACAAATTTTGACGGTGGTCATAGAGTTTGTTATAATGAAATTAGATTTTTTATACAGTCAGCAGGAAATTAATTTGAAACTCTGTGTATGGCTGCAGTTATGGAAATAAAAAGCTGTTAGGATTACAGCTTTATTTACTTACTTACCTTTCTTATATACTTTTTATAGTCCTTTTTTCTTTCAGACCTTACTACTACTTCAACTCAAGATAGTATTTTTTTTTTAATTTCACATATGATCAAATAGGCATTCCAGTGTGTCTTTTGACTCCTTGATATGAGGGACTCCCCTCCCTACAGTATTGTTGAAGAGCATCTTAGGACAGGATTCAGGGTTGGCTTGTTTAAGCCAAAGACCAGTAATACCTGCTATAATAAATTGTCATTCCTGTCTGCTCTTTACTGTTCACATTTCTAGAAAATGTGTTCTTCATTTTTCTCCTCTGAAATAGTGGCACAAAACTGAAAAATAGAAAATAATTGATATCAAAATATTTTTCCAGCAAAGAGACTGAGGTATATTTTAATCCAAATTAATATGTGAGGCCATGGAAAATTCTTTATCTTTTGTGTGTATCTTTAAAGTTAAGTAACCTTATACTTTAAGTTACTTATCTCCATTTACAAAGAAATGAAAATTTTCCTTGCTTATTTTTATAGTGATGTTAGGAGAAGAAAATATATAATACTGAAGAGACTGGACAGTCTGTTATTGTGTTGTGAGAAATGCTGACTTGAGTGTGCTTTTTGGAAAAATAAATGAAATTAAGAGAAATAACTCAATAGTGTTTCTTTAGTAACTCTCCTTGTTCTCAATAACACGTTTCTGTTTTTTCTTTATTGATAAGGTCCTAGTTATTCATACTTTAAAAACAGAAGACAGTACTTCTCTATAACACTGTGACCACAGACCCCACTAACTCTGACTAATGGTTACTTTGAAGTGCTGGTGGCTAGTTGGAGTTTATAATTTGTTACCAAATTACTATTATCTTTATTTTCATCCTGTATTTTGCCTGTCAAGCAGTCATATTCTCCAAAATTGGAGAGTCAGAACCTTCAACTAAAGAGTTTGTTTAACTAGAGTCAGGAAGGGCCTGTTTTCCCTTGAAACACATGGGACATTCATTCATTTTCATTTGTTTTAAACTTAAAAATCTGGAAGTTATTAAGGGTTGCTTATGGAGTTTTTTGTTTGTTTGCTTGATTGGTTGGTTGGTTAGAGATTTTGGTTTTGGGTTATCTAATGACTCTCCCTGGTTTTAAAGTCTAACTGGTGCTTTTTCTTTCCTTCATGTATGGTGTTCCTTTAGATTAAGAATTTGTTTCTCCCTAACCTAAGATTTTAAGATCTCCCAAATCCATGGCCAGGATTTTTATTGTAATATTACCTTAGTTAATCTACATATTATTGCTATTTATTCTAGAAAATAACAATTTTCTAAGGAAGAGGGAAGTTTTTTTATGTATTAATATTTTATTGAGGCATAATTGATACATAATGTATTAGTTTCAGGCATACAGCATAATAATTCTGTATTTGTATGTATCGTGAAACAATTACCACAGTAAGTTTAGTTAAAATCATTCCCATAGCACAGTTAAAAATTTCTTTTTCTTACGATAAGGAACCTTTAAGATCTATTGTCTAAGCCACTTTCAAATATGCAATATAATATTATTAACTGTAGTCACTGTGGTGTACGTTACATCCCCATGACTTATTTTATAACCAAAAATGTGTACTTTTTGAGCCCTTTAGCACATTTCACCCACCCCACACCCTGCCTCCTGCCTCTGTCAGCTACCCATCATTTCTCAGTATCTGTGAGCTTTTTTTCTTGATGTTGTTGTTGTTGTTGTTGTTTTATTTTTTTATTTATTTATTTTTTTTTTAATTTTTTTTTTCAACGTTTATTTATTTTTGGGACAGAGAGAGACAGAGCATGAACGGGGGAGGGGCAGAGAGAGAGGGAGACACAGAATCGGAAACAGGCTCCAGGCTCTGAGCCATCAGCCCAGAGCCTGACGCGGGGCTCGAACTCACGGACCGCGAGATCGTGACCTGGCTGAAGTCGGACGCTTAACCGACTGCGCCACCCAGGCGCCCCTGTTGTTGTTGTTTTAAATTCCACATATGAATGAAATCATACAGTATTTGTTTCTCTAACTTATTTCACTTAGCATAATGCCCTCAAGGTCCATCCATCTTGTTGCAAATAACATTTCATTCTTTTATGTTTTATTTTATATTTGAGAGAGAGAGAGCACGAGCAGGGGAAGGGCAGAGAGACAGAGAGACAGAATCTGAAGCAGGTTCCAGGCTCAAAGCTGTCAGCACAGAGCCTGATGTGAGACTCAAACTCACAAGCAGTGAGATGACATGAGCCAAAGTTGGACGCTTAACCAACTGAGCCACCCAGGCACCCCACATTTCATTCTTTTTTATGGCTGAACAATATTCTGTTATGTATATGTCACCGTGTGTGTGTGTGTGTGTGTGTGTGTGTGTGTGTGTGTGTGTGTGACATTTTCTTTATTCATTCTTACATTGATGGAGAGCACTTAGGTTGTTTCCATATCTTGGTTATTGTAAATAATACTGCAGTGAACATGGGGGTACATGTATCTTTTTTAGTAGTGTTTTTGTTTTCTTTGGGTAAATACCCAGAAATAGTATTACTGAATCATATGGTAATTCCATTTTTAATTTTTTGAGGAACACGTATACTGTTTTCCATAGTGTCTGCACCAGCTTACATTCCTACCAACAGGGCACAAGAGTTACCTTTCTCCACATCCTTGCTAACACTTGTTATTTCTTGACTTTCTGATGTTAGCTATTCTAACATGAGTGAGGTGATAGCTCATTGTGGGGTTTTTGTTTAATTTTTTAATTTATTTTGAAGGAGAGAAAGAGCAAGGAGGGAAAAGGAAGAGAGAGAATCCCAGGCAGTCTCCACATTGTCAGGACAGCCTGATGTGGGGCTCGATCTCACGAACCCTGAGATCATGACCTGATCCAAAATCAAGGGTCGGATGCTTAACCAACTAAAGTACCCAGGCACCACCCCCATTGTGGTTTTCATTTTCAATTACCTGATTGTTGATGATGTTGAGTGTCTTTTCATGTATCTGTTGGCTATCTGTATGTCTTGTTTGGAAAAATGCCTGTTCAGATCATGTGCACATTTTTTAATCCAATTGTATTTTTGCTGTTGAGTTTTATGAGCTCTTTATCTATTTTGGATATTAGCCCCTTATCAGATATATGATTTGCAGATATTTTCTCCTATGCAGTAGGTTGCCTTTTCATTTTATTGATGGTTTCCTTTGCTTCACAGAAGCTTTTTAGTTTGAGGTAGTCTTGTTAATTTTTGCTTTTGTTACCTTTGTTTTTGGAGTCAGATCCAGAAAAGTCATCTCTAAGAGCAGTGTCAAGGAGCTTACTGCCTATATTTCTTCTAGGAGTTTTATGGTTTCAGGTCTTCCATTCAAATTTTTTTTTCTTGAAAAATTTTTTTAATGTTTATTTATTTTTGAGAAAGAGAGAGACAGAGACAGGGCACAAGTGTGTGTGTGGGGGGGGGGGGGGGAGTGGTACAGAGAGAGGGAGACACAGAATCCTAAGCAGGCTCCAGGCTCCCAGCTGTCAGCACAGAGCCTGACGCAGGGCTTGAACTCATCAACCGTGAGATCATGACCTGAGCCGAAGTCAGACACTCAACTGACTGAGCCACCCAGGCGCCCCTTCCATTCAAGTTTTTAATCCATTCTGAAGGTTTGTTGGTTGGTTGGTTGGTTTTGTATAGTATAAGATATTTAGAGTTCTTTTTTTAATCTATTTTGAGGTTTTTTGGTTTTTTTGTTTTTTTGTGTGTGTGTGTTATAGTATAAAATACTCTTTTGCATGTGACTGTCCAGTCCAGTTTTCCCAACACCATTTATGGAAGAGACTCTCCTTTCCCCATTGTATATTCTTGACTCCTTTGTTAATTGTGGTTAATTGACCACATATGCATTGGTTCAGTTCTGGGCTCTCTTTCCTGTTCCATTGATCCATGTGTCTGTTTTTATTCCAGTACTATACTGTTCTGATTACTGTACCTTTGTAATCTAGTTTGAAATCAGGGAGCATGTCTCTAGCTTTGTTCTTTCTCAAGATTGCTTTGGCTATTTGGGATCTTTTTTGTTTTCAGACAAGTTTTAGGATTGTTTGTTGTATTTCTGTGAAAAATGCCATTGGTATTTTGATAGGGATTGCATTGAATTAATAGATCATTTTGGGTAGTATGGTCATTTTGACAATATTCTTCCAATCCACGAATATAGAATGTCTTTCCATCTATTTGTCTTTAATTTTTGTTATCAGTGTCTTATAGTTTTCAGTATACAGATATTCCCCTCCTTGGTTAAATTTATTCTTAGGTATTTTATTCCTTTTGACACAATTGTAAATGGGATTGGTTTCTTAATTTCTCTTTCTGATAGTTCATTATAGGAGGGATCTTTTTTATTGATGTTGTTATCTAAATATAAGGACCTATGAGAAAGAGCTTTATAAATAAAGTTTAAAGTTCTGTACAGTTTTTATATTGAGTGAGAAAGTTGTTTTTAGGTAGTTATAAATATAAAATATAAAAAATAATTTTCAGAATTTAAGTTGCTTTTAAAGTCGTTTGCTGACAGTTGTCTATGTCAGCCCATTTAAAAGGTGTGAAAATATTTTCTTCTTCCCCTTTTTCTTCATGCTATTTGATTTGTATTTGTCCTTTTACATAAATGTTCATTTGTATTTTTTTACTTACTTTAACATGACAGCATAGATAATTAAAATGTTATCTGAAGTTCATTCATTAGTTGACTAATTCCCTTTTAAAGACCTTTCCTTTTTCTTTTCATTTCTAGTGATTTGTAAAATTGACTTGATTCTTTATTTCTCTGCTATGCACAAACCAGGCAAGTTTTCTTTTTTTATGCAAGCTTTAGCTTCACAGTTTTAGTATTTTCAACTGGAATGTTTCCCCTGTAGATACGTAATAGTAAATGAGAACATTCTTACTTGTTTTTCTCTGGTTTTTCATATGGGAGTGAAATTCCATATAGGATTAGGTAAGTAAAGTATTTTAACAGAAAAGCTTTTTTCTGATTGTTTTTGTCTTTATTATATCAGTATTGTTCATTGTTAGTAAGTGTATTTATTCTAAGGTACACAAAGAAGAATTAGAAAAATAGTGCTTTCCATTGCTGAACAAATCTGGGCCCAGTCAAGAGAGATGAAAGATATGGTCCTTTGAACAGTGAAAATTTAATAGAGGACTGTAAATATGGCAGGGAATATGAAGTGAGAGATTGATACGAGGTAAAGAGAATTCTGTGGAATATAGGAATAGCAGATATAATATGATCTTAATAGCCACTACCCTAAAACTGAGATTGAGTATGCAAAGAAGAGGCCCCATGGGACTGAGATTCAGAGTTTGTTGCACAAGGCCTGGCTGTGGCTCTCTGCAGAAAAGTCAGTGTGGTGCCTTGTTGATGGAACTTACCCAGAATCCAACCCCCCTGGAACTTGCTGAGGATGCGTCTTACCACAGGCACTCCGGTATAAAATCACCCAAAGCCAGTGCTGGGAAAGCTGCTGGTTCTGCTGACCTCTCTACACTTGTAGGATCTGGGCACTGGGGGAGCTACCAGGAAACAAAACCCTTTCCTCTTGCCCTCTCTAGTGTGTCTCTCCAGTGCCCTCTCTTGACAAAATTCCACGTGGTGCGGTTGTCCAAGAAAACCTACTTAAGGCGCCAGATCCATTTTCAGAGTGGGCCAAAGGGAAGAATTTAGAGCTGGGAGGCAATAATTTAATAACCAACACAACCTTCAAGATCATGACAAAAAACATTTTCTCTTTCCCATGTCTGTGAGATAGCCTGATGTCATTTCTACTAAAATGTAAGAGGCATGTGAATTGTCAGGCATATCAGTTTACTTAATGTCTAGTGAAATGTATTAATCCTTTATAATTAGTGCACATATGCTCCTTAAGAATTTGTCACTATAAAAGCTAATTTTTATGATTTTTTAAAAAGCATTGTTTATTTCATCATGCTTCTGACCCATATTCATTACACTATAAACATCCACATAAATGTTATACAGGGGTTGGCAGCCACCTGTGAAGAATTTATTCTTGATTAAAAGTATTTTTGAAATAGCTGTAGAAGCTTGTTATTTGCTTAACAAATCCATTTTTTAATTTTAAAATTCTTGACGTTACTAACTAGATTGAAATTTTATGACATTCTGCTTTAATATTTCTTATTGACAAAACTCATGAGCTAAAAACAAAAACAAACTAGACTAAAAACAAGAAAAGAGGGCACCTGGCTGGCTCATTTGGAGGAGCATGTGATTATCAGGGTCATGAATTTGAGCCCCAGGTGGGGTATAGAAATTACTAAAAAAATAAATAATAATAAAACTAAAAAAAAAATTTATAAAACCAAATATGGATCCCAGCATTAGTAGCCAAACAGAGAACATGATTTTAATTTCTTAGAGAATATTAAAAATGTATGCAAACTAAACACTTAAAATTATTTGAAACTTGAAATTACTGACCAGAAATTATGTAGGTCCTGTGGGAGAAGTAGCAGAAAGTATCTGTAGGTAAAACTGTGTTGCCCTGGTTGTAAACGTGCCACTTCCAGAGGAAAAGTGATATTGAATGGATGCAGGGCTAAGTCAAGGATATTGATCTACCCTGTCAGAAGAGCCTTTCACTGCATTTGGAAAATTCAGTCTGGCCCCAGACCTGATGACTAATGTTGGCCCCTGTGTAGTCAGTTACATAGAATAACTAGTTCATGTGTGGCTTCAGTAGATATGTCCAAATTTGCTCAGTAAGCCTTCTCAAGAGTTGAACTCAACTCTGGTGAACCTGGAGCTGTCTACATCATGGTAGAGACCGTTGTCTTCTACCTGGCTTGGTTTGGCCATAGCGGTAGTGTGCTATCATTGAAACATTTATAGGAGGTGGCTTGGGGTAGACTGCACAAAGACGACTGGAGGGCTGGACTGCAGTGGTCATAACTATCCACTGGTGAATGTCTCCAGTAAGACCAACATGTCTGCTTGTCAAAATTGGTTACAGATTACAGTGTACCAGCATTATTCTTTTAAAATAATCTTAATATAATTTAATATATATTTAAATAATTAAACATAATAAGATTATATAATTAAAATAATTTTAATAATAACAAAAGCATGCCCTATCAGCATATTTTATTTTTAAAAATAAGAGGTAACTGTCTCAGTTTCAGTGAATAATAATTATGAGTGAGTTCAGGAATACTACTGATACTTAGAAAATATGGCCATTAAAAATAAGACTTTTTGGAGTATAATAAACTGATGCAGAAGAAATTTTTAAAAGAAGAATTACAAATACCATTTGAGAAGTTGCAAATTATGAGTAAGTATATATTTCCCAAATTGCCTTCTCTAATGGGTACAGTACCCATCAGCACGTGAAGTATGAAATTCTATATTAAAGAAAAATGTCTCCTTACTTTGTACTCATAACTCCTGGTAATAGCTTTGGTGCACCAAAATCCAAACTTTTTACCTCCTAGAGTAGACTAAATAAATAATATAAATGGTCTTCATGCCTCACTGATGTAGAAGAGTGTATGTGTGTGTGTTTTTTTAAATTGAGTTTATAAGATATTTTGAATTGTAAAAACATTCCTGAATGTAGGAAAAGATTTACCATTTTGCAGAAGGGCAATGAGTTATTGTTCTTTTAAAGGAATGTTTGGATGAGGTATAAATCTACTGATTATCTTAATGCCACATTTTTAACTTTGATGTTTTAGAGAATTCTCTTATAAGAGGGAATTTAATTTTCTAGATATCCATTGTTTGAAAATGTTTTTTAAATTATATCTTTTAAAGTGCCTCAGGGCTGTAAGCTTAAAATTTGCAGCTTTATGACATTTGTCTAAGATGTAACAGGAAGAAAATGAACATAAGAATCTCACTTGTCACCTTACATGATACGAGTGAATATTCCCTTAAATGACAAAAGAAATAAGCATGTTAAATCTTTTTCCTGGATTATCTGGGAGGGCCCTAATGCAATAATATAAGAGAGAGGCAGAGGGAGTTTTTGAGACAGAAGATGATGAAGCAGTGGGACCACGGAGGCAGAGAGATTGGAGTGATGTGGTCACAAGCCAAGATACCTGGAGCATTCCAGAAGCTTGAAGAAGCAAAGAAAAAATTCTGTACTAGAACCAGTGATGTATGCATGGCCCTATTGATACTTTGATTTTGGTGCAAAATCAAAACTGAGTTTTGGATTTCTGGCCCCGAGAACTGTGCGAGAACAGTTTTTGTTCTTTCATACCAAGCAGTTTGTGGTAATATGTTATAGCAGTTCCAGGAAACTAATTCACTTAGTGCATGGACTGAATCTTTGTTTCTCCCTAAAATTCTTATGTTGAATTAATTACTAACTCCAACGTGATGATGATATCTGGAGGTGGAACCTTTGGGAGGTAATTAGGTTGGGATGAAGTCAGGAGCCTATATGATAGGATCAGTTCACTCATAAAAAGAGATCATCAGGTGGCCGTCTGCAAACCAGGAAGTGGGCCTTCATTAGACACCAGATCTGCTGGCAACTTGATCTTGGACCTCCCAGACTCCAGAACTGGGAGAAATAAATGTTTTTTTAAACTATCTAATCTGTGCTCTTTTGTTTTAACAGCCCAAACTAAGACACTTAGTAATGAAGCAAATATAAAAATAAAATGTAAATATAAGATAAATCAACCATATGAGAAAATATTTTAGAGATTGATAGCTATTTTTTTAAAAGAAAATATTGTATGTAGTGATGGTCGCTAGATAAGACAGATACTGTCATACACTGCTATGAAAGTGAAGGAAATTTGGCAATTTGGAACAAAATTATGGTGCCATTAGAAACTGTTTTCAAAGAATATTTAAGGTAAAAATATGATTACCATATACTATGTAAAAACATGATTTAAAATTTAAAATTATGAACTAAATTTTAAGTAGGTATCTGTTTATAGGAAAAGAAAAGTAAAATTAAAAAATACAGTCTGTGGAGCAAATTGACATGTCTTTAATCCCTGCTTTTCCACTTCTTAAATGTGTGACCTTGGGCAAATTACTAAAGCTTTTTGGGCCTCTGTTCACATCAATAAAATGAGGATAATAAAACAAACTATGCACCTTATAGAGGACTAAGTGTGTATTATTTTTAATCCCTCAAAACAACACCCAGCATGTTTTAAAGTGTGCAACATATGTTACTTAGTTTTTTTGTCTTTTTAAAACATACTGCAATAAAAATTTTAAAATCTAAGGAAGTGGTTCACCTGATTACTTCAAAAACTATTTCATTCTTCCTTCACTTAAGGTATAGATACTGAAGAGGGGCTCCATTTCCAGAAGCTCTGTGATCTGCTTCACAGCAAAACAAGCATAACTAGTGGAAACTATTTTTAAAAAATTAAAGTCACTGGGTATTGTTCTATAGGTTTGCACCAACTGAAGAAACATTTATCCGGGAAAACCTGCTAGTACTTGATAGGGGCAGCCAGTAAGGCAGTTAAGTAATGACGAGTTCCTGCCCTACGCCACTTCCAACAGCTCAGTTTTATAATAGCTGGACTGTCAACAGGTGTGGCTAAGAAAACAGGTATCCTCTCTTTCATCTCCCAGTGAAAAGATACCATGTCTTATGAGGAGGGCAGACTACCGGCATTTCTCATCCCCTCCAACGTTAAATTATAGAGGCTAAATTCCTGGTGAGTACAGCCAAGATGTCAAAGGTTCCCTTCCTCCTCCCAGCCCCCACTGGTATTATGGAGACTCTATTCCAGATGTGGCAGACCTGGAATACTGGGGCACAATTGCCCATGTTCTACCTTGCTTGAAAAACAGAAGTTTCATACAGAGCGAGGCAAGCCCAAGAAGACCAGAGGCTACTGCCCCCACTCAGCCCCTGGACCAGTGGCTCCATGATTTTGCCTAGGGGAAGAGGTAGTCCATTAGAACAGAGAGTAGTACCTAAGCTCTCCCAGAAGGAACTCATTTTACTTGAAATGGAGTATGGGGAAACAAAAACCTAATGGTGCTCTCAAAAACAATGGAGATCTCTTAAGCAAGTAAGAGCAGCAAAAAGCTAACCCATAGGCCATCTTGTTCACAAAAGAGAACTGGGCAAAGAGCTAAGAAGAGGTCAGAACAAACCTCAAAGACTAGCCAGAAAAACTACCGATGCCCAAATTTAACTGGATCAGACTGTGAAACAACTTATGCCCAAAGCACTGTTTAAAACAATAGAGCAATCAGCCAGCAATTAGTTGAGCCAAAGATCTGGGCAGATATCTTACCAGAGATAAAAAAAAAGACAAAGTTTTGCTAACATGACACTGGCATTCCCTGATGATTTTATGAACATAATGTCCTCCAGGTTCATCCACTTTGTAGCATGACAGGATTTTTTTTCTTTTTTATGGCAGAGTAATAGTTGCATGTGTATACATTTTCTTTATGCATTAATCCATTCCTGGACATTTGTTTCCAAGTGTTGGCTATTGTGCATAATGCTGCAATGGACATGGAAGTGCAGATGTCTCTTTGGGATCCTGATTTTAGTTATTTTGGGTAAATATGTAAATTGGGATTGCTGGATCATATGATAGTTCTATTTTTAATTTTTGGAGGAAACTCCATACTGTTTTTATTTACAATAGTGCACCCACCAACAGTGCACAAGAGCTCCAGTTTCTCCATATCCTCACTAGCACTTATTTTCTGCTGTTTGTTTTATGCAATAGCCATCCTAACAGATGTGAGGTGATACCTCCATCTAGTTTTGATATTTGTTTCCCTGTTGACCAGTGATGTTGAGCATTATTCATATATCATGATGTTGGCCATTTGTATGTCATCTTTAGGAAAATATCTATTCAGGTCTTTTGCCCATTTTTAAATTTGGTTATTAGTTTTGTTTTTTTCTTTGCTTTTTCTGGCTTTTTCTTTTTTTCTGAGTTCTGAGAGCTCCTTATATATTTTGGATGTTAAATCCTTGTACGTGGTTTGCAAATATTTTCTCCCATTCTGTAGGTTGCTTTTCACCCTGTTGACATTTTCCTTTATTCTGCAGAAGATTTTTTTTAATGTGCTCCTCTGTGTCTATTTTTGCTTTTGTTGCCTGTAATTGTGATGTCATATCCAAGAAATTATTGCCAAGCCTGATGTTACACTTTGTCCTTAGGTTATCATCTAGGAGTTTTAACAATTTTAGGTCTTACATTTAAGTCTTTAATCCTTTGGCTTTGTTCTTCTTTTTTTTTTTCCTTAACTTTTTTTAATGTTTATTTATTCTTGAGAGACAGAGTGTGAGCAGGGGAGTGGCAGAGAGGGAGGGAGGCACAGAATCTGAAGCAGGCTCCAGGCTCTGAGCTGCCAGCACAGAGCCCAACCCAGGGCTCGAACTCACGAACCACGAGACCATGATCTAAGCCCAAATTGGACATTAAATCAACTGAGCCACCCAGGCGCCCCTGTTCTTCCTTTTTTAAGATTCTTTTTGCTCTTTGTGGTCATTGTTGTTCCATGTGAATTTTAGGATTGTTTCCTCTGTTTCTATAAAAACTGTCAGGATATTGATAGGGAATGCATTGCATTTGAAGATCGCTTTTGATGGGTTAGACATTTTAACAATACTAAGCTTGGCAGTACATGAATATGGGGTCTCTTTCCATTTGTTTGTATATTCTTTAATTTCTTCCATCAGTGTTTTGTTGTTCTCAGTGTACAAGTCTTTCACCTCCTTGTTTAGCATATTCCTAAGTATTTTATTCATTTTGATGCTACTGTAAATGGGTTTATTTTTTTAATTTCTTTTTCAGGTAGTTTCTTATTAGTATATAGAGACAACTGATTTTTGTGTTGTGATTTTGTGTCCTGAAATTTTATGAATTCATTTGTTAGTTCTAACAGTACCTATGTGTATATGTGTGGATTCTTTAGGAGTTTCTACATATAAGATCGTATCATCTGCAAACAGATAATTTTGTCTCTCCCTTCCCAATTTGGATGCTTTTTTTTTTTGCCAAATCGTCTAGCTAGACCATTCCAAGCCTATGTTGAATAGAAGTGGCAAGAGTAAGAATCCTTGCCTTAATTCCTGATTTTAGAGGAAAAGCTTTCAACTTTTAACTGTTGAGAATGTTATTAAATGGGGCTTTTCATGTACAACCTTTATAAGTTGAGGTATTTTCTTTTGATTCCTAGTTTGCTGAGAGTTTTAATATGACAGGGTATTTAATTTTGTCAGATGTTTTTTTTACATCTATTGAGATGATCACATGATTTTTTTATCCTTCATTTTGCTAATGTGGGATGTCATATTAATTGATTTTTGTATTATGAACCATCTTGGCATACCAGGGATAAATCCCACTTGGTCATGATGTATGATCCTTTTAATGTGCTTTTGAATTTGGTTTGCTAGTTTGTTGTTGAGGATATTTGCATCTGTGTTCATCAGGGATATTGGCCATAATTTTCTTTTCTTGTACTGATTTTGTCTCACTTTGATAACAAGGTAATGCTATCCTCATAAAATGAATTTGGATGTGCTCCCTGTTCTTCAGTTTTTTTGAAAGAGTCTGAGAAGAATTGTCACTAATTCTTCTTTAAGTATTTGATAGAATTATACCGCTCAAGCCATCTGGTCCTTGGGTTTTCGTTGTTGGGAGATTTTTGATTACTGATTTAATTTGATTACCGATTCAGTCTTTGACTACTGTTTTATTAAAGACCAATCTTTAATCAATTGGTCTGTTTGGATTTTCTGTTTCTTCATGATTCAGTCTCGGTAGGTTGTATATTTCTAGGAACGTACCCATTTCTTCTAAATTGTCCAATTTGTTAGTCTGTTATTGTGTATAGTACTCTTTCATTCTTTGTATTTCTTTGGTATCAGTTGTAATGTCTCTTCTTTAATATCTAACTGAGTCTAATCTCTTTTTTGCTTAGTCTAGCAAAAAAATTGTCAGTTTTGTTAATCTTTAAAAAGTATTTTGATTTAAAATTTTTTTCTGTTCTCTATTTCTTTTATTTCTGCTTTAATGTTTATTATTCCCTTGTTTCTGCTAATTTTGCACCTAAGTTATTCATCTAGTTCTTTGAGATGTAAAATTAGGCTGTTTGAGATCTTTCTTTTTTTAATATAGATGTTCATTGATATAAACAACCCTGTTAGTACTATTTTTGCTGCATCCATAAATTTTGATATATTGTGTTTTCATTTGTCTCAAGATATTTTCTCATTTCTTTCTTGCTTGTTGACCCACTGGTTGTTCAAGAGCTTTGTTTAGGGGAACCTGGGTGGCTCAGTCAGTTAAACGTCTCACTTTGGCTCAGGTCAGGATCTCACGATTCACGACTTCCAGCCCTGCTTCTGGCTCTGTACTTTCAGCACAGAGCCTGCTTCAGATCCTCTGCCTTCCTCTCTCTCTCTGCCCCTTACCCTCTTGTGCTCTCTCTTGCTCTCTTTCTCTCTCAAAAGTAAATAAAACATTTTTTTAAAAGTGTTTTATTTAATTTCCATATATTTGTGGATTTTCCAGTTTTCTTTCTCTTATTGATATCTAGGTTAATTCTATCGTGGTTAGAAATGACACTTACTAGGGCGCCTGGGTGACTTAGTCAGTTAAGCATCTGATTCTTGATTTGGCTCAGGTCATGATCTCAGGGTTATGAGTTCAAGTCCCTCATCAGGCTCTGCTGACAGTGTGAAGCCTGCTTGAGATATTCTCTCTCTGTCTCTCTGCTTCTCCCTCCTCTCCCCCCCCCGCCCCCAGCAAGTCTGTCTCAAAATAAATAAATAAATAAACTTAAAAAAAAAGATACTATAATTTCAATCTTAAATTTGCTAACATTTTTGTTACTTAACGTGATCTGTCCTGGAGAATGTTTCATGTGCACTTAAGAAGAATACATTTTCTCCTGTTGTTGGTTAGAATGTTCTGAATTTGTCTTCTAGATCTATTTGGGCAATAGTGTTCAAGTTTTGTTTTTTTATTGATCTGCTCTGTATGATCCATCCATTGTTGAAAGTGGGTATTGAAGTTCCCTATTATTTTATTGCTGTTTCTCCCATTTCTGTCAATGTTTGCTTCATATATTTGGATGCCATGATTTCCGTATAATTATTAGGTCTTCCTAGTAAATTGACCCATTATCATTATATAGTGATCTTGATTCAAAAAATACTGGCAAATGATTGCACGTTTGTTTGATTAAAGTTAAATGTGTTTTTATGATTGACTGCTTAATCCATTTTTGCAGTTAGTCAGCCAATTGCTATTCTAGCTATAGTGGATAAGAGACATCAGCTGGGTGGTTCTGGTCTTGGAGCTAAGAACTTCTTGGAGATTAGATTTGAAATTCATTAAGCCATTAATAAAATTAAACATTCATTGAGCATCTGTTGTGTGTTACTGCCTGTCAACATGTAGCTAATAATTGATACCGCAAGAATGACTTTGCTCACTTAGGGAAAAGGTGTAAATAAGTGGCATAGAGGACAGAGACAGGAAATCAGTAGTTAATGTTGACATGAAAAAGAATAGCTCATAATGATGACTCCTAGAGAATGGCCAGATGACTGGGAAAAGCCATGGAGAGTGGGATGTAAGAAATCAGGTCAGGAGGGTGTTTGCAAACAACAGTTTGGTCAGTATTGCCAATGCTGTAGAACATCAAAAAAGGTACAAAGAAAGAATAAACAGAGTATAAAGATATGGCCCTCCAAACATGAGATTCTTGGTGAACTTGTTGGAAGTATTTCATTGGTAAAGGGAGGACATATTACAGTGGCGTTTGTGAGGTAAATGGAGATGAATTATAAGAATTTGAAGCTATGTGTCAATTTTAATGTCTTAAAAATATATTTCACTCAGAACTGTATTCTTTTTCCCATATTCTGTGGCATCATAGTTGATTTTATTTTCCTAGAGCCATTGTCCATTTACTGAATATTCTATAATGAACATATTCTACCTTTGTAGTTGGAAAAGAAAGTTGCTATATATCTAAAAGATGCAATGATGTGCAATAGCCTTATTTGTTAATATGTTGAAAATACAAAACAGTTTTCTAAAGAAGTATTTTACAAACTTCTAAGGACTTTCACTGGCCTGCTAAGTGACCTTTGCTTTGGGATTTCCTTTGGTGCTACTTTAACAATAAGAAAGATTGTGTTTTAGAAAGTTCTAAATTATAATCATAAGGGTCTATGCTGAACTGTCTCTTGGCTGCTTTAATCTACATATATGAAATAACCTGCTTTACCCCTTGAATTTTACTTCTACCTGTGGCTTACAGTAAATGGAGAGAATTGGGCCCTACCTTACCTAATGTAATAGAAACAAAAGAGATTGAAACTTTGGGTTTTCCACGCCTTCTTATATGAGGGATGGCATGAGTGGGGAAGAAGGTTTACATACTTTGTGTAAGACACTATGATAAATTAAGGGTCTCTTTAATTGTAAATATATATGCTGAACCCTGAAGAAGCCCTGGCTAATTTACTTTTTCCTTAAAGCCAGATTTGGCACACAAAAGTTAATTTTGACATGCAAAACTAATTTAAAAAGCAGTATAAATCTTTACTGCAGTCTTTAGCTGAAAAAATGTCCAGGAATGCTTAGATTTGTAGTACAATACACAGTAAAAATTCTTGAAACTGAAATTTCATCCAGTTTCCTCCATTATCTCTCACAAGTACCTGTTCACAAATCTCTCTTCTTCAAGAAACTCCATCACCTATTCCCCTTCACCTACCCCTCACTGCTTGATTCAGCTGTTAACATTGATCATTTTAGCCTCTCAGGCTGTTTTCAGTTTTCCTGTTCTCCATTACCTGTATGTCAGCATTAAGGGTAAAGATGGAGGAGGGGGTCCCTTCTCAGGTTGGGTGGGGAGATAAAATTGCAAACACATACATTGTTTGTTTTTGTTGTTTTTTATATCCTTGTAACAAACACACAAGTGGTGTTTCACAAACCCTGCTTTTCATCTCTCTGGGGAAGGGTGACCTCTGGTGGCTAAAACAAAAAGCCCCAAATTCAAGAGACTTAAAGCTTTAATTATCTCATCTCTGCTCAAATTGTGTGTATATATGTTCATGTTTTGCCACTTTTTGTAATGTTCCATGTGCTCATTCCAAGTAAATCAGTATCTTCTGCCACCATGTTTAAATCCTGCATCTTTTGTTACTCAGAGCTGTGCTCTGTCAATTCATAATTGACCTTAATTCAAGATCTAAAATATTTCTTAATAAAATATATTAATTTAATTATTGATGTAAATATATCTAAAAATTATATATATAATATTATGACTAATAAAGTATTATTAATTTTTTAATATAGTTATATAGCATAATATATTACATAGCTATAATAACATTAACAATTAAAATTAATTGATATATTAATGTAATTGTATTTTCTTAACGAGACTGTCTCCTTGGTACTAAAACTTAAAACTTTTCTATTTAAATTATAGTTTTTAGTGATTATTCTAGTTAGAAAAAAAGTTTTACCTACTGGTTAAAGAACCTATCAATCTCCAACTATGCTGTCTGATTCATACTCCAGGCTACTGTTTATCTTTGAACCAACCCTTTAACCAATATTTAATTCAGTTGCTTCCTCAGAGATATTTGTCCTTTACTTGTTTAGTCTGTCACTAAATGGCAGCTGAATTGTCCATTTTGTTTTCATATCAATCTTCACTGATTTGGTTATTTGTGTCCCACTTTGTTTAAAAAGGATTTAGGGCAACTCACAAAGATGCATACTATAAAAATGGTAAAAATTAATTTTAAAATAAAAATGAAGCAAAGAAATAAAAGTATCTTGGGCACAGTTTATACTATAGAATGTCTAAATTTTCTCAAAATTGATTTAAAAAAATTTTAATGTTTATTTACTTTTTGAGAGACAGAGACAGAGCGTGAGTGAGGGAGGGGTAGAGAGAGAGGGAGACACAGAATCAGAAGCAGGCTTCAGGCTCTGAGCTGTCAGTACAGAGCCTAACACAGGGCTCAAACCCATGAACTGTGAGATATGACCTGAGCTGAAGTCAGACGCTTAACTGACTGAGCCACCCAGGCACCCCATCAAAACTGATTTTAATCCATTGTTTTTCTGAAATGTAATTGATAAATGCTATCATGATTAATGTGGGTGGGTTTAATAATAAAATAATTTAGTAATTTTTCCCCATGATCAAAAGAATGCTTTATTGTGGACAAAAGAAAAAATTGTTTCTGTGACAGTAAATCTACGTTCTCATGCTTTATAATCCTGAGTAGGGAGAGTATAAGAAGCAGAAATTAATCTATTCCACAGAATTCTACTTGTTTTCAAAGAACTTTCTGTGAAGTTCAATAGAATGACTTTTTAAAAACACTTATCTAGGGGCGCCTGGGTGGCGCAGTCGGTTAAGCGTCCGACTTCAGCCAGGTCACGATCTCGCGGTCCGTGGGTTCGAGCCCCGCGTCGGGCTCTGGGCTGATGGCTCAGAGCCTGGAGCCTGTTTCCGATTCTGTGTCTCCCTCTCTCTCTGCCCCTCCCCCGTTCATGCTCTGTCTCTCTCTGTCCCAAAAATAAATAAATGTTGAAAAAAAAAAATTTAAAAACACTTATCTAGATAAGATGGATTCTGTTCTTTTGTAATCCAGTATTGAGTTTGCGTCTATCATGCATTTTTACAGCCTGTGATGCTCTGCAGAGCTATTACTAATCCACAGGCATTTTTGCTGAGGTGTTTGGTATGAAACAAAAATTACCGTGTTACTCTAATGTAGTAGAAAAGTGTATTATTCTAATAAATTATATTTAACTGCTTTTTAAACCAATTACGTGTCTTTGAACTTCTTTTTTCCCAAAATTACATTTTAATTAATAAGCAGTCCCAGATTAATGTCTGAAGCAAAGAATGCAAAAAGCATTTTTTTCTCACATACTGTACAAGTTTTCAAGGTTAATTGTGTGTCACAAAATATATCCAAACTATGGCATAAAGAAAACAGTACTACCAAAGGCCAGACTATGCTTAATTATTCTTGGACCATTAACCACTATTCTATTGATAACCTGAGATATCTTAAATTTCACAAGCATGTATGACTTTGGTATATTTTTTCCTATCGGAACATAGTATTTAAGTGTCCTATAGTGATAAAACAATACAGATATTCTATAGTTGGTTATACAAAGAACATACTAGTTACTCAATGATCACAAACATGTTTTTGCAAAGTATCAGTACCATGGAGATGATGGTGCAAAATACAAATATTCTGTATAATAATAAGGGTTTTGAACTATTGGCAGTGAAAATGGCAGTTGATTGAGATATTTTAAAATAGAGAACTGGTAAATGAGTGTCTGCTTCTGAAAGTGGCTTGTTAAGTGGAATCTGAGTGATCAGAGTCAGGGTGGGAGAGCTTGAGAGAAGAGGGTTTAATAGAGATTTCAATATCAACTGTACATGTAAAGCCACAGCTATTCCTATCATTATTGAAAATACTCCTTATTCAGTGAAATTCAAGAAGTCTGAAAAGATGCTTCAGTGGTTTGATCTGACCTGTATGTTTTACTTATAAATGCATTCCGAATAAATTTACCAAAATATCTTAAGTTTCTCATCATCACATGCTATTTTAATGAAATGTACGTTTCTGTGTGTTTAGTTCAAACTTAGGTGCATGATATCAGCAGCCTGCAGCATAGGAAGGAAACTTCCCATATCCTAGAGAGCTAGTGACGAATATATGGTTTTGGGAAGTTTGGAAATTTTATGGCTGGAAAACTTCTGGATTTAGGAATTTTTCCATTGAGTTTGCTTCCCCTTGAGAAGATCCTTCCTCTTAAGATAGTCTGTAGCTTTATTGGCCAAGCTCATCTATTTTTGTGATGATTTACTCATTTATTGTCACATACAAAGCTTTTAAATATGGGGCACTTGGGTGGCTCTGTCAGTTAAGTGTCCACTTCTTCTCAGGGCATGACCTCACAGTTTGTGAGTTCGAGCCCCACATAGGGCTCTGTGCTGACAGCTCAGAGCATGGAGCCTGTTTCGGATTCTGTGTCTCCCCCTCCCTCCCTCTCTCTCCCCCTGTCTTCCCCTCTCTCTCCCTCTCTCTCTCTCCCTCTCTCTCTCTTTCTCTTTCTCTCTCTCTCTCAAAAATAAATAAACATTTAAAAAAAACTTTTGGGGCGTCTGAGTGGCTCAGTTGGATAAACCTACTTCAGCTCAGGTCATGATCTCGAGGTTTGTGGGTTTGAGCCTCACGTCAGGCTCTATGCTGACAGTGCTGAGCCTGCTTGGTATTCTTTCTCTCCCTCTCCCTCTGCCCCTCCCTCACTGGTGCTCACTCGCTCTCAAAATAAATAAACATTAAAAAAATTTAAAAACTTTTAAATATCTTTTTGGAAAATTTGTGGAAATATGTATGTTGTTGCTTAATTTTTCCTAAAAAGGAGTAGGAGAAATTTGAGTCATTAAATATAAAAACAATTCTACTATGTCTGTATGCAGTTAGATTCTCAGCAGGTTTCTCAAACTCATCTAGGTAAGGAACTTTGGAATGTTCATTCAAAACAAACTTCTTGCACTGTTTGGTGTAGAAACCCAAAGTCAAGTTGTAGGACTCATGGGAAACTTCCATGGCTTAATCAAAGGTTCCCTTGGGACACATGGATTTTTAGAAGGGAGGACAATAACAAAAAAGGATGTGGAAATTGCTACACTTGTGTGCAGCAAAGAATTTTGAACAAAATATTTCCGTGCAATTTTTATATCTTATTTACCTGTTCTTTATAGCCTAAGATATGTTTAAAGCCATAAAACCTCCAAATCTATTGAAAGTCAAAGGAGTTAGATAGATTTCATTAACATGTGAAATGCCCAGTTTTCTTTACCCTTCTATAGTTATTTAAAGTAGGATTAGTAATAGGAATATCAACTGAGAAATTCTGTTGATGTTTGAAATGCCTGGGGTGCCAACATAATTAAACAGCATGTGTACACACTTTGGCCCTGTTCCAAAACCAGTGATTACGTGTCTAACATTAATCTTGTGTGTCTACAAAAGCTGTTAGGGTAAACATCTGGGATCTTTTACTACCTAACCTAAAGTATTACATAACCAGTTAAGGGAACTTCTTACCCACAGATGTACTACAGAGAGCAATTTATGTGTGTGAATTTATTTTAAAGCACACAGCTGTTAGGAACTAAATACATTATATCACATACTTCAGCCATCCTTGGATTGTGACTTTTCTTCTAAGGCAAAAAGTAAGGACAGTGTTCTTCTCACTTTGGTAGCACATATACTGAAAAAATAAAAAGTAAGGACAGTGTAAATGTTGTTAATGAGTTCAGTTTGACCCCAGATACTCTATAATGAGACTTAGGATCAATTGGAGATCAAATTCTTACCAAAATTATGTGGTTCAGCTTTTAAGCCATTACAGAATTTGTTGGAACTCCTTTGATCAAAAGAATCTGATGCCTGCTCATGTAAATATTGAAACTCTAAGTAAAACTTGTGATCTTTTAGGTCACAACAGATACCAATTTGCTTATAGCATTTTTTATTTTTATAATAGAAAATGACAAGAACAGTGAACTATGCTATATCTTTTTATAGATTTCCACTACATTCCTCCTTCATGCATAGTAAGGTTATTATCTCACTTTTTCATCCTAAAAAGCACATTAAAATTTTCAAGAGAGTATACATGATTTATCTATGAAATTGACATTAATATAATTATCCAGGTTTTGTTTTAGAAAATTAATAACATGAAGTGCTATTGATTTTTTATGATAGACATAAGATGAAACTGAATAAAATCATCTTCATAGAAAGAAAGAAACTTATGGCCGTGTGTGTGTTTAAGCATGTTTCTTTGTCCATGGAAAACTGTTTCTTTGCATTTAATATGCAAACCTGCCTGGTCCCTGTGGGCTTTCCCACCCTCTGGGTAAAGATTAAGAGTAAGGACTGGAGTCAGACTCAATTAAAATCCTTGTCTCATGTTATACTAGTTGTATCTAGTCCATTAACCTTTCAGAGCCTTTACTCATTTTGCGTTATTTTTAGTTAGTATATGTGGTTGACATAGAGGAAGCTCGTGGCTTCTGCTGATATGTCTTTTCCACCACCATCTCATCAAACTGAGACCAGCTGATTCCTGGGGGCAGTGGGTAAGAAGGAGGAGGATGTTCTAAGTAGAGAAAACAGTACTTGGTGGGGCAGAGAGATATGACTACCTCACAAAAGGAAGTGTAGTTGAGGAACGGACTGGACTGAGGTGGACAATGGTAGGAAGTTTATCCTAAAGTCAGTGAGGAACATTCATGGATTTAAGCAGAAGAGGCCCAGGAATATAGTATTGTTGAGTGGATAAATTCATGCAGAAATGAACTAGGTTGCTTTTGGATGGATTTAAACTGAGAAAAGAAGCTAAAATGAAGAGATTGTCATGATGTCTGCTGTTGAGACTGCTTATGGTTAAAGGAATGAAGTTATGGATGGTTATGGATTTCTTGAAAAAGAAATTTTAAGTGTATAAATAAGTTCTAGCCCAGGTGATATTATTCTTAGCCCCCTATAAACATAGGGACTGTCACTAGACCATACAACTTAATTATGCAAGAGTTAAACTAGCTAGGAAGTAATGCCCACAGAAGAGGGGTCAGTGCCTTAGTACAGCCTAGAGAAGAAGTTTATTAACCTTACCCTTAGAAGTTATAATTTTTATCAGTAGTATTGGGCAGTTGGGAAAATGTCCATTAAAATTTATAGGGAAATACTGGAGTAATCTTCATAAATCTCAAAAATAAGATATATTCCATAGCAGCTAATGCACATAGAAATTAGGGGCACCTGGGTGCCTCAGTTGGTTAAGCGTCTGACTCCTGCTCAGATCATGATCTCATGGATCATGGGTTGGAGCCCCATGTCAGGCTCTATGCTGACAGCTCAGAGCCTGGATGGAGGCTGCTTCAGACTCTGTGTCTCCCTCTCTCTCTGCCCCTCTCCAATGCGTGTGTGTACACGCACTCTCTCAAAAATAAATAAACATTTAAAAAAAAGGAAATTAAAACCAAAGGTTGCAATAAAAAGAAAATATCCAGAAAGGTAAAACAAACCAATTGGAAGAACTCTGCAGCTTATAAATCTGCTATATGGTATTTTTTAGTTAGATGGGCTTTAAAAACAATTAAGAATTAGTATCATAGATTTTAATACATAGATTATGTGGAAAAGATATAATAAATAATTTTGCTGTATTTGGACCTTATCCCAACCTTGTTTGGTTTTCTCCCTCTTCACCCCTGCATTTTGTAAGGAAGTAGGAAGCAAGCAGGAAGTTCTACAGTGTTCCCTTAATTGAAATATGGATAGTAAATGCTGGAGGATAAGGACTAAGAGTTACTTAGCCTGCCAGAAAAAAAAAAAAAAAAGGTTTTTTTTCTAAGATGATTATTTGTTTGATCATTCCCACTTAAAAAAAAAAAAGTTTTAATTTCAGAAATTAAGAGCGATAAAATCCTAGATAGGGCATGGGAGTATTTCACCCTGCCCCTGTGGACTCAGGGATTTTGACATATCTTCTCTCATCCCCATACCCCAGCCATTGCTATGACTCTTCCAGCTGACCAGTGTGTTCATGAAAGATATGTGTCCTGTTTCTCTGGTATTAGGGCTGGAGACCAAATGGAGAGACCCTGACCTAGATGATCTATAGATCCTTTCAAGGGCTTTGGATCTATATCCTTTCAGATGCATGTAACTGCTACTAAAGAAGTACTGCAGGAAAGTAGATGGGAGATTATCCTAAAACAAAAAAGGGAAGAAGCAGTTGAGCCTGTGATAAAGCATGTAGATTTCAATGAGTTATAAATGTAGCTTTGAAGTACAGCAAACTAAACAGACTAGTTAAGAGATGCAGAATTCATTTTAGCCTAGCATTGTTTTCCCCAGAGTTTGTTAAATTCCCTTTTAATAGGCAGCAAAATAAAAAGGAAACAAAGACAAGAAACAATTTCAACGTCTCAAATTAAATAATATCAGTTATAAAATACTTTCCAGTGGATCTCTGCCAGTGCCCACTCCTTATCCTCTTTGGTATATGCTCTTATAAAAGTGAACTCTTTACAAATAAATTTAAAATTGTATATGTTATTTTGTATAATTTTTGTATTTTATATACTTTTTGGAGGTAGTTTTAGAAATAGGGTAGAGATTAAAATGTTTTACTACCAGTATCCCATTTTATTCTGCCTTTTGTCAAAATCTTCACCCCATTTTTTAAAATTTTGTGACCAAATTGTATTTTATTAATAATTTTCTTGTTTGTTTTTGTTAGACTTTTAAGACTAAAAGTTTTATAGACTTGTAACACTTGTAGTTTATTCAGATTAGCACTAAATTTAGGTAAGTGTTTTCAAAAGCAAATATATTTCATAGCATGGACTGCCTTTTTTATGGCTGATGGACCACCACGACTACTTCAGTGGACCCTTCTACATTGGAGGGGGGAGGTGTGTGCACACCTGTGTTCACATGCACACAAAGAGATTCACGAATGGGATGCAGGGGAAAGAGCTTCAGAGGGGTAGCAGGGTCCTGAAACCAAGAGTTGGTCCCTAAAGGTCACCACAACATGCTTGTTGCCCAAGAGTCAGAGTCTAAAGGAAAATAATGTTCCAGCCATCTGGAATGTGAAACAACTTAAAGTTTTTCTTAAAAAAAGAGAGAAGAGCAGATACGTATTAAACCAAGCTCAGCTCAATTCTGGGACTGAGCTTGAACAATGCCTATGATATACATATGCTTAAGATCTCACCTCCTCCTAGTGTATTATTGTCTTTCTACCTTGTACATACCTCCATCATCAGTTATCATATCGGATGGTGATTGTAAACCTCTGGATTTGGCACACAGATTATATGTGGTGTATATGCTTTGGATGAACTAATACCACTGTAATAAAATATTTTGTTCTCTTTGTAATGTTTTCTCTGCTGTTTTATACCTATTTTTTAGAGTGAAAGTTTGTTTCAAGATCAAAGTCTCAAAGGAGAACATCTCAGCTGCTTTGGAAATAGAACTGACTAAAAGTAAAAAAAAAAAAAAAAATACAGTAAAGACCACAAAGATAAATAAGCTGAAATAATGTGGTTTTGATAGTTTCCTAAAAGTATTTTAGCTTCTCAATTATGAGCACCACAGATCCCGCATGCTTACTTGTTTGTTTTTATACTCTGCGTTTAGAACCCAAGCTTCTGAGGCATGTTGGAAACCACAAAAATATAAAACTAGATATTTGGCTTTTAAGTGTATCTTCAATGTACACCTTCATCATTGTTACTCAGGGCACATTAGAAAAAAAGTCACTTGCATAACCTACTCGTTAACTCCCAAGATTAATTTGGGAAAATAATTTAAAATGCTTTATTCTTTAAAATTCTTGTTTAAAAAAAAAAACACCATTTAAAAGGGAGCATATTTAATTTGCTTCATTTCCAACCAGATATAATTAGTGCTTAGTGAAGCCTCAGCTCCCAGTGCACAAAACTAGGACACTGCTTTGTCTCTTGTTGGTTTTATTTAATTTGACTTTAGTGTCTTCACAATGAATTTATTGGCCTGATAAATTACTCCTTTGTTTTCAAAGACAAATCCTTCCTGTCACTCAGGTCTGTGTCAGTCCTTTCTACTTAGAGCTTTGTGGAACAGTCCCAGATGTTTATTCTTCCTACGTAATTGTAGGACTTTTTCTTTTTTTCCTAGAAAATGTTTATATTTTTCAAGTTTGTTTTTGAGTTGTCTTTTAAAATATACATATATATATATATCTATAGACACGTGTGTGTGTACATATATGTGTGTATATACATATTTAAATATCTATGTATGGAAATTAGAATATATTTGTATATTCTACTGGCACTCACAATGTGAAGCATTAGAATCATAACTGGAAGGGATATCGTGGTTGTTCCTCATGATTGGGCAGGGAACTGATCCAAAGCTGTGGGTTTCATTGAGCCTCCTCTTATGAAATTTAACATACTGCTTGTGGTCAGGCTCAGAAGGTGAATTTTTTTTATCATATTTTTTTAATTTACATCCAAGTTAGTTAGCATATGGTGCAACAGTGGTTTCAGGAGTAGATTCCTTAATGTCCCTTACCCATTTAGCCCATCCCCCTTCCCACCACCCCTCCAGTAACCCTGTGTTCTCCATATTTAAAATGACATATCAGATAAAGGGTTAGTATCCAAAATCTTAAAGAACTTATCAAACTCAGCACCCAAAAAAACATAATACAGTGAAGAAATGGGCAAAAGACGTGAATAGACATTTCTCCAAAGGAGACATCCAGATGGCCAACCGACACATGAAAAATGCTCAACATCACTCATCATCAGGGAAATACAAATCAAAACCACAATGAGATACCACCTCACACCTGTCAGAATGGCTAACATTAATAACTCAGGCAACAACAGATGTTGGTGAGGATGAGGAGAAAGAGGATCTCTTTTGCACTGCTGGTGGAAATGCAAGCTGGTGCAGCCACTCTGGAAAACATTATGGAGGTTCCTCAAAGAATTAAAAATAGAACTACTCTACGACCTAGCAGTTGCACTACTAGGTATTTATCCAAGGATACAGGTATGCTGTTTCAAAGGGACACATGCACGCCAATGTTTATAGCAGCACTATCAACAATAGCCAAAGTATGGGAAGAACCCAAATGTCCATCAATGGATGAATGGATAAAGAAAATGTGGTATATATATATACAATGGAGTATTACTTGGCAACCAAAAAGAATGAAATCTTGCCATTTGCAACTACATGGATGGAACTAGAGGGTATTATGCTAAGCAAAATTAGTCAGAGAAAGACAAATATCAGGACTTAATTCATATGAGGACCTTAAGACACAACAGATGAACACAAGGAAAGGGAAGCAAAAATAATATAAAAACAGGGAGGGGGACAAAACATAAGAGACTCTTAAATAGGGAGAATCAGAAGGTGAGTTCTTAAGGTGACTTTCATGGCATCTCCAAAGAAATCATCATCAGAATTAGTTTTGTGAAGTAGATAAAACAATCTCCATTCCTTGGTTTTGCTTAGGAAGGTGGAAGGTGGCCTCTTTATCTGCTGCAGATAGTTCACTTATAATAAATCTGGGAGGCTGTTAGGGGTCTGAGTTGGTGTAGTCCTAATTTCAGTCTAGACTCTGTTGAGTCTGCGTGTGAGAGGACTCAAGATTAGAGACCTGAGTTCTTTACCTAACTCTTTTAACCTTAACTCTTGAACTCTTGAACTCTACTAACCTCAACTATTTGGTGTTTTGTTTTGTTTTTGGTAGTGGGAGGGGGGGAGTATTATAAAATGATAGTATTATAGATTATAAATTATAGAGATATAGTTAGAGAATATAGATTATATGGATTATAAAATGATAACTGCTTGCCTAACTTCATAAATTATCTAGCACTTGTCAATACATGATGTATTTAAAATTAAATCATTATTTCATTTTCTGGCCTTGCATCATCCTCATCCTCGTGAGTATTTGATTCATTTGAACAGTAGCTTTTTGCTTTGATTTTGGTAATAATATCAGTGTTTTTGCTTTTTAGTTGTTGAATCATAACTTTAAATATATTAGTGTTTTGATTTTTAAAAAAGGAAATTAGGACATTGTTTAATCTCCTTAACATAAGATTTCTGGTTCAGTAGCTAGGCACAAATAATTGGTTCCTTGGACTTGAATTTAAAAAATGAAAAATTTCATTCTCTTAGTCATTCTGCCACTTCTAGGTAAATTTTGAGCAATGGAAAAACTTTCCAAAAGTTCAAATTATACTTCTATTAACGTTTCAGTTAACTAGCTATAGATACCTCTTGACTGTAAAAACTACTGTCCCATGCTACTGTGCTGAAACCTCCTGAATGCCCTTCTTCATTCCCTTTCTCTGCCCCTCCCCCCACCTCTGCAGGTTTTAGACATTAAATCTACTGGCTTTTAAATAGTAAATATGTTAGGCCTTGAATCCTTGATTCCTGTTTTATTAGTAAGGTAACTGCTGACTCTTCATTATACTGAGACTTCTTATTTTCTGAGCACTGAATATATTTATATAGAACTAACATGAATTTAATATATTAATATTGGTCACATGTAGGTTTTAGTCTCTGAGATTTTTTCATAGTCTAAAGTTTAATCATTTACTTAATCTTTTTCCCTGAATATGTTGCTTACCATCACATTAAAACACAAGTCATGAGTTTTTTGACATTTCTTAAATTTGTTTTCATATGTACAGCTTTTAGAGTATTTCATTGTTTAGTTTGTTCTTCAAAGGTCTATACTCTTTCACTTCTTTGGAAGCTCAGTTGGAGTAATATCATTATGGATTTGTAGAAATGTAGGCAATCATAAATGCATCGATTTCCTGGCTTTGACATTAGATGATTGTATAACTTAAACAGTTGTTATCAATGTAATGAGCCTGCACATTGTTCACAACATTAGCTGTTACAAAGGAAACAAATTCTGACTTCTAGTTTAAAATACAGTTAAGGGGGGCGCCTGGGTGGCGCAGTCGGTTAAGCGCCCGACTTCAGCCAGGTCACGATCTCGCGGTCCGTGAGTTCGAGCCCCGCGTCGGGCTCTGGGCTGATGGCTCAGAGCCTGGAGCCTGTTTCCAATTCTGTGTCTCCCTCTCTCTCTGCCCCTCCCCCGTTCATGCTCTGTCTCTCTCTGTCCCAAAAATAAATACACGTTGAAAAAAAAATTTTTTAAATACAGTTAAGGAATTAGAAGGGGTGTGTGTGTGTGTGTGTGTCCATCCATGCACATGCACACACATGTATGTGTATGAATATGTTTGTATACACATATATACACATATACATACATTAAAATACAAATTTGCAAATCTAGATCAGTCTTAACAATGGAAGTACAGGACAGCCTGATATAAATGTGTACAATAATGCTAAGGAGATACTATTTAAGGGCATAGAGTATACTTGAGTGTGTTTTATGGCTTTATGTCACCTTTCTGATACTGTGATGTTGTTGGATCTGTCTTCTCAGTTCCAGATGCAGATTTCTAGTTTTGCTGAACAGCTCTACAGAAATACTGCTCTTACAAATTCAAAATATCCAAAACTTAAAAACTTTTGTTATGGCAAAATCATATTGAGAATATGAATTGCTAGTTATTGTAAATATTTTGGAACTTTTAGGGTCTAGTTTTAATAATAAAATGAAGTACATGTTTATTTAATTCTTTTCTTAAATAATATAGTTACAGAAAAGATTAGTTTATCTTTTCTGCACCTAAATAAGCTAAACATAGCAATTTAAGAACTTGTTTACAGAGAATACAATGTATTTGAAAGAACACTTTGGAAAAGACCATATGTTGTGTTCACTCTGTGTATTCCCAAGCTTTGAAATGGAAAAGAATATTAGCCACAGGTCTATCTATGGGTCTATTTGTCTTCATAATCTTAGATAAGTTATTTAGATAGGTCATTTATAAACCGGAATCTGAAAATGGCTTGAGAAGTCCGGACTGTTTACTTTATCAATTCCTTTGTTTTGATTTCATTAAATTCCTTACATTCTTTTTATTAAAACTCTCTGAGTGTGTAGGGTGGAGCATGTCTTTCTTTTTAACTGGAGACATTTGGCCTATTTTGATTAATCTGTTTTTAGGGAGGGAAAAGCTTTGCTTAAAGTGATAAGGTGTTGAGAAAGAGCCCTGTCAGCAGAATTTTATACTACACTGATATTTTTTTCATTTCTAAACATTAGGCATTATTTGTGCAGTTATTTTTCTATCTACTCTTTTACTTGCACACTTCCTTTCACTGAGCATTTAAAAATTAATAGCCATAAAATTATTTCAATTAAATATTTAAGATCACATGGAAGCCACAAATTGTAGATTAGAACAGTAGTATTCCTTTCATAGGTATTACCTTGAGATATACAATATTTAGGAGTTTTACAATGTAGTGTAATATTCATCGTAGCATCACTACTGGAGTAATCCTTGGCCATATTTTTTGACGCATTTCATTCCACTGGGTGATAGTTCTACAAGGGACTTTGCCAAGGTAACTACTAGATTAGCAGTACTTGAGCTTTTCATTTTACTCTAAAAATATAGGAGTTGATGAAATGTAAACACATTGTAGAAATCAGATGTATTAATGAAATGTAAATAAATTTATTTAAACATAACAAAAACTTAAGTTTCTACCCCCTATCCCCACCCCTTGTTTAATTTGGAAAGTGTTTTGGGATTTTTAACAGTTAATTGCTTTAGTTGCTGTGCCTTACAGTTGAGCCATTTATATTAATTCATGTGCTCTAGGTTAGGTGTATAGCTTTCCTCATTCAGTCTGCCTACTGACTGACAGGTCACACCCATCTTCATCTAGCACTATTAGTTTCAGTAAAGGGCAGGAACTAGGCCTAAGCCCAATTCTTTAAATAGAATATTGTCAAGTAGAATACCACTTTAGTCAACATCAATGATCATATTTATAATAAATACCATGCCTTTTGCCCCAATATGTCATAGCACACATCTCAAACTTAGCATCTGTCTTCTCCAATAAGACTGAATGCCCCCTCAAACAATGCAATACTTCATAGATTATTTAACTCCAAAACTTCCCCCAAATGAATGCAGAGCAGCACATAATACCTCTTTAAAGAGAATGGAAACTAAAGATAATGTAAGGAATAAAGTATGGTACTTTGGAACAATAGCATTATGGGTACACTGAATAACCTCGGTATTAAATTTTTGCTATGAAGGAAAATACCTATTACTTACTAAAATATAACCAAAACATGCACCTATTTTTGCATATCATCTAGGGATTCAATTATTTAATTGGCTTAGATTGTCTTCTACAAAAAGCAAAATTCTTCTTGACTCTTTTTTTTATCTTTTTTTTTTTTTTTGAGACAGCATGTGCACATGTGCATGCATGAGTGGGGGAGGAGGAGAGGGACAGGGAGAGAAAAAACATACGGGCTCTGATAGCACAGAACCTGCTACAGGGCTGGATCTCATGAATTGTGAGATCATGACCTCAACTGAAGTCAATAGTCAGGTGTTCAACAAACTGAGTCACCCAAGTGCCCCTCTTCTTGACTTTTAAAGATTATGGGAAAACTGTCTTTTCATATTGTTCATACTTTTTTATATGTAAAGTTTATTTATTTATTTTGAGAGAGCACAGGAGGAGCAGAGACAGGGAAAGAAAGAGATATGTGGGACTCAAACCCACGAACTGTGAGATCATGACCTGACCTGAAATCAAGAGTCGGAGGCTTAACCAACTGAGCCACTCAGGTACCCCTGTTCATACTTTTTAAATTTTTGAATTGAAATAGTCCACTTTAACAAAGATTCTTAGGGATCATGCATGTTTAGTTTTGCCAAATACAATTTCAGGCCTCTGTAGTCTTAAAGCATTTAGTACTTCACCAACTGAGTAAGTATAGTAATGAAATTTTGGAAAACATTTGAACTGTTGCACTTTATATACTGTGTTAATTAAATCTTAAAATTGAATTTAGTGCAAATTTTATAGTCTGGCAACTACTTTGAGCCAGGAGTCAGGCACTCACATTTTCTTTAATTTTATATATTTATTTCATTAGTATTTCCTCCCAAAATTCTTTTATTTTGGCTTTCAAATGTTTACATTATAATTTAGCTTAGAAATACTAATTTCCTGTACCTTCAGAGAAACATGTTTTGACATATAAATTTTGGCTATTTGAAGTCACCATTGTAACTGTAAGTCAAAACAATGTTCTGTTGAAAAGTTTATACTTATTTCATTGTAAGTATAAAAATGGGCTTACTTGTCAGAATTGATGGGCTCAGTATTTATGAAAACATGAACGAGAAGTCTGTAGTGATCTTGGCTTCATGAATAAAAAATAAATTTGTTTTTATCCCCTATTAAGTAAAACATTGGGTTTTATCACAGAACGTCATTAATACTAAATTCAGGAAATAGATTCTTTATACCTGAATGATGACCATAAAGTCACAGCATAATTTTGTCACTCAAATGGATAAAAATCACTAATGAAGTAGCCAGTATCTATTCAGATGTGGAGAAGAAAAATGATTTTGCCTTGCAGACAGTTTGTTGTAGTAGAAAGGATCTAGACTTTGGAGGTCTAATAACATTTGGATTTAGACCCAAGCTCTATTCCTGCTTCACTGAGACAAGGGAGGTATCAGAGGAGCAGTTTCTGGTAGGAATCTCAGGGGTCATGTATTCCTTACTAAGTCTGATTATTATTGAATATTAGCTCCTTGCTTCTTCTCAGCTCTATGGCAATGATTAAGCTAAATATATCACTCAACTTAGTCGTATTGGAATTTATATGTCCCATGGTCACATCCACTTGATTACTTTCTCTCCTGAGCCAAGACTGGTGATTACAGAGTCCTGGAAAACTTTATTAATAACTTTATTTCATAAATATAAGTAACTTTTTAGTAGTTACAAGCATTATCAGAGTGGATCTTCTACTTGCTGATTAAGTCTGGGCAAGTTCCTAATTTCTCTATACCTCCATTTCTTCATTTGTATCATAATAATTCATATCATATAGAGATATAGATGGGTATTAAAAGGATTAAATATAACAGTTAACTTTTCATCTATCACAAAGTAAGAGCTGAGGTAGCTATTTATTATTATTCTTGTGTTATAACAAAGACATGTTTTTATTTGAAGGGTTGGTTTACAGTGAAGGTACTAAAGTGCATTTGCTCAAGGAGAAATATCACAAATCTGTTTGCACTCACATCTACATTTAAAATGTCACCAAGTTTTCAGGAGTTTTTTATTTGTCTGGGAAACTCCTTTTATCTCTCCTTGTATCCTAAAATGACAGCCTTGCTGGATAGAGTATTCTTGGCTGCATATTTTTCCCATTCAGCACAGTTGAATTCAGCACATGCCACTCCGTTTTGGTCTGCCAAGTTTCTGTGGACAGATCTGCTGCTAACCTTATTTGTCTTCTCTTGTAAGTTAAGGGATTTCTTTTGTCCTGCTACTTTTAGGAATTTTTCCTTACCTGTATTTTGCAAATTTTACTAAGGTATGTCTTGGTGTTGGCCTGCTTTTGTTGATTTTGTTAAGAGTTCTCTGCGCCTCCTGGATTTGGATGTCTGTTTCCTTTCTCAGATTAGGGAAGTTTTCAGGTATAATTTGCTTAAATAAACCTTCTGCCTTTTTTTCCCTCTCTTCTTCTGGGACTCCTATGATATGAATGTTTATGGAGTCACTGAGTTCTCTAAGTCTGCATTTGGGATCCAATATGTTTTTTTCCTTCTTTTTTTCAGCTTAATTATTTTCCATAATTTTGTCTTCTATATCACTTATTTGTTCCTCTGCTTCTTCCATCCTTGTGGTCATTACATCCAGTTGGTTTCATATCTTGGTTATAGCATTTTTTTTTATTTTGGCCTGACTAGTTTTTAGTCTGTGGTAAGGGACTCTCTGGTGTTCTATGTTTTTCTCAAGCCCAGCTAGTATCCTTATGATCAATGCTTTAAATCCTGGATCAAGCATATTACTTATATGTGTTTCAATTAGACCCCTAGCTATGACCTTTTCTTGTTCTTTTTGGGGGGGATAAATTCTTCCATCTTGGCATTTTATCTGTTTCTGTCTTCCTTTTCTGTGTCTTAGGAAAGCCTGTTATGTTTCCTGCTCCTGAGAGTAATGGCTTTATAAAGAAGAGGCCATATACTGTCCAGGGCCTGGTGTTTTAGGAAGTGTCTCTGGTGTATGCTATGTGCACTCTGCTGCTGTGTTTTAGCTGCTGTTTCCCTCACGTCACTCCTCTGCAGAGTTTCTCCTTACCTGCAGCGGGGAGTGTTTCAACCTTGTCCAGAGTGTGGCGAATTTTATCTAGGTGTAGTCTGGTCTGCTTGTTAAAAGAGACCTGATGCTATTTTATACTAGAGTTGAAGCTTTGCAGAACTCTAATTGTCAGTAGACTTGGTGCATGCAGGGGGTTGGAGGGGGAGGGTTGTGCTGGTCTTCTGTGGGTGGGGCCCGCTGCACTGGTTCTGACACACTTACCTGAGCAAAGCAGCACCTGCAGAGCATGGGGGTGGGGGAGGGCCTGGTGTTGGTAGTTTACACCGCCACTGTTGACCCTGTGCTGATGACTGAAGTTAGTTTATGCTGAGGGCGGGGAGAGATAAATGGTACCCGCCAGCTCCTTTGTACCCATAGAGGCAATGCCACCTCTCTCAGATGTGCTCCAGGAAGGGGGAACTGTCTCTCCCAATGTGTCCCAGGAGATCTCAGATCACACTTCCATCTGCCTCTGGATTATCTGCCCTCCTTCTCCACAGGAGCACTGCAGTGTCCACTGGGCTCCACACCTGCCATACCGTGGACCTCTGCAACTCCAGTCTTTGGTTGTAAAAACTCATGAAAATCAGCCCCTCTTATTTTCCTAGTCAATGGCTTTGGGGAAACATTCCTCCTTGTGTGATCCCCTGTGCACTCCTCTCTCTCTCACCTTTCTCTGTGACCAAGGATCCCTCCCTTCTGTAGCACCCACAATCCACTTCTTTTCCAAATCACATCTCTGCACCACCTGCCTTCCATGATTCCCCTCTTCTCTGTCTCTCTAGTTGTGCAGTTCTGCCAGTCCTTAGATCGTCTTCTTGGGCATTCAGAATGAATTGGTATTTATCTAGCTTAGTTCAAGGGACCAAACAAGCTTCAGGTCCTCCTCCTACTACTTAACTCCTCCTTTCCTTCAGTAATTTTTTTAGAAATACATTATAGCCTTGTTCACTGCAGTGTTTTCTAATGATTATGAGTGAGAGCCATGAAATAGCACATATAGTAAAAGGCATGATTTAATTGATGCCAGAGTTTAGGGCTTTTACATTAAGAGTTTTGAGAGTGTGACCCCTCATCCCAGGCTGAGAGCTCTAACAGGAATTAAGCCATCACAGATCTTGACACTGCACACATGCCTCCAACTACCTCTAAAGGGCCTCAAAGTAGACTGGGATCCTAACAGAAGATATAATTACAAAACAGATGGCTTTTTATGTTTCTTTTTTATATTACTTCAGCAAGAAATGGAACCCAGTGGTATATTATTTTTTATATTTCTTAGGAGATTTTGTCCTAGTAAAACCAAGTTGCAAGGACCTCTACTGTTCCACCTTCCATAAACATTTAACAAAATTAGCAAGAACAGACAACACATATTTTTTCATACTTCTGTTATATCGATGGTAACCACCATTTTATGGTCTATTTTGTTTATAATTATTTTTTTAAGTGTATATATCTATTTTGAGAGTGAGAAATAGAGCATGACCAGGGAAGGGGCAGAGAGAGGGAGAGAAAGTATCCCAAGCAGGCTCCATGCTATTAGTGCAGAACCCAGTGCAGGGCTCAAACTCCCAAACCGTGAGATCATGACCTGAGCCAAAACCAAAAGTCAGACGCTTAACTGACTGAGCCACCCAGTTGCCCCTGGTCTGACTATTTTAACTAGAGTGTTTTATAGGAGCAACTCCTTCAACATCTTCTATACTGGACATTTAATTTATTTCAGTATATGTAAATATATTTAATTTCAGTTTTCAGACTAATATTATTCCAAATATTGCCTAACATCTATTCATGTGACCTTGATCAAATGATGTAATTGGCCAGCCCCCAGCCTTTTGTGTTCAGATAAATGATTACACTAGTTGATGGCCAGTGAGTTGCTAGCTCTGAAAGACAAGATATCTTATCCATTTGGTTTCAGTGAACTCTATGAAATGAGAGAAAATACCATCATGTGCCTATCCCTCTCTGATTTCTCCAGTGCATGGAATCTACAGCTTCCTTGTTATAAGTTTTACCAAGTAGAGCCAAATGTATTTTGGGGTGTTGTTGGCTGTCTTGTGACTTGGGAAGAAGAATATGGCAAAGGTAGAATGGTAGAAAGGAAGGAATAAAAGAAGGTGCATGTGCTGACATTTTAGTGGCACTTGTGTGGAATGGTGACATTCCAGTTAAAGTTCACTCAGGGCTACTACCACTAGAGAGACTGTGACAACTATAAATTGGCTTACAATGATGGCTATAGGGGCCATTGGAGGACTTGAACTGGATTGTTTCTGTGTGTTGGTCTAAGTTCATCTCCATCACTATTATGATATTCCTACATACCTACCAAGTGGTCATTGTCTCATGCCACCACAGTAGCTCCCTAGCGTCTTCTCTTGTGATCCTTTTCAGGCTGTGATGTTCCAAGTTAAATTCCCAAGCAAAACACTTGATTTAGTAGTGTTCTGTCAACCAGAAGTCAAAGAAGAATTCAGTCTAATAAACATGGCCTTGTGTTTCATGGATTATTAGAATGATTTTACAAATGGTAACCATTTTGTAGGGAATAGGCAAGAAATGACTTTCTGGTAGTGTCAGTATGTTAGACTGGTAGAAGGAATTATTATCCTGAAGCAGAGCTTGCTTTTGTGACTAACCTTAATTACTAGAAACACATGGGCAATTACAAAGATTTTGCTTCCTCTCCAAGTTATAATTCTTACATAGAAATCCTGTGTTCCTGCTTAGAGTTTTAATTAACAGAGCAAAGTTTACCCAAATTCTTAGTTCAGAAATAAGGTTGGTGAAGTATTATACTCCCAAAAGTTTCTTGATACTCTTTTATGAACATTTGCTTAACATCTCTGGGTATAGGAGATACCAAAGTCATAGATTATCAGTTTAACATTATATATGATTTAGAAAAATATAATTGCCAATAAGCTTTCTGGAGGTGGGTTTGGAATAGGAAACTCAACTGAAGGTAATGGCTCTTATACCACTAAATTTGATGCTAAATAAAAAACTAAAGTTACTAGCTATATTTATTTTAAAAGTTTGTTTTTTAAGAAAATAAAAAGTAGTTCTTAATAGCAAAATCAATATTTCTGTTCCAGTAATTTTAACTTGATTTGTATCTTGCTTATACCAGATGCAGTTGAAATTTCCTAAAATGGATGCTAATCCCAATTATCATTTCTAATCTCTATCTAAAAACTTTAAGAATGTTGGCTGCTCTTAAGTATATGGTATAATAACCTAAAATGTCTTTATTTTTAGATGCTCTTATTAAAATAATAGTATTTCTGAAACTTTTCTTTTATATTAATAAGTATAATAACTTACAATATTATAATATAGTAAAAAAGTTTCTAACTTCTGAAAGCTATATTTATTTCCATAACTAACTTTTGTTGAATTCATACTTTGTGCCAAGCCCTGCACTAAGTCCATTTTAAAAAGACATGTCATTTCTCACAAATGCCTCTTGAAAAGTTATGCATCTTGACTTAAGTCACACAGTAAGTAATTGACTCAGGATTTGAACCTTGGTGCGTGCTGTTTCCACTAATCAGTGTTACCTTGGGGGGAAAAATGGCTTTTTCCAAAAAGTAGTTTTTAATGGTGTGAACTTAAAAAAAAAATGCCAGAAATCTCTGAAGCTTTGCTTTGTATTTAAGGAAAGAGTTAAAAATTATCACAAATATGCAGACATATTTATTTTGGACTCTGTAAGTAAATCTGGATATAATTTTCAAAAGCTGAAGGAATAATTTGTTAGTGCTGAAAATGAACCTAATCATGAGACACTCGCTTTGCTGACTTGTGTATTTATTTGTCATAGGTTCTCTGAATTAAAACTGTAGTTTCTTAACATGATTTAGTTGGTTTACTCTTTACTTTCTCCTAAAATGGACAGTATGCACATGTTGTCTGATCCTTGCTTACTGACAAAAATAAATTTCTAGGTGATGATAGATGAGATTTCTTAGTGTAACTTAGGACATTTTAAAAGCATTTATTTGAATACATTGAATCCTTCTAGAGAGGCCTGCCTTATTCATGCTTTAGTTTCTTCATTCATCCCAATTTTGAATATATGCCCCTATTCCTAGGTTTGTGACCTTGAGAGAATTATTTAAACTGAGATTCACTTAAAATGAGACTAATGGTACCTAACTCACTCGTATTGTGAGGAATAAATGAGAAACAATACACTGTGCTTACCAGATGGTAGGTACTCAGGCCATTCCTTGCCATAGTTGCAGAACGGTCACTTGAACATGTTAAATCTGGAAAATGTTAAATCACTGCATGTGTTTAAATGTTGTGACCTGAGGATAATGAATAGTAGAAGGAAGAGCATGGGTTTGCTGGGTGTAATAATTAATATGCAAATATTGTTTATCATTGTGAATTTTTAAAAATGTAATATCAAAGAAAAAATCCTATGACTTTTCTAAAAAGAAAAATATAAAACCTATCTTTAGAAGAGATGGCTTAATCATGGCAATTAAGACTTTTCATATAAGAGAAAGAGAAAAGCTATTAAATTTTCTCATTTGTTCTATATTATTCCTACAATATAGTTGTATCCGTCACCACTTCTGGGTGTTTCAAAATACATTAAAAGGCTAAGAGAAATCTCATTTTACATACAGCATATCTTCAAAAGTTGGTAATTTTGTATCCTGTAGTTCAGTGGGATATTTTATAGGCATTATGCCTCTTTTCCACTCTCTCACCCTCCATGCTGAGTCACTGAGTACTAGTTTAACAAAGTTTAACCAGTTTCTCTACTGTGGGATATCTTGCTGCACATTGTCTCCCACACTGTATTTTGAAATGTTTCCCAAAATTGTTAAACTGGGGAACCTTATTTCCTTATGGTGCGTGCACAGGACTATTGTTCTCAATATTTCATTTGGGAAGGATCTTATTGATATCACTAAGGTCATCTTCCTCAGTGCCCACTTTTAACATTTTGTACTTTTTATGACAACCTACTCTCTGTGACACCATTTCCAGAACTGTGTTATAGCAAAATAATGGGTTTTCTGAAAGCAACTGAACATTTAACTGTATTTCCAAAATACAGAACCAGAGTGTTATAAAACATGCATCACCTGAACACTACAGTTCAGGGGCAGATAACCTATGACTGGCATCTGATGCAATTTTCCAGAACCTGTTACCTGTACCTACCAAAATCTGTTTTCTTACCCACCGCCTTCCTTCCTAATCTGTTTTCACTCTTCTCCTTCTCCACCCACATTGTGCTTCATCCTCTCATGTTATCCAGGTTGTTTTTCTTTTTTTTTAATTTATGTTACTTTCCCGTCACCCACAGGCAATATGTACCTATTTTTTTCCTTACCTCAAAACCATTTGAGCATTAAAAAGTTAATCCTTTTTTAGTTTGTAGCAGTTGTTCTACATAACTTCATAATTCCCACATCAAATCAGTTTTAGAATAAGGTAATCTAAAGTTAAAGTCCCTTTAGTTTTTATTTTTTCACTAGTTTTCTATACAAAAGAGAATTTGGGTATCTTATTATTGATTCCAATAAGTATTATTCAGGATATACCATGTTCATTGTGCAGAATCTCTTTCTGTATGATGCCAAAAAAACTAGTGCGTAGCATTAGTATTTTATTTAAAGTAGCTAGTTTGATTGTAAAGATTTTATTATAACTCATTTTATCTGTATGATGTTTCTATAAAGAATGCTCTAATATGCAGTAACCAAAAACTGGACATGAAAGAAATGATAAAATTGGCAATAAGCTTGCTTGTATGTTTGTGTCTAGTGTCCAGGGAGTAAAGGAATTTGCTCAGTAGCTCAATGGTAGCCATCACAAGGAACTTACACCATTTTTAAATATGCAGTCAGCACTTATTTGTGAGAGCCTTTGGTCACAACAGTTTTGTCCGCTGATCAGGACATCACCTTGTTTTGTGTGTTTTTCTCTTGAAAGATACCTTATTTGATATTTATTGTTGATTCATTAACATTGAGCTCACAACCAATAGCACTATAACTCACACCCAAACCAAACCTATCTAATAACATATTTTCTTCGTAAGTCACATCACAACCTTCTTGCATTTAGGAACACTAGATAGTGTCTGCACTGTGTTTGGGAGCCATTTTCAGCAATGAAATCACCAACAAAGACCATAAAAATGCCAAAACATGGCACTAAAAACACTGAGAAAAGATAACTTATTGATGTTATGAAAGCTGAAACAAGAAGGCAGAGTATTGCCTCTCTGCATTTTCCACTGCTGTATACGTGTCTGTGAATGACTGTGAAAGTGCCATAAATATTGATTTTGGGGTTACAAATTTAGTGAGTGGATGAATTCACAAATAAGGAACCCACAAATGAGGATTGACTGAAATTGCTTTATTAAAGTACTGGTCTTGGAGGAATATGTCTCCACAAATGCAGATGCTTAATTCCAATAGGCTTTCAAGACAGTAAATGGTTTTTAACTAAAGAACACTTTGTTCCCAGTAGCTTGTTACTGAATAAACCTAGTTCTTCACTATAAAAATTAAAATCATGGTTTGAATATAGAAACCTTATAGTGGAAACCATAACTGTACTATAATACAAGAATACTTTTGCAGTAGAACCTTACTTCTACCTACATCATTGTTTCCATGGAAAAATGTATTCCAAATTCCAGCTGAGATGCCAAAGCCCTTTAGCTTCTCGAGTCCTTAGTTCCAAGGATGACCAATCTACGAAACGCACCTACAGTGTAGGACTTTATTTTCCTTCTCGTCTAGTTCTGGGACTGGGAACAGAGCCATAGGAATTAGACTCTGGAGGATAGAACAGGGTTGCAGATCCTGGAAGGGAGTACCTAAGGGCTTAGAGAGGGACAGATTCTACAGATGACTTCCATGAATAACACCATGATTTTTAGGGAAACTAGGGATGATTGTTAGTACAGCCCAAACTGGACAGAAGCCATATTCTAAAAACAATAGCCCTGTTAGAAATAAAATTTTGGGCCACATGATCTATTAAGGCATTTTTTTTTACCCTCCTTAAGGATTTAAGTTTGAAAGAGAATATTAGTAGTGTAAAAAATGCAGATGCTGGTCTTCTCTGTGATTAGCCGTGGTAGGAAGTCTCTGATCAAGAGGATAAATACCTGCAAGTTTATATAAACTAAGCAGTATTATTTATGCTCAGTGTTTTCCCACAATGTTACTATACTCTGTAATATTTAGTAGATGTACATGTGTTCTTTGTTCATTTGTATTCTCTTAATGATTAAAAGTTTGAGGCAAACAATGATAATTCAAGATAGGAAAATATGTGGTAGTGTACTAAAATCTTTGTAGAACTTAAAAATGAACCTCATAGGTGTATTTTAAATGACAGGTTTCTTTGGGGGGAGGAGGCCTTTAATGAGATCTGCTGTCTTCCTTGCAAGGTTCCCCAAGTGTAAGATATTTTAATGAAAAATAATGGACTAGGTATTAAATAGATTTTAATTCAGTTTAGTTTTTTAAATTCAGATTTTTATTTAATAAAGTAATTTAATTTTTTTATATTAATTTAATACAATATCTTAATGTTGGGCCAATTTTTTAATCTTAACTATATTCCAAGAAAGAATAATACGTATTCTATTTTTAATAAGTAGAGCGTCTGGCAGAAAACGAAAAATATCTTGTTTTAAAGTCAGAATTCTTTTTCCTTTCATCAAATGGTCTTTAAATGGATTGGGGACAGTAGCATATTTGAAATTCTCATTTGAAATTTCAACTATACATCAGCCTATTAAATGCTCAGGGTGGTCTAACTGTAAAGAAACTTGTTTAACTTTATTTGTAGAATTTCTTACATTTCTCTGGCTTTGGAGCCCTTTTCTCCACCCAGAAACTTCACCATTTCATGAGATTTCATAACTAAGGAACACAGTTATGGCAATTTAGCTTGTCAGAGGCAAATAGCCCTTTATCTGGGTGTAGAGAGGGTTGATGAAACCACCTCTGTACTGCAGCGTAGGCAGAGGGAGCTGAAGTAACACGCTGGGAAACTGTCAGTCCTTTCCCTTGTTTTCAGGATGACAAAAAGTATTTTTGCACCTTCCCTGGAGAAAGCAAATAAGCTTATTTGCCTTCACTCACATATGTTCTGACTCATCTACCCAGGTGGCCTAGAACTATCTTAGGTCCTTTAAGAAAATGCATAAGGACTGTGTTACTGTTTATAACAAATGCTGTTTTACTAGAAAAGTTTTTAGTGTTTTTTTTTTAAATAAGCTTTTCAATAAGTCATTAATGCTGAAACACTAGTTCCATTGTCAACCTTTAAATAAATTTAAATATTGTTTTAATTAATTAAATCAATGTTTATTACATCTCATAAACTTTAATATTCTTTTCAAAGAAACCAACAAAAAACAGGAAGATCATAGGACAATGAACAAATCATAGATTGATTAAAGATTTAACACAGGAAGAACTGGGATTTTAAAACCCTACAGGAAAAAGAATTGTGTGCAATTGATTTTTAGCAAGCTAATAACATTCTAATCAATACAAGAAATCAAGACATTTAGTTTGATTGTAGGAGAGTCTGAAAATTTCTGCATGGCATATGAATAAATGCAACTAAACAAAAAAAAAAACAATGAGGAAACACCACAAATACAACAAAAACTGAGATTTATATTATTAGAATAACTTGTAATTTAAGAATATTATCAAACCCCAGTGAAATAAATAAGAAAAAGTCAAGCAGTTCATATATGGGGAAGTTGCCAGCCTTAAGTAAAAGAATTAATTTCCATCAACTAATATTTTCTGCACACCTATGCATTATACTATGGTTAGTGTTAGAATTTCTGTGGTAAAAGCAACACTCTCAGTCCTTTTGGGAAGAGAGGGAGGCAAGGTTCACATGAAACAAAGGAATACAGTGGAGTTCTGAAGATACATTTACAAATGCCAGCAAGGCTGTGGAAACTGGTTCAGTTATCATTCAAAAAATGACAAACATCTTTTTTTAACCTCAGAAGTGATCCTAATGAGATATTTTTTTTTAAAATAGCTTATGTGTTTTTAATAAATTGCTTCTATGTTGAGCAGTAGGGCTTGGTCCAGTAAGTAGGATTTCTTTACCCAAAGAAGAGTTACTTTATGATTAAAATTACAATTATAGGGGCGCCTGGGTGGCGCAGTCGGTTAAGCGTCCGACTTCAACCAGGTCACGATCTCACGGTCCGTGAGTTCGAGCCCCGCGTCGGGCTCTGGGCTGATGGCTCAGAGCCTGGAGCCTGTTTCCGATTCTGTGTCTCCCTCTCTCTCTGCCCCTCGCCCGTTCATGCTCTGTCTCTCTCTGTCCCAAAAATAAATAAACGTTGAAAAAAAAAATTTTTTTTAATTACAATTATATGGGGCATGTGGGTGGCTCAATCCATTTAGCATCCAACTCTTGATCTTGGCTCAGGTCATGATCTCATGGTTCATGGGATCAAGTCCATGTCAGGCTCTGCACTGACAGCATGGAGCATTCTTGGAATTCTCTCTCGCTCTCTCTGCCCCTCCCCTACTTGATCGCTCGCTCTCTCAAAAATAAATAAATAAAATTATAATTATGAAAATTGTACTAATATGAAATAATGTCATGAATAGGTGGCTATAGTTCTATTCATGCTGCTGAATTCACTTCTGTGAAATAAGTAAGTACTTGGTCATTAATGGTAGTAGGATTATGAGATATTAAAATTTATTTTGCATAATACTTAAGAAATTTTAAAACTCATTTTATTAAAAATGTTTTTTCCTCTTTTTAGCTGACTACACAAGACTCTGCCTTCCTCACATTTCCATAGCCAGCGACATGACCTGACACCTTGATGACCAGTCTCAGGGCCCTTGGGTGACTGGCTGGTGCACCATGGAACTTAAAGTATGGGTGGATGGAGTTCAGAGGATTGTTTGTGGGGTCACCGAAGTTACAACTTGCCAGGAGGTTGTAATAGCCTTAGCTCAAGCGATAGGTAAGTGAACTCTCTGAGAGTCTGAGACAAAGTGGTTTATCCTTCCTCTTGTTGTTTGGGGTTTTTTTTTGTATTAAATATAGATTTCTAGTTTTTTATTTGGTTCCATAATACAACTCAAGAGCACACTTTTACTTATTACAGTTCCCCATGCTTAAATAAGTCTGTAAAGACACTTGTCTTCTGGCTTCTCCCAGATTTACTGATCTTGAGTCCAGAGTCTGCACTGTCTCTGTTCTCTTATTGTTTATCCTAAACAATGATTTCTGGAACTAAAGATGTTTTCTTGAGCCAAAACATAGATTCCTAGTTCCCAGACCCCTCATTAGGAAAAAATCCTATTTACTGTTTATTCTGACTACTTTTTGAAAAGAAAAACATTGGGGTGCCTGGGTGGCTCAGTCATTCGAGCATCCAACTCCTGATACCGGCTCAGGTCATGATCCCAGGGTCACGTGATAGAGCCCCGCATCAAGGCTCCATGCTGAGCATAGAGCCTGCTTAAGATTCTCTCTCTCTCCCTCTCTCTCTCGCTCTCTCTCTCTTTGCTTGTGTGCTCTCTCTTTAAAATAAAAATGAAAAATTCAGGGGTGCCTGGGGTGGCTCAGTCAGTTAAGCATTTGAGTCTTCATTTCAGCTCAGCTCGTGATCTCACAATTCATGAGATTAAGCTTGAGATTCTCTCTCACCTTCTCTCTCTGCCCCTCCCCCACTCACATGTGTTCTCATTCTCTCTCTCAATAATAAACATTTTTAAAAAATAAAAATAAGGGGCACCTGGGTGGCTCAGTCAGTTAAGCATCCAACTTCGGCTCTGATCATGATCTCACAGTTCGTGAGTAGTTTGAGCCCCGTGTCGGGCTCTGCGCTGACAGCCTGGAGCCTGCTTCAGATTCTGTGTCTCCATCTCTCTCTGTCCCTCCCCCCACTTGCACTCTGTGTCTCTCTGTCTCTCAAAAATAAATAAATATTAAAAAAAAAAAAAAAAGAAGCCATGGGCAGTGTTTTAAAAGAAAATGAGTATATTTTACAGGGTGGCTAAGGAGTGCAGTAAGCTGCATCTGTCCATATCATATGATAGTCACATTTTCTACACAGAATTTCAAAGGGAAAATGCCCAGATATACCAGGTGTGTGTTTATCAATTTGAACTAAACAGTGTAATGTACCTGTTTGTGAACAAGCCAGAAAGAAGTTTTAACTAAAATCTACCCTCATTTTTGCTTTCTCGGTAACTCAGTCCAGACCGTTTTGAAAAGTTGATGACTTGAATATAGAGGTTTTATATTTCTCCAGACTTGGCCAAACAACTCTTTTCCTGTATCATAAATACTTCATTAAATTCAGAATTCATCTGAGAGATGACTCAACTGGCAACCAGCCGAGGACTGTTGATCCTTGTTTCTCTTGTGCCATAAGATTTTCTCAGCTTCAGATGCAGTACGCTTTTGATACGTACTTAAATATTTATCCGTCTTGTAATGTGGGTTATTGGCATTCAAAGTTTAAACACTAAGTGAAAGTTTTATAGTATTATTTTGACCTTATTTCCACTATAAGAAACAATAAGGGGTTTATCAATTGGGGAAAATTAATTCTGTGACATACAGTCCCAGAAATTCTATGGTTTAACACAGTAAAAGTTTAGGTATCCTGTTAGCGGAGTATGTACTGAATGAGAAAACTGCAGATGCTTCTAAAAAATGTATACTGAAGCAACTTGTAGAATACCTTCATGGGTTCAAACCCACATATTTGCCTCATGGGATGGAAACACCATAGATATATTCTTGATTAGGGATTATTGAAATTCTCTGGATAGCTAAAATTACTTTCAGGAAACCATCAGGACACAAAAATATTTACACAACTTGGTAATTTGCAAATATATAGGGCAGCAAACATTTTTTGACTTGGTGCTGCTAATCAATTGAGTCAAATTAGAAAATAGCTAAAAATAGAACATAAATTGGTAAAAGATGTTGAATGCATCTAATAGTATAGAAAGAAATCCTTTCTACTCTGATCTGTGACTACCTTGACAGGTTATATCTAGGTGGTGGAATAATGAGACAGAATAACAAAATAAAAACATAACTCTGAAACATTTAATTGGCATGAGATGGATAAACTGTCCTGCAGCGTGCTGTGTGTTTGGTCACTGTATACATCTTGGGCTTTCTGAAACAGTCCCAATTTCAGATATTTTATCTTGTTTTTCTCATAAACTATCCCAGAAATGCCATTATTTCACAATTCAAACTGCTTCTCAAATCTGTATGTGAAACAGAAAGCCTGTTTCAAGTTATAGTCCAGAAAATGCATTTGCTTTTACAATATTCCCCAAATATGAAAAGAATGTATTTCTGCCCTCAAGTAGCTTAGAACTTAAGTATGGCTAACAAAAGATTAGAGAGGAAAAGAGGAAGAAATCAAGGAGACTGAGGGAAAAGTTTTCTGATTCACACTCCTTTGTTGCCTGGTACCATTTGAGGTACTAAAGATTTAGAATTTTTCTCTGTTCCCACTTCTAATGATCTTATTCCTATATCTCCTTCAACTGGGGCCAGAGTTAGCATTTAATATAAACAAATTGATGGGGCTGGGGTCCAAGGTGGAGTGAACTGTTCGTAAGAAGCCTTGTTTCATATAGTTTGCCCCACGAGATCAGTTTTCAAACAAGCACATTTTATACTGAATTCTAATTTAACTATTCAACGCTTCTTTTCTCTGGAAGTCCCCCTACAGTAGGGATCCTGCTTGTTTATTCTTCTTACACCATTGCTTTGCCTAAAGTAAGTATTCAATAAAACATAGTTTCTAAAACAGTGGTGTCCCATAGAACTTTCTGCAAGGATAATAATGGTCTGTATCTGTGCTATGCAGTATAGTAACCATGAGCCACATGCAGCTACTGAATACTTGAAATGTGGCTAGTATAACTGAGGAAATGAATTTCTAATTAAAATTTAAATGTGGCTAGTGGTTAATGGGTATTGTAGTAAACTGTTCTAGAAGACGACTAACTGGTATCTCAAACTTCAAATGAGAGAACCCAAGTCTGTTTCTCCGCTGCTGCCCACCCACAAATTTCTTCTTTCTCTTTATCTCAACAAATGAAATCTCTTTTCTTTTAATTGATTAGACCAAAAACTTTTATGTGATCTTTTTTGTTGTTGTTCTAATATCTTACAACTAATCCAGTAACAAATCCTACCTGTACTACCTTCAGTATACATGCAGAATCTTGTTTCTCTTCACAGTCACTGTTAACAACTTGATGTAAGCCACCATCATTTCTCACTTAGGTTTTTGCTGTAGCCTTCCAACTCATCTCCCTGCATCATCTTGGTCCCCTCCAGCCTATTCTTAACAAATTTCTTTTATTTAATGTTTGTTTATTTTGAGACAGAGAAAGAGAGAGCACAAGTGGGGGAGGGTCAGAGAGAGAAGGAGACAGAGAATCCCAAGCAGGCTCCACACTGTCAGCACAGACCCCAGTGCAGGACTGGATCCCACAAACCATGAGATCATGACCTGAGCCGACATCAGGAGTTGGATGCCCAACTGACTGAGCCACCCAGGCATCCCATATTTCTTTTAAAGTAATACTTTTTTTTTTTAAAGTTTCTATTTAAATTCCAGTTAGTTAACATACAGTATAATATTAGTTTCACGCATACAATTTAGTGATTTCACACTTACATACAACACTTGTTGCTCATCATCAAGTGCCCTCCTTAAGCTTCATTACCTCCCCTCCACCCACCTCCCCTCTGGTAACCATCACTTTGTTCTCTATACTTAAGAGTCTGTTTCTTGGTTTGCCCCTCCCTCACCCTCCATGCTCCTTTGTTTTATTTCTTACATTCCACATATGAGTAAAATCATATGGTATTTGTCTTTCATTGACTGACTTATTTCCCTTAGCATAATACTTTGCAGCTCCATGCTGTTGCACATGGCAAGATTTCATTCTTGTTTTTGAGTAATATTCCATTGTGTGTGCGTGTGTGTGTGCGTGTGTGTGTGTGTGTGTGTGTGTAAGTCCATACAGTGGTCTTCAAGACACTAATGAATCTCTACTTTACCCCCTCACCAATCTGACTTCATTCTCTACCACTTACTTTTGATTGTCCCTTTACTTATACCAAAGATATTTCTGCCTCAGTCTTTGCCTCTGTTCTTTTCTCTGCTGAGAATACTCTGCACCCAGATATCTTCAAAATTCGTTCCCTTGGATCTCTGCTTAAATATCTTCCCACAAAAGATGTCCCTGACCACATATCCATACACACATGCACATACACTCACATACTCTTTATCTGCCATACTCTAATTTTCTCTATAGCACTTACCCCTCCTGACATATTACCTATAGGCCACATATATGGACCATATACACATTTTTAAATCTAAACATTTCTGAAAGCCTTAAATTTATCATACTTCATTTGTTAGCCACACTTGGAATGTCTTGAACTCATCTGGTGCTAAAAACTGTTCTGATTCAATATGAGGCTGTTTTTAATTTATATTTATTCCATTTGATATGAATGTTGATACATTTTACTTCGTAAACTGTAATATGTTTGATTATAGACCTATAGGGATAGCACCATGTTACCTTTCTAAAATCCAAAAAGTTCTGAAGTTTCAGCATATCTGGCCTTAAAGCTGTTGGATAATGGACAGTAGACCTACATTTATTTGTGTGCTGTATATTGCCTGCTACTGTTTTGTTATTGCCTATTCTCATAGCTTAAAGCCATGCCTAAGTAGTAGACACTCAATACATATTTGTGAATAACTGAATGAATTTTTTAAAGTTTTCTATAAATTACAGGCTGAACTAGGTGACCACCTAATGCCCTATCCATTTCTAAGAGTATATGATCCTTTAGAAGATAAGGAAAATAATATTTTATGTTCTCACATTTAACTCTTATTAATTTCATGCATAAATTATCAATTTTAGAAATTTACAAATTTACCCATTTTACAGATGTATTCATTATAGACTTTTTTGAAATTCAGAAAAGATACAAAGAAAATTTTAAAAATCACTCACGATCTTGCCTCCTAGAAGTAATCACTATACACACTCCTTTTATGTACCTCTAGATAAGTTTAAAGATTTCACTCTCCATAATTCTTGATAGTTTTAAAGTCTTATTTTTCATTTACTGGATTGTGAATTAAATTTTCCACTTAATCCTCGCAAATCTTATGAGGATCAGCTATTATCTCTATAGATGATCAAGCTAAGGCACAGAGATACCAGATAACTTGCCCAAGCTCCTAGAGCTAGTAAGAGGGTAACTGGGATTCAAACCAGTAGTCTTAATTCAAGAACCTTGCTCTTAACTTCTTGTATACTGTTTTGGTTATACCCCCTATAATCTCAGTGGACATCTGTTAGAAAGTATAGTTATTGATTGAATTATACTGAAACAAGAAATAAAAGTCCTTAATAGTAAATTATACTGCTTTTATGTAGCCAAGATTATCTTTTACAGTTTTGATATTTATAACAATAGTGTAATCATTCATAATTCTAAGTACTTTCTATATTTTCTACATCCATAAAAGATTATTTTAATGAATGTAAATACATGTAATTCATAGCATGCATCAGTCAGGATAGGTTAGATTATGCTACATTAACAAAAAGTCCCCCCAAATATTACTGGTCTATAGTGATAAATGTTACCTCTTATTTTGATTAATAGTATTTATGCAAAGTAAGCAACACAGTGCCTAGCAAATAGAGGCATAATAAATGTAAATCATTATGAAATCAATAAATTTAATGGTTTTATTATTTTTTAATAGTAGTAAACTCATCATATAATACTAAATAGTTCCTAAATTAATGTGCAGTGATTCTGTGATTACACGATAGATTACATGATATTCTCATCAACACTGTGGGAAAATATACTGTGAATGACTTAACTATGGGTTGTCTATAGCTGACCAACAGGTTATATTCAGAGATATTTACATTATATCACTGTCATTATAAATTAAATACTCTATGGTTAAAATTATCTTAATAGCTACACTTAGGACTTATAGAAAATCCATTGACAAATTTGCAGAGTAGTTGTATGTAATTGATAAATTGCTTTAAATTTTTTAAGCTTTGATTTCTTCACTGAAAAGTTGAGGATCATATCTATACTGCTTATTTCACAAAACCAATTAAGCCTGTGTGTAAAATATATTTTTATATATTTTATATATCTTTGTTTTATATATATGTGTGTGTGTGTGTGTGTGTGTGTGTGTGTGTCAGCATCAAAAGCATTTAACAGACTATAAAATGATACAATGCAATTTCTTTTACAGAGATGTTCCTTGTAAGAATTCTAAGTCATTATGAGAATGATTGGTTATGTTAACTAGAGTCTATATAAGAATCCAAAATGTTTATATAGCTCAAGGAGCAAAAAGTATCTGTTATTGGAAAAATTCAGGGCGGTAGGATTCATGATAAAGAATACGTTTACTGACATCACTTCTAATATATCCAGAAACAGGAAGATTTGTTAGCATTAAATTCATAAGTGATGAATGCAACTCTCTGTCATGTTTTTTTGAATAATGTATAGTATTCATTTTGGGGGTAAGAAGGATTTGAAACTGAAGAAAAAACCAAATGTCAGCTAAAGCTAAAACTTACAAAGAGGGTTGATGATCAAGGTGTTCAATAGAATTTATATCCCTAGGGCCTGACACTATTTCTGACAGGTATTTGATGTTCTATATGTACTTGTTGACTAAATAACAAGATGTGACTTTTCAATCATGATTTTGTTATTTGGCTCTCTATTTAGAAAATTTCTCTATTTAGAAAATTTCTGGAGAAATTTTCTAAAATTGTGTAGGGGCGCCTGGGTGGCGCAGTCGGTTAAGCGTCTGACTTCAGCCAGGTCACGATCTCATGGTCCGTGAGTTCGAGCCCCATGTCGGGCCCTGGGCTGATGGCTCGGAGCCTGGAGCCTGTTTCCGATTCTGTGTCTCCCTCTCTCTCTGCCCCTCCCCCGTTCATGCTCTGTCTCTCTCTGTCCCAAAAATAAATAAAAAACGTTGAAAAAAAAATTTTTTTTAAATAAAATGGTGTAAAAATGATTTACACAATGTTGTTGAGTGGTTGAAATAAGGGCATAATGTTTCTGAGTGACTCATATTTGAATATTTGAGTTTTGGTGTATATTTTCAAAAACTTCATATTACATACTATTCTGCTTTAACTTAGATGAGAAGAATCTATTATCCTATTTCCTTTTAATTTATGTCAATCATCCAGTGAGATTCCACTAATGCATTAAAGTCTCTCTATGTGATTTTCCTTATTATATGAAGTTAATATAATACTGGGAATACACTCAATTGCTTCATCTATCCAAAAGTACAATCAGTATTCTATTTACCATTCATTATTGTGGCACACATTTCTAAATAGCCACAACAGCCTAATCTACAAATGCTACAGGTAGGTAGGTAGGTAGGTAGGTAGGTAGGTAGGTAGATACTACTTTTTGTTAGTTTTAGGGGTACATCAAGATGGAATGCAAGGTACAACTCAGTGTATCCGTTTAATAAAATGCATTGAAAGGAGTTTTGCAGGAAGAATTTGAATCTATCCAAATGAAATAGGATCTTTAGGGTCTTGCCAAGTATGGTATTAAAAATAATTATTATGGGATTTAACTGTTACATAACCTATTTAAAACCCAATTTTTATAATAAAATCAAAGCTATTAATTTACCTTTTATAAAAGCTTTTTTATATTACTGGATAGATTTTTTTTTCTTTTTGTCTAACTGCACTAAATATGCATTATTTAACAAAAAAAGGGAAAACTGGCATTAAAAGTAATTCTAAATAATCTTCTACCAAGACATTCTCATAGGGCAGCAGTACCATTAAGCATTGGAAAAATTAGCTTCGTATTTAATTATGACTAAATTAGGGTCTCTAAAATTGTTAATATAACTTGTATAATGTAATGATTCTGTTTTCTTTTTCAAGATGCTTCATTGGCCTGGTAGAATTAGAGAGGGCTCTGCTGATCTAGTCTAACCCCTCATATTACTTACGAGGACACAGAGCTCCAGATAAGAGTGAGATTCTAAAAGTAGTTGACAGGCAGGAAAGCCAAGAACACAGAGTGCTGTGATCTTTGAAGCAGTGAGTACACGTGGAACAGTTTTTGCCTTGCAGATTTGTCATGTGGTTTTTCTTGGAGTAATTACAGTCACTTTTAACCTGAAAGTCACTAGAAACGTTTTTACTCCAAGAAGCCAATCCACTGTACTAAGGCTTTCTTCTTCATTCCCCTTGTTTGCCCAGGCATTTTGATAATAGTAACAACTAATATTTGTATAGAACTTTTCAATTTTAGAAAAAAAAATTTATATTTCACATCTCATTTGACTCACAACAGTTATCAGTAAGAAAATACTATTCTCACCCTTTAGATGAGGAAACTGAAGCCAAAGGAAATTTAATGCATCACGCAGATCATTTAAGTAGCTGGCAGAGCCAAACTTGAACACAGGCCTTCTGACTCCAGAGCCTTTTTGCTCTTTCCAGCTCTGTATAGTTGAGAGTTGTTGAAAGGTGCTGAAGGATTTTTAAGTCAGATTATTGTCATGTCACATCATTTTTAAGAGGTCTCTGGTCAACCCTTTTGTTATGTGACTAACAATGTTTAAAATTAATAATGGCTACCATGTATTGAATGCCTGCCATGGGCCAGGCAGTGTTGTAGGTGCTTACTATGTCTGACTCTGACTCCCAGAACCTGTGACATACTGCTACGGTCTCTATTTTAGAAGTGAGGTTATGCTACTTATCCAGTAGGCAATTAAAACATAGGACTGAGGTGCCTGAGTGGCTCAATCTATTAAGCCTCAGACTCTGGATTTTAGCTCAGGTCATGACCTTATGGTGGTGAGATGGAGCCCCGTGTTGGGCTCCATGTTGGGCGTGAAACCTGTTTAACATTCTCCCTCTCCCTCTCCCTCCCCTTCCCCTCCCCCCCACCCCTCTCCCCCTTCCCCTCTCTGACTCTGTGTCTGTCTCTCTCAAGAAAAAAAACAAAAAAACAAAACCTGGGATTAAAACTCCAGTCTGTTTGCCTCCCAAGCTTCAACTTCGCAGCTGTACCCAAGATTCAGTATCCTTATAGGAGAATATATGCATATGTTTAAAGCAGTATCATTCTTTGTGTACTAACTCTACACTGCATACATGGCTACTCATATACATAGGAATATGTATATCCAGATCTTAATTTATTGACCTAGTAACTGAGAAAATAACTACTACTGGTTCAGAAGCTCATGAAATTCAAAAAGAAGATAAATCAGTAGCTGTATGGACCAGTATTATAATTACTAGGTGCCAGGATAAGTTTTTTTCTTCCTTGTAATAATGTTAAGTAGTAATGGATGCTTTTTTATTGAGATGTAATTGACATGTAACATTTATATTAGTTTCAGGTATGTAGTGGATATTTTTAACAAAATATCCATCTGACCTACCTACCTTAAATGAAAATGTTTAGAAACTGTGTTCAATTTAATGATATTATACTGTCTTCTGAAATTTTATCTTCTGTAATTACTAGTTAGGTTCAGTATTTCTATTTATATATGATTTTATTACTGTTTTTTTTTAATATTTTTGCCTTTAAAATTTTTTTTTAATCGGCTTCTAAGCTACAACTATCAAAACTGTAGAAGGCTTCTCTTTCAGCCCCTATTTTTTTACAAAATTATTTTGAAGAGTTGTTTTCACTGAAGTGATTTTTATTTGCCACAGGTATGCAGAAAGATACCAGCAGTGTGAGCTATGGGATGGCCAAGCCCTTATGCAGAAACAGAGGAAAGACCTGTACAGCCACCTCTTAGCTAAGTAGCATGTTGTTCACTGGCTCAATATCTCCTTTCAGGAGGAAAATGGGCCTCTAACCTTCCCAAGTTCTAATGTGCAGAGAAAGCATAGGAATTCACAAAGAGGAAATTTATTCCAGTTTTGAAGTTCTACCTAGTTCCTGCGACCAGGCCCTCATGGCTTCCAGCGGGGCATTCTCCTGTCATCCTTTGTTTTATCTAGAAGTCTTGTCCCACACAGGAAGGTCTAGGGAATCAGGCATTTAACAAGAGCATAAAAGTCTCCCTGAGTTTTCAAGTGTTCAATTTCTAAGCAAATCTGAAGGATATATATAATTCACATCCCATAATTTTATGCTGTTAACATATCTTCAAGGGAAGTTTTAAAAGCAGCATGGACTAGACTTTGATGCTAATCAAGAAGACACATTTATTAAATAGTGTCCTCTGTAGCATTATTTTAGCTATTGCATATGCCACTTTGACAGTTTGTTATTATCTTTTTTATCTAGGTCGAACTGGAAGGTACACTCTTATAGAAAAATGGAGAGATACTGAAAGACACTTAGCGCCTCATGAAAATCCTATCATATCCTTAAACAAATGGGGGCAGTATGCTAGTGATGTACAGCTAATTTTACGTCGAACTGGGCCATCTCTTAGTGAGCGACCCACTTCAGACAGTGTGGCTCGAATTCCTGAAAGAACTTTATACAGGCAGAGTTTGCCCCCTTTAGCCAAACTGAGGCCTCAGATTGACAAATCAATCAAAAGGAGAGAACCTAAAAGGAAATCATTAACATTTACAGGAGGTGCCAAAGGATTAATGGACATTTTTGGAAAGGGTAAAGAAACTGAATTTAAGCAAAAGGTGCTGAATAACTGCAAAACAACAGCAGATGAGTTAAAGAAGCTGATTCGGCTACAGACAGAGAAGCTTCAATCCATTGAGAAAGAGCTAGAATCAAATGAAATCGAAATACAGTTTTGGGAGCAAAAGTATAATTCTAACCTTGAAGAGGAAATTGTCCGCCTGGAGCAAAAGATCAAAAGAAATGATGTAGAAATTGAAGAGGAAGAATTTTGGGAAAATGAATTGCAGATTGAACAGGAAAATGAAAAACAGCTGAAGGATCAACTTCAAGAAATAAGACAGAAAATAACAGAATGTGAGAGCAAATTAAAGGACTATTTGGCTCAGATCCAGACTATGGAAAGTGGTCTTGAAGCAGAAAAATTACAACGGGAAGTTCAGGAGGCACAAATCAATGAAGAAGAGGTTAAAGGAAAGATTGGTAAGGTCAAAGGAGAAATTGACATTCAAGGCCAACAGAGTCTGAGGCTGGAAAATGGCATTAAAGCTGTAGAGAGATCTCTTGGACAAGCCACCAAACGATTACAGGTAAGAACATTTTTATAAAAAGGATGTTTCGTCTGTTTAAAAGAATTAATATATTCTTGGCATTTTCTTTAATGATTGTCCATTTTCTCTTATATTGAAAGTTAGAAAGCTATCTTGGCTTATAAGTTTCTTAGAATTTCTGTGACTTACAACAAAGCTAAGATGTGAGACCAAAACAGAGATGAGCGCTAAAGCCACACTGATCCTTGTTCCATGGCAACAGGTTTCTTACTGTGTGTCAGTTGTAACATTAGGTAATTGGATACAGAGAATAGAACCTCAGAGCTGGAATGGACACTAATGATGAGATAGTGAATCTGACCTTCACTCCTTTTAAAGATAAGGAATCCAGTGCAAAAGAGATTACTGCAGATTGGTTTGCCAGGGACTGTGTGGCTAGTTAACTGCTTATCTATTACTTCTCCATTGTTGCTAACCCCATCTTTCTTGAGATGTAAATAGTTCCCTTCTCTCCACATTACTTACTCTCCTTTGCTTTCCTGAGGAGAGGGACACAGAGGTTCCTCTCTGATTTTCCACTCTCTGGTTCACATACGAGAATATTTATATTTTGCCATTAGGTGCTGATTACTCAACTTAAATTTCTTAGACACCCGTTCTTGAAAAGAAAATGTGATGATGTTAGGAGAATTACAAAAGAGGTATTAAAAATAAATAATAGTTAAAATATTAAATATTAATATTAAATAAAAGCTTAAATAGTACATAAATTCACATTTCTGATTTTTGTTACATTTGGCCACATTTCAAATGCTCTGTGGCACATGCCTAGTGGTTGCTGTATTATTGATCAGTGCTGGTTAAGAAGCTTGCTATTCAGAGTGATCCATGCAGTTCAGGACACATTTGTTAAAAATTCAGAATCTATATTTGTAATAAGGTGTCCAGATAGTGCCTACGCACGTGGAAGTTTGAGAAGAATTTCTCAACTGGAATATCAACAGTTTTATCAGCAGAGAAAGCTGAGCTTTCAGAAAGAACTTTCATGATTTCATTTCTGTGCCACTAACCATAGTGAGAAAGAAAACTGCCACCAAAATTTTGAAAATTGAGAATTTCTCATGCAGTGGAAAGTTGTTAACCTCTGATTTGTCAGTATTCTACTATTTGGATTCACTTTGACCCTTAAAAAGGATACAATTGGAAGTTGTGTTGCCTTTGCTATTATCTACAGGAAACACTAATTCTTGACAGCCATTACTAGTAAATCTCACCACCCATTGAAAAATATTTCATAATCAAACTAACATATCTCCAAGTACCTGCTACGCTCAAAGTAAGTGGAGGAAGCAACCACTCATTTCTGGTATCTCTCCCCTACCCCTGCCAGGTTCATCAAACAGACTCAACCTGGATGAGTCCTTGCCACTTTTCCCTATAGTGCAGTAAAGGAGAGAAAGAGAACTTCATCAATGCCTTTCCTTGTTTTTTGAGCTTTCTGGCTGTCCAAACTTGATCTCCTTTCTTTAAAGATCTTCGGGGGGCGCCTGGGTGGCGCAGTCGGTTAAGCGTCCGACTTCAGCCAGGTCACGATCTCGCGGTCCGTGAGTTCGAGCCCCGCGTCGGGCTCTGGGCGGATGGCTCAGGGCCTGGAGCCTGTTTCCGATTCTGTGTCTCCCTCTCTCTGCCCCTCCCCCGTTCATGCTCTGTCTCTCTCTGTCCCAAAAATAAATAAACGTTGAAAAAAAAAAAAAAATTAAAAAAAAAAAAATCTTCGGTTCTCAGATCTGTCTTTGCCAAGGATTTAATTAAGAACCCCACAGTGAAAATCTTGTGGGAACTTTGCTTTCCTCATGCTCTAATATAAATCTCAATAACAGATCCCACGAACACTTGAACAGTCCACCAAATACAAGAACTTTTCTGAGTCTCACAGACCAAATGACTATGAATTTTACAGTCGGTTTTGAAGTAAATAATAGGGAAATTTATTTGTGAACAGCTTATAGCAACATTGCTATAAACACTGGGATGGATGGAAACCGGTATTTATTGATGAAAGTCTATAGATATAGATTTATTTCATCAGGTGTATAGTGAATTCCTAACAGAGGAAAGCATCACATTTAAAAGGACAGACTAAAGAAGCTCTTCTTTATTTGCTTACTTTTTGGCCTGTGCCACAGAACAAAAATGACCTCTTTTTAGCCTCTTTTTAGCAAATTTAACACAGATTTGTTGACTGTGTTCTTGTGCAAGCAAGTATCACACACACAGCCCCCACAAGCAGATGGACTATCACCAGGATGTCTTTAGCTGGCCAATAGTGACTCCTCCAATAAAAAGAAAAATTTTAACTTCCATCTAGGACAAAGAACAAGAACTGGAGCAGTTGACTAAAGAGCTGCGTCAAGTCAATCTCCAGCAGTTTATCCAACAGACAGGGACAAAAGTTACCGTTTTGCCAGCGGAGCCCATCGAAGTAGAGGCCTCACATGCAGACATAGAAAGGGGTAAGGTGTTGAGAAATCTGCTCTTTTCCCTTTATTCTCACTGGTTAACTTTGAATAAACTGCTTGCATTCAGTTAAAACGTTAACCTGCCACTCAAAGCTTGGGCCACTTAAAAAAAAATTGATGTACGTCCTGTTTCTGGGGAAAATCAATAATAGTTAGGTTATTTCATTTACTTAGAAAAGCATGTAATCCCCAAATCTTCTGTCATTTGTTTTAAACGGCTTCTTTAAGAAACTTTTTCCTGACGTATGAGTCAAATTTTAGCTTCTGTTTCTGACACCTCTTCCTCCTCTCCTAAAAGTCTTTATTATTAATTTGTGCTGATATTTAAAAGATATGTATCATCCGAACAACCAAGAAAGAGAAGCAAAATGCTCACCTTTTTACAAAGATCATTAACTGTTGAAACCACTGAAAACTGTTTTTATCACTGAGAGGGTCAAGAAGACTTAGCCTTCTCCTCGTACCCCAGACCCCACGGGGGACTACAGTTTTACAGTGTAATGTTAGTTGGCTCTTCAGGCAGGAAAAATTCTAATTTTGCACGTTGCTAAGTCCTTCGAGTTGCTGAGTCCACAAAATGGCTTTCTTTGTTTTCTGTGTAGAGGCACCATTCCAGTCCGGGTCCCTGAAGCGTCCCGGTTCATCTCGGCAGCTCCCCAGTAATCTCCGTATTCTACAGAATCCTATCTCATCTGGTTTTAATCCTGAAGGCATATATGTATAACATTATCTGTCTTCAGGGGAGAGACCCAATGAAGGTACCAAGGACAGTGAAAATTCCTTCTTTGATTTGTGCCAATGATGAACAGAGGATATATTTCACAAGCCACCGTATCTTTTTTCTGTCCTAAATTGCATACCACTTGGAGCCATACCCTGTGCACTGATGCTAAAGAACAAAGAAACTGTGTTTTCACACATCAACAGTGTTGACGTTTTTGTCCAGCAGCTGTAATGCAAAGCCTTCATTTTTATTTGTAGCATTTTGAGAGCATTAGGAAAGTATTATACTGTGTGTATACATAAATAAAACCATGACAAGAGTGAAGAGAAATACGTGACTGGCTTAGTTTAATTTATTCCATATAATCGATTAATGGGTAAATGTTGATGTTTTAATATTTTTTATTAATACTTATCCTGTGACCTAATTACATTATATATGGTGTGATTATGACTGTGTGCATGTTGCCAGACTCCATCCATACATTGCCAATTTACAGCTCTACAGGTGTCATAGGGTGCTCCACCATCAAAACTAAGTCTTTAAGAACCCACTTGTATTTATTTTGTGTACCTGTCCTAACCATTGCTTAATTAGATCCAGTCATTCAGGTTTTCTTTTTAATCTGGACTTTAATCTTTTCTTTACAATATTTCCAGTACATGAATGACCACATAGCAGAATAGAAATATTTTCATGAGGTTAATTGTATCTTTAACAAACAAACATGTAACTGTTGACTATCCAAACAGGTGTGGGGTTTCCTGATACATTATGTGTTTTGTTTCTGCCCTGCCTTAATCACTTTAATCTCATGGGTCCTCAAGAGTTGCCATAATACATAAGTTAGAGATACCTGGTGGGTCTGCTTCAGAAAGGTTACTTTAGGTGATACATTTTTAAAATGACCCACTTCATATGTATGATCTGTTGGTGTAAGCACCCATGGGCAAGCTTTTGCTTGCACATAATTTACTCTGTACTTTATGAACTATTGCTAGTTCTCCAATCGGTTAGAGAGAAAGTATGTTGGAGTTAGGTACTTTTTGCAAAGGAAATTAAGTTAATCTTTTTTTTTTTTTTTCCCATTTTTGAGCTTGACTTTTACATGTAGGACATGAGTCTCCATTTGTACATATATTTTCTCTATTTATAAAACCAAAAATGAGTCAATACCTCTCCCATGAGTGGTGACTTAACTAAGATTCACAAGTAATATCTGGATGGATGTGGTCAGATACCATTTAGCCATTTTTACATTCCCTCTGATCAAAATTTGGTACAGTATAATTAAGACTTTAAACTGAAATTTAAAGTAGTTTTTAATTCTGAGGAAAATATATTCTCTGTATTACATGCAACAAAGTAAAAGTGGATTAGTATATTAATGCCATGGTAACAATAAAAAGATGTAAGTTATATCTTATGCATGAGGGCAACTTTGGATGTTTTAACACATTTGACTTATTTTTGGTTTAATGAATGCTGAGAATGCTGCATTTAGGTTTCCAATGAAAACTTTTAAGAATGGCTATGAAAATATATAGAAGCTTCTAGAGAACTGAAAGTAATAATGCAGAGTTGCCTTTTCTAGTCCAGCTAAATGGCAGACCTCAACTAAAGATATTATTTTCTTTGGGTTCTTGGAGTTATCAAGTTGACTGTGCCATTATACTATTTTGCAAATAACTTGATAAATAAGTTATTCTTACCTAAATAACTACAGTCTGTACACATTTGCTCTCAATTTATAATAGTTATTTCATATCTACATATATTTAAAAATTAGGAGAATTAAAAAAATCAAAATAATTTGTAGATTTTGTGACAGCAATGATTTATGTATGCCCAATATATGCCTTATTTTTAAAGGGTTCCATCCTATACCAAGAGTCATTTTGTTATTGTTGTTCAGAGAAATTAAGATCTTATTCACAAAGAAAAACATTTTTATAAATTGATCACATCCTATTTAAATCAAAATGTTAAACTGAAGATATATTAAACTTTGCAGTTTGTAATTGCAAAGATGCCTTGGTGTGCCATCAAAAACACGAAGTCAATATCCAACTTAATTGTTGTAAATTATTATCAGCATTAACCTAATAACTTTAAAGAAAGACTGGCAGCATTGTGACAACTTTATCTGAATTTTCAAATGCCAGGTAATCTTTATGTACCTAATTATAGATAGAAATACTATTTCCTAGGTGAGAAGAATATATAAATGTGAATTTGATAAATACATTGAGCAGCTATACTTTTTAATCAGTTATATTACTTCTGGAAGAACATCTCTAAGAAATATTTTCTAAGTCTTTTTTTAAAATAGAAGAAAGAAAACTCATTTCCCTAGAACATCTTAAAAATATTGTAGTCTATTCCTGATCATTTTTATCTATTGTGAATATAGATGAGTTAGATTAAGTGCCACATCTTTTGGATACATTTCAGAGGGGGACAGTGGGCAATGATATACAAAAAATACCAAATATAAAATTTTGCATCTGGGGGAATATTCAGGTTCTAAATACTAAACTAGATTATAAGGTTTTTATTATTATTATTATACTTTAAGTTGTTGTTTTATTAAGATTTCCTGTATTAAGTACATTAGAAGATATTTTTTTCTTACCAAGGAACGATTTGAAATAGCACTGGTATATTTGACCCTTTAGAATGTCTAGCATCTTCAGAGAATGATCCATAGTTGGTTGCCTCAGTCCTTTTTTTTTTCCTTATGAGATATTTTGGTTGAGTAGCATGTTTTGTTTTGTTTTGTTTTGTCCTGATGCACAGGGAATTGATATGTGAGACTTTGGTTAGTATTAATAGTAGTTACCTATTTAATTCCCTCAGTCATCCCTGAATAATCATCAATTCCCATAGTTCAAATAAATCATAAACTAGAGCTAAAACAGTAAAGATGCAGAATTTATGGTGTGAAGTGTGATTATTAACAGTGTTCAAGAACAAAACACTTGCTTCCAGAGCATAAATAAATTTTGTACCTGCATTAAAAGAACATTTTCTTTGTGAATAAGAGAAAAACAGTCTTTAGAGTAAAGAAACTTCATTTAAAGCCATTTCTGTGAACATCTTTCCAAGTTAGAACTATAATAATGGATTGAGGAAATAATACGGAAAAGGCAAAAACTCTTGATTTCAGGTGTGCAAAGGATGTGGGCAGATGGGCATTTCCCTGTGTGCATTGCCTTTGAAAAATTGGGCCTTAATTTATATGTATGTAACAGTGCTGTGTTCACATCCCTCTTCTACCTAAAGTTGTCTTTATTAATCCATATTGTATTAAAATTTAGCTCATAAGTATTACTTTTATATTATGTCCATTTTTTTGCATGTTTATACTATTTGCTACAGTATTTTTAAGTTTTGGGTGAAGGCCATCAGCTGTGTGGAGAAGACAAAACAATCACTATTTATTCAGTATTGCTGCTTTACGTTTCCAGAATAAGCTTTCTATGCCAGGACAGTGACTGCTTGAAAGCTGCAGGAGCTCTATTCCAATGCATTTTATATATTTTTAGAAACCAAATACATGCAGATAACTATTTAGTATACTAATTATATTAAACCAGCAGAAATATAAAGGCAATAAAGTATATACATATATATATGGGGGGAGGGAAAGATTAAAAAATAGGTTTACAGCCAGACATGGTGATAGCCCTAAATATATTTCCAATCTGTCTTTTGGTATTGACCCAAGGAGGATTTGAGTTGCTGCAGCTTTAAACAGATAATTGCCACGTTCACTACTGTGGACACATAAATATGCTTTTAGTACTGCTTTGCTTATGTACCAATAAAATATCTGTAATATGTATTATATGTAATTCTTTTTTTTTTTGACTTTCATTTCAAAATGTATATTTTCTGATTATTATCATGAGCTGTAAAACAAAGGATCAGTATCTGATATTCTCCCAAGTAATAAATTTTCAGGATTCATTGGGGCATTACAGTTGCTGGTTTGTTTCTTATGTGTTTAATATTTCAAAATATGAGTTTGTTTTCTTTAAAAGATACTAAAGAGAAAAGGTCTGCATAACCGTGACATAAAATTACATTTCTCTGAAAGTAATGTTAAAAGAATTACCAATTGCTAGATAAGGTAGCTGTTTTATCCAAGTGAAACTTAAGAAATTAATGCCTCCCTTTTATTTCAAAAGCAAAAGGAAAAAATTGTATCTTAATGAACCTCTGTATTCTCAGATTTCTTTAAAACCATAAATGAGGGGAACAATTAAATACCTACTATGTACCCAGTACAATAATAGGAGACACATTGAGCCATGCAGGGAAACTCCTCCAAATCATACAACTAATGAATAACTTACAGGGCACTTGAACTTAGACCTTTCTGATACCAAAGTACTTTTCTATATTCCATGACAAACTACACAAGCTTTATAATGGTCAGTTTCTGTTTTTAATGTTAAAGTACATAAATTGTCATTTTTATAGTCTGTATAAATTATATCTTGACCAAGAAATTATACATATGAACAATAGTATGTTTAAAAACAATGGCAAATTATTAACAAAATAATGCAAAATACAAATTATTTTTGGCCTACTTTGAGGGAATTTAAAAATCTTAATTATCATGTCCTCCTCTATAGACGTTTGTTTAGTTAATGGCAGAGCAAGAAATAACCTTTCTTCACTTGATTCTTCACCTGCTGCCCACTTCACCTATTTGTGCTGCCTCTTAGGAAGGGCCAGCAGAGTCCTAGCTATTAAAACAAGCAGAAACTTGCTGGACACATTCTCGCCGTCTGTTGCCATTTCATGAGCCTTTATTGTTGGTCAGACATTGTACTGAAATTAGTATGATTTGCTTTGCACCTCAAGGAGGTTACAGTCTAATGATCACCGTTAAAGGAACAAGGATAGAGTGCCATGGAAATGCACCAGAAGGGCTTAGCTCTGGTCCAGAGTGTTGGCACACCCTGGAGAAGAGAATATAAACTGGGGAAGGTTATCTGGCACAGACTTACAGATGGGAAGATGTAGAGCCTGTGGGGCTGTGACCACAGTGAAAAGGTCTGGAGGGCTAAGAGGGAAGGTCGTCTGCATCCTGAAGGGCTTTGGTTGCCATGGTAAGGAAGGACTTTATCCTTAGAGCTATGAAGGAGTTTGGCATGGCAGTGAAATGATCAGACTAGCATATTAAGAAGATCATCCTTGCTGGCATTGTGGAGGACTGACTGGAGAAGGTCAGGCCTGAAAGCAAGAAAGACCACTTGAGGTGTCTCCAGGAGTCTCAGGCAGAGGTAATAGTAACTTGAACTAAGAAAGTAAGAATTTGGGCTTTATTTGATAACAAATGTTTATTGAGCACCTACTTTGTGCCAGGAGGAAGAGAACCAAACAAGTTATAGACATTCTAAGTAAACAGTAGCAAAAGGATATGGTGTTCAAATGGTGGGGGCAAAATAAAGGAATCCAGGAAACTCCAAGTGTTTGACAGCTACGCACAGCCTTAAATGGCTGGTAGTAATGGTGCTGTGAGTTTCGTAATGATGAGTAGTCACAGATACTCTGTTCTGTGTGCTGGGGGTGAAAGATTGGGAGAGGAGGAAGGGAAGAGAGAATAGAGACCTGAAGAATATGTACTTGAGAAGTGATCTTCCAATGAACCTCCCCCTTATATAGAGCCCATGCAGCCTTTCCTGTGAGGATGGTGTGGATTTGGGGAAAAGCTCTCTCTCTCTGTAGCACCAGATGTAACCATCAGTCTCCTCATCTGGTATGTTGGAATCCTGTTTTCCCAGCATTACTTTGTGTTCTATATAGGCCACTTTTATTCATCTGCCATGAATATGTGTCCAAGACGTTAGAAGGGTCTGACCATGGTCCAAAGTGAAAGTAAGTGAAGAGGGTGGACAATACAAACTTGTCTCTGTCTATGCCAAGCCAATATTTACAAGTTTCCTGCAACTGCTAGCAGTGTGAAAATCAAATAAATGATTGGAATACCTAAATAACAAATGATTTTTTTAAAGCATACAACAAATCAGTGACACTGTAACCAAAGAACACGGTGAGCTAAAATCCTGTGTGGCAACAGGTAGCATGCAAACAGAGGCTGGGGAGAGCAGGAACTTGAGCAAGATGCTCACCAGGAGCCACCCACTAAGCCAAGACGGTGCCAGTTGTGGCAGTCACTGAGCTGTGACCATCTTCCATACCATAACATAACATCCCTACTAAACCCAGCCTGCATTAGAACCTTCAAGGACTACCATCCTGGGTCACCTCAACAGGCCAAAAATCTCTCCCTTTCATTAAGCCAAAATAGATTTCCTTGTAATTCACAACCTTTCTTAAAACCACACAGAACAAACAGTTTCCCACCAATATGACAACACTTCAGATATTGAAGGCATCTATTATGTCTCCTACTATTCTCTTTCTGAATTCCCAATTCTTTCAAGTAGTATAATTTCCAGTCTCCTCTCTTTTGAACATGCTGTAGACACTCTTGAATGTGGCAGCCAGAACTAATCACAAAATTCCATTTGTGATTTGATCAGGTCAACACAAGAACTTGATTCATTGTTGTGCAGCCTAAAACTAAAATTAAATGGTTTATTTTATTGGTATTAAGTTTTTTGTGAACCTCCCCTCGCTATTAAATCATTGAACTTACTAGCAAACCAGATCCAACAGTACATTAAAAGAATTATTCACCATAATCTAGTGAGCTTTATTCCTGGGATGGAGAGCTGGTTCAATATCTACAAATCAATCAATGTGATACATCACATTAATAAAAGAAAGTATAAGAACCTCATGATCTTCTCAATAGATGCAGAAAAAGCACTTGACAAAATACAGCATCCTTTCTTGCTAAAAACGCTCAAGAATGTAGGGATAGAAGGATCATACCTCAAGATCATAAAGGCCATATACAAAAGACCCACAGATAATATCATCCTCAATGGGGAGAAACAGAGCTTTCCCCCTAAGGTCAGGAACACGACAGGGATGTCCACTCTCACCACTACTCTCACCACTGCTATTCAACATAGTGTTGGAATTCCTACCCTCAGCAATCAGACAACACAAAAAAATAAAAGGCATCCAAATCAGCAAGAAGGAAGTCAAACGTTCACTCTGCAGATGACATGATACTCTTATGTGGAAAACCCAAAATATTCCACCAAAAAACTGCTAGAACTGATACATGAATTCAGCAATGTCACAGGATATGAAACCAATGTACAGAAACCGGTTACATTTCTATACACCAATAATGAAGTAGTGGAAAGAGAAATCAAAGAATCAATCCCATTTACAATTGCACCAAAAAACATAAAACACCTAGGAATAAATCTAACCAAAGAGGTGAAAAATGTATACACTGAAAGCTATAGAGAGCTTATGAAAGAAATTGAAGGAGACACCAAAGAATGGAAAAATATTCCATGCTCATGGATTGGAAGAACAAATACTGTTAAAATGTCAATACTACCCAAAGCAATCTACATATTCAATGCAATATCTATCAAAATAACACCAGCATTCTTCACAGAGCTAGAACAAACAATTCTAAAATTTGTATGCAACCAGAAGAGACCCCAAATAGCGAAAGTAATGTTGGAAAAGGAAAACCAAAACTGGAGGCATCACCATTCCAGACTTCAAACTGTATTACAAAGCTGTAATCATCAAGACAGTATGGTACTGGCACAAGAACAGACACTCAGATCAATGGAACAGAATAGAGAACCCAGAAATGGACCCACAAACTTATGGCCAACTACTCTTTGACAAAGCAGAAGAGAATATCAATGGAAAAGACAGTCTCTTCAGCAAATGGTGTTGGGAACATGCAACATGCAGAAGACTGAACCTGGAGCCACTTTCTTACACCATACACAAAAAGAAACAAAATGGATGAAAGACTTAAATGTAAGACAGGAAGCCATCAAAATCCTAGAAAAGAAAACAGCCAACAACCTCTTTGACCCCATGTCTCCAGAGGCAAGGGAAACAAAAGCAAAAATGAACTATTGGGACCTCATCAAGATAAAAAGCTTCTGCACAGCAAAGACAACAATCAGCCAAACTAAAAGGCAACCGACAGAATGGGAGAAGATATTTGCAAATGACATATCAGATAAAGGGTTAGTATCCAAAATCTACAAAGAACTTATCAAACTCAACACCCAAAAAACAAATAATCCAGTTAAGAAATGGGCAAAAGACATGACTAGACACTTTTCCAAAGAAGACATCCAGATGGCCAGCTGCAACATGAAAAAATGCTCAACATCACTCATCATCAGGGAAATACAAATCAAAACCACCATGAGATACCACCTCACACCAGTCAGAATGACTAACATTAACAACTCAGACAACAACAGATGTTGGTGAGGATGAGAGAAAGAGGAACCCTTTTGCACTGCTGGTGGGAATGCAAACTGGTACAACCACTCTGAGAAACAGTATGGACGTTCCTCAAAAAATTAAAAATAGAACTGCCCTACAACTCAGCAATTGCACTACTACTATCCTTATTCAAAGGATACAAAAATGCTGATTCAAAGAAGTACATGCACCCCAATATTTTATAGCAGCACTATCGACAATAGCCAAAGTATGGAAAGACCCCAAATGTCCATCGATGGATGAATGGATAAAGAGGATGTGGTATATATATATATATATATATATATATATATATATATATACACACACACACACACACACACACACACACACACACACAATGGAGTATTACTCAGCAATTAAAAAGAATGAAATCTTGCCATTTGCAACTACATGAATGGAACTAGAGGATATTATGCTAAGCAAACTTAGAGGAAGACAAATATATGACTTCAGTCATATGAGGAATTTAAGACACAAAACAGATGAACATAGGCGAAGGGAAGCAAAAATAAAACAGGGAGACAAACCATAAGAGACTCTTAAATACAGGGAACAAACTGAGGGTTGCTGGTGGGGTGTTGGGTGGGGGGGATAGGCTAAACGGGAGATGGGCATTAAGGAGGACGCTTGTTGGGTTGAGCATTGGGTGTTATATGTAGGTGATGAATCACTAAATTCTATTGCTGAAATCATTAATATGTTAAAAAAAACAAAAATAAATTTTTAATGTGCAAAGAAAAATAAGTCATTGGACTGATTGATAGTTTGCCAAAGCCCTTTTCCTGCTGTCAGTGAAATCTTTCCTAACTTGTATGTGTGGTTGAGTTTTAGGATGCATATGCAGAATTTTAGTTTATCAAAATACTTATCATCTCTAAACACTTTGAAAGTAATAAATTCCAGAAGGAAGATGTGAGCTTTAATGTCAGATAGATAATGATGATACTTTGGTCGAGGACAGAGTACTATAGGAGCATACAGGAGGTGAGTGGGAAAATCAGGAAAGGCACCATGGAGGGGGTCTAGGCTCCTGAAATGGGCTCTTGAAGAGTGAATAGGCTTTCACTCATACTTACTGAATGCCTACTATGTGGTAGGCACTAGAGATACAGCAGTGAACAAAAAGGCCAAAATCCCTGTTCACTTGGAGCTTAATATGCTAGAAGGAAAGACAGAAGAACAAAGAAGTAAAATATGTAGTATTTTTTTAGATTTTTACTTTTATTTATTTTGAGAGAGATACAGAGAGCAAGCGGGTAGGAGCAGGAAGAGAGAGAGAGACGGAATCCCAAGCAGGCTCCGTGCGCTGTCAGCACAGAGCCTGAAGTGGGGGTTGAACTCAAAAACTGTGATGAGATGACGACCTGAGCCAAAATCAAAGTCAGATGCTTAACCATCTGAGCCACCCAGGTGCCCCAAATATATTAGCATTTTTTTTTATTGTGAAAAGAGCTAAAGAGAAAAATAACAAAGCAGTAAAAGCAATAGGAAGTACCAGAAGTTGGGGAAAAAATTGCAATTTTATAGAGGTTGCCTGAGGCCTCTCTTAAAAGGTGATGTTGGAGTAAACACATAGAAGTGGTGCCAGCACACCTGCAAAAATGAAGAGGAGGTATCTAGGCTCTATAGCCCCCGTTAGGCTTCTGTGAGAAAGGCAGAAGCTGCCTGAGAAGCCTGTGGAGTCTGGCTCTCTGTTTCCAAGCAACTGACTCAGAATGCATAGGCCTCTTTCTGGCTATGAGCCAGTTAACTCCTCCCAATTATTCGTTCAATCAATCCTCTCAAATCTAAGTAAGTGAAGGGAAAAGATATTTTAAAGATATTTTAAAAGTTTGAAATCTGAATTTAATTACTCTTAATCCTTTCCAAATTTAAATTCAGAAGTAAAATGTCCTTCTATGCATAGACTTACATTTGACCTCTATTTTTCAAAATAGTGGCTAAAGGAATACTTTTATATCTAACGATGCTGTATTTTGCTAGGCATCTCTCCCAAATTTAATGCAGCTTTATAACTTAAAAGATAGATGTTTTTCAGTTCCAAGATATTAAACAAAAACAAGCCATTTTCAGGTACTCTGCCATATGATGATCAATGTTACAGTCTATGTTTATGGAAGGGAACTGTAATTTGAGTTCCATGGACTCCCAGGAAAGGTTTCAGAGACACATTGTGTAGAGACTCCTAATACAGACATTTGGGGGCTTGTGGAAAATTAGAGTGTGCACTGAGTAGGGTGGAAGGTAAGGAGGAAGATGGAACCATACTATGAAGAACTTTGAATTTCATCAGGTGGGTAGTGGAGAGCCAAATGAATTCAAAGGCGCCTTAAGATTAGACTTAATTTTTAGAAAGCTTACTGTGGCGATGTTGCAGTTATTGGGCTGCAGCAGGAAGAGATCGGTATTGGGGACACCCCCTGGGAAGCAGTTGTAATAGATCTGCATAAATGTTACACTTTTATGAAAACTTCCCTGATCTTCCATCCCTACCAAATTCTCTGATAAATAGCAGTGACAACTTTTCACCTTGTGTCGCCATTTTGCCCTGAAAACATATCTAGTATAGCCCGTGAAGAAACCCCAGGTGGACCTGAATGGACAATTCCTAGACTCTGCCATCCAAGAACAGATACAGAGAGATTACTCAAACAATGGCATAGAAAAATTCCAAAGCCTGTCATCTGGCTTAAGGCCCTGTCACACTGACACATAAAAATTAACCATCACGGTATGTAGGTATATATGTATGTGTGTGTGTGTATATATATATACATATGTATATGTATACATATAGATCTATATATGTATATAAATATGTGCCTTATGTTATATATACACAGTATTTATATTATAATACATACAATAGCCAAATAAAAACCTTTCTTTTTTGTGTACCATTGTACACAAACTCTCCGGTATTCATCTAAAGGTAACCACTGGAATTGCTTTATTGCTATTGCTATTTGACCATATCTCTCCTACCAAGAGCTCACACAAAATTTATGAGATTTAGAGAAAACAGAGGATCAGCTCTTTATGGGGTCTTCTCTGAGCAAATACTCATGGAGCGCTTCCCTCTGCAATGTGGTAAATGGAACTTCAAATGGAGTCTGGGCAAGTTCTTGAAAATCTGTTGCATAGGAACCAGTTCATATCTAACCATAGTGGCTTGCTGCCTTGGCAGTTTCTTTTATGGCACAAGCAAATATGAGAGAGTGCTTCCAAACCAGGTTTTCACTTTCTTTCATTTGCTATTGCCTCAAAGTTATATCCTTGATTTTTCCAAATCAACAAACATATGGCATGTTTTGGGGATCCATTTAGGGCATTGGGGAGCTGGTGGACATTATTCTGAAATTCTACCACTTTGTGATATCTTTTTAAATTTTTTTTTAATGTTTTATTTATTGAGAGACAGAGAGAGACAGAGCATGAGCGGGGGATGGGCAGACAGAGAGGGAGATAGATTCTAAACAGGCTCTAGGCCCTGAGCTGTCAGCACAGAGCCCTACGCGCGGCTCGGACCCATAAATCATGAGATCATGACCTAAGCCGAAGCTGGACGCTTAACCAATTGAGCCACCTAGGCACCCCTACTTTGTGATATTTTTAATGCAAGTGGGATCCACCAGGAAGGAGCTGTTTAGAGGATGGTGAGTCAGGTTTTGCACTTGTCCTGTCAAGATGCTGATAGGATCCAGAAAGTATTTGAATATGAAGGTCTGAAGCTCGAGAAGGAAATAAAGCTGAAGATGGACATATAGAAACCTCACTGAGACAATAGTTGAAAACACAGCAGGAAAACCCCCTTAAAAACATTCAAATATGTTTTTAAATGAAGAAATAAATTTTCTCAGAAGGATAAACATCTGGTACTTAGCAGCCTCAGTGTCACCAAGAACTGGTTAGAAATTTAGAGTCTCAGGCCCCACTCTGGACTTAATGAATTTGAATTTGTGCTTCAGCAAGATGCCACATTATTTATAAGTACATTCAACTTGGAGAAGTGCTGAAGTACACCAAGAAGAAGGGCAAGGACAGGAGCTGGAGGAACCTCTGCATTTATAAGGCCAACACACAGGAGACCAGAGAGGGGGACCATGAGGAATCAGAAGCTGAAAATGTCAGAAGGGTCATTGCCAACAAGCAGGTGGATGGAACATTTGTCTAAACAGAATTCTACTTAGGTAATGGGGTGGGATGAGGATGAAAGTAACCAATGTCTTTTAGTTTTTAGTGTTTTTGTTTTTAGCAACTCCAGATTTTCTAGACAATATTAACAGCATTCCCTTTCTCTGCTCCTCTGACCTCCATGCCCTGAAAGGAGAAAAGATCCAGACATCTGGACTCTTCTTACCTCTTAGGATGGCAAATTGCTTTTTGTATGTGAGTGATTTCGGCTAAGTGAAGAGAATTTAGAAATGGGAGTAAATGGCCCTGCAAATAATCTTTATGGTTTAATGGTAACAGGCAAAAAGAAAAAAAAAAACAAAAAACAAAAAACAAGGAATAGGCTGGATTGGACCTGAGGGGCAACAGCTCAGTAGGGGAGTAATGTCACAGCTGGAGATGAGATTGCCCAGGACTGAAGGAGGGGGTGAAAGTTCTAGGCATCAGAGCCATCTGCATAGTCTCTGTGGCATCACCGCAGTGCTGAGCTCTGCTGGGGGGCATGGCTGTGGGTGTGGAGGTCAGCACCAGAGCTGGCTACCTTCAAATGCTTCACCCTCAACAAAGGCTGGGAACCAAGCCACTCCTTTTTTCCTGAATTATAGAAGTCCAGGGGCTTGTGCTTCCAAAGTGGGGCAAAGGAGGAGGGTAGGGAAAGTGCCGATAATTGACTGACATTGTATGTAATTAGGAAACAGAACAAATGTGATGCCCTTTTCATTTCCTTTACCCTCTATTGCCAGAGTTGCTTCATTTCAGAGAGACTTTATTGAAAATGGTGTCTAATAGGTTACGATTATGTTTTCTTGAATTTCCCATTTCCTGACTCTGTCAGATACTTATTAAAGGAAAAACAAGCATAAGGGTAGAAAATGCAGATGAGCCTGGAGACTCAGTTCTAACACCATCTCTATTTCGTAACAGCCATATGACATTGGGCAAGTCATTGACTTTCTCTGGGCCTCAGTTTCCACTTCTGTAATATGAAGAGATGAGATGAGATGATTCCTCACTGTTTTCCAGCTCTGGCCCCCACAATCAATGATGTGTAACAAAGACAGTATATATTAAAATGTCCAAAAGTCTTGAAGATTAAGAACATGAATCACAAATACAGCAGCTACTAAATTTGTCAATTTAATCTTTTTGAAGTTTGTTACTGAACATTGTCCACAATATGGACAGCCAGGGAAGACAATTGGTAAGAGGGAGGCAGACTGAAAAGAGGTCACTAACTCCTAACACACAAGACGGAGATCCAGTCTTCCCAATCAGTGTGGCTTGACAGAGCCTCCTCTGGCTAAAACTTACCTCCTCCCACATGCTCACGACAGTGTCCTTGTATATTAGGCTGCCTGTTGCTCTTAAAGGCTGAACCTGCATGAAGAGCCCCCTGTGTTGTCAATCTTCACATCTGCCCTATAGGTTTTAGCTAAAAAACTTGACCTAACATTTCCCCTCTCCTCCCCCTTTCCCACTCTTTAGGTTCACCTATTATGTGCTAATAGCATCCTTGACTTACTATCACAGCAGTTATCATAGAGACTGGTTTGTCTGGTTATTTAATGTCCATTTTTACTACACTGCCTGTTTTGTTACCCCTCTATTTCCAGCACATGGCATATGGTATGCATTCAATAAATATTAATTGGGGGCGCCTGGGTGGCGCAGTCGGTTAAGCGTCCGACTTCAGCCAGGTCACGATCTCGCGGTCCGGGAGTTCGAGACCCGCGTCAGGCCTTGGGCAGATGGCTCAGAGCCTGGAGCCTGTTTCCGATTCTGTGTCTCCCTCTCTCTCTGCCCCTCCCCCGTTCATGCTCTGTCTCTCTCTGTCCTAAAAATAAATAAAACGTTGGAAAAAAAAATTTAAAAAAATAAAATAAATAAATAAATAAATAAATAAATAAATAAATATTAATTGAAGGAAAAGTTAATTAATGTATTTCATCTTGCTTATGAGAAGATGAAGTCTCATTAAGGAAGTCAAATCGCTAACAAGTGAGATAACAAAATCATGGATGCGTTCTCACTGGCTCCACAGCATACCCATCGTCCACTTTGGGTGGCCTCCTCGTGTCTCTCCTGGACTTCAGCCTCCTGGCAGTAGCTCTGGTGCAGGAGGAAGTGATGAGGGAGAAGCAGACGCAGAGCTGAGGGTATATTGCCGCACACCCGGTCCCTCCTCACTTGCCCTTTCTCCGCGTGCTTGCCAGTGCTCGGTATATACTTTATGAATATGAACTCGGAACCTGCTTGAAAGAAGTCTGCCTGTTTGCAGAAGGTCTTACATATATGGCCCTTGCCCTCATGTGGAGGAGCATAGTGAAATATTCAGAACCATGACCTCTCCTCTCTCATTCACCTTCATCTGTATCTTGGATGCCAGTATGCAAACACTCAAATTAGAAATACATGGTATTTGTATTTCTCCAGTGGACTCGATGTGGGATCATCTCTCATCCTTAATGCAGCAATTTTATCTCTGGCCCAGATACTTGGGTTATATAATCTGAGGTCAGCCCTTGATCCACCATGCCAAGCTGTAGGTCCATTTCCAGAGCCCAGGTGTCCTTTGCTCCATTCCTTTGTCTTGCCCAGAGCTACACTCCTCAACATGTCCACTCCATCTGCTGTATCTGCCTACCTCCCCCACTCTTCCATGCCCACAGCTCCCTCTCACTGAATTATTTCCTTAAAATCCATTAGGCTTAATACCTCTGATTTAAGATAAGCAGAATAAACACAGTCCTGCCCAAATGGAAATTACTTCCATTTGAAGAACTATCTTTCTTCACCTTATAATGTCATCAAAGCAAGTTCTCAAAATCTGAATGGCTCAAAGTACTTTTTAATGAGTCTTTTACTTGTTTGTTCTATTTATCACAACACAGAGAAAATACATCCTCAAAAGAATTTCCTCAGCCTCTGTTCACAGTTTTTTGACTTAAAAAAAAAAAAAGCCTAACTTTCCCCAAACCAGCCCACAGTGCAGAGAATGTGTGTGGAGTCTGAAAGTTTGCCCACATGGAACACACAGTTAAAGCCTGACTCGGCATCTTTCCTTCTTCTCCAGTTGCCACCGGCATTCTCCAGTTTTCTATCAGAGCGCGACTAAAATGGGTCTCCCCTACCAGGGTGATGGACTGAACCACAGCTGTGTGCTCCCTGCCTGGTCATCCGGTGCCCTCTGCAGGAGGACTCTATTTTGGCTTTGTTGTATCCAGAATGCTTTTACAGTCTTTACAAAGCCAGAGCTTGATCTTGTGACACTGTGCATATTACCTGTAATTACCCCCACAAATTCCCATCCGTTTAAAGTTGGAGATTTGTTTTCATGCTACTGAATTTCACACACACAAAAAAATCTATCTACATTAAAAACCTCTGGTGCTTGAAAGAGTTTCAAATTTGGAGGGAAGGTCTGATACAGATATTAGTATTCCGATTTTAATTTACTTCAAAAATTTCTTGGCATATAAAACCAAATCCCTTTTTGTTTTTCCTTTGTTCTGGATCCCTACCATATATTTTAGTCTGTATTTTGATTTGATCCTTCATACTGCAAGGAAAACATTTCGAGCAGGCTGAGATGAAGAGCAGAAAGCATTGTCGTGAGAAACGAGCTGGGTTCTAGGCCTAATTTTCTGTTATTTACTGTAATGCCTTGAAAAGCCATTTCACCCCTCTGGTCTTTAGTGTTATCTTTTGTAAAATTAAAGGGTTGACCAGTATGATTCCCAAGTTTTCTTCCGGCTCTGAAAATTAATCACCTTATGCATACACCTGGGTCACCCTTCTCTGCTAATATTTATCGCCTTTCTAAAAGGTCATATAAATTAGTTTTATTTCCTACCTTATCTTTTGTGCCTTTTAATGGCCTCTGTTGCATTAGCTATATCCTTTAAACAGACATTGATGATTTTACACTAGATCTTTTGAGAAAAAAAATGACACAGTCATTGTGGTCATGGTTTTAAATTTTAAGAGTGGTTTCTTTTCTTTTCTTTTCTTTTCTTTCTTTTCTTTTTTTTTCTTTTTTCTTTTTTTTTTCTTTTTTTTTTTTTTTTTTTGTATATGTATTTCGAGAGAGACAAGAGACAGAGACAGCATGAGTAGAGGAGGGGCAGAGAGAGAGGGAGACAGAGAATCCCAAGCAGGCTCCACTGCCAGCACAGAGCCCAGTGCAGGGCTTGAACCCATGAAACCCCAAGATCATGACCTGAGCTGCAACTAAGAGTCAGATGCTTAACCAACTGAGCCACCCAGGTGCCCAAGAGTGTTTTCTTTCCAAATTATTTTTAAATTCAATGTTTCTTCACTCTGTAGATTCTTTGGTTTCCAGCATCAGTGTTTTAGCCAGGGATAATAGTTAATAATCTCTATCATCCAACAATAAACTTATTGAGTAAGTACCTACTATGAGTCAGGTATTCTGCTATGTGCTACAAATACAAAAACAGACAAACCCTGGACCTTGTAAACTAAGGCTAAGAGAAGATGTTCCTATATGTCTAGAAGTTAATGCGCTCCTGCCAACTCCTCACCATTCCTGCTGTGTCCCAAAACTGACTTCAGGGAAATCATACTGAAAAGCCACTGACATGAACAAATAATCTAAGGCAGAGGAACATGATCTTCATACACTGAATATGGCTTCTGCTGTGTACATGGTTGGCAAATGAACTTAATTCTACCAATTGCCTCAGCTTCTCTATCTGTAAAAAAAAAAAAAAAAATTGTAGACTTGGGACAGTGATTGGAATTCATGATTCTAAGATTTCACTTTCTTATAGGCCTGTGGTTTAGATATCAAGTTCAATTGTATAATGCCTTCGGGGCGCCTGGGTGGCGCAGTCGGTTAAGCGTCCGACTTCAGCCAGGTCATGATCTCATGGTCCGTGAGTTCGAGCCCCGCGTCGGGCTCTGGGCTGATGGCTCAGAGCCTGGAGCCTGTTTCCGATTCTGTGTCTCCCTCTCTCTCTGCCCCTCTCCCGTTCATGCTCTGTCTCTCTCTGTGCCAAAAATAAATAAACGTTGAAAAAAAAAATTTAAAAAAAATTGTATAATGCCTTCAATAATTAAGACTCGGGACTTTACTTCTTCATAAAGACTAGCAGAAATGAAGCAAAATCCATGGAATCTTCCACTGTAAGAAAACTTCCATTGTAGGAAAGCTTCCATTGGAGGAAAACTAAATATCTATCCCAGTCATTCTATTTATCTATGGCAGTAGACTAACGGGTCAAGGCCACAAGACCAGTGGAATAAAAACTCACTTTAAAACAGGGGCACCGGGGCACCTGGGTGGCGCAGTCGGTTAAGCATCCGACTTCAGCCAGGTCACGATCTCGCGGTCCTGAGTTCGAGCCCCGCGTCGGGCTCTGGGCTGATGGCTCGGAGCCTGGAGCCTGTTTCCGATTCTGTGTCTCCCTCTCTCTCTGCCCCTCCCCCGTTCATGCTCTGTCTCTCTCTGTGCCAAAAATAAATAAACGTTGGAAAAAAAAATTAAAAAAAATAAAATTGTATAATGCCTTCAATAATTAAGACTCGGGACTTTACTTCTTCATAAAGACTAGCAGAAATGAAGCAAAATCCATGGAATCTTCCACTGTAAGAAAACTTCCATTGTAGGAAAGCTTCCATTGGAGGAAAACTAAATATCTATCCAGTCATTCTATTTATCTATGGCAGTAGACTAACGGGTCAAGGCCACAAGACCAGTGGAATAAAAACTCACTTTAAAACAGGGGCACCGGGGCACCTGGGTGGCGCAGTCGGTTAAGCGTCCGACTTCAGCCAGGTCACGATCTCGCGGTCCGTGAGTTCGAGCCCCGCGTCGGGCTCTGGGCTGATGGCTCGGAGCCTGGAGCCTGTTTCCGATTCTGTGTCTCCCTCTCTCTCTGCCCCTCCCCCGTTCATGCTTTGTCTCTCTCTGTCCCAAAAATAAATAAAAAACGTTGAAAAAAAAATTTTTTTTTAAATAAACAGGGGCACCTACATTCAAAAATAAATCTCATCTCTGGATGATTGTTATTATCTTTCAAAATAAATGTGAAATAAAGTTGAAAAAATTCTTCACCAGAAGACCTGCACTATGAGAAATGTTAAAGGAAGTCCTTTGGACAGAGAATGATACCAGTTGGAAATACGGATCTCCACAAAGGAATAAAGAGCTTTACATGGATGCAAATTTCATTAACTGGTGTTCCAGCCTCAGCAGATCAGAGGCAGCAAGTGAAGAAATGGAGAGTAGAAGGTCTGGTAGAAACAGATACACTGATTATTCAGCTAATAACCCTACACCCAGGGAAGAAAACAAGAAAAAGAAAATTTATCAGAGGAGGAGAAAGAGGGGAGAAGAAATAATTTTAAAATTCTAATAATGCCAATGCATGTTGGCCATCTAGAAAAAAAATCAAATCAGATTCAAGATACCCTTTGCATAGGCAAGACAGTGAGATATGTCTGTAAGAAATCTGTGTCTAAATGGAGTAAAATAAAATTTCATTTCTAGACTAGTAAAAATTCTTTTATTTGGACCTTATACTACTTTCTGATAATGTCATGGCTACAGTTGGGTCCTGGTTGGCAGAAACTCTGCCTTCTGCCTCTGGACACCCCCTTCTGTTTTCCCTCTGGGTACGTGCTTTAAGCATGGCACACCCAGAACACATGTGCTCTGATTGAATCTTTGATGCATTCATTTATAAATTTTCAGCTAAAATTCAGTCCTCCTGCCAGGCTTATTTAGCAACCCCTTTTGAAAGGATTTAGCCACCCCTTTTGAAAGGTTAAGCTGAAGAAACCCTAGCACTTGTCTATTTTTAAATACCATGAAGTTTTAAAAGTGAAGTTAATTTTGCCTCTTGTCACATGGTTATGCTGAGGAGTCAGGAAGACTTTTTCTGATTGCTCTACAGCAAATATCCTTCTAGTCTCTTAGATATGCCCCCATTAGCTGTTGAACATTCTTTTGTGATTCCTACATTAGTAATCTTTATCCTCACTTTGAAACTATAGGCCTGAACACAAACCAGACTGCAAATCACGGTAGTCCAGAGGCCACTGACCTAACATGTGGCTCCAGCCACAGAATCCCATTTAGCTGTCCCGGCCAGGAGTACCTGTTGGCCAGCGGTTGTATACTAAGAAAAATCCCTCCACATTCTTCCAAAGTCTAAATTGTACATTCCCATTCAGAACTGTTGGAAATTCACACAAGCAAAACAGATTTTGGTTGTAATTTGGCAGAACTGATTAAGGTTACACATGGCCAGGTTCATGGGTATTCAATCTGTGCAGCCACACAGGCCACCCCTCCCCCCCCCCGCCCCCCGCACACAGAAGGGCCCTGGGCTTGCTTTAATGCTCTGCTGTCACTGTCATGAAGTACTTAGTAATTCTGGTTTTGAACTTGTGTGATGTCAGCTGGCACAATGGAATGTGCGTGTGAGCAGAGGCGATCCACTCACCAAGCATGTCCATTACTCCTCACCTTCCCCTCCACATAGGGCATCACAGTGTTCCATGAACACAGAAGTCTGGGACCCACAATGCGAAGGACTTCAGCAAGACTCAAAGAAAGTGCAAGATAAGTGTGTTCTGTCTAAATGGGAGCACTGAGAGCCCTGGGAGGTCATCCTTTTCTTTTACCATAATTTCTTCTAATGCAGCTAGAAGCCACTGGTGTTCTAAGAAACACAAATGACCAAGAAATCCTATAATATCCTTTCTTACTCATGTTACTTAGCCAACCACTTACTGTGCATATTTGGCATAGAAGAAAAAGGAAAAATAAGACAATCCATAAGCCCCTTTTCCTTTCAGTTCTTATTTACTCATCAGCAAGCCAAAGGCAGAGGGTGTTGGTTGAATGTGCATGAATCATGAAGTGAAATAAAAACAATTGAAGTACCTTTGTTCAGTATTTCCACTGTTATGGGAAGAACAAAATACATATGCATGTATGAGGCACAAAATATGCATTGTGTAATTTCAGTACAAGTTATATTTGCACTTGATACAATTACATTTGTTCTGATGGTTGCACTTACAATTTGCATTGCACAATATAAAGAGGAATGATAAAATTCATTTTGGTAATTAAGATCTTAAATTGTTCTTTACTTTAGAACGACAACTTAAATAGCAAATTAAAAAACACCATGACAAGTCAAGCGAGAGATTGCAGAATAAAGGAAAAGGCATTTTTGTACCTTTAATGGCACCCTTTTCCTGATTCTTAGACCCACATTTTCATTTAGCTTGGGCACTGCAAATTGTGTAGCCAGCCTCGACAGGAAAAGCAGAAAAAATGATGAGAAAGTCAAACTTGAACCAGTGACAGGAAAATATTTAAATGACTATTTCTTCAGGAAGTTACCAAAAAAAAAAGTGTTATAGTTACTCATTCCGAAGGAATGGTATACTAAAAAGTTCCCCATTATCTGCATCAGTTAAACAGAGCACCTTTATTTCTAACGCATTTGTCAATCCGAAGTCTGCAGTAACAATGAGCGCTACACTAGGGGGCAGCAGCTACCGCCTGCCAGCCCTCTGGGCTTCCACAGCCCAGGATTCCTGATTCCTTACTTGAAGAGACTGGGGGAATGAAGAGATACTGACCACCTAAGAAGTCTGTTGTTTATCTCTATGTTGGTTTGCTCTGCTGCATTGTTTCTGAAAGACGATGGGCTTCTTACACGGACTTGAGGTGTTTCTTTGCCAAAAATGAAGTAGCAGTGAACATGTTTTTATCTGTTCACACTCTGTGACTCATTTCTAAAGTGAGAAGTAACAGTCTGAAAGATCATTTTAAACTTAGTTTCTCTGTACAACTTGGTAGTAATTGGACATTTTTATCTACTATGGATTTGATCAAAAGGAAAAATTCATTTCACTGAGCCCATGTAGCAGCTATCAAGTGATAACAATTTGTAATCATGAAGCATGTACAGATTTCAGAGGCAAACTGCCAAGCCAAAAGTTTAGAAAACCACTTACAAAATCTACACTCAGTCACTCAACTTGGCTGGAATTGTTGAGGAGTCAGAATGTCCTGAACAGAACAAGAAACTAAAAGTCCATCTTTTAAAGGAAAAAATTTGCAAAGATCACTATATTTGCCAACAAATGGAAAGCCATTCAGTTAGCATTAAGGTGAGAAAAGCATTGCCCTACAGATAAGCTGGCTCAAACATAGCTTGCAGTATTGTATTCACTGGCTGCCACAAGATTTTCTAAATGAAAATTTTATAAAAAGTGGATTGAAAGTTCTATGAAACAATAGGTTAAGAAACCACTGTTGTGAATTTGACTCTCTGGAAAGACTTAAATTTTAAAGAGTTCCTTTTATCCCAGCTTATCACAAACGTCCAGGGCAGTGCTTCTCAATAGAGGCAGTTCTATCCAGTAGGGGCATTTAGTACTTTGCAGGGGTATTTCTGGTGGTCCCAGGGAATGGAGGCACTACGTCCTTTTAGTATAGTTGGAGAGTCAGGGACAATAACTCCTACAATGCTTATGTCCTGCCTTAATTTTACAGATGAAAATCTTCTGTTTCTTAGAAACTAAGTCTGTTTTACGTATGAGCACAAATCACTTGTAGCATGGTTTTAATAAAATTCAGTGTTCTGGAATATAAGTACCAGGTAAGTCAAGGGAAAATTGTGCTTTATTTCAGAACTTGACCAAGAGTTGTAACCATCTCTGAGGATCGTGGCACCAGCAGCACCTGGTAGACCCGAGTCACCAATAGAACACACTGGCAACAGTCCTCCTTTGTAGCTCTTGACTCATGGTGGTTCTAAGTGCTTGTTTAAATATACCTTTTTCAGGCACCTGGGTGGCTCAGTCAGTTAAGTGACTGAATCTTGATTTCAGCTCATGTCTCATGGTTCCTGAGTTCAAGCCCCACCTCGGGCTCTGCACTGACAGTGCAGAGACTGCTTAGGATTCCCCCCCCCCGTGCCCCTCCCCTTCTTGTGTGCGTGCGCGCGCTCTCTCTCTCTCTCAAATGTAAATAAACATTTAAAAAATGCAAACTGGTGCAGCCACTCTGGAAAACAGCGTGGAGGTTCCTCAAAAAATTAAAAATAGACCTACCCTATGACCTAGCAATAGCGCTGCTAGGAATTTACCCAAGGGATACAGGAGTACTGATGCATAGGGGCACTTGTACCCCAATGTTTATAGCAGCACTCTCAACAATAGGCAAATTGTGGAAAAAGCCTAAATGTCCATCAACTGATGAATGGATAAAGAAATTGTGGTTTATATACACAATGGAGTACTACGTGGCAATGAGAAAGAATGAAATATGGCCCTTTGTAGCAACGTGGATGGAACTGGAGAGTGTGAAGCTAAGTGAAATAAGCCATACAGAGAAAGACAGATACCATATGTTTTCACTCTTATGTGGATCCTGATAAACTTAACAGAAACCCATGAGGGAGGGGAAGGAAAAAAAAAAAAAAAAGAGGTTAGAGTGGGAGAGAGCCAAAGCATAAGAGACTCTTAAAAACTGAGAACAAACTGAGGGCTGATGGGGGGTGGGAGGGAAGGGAGGGTGGGTGATGGGTATTGAAGAGGGCACCTTTTGGGATGAGCACTGGGTGTTGTATGGAAACCAATTTGACAATAAATTTCATATATTAAAAAATAAATAAATAAATAAAATCCAAATAGAAATTTAAAAATAAATAAATAAATAAATAAATAAATAAATAAATAAATAAAAATAAAAATGTCATATCTAAAAAGAAGAATCAAGTTGAAGATTTTCCTGCATCGCTTAAATTCCAGCGTACTCATAATCAGTGTAGGCATATGACCACCTCATTATGTTTTTAAGTATAGCTGTATCTATGCATTTCCATATTTAAATATATATTTCTTTCCTTTCATTTTTCCTTTGTATTGCAGTTAAGGCATTGTGTGTGTGTGTGTGTGTGTGTGTGTGTGTGTGTGTGTGTGTGTGTGTAATTTTAATTATGTGTCTTATAGACTATATTTTCTATGGATTTCATTTCAGAGTAGTAAAGGAACAAAACAAAATATTTGTCATAAAAGGGGCTTTTGGTCTCATACGTTCAAAAGCCAAGGCTCTAGGGGTTTTCCTCCCACATGCAGCTACCTCACCATTCCTTTTCCCCACCCTATTCCTGCCACTTGCACAGAAGGAAATGGGCAGTAACAAGAAATGGTTAGTAGCTAGCCTGTGATGAAAATTTTATTCTATTAGAATTAACTAAATAGGCAGTTGAAAGTTGAGCATTCTTATACGATATGGATATAAATATAGCATCGTCAAAAGTACATATTGTTTCATTCAGGAAGTATTACTAAATACTGTACTAGGTGTAAAGCATTTTGCTAATAAACAGACTGTGTCCAAATAGCCCCCAAATCATTGCTACCCTAAGGAAAATCTCTTTCTGGAAACAAATCAATTGGGCTTTAAAAAAAATTTTTTTTTAATGTGTATTTATTTTTGAGAGAGAGACAGAGTGGGAACAGGGAGGGGCAGAGAAAGAAGGGGACACAATCCAAAGCAGGTTCCAGGCTGTCTAGCTGTCAGCACAGAGCCCAACAGGGCTCAAACTCACAGACGGTGAGATCATAAAAACCTGAGCCGAAGTCAGATGCTTAACTGACTGAGCCACCTAGGTGTCCCCCAACAGGGATTTAAAAAGGATATTACAATAGGTTGCAAAGCAATTGATTGGGTAAAATTTTTAACTGGATATTTTGGAAACATTTTAGTATGTATCCATCCATTATAGGCAGGTTAGGTCCCAATAAACCAAATCAGAATAGAATTGCAAGAAAAAAAATCAAGCTAAATCTTAAAAAATACCACATGATAAGAGATAGAGCAAATTTTTAAAAAAGTTAAAATATGATAAAAGGGTGAGACTCTTATTATATTTGACCCAAATATACATTTTTTTTAAGAATTAGAATTACATGACTGTGAGATTAGTGTATTTTTTAAAGCTCTTTTGTATGGCTGCAACAAAACTCTTTATAGTAAATTTAGTAATAGAAAGAAATAGTCCTTTGTAATTATTAGAAGCAAATGTTATTAAGGAGCTTTCTTCTTTCCTCTGGCTGATTGCTAAAATCAAGTGTGGAATAGACAAAGGCAACAGGCTATCTGACTAGGAGCAAGTCACCTGACTTCTCAGTGCCTAGGGTTCCTTATATTGTAGCACCGTATTAAATGAATTAGTACATATTATGTGCTTAGAACAGTGCCCAACATTTATAGTAAGAGGCACCTAGCAGACAGCATAATCATTATCTCTTTTCCAAAACCAGAAACAAAGGCTGTTAGTGGAAACATCTGCTTAATTTAGGAAGGGCCATCTTGACCTGGCTAGACAGTCACGTGACATGACTTGCTTAGAACTTCAGGGCTCCAGATGTGAGAGATGCCAAAGAATCCAAATGTAATTTAGTGTTTGACAGCCGAGGAATCCTAGGGTGTTCCTGACTAAGCTGTATTCAGTTGTTCTAGTTAGAAAAATAGAAAATCTGTGCAGATTTCAATTTCGAGTTTGTTATCCAGCAACAGATTGAAGTTCCTGAAGAAATTCTGAATTATCTCATAAGTGAAGCAACTTCCTGATTGGTGTCTGTAGACTCTGAGCCCAGTGAACCCGAGAACTCGTGATCCTCTGACCCAGAAAAAAGAAAAAGAAAAAAAAAACCTCACGTGAGAACTGATTAGGTGGCAAGACACCAGGAAAACTAGTTTTACAACCTATCAGGTGGCTAAAGGTTGGTGGAATTGTGGGGTGGGGGGAGCAGGAAAGGCAGAGCCACTGCACTTCACAGGGGGCATCTTCTCAGAATACACTGCATGGGGATAGGTTCCGGGTCTCTGGGCAGCTCTGCAGCCCCAGAAAGGGCCAAATGCAGCTGGGGCATGCCTATTACACCGGCTGGAAGCTGCGTCCGTCTTCCCACAGCATCGCATAACTACCAAACCACCCAGGAAGAAATGCAAAGATTTTAGATTATGTCATTTAGTCCTCAGAACTATCCTATCTCCCTAAATCTGTCCCCTTTAGGGATAGGGAAGGGAAACATAGATTTAGACAAGTAACACTTAAGGTCACAATGCTGATAACTGACACTCACACCAGGCTGCCTCACTCTAAATCCCACGCTCCCGACCTCTATGCTAGACTACCTCCATGGAACCAATTATGATAAATGTTTAGTGTTTTAACACTCAGGAGGCTCCAAACCCTCGTGGGCCTCTCCATGACAGCACCATACTCTCCATCATGTAGATAAGGAAACAGACAAAACGATGTGTAACTGATTTTCCCAAATTTACACAATTAGCTAGTGGAGGCATCCCTGGTCTTTAAATCTAAGTAGAATTTACAGGTAGAGTGTTCAGAAAGAATGGGATAAGCTATGTTGAGCACCCCACGGAAGAGGAAAGATTCTGAGGTCAGGACCTCAGTCTATTCTTGTCTTTGCTATCTCCCCAGACAATGCTTTTACATGAATAGAATTAGAATTATCATCTAATTCTGCATCCTGATGACTGTATCTGTACATTTGAGGGCTCTACTCCCTTTCTCTAGATGGTATGTAGGACTTGTATAATCTGGTAATGTCTTTTCTGTTGAAGATGAGTTTTCAAGAGAGCACTTTTAGATTTAAGCAATATCCTTAAAGTAACGTGTCAATACCCTATGTAAGTCCCCCCTAGATTAATAAGCAAATACTAATCGTCCCGAATGCCAAGAGCTAGAGGACCACCACAAGATGAGAACCTTCCTTCCCTCTGGAGGACAAACATCTCTGAATTTTGGAGAAAATGGCATTTCCAGGCTTACTCCATTACTTTTATCTAATAACCTGTTACTTATTACAGATTTCAGAAGGCCTGGTGAAGGGAAGGTAGCTGAATCAATAGGACATTGTTCTGTGTGAGAAAGGAAATAACCTGTTATAGATCTCTGTCAAAGATTACTCCCATGAGCTGGTCTTGAGACGCTGTGCTGCTGGGTCTCAAAACGCTGGCAGGCATCCTGAACAAGTTTTGTGAGCTTGGTGATACCTGCAATCATTTGGAGGAGGCCTCAAGACTAAAGGTAGAAGTGAGTTACTGGGATCAGTTACCTCACACCCATTGTACCACATTTTCCCCACTACAGAGGTACTGAATCTGTTCATCTAGAGAACTGGCTTTTGTTTTTGTTTTTTTCAGTTATAAAATAAAATGTTTAATCAATTAATCCCTTTAGGTTCAATTATAAAATTTATTTAACTTTCTCTACTTAATTTGTTGTCAATTTATAATAAAAATAGAGTATATTGTTGTCATGAGATAAAACTTCCTCAAGAATATTTTTGGGGCACCTGGGTGGCTCGGTCAGTTGAGTGTCCGACTCTTGATTTGGGCTCAGGTCATGATCTCAAGGTTCAGGGGATACAGCCCCATGTCAGGCTCCATGCTGACAGTTCAGAGCTTGCTTGAGATTCTTTCTCTACCTCTCTCTCTGCTCCTCCCCAGCACACACACACAGGCATTCACTCTTTCTCACTCAAAGTAAATAAATAAACTTAAAAAAATTTTTTTTCACTCCATGAAATAAAAGGTAACACTACTTTTTCCTCAACTACAGAATAAGCTGTCAGTACCACCAAATTTTACCTATTTCTGATAGTAGAAACAAAAAGTTTAGAAGGGCCATTAATTTTATGAGTGAATGAGTGATGGGTGAATGAATGAATTTTTAAAATACTTACTGAATGTGAGGCATGGTACTAGGTACTGGGAATACCCAGATTAATAATCAAATAAAGCCCAATAAGCCACACTGGACATCAATACAATCAATATAATTTCATGAGCAGGATTAAGAAAAGTAAGTATGGGGTGCCTGGCTGGCTCAGTCGATAGAGCATGAGACTCTTGATCTCAGGGTCATGAGTTTGAGCCCCATGGTGGGGGAGGGGTTACTTAAAAAAGAAGGAGGAGGAGGAGGAGGAAGGAGGAGGAGGAGGAAGAGGAGGAGGAGGAGAAATGCACGTATATCAGAAGTATCCTAAATGGAGACTTTTGGGAAAAAATCAAAAATACTAATTAGCAGGCTTTTTTTTTTCCCCTATTCTGGCTTAATCACTTTGTCCTCTGTGTGAGCTAGAGTGCACATATTCTCCCACTGGGAGAGGAGAGGGGTATCATACACTCCAAACCACCCAAACGTGCCTTGGGCAGAAACTGTTATTGTTAAGACAAATCACATACAATTTATTGTAGACCTAGACCAAAATTGAATGAAAAAGATTCCTGAAACATGGCCTTGGATGCCTGATAATAGTGCTTTGGAGCTTGACAGATGTAAAGTTGAGCAATTCACATTTACCTCTGCCAAAATACATATTTCCTAACAGCCAGAAAGATAAAATGACTGAAGCCATGAATGTGAGGAGGGGAATTTTGAGTATTAAAATTTTGAGATGTCTTGCAGACTGATGCCAAATCCTGTGAGGAAAACCAGCACATCAGGGTTCTGACCACAGCCAACTCTCCAGGAAAGGAAAACTAGCCTCCATAGGCAGGTGTCAGAGTTTACTGGTGATAAAGGGATAAAACGACACTGACTTTCAAAGTGGCCACGACCATGACAAACCAACTCATCAAGCCTGATAACCAGTTCCCTGAAATTGGGCAACCTGGGGATTTCTAGCCAGGTCAACTGTACAAGAATGAGCCCTCACTGACATGAAAATGAGGCGCACCAAACAACGAGGGTGCTCCAAACTACCACTCAGACAAATGGAATTGGGTAGTTTGGAGTGGCCCAGGCCTAATTTCTCAATCAGGAAAAGGTCAAGATGGTTATCTTTCTCTAAATTCAGGTAGGAAGTGCAGTCAGCCTGATTTCACAACAGAGAAGGCAAGCCCTCTGATCTGAGGTTATCTCCTATCATCCTCCTCCTTGCTCACTCTCTATGAGGCATGCTGGCCTCCTTGCTGTCCCTCAGACATGCTGCACGGGTTCCTAACTCAAGTCCCTTGTACTTGCTGCTCCCTGCCCCTGAATGCTCTCCCGCTCTCCCTCCAAGTTTCTTCGTGGCTCCCTCTCTCACTTCCTTCAAGCCTTTGCTGGAATTTTACCTTCTCAATGAGGTCTATTGTATTCATTTAATTTGGCTTCTATAACAAATTACCAAAAACATAGTGACTTAAAACAACACAAATTTATTATCTATCATTTTGTTGGTTGGAAGCTCAGTATGAGGAGCACTCAACTCAAATCATGGTGTTGGTGGTCTGTGCTCCTTCTGAAGGTTCTGGGGAGGATCCATTTACTACTCATTTGGGTTGTTGACAGAATTTAGGTCCTTGTGATTGTAGAAGTCCCTGTTTCCTTGCTGGCTTTCAGTTAAGGGCCTTTTCCCCACTTCTAGAGGCTTCTCACATCCTTTAGCATGGCCCCCTGCCTCCGTCTTCAAAGCCAGCAATGACAGGTTAAGTCCCTCTCCTACTTCAAGGCTTTCCTTTTTCTTCTTTTTTCTCTTTTCTTTCACTGAACCAGAAAAGACTCTCCACTTTTAATATTTTATGTGATTAGATTGGGCATACCTGGGTAATCCAGGATAATCTCATCATATTACATCTGCAAAGCTTCTTTTGCAATGAAAGGTAACATACTCACAGGATTCAGGGATTAGGGCATGAATATCTTTGGGGGGGGGATATTAACCATGTTTAAAATTAAGAGTTTTAAATTAAAATAACAATTTAGTAGAGTTATCCAGGAAGAGAACAAATAACTTTGTTTAAAAACCTAATTCAGGATTATCCACCTTTTCCTGTGATCAGTTTACCTAAAACAAAATGCAACATGTACCTCAAGTATTATATGTGTCAGTGACCATCCTTCCTAAGCCCAAGGCCTCTAATGAAAACTCCTCTGATCCCAACAGTTGATGCTGGGGGGCAGCTATGCTAGATATGTGTGATCTTTTCTCATAGAGCCAACTGGAGTAGGGAGGACACTTTACCCAAAGGGCCACCAGTCTAATGATTCTTTGACTTGAGTAAACAAGATCTAAAAATAATGGACAAACATGAGATAACTAATATTTTCCAAAATTTGTTGTTGTGTGCCAGGCTTGTATAGCTCCCTATTGACCTCTACTCTGTGAGCGAAATTTGCCCATATGTAATGCATACATGTGTGTCAATACTCACAATACCCTATGATGAAGGCACTCCTACTAAACCCAACAGATGAACCCAGATAGTCAATCTCCAAAGCCCACACTCCTCTTATTGCCTTCTAACTGGGATGGAATGATCCCAGAGAAGTCAAATATATTTTTTTTAATGAAAACTTCCTTCTTCCTTCCTTTCTTAATGACAGGAAGTATATATGTGTATATTTTAAAATGTATGTAAATGTAATATTTTAAATATTATTTCAAATAAAGATACCCTAAATGTCATTCAAATGTTATGAATGACATTAATTCAGTAATACTGGCATTTGGATTAAAGCAGAACTACACTTAAAAAGTCACTGTTTTATACAAATGTCATAGATTTCTCTGGACTATAAAATTATAATAAAATTGATAAATGAATACACATGATCATTTCTCTAGAGATGGATTCTACTTAAGCTAGGTAGACACAAAATGAAATGGCCAATATTTACCCAATTTGGAAAGGTATTTAAGAAAGGTGTATTTAAAGATACTCATTAATTCTTAATTTGGGTTATAAATGTTGAGCGAGAAAACCTTATCACAAATCAGCAGGTACATGATATCTACATGACTTACCACTGGTGATACTAGCCTTAATCACTTGGGTAAAGTGGTGTTTGCCAGGTTTCTTCATTGTAAAGTTACGTATTTTTTTCTTTCCAAACTCTAACTTTGGATGTGAATCACTAAGTCCAGTCCACATCCAAGGAATGTTTTGTTTACTATTTATTTTGAAAACATTTCAAACTTCTGAGAAGGATACAAAGCAGTGTGATAAACCCACACATACATTTCATCTAGATTCATCACTGATAGCATTTCCCATATATACCTTATTAATTTCTTTCTCTTGCTCCATCTACAAAATACATATTACTGCTATTCAAATTATTATTCTTTTCACTGAACCATTCGCGGGTAAATCGTAGACAACGTAATCCTCTATCCCAAGAATTTCAGCATGTAGTCTAAGAACAAGGAGTGCTTCCATAACCCATAGTCAAGGAATTCTTTCATGATCAATGTAATGATCAATTTCAGGAACTTTAACATTAATGAAATACTGTTGTCGAATATGTAGCCCAGCATTTCTGCTTTTGTCTGTGATGGAGTATCTGGTACTAGCTCTCTTGTCTTAGCTATAAGATTAGACACAATGTCTGAGGCAAGTATTTTCAGACATTGGAGAATAAGCAACACAAGGCAGAGCAGGCAATGCAAGACTGCAATCCATCCCTGAAGGCAGGGAAATATAAGAGGTGAACCTCATGAAGAACATGATTCCCTGCCTGGGGAAAATTTCCTGATTGCAGTGTAGTGATCTGGAATCCAAGCAGAGAAGGGCAGTCCCTCTGAGCTGCAGAGGAAAAGATCAGAGTCTGGGACAAATGAAGCACTGGAATCTGAAAGGCAAGGCCCCCGAGAGGCAGGAGCTTTGCAATTTATATAAATATAATCATGAGTTAATACTGATACTTCAAATTCTGATCCAGTATCATTAGGCTTTCCCTGGTCTTCTCCTATTTCATATCTCTGGCTCTCTTCTAGAAACTCAGCGTGAGAGCAGACTGGCAAGGTGAGTCACCATTGTCACTGTCAAGCCTCCTGGCTGAGGAAAAGCTTGCCAGCAGTAAAGTGAGCAGAAGGAGGGACGTGGAGGAACAACACTGTGTGAAACTCTGAGAACTAATAACATAAAACTAAAAAAATAATGGATTTGGTGAGAGACTGCACCCAACATCAACAGAAATTTAGGGGGTAGACAATAGCATACTTGCCTCCTGAGAGCTCCAACCATTATATTCTGTAACCAAAATGCCAAGTTATTTAACTGTAGTTTTATTTTTCAATCAATTAAATAATGACCTCTCACTGCAGCCTCTTCATTCCTAAGCTCTTTATGTTGATTCATTTCTTGGTTGTCTGGTGTCCATCTTTCAGTAGTTCTTTCGAGGAGGGCTCATGGGTTTGTTTTCCCTTGAGTCAATGATTCTCAACCTTGGCTGCCTATTGCAATGACCTTGAGAGGATGTGAGAAACTACTGACTTGGGCTATTATTCCAGACCAATTCAATCAGGTTCTCTAAGAGTATGATCCATGCAACAGTATTTTTTAAAAATCTCAGATGGTTCTAATGTGCAGAAAAGTGAATATTTCCAATCTCAGAGAAATTACATTAACATGCTCTCCTGGGAGAGGTGGGGGAGAAAAAAGGCCAAAGGAAGCTGTAAACAAGGGTCAAGGGAATCACCTGGGTTGAGTGAGAATCACTACTTTATTCCTTCAGATTTGAGAATTTGTTGTCTCTATACTATAGACTCCTTGGGTGGGCCTTTAACAATTGTATCACACTTTTGTTTCCTCAGAATCTAAGATGTATGGGAATCACCTAAAAATCTGGCCACATACAGACTCTGATCAGTAGATATGAAATGGCACTGAGATTCTGCATTGCTCATAAGCTCCTAAGTGATACCAATGCTGCTGGTTCATGAATCACACTTCTGAATAGTAAAGGTATAAGCCTTACTCCTGTGTCTTCTGTACAGAATATTGCTATGGAAGAATCTAGAGTTATCTCAACTTAACTTTTCCCCCACTTTTGGGTGGCTGGATTCTTCTTCCTGGATGTCCATGTGATTCTCTTTTCAATCTTTGAAATCCAGATTTAGTTCTGTCACACGTATTAACAAAGTAGAGAATAAAGATTCCCACACTGACATTGCATTTGTTTCTGAGCTTTTGTTTGTTTTAGTGCCTGTGAGGCCCAAAACCACATCAGTTCCAACTCTTCCTGAGGATTTCCCATAGGATTGGCACAATACCTGGCCTGCATAGTAACTGAGATTTCTGTTTCCCCTTTCACACATTCATTCCTACAATAAAATAATCATCAGTTGACGTAACTGGAATTAGTTTGTTCCTTGCAACCAAATGAAATTTCTTAAAACAATTAGACCATAGATTTTAAAATATACAATATAAAAATAAAGATTGCATGAAATCCTATGTCAAAAAACAACATAAATGCAAAAAACAAAAACAAAAACAAAAACAAAACGTACTTACAATAATGGCTGGTAAGAAGGGGGTCAAGGGCAGAGAAGTTTTCCTAATTTCAATGTGTTTCTTAAAGGTCATGATTAATTGACATAATAAATAAGAAAAAAGATAATAAAGTTATAGTGTCAAAAAAGAAAGGGAAGAGAAACTAAAAGTTAAAATGTGATGCTAAAGGATTCTGAAAGACTTACAACCAATTAAAAGCTGAAAACTGAGAAATAAGAAAATCTTAAAGAAACAATAAGGCAAGATTTTAAACCAGGAGGATTATAAAAACTCGTAAGACAAAAGTACAACATCGGCTATAAAATAAGCTGAAGGAAGGTTAGAGAAAGAAAATAAAATTCAAAAGGAAACGAGAAGGTTAAAGTAGTTTCTAAAATTAAAATAAAAATGAAGTCAGTTCTAAAATAATTGTAAATGGATAAAACTCAAAATAAGAAAAGACTGAAAGCCAACAGCTTAATAAGGAAGATATAAAATAGGATATGAGATACTTGTTTACAACATGAGAGTGGGATTAAAGAGAAATATAATTAGATGATTTACATAAATATACCACCAGAATATTTATAAAATTAAAAGGTGGCAAGTTAGAGGAAAAGAGAAGAGAAAAACTGTTTTTGAAATGTAACAAGGAGTAAGAAGTCTTGATGCTTATTGTCTTTCCCCAAGAAACACTCTGCTGGTGAAGCAGTGGTGTCTTCAGGTGGAACCTTAGGGGACAGAGAGCAATGTGAGACCTTGGTCACGGAGGCTTCCCCTTTGCTCCCCTCAGCGAGTGCCAAAGGAGAGCCTCACCAGCAGTAATCAGAGAAGACAGATAGGAGGTATTAATACAGCAAACTCACAGCTGGATGGCACCAACGTGACCCAGGAGAAACTCCCTCGCCTGCCAGCTACGTTCCCTCCTGGATTATCTCCTCCAAATTTAGCCCACGTTCAGAGTCAGGGGAAACTACTTTCTCTAGATGAACCACCTACAAAGCATCAGGTGTCGGCAGCAGTCTTACGCCTCTAGACAATTGTTTAGGAACTGTGGTACGGCCCCCTGATAAAAAAAAAAAAAAAAGGAATTTATTTAATATATGTTTAGTGGGCATCTGCCCTGTCCCTAGTAGTTTGCTAGGTTCCAGGAATACAATGATGAGTTAGTAACAGAACTCCCTTAACAGAGATCCAGACTCACTGCACGGAAAGGATGGCAGAGCTTTAAAAAATAGTTTTGATGTGCTACCGCTGATGCAAATAGAAGGGCTGGCTCTGAGTAGGAGGGCCACCTTACCCTCTGCAGTGGTAGGAAGGGAAGTGAGGGTGTGGGAGGGTGTGGGTAGGTAAGTAGGAAGAGTAGAGAGTTTGGGGATATTATGCTGGATCGGCTGAATTCTCTTGATCAAGTGGGGGTTTTCCTGAGAGTCTGGAGGCAAGCAGAGGCCTTGAGGTAAATGGGAGACAGAGGTCTGGGAGGGTCATTAAAGAAACTCAAGAAGGAGCTAAGAACAAGTAAACAGTCTGACACACAGCAGCCAGGGCCAAGCGCCAAGTGGAGGCTGGAGGTGGTGCCAGCATGAGTGACGGGGGTGTGGGTGACCAGCTGTGGGAGACAAACACAATTACTTACAAGAAAATGTGAAGAGTCCCAGTGTGACAGGGTAATTTATTGAGACATTAATCTGTGTCTACTGTCATTGCATTTTCCCCTCTACCTATGTTCAAGAATGACTTCGGGGCTATTTGTGTCAGGGACGTTTGGGGTTAAATGCTTGAAGGAAAGCCTCCTGCCAGGCTTCTTCTAAAACAGAGGTCTTGAAGTGACCTTCTCCAGACTAATACTTTTACAGGTATGCCTCATTTGTAATGAACAGTGTTTCTGAAGTTTTTAAAAAATAGTTGGAAACATTTGAAAGTAGATTTTACCTTAAAATGTAGATTCCAGCCTCTCCTGGAAAAACCGGATGACCTGGCAATGCTAGGCAGCATTTTCATCTGATAACAATTAGTTGGAACTGAGTAATGTCTGCCTCTTTTAAGAGGTTACAACCCCAGTTCCCTGGGGTCCCTTCGGTTCCCTATGGTCTTACACTTAGCCAACATGACTAATGTAGGTTAACTGCCTGTCTCTAGAACCTCTCTCAAGTTGGAGGGATGTTAGGAGGAAGAAGTAGAGGAAGAAGCATTAAGGCCTGTGGGGTCGCAGTTCTTCACTTTCCTTAGTGTGTCAAAGACACAGAGGAGAATGGGGACCCAATGCTCCTAAGGTGTAGCTCACCCATCCTTGGCAAAGATTCCTACCTAGAAAGACCCAGAGAAGCTAGGGATACCAGGCAGCATGCAGGGACATGACAGTTATCTAGGACAGTCTGAAAATAAAGGGGTTCTTCCTCTGTAATCATGGTATCCCAGGTCCTTGTGAAATCCCGAAGTGGGTAGGAGTAGGAGAGCTCACAGTGACAGGATTGTTTTCCACCAGCCTTTGGGGAGGTGGCTTGAAGTTTCAACTAATGACAGAAAACAAGAACACACATTACTTCTTGCACACACACACACGTTTGTAAAATAAGATTTTAAACACCCAAGTGGAGATTTAAAGAAAGGGCTAAGAGAACAGAAAGCAAAGGAGTGGGTGAGGTTAAGTTTTGACTACCATAGTTTTGGAAGTTTTCACAGAGGAGATTTAATTTGAGCTGTGTGTTGAAGCATGAGTAGGAGGCCTCCAAATAAAGGCTATTCTACTCAAAGACAAACATTTGAGAGTAGAAAGCATATTCGGGGACCCGTGGTAGTTGAGTGCAGCTAGGGCACTAGATGCCCATTTCTGGTTGGGGAAAACAGGAGAGGAGCTAGAATAAAGGGGGGTGAAACGAGAAGGGAAGGTTTAAGCCTTCATGCCTGCTTCCTGTAGTGGGGAGTCCCTGGTATAGGATTTCCTGGCAGTGTGGCCTGTGCATGGGGAAAGGAAGACTGGACAAAGGCCACTGAGCAGATTCTTGCAATAATGCAGGTGAGAGATGATAAAGCTTGGAACTAGAACAGTGATTGTGGGAATGGAGAGGAGGATTTGGATTTCAACAGCCATTTATTGAGTGCTTACTGTGTGCCAGGTATTGTGCTTGGTGCTGAGCACACACTGATAAATAGATGATACTAGCTCTTGCCTTGAAGACGCTCATTCACCAAGGAACAAAGGTTACCACACCTGGAAGAGCCAGTGAAGAGCTAAAGCATCCGGGATCATCAAGCCCTAGTCATATGTGTTGTGTATTCCATCATGGGTGGAATTCAGAGGCTCTCACTCAGTTCTACACAGGTTCAAGAGCTATCTGAGAGCTGAGATACACCCTGTTTTGAAATTTACTCCTTCTACTACAGGGCTATTGTAGCTTGTTCTCTTTGACTCAGGAGATGGAGAAGTTATCAGAATATATTTTAATTTCAAAGAAGGTATTTCAGTTAAGCAAATAATTTTTTAACACAATAAATTGCAATCATTTAGAATAAGATTAAATTGAGATTAATTATCTTGTTAGGGGAACTCAATTAATGCTTTAATGCTGTATCTTAATGCTTTAATAACATATGTTATCATTTTGTTGTGACAAATTCAATCAGCTTCCAGACCACACTCTTTTCCCATTTACAATTATAGGACATTAACTGCCTTTGACTCCTTGCTGACATCTCCATGGCACACAGTACCTGGAACATAGCAGGTGCTTAGTAAGTGTTGGGAAAATGGATTCATAATATGAAAAGACACTTTGAGAGGGCCTGTGCTATGGTCTTTGGTGAGACAATCAAGCTAAAGCACTTGCCAGAGATGTTCACTCATTCATCCAGCAAATATTTATTGAGAATTGATACATGTTTATTTATAAAAGGCAAATAGTTACCTATTTACTGCCAGGTACCATTCTTGGCAATGGACAAACAGGAATGAACAAAACAAAGTCCCTGTTCATTCTAATGAGACAGACAAGCAATAAACAAATTACGTGTGTGTGTGTGTGTTGTGTGTAGACACATATACCAGTATGCACACACACTATGTCAGGGGTGATACACACTGTGGAAAAAAAAGTAGAATAAAAGTAAAGAATGCTAGGGGGAACTGGTATTTTATATATTGCCTTTGGGCTGCTCAGATAGGGCCTCTCTCAAGAAGTGGCATTTGAACAGAGATCTATAAAAAGGTGGGGGTTGGGGGGCTGGAATTAGCTATCCAGACATCTGGGGCTGAATGTTTAAGGCAGATGGATGAGCAAGTACAAATATTCTGGGTAAGGATCAAACTTACCCTCTTAGAAGGCTAGACAAGTATGGATCCAAAGGGGGTGGGAGAAGGGGAAAAGAAATAGGAGAAAGGATATGGGCACTGATGAGACAGGAGATGTAGTCCTTTCACCTGGCAAGTGCCAAGTGAAAAAGAATCCGGTGCAGAGGGGTATTGATCACTGGTTGTAGCAATAATAATCGATTGGCAAGTGCCTTACAACTTGTGAGGCTTTATTACAGGTTTTGAGCACCATGATGGGTGATGAATTTGTCAGTATGGATCACTGCTATATCCCCAATGCTTGGCACATAGTGAGAGCTCAATATAAATTTGTTGACTGCATATTTGACGTCTATCTTTGCTTTTTAAACTTTCTGGATATTATTAATAACTAAGCTGTCCAGGACATTATTCATACATATTATTAAAAAGCGGACAACAATGAAGTCGTCTTGTGCTTTGTGAATGTCTGTTAGCTTATAGCAGTCTGTCTCCAGGGTGGCACTAACCCTTTCCACCTGACGGTACACAACCGCTCTATGATGTCTTTGCAAATACTGGCACCTGACCTGTCCAAATATTACTGGCAACGTTGGAGATCGCTTTCCATCACAAGACCAAAAACATAGTTGCAGGAGGTAATGGTGCTTCCCTACTTTTGTTACACTGCTGGGTATTCTCGGTTATCTAAAGGGCATCATGAATTCCAAATTCCTCCACGCTAATTACTGATATTAGATCATTTACAAGCATGCATGTTTCTAGGAGTTTTACAAAAATCAAATATGGTGATCACTTCGAAAAGTGAGTGTGAGATTTGATCATTTTTTCTGAATCGACTTGTAAATATTTTTTAATTAAAAAAAAAACCTCTTTCAGCCACTGACTACATTAATTTCCTTCACTTTACTGCACCATGCAGAATCCGTTACTGCCACAAAATCACTTACTTTAAACCTTTCATAGAAAGTCCCAATAAATTTTATCATAACTAAATCCCCTAGTTAATCAGTGGGAATTCAATTTGTAAAACTGAGACTACTGAAAGCTACAACGACTCCACCAGCCGGTAACATCGACGCCGGGTTTGCTCAGGTCTCCCACCGACCGCCCGGGGTTTCTCCAGGAGGACGTGGCCCTGGGACCAGGGCAGGACGGGGTCTGGCCCCAGACCCGGCGCCGCAGGGTGTGTCAGCCACCTCCCTCCCCCATCCCCGTCCCCCTCTCCCGACCTGTCACTTCCCCCGGCCAGCCCAGGCTTGAAGTCTCCGCCCCAAGGCCCTCCCTAGGCGGCTGTCGACCTTCCTCTAACCCGCGCCCAGAAAGGCACGGAAACTGCTGTGTCAGAACGGTTCGAGGAGCCCGGAGTCAGAGCCAGCTTTAATTCGGGAGGAATGACTACCTAGGGCCGGCCCGCTCAGACTCAGCAGGGAAGACTGTGTCGCAGCTGTTGGGAGGGTGCGTCCTCAACCCCACCCGGCCGCCCCGCCCGCGGCCCCGCGAGCCCTCCACCCCGCCAGCCAGCTGGCCGCCCGCTCCCGGAGGCCGCGTCTAGGCGGTGGTGGGCGCGGGGTCCAGAGCGCACGCGCGGAAAGTCGCGAGCAGGCGCCTCCCCGCCCCCGCCCCGCCCCCTCTCACGTGCCGCGCAGCGTGCGCCCGGGCATGTGCGGACACACGTGACAGCGCCGCGTCCGGCTCCTGCTCCTTTACCCCGCACGGCTGTACTTTGAACCCCGGCGTGGGAGGGGGAAGGGGGGGTGGGGAAGGAAAGCCGGCCGGGAGGGGACGGGAGGGGGAGGCCGGCCTCCGGGAGAATGATATCATCGTCAGATTTATCGCTAGGCAACCTAAGAATGCTTCTCTCTTTCCAATCCTAGGGCTCCTTGAAGATCTCAAGGCTGATGATATTATTCCCCCCTCCCCTCCCCGCTTTAATTCTCCACCAAGAAGCGCTCGTAGGGAGATTTAAGGAGCTGGAGTTGGCTTACCAGTGTTTAAATGAGTGCGTTTCATACAGACCTCAGAAATGGCTCCTTCATCGCGCCCACATTGCTCTCCAGGGATGCAGGCGTATAGTCCGGTTTCTTCACCTGTTGGGTCACGTGCGGATCACCCAGCTGCGTTATAGCTCCGCAGATGAGTTTCGTTCAACATAATACATACTCGAAAACCGAGCCCTGTTTAAGGTAGTATGGAAAGAGAAGCCAGTGTCTTTAAAGTGTCGTATTATAAAGGAATTTTCTGATTACCCTAAGTAACAGAAAGTCTGCAGGAACAGGATCCAGGGTGGAGTTCCCCTGTGAAAACTACTTTGTTTTTTCTTTGTTTTTTTTTTTTTTTTCTTTTTAGGGTTTATTCAGTTTTCAGAGACAGAGCGTGAGCGGGGGAGGGGCAGAGAGAGAGGGAGACACAGAATCTGAAACAGGCTCCAGCCTGGGAGCTGTCAGCACAGAGCCGGTCGTGGGCCGAACTCAGGACTGCGAGATCATGACCTGAGCTGAAGTCGCAGGCTTAACCGACTGAGCCACCCAGGCGCCCCATGGAAACTAATTTTCTAAACGCAATACTGAACCTGTAAAGCTGCATGTGGAATCAAAGTTTACTACAGGAATGTGTGGTGGATACTGAATACCTCGTTGTGAAACATTTGATATTCTAGGTATACACATGTGCATAGCAATATGTAAAAGGCTTCAAATTGAAACTGTAGCTAAAGTTTACAACATCCTAAAAATACCCCATGTAAAAACTGTAGCAAATCGCCCTCTTTCCTGCTTCCTCAAATCTAAATGTTCCTTTTGTCCAGATTCGTAGTTTGCTTTGATCCCTTCTTCCATGGAGAATCTTTAGAGTTCAACCAGACCACGTAGGTAGGAGGCGTAGGGGCAAAGGTGGAGCGCTCACCAGATCATGTGGGGACTTCCAAACAAAGGAGGGCACATTTCTGGATGTCTCCAAATTTAGTAGACAGAAAAACTGTATGGTTCTTTGTAGAGGACCTTGACTATTGTGTCTCCAGAATTTCTCTATCTTCAATTATTGCATGCTCTACTCCATGTTTTGGGAAGGGGTTGTCTGGCCATCTTTCCTTCTCCACCACCAACTATATATTCTTGCCTGTTAGGACCTCACGTGGACTAGCTCCACTCATGTCATGAGCAAAAGTCAGGCTTTCCCCTCCTCATTACTATTGCTATGGGGTAATAGCTTAAAGAGCAGTGGACTCAGAACCAAAAAATCTGGTTCCAGTCCTCATTCTGCTACTTACTGAGCTACATGACCTAGGACTAGTTGTTTGCCTCAGCTTCCTCCTGGATGTTTTGAAAAATAGACCTAAGGAATCCTTGTTTCCCTTTAGGACTCCTCTCTATCTCTCTCATTTCCCCCTCTCCGGTGCTGAGTGGAGAACATGGATCATCACGCCCTTACGTGAAGGGAAAGAAGTCACCCTTAGTTTCTTCTGTAAGAAAGATCAACGGTTGAGGTGAGACAGAGGCTGCTTGTGAGGTACTAGGTTTTTACCCCTCTGCTGCATTAGAGATTATCATGCAATGAATGTTCTCTTTTGCAGTAGGAAATGTTATGACCACTCAGTCCCAGCTCATGGTTCAGGTCCTCAAGAGGAGATGATGGTGAGAGAGTACAGCAGTCAGGTTCTAAAGAGACTAAGAAATTAGGAAATCCTTGCTCAGACCTTAGTCAAGTATAGCCAATTAAACTCCTGGTACTCAGCACAGGACCAGAGTATATCAGAACCTTCTTGGAGAGAGCCCCATGGACTCATTCACCTGCTCGTTCTGTGAAAACCAGCTACTACTACTCTAGGCTGTCTCAGACTTACTCAGATGAAGGTAGCAATCATCACCCCCTAGTATTCACCTCTTTATAGCACCTACTATGTTGCATTAAGTTCTTTTAGTGTTGGTTTGTCACTCCCACTAGACTTTGAGATCTTCAGAGATTATTAATCTTTGATTCTCCTGCACTGTCACAGCACCTTACATATAGTAGGGTCAAACCAGATGCCTGTATCCCCAGGCCCACCGTTTGTTCAATCTATAGGCTCACTGAGATAAGGAGTGTGTTGCAATCAGTAGGAAGTCTGAAACCTCTTACCAGAAGCTCTCCAATGGGTGTGTCTAAGTTCAGAGGCAGCATCTGGGCCCACACACCTCCCTGCCAGTTCCCCAGAATGTTTTTGCTGGATGTGCCACTCAAGATTTCTAAAACCCAGAGGTGGGGGTGATTACACAGCAGAAGCAGGGCCAGGGTCATCCATGAATCAAAATGCTGAATCAGTTTTTACTAATGACCCTTGGTGCTCTACTCCTATCAGTCTGAGAGAAAAATGTTCATCAGATAAAATAATTTGTTTCTGGCATGAAAATGTCATTATTTTGTGGTTAGCTGTGGAATAAAGCCATTAGCAAGCTGCTTTTTTACTTAATAAGATGATCAAAAAATATATAAAATATCTGAGGGCTTTTGCATAAGTGTTCTGATAGGAACATTGCCAAGAATGTGAAAAGTAAAAGAAATGAAGAAAAAAGCATTAGGGGAGAAACATGTTACTGATTCTATAAGCTCACACAGTTTAGAAAAGTGGTCCTAGGTACTTCTGTTAGAGCCTATTTATTCTAATTTTAGGCACATTTCAAATGGGTGTGGTTTTTGTCGAATGGTTTCCCAGGTCTCAGTAAGTCAGAGATAGCAAATTAGATAAGAGTTAGAGGCAAGGACTCTGACACATCAAGAAGTGACAGCTGGCAGCCTGATCGTGAGTAAAGAGATTGACAAACCTATAAAAAGCAGATATAAGAACTCAGAAAGTATTTAGTGCAGATGCTAATACTCCCAGATGACATGCATAGTGCAAAAGTGGTATTTATAAGGTTGACCCTGAATTATGGAGAATGGATAACTATGGATAGGGTATTTATTTCTAAGACGTGTATAAGACAGTATAGAGGACCTGTGTAATATCTTTTAGGAAGCTTTTCACTAAAATGTTAAGGAAAAAAAGAAAAGATAAACGAATAAACTTAAACATAGAACCTTCAGTTTTCTGAATCATTGTTTCATGGGGCACGTGTCATTCCTTGAAGCCAGATAAATTGGGTATCACTAAGTTCATAATTTTAAAATATCAACTTTGAAAAAGGTATAGTTTTACATTTGTTTGGAGTTTTCAATATGGTAATCACTGAAGTAGGGAAAGAAACCCAATTTTAAGACAAATGTCCAACTCCTTTCTAGGAGCCTATTTTTAAGCACATGCTGCACATGCTTTTTAGTATAAATCTCATCCTAATCACAAGAAATATGTGATAATTTTCCTTGTCAATCTCCTATTAAATTATGTGAAAAACTAGAACTTACATTGGACTTTAACATGCACTGTATATCCATTTTGAACTTACATAAAACAACACAGAACAGTAAGTATTGATCTGAGGGTCCAATAGATTTTGTTTAACGAGAAAAACATCAGATTGAAGTAAAATACTATTATCACAATAGTACAGCCAGGTTTTGGCATTATAACAGCCTTAATTGGTTCACGAGGCCTCTGTTCATTTCTCTTTAAAGGAAAAGGCCTTAGTCTGTTTGCCCAGCCTTGTCTTCCAAGGATCTCAACCGGCAATCACCTTCCATGGAGAGGTTCAAAATTGACCTGTGACATATTCAGAAATTGGCTGAGGCCTTCTTTTACATACTTTTGAACCAATCTCAGTTGATGAGCAATAACCAAACTTATGGCCTGCATGGCCAATAACAGTGAACTAAATGAAAAATAATTTTCACAATGATAGGAACTAAAACTCCAGTCATACTTTAAATAGCTATTAAAATGTAGTTTCTAGTGCCTTAGCTCTTTGTCGGGGGAAAGGCCACTTATCAATTCAATATGAAGTTTGCTGAGAAATACATATGTACATAAAATTAAGTGGCATAATACTATATGTATAAAAGCATTACTAACTCAAGATTCATGTCTGTCTTAGACTGAAAAATCACATATACTACAAAACATTTTGGGTAAAATTTCACCACTGCAGGTACAGGACCATCCTTGGTAAATTATTACTGGAGTCATTACTCTAGTGTTTTAATTCATAAAATAAATCAATTACGAAAATAATTTTCAGATGCCATATAGACAATATTATTGTGCAGCTGTCCTCACTAACTTTATATTACCATATAAGTATATAGACATTTGGACTAAATAACTGACCTATAAAATCTGGCCCAACCCTAAGGTTTTTTACTCTATTATACCAAAATTATACAAATGCAAAAACATTTTACTGTTCTCTGATTTACTCTGCATCATTTTTGGTTCTGAAAGTAGTATGATTACAATAGGACATTAAAATCTAGCTCAAAATATTTAAAATGCTACTTTATCCCATTATTCTGGTATAGACAATATCTTTCTAAAGTTCGATAAATTATGGTGCTCAAAAATCCTACCTGGTTTCCTAATGGTCATTTTTATTTCCTTTGTTCTTGTGGTTTATTTAAGATGGTTCACGAATGCTACCCAGTCAATTTCAGTTTATGTGGTTGAAGATACTTCCAGTGGGAGGTAGTTTACTGACTGGGGGGATAAAATAGTTCAGGCCTCTTGCGATACCTCCAGCTAGCAGTTTGATCTTAGGAGGATATATGATATCTTTGGGCTTCATTTCCCTCAGATTATAAAATGCAGGGGGCTGGACAAACTGATCTCTGAGATTCCTTTGACTCCACATTCAATGACTTGGAGTTTCTTTGCCGTAAGTCAGCAGAGGGAGCACTTTTTCTACATCTCATAAATTTTGACTATTCTTTCAACACCTTTCAAAAATCAAAGGGTTTGTGAAGAACATTACTGAAACTAAAAATTGACAATCCTTCACACAGTTTATAGTAAATCACAAATTTGATTATGAATTTGAGACAAGTCTAAAGATAATTATTTCTTTTCCTTGAATTCTATGATGAAGTTCCACAGTAAAATTATTTTATAAAGATTAAAGAGCTAAAAATATATGGAGAAATTAAGCTCTCCTATATGACAGTGTGTTTATACCGGAGAAACACCAGGCCTATCTGGTGTCAAGATGAGAAATGAAAAATACATCAATCGTAAAAACATTAGCAAATTGGGTCTGACATCAACAGACCACGCAAGTGATTGGTAGGTTTTTCTTTTGCACTTTTCATTGAGATACACTGGAAATAAGTAGGTAGACACAGCAAGAGCCTGGAGGCTTGCAAGAAATTGGAAACGTGTGATATCAAGCCAATGACAAAGTTCTTTATCTTAGAACATTAATAGCTTTCATCCCTAAATTCATAGATATCTTAAAACTAATTGAGCAGTATGTCTTTTTAATTATTAGACAATCTCATGTCGTATATTAAAGTTTTTATTCCTTAGTAAGAATTTTAAAATCACAAAATAGTGTGGCAATATTTAGGTAATAGAATTTATGGAGTGCTGAAAATACTAGAATATAAAGATAATTTCTAGTTTATCTTCACATACTAAAACTTTCTAAACCAGCTGGTTTCTTGCAGACAGTATTTATTTTTTTTAATAATTTAAGACAGCATAAGCTTGTACCAAGCATAAGCATTGTAACAAAAGTGCAACTTTTCAGCAAATCCTCCCCAAAAGATATTTAACTCAAAATATCATTAGCACATAGTTTCTCCCTACAAAAATAGCATGTCAGACATCATTAATTGGATGTATTAACAACTATGTACATAAGAGCCACCTTGTAGGCTAAGAGTTTAACGTTGTTTAAACACAGCGTTTGAGGCAAACAGTAGCAACAGCAGCAGCAAATGCACCAAACTGACTAAAAGACCCAGATATTTTCTTCACTTATAGTCAGACTGTTGTGTCTCACCCCTTACATAACATTCAAGTGAGATTTCTCACAGTGCTACCTTGGCAACAAACTAAAAATATCTAGACAAGGTCTTGGTTTAAGCCTTATTAAAAAAAGCTTTTCTTTGTGATTATCTGGTATCTGGTTTGGTCTCCAGAAAATACATAGACTTGGAGATAGGAAGGCCACACAGGGCTTCATTCCACATCTTTACAGCATTTCCACTCAAAACTGACCAGTTTAATGCTTTTCTCCACTTTTGTTATTTAACAGAAAGAATATAGGATAAATCATCTTGGACTTGTTTTCTTTTTTGTTTTTAAGTTCAGTGCACATTCCTTTTTTTTTTTTTTTTACAGCAATATTCTAAAAACTTAGGAACCTGATGGATTAAATAATGACAAGGTGGGATAAGATGCAATATATATATCTATATATATCTATATATATACACATATGTGTTTGTATATATCTATAGATAGATAGATACAGATATATAGATATAGATATATATATGAAATTAAGACAAGTCAATTGATTCACGGTCAATTTCTCAATAAAGTGCTAGTAAATGTACCAAGAATGATTCCGGCCTTCCTCATCCATCTCCTTCCCTGACTTAGTTCTGACAATGGCCCAACTCCGTGTCTCTTTAAACAAGAGCAAGTTACTAGGGGATACCATTCAAACCACTTCAGAATAGGTTGCAACGCAAGTGACTGCATCCTCACTTCTTCCTCTTTGAAAAATATATACCTTTTAAAAAGCTGAACATTATAAAATACTGAAGAGTAAATTCAGTTCTAAAAGGTCCTGTTTGTGGAAAGCCTCCTGAAGCAGGCAGGACACAAATGAGGCAGGCAGATAACAACTGCCTAGCTGCCTTTCAGGTCAACTCCTGGGCCACCTTGCTCCTCCCCTGGTTCAATTAGCTCACCCACACAGCAGACCCTTCTCACTTCCTCCAGAATTAGGTTCTGTATTTTAAAAAACAATGGAACATGGCCTAAAGGAAGGCAAAACTTATTTGGGGGGAAATTCTTTAAAGAATAAAGTATCAATACCGCAGAGGATCTTTTAGAGCCGGTGGGGGAAGAAAAGGATGTTAGTGTGCGGAGGGTGGGGTGGTGAGGGATGAGCAAAACAGGAACTCCAAATGTACACAAAACACCTGTGTTGTTGTTGTTTTAAAAGCCTGTCGTGCATCTATTACACTTCCTCCCTTAAAAACGTTAAGGGTGTTTTAACTTATTAATATTATTATTCCGCGTGAACCCTCGTCCTGTCTAAGAAAGAGGGCGAGGATTCAGGGGGTCTCCTTTCCTGGCTGGGAGGGATCTTCCTGAGCAGAGCTCTCCGGGTTCCCGGGCTCACGGGCGCCAGCGAAGGACAGGTGGGTGCGGCCGTGCGGGTGCGGGGGGTGCAGCGCCCCAGGGGGCGCCACCTCGTGCGGCAGGAGGGTCGCGGCGGCGGCGCCGGCCTTCTCGGGAGGGGGCGACAACACCGAGGACAGGCAGGGGAAGGCGGCGGCGGCGGCGGCTGCAGCGGCGGCGGCGGCGGCGGCTGCCGGCGCGGGGATGCCGGGGTACAGTAGTGGGAACGGGGCGGCGGCCGCCGCAGGATACAGGTACTTCTCCAGGCCGCTCTTGTCCAGGAAGGGCTGCACGTAGGCGGCGGCCGCCGAAGGCGAGAGGAAGTAGAAGGGCAGGCAGAAGGGGGCCGCGGCGGCCGCGGCGGCCGCGGGCTGCGCGAAGGGCGCGCCCCCGCCTCCGCCGAAAGCCACCAGCGAGCTGAGCAGGGCGGCGTCGGGTCTCAGCAGCGCTGCCGCGGCGGCCGGGTCGGGCCCCAGGAGCGCGGCCGCCGCCGCCGCCGCGCCGCCCCCCAGGCCGCCGCCGCCGCGGGAATCCAGCTTCATCCTCTTGGGCGCCGGCGAGTCCTCCCCGGGGGGCTCCTGCTTGATAGTGACGCGGCTCGCCCCGGCGCCTTTGCCCTTCTCGCGGTCCGGCCGAGCCTCGGCCTCGCCGCCGTAGCCGCTGTCGGTGTCCGTGTCGTTCTCGGCGGCGAGCTCGGCGCTGGGCTGAGTCCGCTGGATGACCGGGACGCAGTGGGCGAGGGGCTCAAGCTTCTGCCCGGCGCGCTCCAGGCAGGGGGCGGCCGCAGACCCTGCGGGGGCGGCGGCCGAGGGCGCGCCAGTGCCTTTGCTCAGAGGAACCTGTTGAGTCAACAGCTGAGGGGTGGGCAAGAACTGGGTGGCCACGGCGTGCAAGTGGTTGATCAGCTGGACACACCGCTGCTCCCTGGGCGTCCAGCTCTCAAACCGGGAGAGGTATTGCAAGACTTCTTTGGCGCATGTTTGAAATCCGGAGTGGAACGCATCCAAGTCGGACTGAATGGGCGATTTCAGAGATCGCTCCCCTAGGATGAGGAAGGGGTGGGGGTGGGGGCAGAGGAATGGAGGCAAGAAGAAAAATACCGACGTTAAAACATCTGCTTATCACGTGGGCCCTACATTGACTAAAGTGATCTCGGTTTTTCCTCTGTATTCGGGTGATATAATCCACTGGTTGCCGGGCGGGGGGGGGGGGAGGGAGCAGGGGGGCGCTCTACTCCCAGCTGAAAAACCAAAGTGGAGAGCGCAACCGCCACTTTAAATAAAAATCTGAGTTCTGCTGAAAGCCTCTAGGATGCTTCGGGAAATGGGCACTTTCCAATGAAGGGAAAGTATAAGCAATTTAACAAATGAGACTGCGCCCATGGGCCCAAGGAAGGAGGAGGGGGTGGGGGAAGAATCCTAACACTGCCCCTCTGTGGGCTACCCGGCTTCATCAGGGTGGGTTGGCCTCCCTGAACTGACTTACCATTCTGTAAAGCAATTATCTTCTGATGCTGCTGCTCGGTTAAGGCTGTTAAAGCTTTTAAGTGTTTCAAAGTTAATTCCAATACTACGGCTTTCTCCAGATGCCCCAGAGTCTGCAGTGGTGCAAAAAAGAAAGGGGGCACTTTGGTTACTTAAAAACACACATTTGGCTCAATCGGCTCTCCACTCAGCACAGCAACTTAAGCAAACACTTTGAAAGAAGTACTATTCCTATACTTCTTAAGCTTTCCAGAAGACGAGTTATAAATGATTTCTTGCCTTCAGTTGTGAGCACCTACTCTTGAGTTTGTGGGAAACTCTACACTACAGCCCAAGTCGTAAGGCATATGATATTTACATTTATTCTTGTGTCTCTGGGAGTAGTACCAAGCTATTAACACGCCCTTGGAGAGCAGCAAAGAATGAAAATGTACATCTTACTGTCAACTTCAGATGTTCAGGCAGTAAATCTTTCAGCTGAGCAATGCATTCATTAATTCGATCTCTTCTTTTCTTTTCTATTAATCTGTGCGGTAATTTGTAGGTATCCTTAATATACGACAATCATGGAAAAGAGAAAACAATAAGCTAAACATTTATTGGATAAAACAATACCCCTCCCCAAAACCCCCATATTATGTGATAAACTATGCCAAGAAAGCTTTTCCTTTGGACTGTTCTGAAATGCAATTTGAATTCAGGTATGATGTTTAATCTCCCCCTGAGAGTATCCAGCAAACCACTTAAAATTCACAGTTGGGGAAGCTCAAGGGCTGGAATATATTTGCGGGCAGAGCTTCGCTGTGAAATCAATGGCCCTAATTAACTATCCAGGCAGGTTATGGGGAAACATCGGAAACTTACACTTACCTTGCTATCGTCTCGCTTCATGCTCCTTTTGGGCTTACACATATACAAAGAGGAATAGTCCAGTCTGCAAAACAGAAATCAGCATCAGGCACCCATTCGGGGAGGGGCACTGCCGTTGCCCGCTCCATACCACTTTCTGGAGAAGGAAAAAAAAAAAAAAATCAAACTGAAGCCTAGACAGATATTCGCAAGGGTGCGTGCACCTTACCCTATAAAATCTCTATGTTCCAGTAACTGTCTCTCTTGCAAATGAGGAATTCCTTCGTCCATGTTCAACCGCTGTCCGTTTCCTCTGTTTCGTTTTTTGGGGTTCTGTTTTATAATCTGTGGGACGATAGCTTTGGGAGATCTTGGGGGGATCTGTGCGTCTCCAGTCTCTCTCTCTCTCTCCCTTCTTCAGTGCAGTGTTGAAAGTGTGAAGCAGTTGGTTCCCCCCCCCTCCCACCGCGCTCGCTCTCTCGCACACACGCACACACACGCACGCACACTCGCGTCGGCCCCACTGCGCTGGTAGTTTGCTCTCACTCCGGGCAGTGTTTGGCCACAGGGCACGCGCGTCGCCGGCCAGACCAGCACCCAGCTCACGTGCGGAACGTACCATCCGCGGTCCAGCCCGGAGGGGGGCGGGGGAGGAGGGGCCGGGCCGGGGCGGGGGGGTGTCGGGAGCAGGCTGCGAGGGAGGGCGAACGGCAGGAGGGGGCGGGGACACCTGATCAGGGCCACCGGAAAGGAAAAACAACTTCAGCCAAGCTATTCATCTTCCCAAAGGCGTTGCAGTCAGCTGGGGGAGGGGGAGGGGACGCCGGGGGTGCGGGGCAGCCAGGGCTTCCTGGGCTTGGAAATGCTACTCCTTCAATTCGCCCGTCATTACGGTGCAGGAACGTGAACGTGGCTTTTTGCTTCGCCACCGACTGCGCTGTTGGTTTGGACCAGAGAAAGGAAAGAGAAAGAGAATTCGCGGTGGGTAAACTTCAGTCCCGAAGGAAAATTTGGAGACTTGTTTGCTCACCGCTCAGTGGCCTGGGGGGCGGGCTGGCCCAGGTTGGAGGTTGCCCCCTAATGGGGCAACTTGAAATCCGCTCCCTGAAGGATTTAAGATAAATGGAAATGTAGTCACTGGGTCAGAATGTCGCAATCCAAGTGTCTTTCGGCGACACGGTGTCCCTGGGCCACCCAAACTTCCCGCAGCAGCCGGAATTGCGGTGCCACTAATCACAGAAGCAGATGACGACGTTTGGGGCCTCTGGTGCTCCCAGAGGAACGCGGCGGGAGAGAGGGGGGGAGGAGAGGACGAGAGGGGCTACCGCGGAAAAGCAATGCAGCTTTATCACTCGCCAGCTAAACTCCGTCGCCCCTCATCGCCTCGGGTGGTGCTGCGTGCTTCTCCTCCCCACGCCCCCCCCCCCCCGGGATAAGCGACGCTGGGAGTGTGCAGAACCCACGTTTACTACCGCTGGCACCTCCAAAGCCTCCCTCCTTAATCCTGTCTCAAACGGGTACCAGCACAGGGCCAGCAACGTGATCCGACCTGCCGCTGCTGCCACATCACTGCGCGGGGAACCCGTGCGCGCGCGCGCGCTCGCCCTGGAGCGGCGGCGCCCGGTGCTGGGAAGCACAAGCCAGCACGAGCCGGGTTACCTATCCCCAGAGCCATCCCGGGAGCATGACTCACTGCTATCGAGAGTTACCGAGAGGTGCCCGGAGATGCGCACTGCCCACGCCGCCCGACGCAGCGGGCGGCCAGGGGCCTTGGAGGCCAGGGGCAAGCTCGTCCTACGGGACTCCCAGGGCTCCCGCCCCGCGGCTGCCGCTACTCGGCTCTGCTGGGGGTGGATAGAGAGAATATATGTTGATCTCTCTTATATAAGTAGAAAGACATAAAACCAAAGGTCTTTCCTTCCTGCAGCAAGCGTAAGATTCACATTCTGGGCTATCCCCGAAACCTTCATCACTGCCAACGGCACGTGAACCAAGGGGAGAAGTACGGCGAAAGCGCACGCACCCGGGCGCAGCAGGGACCGGGGCCGTCGCTACGTGTCTCCCCCACCCCACCCCCCCCAACCCTACCCCTGGCCCCGGCCCGCCCCGCAGAGCGCGGGTTCCGGGGACGGATCTGGGTCGCGGGAAGCGGCGGCTGGGAGGAGGTCACGTGTCTGCGGGAGTCGCGTCTCCTCCCAGCCTCCAGGAGCCGCCCGAGCCGCGGCCGCCGCGCGCGCTGCTGCAGTCTCCAGAGTCCTGGGCGGAGACGCGCCGCGTCTGGCTTCGTGACTCCCGCGGCTGCGGCGGCGGCGGCGGCGGCGGCGGCCCAGGCTCACCCCGGCAAGAGGAGACGCTCGCGGTCTGTCCACTTAATCTGTGTAGAGAGCCCTTTAAGGTCTCTCGACTTCCTCAAATAGGCGGACGTAGTTTGCATCAAACAGACAATTTTTATAATGATAACACTTAAATAATGTTTAAATACTGCCATTATCTTAAACCTCCATCCAATCTCTCTCGTTTCCAAGTCATTGGGTAGTTAATTGTCTTTAATGGGGAGGGCAATTTGATGCACTAAGAGCGGCGTATCCTTGCAGTGCTATCGTCTTGTTCTAAATTGGCCAAAAAACGGGGGTTGGGGAGTGGTTGGGGAGGATGCCTTTAAGATGAAACCTCCCCTTATAGGTTTGTAAATGTTTGAAGTAGGAAGAGGGTATAAATATTTGCTCCACAGCTAAATTTTCACTTGAAAAGCATAGCTGGAGTATTTAGTGAAAATAAAATAAAGACTGGATCACTTCATCTTGGCCTTGTTGGCAGAGCAGACAAGACACAAGGCAGACGTCTGACTAGGGCAAACCTTAGGGACTAATTCTGGGGAGGACTCTAAAGCAACTCAGAACAGGAGGAAAAGGGCGGGGGTTGGGGGGGGGAGAACAGGAGGGAAAGGGAAAGAAGACTAGTGGATCATGGGTGTGTTAATATTGGATGTACACTTCTCATAATTTGAAGACATAGAAGCCTGTTGCTGCAAATGAAGCCTTTTGTGTTATTACTTTGATCTCCTCTCCCCATCATCCTGTCCCAAGCTTCCCTACTTCTGTACACATTTTTGTTTTCTCTTCCATTCCTTTCTATTTCTGACACCCAGCCCAAACTGTGAATGCAGTCATTTCTAATTTTTGGTTTCCTTTGTTATTCTCAGCTTTCCGTTTCTTCTGTCTTTCCTTTCCATGCCCACCATTTTACTCATTTCCCTTTTTCTTTTCTTTTCCCTTATGTCTTCCTCTTCCTACCTTTTCCCCATGAAATATCTGTTTTTTCTCCTTCTTTACAGTTTTTCTTTTATCTCTTATTGGCCTTTTTTTTTCTTTAACCACTCACCTTGATAACTCTTCTTGCTTATCCACTTCCTTTAAAACCTGAGTCCTACTCCTCTTCTCAGATTCTCACCCTCTGGAATATGAGACATAGTTTAATGTTTGCTGCAAGGAGGGCATAACAATAGCGAACAACTATGTGGCATTTACAATTAGAGAACCAGAAACTACACTAAGGGGCTTTTAATGTATGAGCTCATTAATTTTTCCCACACCCTTGTCAGGTAGATACTGTTATTGTCTCCATTCTACAGAGGAGAAAATAGATATGTAGAGAGATTTCAAAAACGTGCCTATGCTCCCAGTCCCAAGATATAAGCACAAGTGGGCTCCAAAGTCTGTGCTCTTAACTATTATTACCCCTTGTTGGGGTAATAGGACCAATAGGGAATGTTGACTGGCTGTTTAAAGGATGTTTTAAAAAATTTACCGGTGTCAGGGTGCCTGGGTAGCTCAGTGGGTTAAGCTAAGCCTCTGACTCTTGTTTTCGGCTCGGGTCATGCATGATCTCACGGTTTGGGAGTTCCAGACTGGCATCGGGCTCTGCATTCACAGTGTGGAGCCTGCTTGGGATTTGCTGTCTCTCCCTCTCTCTGTGCCCCTCTCCTGCTCTCTCTCAAAAATAAATAAATAAAAACTTTAAGAAAGTTAACAAAAAAATTTACCAGTGTCAGTATGCGCATTTGTTGGAGTGGGGGTGGGGACAGTGTTGGAAGAGAGATAGGGAAGGGAGAGATGTTAGCTTTGGGATTGAGAAAGCAAGGTATGAGGAGAAGAGGGATGGCAGTCTGTGTTCAGTGAGTGATTCGTTTGGCACGTAACTCCAAATTTATTGATTTAAACCCAAATAGCCTAATTAATTGTTATAATTTCAGACTGATGGACACAAAGAAGTACAGTATAGACAAGGCTAATGGTGACCAGCTGTTCACCATTTCCACTGAGCAAACCAAGCCAAACTCTAATGTGAAGACTTCAGGTTAGTAATAGCAAAAGTTCACCTGTGGTGAGGTTAGAAAGGACAAAAAAAAAAAAAAGTTCCCTAACAAAGGAACAAAAGACTAGAATGCCCTCTTTGGGTATGTTTAAAAATAGGTTGAGTCTTATCTTTTTAGGAAGATTTAATGCTGTCCTGCTGAAAACCAAGGAGATACAAGATGAGCTCGAAACCCCTTTGAGCCTATAATTAAAGAATTTTGTGATGGCTTGCTTTCAGTTAAAGATACCCATCCTCGTCCTTTTAATAGGTGGAGGGGAGGCTGCTTGCATTGCTTTCCTTTGGTTAAGTAGGGAATCACTACCTATGGAGACGCTAATGAAAGGGAACACTTACCCCAGTTCCCACCCTTCCCCCTACTACCCCCATGTAAGTATTCAAAGGGCTACACTCATTATATTCACCTTGTGACTTTGGAAGGTCTTATCATGCTTACTTGCAAAGTCTTGGATTTCCAACAGAAACTAAACTCTCCTGAGAGAATTAAAGTTTCCATAGAGAAGAGAGGTTTTCTGCCTTTAGGATTCTTTAAGACCTACCACTCTCCTGGAAGATGACTATGGTGTTATGGGACTCCCAGTTTGATTCAAACTAAGCATCCATCTCCAATAGCTGTAAAGACCCCAGATCTGCCCAAGGGTATGAGCCTTCTTGCCTGATGGGCTATGAAAATGCCCCATTAGGTGGGCAGATGCCTTTCTTAATCACCTCTGTTTTGGGTGGTGGACAAAAATGTATAGTCACTCTGTATCATTTTACATCAAAAAGGGAAATACGTCTCACCAAGCAGAGTTCATAAACATTGGAAAGTTTAGGGTTGATGCTAAAATGAAGGAGGCGTGGGAGCAGACAGAGTGGGATGATAGATTAGGCATAAGTGAAAGCTTCCCCTGGAGTCCTTTCTCTGGGCTTGCCCATTGCTCTTAGCTACAAAAAGTTAGTGTTGTCAGGCACAGCACGGAAAGAAGGCCACCTCATAGAAGGATCTTAAAAGGGAGGGAAACCCCAGTGCTACTCACCAGAAGCTAAATATAACTTTTATTTTTTTTTTTTAATTTTTTTTCAACATTTTTTATTTATTTTTGGGACAGAGAGAGACAGAGCATGAACGGGGGAGGGGCAGAGAGAGAGAGGGAGACACAGAATCGGAAACAGGCTCCAGGCTCTGAGCCATCAGCCCAGAGCCGGACGCGGGGCTCGAACTCGCGGGGCTCGAACTCGCGGGGCTCGAACTCGCGGGGCTCGAACTCGCGGACCGCGAGATCGTGACCTGGCTGAAGTCGGACGCTTAACCGACTGCGCCACCCAGGCGCCCCTAAATATAACTTTTAAATATTGATAATGCTATTTTGTGAAGGTACCGGATTTCATATCCCAGAATAGAAGGTAGGGTTTTGCAGTTCGGAACTCAGCGAATTAGCAAGAACAGGACAAGAGTCTGTTTAATTTGTAAAAGAACTTACTGTAGACTACCAATTAATGTGTCTGTGGTTGTAAATATACACATGAATCACGTTTTATATGTGTGTTAACACTGCTTGAGGAGTTTGTAAACTACTAGTCTTTGCATAGCACCAAGGAGCAGATAATATGAAGTGGAGGAAATGAATTTTATTGCTGCTGAAATGATTTGTGTTTCTGTATTCATGTGATTATCACAAACATTCGTGTAGGTGTTACTGAATTTAATATATGCTTCAGATTCCTGAAGTTCTTACATACAAAAAACAGCTAGGAGAGAGACAACTAAAGCCTATAAGCACAGGGGGGAGCTCCCTGGCTCTCCTCTCTCTAAGTATCTGGCTCGTCTCTCCAGGTGCCCCTGTGCTTACAATACCTATTAGGCCTGGAAAACTGGAGTGAGGAGCACATGACAAGTCCTTAAGAATTTCCACAAAGTGATTCCTACCTTCCTCTGGATTCTCCTGGACTAGCTGGATAGTGGAATCCAGAGAGGCTACATGAACATGGGGTCTGTTGACTCATTTCCCCCCCTTGTTACTGTTGATGAAAACTGTACAGAGTTCTCAAAGAGATTCATATTTATGCATTGTGGGACACAAATAGGAATAGGATATACTAAACAACCATTTATCTCATCTGTCCATTATAGGTGTGATCCTTAAATACTGATTTCATATGGTGTCTGCCCAGTGCAGAGAGCTATATGCTAAGAGACTCTGGTACTTTATAAAGGCAACAGAAAGACTAGCTAAGGACGATTTAATCTGCACTTAGAACTACTGGTAAATGTTATTCAATAGTTAACTTAAAGCAATAATGCGTATCTAATTACCCAAAAAGTAATAAGGTTCTATTATTAACTTATAATCCTCATTGACAAGGAAACTGATGGAAATCTAGTTTAGATGTGAGTATCAGTTAAGAGCTGCATTTGATTCAAAGAAACAGCTTAAACATATTAGGGGTTTCTTTTTCTGTCACATAAATGAAGCATGGAGGAAAAGAGTCCAGAGGTAACATGAAGTTGTAACAGTGCTGTGAGCAGCTCAGACTTCTGCTTTTCTGCTCCACTCTCCACCAGCTTCCATCCATCCTCAGGATTTCCTCATGGTCATAATATGGCTGCTGGTGCTCCTGCAGGGGAGGACAAAATGGTGCCTCGTAACTGAGAAAACCTCCTATAAAGAGCTTTTCTTATAATTAACACCCAATAACTTCTGCTTATATCTATGTCAAATCCTATTACAGGAGTGCTAGAAATAGAGTTTTCTAGTTGAGGCTCCCCCACCAATGTAGGGGTTCTTCTAGTACAGAGGGAGCAGAGAATGGATATTCAGTTGGCATGAGTCATCTCTGAGGTGGTCTGATTAAAATAAATGGCTGGTTCAGGTCCTCTTTTTTTTTTTTTTTCATCAGTGGATCTTTTTTCTCTTCTATGCCATATGTGTTGGCAATGTCCCTTTGTTGTATGAAGGTACTTAATACCAATTTCAGAAAATTTTCAGCCTTTCCATCTGCAATTGTATAAGCTTAACTAACTCCTTAAGCACATGCTTTTTAACATCTGTATTCTTAAGTCCTAATAATTACAGAAATCTGCTTAGGGAGGGAATTTAACGGGGTTTGCTCTTCTTCCCATAGATGCAAATTGTGCATGCATGTTTTCTGGGAAATAATTGTCTTCCCTTTTATGTAGTAGCATCTGTCCTCTGGTTGTTCTGTCTCCATAGCTCTGCCTTCTGCCCCTGGCATTTGGGTGGAAGAAGACAACCCCCAGCAGAAATGCACTCTCTGATAGTTTCCACCTGCATGGAGCCAGGATTTTACTCTTCATCTACTTCGAACCATACTGTTGTAGGCCACAATAGCTTCAGCGCAGATGAGGGAGGAGAGAAGAGGGAGGTGAGTGCGATAGAATGGGAACAGAGGGACCAATCTCAAAGGCTGGAATGGAAAAGTGAACCCTGTAAGAGAATGCAGCTCTGGAGCACTTTCGTATGCCCAGGTATTCAGACACTTGTCCTACGAACCTTATTTAGTTCTCTGGACTCTTTGATCTAGGCACCATGAACTCCACTTTGCAGATGGACAAACTCAAGTTTAGAGACTTTAGGTAACTTGTCATTGCCATGTAGCAAATAGGGAATCTAAGGCCTGAGGTTCCTACTGTCACTATCTGGTCTAGGGTTCTAACAACCACCTTCTCCTCTCAGCCCTCAGGGGGATACCCCACCCAAACCTTCTACCTTTCTTGGTAAAGCCCCCCCAGGTCACAGGAGCCATCAGCAGAGGCTGGTTATAATTGCTGAGACAAGGGGAAGAGGGTGGGGTGAGGCATTCTTGATCTTGTGCAGTGGTGTCCTGACATTTGAGTTGGAATTCTGGGTGTATCTCCCCGCAGACAGATGTGTGGATGAGAGTTGTGGTTAGTCCACTGGAATATTTACTGTGCTTATAGATGCTGTGCACTGTGATGGGCACTGAGGATTCAATATTGAACCTTGCCTTCAACGACTGTCCAATCCAATAGATCAAAATTTCTCTAAGAGGAGAGATCACTAAGGAAGCTAAGTGGTTATCCTAAAGCCATTTCCTGTTCCCAAGGTAGTACTCAGATGCCTCCTCTTTGGTGCATTTGAGATACACTTACAGCTATGCTTCTCTAGTAACACACTTTAGAAATCACTACAGAAAGTGTAGTCAGTGGCCTCAGTCTATGGGTAAGCCCCTGTTCTCCTGTAATCAAAACATTCCTGTATGCAAAGAAAATGCTGTCTGCCCTGCTCCTGTAAACTGTCTAGACCATCATTACCCTCCCCTGGTTTGGCCAAACTCCCTGATGTTGGTGGGAATGCTCCTTCAACAGCATCCTCTGCAAGTACGTACAACTTCACTTTATGTGCTCTTGATCTGCAGTCTGTGATTCTGTCATCTTCTATCACCTGTATTGTGACCTTCTCTCCTTTTGGCTTAGTGTTTGAACTTTCTCTCTTTGAACTTTGCCCTGTGGATTAACATTTGGTTTTCATCCTTGGTGCTCCACACCTCTAAAGTCCCTGATAAGTAGCTCCTGTTCCATCCCAGTCCTCAGCCCTCACCCTGACTCCAGCTGCTGGGTCATTGCCCCAAAAATTCCCTTTTAGGTTGAAATTTGGACACAGCCTGGCTTAATTAATTTCATCTGCTCCAGAGCTGGCTAGAGCAGTTTTGAAAAAGATGATAACTCATTACAGTGGCTCATAACCTCCAGGGTACAGATTTTTACATCCCGCAAAAGGGCACATCTTTTTCACCATCATGCTGTCAATTTCTTTTGTTCATTTTTGGTCTCGGCCTTTCAATCTGGAAAGGGGCCTGGCTGGGCTAGCAACTTGGGGAGGTCTGATGTCCACATCCCTTCCCAGCTACACGGACCAGATGGCAAAGTTAGCAAGATTGCCTGACCTTAAAACCAAAATCTCAGTGGTCATTTTTGGCCCCTTCATCTCTCTCACTCCCTCCATTTAGTTAATAACAATGTCCTATAGATTCCGCTTCTTAAATGTACCTTGAATCCATCCTTTTCCCCATCCTCACTGCCTGCACTGTGGACCAAGCCCCCCTAATCTCTCACCCCAACTACTGCAAGAACTTACCTTCCTAACAGTTGGAGCTTAGTAAGGAAAACAGAAACCACTTCAAATATTTCAGGTAGGAGGGACTTAACGGGGGATTAGAAGCGTACACAACCTTTGGATACATAAGCTGGGGTAATCAAGCCTGGGAGAAACTGCTGCTGACCTCCAGCAAATGTTGACAGTCAGAAGTTTAATGAAAACCTGGATGCCACTGAGCTCAGCTGCCTGCCTTGCTGAGGAGGCTGACCTGCAGGAGCTTGCCTGGCAGACTCTGTGAGCCTCACGTGCACACAGCCGCCACTGAAGGAATCCACTGTGTCTTTTCCACTTTCCACATCTTGCACAAGGGCCTCTTATTGGCACAGTCTAAGCTGGAACCCTGCAGGCAAGGGATAGTGGAAAATGTCATTCCCAAGCTTCTTGCCTGGGATGAGAGCCAGGTGTAGAAGGCAGTGGTACTGGTGCTGAGTTGACAACTGACATCTCACACTCCATACACACTAGGTACGCCCACTTTCCCCCTCCACCACACCTAATTCACTTTTAAGTTATGACCAGAGTGATCTTTCTGTCCATGCCATTCCCTTGATCAAAACCCTTTGGGGGCATCTGGGTGGCTCAGTCAGTTAAGTGTCCAACTCTTGATTTTGGCTCAGGTCATGATCTCACAGTTCAAGAGATTGAGTCTCTCATTGGGCTCTGTGCTGAGCAGGAGCCTACTTGGGATTCTCTCTCTCTCTCTCTCTCTCTCTCTCTCTCTCTTTCTCTCTCTTACTCTCTCTGTCAAAATAAATAACATTAAAAAATCAAAATTTCAGTTTCTCCAGCAAGCTCTCTCTGAGCTCCTGGATTAGACTTGTCTCCTTCTGTAAGTTCCTTTGTACCTTGTAATTGTCTTTGATAACATTTATACTGTTGGAAAGACTCATAAGACTTTTCAATGTTTGTATTCCACATTCCACACTAGTTTGTAAGCCCCTCCAGGGACAGACACCTGAATTGTTCACTGCTGTGTCTCCAATGCCCAGGACAGAACTGAACACAGAATAGAAACTCAACTGTTTTTTGAATGACCTCCGGCAAGTGCTCCACCAAATCATCTATGAACTGAAGCCTTGTTCCAGCAGAGGGCTTGAGTGACAAGTCACAACCCAGCCACATAGCATTTGAAGAGTCCTCAGACCTGCTGGAAGTGAGGATATAGTGTTGGCTCCTACCTTCCCTTCCCCCCACTAGGACTTTCATATAGTGATGTGGCTCTCATGGGCAGGAGCACCTTCACTCCACTTGGGGCACTGTGAATTTCTTTCTTGGCCTCAGTAGGCATGTGAAGACTAGGAAGCAGACAACATGAAGGACCATAAAGCGCTCCTAATGTAGCAGGAAACCCAGGAGCCTGGCAGGGCTTTGAGTGGCATGGCAGGCAGTTCTGTTGGGGGTAGAACTCTGGAACTGCTGCCGGTCACTGTGCTAGGGTGGACACGTTCTGTGACCAGAAGGCAATCAGCTCTGCCAGTGTGCTCCCTAATGGCTGTGGTGAGTTGGCGTTTCCCAGTCTCAGAATCGTACTTCCTTTCACAGCATGCATGACCAAGGCAGAGAGACTTTAGGGGTTGAAGCTGGTCCAGCTGAATTCCACAGGTGCTCCAGCGACCATGGATCGGCGAGGTGACATTCAGGGGATGGTTCTCAGAGGCCAGAGGTGGGGAGGGGGTGCAGAGTTCGGTGTGACAAGCCATATTTACAGGTCTGCTGGGCTGAGTGGATCCAAGGAGGGGGTCCCGGGGCAGTGCCAAAGAGCTTGGTTACCAGGAGTGCAGAAAGAAACAAGCACTGTGCCAGGATGTAGGAGTCAAGCCTCAGACTGTGGAACAAAGTAGGAGTGTTGAGATCCAGGAAGCCACTCCATCAGAATGCCAAGCTGGTAGGCACAGAGGAGACAAGAAGTGAGAGGTCAGTGCAGACAAAGGAGAGCTGGAAAAAGACAGGGGAGGTAGAGACCAACTTGGGATGAGACCCTACTGATGTGGGGGAATTCTCTTTGGGGTGGTCAGTCTTGCCCCTGATAGGCTGGAAATATGGGGAGGACAACTTCGACCCTCATCCACAAATCAACTTTGCATTATTCCTGGCACTTAAGATTTGTGAAAACAGAGGTCCCATTTTTCTAATAATGTATTTGGACAGAAAGCGTTGATTTTCTTAAGCATGCAGTTGCAAGATAAGCCTGCACTTATGGAACATAGCCCTGGTGGTAGCAAGCCATCAGTAGGCCTGGGTCTGAGTTCACACCTGCTCAGCACTCCTGCATTGTCGGTGGTCATCCAACAGATACAATTCTGAGTCTGTTGTGATTTTGGATAGCTATGCTGATGATTTTTCTGGAACCCATCCCATATTTCTGTCCCGTTTCATATTATTTCATGTTCCTGCTTACAGTGGCAGAGTGATGTGGGTTCTGGCTCTAAGTTGAGAAGACCTGGGTTCAAATGCTGTTTCCCTCTGACTAGCTGTGTGACCTTAGGCAAGTTATTAATGAGTCAGTTTCTGCAAGTGCAAAGCAGGGATTGTGTCTACCTCTGACTGGTTGTTGTATGGGCTCGTGACAGTGCAGAACACCTGAGGCACAGCAGGCGAGCGGTAAGTGGTAGCTATTGTTTCTCCGATGATTGATCAGCTGCCTGATCCAAGTGGTGGATATCATGCACTGTGGTTTGAAACTAATTGACAGTTTAAGTAACATATTTTAAGTTCAAGAGGTAAATGTATTGCTTTCAATTATCCTTTACTAATAGGCGAAGAATAATAAAACAGAGGGCAGACCTGTGAATGTGATTTTCCATGAAGGAGATATGGTTATATTTCATGTGCCAGTTGGAAATGGGTAATACCAGCCACAACCCTATGATTTTAAAACATATCCTTCAGCCAGCTCTCCTGAGAGGCTAGTCAGTTCCACATTTGTGCACGAATAGGAGGAGATGCTGTCAGCCCTTGCTCTGTGATAAGTTAAAGCCTACTCAGGTTTTAAATGAATGACAGGGATGAATTAAGTTTCAAATGTTGTTATCAGGCCATGGGAGACATGCTGACTTATTTCCTCTCTGTGCCATCTATCCTAACAGAAAGTGCTTTTATTGTAGTTACTTGATGCCATGCTCTGCTCTGTTTTAGTGTTTTACAAATATTTTTACATATTTATTTTGAGAAAGTGAGAGAGCAAGCATGGGGGAGGGGCAGAGAGGGGGGACAGAGAATCCCAGGCAGGCTCCACCCCATCAGCGCAGAGTTGGTCTCAGGGCTCAGTCTCACAAACCGTGAGATTATGACTTGAGCTGAAATCAAGAGTCGGACACTTAACCAACCGGGCGCCCCATGTTTTGCAAATATTAACTCATTTAATTGCCCCAAACTCTTTATGTTAGGTACTGTGATAATGCCATTCATAAAAGGAGGAAACTGAGGTACAAGAGGAAGTAATTTGTCCAAGTCAGGCCGAGCCAGGATGCCAAGCAGGCACTGTGACTGCAGGGCCGATGCCCATGATCTCTTACTTTACTGCCTTTACCCGATGGCTTCCCCAATATCCAAAGAAAAGTTGAACATTCCCATTTACCATCCATGATTCTGTTTAGAGAAGAGAGGGTTCGCCATACGGAAGGAACATCTGAAACTCTGACCAGAAGGTTAAGCTTTGTGACTGCCTGTTTGCCTGAGTGCAAAAGGCAAGGTATTGAACTTCTACAAGCCTCAGTGTCCTCACTTATTCAGTGAGGAAATTATGTATCCGTTGTGAGGGTGATTAATATTATGCCTGCCACCAAGGAGATACCCAAGTAATGTTAGTGCCCACCTTGAATACTAAGTACCTAAATATATCCACGTGTGCAATTATTGATGGTTTCTTTTCTCCTGAAAAATAAATTCTTGATTCCTTTGACTTTTCATTTTTTTAAAAAATAGGATAAATTCTGATCACTCAGTTAATCATTGTGGATCATCTTTTATATGGAAGGCATTTTCTGGATTGATGCTAATAGAACTTTTTGTGATGATGGAAAAGTCCTATAATCTGTGCTGCTCAATATGGTAACCACTAGTTGTGTGTGGTTATTGAACACTTGAAATGTGGTTAGTTTAATTAAGGCCCTAAATTTCTCATTTTATTTACTTTTAACTAATTTAAGTTTAAATTGATACATGTGGTCAGTGGCGGTCATATTGCACAGTGAAAGTCTAGGTGTTTTAATCTGGTCCAAATACTAGCTGATCAGCAGATAATTCTTTTAAGAAAGCCAAGACAGGTTTTTAGTTTGTTCTTTTCCTAAGGTGTCTATGATGCTCAGTATATATGTAGGAAGGAAAAAAAGTATCAATTATCAAGCATAAATTCAGGCAAATAAAGAGAAACTGTAGCCATCAACCTCACTGGGTTTTATGATACTTGACAGATCCATTTTAATTTTACTGGAACCCAAATGACATAACTTATCAACATTTTAAAATACTGATCATGAATTTGCTATGAATATTTAATGACTTCCCATAAATGGATAGTAATATAATAATTTTAATACTGCATATCATATCATATGTATGTTAGGTTTGGATATAAGCAGTGGTGTACTGGCAAATCTTTAACTGGTCCTCTGGGAGAAATGTGTGTGTGTGTGTGTGTGTGTGTGTGTGTGTGTGTAGTTTATTATACATTTTATTATTGTAAAGGATGTGTAGCACAGCAACCATTTAAACATAATAATAAAATATACATTGCTCCTAAAAATTCCATATAGCCAATTGATTCTCGCTGAACACTTTTATTGATTTTTGCCGTATCTTTTATCCCTTGCCAGCCTATGGTTGTGATTAATTCATAAGTATAATTCTGACATGAATGTTAGGTATTTTTATTTATGGTGAGGAAAGTGAAATTGAAACAATCAAGACATTTGTTTGAACCTCACTCATTCATCAGTGATAGGAGCAACTTCCTCCCTAAATCAGATAATAATTTTCATATACTAGAAAAAGATTTCCTCATTTTTTTGTGCTATTCACAATATCATGACTATAGACATGACACACTTTTAAGTCCAATCTATGTGATTAAAATTTCTCTATTACTTTCTTGAGTCTAACAATTGACAAAATAATAAATCAAGCTCTAATTTGTAGCATTTGCCAATTTCCACGGCATCGGTACTCCCACTGCGATCAACTGTACATTAGTCATAAAGCAGCACTGAAAATGGAGTTGGTAAGCTACAGGAGACATAACTATCTCAAGAGCATAGGTAATAGAAAAATGTATCAAAGTTATGAGGAAGTGACAAGTTTTTTAATATTAACCACCTTTGTTGTTAATATAATCTATTTAGTCATAAGTTTACATAACTTAATTTTTAATAATGGCCAGTCCCAGAATTCATCCTGTCATCAACAATTTATTGAGGGGCCACTCTGTGCCAGGACTAAGTGCTAGGACTATAAATATCAATAAGGCCTGTCAATATTTGTGCCTTCCAGGATGTGCTGTTGCTCTCTTCTGTATCAGCCTTTCCTCCCTGAATGATCTCATCTAGGCTTATGGCTCTAATATCATCGTTATGCTGATGACTCCTGAATTTATTTTCAGCTGCAAACTCCAGACCTGTAAATCCAAGAGCCTACTTGATGGCTCCCCTGGGATATCTAATGGTTATCCTAAAGTTGACATGGCCATTCCAGCTTGACACATCTTAAGGTTCACCTTCTGCCCCAGGGCCATCTACTCTTCCTCTGTTCTTCACCATATGCTCTGTCAATGGTACCACCATACACCAGTGGTTTGAGCCCCAAATTTAAGACCCAGCCTTGGTCCTTCTCCTTCATATTTTCAACACCCAGTCTATCAACAATTTCTGTCTTTTCTATACCAATATCTTTCCTGAATCTGGACAGTTTTCAGCATCTTCACTGCTATCTTCCTCATCAAACCCACTGTCTCTCATGGGGACTATGGAGAGATGCCTACTGGGTCTTCTTGCCTCTACTTTTCCATACACAGAGTATGAAGAATCAACTCTGAAAAATATAACCCAGCTCATGTCACTTTTTTTGTTTAAAATCTCTCTAGCAGTTATTTATTTTAATTAGAATAAGGTCCAATGTCTTGCCATGTTTGTGGTAGGCAGAATAATGGGCCCCCAAAGATGTTCATGTCCCAATCCCTGGGATCTATGACTAAATGTTTCCTTACATGGCAAAAGGATGTGAGTCAGTTAAGGACTTTGAGATAGGTAGGTTGTTCACATGGGCCCAGTGTAATCACAAGAGTTCTTGAAAATGGAATAAGGAGGTGGAAGAAAGTCAGAGGGAGATGTAACTACAGAATGATCAGGGAGATGCAACATTGCTGGCTTTGAAGACAAAGGGGCGGGGGGACAAAAGCCAAGGAATAAGAGCAGCCTGTAAAAACCAGACAAGGCAAGGGGAGGGATCCTTCTCTAGGGCCCCCAGAAAGGAATGCAGGTCTGCCAACCCCTAGGCTGTAGCCCAGTGAGACCCATGCCAGACTTCTGACTTAGAGAGCCGTAAGATAATAAAATCATGTCGTCTGAACCACGAAATTTGTGACAATTTGTTACAGCTGCAACAGGAAACCGATGCAATAGCAAGACTCTCCCAGATCTGCTTCTGTCAGTCTCTATGATCTCATCACCTGTCAGTCTCCCCACTGGTCACTGCGCTCTGGTCATCTGCACTTTTGTTTTGTCTGCACAACAAGGTGGACCCTTCCTTAGGGCTTCTGTACCAGCTCTTCCTTCGCCTATAACTTTCTTCCTGAGATCTTCACAGAGCTGGCTATTCATCATTTGGATTTCTGAAACCTCCTCAAAAAAGCACTATCCCTTAGTCGCTTCCAATCTGTGTTTTATTTTCTGAATAGCTTTTTATCAGGATCTGAAATTGTCTTTATCTTTCGTTTATTGTCTCTGTACCTCCCTTCCCACCAGACACATACTGTCAAAATATAAACGTCATAAAATCAGGGATCTAGTCTATCATGTTCACTCAGTAAGCACTCAATGAATACTTATTGAAAAAAATGAATGAAAACACGGTGCCTTGCCTCAGGGTACACACATTCTGTGAGAGAGAAGATGAAAAAAGCAGTGATGATGGAACAGTGTAGTGGCTGCTTTGAAAGCAGTTCCTGTGAGATGCTATGGGCACCCATGGGAAAAGGACCTTAGTAGGCTTTCCAGAGGAATGACTACTGGCAAGATTCCTGGGGAGAAACTAGGAAAGCAAAAGCCGGGTAAAAAGGAGCAGGTGGATTGTCAGGCAGAGGATGTGGCAGGGGGAACAAGGGCAGGCACAAAGGTGTAAAAGGAAAGGTAACATGGGAACTGCAGGTGGTTTGGTTACCTTCGGAGCCTAAAGTGAAAGGTAAGAAAACGCCTTACCGCAGAAGACTTGACACGAGCTACCAAGAGATTTTTAATTCATCCAGGTGGCAATTAGGGGGCCTTGAAAGTTTGTAAGCCGTGTCAGTTTTGCATCATAGAAAATTCATTCTGATGATACTATCTATTGAGAATCAATTGAAGCAGAGGACACCGATTGGGAGGATGTGGTCATTGTCAAGAAAAAGACCCTAGGGCAGTGGCAGTGAAGATGGAGAATGGTGGGGTGATGTGAGGAATATTTTAGAGGTAGGTTCCATGGGAATCTACTGCTTCTCTAGAGCTCCAGCCTTTCAGCTGACAATATATAGAAAATTGTGTCAAGGCAAGTCAGGTGCAGGAAGGGCACCTCAGAGACCTGCAGAGAGGCTTTGGTAATTTAAGTGCCCACAATCTGCTGTGCATTTTGATGGTTAGAAATAAATAGGTGACAGAGTTGCATGTGAAACAAATAGTTGGATTTTTGTTACTTATCTTAACACAAAGACTTGCTGGTTTAAACAAATACTAAAATAAGATCAATTTCATTCAGTAAGATATTTAGAATGCAGAATTTTGCTATGGGATACTATAGCACAAAAAACAAATACTGGCCACCATGATCTAAGGCAGGCACAAATGAATTTAATGGAGTAAAAGACCCCAAAGAGGTTTTAAGTGCCTGAAGTAGGCAAACTTTTAAGAGATATTGTTACTGCAGTTCTAGTAGCAATATCCAGTTCTTCCTGGTTCTTCACTATGTAATAAGGAGGTGGAGAATGGTCTTGGCTCTCACTAGCCTGTTAAAATTGTGACATATATAAATTATGTCTGTGTTGGACTGTGAGCCTATAAAGAACAGAGCTCACTTTTCCCATTTATTCTGTAGCAAATACACAACAAGAGGAGGCAGTGAATAGGATACAACTTGTATCAATTATTGCAATGGGGGCAGATACAAGCTCCAGAAGGTAGAGGCTTTGCTGTTTTTGTTTACTGCTGGCCTTCACCATGGATCCCGAGCTCAGTAAATATTTGTTAAAGGAATGGCTTTATAGAATGGGGCAAGTGTCTGACAGGTGAAATGGATCTAAATCTCTCCATTTCTACGGTCTGTGATTATATTATTCAGGGTCCAAATTCCTATTAAAAATAATGTTGGTCACTCTTCCTCTGTGCTAATGTAGTATAACAAACTACTCATTTTTAAGTTCACCTTTTCAGGTTATGAAACATAATGATAAACTTGCTGTGTATAATCACTTCTCTAGTGCCATATTTATATGTTTTTAACTAATATTCCAATTAATTGAATAATACAACAAATTTAAATGATTATCTTACTATATCATTAGAGAAAAAAAAAAAGAATTCTAATAATGCGAGACTCCAACTACCCAAATCCCTATTTGATGAATTGCATATAGTCTTTTTTTTTTTCCTGTTTATTGAGAAAAACTAGAATTTACACATCTGTCAAATTCTTGTCGTATCTACATTTTGGTAATAGGAATATCTCAGACTTCATCAACCAGATAACACCATTGTATTATTCAGGAGTCACCCCACTGCAAGTGACAGAAACCAAATTAGCTGATGCAGCTAAGGAGATTATTGGTTTGCATAAGCAACTGAAGGGAGGGCATGGTGAGTGTGGATGTGAACATCATTGGACCTCATTCCCTCCATCTCTAAAGTCTCTCTGCAAATTAGCTTTATTCTCTCAAGCCAGTTTCTTCCCTGAGGCTAAAACTCAGGTGTGTAGGGGGGCAGGTGGGTGGGGAGGGCTGCTATAGCATAGGCACATCTTTAGATTTGTAACCAGAAAGAAGGTTAATCCTTCGGTTTCAGTTCAAGAAAGACTGGGAAAGGACTCTGACTGGCTCCTTTGAGGACATTTGATTAGTTTCTATGTCCTGGAAGGACCGGTGAGGGGCTCTGACCCATTAGCCTCAGTAACAGCTCTGCCCTTATGGTTGGAGAGGAGGTGGGATCTATATCAAAGAACAGGTGAAAAACAGTGGTGCCCACTACACTCATGACATTAGCATTCATACCCTGATGGCTATGAGCTCTCACGTAGCAGAGAGCAGGAAGTTCCATCTTGTACAGAGCCTCTGTGCACTGAGGATTCTGGGAATGCTCAGGATGCCTCTAAGTACCCAAGACGTGGTCTTGGCTTTCACTCCCTGCTGTGGGATCCCACGGTCCTGGACTTGTTCATGAAACTCCTCATATTAGCGGGAACAGCGCCACCAGCATAGTCCTGGATTGGGTACTGGTGGAGATGAGTACTCACTCCCTGAAGATAAAACTGAAACGCTGCCTCAGGCCCCTCTGCCCTGAGTTAGCGCCTTCTAACTACTGCTACTCCAGAGTACACAGACTACCTTGGTGGACACTCTGGGATGGGATGGATTAGGGTATCACTTTCCATTGCATATGCAGATGTATGATTGTACTAGTTACCTGTGCTCTAAGTTCATTAGCTCTAACTTCGCGACTTCCTGGGGCCCCCTCAGTCTCAGTCCGACCTCTGTTGGGGCCGTTTCCATTTAAGAGGTGTAGGCGACCTTGATGCTGGTAGATTGCACCACCCAGGAGGGATTCTTTGATATCAGTTGACTTAGTTGTCTGCATAATTCCTCAAAGTACAGATTCGCCTTAATTTTGGTACTAATAGGAAACTCACCCTCTCTACACACAACTACTAACTTTTAAAACCGTGTGGAGAGTTAGGACAAACGTACTGTTTCTAAGTTTTTAAAATAACAGTTTTATTTAGATATAATTTACACACTGTAAAATCAGTGTATAATTAATTTACGGTGTGTAGTCTTTAGTATATTCACAGAGTTGTGCAACTATCACCACAATCAAATTTAGACCATTTTCATCGTCCGAAAAATAACCCCCTTGGCCCATTATCAGTGCCCCCTACTCCCCCACTGCCCCCTACTTCCCTCCCCTCTAGCCCTAGGCAACCACCCATCTTCTTCCTGTCCCTATGGATTTGCCTATTCTGGACATCTCATATAAATGGGATCATACAATATGTTGCCCTTTGTGTCTGGCTTCTTTTACCTAGCATAATGTTTTCCAGACTGCTTCTTGTGTATCAACACTTCACTCCCTTTTATGGCTGAATAATATTCCACTATGTGGTTATTTATCTCTTCATCGGTTGATGGACATTTGAGCTATTATGAATAATGCTGCTGTGAACATTCATGTAGGTATATTTATGTTAACACATACTTTCAGTTCTTTTGGTTGTATACCTAAGACTTGAATTGCTGGTGCTTATGGTAATTGAACTGCCAGACTGCTTTCCAAAGTGGCTGCACTATTTTGCATTCCCACCAGAAGTATATGAGGGTCACAATTTGTCCACACTATAAGGGATATTTTAGCAGAAGACATAAATGTCAGAGTGAGGCGTGTGAATTCATGATCTCTATTTACTGGCAATAAGCTCAATAAACTTTAAATGTTTAAGATCGATTGATTTGACCTCAAGAGTAGTATTTAAAATACATACGTCTCATAAACTAGAAGTCGAAATAATATTACAAGAGTAAAACTTCAATGTGCAGTGCAAGTTTATCCTACAAGTTCTAAAACGTGACCGATAGTGAGGATTAATGTCCTGCAAGAAGATTTTGGGTGGGTAGGATTCAACAATCTTTCCAAGGATGCTCTTCGACACATAGACAAATTAGTCAATACAACTGGATAGGTGGAGATAGGGGTTTTGCAGAATTCCATTTTCTGGAAATATATATGTCTGAGCCTTAGTTCAGCCAAGAAATCCTGTAATGTGTGTAATAAAGCAATAAACAATGTAGCTAGATATGAAAAAGATAAAGCAATAATATTTACACATGACAAAAAAAGTGTGGAGGTGCTATTCAAATACTACTTAATGCAACCTCATAAACTCTTCATGACCAAAGACAAGCTATAAGTGATGGAACACTTCTTTTTTCTCCCCATTCTTCCTCAGCAAGCCTGACAGTGGAAGGCTTTTAAGGCAGCAAGTGCTTGCCTCTCAATGATCTGTCCCCTTCCATCATGAGGTAAAGTTCTGCACAGCCATGGATCCTATGGGTAGATGGTTAGGTTGCTGTAATTTGTGGGCTTACTGGAAGGCTCTCAAAATGTATCTAAGGGGGTGGGGTGCATTCATACCTGTCTTTCACTGATAGAATCTTCTTTTTAGAAACATTGTATCTAAGAGAACTTTCTGGAGCTTTAGAATACATCTTACTGTTTATATAATGAAGCAAATTCTTCATTTCATAATTGGTACATTTATTTTATGGTTTGGAATTCTGTTATGTGAATTTCTGTCAAGGGAGGGACTCGAAAATCTTATCTGAGGGTAATAGCCCATAACTTAACACTGTGCACTTCTTAAGGACCTCTGTGATCTGGCCCTGGTTATTTTTCCATTCTCCGACCACTCTCCTTGTTACTCATGGAGTGTCAGGGTCTGTCGGTGGTTTTATGTATCTCAGCCTTACCTTGAGGCTATTCTGGACTCACCTGACTTCTTCCCCAGATTCTAATTAGGTGCAATGGCCTAGGTTTATGCTGCTGGGAAGTGAATACGGTTGAGATGCTACCTAGCTTGTGTTTTTGTTCTGAGCACTGATGGAGAGGAGACCTTAAGTCGATCTGAATGAAATGTAGGCAGTGAATAGTTCTGTTGAATGTGTTGGAACTGATATTGTGAGATAAATATGAATATTGTGGGCTTGTGTGTTCATTAAAAATTGTCCAACATGATATGCTGATCTACAGACTGGATGTAAGTGGAAAATGCAGGGGTCGGAGAAAGCTATAGTTTCTCTACTTAAGGTTTTGCACTTTTGACATCTTGCATTCTATAACACTTAACTCAATTCCACCTTGTTTCAAGCATGGTTTTCTAAAACTATGCCTGCATCAAGGGAAAACATGAACTCAAGAGATTGTAACATGAATTTTTCTTTTTGAGAAAAACTTACTTTATCATTATGAGATTCTCTCAGTTGTGCCATGTGATATTTCCATTCAGAAATGTCTTGAAAATAAGTGAGGATTTTACAGAAATCACAGTGGACAAAATGCTATGTCTACCCGATCATTACTGGCTAATCTTAGTGCAATTACAGTTCTTATCTCATTTCATTGTTACACACTCAGACCTGCTGGGTGCCCCATGCAAGTGCCTGCCTGCACATCTTTTTTTTTTTTTTTTTTTTTTTTAAATCAGAACTTCTCTTTGTTCTTCCTCAAGGTTTGCAATTAGCAAAAACTTCAAGCCATCTTGGACTAAAGAAATTTTTTTTGACATTTATTTATTTTTGAGAGACAGCACAAGCGGGGAAGGGACACAGAGAGAGACACACACAGAATCTCAAGCAGGCTCCAGGCTTCTAGCTGTTAGCACAGAGCCTGATGCGGAGCTTGAACTCACAGACCAAGAGATCATGACCTGAGCTGAAGTTAGACACTTAACCAACTGAGCCACCCAGGCACACTAAGCCATCTTGGATTTTAAAGCAATGGGAGATATTTCTTCCCCAAAGTTTGTCTTATGTGCAGAAGCACTTACTATAAATTGATGAATACAGGGCTTACTCCCCTGATGTGTAAAAACTATTTTCAAATCAGCTATAGATGTGACACAGTTTATAAATCCCACCTCCAAAGTCCTGTGTCTATTTATTTGTGTATCTGCATTTATGAACCTCCAGTAAAAATTTACTCATTCATAATTCTCATGGTTGGAAATCTTATTGCTTTGAATTTTTTAGCCATCTTCTGTGTGGTATTTAGTGACCAGCCTGGTGATTCAGAGGTACTATGATAATAGAGATTATTTTCTAAATCATCAAAGAAAGATCAAACTTCACCCTTAGTGATTTCAATATTGAACTCATTTTATTTTAGCATGAAAAATAGGCTTCACAGAGACCCAACACCAGACTTGAAGCCCAGCTTCACCTTTTTCTTGCTCTAACCTTGGACAAGTTTCTTAACATTTCTTAGCCTCATTTTCCTCATCTCTCTTTTGTTGATAATCACATACAGCTCGTAAGTTTCACATGAAAATTGAACAAGCCAGTAAATGTACTTGTCTGGCACATAAAATTGTCCCCTCAATACATGTTGCTGGCTACAACAAGTCAGCAACAGCAATGGTAACAACGATAATACTTTGGAAATATAGTACTCCATGTGGGACTTATGTTGTAATCTTTTTAACAAATAATGTGATAACTCATTAGTCAATTACCGTACCATTACAAAGGTAATATATATAGCTATGCCTATATGCAGTCCATATGTACTGCAACGGAAGTTTTTAAAAAGAGGTTTTTGAATTTAAATCCCCCTGTATTTGGATACATATACTCTCAAGGTCAGTACTTCTCCCATCTTCTCAAGTGTAGGAAGAAACATGGGCACATAACTATGCTATATGGTATACTGTCTCAGACTGGAAGACAATTCCGGCCGACTGAGCACTGTCTTAACCTGGGGCATCCATGGTTTATAGCTGCTTCTTGATTGTGTCAGGAAGGGCTCAAGGACAAACTTGTATTAGCCATAAGAAAAAAAGCACTTTGGAGAGAGTAAAAAGTGGATTTAACTCTGGGGTGCTTTGTTTTGCCTACCCAGCTCACACACATTATACTTGATACAAACTGTTACAGCAACATCACACAGTCACACAGTTAAATACCCTAATGCTGAACAACACATTTCAGTGAATGCTTTTGATAATGTCTATGTGACACCCTCCCCAAAATGGCAACCTCATACTTGATAAAGTTAGTCTATTTATCAGTTATAGTTTTCCATACTGATGCTATAAAACTGGTTTATTAGTTTTTTCACTTAAGCTAATTCATTTTCCCAGGAATGACTAAGTTATTTCTTTGCCCTATACATATACTTTAAATATACTTCAAAAAGCCTTGTTTACAAGTGTCCTTTAAAAAATAAAAACCAAATGAAAAGTCCTATTTTTTTCTTTTTGTGCAAGTCTCTGTACGATTTTAATTTGGAGAGTCCTCTGCATCATTATAATGCACTTACCTACTAAAAAATGCATTACGGGAGATCTTTGAGACCTCAGAGCTGAGAATACTTTGTAATAAATGAGCATAAAGTCCAATACTATGAGTGCTAGTGGATTTGGGAAGACACATAAGGCTTTTGTTGTTGTTGTTGTTGTTGTTTAGATCCCTCTTAAAACCTAGGAACAGGCAGTCATCATTGGGATTTGTGATGTATTCTGCATGAGGATAATTTTGCCTCTGGGAAAGTCAGAGCTAGGCCAAAATCACTCCTGGGATTTTGAAGCCTGAAGTCACTTGTTTGGCTCTGGTCACTAGAGAACCCAAGAATGCTATTCATTGGCCAGTGTGAACAGTGGTTGAAAAATTATTTGTTGTAACAATCATTTCCAGAAGTTTCTGAGATACAGAAAAACTACATTGCTTTTCAGGCACTGGAAAGGCAAATCTTAGTGGGGTTTTCAGGTGGAACTTAGAAATAAAGGATCTAGTGATTATTTTAAGAATCCCATGACTGTTCTTTCTCTCAGAGAACTCTTAAGTGCCCTGTTAGTCTTTTGAACAGGTTTTTTTTTTTTTTGGAAAAATAATCATGTTATAATGCCAGTATGAGATCAGCTTTTGTTAAAATACCCAAGCAAAACCATCAAACATTACTGAATCTTTTTGGAGATGCTAGAAAAGAGCAAGGAGGAAAAATGAAGGGAATAAAGTTCATTCTGGGATATTTAGATCAGTATTGGCATTATTTCCTTCTTAGATCTCTTCTCAATCATGAAAAAATAGTCACACACACATTGTGTTACTTTTTTCTCTTGCTGTTAACCCACATGACTGCTTTTTAAAATCCTCAATTGGGTCTCAAAGCTTCTGTCTGGAGATACTTTTTCACATAAATGTTTCACTATCACAATTAAAAAAATTTTTTTTTTAATATTTATTTTTTTAAGAGACAGAGAGAAACATAGCATGAGGGGAGAGGGGCAGAGAGAGAGGGAGACACAGAATCTGAAGCAGGCTCCAGGCTCTGAACTGTCAGCACAGAGCCTGATGTGGGTCTCGAACCCACAAACCATGAGATCATGACCTGAGCCGAAGTCGGACACTTAACCAACTAAGCCACGCAGGGGCCCCATCAGCACATACTTTTTAAATGCTTGGTGCATGTCAGGCAGTATTGAAAGTTCTCAGGACCCCTCTGTGAACAAACAGACGAAGCTCCTTTGTCCCCTTACAGCTTGCAGTTTAGCTCACACCAAGCATCGAACTTGTCTGGGCATGACAACATCCAGCCTTCAGCATGCTTACAGTGCCCCTCTGGCCCCAGGGGATCTATTATAAATTCCTTATAGTATGACTGCCAATTCAAATAACATATTGCACTCATAGCTACGAAAATAAACATTTTTTAAAAATTGTGTCTGGGGGCGCCTGGGTGGCGCAGTCGGTTAAGCGTCCGACTTCAGCCAGGTCACGATCTCGCGGTCCGTGAGCTCGAGCCCTGCGTCAGGCTCTGGGCTGATGGCTCAGAGCCTGGAGCCTGTTTCCGATTCTGTGTCTCCCTCTCTCTCTGCCCCTCCCCCGTTCATGCTCTGTCTCTCTCTGTCCCAAAAATAAATAAAAAAACGTTGAAAAAAAAATTTAAAAAAAAATTGTGTCTGTACCTGATCTAATCTTCCTTGTATGCGCCTGTCTGGTAGAAGATGGAAAAAAAAAAAAAAATAGCTAGTGTTTGTTTTTGTTTTTGTTTTTTTTCCCCACCCAGTGCAGCAATGTAACCATTGTTTCTGGGAGATGTTTGTTTCCAAGACTGAAGGAAAGAGGGAAGAGGAAGAGGTGCTGCATAAGATAATACTTTCTTTTAAATTTTTTGTTTTAACGTTTATTTTTGAGAGAAGAGAGAGAGACAGAGCACAAGCAGGGAAGGAGCAGAGAGAGAGGAAGACACAGAATCTGAAGCAGGTTCAACGCTCCCAGCTGTCAGCAGAGAGCCCAACACAGGCCTTGAATCCATGGACCACGAAATCATGACCTGAGCTGAAGTTGGACGCTTAACCAACTGAGCCACCCAGGTGCCCCATATAATACTTTTGAATCCTGGCAGACTATCTTCTCAATATTTTCTGCTACTCGAAATTTAACGTCTGCAGACACAATATACTTTTAAATCTGATCTGCGTTATTAACATTTCCCCCATTGTTTTCTTAAGTCTAGACAGCCGACCACACAATAAGTCAAGCCCTGAATGAAGCATTTGCAATCTCCATGGTGTAAATGCTGCCACCACAGCTGATCTCAAGCTACCAATGTGATGTCACTGAATGTAGAAAAGATATGCAGTAGCTCCCCATTATGTAATATTTCCAGCAAATGGAGACGTAGCCATAAATAACTTCCAGATTGCAAATAATAAACATGTAGTAAAATAATTGGGAAGTGATGAGTTTTGAGTATTTGTTACCTTTTTTAAAAATATAATTTACTTAATAACAAATTTAAATAATTTAATTATTAATAATGGCTATGTTGGACAACTGGCTTGCAAGCTTCCTAAGAATTTAACAATTGATTCTCACAAGACACTATGGTAGACCCAAACCATAGTAATCATAAATGATCTCTCTCTTTTTTTTTTTAATAAATGGTCTCTTTAATTCCTTTATCACTCCCCTTCAGTCCAACAGCAAACTATGTTGACTCTACAATGTATCTTGAATCACTCACCTCCCTACTATCATCAGATTATTCATCACATCGCCTCTCAGTTGTGTTCCTGCAAATAGCCCCCAAATGCTCCCTCTGCCTCCACTACTAATGTGTCTATAGTCATATGACTATATGACTATATGAAGCCAGATCATATTTTTAAAATGTGCATCACATCACATCACTCCCCATCTTAAACTTTTCAACGTTTCCCCGTTGTCCTTCGAAGAAAACTCAAACTTTTACCAGGCCCAATAAAACCCTGTATCATCTACCTGTAGCTTCCCTTATAGCTTCATCTTGCCCATTGTCCTGCTCAAGCACTATGTGCCGCCACACTGGCTTTCTGCTTTTCCTAAAACATATCTACTTCATAGGAATCTCAGGACATTGGCTTTTGTTCCCTTTTCTAGGAATGCTTTTTCCTCACAACATTCCAGGGCTGACTCCTTCTCATTAGGTTTCAGTGAAATATCCTTGTGGTGGTTAATTTTATTTGTCAACTTGACTGGACTATAGGATACCCAGACATCTGGTTAAATATTATTTCTGGGTGTGTATGTGGGTGTTTCCAAAGAGATCAGCTTTTGAAACGGTTGACTGGGCAAAGTATATTGCCTTTCCCAAGGTGAGTAAGCATTATCCAATCCATGAAGGGCCTGAATGGAGCAAAAAAGCAAAGTAAGTTGAACTGGCTTTCTAATCTGTTTAGATTTAATGATATTAATGACTTTATTTCTAGTAGTAAAGAGAGCACTGGTAGTTCATGGAGTGAACTTATAATAGAGATCTGCAAAATATCTGCACTGGATACTACTAATCAACCACTTGTAAGAAGCAAGCAGTTGAATGATTGTGTATGTGGTACTTTTTAACATTTTTGGAAAACTATTGAATATAGTGACATTGGTGGTGGGCATCTCCTAATGTCTCTGAACAAAGTAGCAAAAGAAGAGGATGAGCTCAGAGATTTGGAATTCCCAGCTCAAGCACTGTATAAATGACCTGAAGGCTTCTGTTTGAGCCCTGAAGGAGATCCTTATCTCCAGTAGATGCAGGGCTGAGATTGCTGAAAATCCAATGCAGAATCTCATCCTGTGACTGGCGCAATTACAACGTATGTTGAACTGCCACCTTTGGAAGGTGTGTACTGTAAAAGTGAGGGCATTGACTGGGAAATAAGCAGATCATATAAGTTGGGATGGGGACACAGAGGAAGACCCTGATGAAATTGGGGACAGTGAGCCCCTAAATTCTGATGGGTCCTCTTTGCTAGTGTAAGAGATCTCCCTACCCTACATGGAAGTGGTCTCCCTACCCCACTGGAAGTAACTTCCTTGCTCCCTGCAGAAATGGCCTCTTCACCCCAAGAGACAACAGCATCCTCCAGGGGTACTGGCTTTTCCACTTCCAGCTGAGGGGATTAACTGTGTGATGTCTGAGAAACTATAATGGCATTTCCTGAAGCAATTGCTATGCAAGACATTGCTGCTTCTCCTCAGGACCCACCTCAACCACTCCTTTTTGTTTCTAGACCTATAACTAGACTCAAGTCTCAGTAGGGCCCTAAAGGTGAGGTACAAAATGAGACCCATAAGAAAGTACTCTACAATCCCAAAGAACTATTTGAATTTTCTAATTTAGGGGCACCTGGTGGCTCAGTTGGTTAAGTGTCTGACTTCAGCTCATGTCATGATCTCACTGTCCATGAGTTTGAGCCCCGCGCCAGGCTCTGTGCTGACAGCTCAGAGCCTGGAGCCTACTTCAGATTCTGTGCCTCCCTTTCTCTCTTTGCCCCTCCCCATCTAGCTCTCTCTCTCTCTCTCTCAAAAATAAATAAACGTTTAAAAAATTTTGAATTTTCGGGGCGCCTAGGTGGCTCAGTCAGTTAAGCATCCAACTTTGGCTCGGGTCATGATCTCACGGTCCGTGAGTTTGACCCCCGCATTGGGCTCTGTGCTGACAGAGCCTGGAGCCTGTTTCAGATTCTTTGTCTCCCTCTCTCTCTGACCCTCCCCCGTTCATGCTCTGTCTCTCCCTGTATCAAATATAAATAAACGTTAAAAAAATTTTTTTTTAATTTTTGAATTTTCTAATTTATATAGACAGAAATCCAGGGAACATGTGTGTGAATGGGTACTAAGAGTGTAGAATAATGGAGAAAGGCAAATAAGGTTGGATCAAGCCAAGTTTATTGAGGTGGGGTCACTAACAGAGACTCTGCATTTAATGTTATAGTCGGGGAGTTAGAAAGGGCTCTAACAATTTGTTTGGTTAGTTGGCTCACACACAGATCAAAAAGTGGCCCACAGTGAACTGAAATTGCCCAACCTGCCTTGGTTTAATGTAGAGAGAGGAAAGGACTGAAAGGCTTAGGGAGGTTGGAATGTTAGGGAGTTTGGATTTGTCATTTAAGACCTCCTTCCCCACATTGGGAGGGTCCAGAAGACCTACTTTACCCCCAGTACTGTGAGAAATACATTTGTGAGGGGAGTCCTGACGTCCCTCAAGAGCTCTGTAATTACTCCCTGTAGGTGAGACCTCATAGTGGGAACTGCAACCACCAAATTCGGAAACCTGAATAGGATGGGGGTAATTGGATCCCAGGGTGGCTGGGCCAAGTGGCGGCACTCAATAGCAAGGGCAAGGTGAGCATGGCTACTGTAATGGACAGTGAAATCAAACACATTCAGAATAGTGACTCATGCAGACCTATGGAGTCCGCTAGTTGATCACGATATTCCAAGAAATCAAATAAATAGGAAGCCTACTAAATTCTCATTTGGTCAGTATAAACAGAAAAGTCCTAGGTCAAGTGAACCAGAGTCTAACCTGAACCATAAAAACAGAGTCATGGTCCCTTAATCAATTCCCAGACTAGAGACAAAGCCCCTTGCATGAAGGAGAGGCTGGTTTCCCTTGAGGAATGTTATGGACTGAATGTTAGCAGCTACGACCGTGTGACCATTTGCAGAAATGAGGAACGTTACTACAATAAGCATTTCCTCCTTAATTTTTTATGAATACATTTGTATGTGTGTATGTGTCAAATATTTTTCTTTCTTTCCTCTTATTCCCTTATTGTGTAATATAAGATGTATTGACTTTATATCATAGTATTTAAGTATTATGAATTTTACATCACAGTATTTAAGGTACAAGATATCAAGGAGAAGAATAACATCATTCAAAAACTTCACCTCCTCTCAGAAGAGGTTAGAGTGTTCTCAGTGGTAGGCAGGATAGTTACATGTTAGGTGGAATTATAATCTTGTTATTTTCTTTATTGGGAAATTAAGTATGGTTTAAGAAGAGGTGAGTGCTGCCAGGTTGACAAGAAACGGACTTGCATTAGTTAAGTTTGTGTCAACTTGACTGGGCCTTGGGATGCCCCGATATCTAGTTAGCCATTATTTCTGGCTGTGTCTGTGAGGGTGTTTCCAAAAGAGATTTGCATTTGAACTGGTTGACTGAGTGAAGCAGATGGCCCTCCCCAATGTGAGTGGGCATCATCCAATCCTTTCAGGACCTGAATGGAATGAAAAGCTAGAGGAATTCCATCTTTGCCTGACTGCTGGAGCCGGGACATCAATTATTCTCCTGCTTTTGGCTCCTGGTTCTCAGGCCTTCAGACTTGGACTGGCTTTCTGGCTCTCAGGCCTTTGAACTATACCATTGGCTTTTCTGGGTCTCTGGCTTGCAGATGGCAGATCATGAGATTTCTCAGCCTTCATAATTGCATGAGCCAATACCTAATCATAAATATCTATCTATCTATCATCTACCATCTGTCATTTCCCCTGCTGGTTCTGTTTCTTTGGAGAACTCTGACTAATACAATGTTGTAGGAGAGTCTTACCTAGCTTTTTTAATCTAAAGTACCCCAACTCCCCACATCACCTCTCTGTCACATTACATTATTCTCACAAATTCAGGCAAATTCCTTAGCTTTTTATGCCTCAGTTTTATTATTTGTTAAATAGAAGTATCTGTAATACTGCCTTCATGGGGTTGTAAAAATAAAATGAATCAATATGTGTAAACTATTTTGAATGTTACCTGGATCATATTAAATAGTATATAAGTTTACTGCTGATACTATTATCATTGTTATTATTATTGTTATTAAGATGTTTGTTGTACTAAGTACTTTGTGCATTTATTTGTCTGTGCATTTTTTTCCTGTTTCCTCCACTGGAGAGCAGTGACCTTAAATGATTTGTGCAGTACTGTGTTCCATCACCTAGAATGGTGCCTGGTATTTTTTGAATGAATGTGTGTATAAATGAGTAAACACAAGAACTGGTAGTGACACCATTCTGAGCTTTGATTTATTTTTAGAAAAAATTATCAGAGAGGCTTGTCATCAGCATAATTGTAAAAACATGGCCTTTCATGTAGATGGGGGGATTCCTTGACTCCTGTAACATACCACAGGACTTCTATGAATTCTGAGTCCTGGTCCTTCCTGAGCGCCAAGTAGCTGATGTCTCTGTGGTCTCAATTGTCAGTAATGCTATGGCTGAGCTCTGCTTCAGTAGTGAAGTCTAAGTTGTGAGAGTTAGTAGTTTCTACCCATAGTGATGAATGAGCCCAGACACAAAATGATGATCTTGGGATTTTGGAAGCAGCCTGATGCTTGGGAGTCCGGCGCCTTGGACACCTTTGTTCTCCTTAATGAGGAAGCTCAGTGATGATTACCTTTAGTGGAATAACTTAGAATTGTCTCAGGAAGACTTACAACCTTTGCTTTTTTAGTGGTTGTATTTAGAGCAGATACGTCATCTATGGCAAAACCTTATCTTGAGCTCACCTATCTTAAACATGAGCAGTTGTTCAAGAAGGTGATTTAGAAAGGCCCATTCCCATATGTTTCATTTTTCATTTAGATCCCTGATATGTCAAAAGATGGAAGGGTTCCTGAAGATTTTCTGCACCTCACCCTCTGTTGATGTGGAAAACCAAGCTTCTTCATTCTGCTATGGGCTTTTGGAGGATAGATTGCTTGTCTTTCTTACCATTGCATGTTTTATATCCGAAATCCTAGAAAGCAAGGCCTTGGTGAAGTTCTGTGCAGTTCCAGAGGCCAGACATTTTGAATAATCTCCCTTCCTTCCTTCACCAATTCCTCCCAAGGAAGCACTGAGCAAAAAGAGGGCAGGCTTTTTCAAAGCCAGGTCTGGCTTCAGGTCCAGACACAAGTTAAATGACTGGTTAAAGGTAGCTACTTACCCTCTCTGAGTTTTCCAATCTGTAAAATAGAAATAAAATGGGTTCCTATGAGGATTAACTGAGATAGGATATGTAATTTTAGCTCAGAACCTGGTACCTACCATGAGTTAAATTACTGGAAGCTGTAGATATGACTCTTGTAGAGTGCTTTTTGTTTGCATATTATCAGCAAGCAGATTAAGGGACAGAAGTATGTCTACAGCAGAGTAGGATTGGATCTAGTAGCAGATTCATTGCTGGTCTTGGGCCAGAAGTAGGGATGGGCCTAGAGGCTGGGGCACTGTGATGCGAGGTGTGCAGTGAGGAAGTTGGGCATGATGGTATAACAGAGAAAACAATCTATGGAACCTAGGTTAGATGGGAAATTTTACTGGGTATTATATCTGGATCTCTATCAAATTACTCTTCACTAAATATCTACTCTTTAGAGAAAAAAAAAAGTGCTAAACCATGTTCTAAGAACATGAATTGGAAGAACTTGGCCGTTGACTGATTTTAAACTAATGACCAGTGTATTCATCATATAAAGCAAAGCCACTGGGTAACATCTGTTTCTTATATTGGGTAGATCATATATTTGCGAGTGAACCATGAGTTAGAGTTACTGGTCTGGATTGGGGAAGGTGAAACAGTAGATAAAGGGGTGAAAATTAAAGAAGAGATAATCATGAATTTGAAAGAGAGGACCACAGAAGAAAAGGACGGAAGCAGGTACCTGAAATAGAGGGGATAGTATTGTGTTGTGGGAAGAGAAACAAAATGAGAGATAAGCCTTTGACAATATAAAATGGCCCAGGCTTTATCCTTAAATGGCTGGAGCTTACAACTTTAAGACCTCAAAAGGAATAAAAATCCACTTAAGAAAGTGTGCTCTGGCACAATAATAGACTGATGCCCCTTGAATGGTTTTGTAATATGTGTGTAGGCGAGAGAGTAATTTGGCAGAAGGGGGAAGAGTTCATCTGAAAGAGGAAATTTGAGGTTAGAAGAACATGAAGGCAAATCATTCATGATGAATGCAAAGGAAAGAGCAAGATTTAATAATGAATCAGGGGGACAAAGAATAAAGCTAACATTAGTGACTATGTACCACACATGAAACCCACTATGGCAAGCTTTTTATATCTCCCATCACATGGAATCAGAGCAACCTCTGAGATGATGGTTGGCTCCACTGAACAGGGTAAGTGGGTGACTACGGTCATGGGGCAAGGAGGAAGGGGATCTGAGGTTTGCATCTAGGGGTCTCTGAGACAAAAGCTCATGTGTTTGACCATTGAGCAATTGTGCCCAAAGGGCTGAGGAAGTGAGGAAGATTGGGAAGGAAAGGTACAAAGAACTTTGATGTTAAAGAATCTTCTAATGAAAGTAAGACACAGCAAAGAATAAAAAGAGGAAAGCATTTATAAAGGAATAAGGAGATTAGTATTTATTGAGCATGTTGAAGACTCAGCCACATATATATATAATCTCTTATCACCCGAGAATGCTTTGAAATAGGCATGATTTCCATTTACACAGATGAGGAGCTAGAAATGCAGAGAAGCCGTTGTTCATCACTTAGTTGGTAAATACCAGAGCCAGGATTAGAACCGCTGTCAGCAGCACTAGAAAGCCCACAGCATTTCCACTCAAGCAGCTGCCTTGGGAAAGGAAGTGCTCACAGTGGGTGTGAGAGAGCAGAAATGGCATCTCCTTCGAATGGTGGGCTAGAAATGCAAATAAAACATGACTAGAAAGCCAAAAAAAGGAAATGAGAAAGGGAGGACCATAGGGTGATGATTAGGCTCACACCACCTGTTTTTCCTTTGGCCAAAGAGGTCCCTCTGAAAGGCTTTGAGTGAAAAACAAAGCAACCCAGTGGCTCAGAAAGGCCAACAGAAACTCTTCCATCGGTGGTCACATGAAATGTTCAATGGTGCTGAAACATGTGATTTGGAGAAACCCCAAGCTGTGACAAGAAAGAGATTCTGGACAATTGGCATACTGCTGGCTGCAACAGGTGCTTCACAGAAAACAATAATTTAAAAAAGGCATAGATACAGGGTAGCTCAGGAAGAAGCCCTAACGGTGGTTGGCAGGAAGTATGGTTATGATATAGGATAGAGAGACACCTAGGTGGGTATGAAAAACAACCCTCTGAAGCTGGTAGAGGTTTTATTATCACCACTTTGCATATAAGGAAACTGCAGCCCGTAGAGTGTGAGGACTGGCTTGTGGTAGCTGACTTTTAGAGTCTTGATGCCTGACTTTGACTTTAGTGTGCTTACTGCTGCGCCATTATCACTGAACGAAATACATTTCCAATGGCGAACTTGGGGTATCAGATAATGGGGGAAATATTTTTGAGCAGGGCTCTTTGTGCTATTCAGGTAGATCATTTGAGAAATTCTCTAGTTTTTAATAAAACAACCCCTACTTTCCAGATGAGGATGACATTCGGCTCAGTCTTGCTAGTGCAGGTTTTGGTTGTGCTAGTGTTTTCCAGGTGCAGCTTTATATAGAACCTTAACCTTGTATTGGCTAATAATTAACAAAGGTGAATGCTGACTTCACAAAGTGATTGCGGGATTTTACTGCGAGCCCTTTTGTTTGCTGCTGTCCAGGATACAATGATCCTCTGGAAAGCAGTTCTTTGATGACCAGCTCAATGTCATTCATGGAGGTAAGCTGACTGCTGGGAAATACACCCTCACTCCCAGACCCTGGAGTCCTTGTTTCACACCTAAGTGTGTCTGAGCAAAATCGAGTGAATTAACTTTGGCCCATTTAGAATGGAATCAACTTATTTTGGCCCACAAAAATTCATATTGAATATACTCACAATTATCAATGCCATGCTGATACTCTTGAGCTGTTCATATTACTAATTTTGCTTTTCCTTTAAGGAAATCTGAAGAATGCCACCTCTCACCCCCGATTTCTGGACTAGGGTGAATAGAAGACACTAGAAATCAGGGTCACGGTGACTTTGAAGTTCACTGCTGAATGTCTCTAGACACTTCATGGCTATCTATTCCCCTGCTCCATTCCACTTGGATAAAATAAATATTCCCCAATTATTGATAAGACTAAGTGGCTCCGTAACAGCATGGCAACCCCACATCACAAAACAAAAATCAATGCCTTTGACTACTATGGAAGGCTCTTCATGTAGAAAACAGCTATTTCCTGAGTGCAGATGGGCAATGAGCTTATTTCGCCTTTTAACACATTTTATTCAGGATCCAAGGCATTTTTACAAGAAAGAGCACACAAATCTCATTATCTACCTTCTGATCTGTGATAAGGTCATCTTAAAGGGGTAGATCATCTTTTTTCTTTGCTCAAAATGTCACATCCAGGACAACTAGAAATAGAGAATAGGTTTTGTTTTAGAAGGTGGAAAACATGTTTGTTTTAATACAACAGAAGAAACAAGAAGTATACTAATTAGTAGCTCGATGTGGGAGATCTCTAGAATCTTCCCCACCTTGCTGTCCTTCCTTCCTTTCTTCCCTCCCTTACTTCTTTTTTTTGTCCTTCTTTCTTTTCTTTCCTTCTCTCTCTTTCCTCCCTTTTTCTGACTTCCTTATTTCTTTTTTAATTCTCCCCTATTTGTACATCCTTCTCCCTTCTGCTCTGGGTCTCCTCCTCCCTAGGATGTGGCCATGTGTGAGCCCACCCTGCCCAGGTTCTGGAAACAGACATAACCTTCCTGGCCACATCTGATAGCCTCAGACAAGAGGGTCATGATAAAGAAGGTTTGGCAGCTTGGTCATAGCTCCTTCAGGTTCGGAGCGACAGAGGCATCACAAGGTCTGCAGGAAGCCCTTCTAACTGTGCTCCCTGACTCTGAAAGGCACTTTTTTTATGACCAGAACAGATAAGGTCCTGGCTAAAGGAGGCTGAATTGGTGGTTTCCAAAAAAAACAGAGCTGAGGAATCCCGGCAGGGAGGACTGCCCTAAAAGCTGACGATTGGAACAAGGTTTTTTGTATCTTCAACTCTGATTTGCCCACAGCCACACAGTAGCCTCTTTAAAGCCAAGGGTTGTGAGATATTCTCATGCCATGGGCATGATATTGACCCCCCAGCCTGGCCCCCACTGCTGCCAGTGTGATCAAGCTCAGAAGCATAGAGGAAGGTATCTGGGGCTATTTCAACAGATAGGAGCAAGGATAGATTGTCAGGAACTAGTTTGGGCCACACTCTCCTTTGCCCTATTGCCTTAAAAAAAAAAGTTTATTTATTTGGAGAGAGAGAGAGAGAGAGAGAGAGAGAGAGAGAGAGAGAATCCCAAGCAGGCTCTGCACTGTGAGTGCAGAGCCTGACAGGGGGCTCCTTCTCATGAACCGTGAGATCATGACCTGAGCCGAAATCAACAGTCAGACACTTGATCAACTAAGCCACCCAGGTGCCCTGCTCTACTGCCTTTAATAAAGACTTCTCATGGACACAGCTGCCAGGTGACTATCTAGGGGTCAGGAAAAACGATTCTGCCCCACTGCTCTACCTAATCCCAGGCCAGATCATAATGGATGGGAAAGGGAAGTGGTGCTAGCTGGAGTGCAGAACCAATCCATGGGGTGTGACAGACAGACTGACAGAGGACAATAGGCCTGAAAGGTATGACCCTGCTGGGACATGCCCTGGCTTGGGGCACGGGTCTTGTAGGACAGCAGAGAAGTCCCAAAGCTAACTCTGCGTCCAAAGACCCTACTGCCTTAGAGTCTCTGCTTTCAGGTAGGAGTTTTGCTAATACTGTAAACAATGTGTGTTTAAAATGAGGAAACTGGCCTAGGCAGCACAGAAACCTAGGCAACATGACCAGGCTAGGGATTGGCCACCAGAGGAAGACTGGGGGGATTATGGTGTCCCAGGTGTCAAGATGGTTGTATGCCCTCCGGCAGGGATCCCTTGGGGCAGGTGGAACAGTGCAGGGGCTCATGCCCAGCTGAGCCACCTTTGGCTCTGTCTATCTGGATGGTTTCAGTTGCTGTTCCAGGGTGGTTCATGTTTGAAGAAGCAGGGTCCATTCTGTACCCATTCATGAGGATGGTCATGTCTACAAACACAGAAAGGGCTAATATGTGGAAACAGGAATAGACACAGTCTGTAAGTATTCCCGTCCAGACGACAGAATCCCAGATGGAGGCAGAATTTACAAAGAGACAGATGGTTCAATGAGAAAAACACATTTTCTAAACCTGCCCGCAGCACAGATGCTTCCCTGAGTGGTATTCTCAGTACCCAGCACAGTGCCTGGAACACAGTAACTGTTCACTGAATGGACTGCCCCTGCTCACGATTGCTTGCTAGAGAACAGATCCCTCTGTCAGGGTCTAAGTGTTGAAGGGAGGTGGCTATGAGATATGTCCCCTGATGAATATTTGTAGAGGATTCTCTAGCTCTGAGTGAAGCCCTTCCCTGCAGCACTGCCAGGAAATCTCGCTACAGAGGTTTGAGACATGTGGAAGGGTTGGGAAGCTGAAACTAGGTCTGGCCTGGGATGGAACAGGAGGTGATGGAGGATCCAGGCAGCAGAGGGGAGGGGGAATTCTATTTCGAGAGAATGCAACAACTTAGCACATGTCTTGGTCTGAGACAGTCCATACTCAATATTTGATCAAGGTAAAGAAAACAGAAAAATTATTTTGTGTACCAATGGACACTTGTTCTATATTCCTCGTTTACCTTTGCCCCTCCAATGATCTTTCACTTTCAGGTGTGCTTTCACTTTATTTTTTAAGTCAGTTTACTTTGTCCACAGACTCAAGTAATCACTGTAATCTAAACACATAAATAACATCAGTGCATTAGGTTGTAAGAGAAATTACTCTATTTTACAATAGCTGCTGGAGCAAACGCATCTTTACATTAGGTGTTGTCAGTCATTTTTTTTTTCAATATATGAAATTTATTGTCAAATTGGTTTCCATACAACACCCAGTGCTCATCCCATGTTGTCAGTCATTTTGAGAAATTACGCAAGCAGCAATATTCAGTGTAAACAATATAAACACACAGTGGTTTATTTTGTTTCCTTGATGAAAAAAGGAATGTGTGAATTCTTCCTTTATAGGTACAACTGCTCTGTGGCAGCTCTTGAACTGTCTTTCTTCCTTATTTATAACCTGCCATCACCCTGCTTCCTGCTCACTTACTACCTCCACTGCTGCCACCCCGGTCAGAGCCATCCTCAACTCTCGTCTTACTGCAAGACCCTCGTGAAGGTGTCTCTGTTCCTGCCCTTCCCGTCTTCAACCTATTCCCAACACGGCAGCTTGAGTGAGCATTCTAAACTTAAAGTCATCTCCTGTCACTCCTCTGCCTAAAACCTTGCCATGGCTCCCATTTACTCACAGTAAATATTCAAAGTCTTGAACAAGCCCTTCATGATCCATTCACACCCCCTTCCCTCTAATCCCCTCTCCTGTTTCTCTTCCCTCACCCCCTTCCAGCCACATGGCCTCCATGCAGCTCCTTGAACCCATCAAGTTCCTTGTGCATTAAGGCCTCTGCTTTCACTTGACCTAGGACAGACCCCTCCACCCCCTGCTCAATGACCCTGATCTCTCTTAATCTGCAATCTTTCCTTCTCAGCACTTACCACTTCTTAACATACTTTATGATTTACTTATTTACTGTATTTTTCATTTATTATTAGTGTCCCACTAATAGCATGTAAACTACACAAGGAGCACATTTGTTTTATTCTTTTGTAAGTACTAGAACAGTATTTGGCATGTGGTAGGTACATACTGTTGAATGAATGAGTGAATAAATGCATGTTTTTGGTGCGTATTAGTTTGCCCACACCTTTTTCATCCTTCTGTGTAACAGACACTGGCCCTTTCTTTCTTTCTTTCTTTCTTTCCTTCTTTCTTTTTAAGTTTATTTATTTAGTTTGAGAGAGAGAGAGAGAGAGAGGGAATCCCAAGCAGCCTCCGCACTGTCAGCATGGAGCCAGAGGCTCACCAGTCCTTTCATTCATTACTTCATTCGTTCTTTGAGCACCCGTTGGTATCCCATTTGTTTATCTTGGATGCAAACAACATCAAAAGATCCTTTTTCTTTTAACTTGAGAAAAATCACATCCACATTCATCCATATAGCTGTTCTTTCTTTCTATGATTATTCCAGTTCAGTAGGGCTTCATGAGAACCTGTCAGCCAGGTCCGGCTTTTAGGCAAGTAGAAAATCCAAAGTTTCTAGCCCCCTTGCTATTCTCATCCTCAGTCAATGGTCGCAGCTGAATTCCTCCTGCTGTGAAACTTGTGGTTCTCCTGCTTTAGCTTAAGCCCTGAGTTTCTTATTTATTCTCTGTAGACAGGGATAACTGGTAACCAGGCACCTCTTTCCCAAAAGCCCTTCATGGAGCTGAAAAAAGTAAAGCGAATCCCTCAGCATTCTGGTCTATGGATGAAACAGCTCCAATATCATTAATTTTTCATAGGGAATATGTTTTTTTCTGAAAACATGTTACTTTAATGAATAGGTTTCAAAAGGTGGTACATATTTTGCTCTATGCAACAGTTCACTAAAGCTTAGCTTAAAGTGGTGAACAAGGGTATTACTCAGAAATCAAAATGAATGAAATCTTGCCATTTGCAACTACATGGATGGAACTAGAGGGTATTATGCTGAGCGAAATTAGTCAGAAAAAGACAAATATCGTATGACTTCACTCATATGAGGACTTTAAGATACAAAACAGATGAACATAAGGGAAGGAGAGCAAAAATAGTATAAAAACAGGGAGGGGGGACAAAACATAAGAGACTTTTAAATACAGAGAACAAACAGAGGGTTGCTGGAGTGGTTATGGGAGGGGAGGACGGGCTAAATGGGTAAGGAGCATTAAGGAATCTACTCCTGAAATCACTGTTGCGCTAATGCTAACTACCTTGGATGTAAATTAAAACATAAAAAATAAATAAATTATTAATAAAATCAGGCAAAAATAAATAAATAAATAAAATGATAAAACATTTAAATTAAAAAAAAGTGGTGAACAAGGATTGCCTTATGAGGCAACCACTGTATAACCAGAGTTTTGCTTGGTTTAAATAGTAAAATATTCATGACAGAAGAAGAAATCCTATGAAGATACTACAAAAATGATCTGAGAGCTTGGGAAGATGAGTTAATGTTATTTGAAAAAAATTATACACAGTAACATCCAAATGAAGTTAAGTGAGTAGGAGGATGTTTAACTAGAGTGAACAAAGGAGGTTAGAAGAAGAGGATTAGGCAGAAGCAAATACTGTGTGCTTCAGTGTGTGTGTGTGTGTGTGAGAGAGAGAGAGAGAGAGAGACAGACAGGCAGACAGATAGACAGAGGGAGAGAGGGAAAGAGAGAGAGACTGCTAACCAACAGAACAAGAAATCCTGAGGCCTGGGCCCTTTGGAACTTAGAATGTAAATACGGTCATGGCATCACAGCATGGAGATACTGAGAGCAGTCTTTTCTTAATAGAGGGCAAGTTTAGACCTGAATGGACTAAAGGTTAAGTGTGGGGAGGAGAGTGACACATAGTATTGTTCTTAAGAAGGGGATTAGTACCTTCTCTATGGCAAATTGTAACCAACTGTTAAGGTAATCTGAAATGGCTCTGAAGCCCTTGGCCAGAGCAGGTAGAATTGGGTGAATATTAAGCACAAAAATAAGTGAGAGAAAGTTTTTCCATTCATAGTGACAAAGCTTGACTTTAAGTGGGAATCTCTGTTACTCACAGATTTATATTTCTTTAAATGCAGATATGCTATATATCATCTCTTATAACATTGATAAATCGTTGTGCCTAACATCCCACAAACAAATATAATTGAACTCCCTTGTGCTCAGCACTAAGACCATCAGGGTGAACAAAACCAGTCTCTGCTTTCAGGAAACTCAGAGGACAGAGAAATATTAAAATCATAGTGTATATCATTTAAGCAGTTGTTTTAACGAAGAGTTATATTTTTAAAGAAATAAAAAACAGAAGCAGGTGGCCTAAGCATGAATGGGGCTACTCTCATTCCTCCGGTCTATACAAAGCCCAGTGAGTAGGTCACTCAGTTGAAAGTCATGGCAATGCCACCTACCAAGAATAGGTACTTGAACTGCAGACAGTGACTGAAAAGAATTAATCACTTTCTAGAGTAGTGTTCCTCAAAGTGTGGTCCAGAGACCAACCTGCATGTGAATCATGGCACAAGCTTGCAGACACAGATTCTTGAGATCCTTCTCAAGAAATTACTATCATATTTACAGTAATGGGTTCTAGCGTCTTACTTTTAAAGCATCTCCAAGTGGTTCTTAGGCATTGTTTCAGAATCATGCTTTTTGGGTTTAACACAATGATTTTTTTATATACCTAAACCTATGACAGGATGGCAGACGTCAAGATATCCTAAATTTATATTGGCTCATCTTCCAGTGACATTCCATTATTGATTTAATTCAGCTCATTTTCAAATATCAGCCCAAACTGCCTTTCTAGGATATGGAGGTCTAACCAGTCCTTTCCTATATTGCATTTGTGTTCTTTGTTGACTTTTCTTTTCACTTTAGGTATATCCTTTTACATTTGTCACTTTAAATTTCATCTTATTAGGTGTGTTCCTATTAAATCTATAGAGTTTTTAAGAGTCAAAACTATTTTGAATGGATCTCTCTTTTTTTTTAAAGATTATGTTCACATTTAATTTTTTTTTAATGTTTACTCATTTTTGAAAGACAGAAAGAGACAGAGCACAAGCAGGGGTGGAGCAGAGAGAAAGAGGTTGACAGCATCTGAAGCAGGCTCCAGGCTCGGAGCTGTCAGCACCAGAGCCCGATGCGGGGCTCGAACTCACGAACCATGAGATCATGACCTGAGCTGAAGTCTGATGCTCAACCGACTGAGCCACCCAGGCGCCCCGATCTCTTTTTTTACTAAAGTTTATTTATTTATTTTGAGGAGGGGAGAAGCAGAGAGAGAGAAGGAGACAGAATCTCAAGCAAGCTCAGTCCCTGATGCGGGCTCCATCTCACGAACCATGATATCATGACCTGAGCCAAAATCAAGAGTCAGACGCTTAACTTCCTGAGCCATCCAGGCACCCCAAATTGACCTCTTTTCTCTGCAGTATTTATTAACAGCCCCATGTGATTTAGACCAAGTCACATATTTACTAGACCCACATATGATTTTTCTTTCATTTGTGAGGATAAAGATGAGCAAATCCCCTTGTAACTCTCCTCCCTGGACGGATTTCGGTGGAATACCACTCTATCCATTAGTCACCCTTAGCCATGAGTAACCTTGGCCTTAACTCCTTTGACATTCTCACAAAGAGAAATGACTCTTTTCTTTGTATTTAGTTTATTGCCTGGTTTATACAAAAATCCCCTTAAAAATATTTAGAGCAAGGGAGAGAATATAAAGAAGAGTTGAGTATTTTTATTTGAAAGATCCTTAACTTCCAGTTGGAATAAAAATGGTAGGTGTACTTTCTTTGTATCTTAAAAGAAAGAAATGATTTAGAAAAGCTCTGGGAGATGAGATAAGCTCCCAGAAATCTTGGGCCCTGATCTGCATCTACAGAGAGCTGGAGAGTTCACTGCCCTTCTTGGTCTGACCAAGTCCTCTGGCCTTCAGAATGCCTTGTAAACCTGCCCCTTCTAGATTTTGAGAATAAGAGCTGTAAAGCTGACATTTTAACGCACTGTGTTTTAACTGCCTCTTTGTTATATGTATCCTAATTTAATATTTTCAATTTTGTACTTATGGCCTGAAGCAATCTAATCATCCAGGATACAATTTAATAAATTGAAAAAAATTTAAAAATGTACAGTAATGAATGGGACTAATTGCTGTTGTGCCTCACACAGTGGAATGCAACCAGAAGATGTTTAATAAATATTAATTTATGATCATGACAGTTAGCCCTAGAGGCAGGGAACATGGTTTTCCTTTTTTTCTGAGTTACCATCCAATCAGAGAAAAGGAATTTTTATTCTTCAGTTTCACAATCCACAAAAGGAAATAGTTCTTGTTCCTCATTATCAACCCAGGAGAGAGAAAGAAATGCAGAGGGATTACCTTAATAATTGTCTTTGTGTTTGAAGGTGGCAGCTGGCCAGGTGTTCTCAGGCTCAACTGAAGAATTAGAATGAAATGTGTTTGAATAGGGAAGATAAAGGTTAGATGATGAAATCCTGGAGTGCCCCTTCTGGACACCTTTTAAACTAGAGCTTTGCTTGCTTCAGGTGGCCAAGGCAGATGACCCCTCGTACAGCCTTGTCACTCTAAATCGATTTAAGAAAATGGTTACTGTCCAGAGGTAATAAACTGCAGAAGGTAGGTCTTAATAATTATGTAATCCAGGAGGAAAACACTGCCTATTTAAGTGGCCCAATGAGAAGTTTAACAACCAAGGAATACAGTTGAGGGTAACTGTTAAAATTACCAGCAAAAACCTGGCTGATCGTGCATCCTTTGACCCAGTAATCCCTAGACTCTAGAGCAAACTATAGGCCAGCTGGCCATGTCTAGGCTGCTTTTTACTTTTGTACCTCTTATGGGCTAAGGATGGTTTTTATATTTTTTACATGATTGGAACAAAGTCAGAAAAGATGACATTTCATGACCCATTAAAAGTGGAAAAAATTTAAGTTTGATTGCACATATATAAAGTTTGATTTGAACATAGACGTGCTCATTCATTTGTGCATTGATTATAACTGCTTCTGAACTACCTCAGCAGAGGTGAGTGGCTGAAACAAAGACCATAGGAGCTGCTCTTTTACTAACAACCAAAAATAAGGTTGAAGGTATAGCAAATATTTGCTATCTGGCCCTTTGCAGGAAACGTTTGCTCACCCCTGATCTAGAGAATCTATCCAAACGAAGTGGCCCACAAAACGTGTAATAAGCTCATCATCGCAGTGTTATCTATAATAGAAAAATTGTAAAAATATAAATGTTCCCCAAATATATAGGTATTAATAGTAAATTGTGGCATATCCACTCAACAGAAATTTTCAAAACCACTAAAAATAAAGGCAATGATTATCTACCAATATCAAAAAAATAAAAGGCTTCCGTCAGTTAATGTGGGTAAAAACCAGAACACCAACTTGTGTATACCTGTATGATTCTAGCCTTTAATTTGTCCATTAATTAAGTTATCCAATAAATGTATATTGGGGGCTAGAATATTATTGAGACATATGCCTTATACATGAGAGGGAAAAAAGCTAGAAAGTGTTTATAGTGATTGAGTAAAAGTGATCAATTTTGTTATTTTTCTTGTCTCTCTCTTTTTTTTTCTGTATGATGTTTATGTTACTTACATATTAAAAATCTCAGAAAAGATTGAGGGAAACATCAGAGTGCTCGACAGGATGAAAACCAGCTCTCTGCAAGACTGAAACTGCCCGGTGGGGCTCGCAGAGGACCCCTGACACTAGGGACTGTGGCTTGTTCTGCTCCAGCAATTTCTGCCTATATCTCCTCTTTTACCACTTTTCTCTTTATAAAAGAAAAGAGCAGGACCCCCTTTAAAAACTTCTCTGTTTTCTACCTCCACCAACTCAGGGAGCCAGGAAGTATGAAAGCCTGTCCTTCCGTTCAATAAAGATAAAACAAACATATTTACGAACCGTTGTGCCATCTGAGCAAACCCAACTCTTTCACTGAGGAGATTTAATTGGTATTCTGTGTCCTTCACAATGACCTACGCACTCACACCAGAGCAAGGCTGAAGTGACAGTTTTTCTGAAGTGGAATTGGTTTTGGAGCCTGGATACTGAATACCCGGTTTCTTTCTCCCTCCCCCTAGTCAGGAAAATGACCATTAATTATATTACATTTCAGTGTTTCAAGTAATATATAGCATCACCATTTATTAATATTTCTTTTTCAATATTTCAAGACATATAGGGATGAAATTAATAGCAAAGGCAACATATTAGGATTAAATGTGTGACTAGCACTGAACAATGAAAGACATTAAGAAATTGTTATGTGCATAGGCATCCATAAAAAAGATTAAGAAAAAGAGTTTAAAAAATACCAGAATGATCCAAAGAGTGAGCCACTCAGCCCAGTGTCCTGAGGCTGTCAAGGACAGTGATGACCCAGTGGGAATAGTAGGCAATCATTGATAGTTGTTTCATATGAATGAAGTAACACTGACATCAGGGAAGGTCCTCTCTCATTGCCTTTGGATACAGTTCTTAGGCTGATCAGAGATATCTATGTAGGTAATGGAAGACTGAATTAAATCTAATAAGTATTTATTGGGCACCAACGATATTGGGGTGAAGAAATAACTGAAGATAGTGTTGTGTTCTGGGAAGCAGGGAGTTGGTGGCCTGGAGGGAGAGGGACATCAAACTACCATGGCTGTGATTCAGATACAAGGATACAGTGACAGTAGAAAAAAGGAACAAGAGGCAAGAGGAAAACACAAGATACATTTTCAAAGGACAAATCTATATGACTCAGTGATTGATTAGATAGGGGGCATTATATAGACATTTGCCTGAGAGCAGAATTTGTGCCCTAGACATGTTACAATGGCTAACACAGCCCCTGCCATTCATGTAGCAGATGTGATTTGAATGAAATTTGTTGAAGATGATTGTCATGTTGGGAGAAATATAGTATCATTAACAAGATTAAAAGATAAAGAAAGCAGGCCAGATTTTTTTTAAGAGAAAGATTATGAGCCTTGTTTTGAAAAAAATAATTTAAGGTAATGGTGGGTCATCCAACATCAACTATCTAGTTAGCTGATTGGAATTATGGCATTCCAGGGGCACTCTTGAAAAGCATTGCTATGTTCAGCAAGCATTTCTTTAGTTTTGAAACTCCTGAAGAATTGATGCTACTCTCTACTAACCAATTTTGCTCTTTGTTTCAACCTTTTAAAAGCATTTGGAAGGCTCTCAGCTAATATGCAAATTAAGGCTCTCTATTAAAATTGCCTGAATTTGGAGTAAAAACAATCAGTTGTAATGGGGGTTATTTTTGAAATATATTGAGATTTTTCTCATGGATTTTCCTTTTTCTTCCAGAAGCACCATTTGCCTTGAGAAAGGATTTAGGAAGGTTATGGAAGGAATATGAAAGGCTAGGAAGGGTTAGTATTTAGGGGACATCTGAATGGCTCAGTCCATAGCACGTGCAACTCTTGATCTAGAGTTCAGTCCCCACAGTGGATGGAGAGCTTACTTAAATACACACACACACAATTTAAAAAATATTAATTAAATAAAAAGAAAAAACAACAAAGAAAAATAAATACCAAAGGTTAAGAAATATAGGGAGGGTTAGTATGTAGCCTCTGACATCAAAATAGGATTTTCAAAAAGATAACGATTGTTAACTTTGCCTGAAAAGAAAGTTTTCTAAATTTCTTTAACTGATAAGAATAAGCCATGAGAATTCAAATCATAGATTTTCTAACATAGTGAGTAATGTATAACCCTTCCCTTCAAGGCAGCTAAGCTATGAGGTTGGCTGATAAAGGAGACAAGAGGATATGATGTAGATGAAATAGAAAGGATGAATCCTGCCCCTTCTGGCCCAAGAGAAGTATGACAGGAGTTTGAAGAGATCAAATATCCAATTCTCAACTCTATCTCCCATGTGAGGTTGAAAGCTCAGCAAGTAAGGTTTTAGAAATGTTCAGATGGGTATGTGGAAGGTTGAAAAGCATTTGGACTAATGCCTTACTTTTCTGGTGGTGTGCAAGAGGCTGTGGTTCCCCCCTGCCCCCAAAAGTTCCAGCCTTTGGCTTGATGCATATCCAAGATGGCAGGAGGGAGATAGCAGCTGCATGAGGGCAGCAGCACAATGTGGGTCAAGAGTGAACAACTGGTTCCTCCTACCCACATATGTGACCTAAAAGGCGACGCGCACTCTGTGAAGAGTGCCGGGGGTGCAGAAAGATTTTGTAGACTTAGAGACAGAAAGGAGAGGCTAAAGGCTGTGAAGAATTAGAGGCAAATGACCTACACCACCAACTTCAGTGCTGGGAACTAAGTTTTCATCTTCAAAGGGCAGATAGAACTTGTCACCAGTCCAAGGAGCAGCCCCCCTGCATCTCCCCTAAGCTTCAATAAGGATGCAGAAGCCTCAGTCCCCTTCCCTATACCCGGAAGCTTTCCTAGAGAGAAACAGAGGAGGGAGCCAGCCTTTGAATGCCTGAGCACTTACCTGAAGTCATCCAAGCAGAAGCTGGGTTTTCTGAAGAGAGGGTCCAAACAATTGGACAGGATTAACATCTGCAGATGAAACAAAATATGTACCCACCGGCCACCCCCTATATTCTCCAACTCCCCCAAAACATGGGGGCTTATGAGGCAATCTGAGAATCTGAAGAGTAAAATAAAGAAGCTTCTAGTAAAAATAAAGAAGCTACAACTGAGTGTCTACGATGTGAGTGACTATTCAGCACTTCTACACAATGTTAAAATTAGGAGTCAAATGAGGATTGACTGCAATAAATTATTCTTAGTGTAACTCAATAGGTATAGGATAAAGCTGAACTAAGAAACTTGTCTTCAAAATGCATGGCATTATTTCCATTTGCTGAAAGTAAGAACTGTCCTAAGCTATTATTAGACCATCTTTCTCCAATGATATTAAAGCCGACTTCAGAAGATAGTGCTATTTTAAGAGTCTTCATGTATTTACTAAGATCCAAACAATTGGATTGATTACCACTATTGAAATACTTGCAAAGTAACGAAGCACTGTAAAAAAAAATCTATACAAACATCCTTGAGTTGTATGCTTCACCTCTTATTCTTTAATCATCTATTGTCATTACTCTAATTTTTCCGTGCAGTCTATGATTTGCTAATTCCAAGTCAGCTAGAGGAAATTTGCTTCAATTCAGTATCTGATATTTTATGTTTTGGAATTCATTGAATGGATGCTTATTGAGCGGTTCCTCTTTTGAGGTAGGTGTTTTCTCCCTATTTTAGCCCCACTTCTTAGTCAAATGGCGGAGACTGAGGGAGTGCTAGCTTTGCCCATCCAATGACAGAAGTAATAGTAAATGTTTAAGTGCTCATCATTTGTCAAGCATTGTATGCAATTTAATTACTTTGTATAACTTATCACATTTCATCATCACAGTGACTCTACAAGTAGCTATTATTTTTAACCTTTTACACATAAGGAAACTCAGATGTAGATAACATATCTTGTAAAAGTCCTACAGCTAGTAAGGGACAGAGATGAGATTCAAACCCATTGGCTTAATTTACAAGCTCCTGTTTTAACAATGTCACTGTATTCTAGTTTGGTTTTTCTATTTCTCTATCAGAACACTGTAGATTATACTATTGTTCCTTAGTTGCTGTGGCACATTACTGGGCTTCATTTATTGATTTATTCCACGTTTATTGAGTATTTCCTAGGTATATACTATTGTAGTAGGTGCTAGGTGGGGACTGGAACACAGGTAAGTTTTGGGGTTAGTAGAGGACTTGGATTTGTTAACAACTATTATACAAACAGTAAAATTAGGACTAACCTGAGGTTCCAGGAATGAACCATGGGAACAACAATGAAAGTGATTTGACTTCCTTCTGGGGAGATCAAGGAAAGCTTCCTGAAGGAGTGGAATCCAAAGTGTAGTCTGGAGACCACTGGAAGTCCCTGGAACCCTTTCAGGGAGCTTACAAAGTCAAAACTGTTTTTCTTAATTTTGCTAAGATATTATTTGCCCTTGTTATGTGTGCAATGGAATCTCGCCAGGGGCAACTTGATGTGTGCTTTCCCAACACAGTGAACGCATCAGCAGTCATGAGAATCCCACTGTCTTCTGCCAATCCAGAGATTTACAAAAATATTTGAGGTAATGCTCCTGCTTTCACTACTTTTTTTTTGTTTTGGAAACCATAGTTATTTTTTTCAAATATTTATGTTACCATATGGGTTTTTGGTCTTGTTTTTAAATGGATTAATAACTAAATATTTTAAAGATCTCAATTTTAACTTTTAATACAGTAAATATCAGTAGATATGATCTATACAAACACAAAATCTTTGGGCTTCTTAATTGGGGAGATATAAAGAAATGCTAAAATCAAACTTCTGGGGATCGTGGACACAGAGGAAAGAACACTGGAGTTTGACATCAGAAGGTTCTCGCTCTGGCCTCACCTCTGCCTCTCACCCACCTGTTTGCTCAGAGCCATCTAAATACACCTGGTCTGGTTTCTCACTGAAACAAGAAGATAACCACCCCTACCCACCCTCTGGGTGTAGATCAAATGAGATAACATATATAAAATTGCCCAAGTCAGGAGAGTCACTCATTACATTTGGTGGGTGATAGATCCTGCTTGTTTTGGTGTGAAGTATATACATTCACCTTAGAAATTTTTAAATGTGTGTGAAAATAACTCAAGTGTATGGTAAAAAATCTAAACATTCCAGAGGTTTGTTTTTTTTCATTTTGTCTTTGTTTTTGTTTTTGTTTTTGGTGGGGAAAAGGTCTCCTGGCCTTTAGCTCATCACTTCCATTCCCTGGAGGTAAATATATGTCCTATTCCCTTGCTGCTTTCACCTTTCTGGGTAGTGACCATCACTACTCTAAGTAGGAGTAGCTTACTCCTCCATTTCTTGATTAGCAATATTAGATGGTGTCTAAAAGGTCCATGTTATAGGGGCGCCTGGGTGGCGCAGTTGGTAAAGCGTCAAAAAAAAAAAAAAAAAAAACTAAAAAAAAAAAAAAAGGTCCATGTTATAGAGAAAGACAGACACCATATGTTTTCACTCTTATGTGGAGCCTGAGAAACTTAACAGAAACCCATGGGGAAGGGGAAGGAAAAAAAAAAAGAGGTTAGAGTGGGAGAGAGCCAAAGCATAAGAGACTCTTAGAAACTGAGAACAAACTGAGGGTTGATGGGGGGTGGGAGGGAGAGGTGGGTAGGTGATGGGCATTGAAGAGGGCATCTTTTGGGATGAGCACTGGGTGTTGTATGGAAACCAATTTGACAATAAATTTCATATATTTAAATAAATAAATAAATAAATAAATAAATAAATAAATAAAAGGTCCATGTTGTGAAAGATGAAGATACAGTTTATTTGTATTATCCCTGATATATCATCTTACAGATTTAAAAATTTTTTTAATTTATTTTTGAGAGAGAGAGAGTGAAAGCGGGGTGGGACAGAGAGAGAGAGGGAGACACAGAATCTGAAGCAGCTCCAGGCTTTGAGCTGCCAGCACAGAGCCGGATGTGGGCTCCATCCCATGAACCGTGAGATCATGTCCTGAGCTGAAGTCAGACACTTCACCGAGCCACCCAGGTGCTCCACTCATATATCATTTTAAATATGAATAAGATAATTAGGCCTCTACTTGCTGCCCCACTACATTTTCTTCCTTTATTACTCTAATATCTCTTTAGACAGTCTCTTGACCCTACCCTATAAAACAACAGGATATAGCTTTATTAACTTGCCCTCCCCATCTTCACTTCTCTTCTGCTTCCCTATTTCTGACAGTGTACCCTTCTCACTGTTATTACATTTTATGCGGTATCAAATTATTTTTCCTGTATCTTGTCTATGTGTTCATTGAACTATCAGTATGTTTGCATCGTTATGACTTTGTAAATACTGTTCACTGCGTGTTCTTCTCTACAGGCTCAAAGCCAGGTGAGATCTTTGTGCCACTTGAAGGAGAAGGGTTCCAGCCTCAAAGGCAAATAAATGCATTTTTCATTTTACTTATACATTCTGTAATCCTTGATTGCTTGTTCATACTTAGACAATGGGACAGGATATAATGACTGCAAGGCTTCTGGGTGATGTTCAGCTTCCGGAATTGGGGAGACTTTAGCCCCTAGTGAGCTGCCATCATAGGAATCTCTATTTGTTTCATCTCTGTAGAGGATGGGGCCAAAGGTCAGGTTGGCATGTAAATGTTATTCTACATTGAAAAGCGCAGATGGAGACAGAGAAGATGCGTGCAACTGCTCTATGAAGAGAGGTTTAATTAAGTCCCCAGTTTTCAAGTCACCTCTGAATTTTGCCCTTTGTCCTTCCTAGGGCTATACTTGGAATGCTGACTCTGGAACCCTCTTTTTTGGGAATAATCAAGACTGCTTCTCCTGTCAACATGCTTCCTTCCTCTTCCCCATGTTCAGATATTGTTGATCTCTTTAACATGCTTATAATTCCCTTCCCTTTCTCTTTACTTTTACAAGCTTTTTTTTTTTTCTACCCTTTTTACTCCTTTATGGCCATTTTGGTAGGGTTTTGGGAAGGAGGATCGATAAATCACATGCTCAATCATTACATCAGAAGCCTGTGGTAATTTCTCTTAAAAAAATGTTTTAAGGATTGATGCACTAGCTATTGTATCCTCAAATTTTTTGTTTCAGGAGATTTGGAAGTGAAATCTCAGTACATTAAAATATATTGTCCTGATTATTTTTCTTATTTCTTTTCATTATTATGTTGACTGTGGTTCATGTAGGGGTATGATTAAACTTAAGTGACGTCTTCAAGGATGAATGAAGAAATGAAGATTTATGTGATACCATAAAACTGGTAGACAAGGAAAAATTCATTTGCAACTATCTCAAAAACTCAAATGAAAACTCAATTCATGTGATTTCCATATTAAGTTTAAAAATTTCTTTTAGTGGAACATTCTAGAACATGGACAGGCTCTCATGGTTAAAAGCATCCTAGGGAGGAAATGGCCAGGCTTTCACTGGTCAGCAAGAAAATAAATTCACCTTGTTTACAACCTAGTAAAGATGAAGTAGAAATAAATCAGGGTACTTCCTTGCGGTACCCATGAAAAATGTTAAACGTTATTTGAAGGTCAAATTCATGCTTTTAGGGCATCATCACTACCTTATTATACACATCTGATCTTTAAATACCATCTTGGTTAAATATTGATTGTTCTTCAGGTTCCACTTAACCTACAAATACTGACCACATCTACTTATTTTTTCCCCATTTTTTAACAGCTTTATTGAAGTATGATTGACATACAATAACCTGCCCATACTTAAAGTATACAATTTAATAAGCTTGACATATGTATATACCTATGAAATCATCACCACAATCAAGATAACAAATTCATCACCCTCCAAAATTTTCTTCTGTCCCTTTGTAATCCATTCCTTCTATCTCTCCCCATCTCTGCCACCATCTCCAGGAAACCAGTGGTCTGTCTTCTACTGCTCTAGATTAGTTTTCATTTTCTAGGATTTCATGGCACCATCTGTGCTTTTTCTGTCTGGCTTTTTTCTCACGGAGTAACTATTCTGCAGTTCTGTCGTGTGGTGCTTTCCACTTTAAGGCTATTACAAATAAAGTTGCTAAGAACATTTGCATACATGCTTTTGTGTGGATACAGGCTTTCATTTCTTTTGGGCTGGGTCGTATGGCAGGTTTATATTTAACTTTTCAAGAAGCTTGTACTATCTTGTGCTGCTGCTATTTTGGATGCCTACAAGCAGTGGGTGAGAGTTCCAGTTCCTCCACATTCTCACCATTACTTGGAATGCTCAGGTTCTTGAATTTTAGCCATTCTAATGGGTATGTAATGGTAGCTCATTGGCTCAGGTCATGATCTCCTGTTTCATGGGATCCAGCCCCACATCAAGCTCTATGCTCACAGCATGGAGCCTGCTTGGAATTCTCTCTCTCTTACATTGTGTTTGTAATTTACTAGTTTAAATTAATAAGATTAATTTTAGTTACTTAATCGATTATAATTATTTAATTAATTATTTGATTAATTTATTTCCCAAATGACTAATGGTATACTTACTTTAAAAAAATTTATTTATTTATTTATTTATTTATTTATTTATTTATTTATTTTGAGAGAGAGAGAGAGAGAGCAAGCAGAGAAGGGGCAGAGAGAGAAGGAAAGAGAATTCCAAGCAGGCCCCACACTGTGAGCATAGAGCTTGATATGGGGCTGGATCCCATGAAACAGGAGATCATGACCTGAGCCAAAATCAAGAGCTGGATACTTAACCTACTGAGCCACCCAGGTGCTCCTACTTATTTACTTCTTATACTTATGGTACTTATAGGTGCTTATTTGCCATCCATATACCTTCTTTTTTGACATGTCTATCCAAATCTTTTACCTATTTATTTTTATTATTTTTATTATTAAAAAATTTTTTTTAATGTTTATCATTTTTGAGAGACAGAGAGAGATAGAGTGTGAGTGGGGGAGGGGCAGAGAGGAAGACAATATCTGAAGTAGGCTCTGAGCTGTCATCACAGAGTGCTGCACAGGGCTTGAACTTACTAACTGGGAGATCATGACCTGAACTGAAGTCGGACGCTTAACTGACTGAGCCATCCAGGCTCCCCTTACCCATTTTCATTGGGTTATTTTTTTATTCTTATTTTTGAATTTGAGAATTCTTTATATATTCTGGGCACAAGTCTTTTATTAGTATGTGATTTGTAAACATTTTCTCCTAATCTATGGCTTGTCTTTTCATTCTCTTACCATTTTATTTTTTGTGATCTTTATGGGAATGTTTTTAAAAGCAGTAATGACAATCATACTGATAAGTAGCATAGCCCATCCAGCTGTCTTAGACAACTATACAGAAAGGCTGAGGTGATGCCTCAGACTTTGAAACATAATTTCAAAGATGCAGTTTACTTGAACCATTAGTTATTATGCAAAATACAATTTGATATAAATCTCAGAGCTTATTTCTCAAAATTAAAAAATTACCAAAGCTGTAATTTCATGGCTGTTTTAAGTGAATCATATTCTGAGCATAAAAATGTATTTTTAATTTCTTAAATTGTAAAATATGCTTCAGATGTAGAAATTCTTTTAGTTTTTGGTTTATTTCTCTCTCTTCAGTTAGGTATTTTAACCTGCATTACTCTAATGAAATAATTTATTCAGTCTCTCTGTCTTTCAATTTATAGATAGAAGATTCATAATCATTAGATTGTTTGTAGAATATTGGGTTATATGAATCACATTTGGTAATAAATGGAAGGGAGTCTATGAATGATGGGCCTATCCCTTTTATGAGGCTCTCTAAATTCTTATATTTGTATCAAAGTTCTGTTAAATTTAATCCTGAAATGAAGACAAACTCTAGACAAGGATGTTCAAGTAGTATATTTAAAGCCAGCATCCTGGATTTGGTTATGTCCTCATGCAGTTGGAAGGAAGCTGAACATCGCTGGACAACTCAACTCAGTATCTTCATTATCAAAATTCTTCTTTATTGCTTCTATTCTTGTATTCTTGGGTGCTTGTGCAACATAAAAGTAGATATTCGTCCAAAAATACTTGAGGTTGAATGATCTAAATATTCTTTGGAAGTAGCTACTTTATCCTCTATCATGGAAACACTTAACCCCTGAGTTGGTTAAGTAAGATACTTGGGTGTTAATTTTCTTTCCGTCCTCATCCCCAATTCTACTGCTTTGTTCAAATCACCATCGTCTCTCTGATGGATTCGTACAGCAGCCTCCTTCCTGATATCCCTGCCTCCATTCTTTCCCTCTGTCAGTCCATTATCCACACTATAACCGGGTGGTGTCTTCAAAATATGACTCTAAACACATTTCTTGCCTGCTAAAATCTTGGCCATAGCTTTTCATTACCTTAAGAATAAAGCCAAAATTTCTTAGTGTGACTTTACAAAGCTATTCATGTTGGATTTTATCCTTAAAAGAATGAGAATATAAGAACAGGGGGAGATAGAATTTTTTTTAAGTTCAAAATATAAAATTAGCAAAGCCGAGAGACTGAATGGATATGGGGTTGTGGCAAGGATCCAATGAGATAATTTAAGTAAAAGGGCTTTGTGAAGCATAAAACATTATGTTAATGGCATCATCATGTTAGTATTGTTCTTGTCTCTCAGCGAATCTCTGAGAATTACGGAACCCAGATTTTATTTTTAAGTGGCTTGCTATTCGAGCCTATGCTCTTGAAACCCTGGCATATTTGATTGGTTGCTACATGTCTCTAGAAACTCAGATAAATGCCATACTGTTGGATACCTTTGTCTCAATTCTCAACCCTTACAGGTGCTCAGCCTTGAGCAGTCATGGTACCCAGTAGACAGCTGGGATCGTCCTGGAGGAGGGGCTGTGAAAGTGATAGAAGCTTCCCAGGGATCACACATGACTTAAACCCACACCACACCACGTGTAGTTTCTCTTCTTATCAAGGAGCCCCTTGTTTTCTTCTCTTCTCACCTGGAAGAGCTGACTAGGCTCCTTAGGGACCATAAGTCTTGGGGCAGTGGATTCTAGTCATAAATCTTTTGGTCATAAGAAACAGAAATCCCCAAAACTGGGAACAAGAAAGATTAAGAACTGGAAGTAGTCTCTCCAAATCTGAAGTGCCACATGGTTTCTCTGGCTATCTGCTGTGCTCTTCTGCTTCGGCCGGCTTTCTACTTCCTCATCTTGCACAAGACCCAATGTGGTGCCATCCAGTTCTATATATATCCTGAATATCAGGGCAGGTCATCTGTGACATGCACTGTTGCCGGATCTTTTTGCTCATTTCTCAATTCCAGGCTTTCCAGAGAAGAATCTGATTGGTCTAAATTATAATTATAAAAAGACCCCAGGGGCGCCTGGGTGGCGCAGTCAGTTAGGCGTCCGACTTCAGCCAGGTCACGATCTCGCGGTCCGTGAGTTCGAGCCCCGCGTCAGGCTCTGGGCTGATGGCTCGGAGCCTGGAGCCTGTTTCCGATTCTGTGTCTCCCTCTCTCTCTGCCCCTCCCCCGTTCATGCTCTGTCTCTCTCTGTCCCAAAAATAAATAAACGTTGAAAAAAAAAAAAAGACCCCAAATCTTAGTTCACTGGCTGACTTATGGATCAAATATCTTAGGCCAGCTATTTAGCAGGTGTTTAATTATTTGAGGCCATGCAATGCAAGGTCGCAGGCTTTGATGTTCACTCGGTAGGCTCTATGAGACCTCCTGCGGAAAATGATGCGGTGAGGGCAAGAATAGACATCTCTAATACATGAGAAACACTGAAGTGTGGTATTTAAGAGCATGGACCGTGGAGTTTAAACCCTGTCTCTAGCTGGTAACTTTGGGCAAGTAGCTTTACTTTTCTTTGCCTCAGTTTCCTCATCCAAAGAATAGAAATAATAGAAATATTGTTGTGGTAAAGATGAAATACGTGTGCATTTGTGCAAGTACATGTGTGCATAGTATATGTTAAGTGTTACCTAAGTGTGAACAATCATGATAAGGACAAAAACCTCAAGTACAGAATGGGGCAAATTAGGAAGGGCTGTCTTTGCTTGGCTGATGGAATAATGACTGCCCAGATATAGGGTGAAATCCAGCTTAAGTGGGAGGAGTGGGGAAGGAAAGCAAATTAATGAGCACGGTAAAAATGGAATCTGAATTCCTCAGATGAGGGGCGCCTGGGTGGCTCAGTTGGTTAAGTGTCTGACTCTTGGTTTCGGCTCAGGTCACGATCTCACGGTTTTATGGGTTCGGGCCTCGCGTCGCTGCCAGCGCAGAGCTTGCTTGGGATTCCCCCTCTCTCCCTCTCTCTGCCTCTTCCCCACTCGTGCTGTCTCTGTCTCTCTCAAACAAATACATAAACTTAAAAAAATTATGAATTCCTCAGTTGAAATATTTGGGACAGAAATATGCAGGGGTTAGGGAGAGAGGAGAGGAAAAAGGAACAGAGTCATCTGGCTCAGATGTAGGCAAAAGTCTCAGCTGCTGAAACACAAGAAGCTCAGATGCGCCCTGAGCTCACAGCCTCTGCCGCGGTCTCTTCTCCTGCAAGTGTGGCCTCTGGTCTGTTCCCTCAGTGGGAGCAGCTGGTCTGGGGTAAAAACCTGAAAGCCTTCTTACAAGTTTAAAGATATTAGGTTCTCCAAAGATATGATATTAGTGTAGATATCTGGGCTAGATTAATTCTTTGAATCATTCAATCATCAAATATTTATTTGGCATTTGCTGTGGGCCAGACTCTGTGCTGGGGATGTGGCAATAAACAAGTCTATGTCAAGAGCTCACAGACACAATGGCTTATAGTGGAGGAGGGAACACGGCATCACGTGAAGAACCGGTGATGGCATAGGGACTTCTAAAGCAGCAACACAGGTGCTCTAGGAAAGGGCTTGAGGGGCAGAGCTGACTGACTAAGGCCAGAGGATCAAGGCAGGCCTCCTGGGAGATAGCTGGAGGAGTGGGGGAAAGAATGGTCTGGGTACAGAGAATGGAATGTTTGTTCAAAAGCCCTGCAGCAAGAAGGAAACGGTGCTTGGGGTCCCTGAGTGGCTCAGTCGGTTGAGCGTCCAACTTTGACTCAGGTCATTGAGCTCTGTGCTGACAGCTCAGAGCCTGGAGCCTGCTTCCAATTCTGTGTGTCTCTCTCTCTTTGCCCCTTCCCCACTCATGCTCTGTCTCTCTGTCTTAAAAATAAGTAAACATTAAAAAAATAAACAAATGTACCAAATTGCTCTTAAAAATTAAACAAGAAGAAGAAGAAGAAGGAAGCAGTGCTTGAGGAAGGACAGAACCCTAGTATGGCTGGAGACAGGACAGAGAGGAGAGGGTAAGAGCGAACAGGCCAGCTGGGAGTCATGCTGAGGGTTTTGTACTTTTATACTGGGGACCATGGGAAGGGGTAGAAGAGATTAAGCTTGTAACATGTAAAATTTAGCTAGACTGGATTTCACTCATGCCGCTGGGTTACCCTTCCTATTTTTCTGGGGGACAGGAGTCAGGCACTGTGGCATGGGGAGTGGCAGCAGGTGACACAGGACCACCAAGACAGAGGAGTATTCAAAAGCGAGGGGGACCCCACGTCAAGAGCAACCTCCTCTACTCCACGATGTTCCTTAAACAGTCACCAGTAAACAAAAAATGCCCTCCGCATGGGCGTTTTTTCAGTTTCTCATGACTGCACCCATATGGCACCAGAAATACTGGCTTTACCATATGGCCCCAGTTCTCAATGGCTCTAAGACACCCTCCAAAATGGTGCCAGAAAACTATATGAAAGTCATCAAGAAAAGCAGACTAAGTTTCCTCCTTCTTGGTTTAGGGCTACCTGTTGAAGAAGGCAACAGCTCCAATCTAGGTGTACCCTCCCTCTGTGAGATCTTGACACCCCCCCCCCCCCCAACACACACACGGTGTTGCAGTCTCTGCTCACACCTAGCTCTTGGGTGACTGAAACCTTCATATAGGTTGGGTCCTGACTTTAGCCAGGCTTTTATTTGCGAGTTTGTTTTTTGCAGTGCCACGGTAAAACATTCACTGAGGCGCTTGCCGAGGACACCGTCTGTCCTGGGGTGAGGACGTGTTTCTGATGGCACAGCAGAAGCCTTCTGCCCTCCAAGCTCCTGGCTCTCCCACAGCCCTCTTGCAACCAGAGAACTTGGTAAGATTAAGGATGTAGTTGAAAAAAGTTGGTGAATTTCTATTTCATCTTCTTTCTCCACTTCTTCTCCTGGAGGTGTGAACAAATAATGAAACTGCTAAAAAAGAAAGGCAGCAGGCAAGAAGGAGGCCGCACAATTGGCCCTTGAAGATACAGAATGTAGATCATTAGCCGTGAATCTGAGTTGGAGGTGCTGAATATTCATTCACACGATTGTGCACGTAGCGGCGAAATGTCTTTTCTTGACACGATGAACAGAGTGTCCCGACACCTTTAGACACTAGGGTGCTTGCAGAACCTAGTCAGAGGTGACAACGAAGGAAGGGACTTTTTGCTTCACCTCCCACACTAGCCCCAAAAGCCCCACCATTTGTACCTCACGTACATAATCTCATCCTACAGAATGTAAACCCAACCACTAAATTTAAGAAACTCAATTGTTTTCTCACTTAACTGTCCCCTGGGCTTTCTGGGCACACAGCGTATATCCCCCCTACCACCCCAATCTAAAATTTAGCTTAACGTTCACAGTTTAATAAGTAAGCATTTTTAGTCCAGAGATACAGTCAGGAGTGAAACAAACATTATTTTAAGATACGCACAAACTTGAAAGGTGCCTTGAGATCTTTTGAGAGGAATGGAGAGGACATCAGATTTTTGTCTTTTCATCTTCTCAAGAATCACACCACATCCTGCACATAGTTAGTGACTCAACAACAGTTGGGTTCAGCTCCAGGCTAAGACGTGGAGTAAATCTTGTTTGCAGGAATTGAACATACGGAGGGTAAGAGTAACAGTGAGAGCTATGTGGCAGGGTTTATAGCTCTGGAAGGGAAGAACTAAACATCTCCAAGGGGGAAACAACCCCTACTGGCTACCAGTCCATTGAGATGTACCCACAATCATGCTTGCCAGCGTGGCTGTAATCCAGGGAAGATACCGTATTGTTCGAGGACCAGGAACAAGCTTCACAGAAAGCAGAATGATTTTCTGACACTGCACAGAATCTCACACGAGTGTTACTTTTGTTTAAAGGGGATCTATTTTCTTTATCACTTTGGTCATATCAGTAAGAAAGACTGTGATCTCTGTGGAAATCTTTTTCCTTTCTTAGAGTTTGGTACTCTTTTGTTGTTGTTGTTGTTGTTGTTGTTGTTGTTCCTTTTCCAAAGAAACTGTTCTCCATATAGTTCAGAAAACTCATTTTATCCACTTCTTTACCTGAATTCTGCGCTATCTTCTCTCTGAAGACAAGATAGCAGCAAAACTTACGTTGTAAAACAGAATTATTATTTAGGACCAAAGTCCTACTCCAACATTTCTGACTGTGGAAAGGAGATCAATAACGATGGTAACCCCCTTACTCTGTCTTATTGTTATAATTTTTTCCTTGATGGTGGCTTAAAAAGAAGGTGTGGTAAGAATGTGTTTTAAAACCACAATTTCTCTTAGTTCTACGGGTTTCCAAAAGGCAATTAGGGAGGTAATCTGGCAGTCTTATCTCAACATGTATGATTGTGACAACAGAGACTTCAATTACGGATCAAAGTTTAGTTACTTTTTTTTTCTTTTTGTTCTGTAGGATGATCAGAGCCAGGCTTATCCAGTGAGATAATGGCCCAAAGGAAAATACAAAGTAAACTAAACCTGTCTCATTAATGCCTCTCATTGGAACACCTATAAGTGGAGGGTAACACTGTGCAATTTTTAGAGATACGAAATCAAAGACTGAGTTTTAAGAAACCAGAACTTACATGTAAAAATAAATATGTCCCTTTTAAAATAGTCACTTTGGAAGGCATTCCACTCACATAGTGTTGCTGTTGCAACAAGTATTTTTATTAATTATTTTTTGAGAATTGTTTTTAAACCCTGTGTGGTACATTAGTTTTAATATTCTATATGGCAGCTGATAGCAGTCTCCAAACAACAGCTGTGTGGAGTTGAGTAAAGCACGTGGCAGGATGGGAGGAGTTGAGTACAAAGAGTGAGCTAACCTGATTTCGAATCCCAACACGGCCATCGGGTCATCAGCGAGGAGTGACACCACAGGCAGGTGACACAATCTGAGCCTCATCTGTAAAAATGAGGAAGTGGAATCATTCATTCATTCATTCATTCATTCATTTTTCATCCAAGAGAGGCTTATTGAGCATTCACTGTAGGAAACTCCATACAGGAGTGGAGGGATGAGTTAATTACCTCTGACTCTAAATTTCTGTCCTAAGTTGGTGATAAATCTTTGGCAAAATAAAATTAACAGGTTAGGTTTATACAATGATTAAGTAATAAGGATAATTATCTTGATTGGTTTTTAAAACATCTTTGATTGAATGTCCCAAATAAAAGTTCCAAATGTTTGAGCAACTATAGCTTTACTAAGTAAAAGTTTAACTCTTTTAATTCACAAGGGTGAAGGATCAGAGTTATTTCAGATGAATTAGTTGGTGCCTGGACTTTATTCTTCTTTTTTAATTTGAGACAACAGCTTACATTCCTAGTCATGTATCAAGATCATCTATAGAGCCTTTGAAAACTACAAATGCTGTATGCCAAATTCACTTCCTGAGTTAGAATCTCTAGAGAAAGGTCTAGGTCATAGGTATTTAAAAAGAACAACAGTGTGGGTTATTCTGATACACAGATGGGATTCAGAACCATTAACTGATTATAACCCCTTTACTTTCAGAAATTGTTACCTTTACCTTAGTATATTATACCTATCTTTTTCCCCATAAAATTTTCTTTAAAAATATTATCTTAGAAGTATCTTATTTAAACAAATATTTTATTTGTTTATTTTTAGAGAGAGAGGGAGAGACAGCATGGGAGCAGGGGGAGATGGGAAGAGGGAAAGAGAGAGAGAGAATCTCTCGTTATGGGGCTCAATCCCGTGACCCTGGGATCATGACCTGAGCTGAAGTCAAGAGTTGGGTGCTCAACCAACTGAGCCACCCAAATGCCCCATTTAAGCAGCATCTTATAATTGAAACTAAATTCAATTAGTATATGAACATCTGGTCCAGAGAGAATTTCTCCATCTACTAAGTTGTGATTTTTTTAAATTGAGCATCTACTACATATCTGGTTGTGTGTTTGTTGTTTAGGAGACTATAAAATAAATTTTAGACCTAATCTCTATCCTAAATGGCCAAGGTTAGAAATTGGGGAGGATGTTGATGGTATTATGAAAGGGGTGTCAGAATACTTAGATCTATTCCAAATCAAAGCCACCCTCCCTCATGAGTTTCCTAAGGGATATGAATGCATAAAGAAGGTGCTAAGTTGCTAGCTGGACTTTGGACCCAGACACCATCATAGGCTGCAATATGATTCTGAGCTGGATCACAAAGCCTAGGCTAGCCACCCATCCAGGGCCTCGTCACAACTCCTGGTCAGCATCCCAAATTATACTGTACTCTAGATGACCATGTGGAAGGAAGAAACTGAAATAAAGGAACCTGTCTTCAAATAGGAGCATCAGGGGACTATGAGCTTCCCAAAGAAATAGCCCCTACCTCAGCCTGCTACCTTCACTTGTGAATGAAAACTTGAGGAGAGGAACAACAAACAAGCTTGTCCTTCTAATCAGCCCATAACAATTTCCTGAGGGTGTTGGCCGACGACTAGGGGGGGACAAGGAAGATTGCTGCTCCATAGCCTGCAAAAAGCAATCTGCATGAGGAAAGACGAAGGTATCCCCTTTCTGGATTTGCAAAGCACTGTGCATATTTATAAATTGCTGTTATTTATTACACTCTCTTCTGTAACCCATCTTGTTCGTTATTTAGTGCTAACATAGTTCTTAGCACAAAGTAGGTAACCAATAATGCTTTATGAGTGAAGACTGTCATGTAAAGCAAATGCAGACTGTAGGATCTTGTAAATAACTTACAGAATTACATAATACATATAATGTTGTAGGAGTTCAAAAAAAGAAATAGTTAAATGGCATGGAGAGGGAGGAAAATCTTCATAGGGAGCATGGGCTTAAGACAGACCTTTACATAGAGTAAACCTTGTGTTTACAGAGCAAACATCTGACCCGTGACCAGGGATGTGAACTCTTCCTTTGGATGCTGGAGAATAGTGACAAGTCAGCTGGGACTTTGAGAGGGAATAGAAGCTGCACACCTGGCCAAAGACCATCAACGGTCAAAACGTAGAACATTTAGTGGCTTTGTTCGTTTTTCTTCTAGATGGGCATCCACAGAAGAAAGCATTATAAACATTAGTAAATAAAATGGAAATATTTTATCTCATAAAGAGGAAGAGAGCAAAAATGAAATGCAGCCTATAGAATGATGGAAGTGAGTTTCTCTTAAAAACTAAGTGTTTCTTTTTTTTAAATTTGTTTTTGTTGTTTGGTTGGTGATATCACAATGTAATGTGCCCATTAGAGGACAACACAAAAATAGGAAGACGGGACAAATATCATGTATGTCTCACTGCCCCCAAAGGAATTGCTTTGAACATTTCGATGAGTTTTTTCTAGGTGCCAGTTTCATTCTTATTAAACCCCAAGCAACTTGCTTCAATAAATGTTTCACATTTTTCCCTTTTCTCTTATGTTGTTTCCCCTACTCTCTCTAAACAGGATGTACAAAAAGATAAAATTATTTTGATTTGAAATATGGAATGTTAGGCTTTTAGTAACAAGATTTAAAATAATGCATGAATTTTGAAATACATGATATTGAGAAAAAATGCTCTTTCTCACCACTTACGTGATGTATGAAATGTATATTGCAGATGGCTTATGGACAAAAAGTATGACTAAGTGAAAATAGATGTTGCAAATGATTGACAGGCATGGGAGTCATGAATTCCAGCAAGATGTTGGTTCTTGGTATTCAGCGGAGCTGAGGGAGGGCCGTCCTCCAGGACCAGCAATATAGTTGGGTATTTAGTCAGTCACTGCCCCCCCCACCCCCAATACCTTGTCCTGGTCTGATTATACCCTTATTACCTTGGGGCGGAGGGACAAAAAAAGGGAAACTAGGAGGGTTAGTCTCCAAGACCTAGGTGTAGGGAAGGAGCTGCTGGATGAGTGACAGGATTTCATGAACCAACAGGTCCAACCTGATACATTTCAGAGTTACCTCATGGACAAATAACCACAAGGCATGAATGATCACTCTGCTATGCCACACATTTCCCAACTACACATTCTGTGTGTCCTAGATTGTGACACACTGTAGTAGTCACTTGGCCCTTTGTGCCTTGCTACACCTGACACACAATCCCCTTCTCACACATGTACACTTTGTTATACTTTTCTGGTATGTGTCTCTCTCCAGTTGAATGGGTTTCTACCTTTTTACCATCATGCCTACTGGGTTACTTGACAATTTTAGACGCTCAATAAATGTTGGTGGAATGAACGCAAGAATGAATGTTGTACAGGCAGCTCACTACTGAGAAAGAGGCACCAAGAAGAAATAAATTGATATAGTTACAGTTAGCCTTTGGGAAGGGAATTGCCTTAAGGTATGACAAGGGTGTTGAGCTTAGTCTGGGTGTGTCCTCGACAGGTTTATAGAGTGAGACTTAAGCATGAGGGTACATCCCACACATACTAAATGCCTAGAGTCCAGCCCAAATATAACTAAATCTGGAATTTGGGGAAAAAAACCCCAACATGTCTTAAATACTCTTCAGGTGATTCTGACCTTCATTCTTGACTAAACACCAGCATGCAAGTATCTGTTAACATGTTACTTAATTTTAAGATTTAGGCTAATTAAAGAGCAACAAAAGCTTTAGGTGTAATTAACTAATTGAGCACGATGCTTTATTTGTACAAATAAGCTAAAGGTGGTATAGATTGTAAAATAGCACTTGGCATTTCCCCACATGCCAAATTGTGAAAGTGTCGTAAATGGGCACTTTATAAAATGTCTATCCTACCCTACAATGGCTTCATACTTTTCTACACAGTTTGACAGGGGAAAAAATGTGTTAACATTCCTGTCTTTTTGGAAATGAACGCACTTCTCACTTGCCATTTCTATATGTTTTTCTTACACTACTGTAGGTCTGTTATTTCAGAGATGGGGTATTCATGGGCAATGCTGAAGTTCACCTAGGTGGGTGCATAGTTAGGATACCTTCAGTTTCAAGGGAAATAACTCACTTTTAAGCAAAAGGGATATCTTTTGACTTGTTTATTTATTTAGCTATTCAACAGATACTGATTGAGCACCTAGTATGTGCTGAGAATTGATGGTGAAGTGGCAAATAAGACAATCTCTGCCTTAGGACACTCAGGGAACTTGCTTCAGGCACAGTTGTTTTCTGAGGCTCAGAGAATGTTGTCAAATTCTCTGTCTCTCTCTTCTCTCATCTCTGTTTCTCCTTGTTCATTGGTCTTGTTCTTACCTGTTACAGAAAGATTCCCTCCGACTTGTGCGAAAGATACCCTACAACTGACAACCTCCATTCCAAAAAAAAAAAAAAAAAGAGAGCGAGAGGATTGCACCCCACCCCAGCATTCTTGTCTCATGCTTCATGGAAGGATTCTCACTTACTCTGTTTTGCCTTCGTCTTTCATGTTCCTGACCCTTGATGCCAGCGTAGGAGCCGAGGTACTACGGTTGGCTAGACTAGGGCCAGAGGCCAATTCCTGTTGTCAGGGGATGGGCGGAAGTCCCACAAGACCATATTGGGATGGGTGAGAGGCCATTCCCCAACATCAAAAGGGATTTTAGGCCACAAAACCGGTGTCATCCACCATACCATGATCTTATAGGGAGTAGAACATTTGAGAAGTGTAAACTTTTTTCTATCATGATTTATCTCATCTCACTTAATGTTAGATTATCAAAACATTGTTTCTGAAGTGCCAGCAATTCAGTAGCTTCTGTGAAATAATTTGAAATCAATTGGGGAAGCCAAGTGTGAGTTTCCTTCCTAATCTGATGTTACCTTCACAAGGTGCGTAGCACAAGATTATAAATAAAACGGTAGCCCTTTTATGATTGACTGGGGTGAGTGTCAGATATTTGAGTACAGTCACTTCCTTGAAGCAGTGGGTGGGGTCAAAGTTCAGAGGAGAGAGCTTTAAGGCAGTAGAAGAGAAGGGGCTGAATCATCTTTTTCTGGAGATCATTCTGGAAAAGTCCCAATTACTGATTTGGGTGAGAGTACAGTGGGTGGTGGTGAGGAAAAATAAAATTTTATTGTGAAGCCAAGCACTAATTTGGTAGCAAAACTTGAGAGATATCAGGCAGTGAGTGTAAGAGAAGGACAGTGAGGGTTACTCTTCTGTGGAGAACGTGAGAGGGGAAACCATGAGGACATGCCAAAGAGAAATTGCAAAGAAAGATAGTGCATAGGAAAGGAAAAGTGAATAAGAAAATATGGCAGAGCTAGGATAAGAGCTAACAATTATTGCTTAGTTATCCATGCCAGGGAACGGTTCTCATGTTTTCATCACATAGTTACTAAGACTTAGAGCTGAGATTGGAACTCAGGCAGTCTGAGTCCAGTGTTTGCATTCAGAGCTATATAAAGGTGAGAGAATTCATAGAAGAACTGTAGGAGAAAGAGAACATGGCTGGCATGGATTTGTCTTATGGCCAAAGATGTCTTTAAAGGTGGTGATGACTGGATATGGAACCAAACGCAGGGAGTCATAAGTCTACAGAAACCTGCATATTCTGAAAAGGATAAAAGATGTTGGTCTGTCATAGAGTCAGACAATGACTCAGTTATTCTAACTAAGGAGGAAGATTTGTGGTCAGAATGAAAATTATAGTTTGCTTGTAACAACATAGGATATTTAAAATGACTTTGTGGTGGTTTTTTAAAATACTTTTTAATATTTATTTATTTTTGAGAGACAGAAAGAGACAGAGCACGAGTAGGGTAGGGACAGAGAGAGAGAGGGAAACACAGAATCCAAAGCGGGCTCCAGGCTCCAAGCTGTCAGCACAGAGCCCGATTCAGGGCTCTAACCCACAAAACTGTGAGATCATGACCTGAGCTGAAGTCGGACACTTAACTGACCGAGCCACCCAGGTACCCCGACTTTGTGGTGTTTTAAATGTTATTATTTAGAAATCCTGATTATAATTCATCCAGTGTCCATTTGAGTTATTCCTAAAGACAACTCTTAACAATGGACAAACAAAATATGCAATTCAAGAATTTTAAAGAAGTACTGTTACACCAGAAACACCTGAATCTAGATGGATTGCATAAAAACAGCATAACTATTTAGGATCTATAAATATTTACTAAAACCATACAAAGTTCTATGTGCTGTGCTGAGTACTATAGGACTGATGGTGATTAGGAACGCATGGAACACCTGGCTGGCTCAGTCGGTGGAGTGTGCGACTCTTGATCTCAGGGTTGTGATTTTGAGCCCCATGTTGGGTGTAAACATAAAATAAAATAAAATAAAATAAAAATAAAATAATTAAATAAATAAATTAATTAAAAAATTATTTAAAATAAAATAAAAATAAAAATAAAAATAAATAAATTAAAAATAAAAAATTTAAAAATAAAAATATAAAATAAAATAAAAAATAAATTTTTTAATAAATATAAATATAAATAAAAATATAAATAAAATAAAATAAATAAATAAAATAAATAAATAAAATAAAATAAAATAAAATAAATAAAATAAAATAAAATAAAATAAAATAAAAATAAAAAAAATAAAAAATATAAATAAAAATATAAATAAAATAAAATAAATAAATAAAATAAATAAATAAAATAAAATAAATAAAATAAAATAAAATAAAAATAAAAAATAAATAAAAAAATAAAAATATAAATAAAAAATAAAATAAAAAATAAAAAATTAAAAATAAAAAAATTAAATTAAAAAAAGGAAAGCATGGTTTCTGCCCTCATAGTGCTTATGGCCTAGACTCTAGACAGCATCTGTCCATGTTACTCTGGGATCTGGCAGGGATTGTTGTGTACGAAGCACTGTATGCCCTGGTGACACTGTGATTTAGAAGAAATATATATTTGATTTTTGTCTCATTTCTGGCACAAAGCTCCTAAAATCCTCGGAGTTTCCTAAGGGATGAGAGTGATAAAGACGTCTTTTTTTATATCAATGAGATGATATTGGGACTAAACCTAAGGATGTGGACTAGCTGCCAGAAGAAGCAGCCATGTGATTAGAGGTTTGCAAGTTTCAGTCCCACCCCCTGACCTCCAGGGATGAGAGGGACTGGAGGTTGAATCAATCACCAGTAATCAATGAATTAATCAGCCATGGCTATGTAGTGAAGCCTCCACAAAACCCCAAAGGGATAGGATTCGTTGGTGAACTGGAATTTTCCTCATGCCACCGAGCCAGGCCCCAGACTCTGTGAGGACAGAAGCTCCTTTGCTATGGACCTTGCCCTGTGGCTCACTTCACCCGGCTGTTGACTAGTATCCTTTCATATCATTTGTAGTAAACCAGTAATCTAGTGAGTAAAGTAGTTTCCTGAGTTTTGTAGCCACTCTGGCCAATTAATCAAATCCAAGGAGAGGATCATGGCATCCTCTGTTCATAGCCAATAAGTCAGAAGCACAGGTAACAGCATCTGAAGTTGGGCCAGTCTTAGTCTTAGTGGGGCTGAGCCCTTAACCTGTGGAATCAATCAATGCTGTCTCTGGGTAAATACAGTCAGAATTGGACTGAAATGTAGCATACCCAGCTGGTGTTGGAGAATTGCTCGGTGGTATGGGGAAAAACCTACACATTGGAATTGGGAGCATAGCCCTTAACACATATGTTTAACATGTATGTTAACATCAATGTACTAATTCAATTTCTTTATGCAATAAAACTCATCAAGCTATACATTAAATGTGTATCAATAAATCTAACAAAATCCAATTCATATAGCTAAAATATATCGAAAGAACGCCAGTCTTAGAGTAAGAAGGAAAAAAATATAGCCTTGAGCAAATCATTTAACCACTCTGAAGAAATTCTGACTTCACCGGATTTTGATGAGATTTAGAGATAATATGTGACAGAACTTTGTAACCCATAAAGATACAGATACACATTTCAGACATTATTATTATTTTTTGTAATTTTACAGAAAATTATGTTTTTATTCTTTTAGACAAAATTTTCAGAAAATGATGTAGTTTTATGAAATGTATTTATAATTAGATATAGTGATAAAATATACTGTGAGATAGGATGTGGAAGTAGAATGGCTCTCTATCTAAAATCTGCATCATTTAGAAGAAGAATATTTGATATTACATTCATTGTATATGTATCCTGGAAGAGGCCAGAAGACATGAATTCTCTGAAATGCCTTCTTTCCATCCCTGCAAATTTAACTGCATTCCCTTCAGTTCTACATTCTTTCCTCGTATCTCAGCCTATGAAGGGAATTTCCATCTGACTAAGTCTCTTGCCTCAAGGAAGTTATCTGATCAATTAACCAAAAAAAAAAAAAAAAAAAAAAATGAGGCAAACTTTTCTTCAACTTTATATTTTCCCTTTAGCTACAGCTTTTTCTTTTTCCTTCCCTTCACAGCTAAGCTTTTCTGTAGATTTATTTCTACATGCTTTTCCCCTTTGTCCCTTCCCACTCACTAAAATCTTGAAACTACTATATGGGGCTGCTCTTGGCAAAGGCAATCAATGGCCATCTTGCCACTAGAGTCTATGTACATTTTGTGTTTACCTTGCTTGATTCTTTATAGAGTTCAAGGAGCGAATGAGTTTGGGGTACCTTTGGGACACTCAAATGGAGATGTGAGTAGGTATTTACATTTGCAGACCTAGAACTAAGCACAGAAGTCTGGGCTCCTTACATTTGGGAATCTTCAGTGAACCCATAGAACGTATAGTGTAAGGAGACAGAATACCAACATTTAGGAGTTCAGCAAAAGAAATACAGTCCATGAAGAAACTTGAGAATGTGAGTGTGGTGGTTTTAAAATATGTCTTTGATACTATTTGATACTTTGATACTCTTCCTTTTAATAGAAGGCTCTTAATTCCTCTCCCCTTGAGTGTGGGCTGGACTTAGTGAATCTCCCCTAAAGAATGTAACTCAAGAGTTACTACGTGACTTTTGTTGCTGGGTCATGAAAAGGGTAGCTTTTACCTTGTTCCTTCAGTTTCTGAATCTCTTGTTCTGGTTGAAGCCAGTCACCATGTTGTCAGGATATTCAAACAGCCCTGTGGAGAGGCCAGTGAGTGGAGAGGCCACAGGGGGAGGAACAAACTTGGCAGCTGGCGGAGTGAGCCACATTGAAACCAGAACCTTCTGCTTCCGTCAAAACTTCAGATGATCCCAGACCCCAGTCTTCAAGGCTTCCAACTGAGACCCCAGATAACATGAGGAAACAAACCATCCCTGCTGTTCCTTATTTTAATATTAGACCAACAGAAACTATGAAATAATAAATAATTATTGTTGTTTCAAACCACTAAGTTTTGGGGTGATTTATTATGCAGCAATAAATAATTAATACAGAGGAGCCAGAAAGGCAGGAGAGAAATTAAGAGAGTTTGATAAGATAATTTGAATTTTAAAAACTCCAACTGTCTAATATCCAAAATATATAGGGAAGTTATACTACTCTAAATACTAAAAAAAATCTGATTTAAAAATGGGCAGAAGATCTGAATAGACATTTTCCCAAAGAAGACACACAGAGATGGCAAATAGAACCATGAAAAGATGCTCAACATCACTAATCATCAGGGGAATGCAAATCAAAACCACCGGGAGATATCACTTTAACACCTGTTAGGATGGCTATTATCAAAAAGACAATAAATAACAAGTGTTGGCAAGGATGTGGAGAAAAAGGCATCCTTGTGCACTGTTGGTGGGAATGTAAATTGGTGCAGCCACTGTGGAAAACAGTATGGTTTCTCAAAAAATTAAAGATAGAAATACCATATAATCCAGTAATTTCACTACTGGGTATTTACCCAAAGAAAACAAAAACACTAATTCAAAAAGATACACGCACTCCTCTTTATTGCAGCATTGTTTACAATAACTAAGATATGAGAGCAACCTAAGTATCCATGGTTAGATGAATGGATAAAGAAGATGTGGTATATATATTACATTATAAGGGTATATTACTCAGCCAAAAAAAAGAGAATGAAATCTTGCCATTTGTGACAACATGGATAGGCCTAGAGGATATTCTGTTGCCAACTCCATAAGCATTTTTTAAATTCAATAATCAAAGATTAGTTTTGCCTTTACAATTTTTTTATACAAATAGAATTATGCAGGGCATATTATTTTGTATCTGGTTTCTTTCTTTCAGTACACTCCTAGTGAAATTCATTCAGGTCATTGCTTACATAATAGTTCATTCCCTCTTTTTTTAAAAAGAGTTTAATTGAAGTATAATTAACATACAGTGAATAGTTCATTCCTTCTTATTGTCAAGTGGTATTCCATTGTATGAATGCACCACAACCATTCTCCCTGTACTCTTATGTAAAATACACTTAGTTATTTCTTCTTGATCATAGGCAGTGACAACATCAGAATTACATGGACAAAATTATATGTAGAAAAATTTGATATCATTATAAATAACATCAAACAGGTGGAATGCATTAGAAAATGATAGTTATCATCTCTCCAGACTCTCTATAGAATGAGAAAGTTAGAAGTCTTCTGTTGACCATAAAGAGTATACTGCCCATATAACACTTAACCTGAAAATATAAACTGCAATGAAAAAAATCACAGATGGGTCAATTTTTCGAAAAAAAAAATGAACCAAAAGATATACTGAAAATTAATGACATAGAAAAAAAGAGAATAGAAAAAAATGGGAGTTTTTAAAATTTCTTGTACACACAACAAATACACATGCACACACATACATATCAGCAATACCTGTAGTCATTTTATGTAGGGGCCAATGGTACTGCATATCATACATGAGTTTTCAGTTGCTCTCTGGGGAGTATTTGATACTCCTTTAAATCAAATCTAATAGAAACTTAAAAAAAAAAAAAAGAAAGAAAGGGGTGCCTGTGTGGCTCAGTCAGTAAAGCGTCTGACTCTTGATCTTGGCTCAGGTCATGATCTCAGGGTTTGTGGGTTCAAGCCTGGAATTGGGCTCTGCAACAATAGTACAGAGCCTGTTTGGGATTGTCTCTCCCTCTCTCTCTGCCCCTCCCCCACTCATATGTGCTGGTGTATGTGCTTTCTCTCTCTCTCTCTCTCTCTCTCAAAATAAATAAATAAACTTTAAAAATCTAAGTGAATTCTTTGATATATTTAACTACACATTAAAGACACTCAATGCAGACCTTGTAACTGTAATAATTTTTCTATGAAATCTCTTTTGTTCTTGGTAAATCTCATCTCATGTGTTCAGAAATACTTTGGTTTAAAGATTTTTTTCTAGGGGTACCTGGGTGATGCGGTCGGTTAAGTGTCCTCCTCTTGATCTCAGCTCAGGTCATGATCTCACGGTTTGCAACTTTGAACCCCGCGTCAGGCTCTGCGGGATGGTGCAGTACCTGCTTGGGATTCTGTCTCTCCTTCTCTCTGCCTTTCCCCTGCTTGTGTGTGCATGTGCTCTCTCTCTCCCTCAAAATAAATAAACTTAAAAAAAAAAAAAAGATATTTCTATTTGGATTTCCTAAGGACATTTTGTTAATGATACTAGTTACAAAAAGAGTTATTATCTTCCCAGTTCTGAACTTCTGAGGCATAAATACTTCACAATAATGTGGAATTGGGGACACAGCAAAGATACTAAGCTTAATTTTGTTACTTTCCCCAGAGGATCAAAATAAAGTCAAATGGTGTATCAACTTCTGTCCTGCAATTTCTACTTTACACTCTGTTAGTTTTGAGTTCTAAGAGCAGCCAGGAGAGTATCTGAAGACACTTTGTTTCTACTTTGCCTTTCTTCCCAGTAATATAAATATCTGAAAAGGTTATTGCTTAACCTATAAAACAGAGACATTCAAATTTATGAATACTAAAAACACCCTGTTCATTTCTGTTAAACGATGTGATGAGCTGGAAATGGTGATTTTTCTCAGTGGAAAGGACATGTCAAATAAAGGAAGAACTTTCCTTGTCGCATTCTTAACGACCCTCTGATTCCATTGTAGCCTTGATTATTCTTTATCACTAACCTTTTGACCACTTTTCTCACCCTCTTCTTTGTTTCTACTTCCCCATATCAGTAAGTCAAAATGCCATTCTCACCACCATCATCTCATGGTTATAGACCAGGCCTCCTCAAACATGGATTCAACCAAACAGTTGGGGATTTGAGCAGGTGTATGGTTCCCTGTATCGCTGTTTCCTTCACTGGAAGCTGGAAATTGAAGTCAGTGGTTGTAATCAGACTAGAAGGATTACAATTCATCTAGGCTATTATTCACTGCTGCTGGTTTCATTTGTAACTTGTCTCTGCGAAGCGATTAAAAGGAAGCCGTTATTATAAGAATTTATGTACAACTGGCTTATGAATGTAAGCCACACTGGTTCTGAAACTTGTAAGACAAACCTACAGGAATATCCTATTATTTTAACTATTCTAACTTACATCTAATTTAAAGTTTTGAAGAAGATTTTATTTCTAAGACAGCATAGCCGTATGGTCAGCAAATAGAGCCTGTGTCTAGTCACAAGTTAATAATAGAAATAACAGTTTCCATTGACTATTGTATATATCATGGTGGTGAATCAAGATATTTTTGTAAAGTACTCAAATAACCTTAGGTTCAACGCTAACAGCTAATTCCATGATGGATAAAATACTACCTATGACCATTAAACTGTTTAAAATCACAAATGAGGGACACCTGGGTGGTTGTCGGTTAAGCATCTGACTTTGGTCAGGTCATGATGTCACAGTTTGTGAGTTTGAGCCCCACATCAGGCTCTGTGCTGACAGCTCAGAGCCTGGAACTTGCTTCGTATTCTGTGTCTCCCTCTCTGTGCCCTTCCCCCACTTGTGCTCTGTCTCTCTCTCTCTCAAAAATAAACATTAAAAAAATTTTTTTTTAAATATCACAAATGATTTACACAGTCCACTTGTTTGCCTATAGGAAATAATAAAATAAGTAATCCACAAGAGTTACCATTTGGCTTCCCTCACCTCCATCCCTAACTAACTAGGTGAGTGGCTTAATAATCTGGTTGCTTTATAATTTTGATATTCATTTTTTTCATATTTAAAAGTGGAAACTATAATTATAAGGTGATTGTGAGGAGTAACTGGCAAGTATGTAAAGCACCTGCCATGTACTTGACATAGAGCAGGTACTGAGTAATTGGTATCTATATTATTCATAACAAAAAATAATTAATTCTGTGTAATCAATTAGCTTCTTAAAAAACATTTACCATGTTTATGTAGAAAAACCATGTACAGTTTTGTCATTTGGGTTGTTCTCAGGTACGTTGGTGTAACACCACCTTTTTTTTTAGTCTGTTCTCACTAGAGATGCTAGCCGTGTAGACGTGTAGCCGTGTAGACGTCCCAAAGTTGACAATGACCTTGCCTCAGCCCCTGAGTTCCTCTTGTGAGAGAGCACTGTTTCTACTGCTTCTGGGCTGTGTGGTGTGGATTCTGCTTTTGGGGCTACTGCCTTTATTCCTTGGATCATATTTTTCTCACTGATCCATAAGGAAAGGTGTAAGAAAGCACTGAAGTTTATAAAATAAGTATGAATATATTTTATACTTCAAAGGTGCCTTTTGGGACTTGACAGTTTACAAGGAGAGTGATTAGTTTATAATTCTAAGAAAACAAAGCGGGGAGTTAGACTTTCTTTAGATTAGCTGATAGGGAGCAATCTAGGAGTAGGCTTTATGTATCCTAGCAGCATACCAACATCATTTATTTTTTTTGAATACAGCTTTCCGAATGTTACGATGACCATCCCAAAGTAGATATAAATACTCCAAAGTGGTGGGAGCATCTCTTAGCGGTTTCACTGAAATTTGCTCTAAGTGCTACTGAGTAGAGATATGCAGGAATAAGAATCATCTGTTTTATTGATTTGTTCTGTGACTTTGGGCTGGGACTGAATCTATCTTGAACATTCTTATGTTGTAGCACAGGATAGATGCTTTAAAAATACCCCAAATGGAGGGTGCCTGGGTGGCTCAGTTGGTTAAGCTACCAACTTCCACTCAGGTCATGATCTCATGGTTGGAGAGTTCAAGCCCCGCATTGGGCTCTGTGCTGACAGCTCGGAGCCTGGAGCCTGCTTCTGATTCTGTGTCTCCCCCTCTCTCTACCCCTCCCCTGTTCACGCTCTGTGTCTCAATAATAAAACATTTTTAAAAAATACCCCAAATGGAGACGGAGTTGAACTGTCCGTGACCAAGCTCCCTAGGCACTGATGTGGAAATTAGTGAAGACTGATTGGGAAGTCCATATAGATGACTGAAAGAAGTTTTAAAACCAAATGCATTCGGGAGAGTGTATTAGTCCAGCATCTCCATAAACAGTGCTTTTAAAAGCACCTACTTCAACGGGAAAAGTGCCTTTATTTGTCAGCCAGATTGCAGAACTTACAAAGAAAGAGAAGAGCCTGTTTCTTTGTTGGAAAATAAGAACAATTTAACTTCTGGAAATGACTTCACAGCTTGGAGCCTAGCAATGCCTAGTTTGGATTAAACTGCCTATTAATTAAACTCAAATGATTAAACATTCATCACCTTGCATTGCACCTCTCAGAAAATAAAAACAAAACCAAAAAAAAAAAAAAATCCTGGGGTTTTGAGTGAGGAAAACAGTCACACCACACACACACACACACACACACACACACACACACACACACACGCACCCTGTCTAAAGTGCACAGGGTTTACAAGGCCAAGGGACCCGCGCTGACTGCCGAGGGCGATTGACAAACCCTGCTCGCGGGCCCAGCAGGCGCTGCGTCCCGGCGCGTTGGCAGTTGGCGACCCCCCTTGACTCCCCCTCTGCGGCGGGGCTCCCGGTGGCCTTTGGAGGCTCGGCGAGTCGGCTCCAAATGTTTTCCATATTTGTTCAGCCTCCGTAATTCGAATACCAGGGCAGGCTCAGCCCGCCCAGCGCCGCGCTCCGGGGCCCAGCGCGCTGCACACGCACCCACCCACCCACCCACGCAGCGGCCATGGGCAAGGACAAGCAGCCCCGCGGCCAGCGCAGGCAGGGGGGGCCGGCCGCGGACGCCGCCGGACCCGACGACATGGGGCCGAAGACGGGCAAAAGGGCCCCCAAGGAGTGCGGGGAGGAGGAGGCCCGGACGTGCTGCGGCTGCCGGTTCCCGCTGCTGCTCGCGCTGCTGCAGCTGGCCCTGGGCATCGCCGTGACCGTGCTGGGCTTTCTCATGGCGAGCATCAGCTCCTCCCTGCTAGTCAGAGACACTCCATTTTGGGCTGGGATCATTGTAAGCATCAAGTCTGTTTTGCCTAAGCGCGTTTGCCAAACAGGAATGCACAGCAGCATGGTCGAGTCCAGACTAACCCAACTGCATGCGCCCTTCCCCAGCTCCACTCCTCTAACTCGCGCTCTGCTTGGTGACTGGTGCCTGCCACACTCGGTGTGCCTGGGGGCAAGGCTGGGCGCGGTGAGACTCGTGCCCCTCTTCCGCTTGTTGCTCCGACGGGCCTGCCTTTGACGTTCTGGAGCTGGCGAGGCGAGTCAGAGGCTGCTTATTTTGGTTAAGTTGGACATTCTTGATAACAACAGCAGATTCACTTCGGCTTTGTCCTCATCCTGGTCCCCCGGACCCCACCCTTGTCTCTAGATAAGTAACAGAAAGCGAAGTAAGTTCATCTCGTAAAAGCAGGTTTGGAGAAAGCCTGCGTTTGGGGTTGCCACGTTGGGTCGTATTGATTTTATTACTTTTATATTTTTACATTTGAGATTTCATGAGTAGTAAGTTTTATAAAGAAATGTCTTAAGGCAGGATCTGTGAATACAGCAAGCACAGCCTCACTCTACTGGAGTCTAAATAGGATAAACCCAGGGGTTGGCTGCCGCAGAAGTATCTTTGGGACTCTGCTAACGGATGTACTGTTCTAAGCAGAACACTGGTCAGCTGTTGTGACTGAGTGTTGGAACGCACAGCATACTTGGCTTAATTAAATGGATTCTTTGATGTGAAATGGGTGCCATTTACTGAGCACCTAGGGTTGCCTGTCCTGCAAGGGGCCTTCCGTACTTTATTTGTAATCCCCACGTCATCCTTCCGAGACACTTACTATCATTTCATTTCTCAGATGAGAAAACCGAGGGCAGACTCACCCGGAGTCATGAGTTGGCAAATCAGCCAAGTTGATTCCTTCTTGCACCAGACCACACCTGCATTTTCCTCAGTGAGCCACGCTGCCACATTTAGTTTGTGATTTTAATATTGTTAGAGTGCCTTGAGGCTTACTCAGATCTTTCACGTGCAGTCTTTTCTTTCATCCGTGAAACAACACTTTGAGGTGGGAACTGTTACCCTTCTTTGGACAGGAGGAAGCAGGCTAAGAGAAGCGAAGTGACAATCTCTAGGCCCAGAGATTAAAAGTGGCACAGCCAGGCGACACTAGAATGGATACTTCTGGCTCCTAGTTTCATACTGCGTCATGACTGCTATTACTGACCACAGGAACTAGAACTCATAAAACCACCCTCAAAATAATTTTGTATCAGGGACAGGGACAGATGTTAAAAACACCTAATAAATATGCATCGATGCAGGTATTTCCTAATTAAGATTATTTGAACTCACAAATTCTTGCCGAGTAATTTAAAACTTCTAATTTGTGTACTACAAATTCCCATGAAATTATCATGATTGGAGTTTTCTAAATCAAGTAATTTTAAAAATAGCTTTTCACTAAGATATACTGGGTATTTTAGTCACCTAAGTGACTGTCAACCAACTCAGGGGGAAAAGTCTGTCCTTTAAGGCTAGGCGAATTAAAAGAAAGAAGGAATGAGGCTCCTTCATTCAGTGGTTTTGATGTCATTTGTAAGTGTGTTTTCTATTCTTTCTCTATTTCAACTTTAAAAAGCTCAGCACTAAAAAACCAAATTAGACGCGAAAAAAGCATCCCGATGTTTAAGGCACGGCCATGCGAATCGTGCAATTCTGAAGTTTCATGGGCTCCTATTAGAAGCATCACATGCTCCTAATTGCCTTGGAAGCTCCCTGGGTGTGATACAAAGAACATTGTATATGGCCAGGTCTCTGTTCTTTCTAGTTTTCCGGTTTATAATCTAGGATCCATTTGAAGTTTGCTCGTAGTGTGTAGGCCTGATGATACCTGTAATCTTAGGCTTTCTTTCAACAGAGAATCTATAGAGAAAAAAGCAGTCAGTGGAGATGCCCTGAGACAAGTTGAGGAGGGTCTCCTGGAGTTAGGCGAGGAGAAACTCTCATCCCGGCTGGGCCAGAGTCCCGGGCTCCCACAGACACTGTGCTTATGAGCCTCATCTCCCTGTGTGTGGCTGGTCACGGGCACTCGTCCAGACTTTCAGGGAAGGGAAAAGACAGGGAGGCAAAAGTGTAAACACTGCTCCTGGTACTGAGCCCCAACTTGGCCATTATTTGCTAAATAACTTGGGGCAAGTTATTTGATCTCTCTAGGCTTCCATTTCTTCATTGAAATCAGAATGGTAACAATAATTCCTACCTCTTAGGGTTGTCGTGAGAATTAAATAAATGAATACAAGTCCTAATACTTAGAGCAGTGCTGGCTAGTGGTAAGCATTCAGGAGTGAATTAGCTCTTTTTATTAACAATCAGAGAAGCAATCACTGGTAGTGGGAATCACTTTTCAAATTAGAAGTGGCTCTATTTTATCTCCAGTCTTGTGGAACAGTTATTTTAGACTTGCTACATTTCCTAGACCAGTTGAACCCTGAAGGAGATGTCAATTTGATTCTCAAAATTTCTCTGTTCATAGCCAAGTTACTGTGAGCAATCTTATGGTATTAGATTAGTCAGTACTTTCTAGATCTCTCTGGAGGTTTATAACAATTAACTTGGAGGAAAAAGACCTCCTCAGGGTCATTTTCCCTAGGGATATGGAGTGATTATGGTCTGGGATATCCTCCAGGAAATACTGAAACATTTGCACACTTTAGGATATCTGCTAGACCAAAGCAATACAGGTCAATCCCTGGGGCTGAGGCAAAGTCAAACCCACTTCTAATAATTTAGGCTGCATTCAAGCAGGGCACCCAGACTGTACACCCACCCCATCAACAGCTTTAATGCTTCACTCTTCTGTTTCTCTTTATACTGGTTGCGTCTCCTCTTACCATATAGTACTTACTTCATTTTACAAAGGTTACTATCGTATTACTTTAGGATTTGGCGACTGCCATTCTCATCGTAGAATCTGGGTAGGTAAGTGAATCCACTCAGGTGACTTCTCATTGACCGATGTCTGGGTAACTTGATGAATATTCAGTGAACTTCTGGTTATAAACTGAAGTCTGTCGATCTATGATCAGAGATTTATGTCCAGTGGAATTTTGGGAAAACAAATAGGTCATTTCTTACCTACCCATAAATGTGACTTTCCTCATCCTCCATCAGAGAGATGACTGAAGTCTTTTTACTTCAGTTACAAAAGATTCCTGTAAAGGAAAAAAATGGAATGGAGCCACTATTGAGACTATGTAACCTGTAAAAGTGCCATTCTTCTCTCAAAATTCTTTATAAATGGTTGGAGGGTTGTAAGTCACACCACAATGACAATACAAAGTGAAACAGGGTCTTTGAGGATGAACTTGGCTAGAGGCAGGGAATCCTAGGAAATAAAAGTTTGCTCTGCATTTTATTCTACTAATGGCTTGAGTAGTTGGGTCAAATAGGCATTCAGGTGTGTTCATCATTCCAGAATCCTTATTGATTAAAAAAAAAAAACACATATGCATTGAAGGGATCTAAGAACTTTGAGGCCTTTACTTAAAGTCTTACTCAAATGAACATAATTTGGCTTCAGTGAAGTGTAACATGTTTGAACTTTGGCTTATTTTTCTTCATTCAGTAACATTTGTTGGAGGTGTCTGCTGTGCTAGGCATTGGGCTAAAAATAATAAATCATATACCAGGAGGAGATCTCTAGAGATCCTGATGGACATGTGCCCTTATCACATCTGACAGTAATGAATACTTCCGATTAGAAAATTTAACCTACACAAATATTTTTAAAGCCCATTTACCTTTCAAAGTATTTCACTTATGGTGATTTATTTGCTTTGGCATCTCTACCCCGAAGTCAATTTAAGAGCAAACTCTTGCCTCTCATCCCCAATGGGGATGCATAGTATTTGTTAGTCTCTTGGCCCTGGTAGGGAATATTCCCAAGGAAAGTGGGAATTTGCATTATTGTGGTTTTTAGCTTTCCTCACACTTTCTCCATTGTACCCATACCACACTCAGAATAAAAACCCTGAGATATATACCACATTAATCACATTGGAAAGTTTAAGGAAAGAGCTTAAAATGGAAGGAAGAATATTTCTTTTCTTTAATGTCATTCATAAAACTCAGCGTATGAATCTGGAATGATTAAAAGTCCTGTCAAGAATTTCAATAGCAGTTTTCATATGTTAACTTACTCTAAGGAATTCAAAATGCAGGTGTATTCAGATTTTTAAAATCTATTTTTAACCCTTGCTTAATGGAATGAAAAATTAGGTGGTTATTTATTTTAAAACAGGATAGATCCTGAAATGTACAAGTAGGTATATGACATATAGCAAGTAAGGAACATATAATATTATCCGTAATTTATAAGTAGAAAAACTGAGACATGGTGATTTGGCTAAATGATTTGATCATGGTTATAGGAGAAACTGAAGGTGAGGAAGGTTTGGCATTTGAATTTTGGACAGACCCTGAAAAAAATCAAGAAACTAAAAATGGTGTCAGTTTTCCATTTAAGTATATTGACATTTGAGAAATTTAATCTGAAATTATGTTTTTAAGAAAACATTACATAATAATGCATTGTTTTTCACATTGGAACTTGCTATGCTTCCAAGATCTAATGTTGTACCTCTGGCACCACTGGGAAATAATTTTTATTATAGCAACTGTCATAGGATTGTTAGAAACTGAGGAATGATAATTACATGGCCTAACTCTGTTTCCACTGAGTGTATATAATAAATAATGGTAGGAAAATTATCTTATAGGTGTGTGAAGTTCTCCTAGTAAGTATGAAAAATGGAATACCACTGAATTAATTTGGCAAAAGAAATTAATTTAAATAAGTATATGAAAATAATGGAATATTTGAGAATTTGGTGACCTGTTTCCTGAAAGGATCTTAGAATAAAGAATAAGGAAGGTTAAGATTGGACAGAATTATTAGGAGAAATATATTTTCAAGTCTGCAAGTAGCCTCATACTAAGCCACACATGCGAAGGCCAAGGAGGTGCGTATTTAATGAGGAAGTTATCCCTGGATCTTCTTTCTGTTTTTAAAATAAGGAGGAGAAGTGATCGGTCCTGATATTTTTAAATCCTGTAGTGTGGATATATTCAACTTAGAAATTTAACCTCTGGAAACTTTTGAGGTATCAGTCATCATTTGGTTTTATTTTTTATGGCAGAAATACTAGTGCATAGGATTTGGGGGGTAATCAAATAAAAATAAAGTAGTTTATTCTCTTTAAGTATGGCGCATGTCCATGGGACTCCTACGTAGCATATCCCTAGACACAAGACGGGTACCCACTCAGTGTTGAATTGAACTCTGTCTATCCCACACTTCCCATTATCATAGCTTCTGCTTAAACTTGTGAAAACACATTTTTTAAACCATGGTTTGAGGCATGATATATAGTTGTGTTTTACAGTACCAATTTAAGTTTATTGATAACACTTTGAAGAATGATGAGGTAATAATAAGGAATGTGTTATTCCTGCATTTTGGGCTCCTAGGTTCCAGAAATATCCAGGATACACTAACTTAGCATTACTGAGATGTTTAATTCTGTGTTATAAAATAACTACAGGATTAAAAAAAGAGGAAAAAGAGGTCGTTTGACTTATTTCACATTTCTTTAAGTAGAATAAATGAGGACAAATTAGGATTGACGTGGCTGAATGCTGATGTCTTCCTTATACACAGAAAGCAATGGCATAGGTTTCCCCAATTTAGTCCAAGAGTTTTGTAGTTTGCCAGTATGATAATTCACTTTGAATTTGTTCTGAGTAAGTGGATGTTTTCTAGTTTTTCTCTTGCCTTTAGCCTTGTCTGTGCATTTCTACAAAGGGTATTCTATAACTGGGTCCACCTACCAGTGTTTCACCCTAAAGGGTTAGCATCAACATTAAAGGCTCTGTGAAGAGCTCACTATACATATATCTGTGTTGCTGGAGGAAAGGAATGGAATCTAGTCATTAAACTTTAATTAGATATCATTTTGTTGGAAACTACAGTTCATTTTTAGGGCCTAGATCCTGGCAAACTAGAGAAATGCTGATCAAAAGGGCCCATCAGCATCTAGAGCTGGATGGGACCTCATGATGTCATATTTTAACTCTAGTTATTTCTCGCTGTGAATATTTAAGTCCAGGTTTATTACTATGAGTTCATAAGCTCAAGGTGAAGTTTTTTTTTTTTTTAAAGTGGATGTTGGTAACAGTGTTTATAACACAAACTATATAAAAGCTTATTTCAGAGGCACATCCTCTTTCAGATGTTTTGGATGCCACCTCACATCTCAGTGTATTGAGATAAAACTTGGCAGGAGTAGCAGATGCCTGAGCAATGCAGCTCACTGGATCACCTGGTTAATTTTAACATTCATATGTGTATACCTACATGTATGGCAATAACCAAAACACATTGCTCTTTCTGTCTTAGTCTGCTCCAGCAGCCTCTGTTCAGGTCTCTCTTCCTGGCTTGCAGACGGCAGCTTTCTCACTGTCTGCTTCCATAAGCTTCCCTCTGTGCCTGTGCCTGGAGAGAGAAAAAGATCTTTCTCTCTCTCTCTCTCTCTCTTCCTCTTATAAGACCACCAGTCCTATTTGATTAGGACCTCACCCTTATGACTTCACGTAACCTTAATTACTTCCTAAAAGCCCTATCTCCAAATTCAGTCCCCTTGGGGCTTAAACATAGGAATTTGGGGAGGACATAATTCAGCGGATAGCACTTTCAGTGAAGGATCAAAGTTCATACAAGCACCTCCGTGTTTTTTAACCTCATTTGCCAACTTATTCATAATGGCCCTATGACTGCCACTGGAACAGACAGAAGTCTGAATGTTTCTGATGAGAATTCTGAGCCAGTAAACTGCTATGTGGTGGTGCAACAGGGTGGTGTGGCTCTGTGCGCATGCCAGGAGTGAGACATATGGAGGAGGTTGTTTTTACTGCGTTTACAGATTGCTGCTTTTTTGTCAAATTTCTGTAGAAGTCAAGTGCAGTAGATTCAGCCAGTGCCTACAATTCTCAGGGTAGCTTAAGCATTTCATTTGCCACCAGCTCTTTAAAGCTTAGGAATCACTGTTTAGTAAATCTCTGCCTTTCTTTTCTGTCCCAGGAGTGACTTGGTAGCAGGATCTAGCAAAATGACACCTTGGCTTCAGAGGCAAGGAAATGAGGGTGGTTGGCTGAGCATTGGTCATTGTCCTCTGATGGGCAGTGAACTCATGCTCGGTGTTTCTAGAACCCAAGGGAAGTCACCTCTCAGGTCTTTATACTATGCAGCTGTTGTTTTCATTTTTTTTTCTTTTTAAAAATTTTTTAAAAATGTTTATTTATTTTTGAAAGAGACAGAGACAGAGTGTGAGCTGGGGAGAGGCAGAGAGAGAGGGAGACACAGAATCCAAAGCAGGCTCCAGGCTCTGAGCTGTCAGCACAGAGCCTGACATGGGGCTGGAACCCACGATCCATGAGATCAGCATGACCTGAGACAAGTTGGACGCTCAACCAACTGAGCCACCCAGGTGCCCCTGTTGTTTTCATTTTTGACGATGGTTCTGAAAATTACCAGATTATCCCAGATTATCAGTGTTTGTTCTATGGAACAGGTCAGAATAAAACCAGGGAGATGTTTCCACCTTGGGTCTCCTGATGTAACAGTCTAGGAGCCTGTGTCTCCTTAGTAGATCCACCCCACCCAGGGGGGTTACCTTGACATACCTTCTCATAGGATCCTATGTGTCTAGCTTAGAAATCCTAAACTAGGCTCTGCTTTTCTTTATCAAGTGCTGCACAACCCAAACCATCCCAGAGGGAAAGACAAGCGTAGACTACCTCGAACTGTCCGGTATGCCTCCTTTCAATAGTTGGTCCAGTCCCAGGCCCAGATTAGGAGCACACACAAGGCATGGTCCTTGTTCCAGGGCCCCCCTGCAATATCTCAGCTTTGATCTTGGAGCCTATTTGAAGTTGACACCATTCTAACCTTGCTAGAGCCACGTCCCCTGCCTCACAGCCATGGGCGTGTTCCAGTGCTGTGTTCCCTGGGTACCGGCAAAAAGCCAGTAAGTGACTGGACACTGGAAAGCAAAGTGTTTGCTCACAAACAGCATTCTCAGATGCTGCTGAAGTTCTGGTGGGGCCTGCTTCTATTGTTGCAGAAATGAACAGCTCTCCGCCCTGGCTGGGAGAGGCTGCGAGAAACATCAAGGATGCTGTTTTAGTGGCATCCCACTCAACTGTTGTTTTGAAAGTGTTTGATTCAGCATTCATTGTAACGAGCCAGTAAAAAACCCTTTAAGATAGGTTATTATCAAGGCCTCTCTCTTGTGCGGAAGATAATGACAGGTGACAAGAAAAGAGGGGGATTGCTAATGTGCTAACTAGACCCTGACTAGGGAGAGAATTTTGGCTGTATTACTAGGGGCAAAAAAAAAAAAAAAAATAACACCAGCTTCCTTCTAAAGTATCAGGTGTGGCACACCTATCAGGCCATTAGGCTCAGGCTGAATCTTATCTCACATTTAGCTGTGCCAGGAACGCTATGAAGGAAGGAGGCCTTTTCCAAGATAAGGGAAATAGCAGTTCAGTCTTCATCATTTCTGTTGGAGAGCAGAACGTGCTGCTCACTTAGGGAGAATCCGGAGTTTCCATCCCTCTCTCAGGGAAAGGGTGGAGCGTCTAAGGCAATGAAAAAGCAGATCAGGTCTCCATAAGGTGAAGACATTGTAATCGATGGAAAATACTTTCTCCAGGACTGCATATAGATGAATGGCAGAATGCAACCATTTTACTTTACAGGTTACACGTTCACTAAGTTTATGTGTTTCTCTCCTGCAGTCAGCTAGTCAGATTCTGGAACAGAAGGATCAAACCCACGCAGGCTGGCTTTGCTTCATAGTCTTTTCGTGAACAAGTAGTTTGGGACGCCTATTAAAGCGTTTTGATCTGAGTTAAGGGCTCTGAGACCAAATAGATTTTTTTTTAGATGAACATAGGGTGACCGTAACTATTGTGTTAGAGAACCCTCAATAAATAATTCTCATTCAGTCGCCGAATCTAGTGCGTCACAAATTTTTCCACCTCGAGACCTCCCTGAGGCCTCGCTCCCCTTCTGCCTGTCCTCACACACATCACAAAAAGCTCAGTGTCTAGCTAACCCATGTTGCCATGGAAGGGAACAGGAGAAATGCTAGTGAGGCTGCAGGCTGCTTGGGGACACTGACCTCTTCATTTTGAAAAGGACAAAACACTTTACAAAGGAGAAATAATATTACTATATATCACTTAATGTTACATTATAGCCTGTTTTTTTTTTTTTTTAACGTGCTCTCAATTAGAAAACCCACTTGATAATATTTTTTGGAGGTTGAACAGAATGGTCTCATTTACACTCTTGTTACAATGTTATATAATTGAATTTATATTGATTTACTGTATAATTTCTATATACTGTACCACTTCATAACTTTTTATTTATTGTACTATTTCAGATATATGAACCCAGAGGTGTCAATATAGAATTATTTCTGCAATCATTTCTAAAGTGGGACCTAATTTGAGAACCTACTTAATTACGGCTGAGTAATAAAATCCAGCCTATAACTATACCACAGGAGTAGGCAAAATCCACATTTATAAGATTCCTTTCCCTTCTGAGGACTTGAAAAATCCCAGAGTGAAACAAATGAAGTATAGGTTGTTAACTTTTCCCACAAATATGTAGCAGTTCTGTCCCTCCTGTTGATGAATGGGAGATGCTAGAACACAAACTTTGTTGCTCTTACATTCTTTGAAAATGGTTAGTTTTGCAAATGCAGGTGTATATTGAATATATTGGCAATTCGTTTCTGATAAACCACCAAGAGAGTGAGTTAGGTGGTGGGTAAGAACAGAAACAAAAGCCTATATAAGAAAGATACTTCCTAATAAAGGCTTCACCTCTTAGGCTGCCTTGGTCTTTCCATATGCCAGGGACAGTGCCAGCAGGAGCTCAGTGTCCAGGAGAGGACACACGTACAACCAGCTACAATACAATTTAAAAACCCTAGTGCAAGAGTGGTACCCTGATGAAGATAGCACAGTGGAGGCTGTGATGAACCCTGCCCAGAGAGGATCAGAAAAGTCAAGGAGAGGGGGTCTGAAATTGCAGAATGGGCATCAGCTTTGGAATGAAACAAATGTGGGTAGAATCCTAGCTCTATCAATTTGTAACCATTTCCAAAATTTTTTTATTTTGCTCCTTATTTTCATTTTTGTGTGGGTTTAAATAAGTACAAGAGGCTCTATGCAATTCTATGATTATTTTTTAATTATGAAAACTTTCACGCATATAATGGCATATAGAGTATAGTAAGACAATCACCTGCTTATACCTAGGTTTATCATTTGAATATTTTCTCATTAATTGTCTTAGTTTTTTTTAAGAAAGAAAACATTACAATACATTGACATCACCTGTTTCTTTTCTTAGTCATATTCTCTGACCCCACCCTCCTTCTCCTGAGTTATCTACTCTCCTGAATTTGGTATTTATCACGCCTATGTGTGTTTTCATACTTTCATATATGTGTATAACCACAATCAATAATTGTGTTTTATGTTTTAAATTTTATATAATTGGTGACATAACATCATTTTTGCTCAAAATTGTTTTTGAGATTAATTTATAATAGTACATAGATACCATTCATTCACTTTTGCTATGCTATATTTCATTATATGAATATACAACAATTTATTTATTCTCCTGTTGATGAGATATTAGGTTATTTTCAAAACTGATATATATATATATTTTTTTTTTTTTGCAATTACAAAGTGTTGCAATGGACATTCTTCTCCATGGCTCCCTATGCACATATTTCAAAGATTCTTTAGGGCACATTCCTAGGAATTGAATTATTGGATTATAAGATATAGACATCTTCAACTTACTAGCTATCGCCAAATCAGGGCCACAAAGCCACAGGTGTATGAATTAATACTCCCACCAGCAGTAAATTAGAATTCCCACCAATCTACAACTTGTTAACATTAGTTACTGTCAGACCATTAAAATTTTTACCTATCTTATTTGTGTGCAATATCTTGGGTTTTGTTTTGTTTTGTTTTAAGTAGGTTTCACATCCAGCATGGAGCTCACTGTCGGGCTTGAACTCATGACCATGAGATCAGGACCTGAGCTGAGATCAAGAGGTGGTTGTTCAACTGACTAAGCCACCTAGGCACCCCCATGCAATATATTGTTTTAATTTATGTTTTTCTGATTGCTACGGTAGTTGAATGTATTTTAATGTTTACTGGCCATTTTATTTGTTTTCTAGTGTTTATTTACTCAACAGATATTTTCTATGAGTTGTCTCTTACTCATTGATTTATAGAATTTCTTTTCTTTGTTATTTAACCTTTGTGTTTTAGCTACTGGAATATCTTCTCTTTTTGGTACCATGTCTTTTATCCTTGTTTATGGAGCCTTTGTTGTGAATAAGGTTTAATTTTAACATACCTATATTTATCAATATTTTTTTATGGTATGTGCTTTGATATATGTTAAGTCTCTCTCTACTCCAGGTCACAAAGACATTTTTCCAGACTGTGTTCCAAAAATGTTGAAGGTTTGCTTTCGTATTTATATCTTTAACCTATGTGTTCTAACTTTTTTGCATGAGATGTGAGGTAGTGCCCAATTTTTCTCATACAAATGATTAATTGTTTCAGTACTATTTAGTGAATAATTGATCCTTTCCGAACTGAAATGCTATGGCCATTTATCATCTATCAAGTTCCCGTATTAGATTGAGAATTGTGTCCGTAAGTCTCTTTAATTTCATCATTTTATTTGTCATTCACTATGCCGGTACCACAATGTTTCAATTAACAGCGCTACAGTGCCCCTTGTGATGAAGATGGTAGCATAAGCAGCTCACCTCTACCCGTCCCCAGTCCCGTCTTATTTTTCAAAATTGTCTTGGTGAGACTTAGCCACATTCTCTTCCATATATATGTTAGAACTGGCTTCTTTTGAAGTTTCAAGAAAAATCCTTTTGATATTTTCATTTGATTGATTCATGTACTTTCTCTACGTGAGCAAAGAATCACTCCCCATTTATCTGATGTTCTACAGTTTAGCTAGAGTGTGTCCAAATGTGGATTTTCTTTCTGTTTGTCCTGTTGGAGACTTGTTATGTTTCCTGGATCTAAGATTTTTGCGTTTTCATCGATTCTGAAAAACATTTCTGAATATTTTAAATATTTGAAAATATTTATTTATTTATTTATTTATTTCACATAATCTCTCTCTCTCTCTCTCTCTCTTTCTCTCTCTCTCTTAGTCTCTCCATTTGAAACTACTATTAGAGATATGTTTGGACCTCCTATTTTGTCTTCATGTTTCTTACCCTCTCTGCTGCATTTCCTGTCTATCTCCTGTTCTGTATTTTGGGTTATTCCTTCAGATCTATCTTCTAGTTCACTATTCCCCTTTTCAGTTGAGTTTAATCTACTACATAGAGTTTTTAATTCCAATGATTTTCTTTTTCATTCTAGAACTTGTCTTTTGTTTTCATTGATGTTTTATTTTTTAATAGATCCCTGGTGTTTTTTAAAGTGCCCTGTTCTTTATTCATGTTTTCAGTTTCTTCTTTCATGGTTTCAGTTATTTTGAGTGTGCTTTTTTGTTTTTTGTTTTTAATTTAATTTTGAGAGAGAGAGAGAGAGAGAGCACGAGTGGGGGAGAGGCAGAGAGAAGGGGGCACAGAGGATACAAAGTGGCTCCGCACTGACAGCGGTGAGCCTGATGTGGGGCTCGAACTCACGAACCTTGAGATCATGACCTCAGCTGAAGTCAGTCAGTCGCTCAACCGATTGCACCACCCAGGTGCCCCAAATGTACTTTTTCTATAGGCTCTGTCTTTAGTTCCATTATTTGAAATTCACAAAGTTTAATTCTTAGAGAGAGAGTGTGTATCTTTGTGTGCACACATAAACTTAATGCATACAGTGCCGGCCTTCACTAATGAATTGATTGTTTATGGGATTGCTATAGTTGGTTTGTGAGTTCATTTTCCAAGAGGCTTTCTTTATATGTAATAATTTGCGGTGGCCTATTTGAGGGTGTAACCCTTCAAGATGGTTTCTCTTGCCAGGTGTCCCAGTGCTATTATGAGCCACTTTTTTTTTTTTTATTAACCTATTTATTATGGAAAGTTTCAAGCATACAAAAAAAGTAGATCAAATAGTATAATGGACACCTGTGTTCCCATCACCCAGCTTCAATAATTATTAACTCATGATCAATCTTGCTTCATTTATATGCTCTGAAACTCCACACCCACACACCACATATGGTTTATTTTGAAGTAAATCCCAGATATTATATCATTTCGTCCATAAATACTTCATATGTAAGTCAAAAGATGAAGACTAAAAATAATCAAAATACTAATCATCCCTAACAAGTTAACAATTTCTTAATAGAATCAAATCAGTGCTCAAATATCCACGATTAACTCATGAATATTTCTTCAGTGTCAGAATCAGGATCCCAATAAGATCTATACATTGCAATTAGTTTATATATTTCTTATGTTTCCTTTATTCAAAGACTTACCCTTTCTCTTTTATATCATGTCTCTCTCTCTCACCCCTCCCCTTCCTCTTTCTCTCCTCCTCACAATTTTTTGTTGAAAAAACTCAAGTGTTTTTTTTTTTTCAGGACTGCTTTCATGTTACTTTCTCAAAACCTCCACCTCCACCTCCACCATCAGCCAAGACAACAGTTTTCTTGATGACTTCCAGTGCTAGTGGGTTCGTTATTTTTGAGTCATGTAAGGGCGTAGCCATTTGAGGGGCCTACCTTTACGCCACGGTCTTAGCTCCATCTCTTAGCCTGTAGAAGCTCAGAGCATTTTAATGTCTTTCACAGCTAGAAGAGTTTCATATAAGTTAGGCTTTAATATTATGCAGAAATAAAACCTCCTGATGTTTAAAAAAGTCTTTGGATCAACTTGCAGATTTCTTAACCTCTCTCAGTCACAATTTTCTATAAGACGGAGTAGTATTTTTTACTTATTGCATTGTTTTACGGAATAAATGAGCAAATATATAAAGTAAGTAATGCACGAAACATACTCTGTCTGGGTAGAGGAGATTTTTGAGCAGGGTTTGAAGAATGAATATTACTGGATTCAAAATAATTAAAGGAGGTTTTTTTGGGGCGCCTGGGTGGCGCAGTCGGTTAAGCGTCCGACTTCAGCCAGGTCACGATCTCGCGGTCCGTGAGTTCGAGCCCCGCGTCAGGCTCTGGGCTGATGGCTCAGAGCCTGGAGCCTGTTTCCGATTCTGTGTCTCCCTCTCTCTCTGCCCCTCCCCCGTTCATGCTCTGTCTCTCTCTGTCCCAAAAATAAATAAACGTTGAAAAAAAAAAAAAAATTTAAAAAAAAAAAATAAAGGAGAAGTACTATACCAAGGGGGATGGAAAAGTAAAAGGGCATTTTAGGTGAAAGGCACAACTCATGTCCTAAACCTAGTTTTCATCCACAACCAACTTTATTGCTTCACGATTCTGTTGTTTGTGCTCGTTTAGTTTTTTGAGGATGTAATTGCAAAAATTCCCAGTAGTTACTATCAAATATGAATGTTAACATAGATACACGAATCTGTTAGAATACTAAAATAAGACCCAAACCAAAGGGATTCTACTTGAATGTTTCCATGATAAGTCCTACATTAGGATAGTTGTTGGATTTGTCTTCTGTTTTCTCTGTGTTGATACAACACTCAGTTGTGAGATTCACTGGTCTAAAATGAGCTATTTGCAATAATCTTTAGGCAAGGTTTTTGGAACTTGTGAATTGTAGCAATTTCATGCTGGCACATCTCTCAAAGATTTCCCTAGCTTTCCAGCCTTAAATTGGCAGGGACATCAAGGAAAGCACACTATATCCATAGGATTTGGGGGATTCATGCTCCCTTCATCCAGCTGCTGATCACAAATTTCAACTCCTTTTTATCAGTTCCATCAGGATAGTTTTCTGTTATCTTATAAAGCAACAAATGAGCTACAAGTGAACATCTGCAAAGCACAATGTGTGCTGAGAAATAAGGCAGTCACTTGACAGGCACATTTTCCTTTCTGCTCTTTCTGTGCTGGCACAACAGATGTGGCTAAACTACACAGAAATGCAATTGCAAGGCAGCACTGGCTAGGAAAATTAAAGATATATATATGTATGTATATTATATACAAATATATACAATATATGTAAATATACATAATTATATATATATATATATATATTTCTTGCAATCGGATAGTTTGAAATCATTATAAAGGAAGCCACCACTTTGAATTATAAAGGATATATCCTACCATGGGAAAGATTTCAGCCGGTATGTAACTGCTCTTTACTATTCCCTACTTCTTCACCAACCAATGAGAGCTTTTATCGCAACAGAGAAGGTGAATCTGTCTCATCACTGATGATTACATGAGCAATGATTGCCTTTAGAATGGCCTCATTACTTCTTAGAAATCTTGTTTCTACAAGTTATTTTCCAAAGAAATCTAGATTGAGCCAAGTTCTCGGTGATGAAAGGCCTGCTTTGTTTTTCAACTCAATCCATTACCACATAAATTATTTATTTTGATTCAATTTCAGTATCATTGCACACCATATATGAAAAGTCTATACATATATTTACAGTAATTCAGACATGGACTTGTCAAGTATCAATTCCTCAGTCAAATATAATAATAAAGGGGAGAAAAAGACTGAGTGCATATTACAGATGGGCTAAACTCAAGTGTGATGGAGCAAGTGTCATTTGTCTTTAGACTCTGAAAAGAAATAATTTTCTGTGATAGAACTGGTTATCTAGAATTGCCTTTTCACAGAGAGATTTTGACCTGGATCATGACCTGAGCCGAAATCGAGTCAGACACTTAACTGACTGAGCCACCCAGGCACCCCATCTACCGAGCTTCTTTTAAAACTAATCTCTTAGGTTGTCTTTGCAAAGCAAATATTGCAAATTGTTCCCCCCAACCCCACAGGAGGATGGGGAAATGCATACATGACAGTGTGTGTTGTAACCCAAACTCTACCCAGGGTAAGCAGAATTTAGTCCTTGAATTACGAGAGTATTTCTTGACTAATGCTGTCCATTGACTATTTTTACTCTAAGGAAAAAACAAAAATGAAAAGAGTAAAACAGTGAAACTCTGGGTTTGGAGATTCCTAAGGCAAATGAAAAGGCATTGAATCCCTTCCTGATGTATGATGAGCCAAAGAAAATTCTCCGTAGCAAAAGTTGCTAGACATAAAAAGTTGTTGCTAGCTATAGTTTTGTTTTAAGTGGAAAAGAAGCTACTACTTCACACTTGGTTTAATAAAAACCAAGAAATTTTTTTTCAAATTTATAATAATGTTCTGGGTTTTAATGCCTGTACATTAATATTTGTAGTGTTTAGAGACAGATGGTTACAGCTTTCTCTCGCATCTTGATGTTTAATACTGCCATAAACTCTTTGGTTGATTTTGAATCTTTATATTTATATCACTTTTGGAATTTCCCATTAGTATCTGTGCACTAAGTTTGGCTAAAACAATTATACTTTATTTTTTATGTTTATTTATTTTTGAGACAGAAACAGAGACAGAATGCGAGCAGGGGAGGGGCAGAGAGAGAGAGAGGGAGGCACAGAATCCGAAGCAGGCTCCAGGCTCTGAGCTGTCAGCACAGAGCCCTATGTGGGGCTTGACCACACAAACCGTGAGATCATGACCTGAGCTGATGTTGGACGCTTGACCGACTGAGCCACCGAGGTGCCCCCAATTATGCTTTTTCTTTCTTTCTTTTTTTTTTAAAGGTGATACTAATCTTGGATCTGCTTTGGACAGAAAATATTTTTAGCTGGACAGTAGTTTTTCAGAAATTAAATGCTTGTCTTTGTAAAACCATAATAGTGTAATCAGAGAAACATATGCAGCTCAGCATGGTTACCAAGATTGGAATTTCCTGGGTAGTAGAGAATAAATAGTTTTGATGCAGAAGGCAAAAGAAGCAGAAAATGAACTTTATAACTCTTAGGTACTTGCAAACTATTTATGTCAACACTATTGGAAAGATTTTTGAAAAGTGGGCCCTTGCTATGAGAGCTAAAGTAGCCCAAGTCACTAAATGAATAGATTTGTTTATTTATTTGACACATGTATATATATTGACTGCTACATACATGCTGGGTATTGTGTTACGTCTTTCACCTCTCCTGTCGCACATAATCCTTACAACAGTTTCTGAAGTGGGCATTGTTGATCATCCCACAAATGATGATGGTACGGAAGCTTGAGGAAGTTAACCTGTCCAGGACAAAAAGCTAGTATGTGGTGGAGGTGGGTTTTGAACCCAGGTCTGTCAGATACAGAGCTAAGATATATGGCCTCTGTCTCTGTCTTTATGTACGTGGACCATTTTGCTGTAAAACTTCACATAGTTACCCTCTGTTGCCCCTTTCCTGCAGGCATGTATAGGTTATCTTTTTTGGAGCCTGTTAGGTCTTAGATAACTTAGAGCAGATACATGTTGTTGGAATAACAGACCCAGCAAGGTTCTCATGAGAAAAAGCCGTGAGTCAATCGTCTTTTTTTTAAGGGGTCAGTGGGCATTACCAGTTCAGTTTTTGAGAGGGAACATACCGCTTTGAGGACTTATCTGCATTTTGCTAATTACTAAATGTCCTGTTTATGGGAAAAAGAAGCAATGGTGTTAAGTCCTATGTTCTCCATGGCTCCTCTATGACTGACATAGGATGTATCTACTAAGGCATTTGTTTATGGTCACTGTGATTTTGGTCTCTTCTATTTACTGAAGTATCTCCAGATCCTCAAAGAGTACCTGGCACGTGGTAGGTACAGAACGAATATTTGTTAAATGAACAAAATGAGATTATTTCTAAGATGTGATAGAGGGCTACATTTATGTGTGTTATTCGTTTCAGAGTAAGTTATACTGGCACAGTTTGAGGTCCTATGAGATGGAGAAAAAACAATATCTACTGCAATTGCAGGCACATCATTCATGATCCTTAAAACAAATTATAAAGTGTTCTTTTCTCTATGTTATCTATGAAGAGTCTGAGTCTTAAAGACTGTGTCACCTTCTCCTGGCTTGGACAGTCATTTGCAATCTCAAAGACTTCTCCCCACTATGCCTCCGGAGTGGTACTTCACACCATTCAGCATGGAAGAGGAGCAGATAATGGATCTGCAGCTGTCACTTTGTTTACAGTGCTGTCCAGATTCCTCCATAGAGGTGGCCAGGCTGGGCGATGGTTAAGAGCCAGGCTCTGTACTCTGGTGCAGCCAGCAGCTCTATCTTTGCTCTGTGACCTTGAGCATAAAACCTTTTTGAGCGTTAGTTCCCTCATCTATGAAATGGGGCTGATGATAGTGACTACTTCATAGGATTTTCATGAAGACCAAATGGGATCATTTACGTAGAGTGCTTAATTTAATGCCTGGCATGTAAAAGTGCTCAAAATTAGCATTAAAATGTCTAACCATTTAGGCTTGGTAATTAGCTTTTCTTATGTAAATATAAAGATTATGGAATATATTCACCGGTATCCACTAATACAGAGTAGACTGTGTGGCAGTTGTAACCAACACAGTGTATGTGTTATAAGTTTTAAACGTGGTTAATTGGTAATTCATTTGTGAGCCCTTAAATACGCTCTAAATTTGATCTGCTCTAATAAACATATGAGTGACTTGCAATAATAATTATTATAATAATTACTGCCAGTGTTTCTCCCGTTATTTCTTAAGCATTATTGTAGGCGCCTTATTTACATTATCATTAATCTTTGAATTAACCATCAAAAGAAGGCATTGTTGTCTCTATTTCATAGATAAGGAAACTGAGGCTATGAAGAATGAGCTTTGTTCAAGATCATATAGCTACAAAAATAATAGAGTCAAGCATCAACTTTAGCCCACATTTTCCCACTGTGCAGCATTTAATTACACGTACAGTTTCCTAGTTGATTGTAACAGAACTAAAAAGCAGTTACCATTTGTTGAATGAACTGTTAATTAATGTTTCATGCTTTCAAGAGTTTTTTTCACCTTTCTTACCTCATCTGTTTAGGAGGAGTATTTTTGAGTCCGTTTACCCCAAAATGTAATTTAAAATAATAACTAATTATAATAATAAATGTGGGGAGGGAATAACCTCACAGTTCCACCATATTTAAGTCCTATTTAGCACCAAAAACTTTATTGTCTTTAAAAACTAATACACAGGAGGAAAAAAAAACCACACAGTTGATTCAGTGTCCCTTATGTTTAGAAAGGATGGGGGGTTTCGATGAGTGAACAGTAAGGAGGGATTTGTATGAGCTACTATTGACTCTTCATTTTCCCGCCTGGCCAAAACTGATCAAACGACATTACCCATGGCAATTAATTTTCCTATGCCTCACTTCTTCAACAAAGTAGGGATTAAACTGTAAATTTCTAAAGGGCAAAGACCGTATCTTATTCTTCTGTATTTATACTCCCAGTATCTACCTCAATAAAGGTTGTTGAGCTAACCTCAGTGGGGAGTAATACCTAGATTAGGACAACCATTAATAGAAAGATCTGAAAGATTACATTGTACCAGTTCTTACTCCATTTCCACTCAGGAAATGAGTGTTAGGATTGCTCTCTGGATCTCTCCCTCCCTTGCATCTTTTTATGTGATTCTGCAGGCTGGTTTCAGGGATTCCAAATAACTAGGAAAGAATAATGTGCCAAACTTTGCCCTTTAGTTACAGATGAATCCCACTTGGGAAGCAGATGCTTCTGTAAGAGAAGGTGCTGAGAAAAGGCAGAAAATGTGGTAGAGATGCAGGAGTGTGCTACAGCATTCCTGGTGGGCTTGTGACAGCTGACTGCACACATCTCTTCCCAACTCTGTGTTCAGTGACTTCATGTTGATAGCAATGAAGGGTTTTCCCTTCAATTTTAAGGATTCCTATGACAGAAAAGACTAAACTTCCTTATGAGAAAATTATTGTTATTATATCTCATTATTACTTATAATAAACAGCTCTTCTATAGGAAACCCCACTTGTCAGTGTATCACTCTAGACCTCAAACTTTCAGATAAACCCCAGACCAGGTGTTAGCATTTAGAAGACTATGTTTTTAGCTTAAACTACCTGTTCTGAAAGTGTGGCTTCAGGACTAGCAGCAAAAGCAACACCAGCATTACCCAGGAATTTGTTAAAAATGCAAATTTTTGGTCTCCACTGCAGACCAATTGGATAAGAAATTCTGGGGACTGGGCCAGTTTTTACCAAGTCCTCTAAGTAATTCTGAACCACCGGCTTCGACTTTGTCTTACCATAAGGCCGTGGCAATGACAATCCAGTAAAAATGCTTAAGTTATGCTAAAATATTCTCTCCCATCTTTCTGAAATCTTGATCCAATAAACATCTCTTAATAGATGCTCATGAAATGTTCTTTTATATATTATTTAAATCTTGGACACACCATGTGTTAATCAACAATTCTCCTGGGTGAGACTGCATTCAGTTGACAGATTGCAATATGTTTATCATTTGTTGAAAGTGATTTCTAATATTTGACCTTAAATCCTATTAAATAGATGAAAATCCACAGAAATTCTCTTAAGAAATATCCAGAGAAATATTTACAGTTCTGCTACATCTTTTGTTGATCAATTGTCTGTGCAAACATGAGAAGAGAGTTCATCTTGTTACTATATTGACAGAATATAAAGGTGAAAGTTGATTAACTTACAGGAATAGAGTCACATTTCAGGTCCACAAATGAGAGGGCGGGGGTGGAAGGAGGAGAGAAACCTTGAAAGGCATTTGACAGGGGAAGGTTGTATTCCCCAGATAGCCCTGTCAAGCAGCTCTGTCGACAACAAAAAGAAGAAAACAAATAAATTGGAGGCTGTGTGAATGTCACAAGACCAGAATATAAACACGTATGACATGGGGAGAAGTAAATACCAATAATTCACGTTCTCACAAAATGTTTTCGAGTGGGATCTTCTAGCTATGCCGGAATGAAAAGGAAAAAAAAAAATGATGTCTAGGTAAATCTCCAAGACACTGGTCCGGCACTCACCTTTTATTCATAATGCCAACCCTTAAAAAGCACCACTGCAGGTACAATAGGGCCAAATAACAAAAACAGAAACAGTGTGTGACAGGACTCAGGACTCATCCATCTAGAAATGGATCTAACATTCAGAGAACATTTCATCTCTGTTTAACTTTCTAACCCACAAGAGAGAATGCAGCCTTCACTCTAAGCAGACAAAGAATATCTTTAGACAGAAGGTGGAATTTAGCACTTCGGTTTTCTCTTTACACTAAAGAGAAAACGAATTGTAGACACGTGCATCCAAAAATTGATTTAAGATGATAGTAGTTGTCTTTTGTTCCCATTGAAAAAAAACTCATTCCAAGCTTTTCTTATTAGCATAATTCTCCATCTGTACATGAACTGACTGGACAAGTTCTTAAAGCCTCGCTGCCCTCTCTACACTACTTTCCCTGATGCTACCCCACTCTTATTTGGCTTTGTGCTCAGTGACACCACCTGTCCACCCCAGGCCTGGGTGTCTGGTCCAATGAGTGCCTTATTGAAAACCTTACATAACTGCTTTTTTCCTGTTCCATGAGGCTCACCTCACCAAATCTAATGGAAGCTCTGGCCCAGAATCCAGGAATGTTGTTCCAGATAGACCTGGCGGGTCTCTCATTAACATGAGCTCCTCCTCCCTGCCTGGGAAGTCAGAACACCCTGTCTTCCTGGAGCGTCCATGTCCTGCCAGCTCAGGAAACAAGACCCTTAGTCTGGCGTGAGAAATCTGATTACCTCCCCATGGCCACAAAGCTTTCAGTTTTAAGTTTCGATAAATGCTACTCTTCTAAAAGGTGCTGAACACCAATAAACCCTCTGATACAGAAGTATTGTTCTAACGTGCAGATCTGTAAGAAAAAGAAGCCCCCCCCTCCTGGAACCCACTGAGCCCTAGCAGAAGGCTAAGAAATTAAAATGTGTTGAGTTTATCCAGGTTCCATAGCAAATGTGCTATACAAAGATCTCAAAGTGAAATCCAAAAATCCAAGAGGGTAATCAGTTTCATAATATTTAGACATGTTATGAAATAAAACCAAGATTATAAGAAGTATATTTAAGATGCTTTCTGTTCAAAAGAGTCAAAAATTCTGCATAATTGGGTAACTTGGCTCTTTTCTGTTTTCACTAGACTCTTTCTGGATGGTCTAGCATTTCTAATGGCTTCAATTACTTCACATATGCTGATGACTAACAAGTGTTTATCTGCAGCTCAGACCTCCTTCCTGAGCTCTAGGCCCCTGCAGTGAGCTTTGAATCCATGTGGGCATCTTCGTTTTCCACTCCCATTCTGCTCTTCCTCTTGTATCTTGTGTCTCCTTAAATATCAACACCATCCACCTGTCAGCTCAAGTCAGGTGGCTGAGCACCTTCCTGACCCCTCCGACCCCAGCAGCCTTCACGTCTTTATTTAGGGCCCAAGGATTCTGCCTCCCTCATGTCACTCAAACACACCCACTCTCTCTCCCCACTGCTAGCTGAGCTCAGGCACTCATCATTTCTCCATAGATGCACAAAGGCCTCCTAGCCGGTCTTCCCTTCCCAGTGCATTCTTCACAGCCTGAAGGACCATTCTCAAGGGCAAAGTAGATCATACCATCCCTCCGCTTCAAACGCCCTAGAAGGAAACAAAAGTCCTTTGTGACCTACCTCCTGGCCATCTCTATAAGCACTTCTTGTGCCTTCTCTTATCCTCTGCACTGGAGCTATGGGAGTCCTCAATGTTTACTCTGCACTTCTGCATGCCTTTGCACCTACTGGTACTTTCTTGACCCTTCCTCACATCCATCTCCTAACTAGTTTCTGCTTATCCTTCCAAATCCATCTCCCTTCAGGAAGTTTCCCCCAGTTGCCTTTGGGTTAATCACCCCTCCTGTGTATTATGGAAGATGAAGTCCTAGTACTTAGATCGTATTCTAACTTCACTGTGCTCTCTTTCCCACTGGACTGAGAGAGAGAGCTCCTTGAAGGCTGAGACTCTATCTTTTCACCTCTCAGTTCCCAGAGCTGTGCAAAGGGTCTGGCTAGTGTATGTCCTCAAAAGAGTTCTGTCAGTTGACCATGAGAAATGCCCTAGAATGAGGTCATATGTTCCTGGGCACCTTCTTGCTGGAAACTGGCCTAATGAAAGCTACGAAGGAGTAGATACTACTAACGTGGGAAAATTTGTTCAAGCAAGGCACAGAAGCAGATTTTTAAGATGCGGGTCCAGTTAGGCCTGATTGTTGGATTGTGTCTCTCATAAAGACAAAGAGAGGAGTCTTGGCAAGTGCCAGCTTCGCAAGAGCCTCTAGGGACAAAGATAGCCACGTGGGAGAGAGCCCAACCCTGTGCATGCACCTGCAAACAAACACTAACAAGGGCGTATAGGCACGTGCTTCAGGATTTAACAATCCTCACAGAAGCAAGTTGAGGAGCCTCCATCTGGTTTGTTGCCAATGAACAAAAAAGGAGGTCTTTCTTCCATTGTTTCAGTTGTGTAAATTCTTAGTGTGACAATACATAGTAAGTCCCTACAGGTCTTATCAAACTTCTACCTAACTTTTAAAAATGAACTTTGAGAAAGAAGTTCATCCCTGACTTGGAAATGTCAGTCATGTTGTGGTCTACACAAATAACTTCAGTATCATTACTCTGCATCTGCCGGTCCTCTGCTGAAAAGTTGCCTCCCTGGGTCCTACCTGCTTTGTTTTCTACCCAGATCTCTCCAGCCTGTGCCATGCTCCTGTATTTTAATGCTATATCCCTGTGCTGGGAATGTTACTTACTATTAATTTATCAGCCAGTCCAAATGATGGAAGAGCCGGCACTAAAGGAAGGTCTGGCTTTTGGCATCACAGCCCAGTAGAAACCTGAACAGCGCTCAATTTGAGAACCCACGGGGGCACAAGCAAGTTACTGATTATGTAAACAAGGAGAGACTAGGATAGAGGCATTACCCTAAAATGCTATGTTGATGTTGTAAGTAAACAGTTCTGCTACCCTGTGGTGTAAAGCTAGCCCTAGGGGTAGAAATTATTACCAAACCAGTCATTTAATGGCTTACTAGGTGACACTCAGCTACCCTTCAAACATCCGTCTCTAGGAAAACCGTGCTTAGCAGAAGATGCGATTCTGTTGCTTAGGGTTTCTATCCTAAAGTACAACTTAGCAACATTTTAATGTTTCCAAAATTAAGTGTGAACAGATATACTTTGATTAGAAACTCTAAATCACATTTGCAAAACTTCAGGGCACTAAAAAAGAAAATCTGGTTTGACAAAGCAGTCGAGTATCTTTTGTCTCAAAGTTGTCATTCCTCTTCCCAGCGTCCTCTCAGCCAGACACGTCCCTTTCTTTCCTTCATGGACACTCAGACACGTGGGGATCACTTACTGTTTCTCCCTTGCCAGTGTCCTCCTATCAGCATGCAATAGCCAAGACATACAGATTCTGCTAGGACCACACCTTTCCTCTCTGCCTCTTTCCCTGACTTTGTGTCATCTCAGCTCCGGCCCACCTGATATATTAATTCTGCTTAGATTAGTAAAATAATAATCCTGATGTGGGTTGGATGCCAACCCACCCAACACCACTGCTCATTTTCCTGAAACGTGATGCCTTGAATCATGTCATTTGTCTGATTAAAAATTTTCACGGGAGTCCCACTGCTTATGAAATCAATCCTGTATCCCTAGATTTTTAACTTACCTTTCTGCTCTATGTCTTGTTATTTCGACTGCGGGTGTATGTTTACTACTCTCCCCCCACAATTGTGCCATCCTACCTCTGTGCTATTGCTTGTGCTATTTCACCCAAACCACCTGGTTTGAGTGCTGGTTTCATTATTTACTAGCTTTGTGCTTCTGTTTCCTCATTTATAACATGAGGATCATAACAGCACCTGCTTCATGGGGTTTTGTGATGATTGCAGAGGAAATCCATACAAAGCCCTTAGAAGATGGCCAGCACAAAGTAAGTAGTCAGTAAATGTTAGCGATCATCATTATTATTATCATCATCCTTTTCAAGGACCATTTCAAATCCACGTCTTTAGTGAAGTCTTTTTAAATTGCCCAACTCAATGTTGTTTTTTTCCCTCTTTTTGTACTTCTCTGAATAGCATTTGACATGTAATGCCCTGCCTTAGAATAGCATGTCCACTTATCTTGGCCTAGACTGGACCGTACACTTATTGAGGCTGAGGAGGTTTTATTCATCATTGTACACGTGAAAGGACCTTGCATAGCACCTGGCACATCAAAAGGACTTAATAAATACTGGCTAAATTGAAACAAATTGATTTTACTATTTTAAAAAACTCTGTTCCTCGAGCCGAGAGAAAAATAACACATAAAGATAAGTAAATGAAATGAGCACCTGGATAACAAGGATGTTATTGGTGAAGGACACTGAGATTGATGTCATTAGAATGCACGACTTGCCCTGATAACATCCTTCCGTCCATGTTCTCCATTGCAGGTCTGCCTAGTGGCGTATCTTGGTTTGTTTATGCTTTGTGTCTCATATCAAGTTGATGAACGGACATGTATCCAGTTTGTTATGAAAGTAAGTTGTTATTTTTTTCTCTTTTATCGTCACATGGGGGAAAACACAAGTATAAAATAAAAGAATGATTTTTACAGGGTTGCATATCAGATTATACTAGAAGTTGCATTTTTAGGCAGGCCAAAAAAATGTTTTAGGAGGGCATTCATCCAGACCCCAAAGGTAATGCTGGTCTTTTTTTTAAAGTCTTAATTTCCATGCACTAAGTTGGCATAGATCACATAAAGTCTGTCCTTCAATGCCCTTACAAAGAATTTTGGAAATTCATCAGTTCAGCAAAAGACTTGGCCAGGGAAAAGGTGTCTCTATTACTGTCCACTTCCATATCTTGGGGTTTTTTAGAATATTTTAATAGGGAAGCAGTCTAAGTGTATTTCCTCTTGTAGGTGGGATCACTGAGACAAAAAAAGTACATTGGGTGCATCCAAATGATCTGTGCCAAGAGCCTGAGGGTATTGGGTGGGGGGGAGGTAGGTGGGTAGGATATGCATGGTTTAAGGTGTGTGTGTGTGTGTGTGTGTGTGTGTGTGTGTCTTTCACGTGCATGTGATTTTTTTCTCCATTAAAGACAGTGCATTCAGTTGGAGCCCATTCAAGTACACAGCATTTTCACTGCACAGTAGAATCTAGTCCAAAGGGAAACATAGACACACCCTTTTAGAGTTCAGGGAGATAAAAACCCAACCCAGCAATCAGAGCTAGGAGAAATCAAATTCCTACATTTTCTTTCAACCACTTGTAGCAGACAACAAAATGTTTTCTGTAATATTCATTTGTTGGGTATTTTTTTTTTTTTGGTCCACTCACACTGTTTACTTTTTCTTCATAACCAAGCACATACTTCTTTGTTCACAAGAAAGCATAATGCATAAGAGTAAGTCAATTCTATTATTTAGAAATTACAAAGAGGCAGAAAAGATGTTTTTTATTCTAGTATGGTTGAAGTGGTTGACATAAAAAAGCAAAGTGCTTATATTATATGTATATATATTTAAATCATGTTGTAAAAGGGTAATAATGGAATAAATTATTAACTAGTCAAAAAAAAAGCTGGCTACACAAAATCTATGGTGTGATCCTACAGAAATAAAAAAAAAATAGCTCTCAGTGCATAGAAAAAATGGTTATCTGTGAGTAGTGGGAGGATAGCTGCATTTTGTAGTTTCTTCTTTAATTCTGAAATGTTCTCCAATAGTTAGACATAACTTTTCTAATTAAAAACATAATGGGGGTATCTGGGTGGCTCAGTCGGTTAAGTGCCCAACTTCCGCTCAGGTCATGATCTCACAGTTGGTGAGTTCAAGCCCCACATCAGGCTCTGTGCTGATAGTGCAGAGCCTGCTTGGAATTCTCTCTCCCTCTTTTTCTGCCCCTCCCCTGCTCTGTCTCTCTCTCAAAAAATAAATAAGTAAACTTAAAAAAAATAATGGATTCTTTAAAAAAAAAAAAAACCCGACAGAATTTGGTGGATATACCTACATTTGGAAATTTTAATTTTTCTGTCTGAGGGTGTTCCTTAAAGAAGGCCAGAGAGAGCAGACATCAGTCCATGTTTACTGTTTTTGTAGAGGTCTCACTAAACACAATAAGGCTTAGTGATGAATTAAAAAAAACAAAACAAAAAAAACCCTGGAAGCCTAATAAGAAATGGCCTGTTAAATTACAGGGACCTCTTTCACTAGGTAAAAAGTGCTCTACACTAGGTTCATCAGCTTATGTGAAATGCCCTCGTTTCCCCTCCAGATGACCCAGCAGAGGCCCCCAAAGCCACCTCAACATCTGCACTTGAAATAAGGAGCAAGGGCAAAAGTAAAATAAAAAAGTCACTGCCAATGTCAGCCAGGTTGAGAATTCCCCACTAGGAAGATCTCATTAGCCACCTTTTTTTTTTTTTCCACCTGTGACAGACATTGACAAATACGGAGGCACTTTTCTCTTCTCCTGAATGTGACCTTTAGTGATGCTTGCTGCCAGCTCTCTAAGGTGCCCGCTACATTATCTTCAGGTCTAAAATGAGCTTCAGTCAATCTCCAGGTTTTCCAAAGGCACAACAGGTTACAGCAGACTTTCCTTGTGTTTCCACACCATTGGATGGGGGTTGGGGGGGAGGAACGAAATGGATCTTCATGATGTGTTTCTCACTTAGCCTTACCGCATTTTAGTGCCTGCGTATGGATACCCTGGCCTAAGCTTTGTTGAAGATTTTTTCTCTCCTGTTGGAAGACCCAGATGGCCAGGGCAACCAGTCAGGGGGTGCTAACTGCGTCTCTCTGCAGCCTGAGCACGCGCGCGCGCGCGCGCGCGCGCACACACACACACCCTCCCTTTTTCTTGGAGACAATAGTCACGGGACTTGTCTTTTCATCTGAGGCTAGTGCAGTCCGCTCTCTGGCAGGCCCGCGACACCACCGGCGCATTCTTTCTTTCTCCCGGGGCTCTGCCCGCGGCCTTGGCGGGCCATTCGGCCTCCGATTGGGCCGCCTGCCTTTCCCCGTGGCCCTGTTTTCTCGGGGCTCACCTTGGTTATTTGCAGAAACGTGTCCGGTTCATGTGCTTGCAAACACTCCCGGGCACATTCCCCAGGAGGGCATTTAAGGCGCACTCGCCTCGTGCCCACAGCCAGGAGGCCCCTGGGCTGCTGCTGCCGCCCCCTCCTGCGCGGCGAGCGGCAGCCGGGCCTCACCACCCCTGCCACCCGGGAAGGTAATTAAATCGAAGCCGAACCGCCCTCCTTCCAAAGTCACCGAGCGTTGAAGCCGCAGCCGGGTACCAATTAGAGGCAGCGAGCGAGCGGAGCCGCGCCTGGGCGCCGCTGTTACATAAGCTCCGGGGGCCTCGGCGCCCCCGCCCGCTGCCGAGCTCCAGACACACGGGCTGACACCGGCAAGACAAATGCGTCCCGAGCCAGGCTTTTATCAAGATATATTTGCTCGCATTCCCAAGGTCATCGTAAACACTTTCATTGATAGTTTATTCGTGCCGCGTAGGTAAAACAAGCCACTTGATTTTAAATTACAGATTCTAACCCAGAAGCTTGTTGCTGTCAGATGGATTAAAAGCCCGTGAAGGGGGGGAGGGGGAGCGGTTGGGGAAATGCTACAGCGTTGCAGATGTAGCCCGCAGGCCTGGGGGATCAAGTATACATTTATGTCTTAGCATGGATAAGAAATTTGATTCTGTGGTTCACTCCTGTTTACTTGGCCTGATGCTTTCACAGAGTGGTAGATGCAGGATCACAATGTGTGAGCTATGCACCAGTGAAAGTATTCATATTCAAGGAGCTAAGGGGCAAGGCTTTTGTTTGGGCTCCCAGAATATTTAAGTTGCTCGCTTAAAATTGAGCAATCCCTGTGTCTGTGTAAATGTTTACATCTTTTCTACAAGCCAAGCCTGCATTGTTACTCCCACATGACAGAGAATAAGACAAAGCCCGTAAAGTTGATATCCTAAGAGTCTTGAGAACTGGCAGCTCTTTCCATCTCTAGTAATTTGTTTATTGATTTCACAAATACTTAAACAGTGCTGCTATGTACTTGAGGCAGCTCTAAGCCCTTTACAGATATCAACTCTTTTGATCCTTATAATAAGCCTATGACCATAGGGCTATTATGATCATCATTCCAAGTTTAAAGGTGAAGTAACATAGGTGTGCAGGGGAATGATTAATTTGCTCCAGGCCCACAGCTAAGAAGGGGAGAATCAGGCTTGAAAGCGGGCAGTCTGGCTCCCCTATTTATGCTCATAACCATCACTCGGCTTGTACACTTGTTAAATGTCTTGAGTAAATCTTCCAATATCTAAGCCAAAAGGAGATCTTTTAAAAATAGGCAAAATTTTGGGGTACCTGGGTGGCTCAGTTGATTGGCTTGGATTAAGCCCTTTGACTTCGGCTCAGGTCATGGTCTCATAGTTCCTGGGTTCAAGCCTCACTTCCAGCTCTGTGCTGACAGCTCAGAGCGTGGAGCCTGCTTTGGATTGTGTCTCCCTCTCTCTCTGCGTCTTCTCTGCGTGTGCTCTTTCTTTCTCTCTCAAAAACAGAATAAACATTTTTAAAAAAACAGGCAAAATTCTCATTTCAGCAAATGGGTTTTCGTGATTGTGTGAGAGAATAGTATTTTTGCAGCCATTCGAATTATTTACAGACTGAAGGAGGGATTATTGTCATTGCCTCAAGATAGTGTCCCAATGAATGTTATAGAAATCTGCTAAGGATGTGTGTGTGTGTTGGAGGTGGGAGGGTTATTACAAGACTTCCTCAGTTCCAGCCATTGATGGCAATAAAATGTGCAGAGAAAACTCCAATTGGGGCCATTCTGCTAAGCAGATGACTCTCAGGTGGGAAATTACCCCTTTAATTTGGGCCTTCCCTCCTGGTAAAGTCACCAATATACCCATGTTCCCAAAGCAAATAGCTCCCAGGTCCATGCTGCCTGCACTGGAAACACAGTTACAGTGGGTACACATGTACAACACCACCAGCACGATTTAATTTGGCTCTTGGTATCAGGAGTTTGAGGTCAATCATCAGGCCTGAATATTTCATAACAACCCAGAATATTTCAAATATTCGGCTCCAATGTTCCCACAAAAATAAAAACTCCTACATTTTAGCCTAAGCACTATAGTTTTTGCAGGAAATATGGCCACAAAAATTTAGGTGATGTGTTCAATTTCACAAATTAAATATTTCCTTTTTAAATGTTTTAATGGTGCCCCTTGTATTTATCTGCTTCCCTTCCTCCAAGGGAGGACTAAACACATTGAATAGAAGTTATCCTTGTTGGAGCGCTTGGGTGGCTCAGTCAGTTAAACGTCTGACTTTGACTCAGGTCATGATCCCTCAGTTCATGGGTTTGAGCCCCACTACATCAGGCTCTGTGCTGAGAGCTCAGAGCCTGGAGCCTGCTTTGGATTCTGTGTCTCCTTCTTTCTGCCCCTCACCCCCCTCATGCGCTCTCTCTCTCTTTCTCTCTCTCAAGAATAAATAAACATTAAAAAAAAAACCCTGAAAATTACAATAAAAAAAAGTTATCCTTGTTATGTCCCTGAGATATAAGATGTTTCAATAAACTGTTTCATGGATGAAAAAACTTGAGTTCCATCTGGCAATTCTTCAAGAGATTTGAAAAAGATTAGTGTGTGTGTGTATGATATCTTTTTTTTTTCAACTTTTTTTTTTTTTTTGGGACAGAGAGAGACAGAGCATGAACGGGGGAGGGGCAGAGAGAGAGGGAGACACAGAATCGGAAACAGGCTCCAGGCTCTGAGCCATCAGCCCAGAGCCCGACGCGGGGCTCGAACCCACGGACCGCGAGATCGTGACCTGGCTGAAGTCGGACGCTCAACCGACTGCGCCACCCAGGCGCCCCGAGTGTATGATATCTTTGATGAGGACATGCAAAGAATCCATGCACTCCTTGGCTTTGCAGCCATGTTAAGACAAAGTGGCTTTAACCAGTTCCACTCTCTTCCTGTGCCCTTAGTCAAGCTTTCAAGCAAACTAGACACATGGATAGGGCACCAGCACACACACGCACACACACACACACACACCACATTCAAGAAGAAAAAAATACATTTTTAAGTATTCTATATTTAAGACTTGAAAACACTTGAAATTGTCACCATGTGGAGAATAACTCATTTGGAGGACTTTTGTACACATATTTTATAATCTTGGCTATATGTTTTTATTTTAAACTACATATCATTGGAAGTAGAGAGAGTGCATAATCTTTTCAGAGCTGCTTTAATCTAGTCCTGGACATGAGTAGAACTAATCTTACTTTGGGGAGTTCACATTCATGAGAACTGCCCTACAAACAACATTGGACTATGGTAATGTACATCTCACATTAGGAACTTAGTTCAGTACACTAGTCCCGACAGTTGGGGACTCTGTTCCTCATCTAGAGCCTCAGTAGGTGGGACCAGAAACATTTCCAGTAGGTGAGTACAATCCCAAGAACATTTCTTGTCATATAACATGGTTTATATTGTGACTGTGTCAACAAGCACTCACAATTTTTGATCAACATATTTCAGGTGTAGGCTAAATGTCTTGTTCGGGGATTCCATGGTTCTTTAGCAGCAGAGTTGGAACTTGAACCAGACTTTTCCATCACAAGGCTATCACACAGGCCAACGTGTTCAGAGCCTTGGCAGCTGAGGAGCCATTTAGAGTTAATTTTTGTACTCAGGAACTAGATGGTTAGAGGTGGACTTGGGTTGACACTTGTAGGTGAGGAAGCTGACCTCAAGTCGTCTACCTTCTGGAACCATAATTTTTTTTTCTAGCAACCTCTTACTGGGGCTCCTGGCATTTCTGGACACAGGTTGGCAACCACTATATTGACCACGGTCATTTTTATTAACCTGTGTTGCTAGTTGATCGATCACTGCCAATTTTGGCCAATACAGTGTTTTCATTGCCTTCTAGCCTTTCACTTATCTTCTAGCCTTTCTGCAATCTTCATATGAGCAGCTTTTGAGGTCAAAACAATCATGGCATGTCTTTCAGGGACGGCTCTCATGTTTGGGATTCATCTAAAGTTTGCTACATCCATATACAAGTATCCACCATCAAGCTAATATTATTGGCTTGGTGTATGCAAAGCACCCCGCATCCACATGGCAAATAACAATACGATCAGGGCTTACGGATTGCTTCACTAACAAATCGACATGGAACCATTCCTATGTCACGAGTACTCCTGAAAAGACAACAGCCCCATCCTTCAGGGAACTTCCTGCCAGAGAAGAAAAAGACCAGCTTTTATTAATGAGTTTTGTCAATAGTCACCCACTGTGCTTTGTAACTGGCAAGGTTTTCTTCTGCTTTCTTGCAGCTCTTGTACTTTCTGCTGAGTGCCCTGGGCTTGATGGTCTGCGTGCTGGCCGTGGCCTTCGCTGCCCACCACTATTCGCAGCTCACACAGTTTACCTGTGGAACAGCACTCGACGCCTGTCAGTGCAAACTGCCCTCCTTGGAGCCGCTCAGCAGGACCTTTGTGTACAGGGATGTGACTGACTGTACCAGCATCACCGGCACGTTCAAACTGTTCTTACTCATCCAAATGATTCTTAACTTGGTCTGCAGCCTTGTGTGCTTGGTGGCCTGTTTTGTCATGTGGAAACACAGGTACCAGGTCTTTTACGTGGGTGTCCGAATGTGCTCCCTGACAGCTTCCGAAGGCCAGCAGCAAAAGGTCTAACATACTCGCTCAAAGGTGGGAGAGAAAACAGCACACTGACTAGCTGGGGTCAAAAAAGGAAAAGGAAAAAGAGAAAGAAGAGGAAGAAAGGAAGAAAAAAAAAACTTTTGACAATAACTAATATTCCCTGTTGTAAATGAATATTTTTCTATTTTTCAGGAAATAAGAGCATTTCTTCAGGTTTCTAGAGTATTTTTAAAAATTCTTACAGGGAAAATAAGATCCAAATTGACTTTAAGACATTAAAAGAACACTGAATGGGGAAGGAATGGCATACATTTATTTTTGCAGGTTGGAGTTCATTTCTTAGTACAGATTACCCCCACCCCCGCTTTCTGAACATAGAGCATTCCCATGAAAACTTCCGTGAACCGAAATGGCGTAAAGCGAAGGCACTGTTCTGTAGAAGCAGAAATCTTCAGATTTCTTTCGGTTGGCGAAAATGGGTGCTAATGTAGATATTTCCTAAAGCAAAACGGCGTAGAGCAAACTTTCGGATAGCGGGGAAAACCTGTACTCATTTTGTTCATTATTTATATAATCCTCTTTCCTGTTCAGTTTATAGTGTGCATTGGCATTTCAGGACCACTTGCTAAATTTTGCAGTCGTTTCCAGAACTTCCCACCTCCCCCCATTCCTTTCACTATGCCTTGGAGAAAGCGGGGAGAGCTGAGCAACTAGGTTGACTCTCTGGATTTTCCCTGGTAGAGATGTCTTCAAGACATGAAACAGCTTCAAGGGTCAGAGTAGAAAAGGAAGAGACTTTACAAAGGCTAAATAATTATCAGCACCTGGGCTGGGGTGGAGGCCTTTTCTCTTCAGCTCCCTTAGTTTGGCTCTGTAAGTAGATCACTTACTAAATACTTTGGATGATTGTCTGCTTCTCAATAATTGAAAGTTGGTGGTAGTTGTATTCTTAATGATGTAGAAGGCTTAAAAATAATTACATTATGCTTCTATTCTACCATCTAAAACAAATCATTAAAACTAATTTCTACCTAATTGTTAATTATAATTATGCTCAGAAGCCTACTTAATGAGCCCTGTCTGTACTTATGTAGCACCATCGGCATTAGGAGAAATTACTCTCACAAGAGAGGAGGCTTAAAGATTCTTTCTTCTGAAAGCCAAGCTTTACAAAGGAGAAGAAAAAAAAATTTTATTAATAGCTCAGGTTAAAAATACTCATTTAAACAAAAACAAGAGCATTTGTAATGGGAAATGTTTATACAAATAGCACATTTGTGATACGTTATAAAGTATCTCTCTTGGCAGCTAAGTACTTTTGAGGAAGACTGGGTAATGCCGAAGTGTTCCATTCACAAAAGTGCATCTGATATGCAATCCTATTATTGATCTTTATATCCAGTCAACCTAGAGACTTAAACTAATGTCTTGATGTCCTTATTTGAGTATATGCCCATTGACTTGGAAGGTAATTTTTATTTTGTTTTGTTTTTAAGTTACTGTGACTTAAAAAAGCACAGGCACGCTGGGGTGGGAGTCTTTTCTCTCTTACTTGGTTCTGAACAATACCAATATTTTAAGGAAGGAGCTCAGAATGCAAATGCATGCAGCATTAATGTTATCAAGATCTTTCTCTCTTAGCATGCTCTATTGAAATCAGAAATTCAAGATAATAATTGAGATGAATTTGCCTCTCCACATTGCCTGTTGATATACTCTGCTAGTCATGAAATTCTACCCTAAAAGAAAATCATTTTCTTGTTTGCCTTAGAAAATAGTTGAACAATTCCATTGGTTGTGACGACAGTGTCAATTTCTACACAATATAAATATCCAAATAAAAGGGAAAACATTAAGTCAGTTAGTTGGAGAATTGTAAAAAGCTTTTATGTCCTCCAGATAAAACACCTGATTAACAGATGTTAAAACCTTTTTTTTTTTAATGTATTGACTTGCTTAAAAAATGGCCTTCCTACACACCAGCTCAGGCCAAGAACTCACATTTAGTGGATAAGACTCTGGAGCAGAGGTTGGATTACATGCAAAAACTATATCGAGAGAACACCAAGCATCCAGATGATGACCTAAAAAAAAAAAAAAAACAATGACTGAATCCATTCTGATTTGGACAGTTTTTGACATAAAGAAGAAAATGACAGAGAATCTGAAATATTGTAGGCTGTTCTGTAAAGAGAGAGAAACTGATGATTTAATGCTAATTGCTATGAATCAGGCACCACTAGAAGCACACCCTGAATTCCTTTTTATAGCAAACACTACCGGTTTTATATTAGAAAATTAAAAGTCTACACATCACTAAGGTGCTCAATGTTTTACAAACAATTCACAGGGTATTTCACATGGTAGAATAACTTTAGTTTATGTGTTTCTTTTTCTAAATAATGCAACCAGAAAAGGATGAGACAATAAGTTTAATAATAATCAGGATATATATATATATATATATATATATATATATATATATATAAAATTATGTATGTAATTAAATCATTCTTAAATCTCCAAAGGAAAAATATAATCATAAGTGAAAGAAGGAACAAATAAATAAAGAAGGAAAGAAACCAAGAAAAGATTCCTGTGCTGTGAACTCACTGAGTATTGATACATGTAAGAATTGTGTTGCATGAATAACAAACTGCTTTACGCTGGATTTAAAGTATTTTGAGGTTGTGTTTTGCAAATATTGAAGTTACAATAACCGGCAACAGAAAAGGAACAGAGACACAGCTTTACACTTAGCAAAATGTTACATTTAAAATCTGACAAGGAGCCAAGATGGTGACTGTCTCTTCTAAACCATAAAACAGTAAGATTTGCGCAATCCTCCTCCTCTTCCACCTCCTTCAGGAGAATTAAATGAATCAAGACTTTGGAAAGAGTGGAAACTGCCGGGACTTGGCAGTACTTGAAATAGGAGGAATACAGCAGCCTAAATGTACAGACTTTGTAACCAAGCCCACCCGATCGGTCTGTGCCTTCACGTGACCACCATCTGTGCCTCCCTCGCTCTGTCCAAATTTGTGGAGGCAGCTCCTTGGAGCAAAGCCTAAAAATATAGCTACACCAGGCCCTAGAAACTGTAGTCAAGTAACAGGCCTGACTTTTTTCCCCTCTTTGAATTAAGCGTCTGTCTATATGATCTCTTTGGAGGGGTTTCCAGCTGCAATAGCCATGTGTTCTGACAGCGAGAGCCCATTATGTGTGTGTTTTCTGTTCACGGGCAGGACATCAGAATCTCTTAATATTCTTGTACTTCTCCTCTTGCATGCATTGTATCTGGAATATGTTTATAGATTTTTAGTAAAAGGTGGGGTAGAGGTTATCCAAGGAAGATTCTGAAGGTCAACAGTGGAGCAGTTATTTAACCAGAAACAAACTGAGAAGTTGCCCTGAAAACCAATCCCATCCTGTCACAAAACATACCTTCACATTTTCTAGTAATTACCTCTCAACTATTGCCATGGAGCCGTTAATTTCTGTAAATCATGCTGGCTATCAGTTTTTACTATACTCAGAGAACTCTATCATGTTTTTAGATGTACACTGAATATTCAGGACAGTGTTAAAAAGAGCTGATGGCCAAATATACTGACTTGTGGTGGAAACATTTGTTTCGATGAAGGCTCAGTGTTTCAGCCTGGGCAATGAATACCTTAATTCTTTTCTTCTGATTTTCTCGATTATCTTCTTGATTATCTCAAATGATTATCCCCTTCAGAAATATCGGTCTGCATTTTGGTGTTGTGATTTCATTTTCCTGCCATTGATGAAATAGTGAATAGAAAACAAAGTGCTTTCTACAGGTATGAAGTGGTGATTTTTAAAGGAGATGCGTATGTGCAGATTTTCTTTGTTAATAAAATTTTCATAATCTCTGAAAACACCGTGTTTGGATGTGCTTTGCGGTATGTTACACGTGAACTTGTGTACAGAAAAACCTCTCAGGTTAGTGTTTACTTCCAAAATTAGGTTTTGGAATAGATGAGAACTAATACTCATTTTGACTCCTTTATTCAGGGACTGTCTCTATTTTGGTACCTGCACCCACTGTGGAAGTCAAGGTTATAAATGCTCCCCAGGCCTGAGCTGAAAAAAGATCTTGCAAAAAGTACTTGGAATGCTGATTCTTAATTTATATCTATTAATGTCAAGTAAAGCTTGGCCTAGAGAAAGGAACACACGTTTGAGTGCTGCACATTCAATCATATCCTACATTTAATTATACGGAAAAACACACGGCCTAATTCCATTTCAAATCTGAATGCAGGGACTCCTTATGAACTCTGAGGCAATTTAAATAGTTGATTATACTGTAAAATGTGGTGGTTACTTCTGTTTAATTTAGTTAGAAAGGCGTGTAGAATGTGAAAAGAAAGGAATAATGACTTAGCATACACTCTCTGAGGTGGATTTCCTATCCTTAGTGTTAGGGCTGCAGGTCTCAGGGGGTGGAAATCTGACTGCCACTTTCCGGCTGTGTGACTTTAGACACACCGTTTCATGTTTAGCTTCCTCGTTCGTACAGTGGAGAAAAACATAACTGCCTCACAGTATCATGGGGAAGGTTACACGAAATAGCACTTAGCAAAGTAACTGGCTCCAAGAGGCTTAGTAGACATTTGGATTCTTCCATCCTTAGCTGGGTTCTGCAAGCCTGTGATGCTTCTCATAGATGCAGGCTCCAGTCCCCATATCCAATTGGAAAAATGGCTCTGCTTTGCTAACCCCTTTGGTGACTCCCTCTTTTATAAACCAGGAACATTATCAAAGGAGCCTCCAGCAGAAATTCTGCTTTTTTTTTTTTTTTTTTTTTTTTTTTTATTAGGCTCCACACTCAGTGTGGACTCATGACCCTGAAATCAAGACCTGAGATGAGATCAAGAGTTGGATGCTGAACTGACTGAGCCACCAAGGCACCTCAGAAATTCCACTTTTAAAATAAGATAGCACCAACTCTTATTGATGATAGTGCACAGAATTATGGGCTGGCGGGATCCCTATTTGTTGGTTTATGCATCTGGATGTTTCCCAATTGTGGCCATCTTTTCTCGGTTCCTTCCTTCAGGAAGACCTAGAAGCTGAGGCATTTCTTCTGATTTTCATGTCACTTTGAATTATTTTGATAGAAGTGTGTTTAACCCCAACATTTTCAAATGAAGCTTCATTGAGCTCTGGTACATTATCAGTCCCCTGTATTTTAGGTTGTGATGTACAACCCCTCATTTATTTAAAAACCAACCACCAACCACCTTTGATATGCTTCACTCTGTGGGTCGCTGATTCTCATTCAAGAATCATAAAAACGTCTAGTTTTGAGCGTAGTCAGCAAATACCAACCGGAGCTTCATTCTCCATATTGGATATGAAAACACTCATATAAATCTTTAAATTTGTGGCAAGTTATTGAAATTATACGGCCAGAAATCTACTTTTTCCCTTGATAGAGTCTATCTATCTTTATAGCTCATAAGTTATTATATTTATGTTAAATTATTTTTTTGTTTGACAGACTCATCTTTATGAAGTACAGGATTAATATTGGCTATTTTATTTTTAAAATTCAGACTGTAAGCAAATAAAAATGAAACTAATGTATGGGGGTGCCATCTTGAAGACAGCAACTCATTCTTTCATTTCTTTCCAACAAATATTTATCTATGTTTCTTGATCCCTTTCAAAGCATAGGATCTGAGAGGAAATCTCTTTTGCTGTTGTTTGGGAAGGTCACGAGAAAGATCCTTTAATCAGAGGCACACGGGACATATGCTCATCTGTTATTCTTGGGAAAAAGCAGATTCGGGGCCATGATCCAGATTTCCACAGAGACATGAAGCCTTGTGTTCAACAAGGCTCTCTGACTGGGGCAGGAGGGATGTGGAGGCCTGGAGGGTCTCCTGTGGCACACCCTGCCCCTTTGACCAGGAAGTCAGCTGGAGAAGAAGGTGAGCCTCCCTGCTGCTGGCAGGAATTGTGGAGGAGGCTTGGCTAATGCCTGATGAGGGAGCTGGACGAGAAGATATCTGTGGGCAGTTTGGGGGTCTCTGAATGGAGATTTAGGACTATGTCTCTCTCTGGATGGGGTGCCCTGCTTCTTCTTTCTACCCAGCCGCCTTTTCTCAGAAGCCCACACTGTGTTGTCTCTGCCCGGCCAGGTACGATTGTAGAGGGCAAGACGGTGACTCGCAAGGACCACAGGGGGCTGTGGCCAGAGAAGATGACTGCCAACTCGTGCAATCCACTCCCAACTGGTCTCCCTACATCTTCCTACGCATGTTTTAATGGACTGTTGGTGACCCAGTCACCAACAGGCTTGAAAGTGGTGTGCTGGCCACAGTGAATTAGCAGAGATACAGGCAATAGAGTCTGAAAATTATGTGACTAAAGTTGTCAATCGCCTCAATGGATCATTTTTAATTCTCCTTCACTCAAGATAGAATTCATGTACTCTTACAAAATAACCAATGATCCATCAGGTATCTTTATGGGCACGAGTAGACTTTTAAGTTTTTATTAACTTTTTTTTCTCAATTGCAACAAAAGTGACTATACAATTGAAAAGAGAGAGAGATTGTTTCAATATACAGAAGCTTAGGACCACGGACGCTGAACATGGCTATTAAACTAACGGCTGGGAACATGCACTCAGGCAAATGCAGGGAGGAATGATACCATAAGTATGTTTGGGGTCTGGATGAAGTGACCACAAATGAAACCCTGGATTCCAGTTGGCCTCACCTGGGTTAGAGTAGGAGCAGCCATCTTGGTGTGACCCTCACACCCACCCACCATCAGATATTAAAATTGCTTTGGACAGGGGTGCCTGGGTTGCTCAGTCAGTTAAGCGTGTGACTTTGGCTCAGGTCATCATCTCACGGTTTGTGAGTTCGAGCCCTGCGACGGGCTCTGTGCTGACAGCTCAGAGCCTGGAGCCTGCTTCGGATTCTGTGTCTCCCTCTCTCTCTCTCTCTGCCCTTCTCCTACTGGCACTTTGTCTTTCTCCCTCTTTCAAAAATAAGTAAACATTAAAAAAAATTTTTGAATAAAATTGCTTTGGACAGTTGGGGATAAAATGACCAACAAGGTCATTCTCTACTCTTCCAGAGAAGAGACTGCTGCCCCTCCCCCACCTCATCCTACAGCTTTCCCCCTCCCACCCCCTGTCCCATTTCTATGACACTCAATCGACTCAGGTATCCTAACTCAAATGCCCGGGGGTTAAAACCTTAAAATACAGAGATCCCTATAAATATTGTTTTCATTTGAATAGGATATTCCTAAAGATCAGGAAGCTTCAGTTCCAGATAAATGAGGCATGATGCCAGGGCAGGGAGACCTGCCCAGTAGTCTTTCAAACTCAGCCATGTAGGTAGCCACCTACTCTGTCTGACCAGCAGCATCATAGTTGCAGAGCTGGTGGGACTTGGAAAACATTTCCCATTAGCCTCAGCTCTGGCTGTGGCTGGGGAACCTGTGTGGGTCTGCAGCTGAACAGGCCGCTAGTTACAGCTGAGCAAATCTCTGCTCAAACTAGTTGCAGGGAAGCTTCCAGAAGTCTAAGGGAAGAGGTTTTTCCTCCCACAATTTCAGAGGGCATTTTACTGTGGAAGGCACAATGAGTGGGAAAAAAAAAGGGGGTAAGAATTCATGCAGAACCTCTTTGCCCCCAGTGCCCAGCTCCCTGAGCATTACTTGTGACAACTCACCAGGGTTGACTGACTTTTTGCAGACCCCCAGGCTTCTCTATTCATCCCACACAGAACACCCTCAGAGACTTGGCTTGGCTTCACATTGCTGCCCAGAAGAGGACGTGTCAGGCAATAAGCAATAAAAATGTTCATTTCTCGTTGAAAAAGTCCCAAATTATAACTAAACAGGGTGATTTTTTTTTTTTTTTAATTTCCAAAATGTGCTTTTCCCCTAGAGTCCTTGAGCACAGACTCGTGGTTTTGTCTCTCCTGGGTTTTACAGTCTATCTGCCTCAAGCCAAGAGACTTGGCTCTGCTCCCCCTGAGTCAGAGTCTCGGCTGGTAGCTGAACCCAGGAAGCTCTGGCCCCACATCTCTCCCTGGAACCACCAGACCACACAGCCTCCTGTGCTCAGTCCTTTGGCTGGGTATCCTGCCTCCTCTTTGTTTGGAAAGAGATGTCTTACGTAACCGTACAACCTACTAAATGCTCCATTGTCTTCCACTTGGGAGAGCTCAAAATAACCCATTAGTGACTTACAACTTATCGCAAAGATAGAATCTATTACCCACATCCTCACAGCCCCCATGGAGCAAGCCTCACCTATCTTACTTAGATCAATCATCAACAACGAGACTTAATGACTCTTGTCTTTGGGGGAATGCTAAGTTCAGCGCAAGGTACAGGAAATACAAAGCCTTGTTTATCTATAGGTCACAGCGCTTTGCTCGAGCACCACGTGAAAGTCATTTGTAATTCAAGATTGAGACAGGCATAAACAATTCTGATCTGATGATCCTTTTACTAATCTGATTTTGATAAACAGCTGATGAAAGTGGAAGGTGTCTGGTCACCAGAGGAGAGATACTCAGGCAGGGAAATCAGTTTCTCTTACCTCACTGGGCAGGGATTTATTTCAAGGCTCCTGTTAACAGTCCACAATGCCAAGAACTGTGATCACCACCCTGGACTGCAAGAGCCTTCTAAGCAGAATACAGAAACCCACTGGGTAAGGTCTTCTCCTCTGTCTTTATTTTCTATGAATCTCTGATTAGCCCAGTTGGGAATTCTAGTAATTACTTAAGCTGGCACCTCTAGAAAAAAATATACCTCTTAGGATTCAATTAAAAATGAAAAGAACCTCTGTCTGCATGGTGTTGCCAAGGAGTTTTCACTGTATAAGGCAGGGTTGTAGACAAGGATGAATAAAACACTCTGCATTAGGTGACATTTCCATCTGGTTTTGCTGCCAGAGCAGCTCTGGGGAGAGAAGCTGGAGAGAGTTGGGGGCCAGCCTTCTCCAGCCTACTCTCTTCCCCATGGATCTCTCCGTCTTTGAAGGATCCCTAAAGACTCTTACTTATTTCTTTCTGCAGCAGACATTTTTTTTTTTCATCTGGGACCAGCTACGTGATTAGTTTCAGGTGGAGGCACATTTCTTTCCCTGCTCAGTGACATGTGAGTCCTCAGCAAAGCTTTCAGAAAGGGACCCTGAACTTGCTGAAGTGCAGCCATCTCCATCCACCACGTGGAGCATACCTGAGTAGCATGGAGAGAAAAGGTGAGAGCCCACCTCCCCTTGCTATGGCTGCCCCTGCCACGTCCCTTAAGGCCTCAGTATCGCGTACTAATCTGCCAAGTTCCATGCAGGGATCTCAGAACAGCAGCAGCCAAACTGGCATGTAAGAAATTTTGCTGCGCTGAGTTTTGTGGCACATGTGGCTCATGTCTCATCCTGTCCAGCTCACTGATTTAGAAAAAGCTGAAAGTACAAGGGAGCTTCCATTCTGTTCAAGAGTGATTTCTACAAGGAGCTCTAAAGCCCAAGCTTCTTGCAGAAGCTGCTTGCTTACATTACAGGACAAGGTATGGGAAACCACTCCAGCTTTGAAATAATAAGAATAAGAATAAATCTTTGGTATCCCATTTCCAGGAAATAAGGTGGAGTTCAAGTCCCTCTCAAATGAAAAAATTGGAAAGTTTCCATTTTATCTGAATACAATATGCATTCAAAAATGGGCAGGGACTCTTTATACTGTAAGAACAACATAGCTCATGGAAGTGTTATTACAAATCCATTTTTCTTTTAAATGCTAACTTGCTATGTAGGAAAGATTTAGAATAGACATTAAGGAGAAATTCCTAATGACGAATGTGTAAAGTATGGAGAAATTACCAACTTGTAGAATACCTATCTCAATAGAATATTAAACAATTTTATCTAAAGGTTATTAATAAAATAGTACACAACTCTTTTCCTAGAATGGCTTCAAACCCAACCTAAAAGCTATAAGAAAAAAGAATTCTTCCAACTGGAATTCATGGGGACTTACCAAACCAACAGACTTCTAATTGTGTTGCTGTCTTTTCTAACATGTCCCTTTGCCTCTTCTATGTCTAGAAATACTTCTGGCTTAAGAATTTTGGAGACAGAGTCAAAAATAGGGAAGTTAAGGGAATGTAGAAAATCAAATTGAAATATCAATTATCACTTCAAGTTAGCAATAAAAATAAAATTTAAATTAAAATTATTTAATAATGGACTACATATCTTAAGCACACACATGAAAATATTATGCAAAAACACAGTCCTCTTTAACTGGACTTGGGAAATCTCTGAATGATATTTTAAGGACCCTTTGAATTCAGTGTCGATATATATATTTGAGAGTCCATATATTATGGCCTATAAGAGTCTGGTTTTGGAACCATACTTGAATCTTGAATTCTAATATGGCCTTGGGCAAACAACCTACTCTTTCTGTGCCTTCCTGTCTTAGTTTCTTTGTCTGAAGGATAATCATAGGGTATTTGTGAACAGTGAATGAATAAATGGATGGTTATCTGTAATGGATTTAGAACAGTTCCTATGATCAATGCTATGTAAGTGGTTGGTTTTGAGTATAAACTGTCAGCAAATTGAAAGTCAGTGGCATATCAGGAAACCAGGAAAACTGGTAGCCTCTAAAATTTCTAGAGTGAAGCACTTTAAAGAAACACACAAATTAATAGCCTTTGTATTCTAAAGCCTAAGTACAAAACAGCAATCCCTCTGTCATGTAAACATGGGAAGTACAATACAGATAATTTTCTTATATTTTTTCCTCTACCATGATTTCTACTCAGTTGACAAACTGGAGCAGGGCGTCAAAGTCCTGGCATCTGGGAGCCCTGAAGCTCACTGAACTGGGCCAGAGTAAGTCTTTTAAGGGCCCAGAACCATCCTGTGGGCCTCTTCCCTACTCTCATTGATATGGGTGACTCCAGGTTGTAGCAATTACTTCATGTAGCCTTTAAGGGAGTGAGAAAGTAACAAAGAGGTTTGAGTAGTGGACAAGGCACACTGGGAAAGGCAAACCCACCATTTCTGCTTTGGAGACCCTGGCAGTTTATGAATTAAGTGTTTTTGCAGGTACATTATGACTTCAAATCTAGCTGGTAGAGTCATTTTCTTCCTACCATCCACGAGCTGAACCCTTGCCCAGTGCAAGTGACTCAGGCTCCATGTAGGGGTTGGATTTTGGCAAAGTCCTGGTAGGGACCTCTGTGTGAAAATAAAGTGGTTGATAGCAAATTGGGATCCTTGAATTTTATGGATCCATGTCCAAATAGCCAAGGTCAGTACTGGAATCCAAGAGAAAAAGTTTGCAGCAGACTTTTCAAAGCTGCTCTCACCAGGCCCACACTGCCTGGGCCAGAGGCCCCTTGGGCTGGCCCCAGAAGTGGGCTCAAAATGCAAGCCTCCTCTGTCCAAACCTAAATGCAGAGTTCTATAAATTGACATCTTGGGTACTCTGAAGAGCTAAGATAGATGAGATTTAGATTCACAGCATGCCTGTGAATTAAAAATAGAAATTAAATACAGGCATGAGCAAACTATCCTGTTGGAGGAGAGGTGACTTTCTTGCCTTAAGGCGAAATGTAATGGGATCTCATCTGACCAGGAGCAGACACTCCAAGCCACATCCATTGCCTTGACAGTCGTAGAACTCTGACGTCAAAAGAGAGACGTGGCCCACACCACACTTAACTCCAAACCACCTCCCCTTCTGCCTCAAGTTTATTCTCTTCCTCTGCTTTTTTTTTTTTCATGCTGAGAAAGAAACGCTGCAAGGACATGGGGGGGGAGGGGGCACTGGGGGAGGAGGAGGGACCAAGGAGACATTAGCATAAAAGCCTTTGGATATCTGCCTGCAGAGCTTTGTATTCTTTCCTCCTATAACACAAAAGCAGTTCTGGATGAAAAAGAGTCAGAAGGTCAGAGTGACTAAACACATTATGTACTTCAAGGCAAGCACCAGGGTTGCGTGGAAACCTGGGATTTACTGAAGCTTCCTTACTCTTTTGTAAGAGGAATTAAGCGTCAGGTGGGTTTTTGAGTGAAATTATTAGATTTTTAAATGTTTTTTAGAGATCATATTTCTCTTCCACCCTCAGATTATACTCCCATCCACGCTCAATGTCTGTGCATTTGTCTCCAAATGCAGTCATGGGCCTTGACATACAGCAAAAGGGAGAAATGTTTTTCTGCTCTTAAGTTTTAAATTCTGAGTCTTGTTATTTACAGTGAAAAGTTATTTATTACATTTGCTTTAGTTATAAGGAAAATATAAAAAGGGGAAAAATGTTTTACAATCTCTTTTAGTTTACTCCTAAACTTTTCCCTTAGTATTTATTTCTCATCTTAAAGTCATTGTATTAGAGCTGGAAGGAATCCTTATCCAATTCCCTTATTTTATAAAAGAACAAACAGGCCAGATGAGGGTCAACTGAGTCCAGATGAGGGTCAGTGACTTGTTTAAGGTCATGTGACTCCGTTTCTCTCTCTCTCTCTCTTTTTCCTTTTTAATGTAAATATTTGGCTTTAAACTGGCACAAGCTTTTATTCCTAATTTCTTTCTTCACTCTGCCATATAAATTGAAATATTTTACTGTTTGATTGGGATCTGCAATTACACACGCTCTTATTTCAACAAGTTGAAAATCCCTGCTCGCTCTTCTTATGGAGGCTAGGAAAGGTGTGGGGCAGGGCACAAACCCCACATTCATATTGCTAGTGTGTTCCAGGACATTTCTTCTATGCTTCTTTAGAATAAAATTAAATAAAATAAAATAAAAAGAAATTAAACAAAGTTTACTCATCCTCTCTCAACCTCAGTGACCCTGAAGGAATGGAAATAGTAGAATGAAAAAGGTGATTCATAGTGACCCAAGAGTTTGAAGAAGAATAAGTGTGAGTAAGAAACACTGAGGGGATGGCCAAAGTAGCCTCTTTTTTTGACAGCCTGCCTATGGTGGTGGTTGTATGACATTGGTGACTGGAATCCCCGAAGGAGCTTCCCATCTAGCTTGGTTAAAAACAGGCTCTGGAAACAATCAGATTACCTGGGGTACAAGTCTAGGTTTTGCTACCATTTACTAGCTATAGACTCTTGGACAAATTCCTTAACTTCGTTCACAAAATGAGAGTAATATGACTTCATATCTGTAATGTGCTGGAAAAAGGGCCTGGAACATTCTAAGGCCATAATCTATGCTTATTGTTATCATTATGTATTACCAAACCTGCTTCCAAGCCCATCTGAAAATCTGGGCCAAAGATAGAAGAGGAGGGGAATTGTTTTATTATGTTTGACCAGGTACTAGGGAGAACAACACAGTTATGGCTTGAGTTGACAGTGGAAAATCCTTTTTCCTATACCTAAACCCAGCTTAGGTGTATGGTTACTAATGCATACATTCAAATGGTTATTAATGCATACTATCAAAATAGAGAGCAGTTCCCAGAATGTGCTTTTTAGAGAGCTTTCTGGTAGCCTTCACGAGATTAAAGTCTGGTCTCTGGCTGCTCTAATCAGCCTCTCTCTAGGTGGTAGGAACCAGGTTTTCCTGTTGTAGCACCCGATCTGCAGCAGGAACCGCAGTCCCACCCAACCCATGTCTTCAAATGCAGGATGACTTACAGACTCTGTTCCAAATGCTCCTATCGCCAATAAGCATTGGAGGATCCTTTCTGGTCACTTTCCTGTGCCTTGGGTGATGTCCATTTCAAAGCTGGATTTGTCTTTGGGAGAGATACATCCTAGTGCTTTTATTTTTTTTTTCAACGTTTATTTATTTTTTTGGGACAGAGAGAGAGAGAGCATGAACGGGGGAGGGGCAGAGAGAGAGGGAGACACAGAATCGGAAACAGACTCCAGGCTCCGAGCCATCAGCCCAGAGCCTGACGCGGGGCTCGAACTCACGGACCGCGAGATCGTGACCTGGCTGAAGTCGGACGCTTAACCGACTGCGCCACCCAGGCGCCCCCATCCTAGTGCTTTTATTTTTTATTATTTATTTATTTTTTATTTATTTTTTTTAACGTTTATTTATTTTTGGGACAGAGAGAGACAGAGCATGAACGGGGGAGGGGCAGAGAGAGAGGGAGACACAGAATCGGAAACAGACTCCAGGCTCCGAGCCATCAGCCCAGAGCCTGACGCGGGGCTCGAACTCACGGACCCCGAGATCGTGACCTGGCTGAAGTCGGACGCTTAACCGACTGTGCCACCCAGGCGCCCCATCCTAGTGCTTTTAAAGAGCAGCAGGACTTGAGGGCCAGCCCTTCTGGCTGCATGAAAATTTCAGGGTAGAAGTAATGAGATAGACATTTCTTCATCAGATCATTAATCTTTCCAATGTTGTGTCAATCCTTTTGTCTTTTTTTAAAAAGTTTATTTATTTTGAGAGAGAGTGCACGTGAACACGCGCGCATGTGTGCATGGGGAAGGAACAGAGAGAGAGGGAGACAGAGGATCCCAAACAGGCTCTGTGCTGTCAACGCAGAGCCTGACAGGGGGCTCCATCTCACGAACGGTGAGATCATGACCGGAGCTGAAATCAGGAGTCGTATGCTTAACCTACTGACCCACACAGGCACCCCAATCCTTTTGCCTTTAGTACGGTTGCAGTGGACCACTCAAGAGGTATCACATAATTACCAGCACTCAAGGGAAAAGTAGAGAGGGATTTTGAAGAGAATTTCCAACGGCAATTAATTAACCTGATACCGATAAATTCTGAAGGCCATAGTAATCGGGAGAGAAAAACAGTGATCTGGGAGTCTCTGACAATGCTAACGGAATCATGCTGCACAAAAACTTTCCCCTGCTTCCGGATTTTTTTTATCTGTGTCTTTTGTACAACCACCAACACTACAGGCAACACAGACACAATGACTGGGGAATCTGGCGAATTTCCTAAGTCCTTCCAAAGCACTCAGGAATCATTCCTTCTCATTGCATTTCAGGGAGGAATCAAATATGCAAGCTTAAAGCTAAAAACATGGGACTTGGCGTCTGTAGGTAAAACAGGAATAAGCACCATGACCTTGGTCATGTCACCAGAACAATTAGAAATAGTCTTCACCTGCCCAATTTGAGAAAAGGACTCGACTCCCACTTATCTTCTGCGCAGTGAGAGGCTAATGGGAAACGAGCTGTGGGGAAGGCTTCCATGGCCTCGGAGTAGGCTCCTCTGCTCAGTGCGGTGCCCTTGGCAACACAACAGAAGGCTGCGGGGGCTGGGGGAGGCCAGACTGAGAAGAAAAGAATGGCATGAAATACGATGCAGCTGCTGAACTTTCTTTTCATTAACTTTAAATTATATCAGTTTTTAGACTTTTGGAAACTTACTGAAAGGGGGAAAAAAAGTAAGAAGACAATCTGTCTGCTTTTAACCTAACTTGAATTGAGCAATAATAAAAGTAATTTAGCCAAGGGCAGAAAGACAGGACCACTGCTGTCCCTGCTCCCCCTCTTCCAATCCCCTTTAGCTAGAAGTTTCCATTTCAGCTCTCCCCGTCTAAGACAAGGAATACACAGCTCCAGAAAGGAGGCTGTCCCTGCAGCTGTCTCCTCTGCCTGGCCTTACAAGAGTGACTCATCAAAGCAGCCCCTTCCAGGGCGGGAACAGGGCAGGGCATTTGTTAAAAGGCTGTAGAAGTGCGTACCATCTTTCCAGCTTGCTTATTCATGCTGTCCCGAAGCTATTAGAAATGGCCATAGCACCTGGATCATTAAATTATTTATGTACTCCATATTGCAAGAGTCTTTTGGGGAAGAAGTGACCAAGAAGAGAGACCAGCTGAGATTGGTGTGAGTGGGTGGGCATATATTGGGTGGAGGGGCAGGTATTAACATTCACCTCCAAATCCCCCAGTGTTCAAGATCCTAGCACTCTAAGCCCTTCCCTGATGTTCGCCATGAGATACCTTTTGTTATAACTGGAGCCATGAATGTTCTGAGCTTCTCCAGAACACCTGTACCTCTTGGCCACAGGATAAAAAACAAGGAAGTGAAGAAGGGAAGGGAATGGAAAAAATTCAATACTCCAATGCACATTTATCGAATACCTACTTTGTGATAGTCCTCGTTTTAGGAGCTGGATGTATAGGGATCGGTAAATCTTACGTTCATGTGGGAAAAACAGACAATGAAAATATAAGTACGTGAACAGAACATTTTAGGTAGTGGTGAGTATTCTGAAGAATAGTCTTATTGGAGAGAGTAAAGGGGCAGGGTGATACTGGGATGATAAGGGAAGTCATCTTTTGGGACATGCCATTTGATCTGGGACCTCAGTAATGGAAGCAGCGAGGCATGCAATGACCTGGGTAAAAAGCCAGTCAGAAGTGACAGCAAGGATTAATGCCCAGGGATAAAGTTAGGTGATCAGGAGAACAGAGAGAAGACAAAGGCAACTTAATAATGGTATTGGAGGGACAGGCTGTGACCAGATAGGTAAGCTGGGGTCAGATCACAGAGTGGCTTGTAGGCCACAGGAAGAGTTCAGGAGCCACTGGCGTGTTTGTAAGCAGTGGAGTGACATGATGTTTACCCCGTTTCCCATTTCCATATACATAGGTACTTACATACAAACACAGGGAAGGTATGTGGCTAGGGTGGAAATTGAGTTTGGGTTGTGAAAATATTTTACATTTTTATAATTGCATGCCACTTCAGATTTGATATTTAGAAGGGCAAACAATTTCAGGGGGGTCTGCATGGTTCAGTTGAGTAGGCATCTGACCATTGATCTCAGCTCAGGTCAGGATCTCATGGTTTGTGGGATCAAGCCCCACATCAGGATCTGCACTGACAGCTCAGAGCCTGCTTGGGATTCTCTTTCCCTCTCTTTCTGTGCCCCTCTCCCACTCATGCATGCACCCTCTCTCTTCCTCAAAATAAATAAATAAATTAAAAAAAAAAAGAAGGATGAACAATGTCAGCAATGCAAAAGGAAGGGCTAGGTTGGAAAATAAGGCAAGTGTTTTCTTAAAGCCCTTTTATGAAATTAATACCCAAAATGAAACAACATCATCCACGCAGGTCATGCTGGACATTGACCTTTCAAAGCCAACTAACTCTTAAGACATTTTGAATTAACTAGAACAGAGACAGAGCAGGGAAGAGAAAGCTGGTTATCTTTCTCACTAAGTCTGCAGGACTTACCCATTAGAGAAGGCATGACTTGGTTTAAGAAACCAATAACCAGGGGCACCTGGGTGGCTCAGTCGGTTAAGCATTCAACTTCGGCTCAGGTCCTGGTCTCACAGTTTGTGGGTTTGAGCCCCATGTCAGGCTCTGTGCTGACAGCTCAGAGCCTGGAGCCTGCTTCAGATTCTATGTGTCTCTCTCTGCCCCTCCCTTGCTCATGCTCTCTGTCTCAAAAATTAAAAAAAAATTAAAAAATGTTAAAGAAACCAATAACCGGTAGTTTACAAGTGCGTGGTTTATCCATATTTGCACAGAATACCAGGTCTCCCTCTGAGATCCAGACGAGAACCTTCAGTTTTAGCCACTTGTTTAACCACGATGGTCTCTCTTTGTTCCAGGACATTGGAACCACCCTGGAAGATCCAGTCAATGGAAGAGCTTGGACAAATAAATGTTTTGGGGTGTTGACCTATGAAACTCCTTCAAATATTCCTTTTCTATTTGGCTTACATTTTCTTCCTTCCTTCCTTTCTTTCTTTCTTTCCTTCTTTCCTTTCAAGAATTTTAAGAACAGGAAAGGAAAATATGAGGGAAAGGGGACATAATTTTTATTATGAACTCTGTGATTATGTCTAACATGGCTAAAATTACATAATATTATTTTTGTAAAAGGATGGAGTTTTAAACACCTAGTGATTAGAGGCATTCTTCAGACTACAAGTAAACAGAGACTGCATACCCACAAAATATGTACAAAAGTGAAACAAATACCTTTTTTTTAAACAAAGTTAACGTCTGTAGAAAATTGATGGACTTGAACAGAGTAGCTACTAACAAAGAATAAATGAAAACATAAGTTACATGTAGATATGTTTTTACTCAGCTCATCATATTTATCCCCTGGTGACTTAAAGACATAATGGAAGACAAAATGTTTTAAAAGAGTAAAAAAACCAGAGGTCAAATACTAAATAAGATGGAGTATATATAAAATAGTAAGAGAAGCTACTATAATTAAGCAAACTACATAACTCTGAAAAATGTGGATACTTTCTGCCATCCTGTTTTACTTTGATAGTGTTTCCAGAGCCCTAAATCAATTAGATTTAAACATTTTATTTTTACCTCAGAGACAGTTCCTTCATTTGAATAGACATTGGGAAGTTAGCTCAGTGATTAAGAATCTAAAGAATGAAAGTATGAGAGACCGAATGTTGACTCCCAAGGATATCCACTTCTAATTCCTGGATCCTGTGAATGTCACTTTATACAGCAAAAAAGGACTTTGCAGATATGATTAAATTAAGAATTTTGAGATGGGGAGGTTATCCTGGGTTATCTGGGCAGACCCTAATTTAATCACATTTTTCTCATAAGAGTGACAGAGGGATATGGACACAGAAGAGGAGAAAGCAGCGTGACCACTGAGGCAGAGAACGGTGTGAAGGGGGGCCACAAGCCAAGGAATGCCAACGGCCAATAGAGCTGGAAGAGGCAAAGAATAGGTTTCTTCCTTGAGCGTCAGGAGGAATACGGCCTTAGTGACACCTTGGTTTTGATGTGGTGAAACAGATTTCAGACCAAGGCTTCTGACCTTCAAAAAATGTAAATGGGTATTGTTAAGACAGCCGTGGAAAACTAATATACTAACCAAGCAAGATAAGGATATAGTCATCCTTACTATTTCCTTAATACCACCTCTGTTTTCCTGAATTGCGGTTTTTATCAACCGTGCATTTACTTTCACATTTTCAAGGTTAATGATGTTTATATTCTGTTCTATCCCAGTACTAGAGGCATCGCATGAGAATGGGGTCTGTAGCAGGTTGGGCACATTTGAACCTGGTCCTACTTAACATCAGCATATTAAGTTTGGGTAAGTAATCTCTCTATACCTGAATCCTCATCCATACTATAGAGACAGAAAAATAGCGCCCACCTCAGTGTTATTGTGGGGAATAAACAAGTCAGTGCATGTTAAGTGCTTACAAGTGTGATCAGCACATCATCATCCTCTTCATCAGCATTCAAGAAGTATTGCTATTTTTATTACTATGTTTACATTTTGTGATTCTAAAAATTGAAAACCAACAAATTGCATTTACATAAGTAGGACTAAGTATTGTTCACAGCAGTGCCAAATTGTGTGTTAGTGTGAAATATCCTTATCTGCAGGCCCCATGTGATAACTTCTGGACTATCTGAAGGAAAATGTTCCTAGCATCAAGGTCAAGTGGATACTATTTTTTTTTCTTATATATACATCATCAGTTTCTCAAAATTTGTCGTATTTTACTTTACTTTGTATTGGACAATGGCTTTCTTATTATTCATTTTCTCATCTTTGATAAAAAATTATTTTTCACAATACCTCAAAATGACCCAGTATTTTAATAAGTCAAAAAATTTGATAAAAATCTACTTTCTCTTCAGGGGTATTTCTCAGCTCTAATCTGGACTACTTCTTTTTTTTTTTTTTAATTTTTTTTTTTTTAACATTTATTTATTTTTGAGACAGAGTGAGACAGAGCATGAATGGGGGGAGGGCCAGAGAGAGAGGGAGACACAGAATCTGAAGCAGGCTCCAGGCTCTGAGCTGTCGGCACAGAGCCTGATGAGGGGCTCAAACTCACGGACCGTGAGATCGTGACCTGAGCGAAGTCGGACGCTCAACCGACTGAGCCACCCAGGCGCCCCAAATCTGGACTACTTCTTAAAGCTGTGAAATAATGGTCCAACTGGGGTTTTATGGTAAATACTTGAACACTTTTTTTTCCTATTTGTCAGTAAAAATAAACCAAAAATAGCACATAAAGTACATTTTCCTGGAAAATTCTGTTGGTATGACAATCACATATTGGTAGTGGTTGCATGAGGCAGAGGGTCATCTTTGAAATCAGACACTCCTGAAGCCTAATCCTACCTATACCACGTCCTTTTTGTGGGAGTTGAGGCAAATGATGAACTTTTCAGAGCCCTGGTGTCCTCATCTTCGGAATGATGACAATAGTACATTGCTGATAGTTCTGTACATGACAGATTAAATGACGTAATCAGTGTTGAGCTCCACCTGTTACATGGTAAACTTTTACTAAATGGGAGCTATAAGCACTCTCAACAATAGCCAAATTATGGAAAGAGCCTAAATGTCCATCAACTGATGAATGGATAAAGAAATTGTGGTTTATATACACAATGGAGTACTACGTGGCAATGAGAAAGAATGAAATATGGCCCTTTGTAGCAACGTGGATGGAACTGGAGAGTGTTACGCTAAGTGAAGTAAGCCATACAGAGAAAGACAGATACCATATGTTTTCATTCTTATGTGGATCCTGAGAAACTTAACAGAAACCCATGGGGGAGGGGAAGGAAAAAAAAAAAAAAAGAGGTTAGAGTGGGAGAGAGCCAAAGCATAAGAGACTCTTAAAAACTGAGAACAGACTGAGGGTTGATGGGGGGTGGGAGGGAGGGGAGGGTGGGTGATGGGTATTGAGGAGGGCACCTTTTGGGATGAGCACTGGGTGTTGTATGGAAACCAATTTGACAATAAACTTCAAATATTGAAAAAAAATAAAATAAATGGGAGCTATAATCATTATTAGTCAAGAACTATAGCTAATCACCCTCTTAGCACTTAACTCATTTGAAGAAAATCATTTATTTTTAACTTATAAATTCTGGAATATAAAACAGTAATAAAAAGCATGTAAAATGTAAATGTCCAGTTTAATCATTAACAAAAAAGTGTTTCACAGATAACAAACACAGATTTTTAAAAAATGCATCGCCAGAATCCAAAAGCCCTCACTCTCCTTTCCCCTTCTACTTCTCCTCCTTCAAAAACGTTCCCTTCCCCTATACGGATAACTGCTATTTAATTTTAATTTTCACTTTCCTTAATTTATATGGCAAACACTTCCCCCTTTGTTCTTTTAGATTTACCACCTAAAGAGAGCTACCTCTAGCAAGGCTTAGATACCTTATAAGTTGCCCAAGAAAGTTTGCTACATTGATTGCATATTTATTGAGAGATATAGTGTGCAGAAACTATACAGAAACTAATAAAGTATTATACTATTTATTCTCTAGCAGCTTGCAGTGATGAAAAATAAAGCCATGCTCCCAGCTCCCAGCTTTCTTAATGCCCTTTGTTCCACTTTTCTATTGAGTCTAACAATATTTACTAGAAACAAAAGTAATGCTAGCAGTTGCCCTTGTCAGAATAGTTTTCAGGAGCGCCTGAGTGGCTCAGTTGGATGAGCGTCCGACTTCAGCTTAGGTCACAATCTCACAGTTTGTGGGTTCAAGCCCCGTGTCGGGGTCTGTGCTGATGGCTCAGAGCCTGGATCCTGCTTCCGATTCTATGTCTCCGCCCCCCCCCCCCGCTTGTTTTCTCTCTCTCAAAAATAAACATTAAAAAAATTTTTTAAATTGTTTTCAAAGACAACTCTGTACCCACTCCCATAACATGAAAAAAGGGAAAATGGGAAGGGGCTTAATATTTATTGAGTACCTGCTACATGCCTAGCGATGTGCTAAAGATTTTCCACTGTACTTATTAATTGTTACACAATCTAATATGATAGATATTATTAATTCTATTTGAGTTGTAAGGAAGTTGAGGCAACAGCTAAGAGTCAGGACAATATAATGTTAAAAATGGAAAATGAAGAGACTTCCATGTCACTTCATCAGGAAAATATAATATGTAAATGCACCTAATAATAGAGTCTCAAACTGCATGAAATAAAATCTGATAAAATTGAAAAAAAGATTAGACAACTCAATAACCAAGGTTGGTGATTTCAAAACCTTATTCTCAATAATTGATAGAAGTACTAGACAAGAGGCACCTGGGTGGCTCAGTTGGTTAAACATCCAACTCTGGCTCAGGTAAAGATCTTGTTGGGGCGCCTGGGTGGCCCAGTTGGTTAGGCAACCGACTTCAGCTCAGGTCATGATCTCACGGTTCGTGGGTTTGAGCCCTGCATCGGGCTCTGTGCTGACAGCTCAGAGCCTGGAGCCTGTTTCAGATTCTGTGTCTCACCCTGTCTCTGCCCCTCCCCTGCTCATGCTCTGTGTCTCTCTGTCTCTCAATAATAAATAAACATTTTTAAAAAAATTAAAAAAAAAAAGATCTCATTGTTTTGTGAGTTCGAGCCCTGCATTGGGCTTTCTGCAGTCAGCGCAGAGGCTGCTTTGGGCTGTCCCCCTCTCTGCCCTTCCTCCACTCATGCTCTCTCTCTCTCTATATATATATGTATATGTATGTATATACATACATATATATCAAAAATGAATAAACATTAAAAAAAAGAAATACTAGACAAAAAATTATCAAGAATATGGAAGACTTGACAACACTATCAACCAACTCAACCCAACTTACATATGAAGACATTCTGCCCAACAACTGCACAATGTACATTCTTTCAAGCACACATGGTTAGATCAGGATCATCCATATGCTGGAACCTAAAACAAGTCTCAATACTTTTGAAAGGGTTAAGGTCATACAAAGTATCCTCTCCAACAGAACTAGAAATCAATAACAAAGAGAAATCTGGAAAATTCCCAAATATTGGGAAATTTAAAAATGCAATTCGAAAATTAGAAAATAGTTTAATTGAATGAAAGTAAAATATAACACATCAAAATTTAAGAAGCTACTAATTTAGCTAATGTAGTGTTTTGAGGGGAATTTAAATACATATATTAGAAAAGAAGAAAGGCTTCAAATCAATAACCTAAGCTTTCACTTTAAGAAATTAGGAAAAGTGAGCAAAACCCCAAATACATAGAAAAATGTAAGTAATAAATATTAGAGTAGAAGTCCATGAATAAAAAAAATACAAGGACAATAGAGAGAAGCAATGGAAACAATTTATTTTTATTTTTTTTAATGTTTATCTTTATTTTTGAGACAGAGAGAGACAGAGCATGAGTGGGGGAGAGGCAGAGAGAGAGACACGCACAGAATCCGAAGCAGGCTCCAGGCTCCGGGCTGTCAGCACAGCCTGACGCGGGGCTCGAATTCGTCAACTGGGAGATCATGACCTGAGCTGAAGTCGGATGCTCAACAAACTGAGCCACTTAGATGCCCCTGGAAACAATTTTTTTTAATGATCAGGAAAGTTGACAAACATTTATGGAGACTGATGAAGGCAAAAAGAAGACGCAAATTACCAAAATCGGGATGAAATGGAGGATGTCACTACTAACCCTCCGGAAACTGAGAAGGGTTATAAGGGAATATTGTGAATAACTGTATGCCAATAACTTAGACAGCTTAGATGAGATAAACAAATTCCTAGAAAGTCACAAATTTCCAAAATTGACTCAGGAAGAAATAGAAAATTGGAACAGATCTATAACAAATAAAAAAATGAAATTAGTAATTAATAATCTTCCCGCACAGGCAAGCCCAGGCCAGAGAGTTTCACTGGTGAATTCTATCTAGTATGTACAGAAATAATAGCAGTTTTTCACAAAATCTTTCAGAAAGTAGAGGAAGGAATGCTCCCGGTTCATTTTACTAGTATTACCAGTATTACCCTGATACCAAAGTCAAAGACATCAAAAGAAAACTGCAGACCAATAATAACCTCCATGAGCACAAATGTAATCATCATTATTAACACTATTTTAGCATACTGAATCTAGTAATATATACAATTAAGATAAAGTAGGATTTAGCCTAAGAATGCAAAGTTGGGGTTAAGATCTGAAAATAAACCTAAAATACAAACAGCCCCTGATCATCTCAACGGATACAGAAAAAGCATCTGACAAAACATGATATCCATTCATGATTAAAAGCTCTTAACAAACTAAGAACCTAATTTTTTCAATCTGTGGATGTGGTGATGCTTGCTATATCTCTTAATTTACTATAATCATTTAATTGTGTATTTACAGTAGGTAATTTTTTTTAAGTTTCTTTCTTTATTTAAGTAATCTCTACACCCAATGTGGGGCTCAAACTCACAACCCCGAGATCAATAGTAGCACACTCCTCCGACTGAGCCAGCCAGGCACCCCAACAGTAGGTAAATTTTATTACATGTAAATCATACCTCAGTATAGCTATTGTAAAAAATGAAAAAGTTCTAACATGTTTAATTCTTATCAGTAGAAACCACTATAGGCAAGAAGAGTATCTTTATTATGTTGTCTTTGGAACATAACTCATCAAGATTCTCAATCAATTTTTAGTAATTCATTCAATGAACTTTAAAAAGTTAACCATGTTCCATGGACTATACAATCTATAGCCTGGCACTCAAGTTGCTACATGTTCTTGCCACAATTTATTCTGTTTTATCCACTCTGTTTCCACCAAAGCAGCTTTTGGTATCCACTTTTTCATGTCTGTGCCTTTGCTCATGCTGTGCCCTTCATCCACGAGGTGGTACTTTTGACACTTATAGCTTTGTTCCTACACCAGGGTAGTTTGAAAGAGGGAAACTCATCATGTAAACAGGCCATTTTTTACTTGAGTAGTCACAAGCCAAAGAGTCCCTTTACTAGATGTAATTGGACAAGGGTAACTCACATTCATAGAATAAGTCTTTTCCTTTTCCTCAGCAAAAGTTGAATATGAAGGATCTCATGTTACAGAATTTTTTCCAAAATGTGAGTTCCTTGGGCTAAATTTAGGGCTTCATTCATTAACTCTTCAACCAGCATGTATTGAGAGTCTGCTCTGTGCCAAACACTCTTCTTGGAGTTATTGGAGATACAGCAGTATACAAAACAAAGTTCCTGCCCTCATGGGGTTTACACTGTAGTTGAGGAAGAAAAGAAATAAACAAATAACTGCTGATTTTTAGTAGGTAAGGGCTTTGCAAAACCCTGAAAAGCGGGAAAGGGGGGGATTGGGAACAGTGGAGATGGCAGTTACCATTGTATGTGGAGTGGATGGCCAAAGCTTTTCTAACAAGATGACATTAAGCACATCAGAAAGAAATGAGGGAGGGAATCATGCAGCTAACCTGAGAAAGCAACCAAGGCAGAGAGAAAGCAGAATATACAGATGATTTTAGGCAGGAGCATTCTTGGTATATTAATACAAGAAGGGCAAGCGTGTGGGAGTAGCACAGTGTGGAAGGGGTATGTGGCAGAGATAGCTTTGGAGAAGTAGACGTGGTCTGGCTTGTAGAGCATGAAGGGACTTGCAGGGCATTTTAAGGTCTTTTGGTTTTACTCTGAGTGAAATAGAAGCTACTGAAGGATCTTGAGCAAAGAAATGACAGTCTGACTTCGGTTGTAAAGGGATTACTCTAGTTGCTGTGTTGAGATTGACTATAGTAAGGCAGAGGCAGAAGCTGGGAGACCAGTTAAGACACATATTAATAATCCAGGCAAGAGGTGAGAATGGCTTAAATCAGGGTTAGCAATGGAGGAGATGAGATGTGGCCGTATTTTGTGTATATTTCTAAGGAAGAGCTAACAAGATTAGCTGATGATTAGATACAAGGTGTGAGAGAATGAGAAGAGCCAAAGATGATTATTAATTTTAATCACTTAACTGAAGTTTATGTAGTACTAATTATATGTCAGGGGCTGTTCCAAGATCTTGACAAATATTGACTCATTTAATCTTTGCAAGAGCCCTAGTAGATAGCTACTATTTTTGTTCTCACTTCCTGCCTTCAAGGTTTGGCTCTGAGAAGCTGGAAGGATGAAGCTGTCATTTACTGAGAGAGGGAAGACCATGTGAAGAGCAGGTTCAAACTGATATGTTAAGGTTGATGAGACCAAAACAACTGTGTGAAGGCGTCAAGCAGGTGGTTGGTCACACAAGTCTGGAGTTAAGGAGAGTGGTCCTCTGTGTAAAGATACTTTAAATGGTGCAGTTAGAGGAAATCTCTAAGGGAGTATAGATTTGGAAGAGAAGAGGACCAAGGATCATGCCAGGGGCCATCCAGTATTTAAGAATGGGGACACAAAGACGAACTATCAAAGAAGACAGAAAAATGGCCAAGGGGCTTGGCATGCTGGAAGCCAAGTGAAGGAAGTGTTGGAAGGAGGAGGGAGCAAGCAACTGTGTTGAATACCAGATTGGTCAAGGAAGAGAGAACTGATAATTTATTTTTTGGTTACCTGGAAAAGAACTGTTTTAAGAAGTGGAAGTTTGAATGCAACAGGTTCAAGATAAAGCTAGAGGAGGAGAATAAGAAATGATAAATAAAGAGAACTTTTCCTAGGTGTTTTCTGTAAAGAGTAATAGAGAAATACAGCCACAGTCATGGAAGAGTATGGGGTCAAGAGTGGGACTTGTGTTTCATTTGTTTTGCTTTGTTTTAAATATGGGAGAAATAGCAGCATATTTGTATGCTGGGGGGAAATGGACCAGTAGAAAAGGAAAAAAAAATATTGCTACAGGAAAGAAGAGATGAAGGGATGTTAATGAGCTGATAAAAGAAGATGGTAACATACAGGGCTTGGACTTAGACGCACAGACAGTTCACCCTCAGCAAATGGAGAACAGACAAGGATATCTCTACCCCCATATATATGTGAGAGATGTGATTGGCTGTCTGTGGAAGTTCTGATTGCTTCTGTTTTTGCAGTGACTGGAAAAAGGTCATGGGCTGAAAGAGAAGCTCGGAAGAAGTATTGGACTTTTAAGGAGAGCGAAGGTGTGAAATGAACTTCTAAGGAAATGAGGACTATTATCCAAAACAGCCAACAGTCCTTCCATCATTACAATTTCATTATTTGTGTTTACAAAAGTTTGGTCTTCAAGAGGCCCCTATTAAAATGCAAATACTTAGAAGCCCCGGTGCTTTTCAGTTGGTTTTCTCGGATAATGCATTTGTTTTTATTTTTTAATTTTTTTAATGTTTATTTATTTTTGAGGGAGAGAGAGACAGAGTGCAAGCAGGGGAGGGGCAAGAGAGAGGGAGACACAGAATCAGAAGCAGGCTCCAGGCTCTGAGCCATCGTCAGCACAGAGCCTGACACGGGGCTTGAACTCACAAATGGTGGGATCATGACGTGAGCTGAAGTCAGAGGCTTAACTGGCTGAGCCTCCCAGGCACCCCTTGGATAATGCATTTGTGTCAGAACCTGAGTTTTCAGATGGCTGAGAGTAAGATTCCTCAGGTCATGATGTGTGTACTCTATTTTTCTGGAAAGTCTAAATTTCACTTCAGTTTCCTTTTTTTCCCCCAAAGAAGCAAATTGTGACATGTAGAACTGAGTGTAATTCATTTGAAAAACTTTTCAAGATTTAATATAATTAAATCCACATATTAGAAAAATAATTCATCAAACCACTTGTCCACTTTTTTTTTTCCCTATAGAAGTAAGACATAAGTCCAGGCCCTTGGCAAGAGTTAAGGAGGTGGGGTGAGGAAAGACACTCATTCTTAGAAAGGGGCTTCCTACAGGAGATAAGGAGTTGTTCTAGACTAATAATTAGTTACAATCATGGCGTTCTTCTTGGTGTCTAGCATCTCTAAGTAATTAATTAATACCCCCTTTCAAATTAATAACTAATGAGCAGGAACATACTTACTTGTTCTCTCCTCTACTATTATGACCAATGAATTTCTGTAGAATTTTCTTTTTTTAAAAATGCATTGCAGGGGTGCCTGGTTGGCTCAGTTAGTTAAGCGTCTGACTCCAGCTCAGGTTATGATCTCATGTTTGTGAGTTCAAGCCCTGCATCAGGCTCTCTGCTGTCAGCACAGAGCCTACTTGGATCCTTGGATCCTCTGTCCCCCTCTCTCTCTGCCCCACCCCTGTTTGTGCTCTCTCTCTCTCAAATAAATAAACATTAAAAAAAAATCTCAGAAAAAAAAAATGCATTGCATCATCCTAAGGGTGGCAAGGGAATGGTACACATAAGGTACATGGGCCTCTAAGCTTGAGTTAGAGTCCCAGTTCTATCACATCCCACTTTGTAATACTGGGCAAGTGTCTGATCCTCACTAAAACAATTCATTCTTTATAAATCACGGGGGACTGACGAAGGTTGTTGTCAAATTAAATAAAGCAATGCCCCATAGTACATGTGCAGCACAGTGTCTTGCTCATTCAAAGACTGATTATTATTTGCATGCTGCTAGACACTTAGGTGGTATCTTCCCTTGTACCCGGAGAAACATCCAGAGCTTTCTTTCTGAGGATTCCTGTTTATGCTCAGCCCAAAGATCCAAATACCCCTAATGAGAGGGAACTGAATGGCCAAGAGTTGGAAGAGTGTTGGAGATTGGAGGAGAGTGGAGAATGTACATTCTTTCTATCTTTTCTTCTTAGAAACAGTTTATTTAAAAAAACCTTTTTTAATGTTTATTTATTTTTGACACAGAGAGAGAGAGACAAAGTGCGAGTGGGGGAGGAGAAGAGAGAGAGAGAGAGAGAGAGAGAGAGAGAGAGAGAATCTGAAGCAGGCTCCAGGCCCTGAGCTGTTAGCACAGAGCTTGATGCGGGGCTCAAATTCACGAACCGGGAGATCATAACCTGAGCCAAAGTTGGATGCTTAACCGACTGAGCCACCCAGGTGCCCCTGGAAACATCTTTATTTTAAGTTATTTTTGTTCATTCGTTTTCAGGGATGGATTTGGGACTAGCCCTCACCTTTTATGAAAATTGAGATATAACTGACATATAACATTATGGTAATAAAGATTTGATATATGCATATATTGTAAAATGATCATCACAATAAGTCTCCTTAACATCCATTACCACACACAGTTACAAAAATGTTTTTCTTATGATGAGGACTTGTAGTATCTACTCTTTTAGCAACCTTCAAATATACAGTACAGTAATATTAATGCTGTACATTACATTCCCAGAACTTATTTATTTTAAAATTGGAAATTCATACCTTTTGACCACATTCACTTATTTCACCCACCTCCAACCCCCATCTCAGGCAACCACCAAGCTGTTTTCTGTATCTGTGAGCTCGGAGTTTTTTTTTCTTTTTTAAATTTTTTTTTTTTCTTTTTCCAACGTTTATTTTATTTTTGGGACAGAGAGAGACAGAGCATGAACGGGGGAGGGGCAGAGAGAGAGGGAGACACAGAATCGGAAACAGGCTCCAGGCTCTGAGCCATCAGCCCAGAGCCCGACGCGGGGCTCGAACTCCCGGACCGCGAGATCGTGACCTGGCTGAAGTCGGACGCTTAACCGACTGCGTCACCCAGGCGCCCCAGCTCGGAGTTTTTGCTTTCATTTTGTTTTGTCTTGTTTATGGTTCTGCACGTAATTAAGATCATATGGTATTTATCTTTCTCTGTCTGATGTATTTCACTTAGCTTGATGCCATAACACCTATCCTGGTCACAAATGGCAGGATTTCTTTCCTTTTTATGACTGAATAGTATTCCACTGTATATATTTATGCCACAGGTTTTAAATCCATTCATCTGTTGATGGATGCTTGTTTCCATGTCTTGGCTATTGTAAATAATGCTGAAATCAACATGGGGCTGCGGGTATCTTTTCCAGTTAGTATTTTCATTTCCTTTAGATAAATACCCAGAAGTAGAATTACAGGATCATATGGTAGTTCTATTTTTAATTTTTTGTAGGAATATCCTTTCCAGGCTATGTTTTTAAATTTTTTTTTTCAACGTTTAGACGTTAGACTGTATGTCTAACTGAACTCAGTGGGGCTACTTCATAACTCATTAAATGAAGGATAGTAATCTAACCAAAATGTATGAATTTCTTGAGCACTTGGGTTTTAGAGCACTGCAACCGTGAGCTTCATCTCATACTGGCTTGGGCCTGGGAAGTGAGTGGGTGTACTGGCTGCTGGGCTTGAAGCTGGATTTAATGATATCCTCCAACACTGCATCCTTTGCTGATATAGCTGTTTGAATATTACAGCTGTTTTGCTGTTGTGTGTATTTTCTTCTATGCTTAAATGACAAGAGCAAGAAGAATTCTTGGAGCCACCTATGGAGCCCCTGTGGGCAGAGTATCTACAAGGTAGGATGCTTCAGGAGCAAGAGAGACAAAGTTCTGTTGTCTGTTGTCTTCTGAGACTTCTGTATATCACTCAGCCCAGATTCCAGACACTCTGGCCTAGGGAAAAGGTTAGGGCTCCAGAACAGCCCCACCAGACAAAGGCCCAGCTGATAACAGGAATTGTTATCCATTAACTTGACCAGGTGGAAAGGAGTCAGCCTATGCCTGACCCACTGGTTTACAGGCCACAACTATGGGGCCATATGTCTTTTGCAACCAGCTACAGGGCGGGCTGACTCCCATGCTTGTCATCTGGCCTTTTGTCTGTCTTGGCAGGTGACTGTTTACTCTTCTTTCCATAACTCCAGAAGCTGGGCTAGGGCTCTTGGTACAACTTGCAGGTTATGGTGTGCAAGGGTTTTTAGCGTCTTTATTTAGCCATGGACACTCTTCTCCCAACAAAATCTCACACCAATGTCCAAGATTTAAATACTTCCAGTTAATTCTGGAAGTATTTGGCATGATGTGGGAAGTAGATGATCCAAAGCTGGCCATCTCCACCCTTCCCAAATCTATCATACACACACACACACACACACACACACACACAGTCCTTGAGGCACCTCTTAAGAATTCCTAGGAATCTAAGCAAAGACAGTTTGATAGTCTTATCCTTCCTTTTTACAGATGATAAAACAGATCTAAATCTGCCCTGTCAATATGGTAGTCACTAGTCATGTGGCCAGGGAGCATTTGGAATAGCTAGTCTGAACTGAAATGTGCTTCAAGTACAAAATAAACACAGCATTCCAAACACATCGTAGTAAAAAAAAAAGAATTTAAAATATCTCACTAATACATTTTTATTGATGACAGGTTGAAATGATAATATTTTAGATAGTCTAGTTTCAATAAAATGTATCATTAAAGTGAATCCCACCTGTTTCATTTTACCTTTTTAAACACAACATTAAAAAATTCGAAATTGCACAGGTGGCTCACATTCCGGGCTCATGTTATAATTCTATTGGACAGCACTGGTCTAGATTATTCTGCTAAATGCATTGTTAAGGCCACCCGATCAGTGGAGGCAGGTCAGCACTCAGGGCTCAGTGTTGCCTTTGTTCCACCCTCCTCCCATTACTCATGTACATGGACACATAACTGACAGATAACACCTTAAAATGCCATCCCTGGGCAGTTTCATTTAATGTGATGGGAGAAGAGGAAAGAACTTGCAGGTGAAGGTGATGGTAAGTGTGGGGTAGTATTAGGCCCATGGATGGCCTCCCCAGTCATATATGTTTGTTTGGCATCTAGGGGGGACATTTACCTAGAGAAGGAGAATTGGCTTAGAAGTAGAAAAACCAAAGTCTTAGACCCTTTGCTGATTACTCTCTCTCCTTGAACACATCTCCAACTTTCCTGAGTTTCCTGTTCCTTATCTGTAAGGTAAACCACTCCTTTGGCAGTTTCTTGACGGAGCAGGGGCTTCTGAAGTCCTGGCCAGGCTCCAGGTGGGTGAGGGTGTAAACTGGGGCTCAGGGAAGGTGCCCCTTGGAGTGCCCAGGGCCCTCTTTCATATGTAAATTATGTGATTTACCACTTGTGCATTCATGATATTCTTCCCTGCTAGTGAATACTTTTTGATGAGGTGTTCCTGCATCCACTTGTTTTCTTTGTTCATATTCCACTCCTAAAAACTTCAACAAAGAGAAGTTGGATTGGATAGGGGAGATTACTTCAAAGACATCTCCAAGTCACTTCCTTCTGTCCTTGACCTTAAGAGCAATAGAAGATAAGCTATGTGTTCTCACCTCTATTCCAGTAAAGGAAGAGGAAGAGGGAAAGGGATAGGTGAAGGGGTGGGACAATGAAAGGAGAGAAGAAGTGAAGAATCAAAAGGACATGAGTTTTAGAAATCAGTATCTAATGGGATGATTGCTCTTCTGTCTGGACTCCTTGGCCTGTAAACTCCTGGAAACCAGGGACTATGTCGTATTTTCTTTGGAGTGGGCTTATACTATGCAGTACCCAAGCACACTGCTCCGCAATGGACAATGAACCTGAAGCTATCTCTTCATTTGTTTCCTTGGGTTATTTATAGCCCCTCCTTTTCTGGCTGGCACATTCCTAACAGGCATGATAATGAAGGTGAATGAAACACATAGGCACAGAAAGTAAGAGAAGTCAAATTAAACAACAAATATTAAAATTTTACCCTCCTTCAGAGGTCCTATGAAGCAGAAAACACCCAGACATTGTTTTAAGTCAGGGAGTTTCCAGCTTTGCAACTGAACTCCCTGGCAGAGGGCCAGGCCTGCCGTCAGTGCGTGGGAGAGAGTGGCATTCTCAGGGCTGTGTTGGAAGTTCCAAGTTTATGAGGCATTTATGTCAGGATTTAGTGGTTACCTATGGGTCCAGGGTTTAATCTTTTTCTCTAAAATACACTTCAGCTCTGAATTGCAGCAGGTGCTAAGATGCTCTTTGTGCTCTGTTTTCTTCTTAATGCAGCTCTAATTTTTGTCTTGGATTAAATGATGAGGTTACCAGCTTCCGTCAGATCCCACCCATACCTGAGAGCCCCCGCGGCGGGAAGAGTAGTGTTAGGGGGGAGTGGCTCTGAGAAACTGTCCTGAGACACTGGCTCACAGCGCCCTATTGTCCTCTTCTTCGTGTGGGTGTTGTAGAAGGGACAAGGCACTGATGCAACTTTGAAGGGCAGCTTGAACTCCAACTTGTCTGCCCACACCGGAACGTTAACAGTTGAGGTTAGCTTTGCCAGGAACCAAAGAACATTTAATTAAAATAGATGAAAGAAAGAAAGAAAGAAAGAAAGAAAGAAAGAAAGAAAGAAAGAAAGAAAGAAAAGGAAGGGAAAGGAAGGGAAAGGAAAGGAAAGGAAAGGAAAGGAAAGGAAAGGAAGAGAGAGAGGGGGAGGGAGAAGGCAAAGCTAGGATATTTAGTTAAAATATCAGATTTCTGGAAGGTTAGAAAAGATAAAACTGAAGCAATTGATACAGTGGGGGTGGGGAGAGGGATCCAGTCGTTAATCCTTCAGGCTGTTATCCTGCTGATGCTGGTGTCCAATACGTGCCTCACAGGAAACAGAACTCAAAACTGAGCTCTACCAAAGCTAATAGCCGACTATCTAGTATTGTGCATCAGGCAGGATTCGTTCCTCAAGGGTCGACTGAGACCCTCTCAGCCAACGTCTACAATTAGTCTCCCTTGATAGGCTCGAGGTACATGGATAAAGCACTCCTTTGGCAGTTTCTTGACTGAGTAGGGGCTTCTGAAGTCCTGGCCAGGCTCCAGGTGAATGTGGTGGTAAACTGGGGCTCAGGGAAGATGCTTTGTAGGTTGAGCACAGTCTATTCAGATGGTGCTGGTCAAAATGTCATGGCCTAAAAAGCCCACATAATTGTGTTTCCTTATTGGGGCCTTTGGAAGACTTTTATGCTTCTCCTCACCAGGCCTATGGGCCTTTGCGTTTTGCTCAAAGAGCCTTGAAACTTGGTCTTCACAGTTCCATTCATGCTCAGGGATTGTAATAGCGAAAGGAAGCCCTCTCTCTCTGCATGCCCTAGCTTGTCTTCTGAGAACAGTACATAAGAGGTCAGTCTTTGAGCTACAAAGAAAAGCCAAGGTCTCCAAGTCTAGGGGAACTGCAGGGTCACCATGTGGCAGTCTGCTAGGGTTACCACAACAAACTACCATAGGCCGGGGAACTTAAACAACAGAAATTTAGTGTCTCACAGCTCTGAAGGCTGGAAGTCCAAGATCAAGGTGTCAACACAGTTGGTTTCTTCTGAGGCCTTTCTCCTTGGCCTACAGATGCCTGTCTTCTCCCTGTGTCTCACGTCGTCTTCCTTCTGCAGGTGTGTGTGTCCTAATCATCTCTTCTTATAAGAAGACCAGTCATATTGGATTAGGGCCCAACTTCTGACCTCATTTTAACTTAATTTTCTCTTTAAAGGTCCTATCACCAAGTACAGTCACATTCTGTGATCCTAAGGACTTCCACACACAAATGGAGGGGGACACAATTCAGCTTATAATACCACTTCTCTGATGTTTGGGAAGGCTGAGAACCTCAAGAAAATTCCCTTTTCACGGCGACATACCACATTTGGATAACTCAACATCATTCCATCTCCATTTCTTACCAAAATGCCCCAAAGTTGCTGGTCGTCCTGAGTGCTTTAGGCCAGCCTTCTCAGGATCTAATTTCTCTGTGATGTTGGGGATGTTTCCTGGATCATTCCCCTTGAGGACTGCAACATTGCCAAGCTCATGCTGATATGCTCCCTCTCCCACAAGTCCTTCCCTAGGGGCCCTTCCCAACTCAGCCCAGGCAGACAGTGAGGCCCAGCTAAGGAGGGTTGTGGTCTTGCGTAAGGAGCCGGGTATACACACACCCCAACCTCCTAGGGGTGGCATTAAAAAAGGATAGCCTCCTTCTCATCAGTTTGTACTTCCTGTGGCATTTATAAGCAGGCCTTCTCTGTGTGAAGCAAATTCCAGAAATGGATTTTCAGAATTTGTTTTGCCACTACTCAAAAGTAATTCCCTGGCATTGCAGGCTAGGAAAGAAGACAGGATTACTGAGCCCAGAGATGATCTCGTCTAACCCCTCTGTTTCTTTCGAAGAGCAATTTAAAATCACTTCTCTCCCTGAACCAGAAACAACTGTCTCCTTTGCAATTCAACTCTATTTTCTCTGATCACAGTGCTGAGCTTATTACACAAAAACAGCCTTTGCGAATCCTCCCTCCCCCAAAGATGATCATTCTTGGGTGGTCCTTCTTGGGTGGGTCCCTGGGCATTGAAACCCCACGCCATGCTTCCTTCTCGGCTGAGCGTGCCCGGGGAGAGTCTGCCTCACGAAGCTCTGCTCCAGCTCATCAAGAGATAAGATCAGAAACACCGTGGAGGGGCCGAGTTTTAACAAGGCAGAAAATACAAGCTATTTCAAACATCAGGCCTACTGTGCAAAAAACAAACCCCTGCAGCACACCCAGGTTCGGGGGCCTTCTCCTGGAGCGGTTTCTCCCCTCATAAAGATTAGTATCATGGGGTGAAGAAAGAGTCATGTCACTCCCAGCAGGGTTTCCAGTCAGAAAGGCTTCACTTTCAATTACCCAAGAGCAGCTGTCGACCGCTGCTTATGTAACGGGCTCTGTGCCTCCTTCTTGGGAGGAGGATGTGGAACCATTTGGTGTTTGCTGAATAATGAGTCATGGTCAGATTTAGGGAGTAGAAACAGTGAATTTCTCCCCTGCATTGCTTCATCCGGAACTTCTAGTAAAGAATGATAAGCACTGAGTCAGTGCCCGGGGGTGCCTGCCCTGGGAAGGGAAAGCACCACAGAAAGTTCTGAAATGCAGGCCCCCAGAGGGCTCACGTGTCGAGCTGCTGAAGGGAACTTTAGGGACATTTGAAGCTTAGCTGGGCAGTCTGTGAGGAGAGTCACTGTTTATTTAGGCCTGTGGCTGGCCTGACAGGGGTTTTCCTATCTTGGGCAGTTGCAGCCTTTTTCCAGGCCCCAGTCGGGATCCAGGAGTGTCGAGGTGAAGACAGGAGCTGCAGAACGAATAGAGCTTTCTCCAAACCTTATTTTAATTCTTAGAAATGAAACGAGTCTGATATGTTGGGGGGGGGGGTGCCTATTTATATCAACTGAGAAGTTAAAAGGTTTGGTTTCAGCCAGACATAAAAAATTAAGCTATTCTACATTTCATCATATTCTGAGTTAAGCAAACAAACAGAATCTCAAGAAAACGAAATTAAGCCCTGTGCGAAAATGAACCAGAAATTATTTGTCCCTCTTCTAAGAAATGCAGTCAAACTTTACAGACTTTTCACATCAGCAAACAATTTCTTATAACCTTCTTCCCCATCCCCTGTGATGCTTTTCAAAATGCATGGCAAGAAGTACAGCCACCTCTGGGTGCCTCAGTGGTTCAGTTGGTTAAGTGTCCGACTTCAGCTCAGGTCGTGATCTTGGGGTTTGTGAGTTTGAGCCCCACATTGGGCTCTGTGCTGACAGTTCGGAGCCTGGAGTCTGCTTTGGATTCTGTGTGTTCCTCTCTCTGCCCCTACTCCACTTGCCTTCTGTCTGTCTCTCTTTCTCTCAAAAATAAACATAAAAAAAAAAATTAAAAAAAAAAAGAAGTCATAGCCGCCCATTGGCCCTCTTTAGCAAATCACAACCCAAATCTTCGTGCACATGTGGGTGTCTCTCATGCAGCTGGTGGTTCTACCTGATGTTGTAAAGGATGCTGCAAGAATTTCAGGGTGTCTTGCTTAAAGAACAATGTAGGGAACATTTTCCTCAGTGCACAAAGCTCAGGAGGCTGAGAGCTCTGCCTCGGAGAAGCAGCATCTAAAGGTCAAGGTCAAACTGCCTGGGTTTGAATCCCAGCTCTGCTACCAACTGCCAGCCATGTGACTTTGACATACAATTAGCTTCTCTTCTTGGTTCCTTCATCTGTAAAATGGAGGCACTGAGAGTGTCTACCTCATAGGGTGGTTGTGAGGTCTGAGGTAAAACATATAAAGCATCCTGAACGTTTTTTTAAACCTTCATTAGTGATAACGATAGTAATTTTAACAGTATCATTACCATGACTCTCATTATTTAATGTTAGCGTACTCTTCGTCTCCAGGGGTTTCTACCCCAAAATATGTTAGTGAGTGAGTTAGACTAGCAGGAGCAGTTCTGATAGTCAAGCAGATAATGGCCTTTTTACAACTAGTGGAGATTTCCTTTAGCATTTCCATCCGTAAAATGGGGGGAAATATAGGTTTATAGTGAAGATTCAATAGAATGAAGTATATAAAGTTGTTTGGCTTGGAAAGTACAATAAATGGTAGCTATTTGGGTTTTTATTATATTATCTAGCCCATAAACCCAAATCTCTGCTCAAATAAGTTCCAGGTTTCTTTATCCCATATAGCAAAATGAAATTCCAACCCCCAGATCACAGACACCCATTTTAGAGTATTCCTACATTTATTTAGGGCATAAAATTTCCAAAGAGAGGTGAGTTCATAGAATTCTAACTTAACGCAAAGGTCAGAAGTGGCCTACTCTGGAGTTTGGTTGAGAAAAGAAAGGATAAAAGAGAAAGCAGATCTTTAGATTCTTTAAGAAGGGCTCTTTTGGCCTCAGTTATATTGATTGATTTCCTGGCTTGATTTACTCCATAGTATCTTGTTCAGCTCAGCTGACCACAGGAAGCAGATGACGCACCACCTCTGGGACTGGCTCCGAGTGCTGTAGGATGAGGAGGCAGCCACACAGCTGACATCATCCTCCTCCTCATCGCCCCACATAGCAGCCACATTTAGGGAGCACTCACTATATGTGTCAGATACAGTCAAAGGCCATTTACCTCAATTTTACAATTAAGATGGCCATGTTGGCTAAATATTATTTTCTCTATCCTAAGGACGAGAAAACAGTATGGTTCAGGGGCATGCAACCTGCCCATGATCCCACAACTGGGGTTCGGATCTGGGGTTCTGATCTTGGAAGTATCATGTCTACCAGGTTATTACTACTCAGCCATTACTGCTGAGGGTTAACCCCTCTCCATGTGGTGTATAAGTCATCTGCCTTCCTATCCCTGCTGAGTAGCCATCAGGTGACCTGCTGTCCAGGAAAGCTCACAGGCAGTCTGTATTTGAAGGGAAACTGCAGCCATTTCCAACGGACTGGAAGAGGCCTTTGTCATCCTTGGGCTCTTGGTGTAACCGAGACAAACTTGAGAGAGACAATTCAGTTCCATGGAAGAATGAAATTCCCCACGGCACTTCCAAGTTATTCTGTGGAGTCAGCAGTAAGGGATGGGGGGTGCTCCCTCCCCACCCATCCTTTGGTGTGGTGGCCTCACACGAGAATGACCCCAGCCCCCGTGTCTTAATGCAGCTATCAGAGCCCTTTGAGAAGGGCAGAGCTGATGGCTTGGACAAGTTTCTTTTCTTGAAACAACTCTAATTTGTCCAGTTTTGTGGCTTTTTTATGTGGAACAACATTAGCTCATCCAAGCTTGTGGTTTATTTGAAAATGAAATTCCGGTAAATCTTTCGCACCATCTGGCAGTGCGGTGATTGGCCGCCAGTTAGGAACAAGCCACTGAGCACACAAGAAAACAAAGCAAAGAAAACCCACCCCAAACAGAGAGGCTCTCTGTAATCTCTGTGCCCAAGCAACCCCACAGGGCTCTCTGAGGACGGGGCTGCCCCCATGAGTGGAGCTGTAACCTGTCACTCTCAGGGTAGGACCTGATTTCTCTCAATAGCTGAGGCCCAGTGGAAGTTCTTAGCTTAAGCTTTAGCCAGGGTCTTAAATGCTTTCTATAGAAACAGATTAGAAGGGGCCCTCTGAGGGCAAATACAGAGGATCTAGAAACCAACATCAGTGATCAGGAGAAAAGGGAACTTGAAACATTGGCGGTTGACTCTTTGGAGTGTGGAAAAATGATGAGGTCTGGGTCCCTGAGGGACCTTAATGTTATTCTTACTTATGTGTCTACCACACCCACCAATCCTGCCCCAGTCTTCATTATACATACATCAGATGCTTCCCCAGTGCTGACTATGTGCCTCGCACTGCCCTAGGCACAGTGGACAGAACGAAGAAACAGGCAGAGATCGCCCTGTCTTTTAAATCTTATATTCTGGTAGGATAGATTAGAAAATATATCATTTAAAATAATCATTTCAAGTACATTAAGTGCTATGAACGGAGAAACAACGGGCTGAGAAGGAGAATCAATGTGGAGGTTGGGCAGATCAGTTTTTAGTGGGACTGCTCAAGAGAGGCCCTCTGGGCAGGAGACATTTAAGCTGAGACCTCACAATGAGGTGTTGTTGGCCATACAAGATGTAGAAAAGCCTAGGGCTTGAAGGAAGTGAAGGGCCAGCCCAACTAGACCGCAACAGAGAAGGAGGGAGGCATGAGGTAAGGATGGAGAGGCAGGTGAGGGCCACATCCATAAGGCTGAGAGAAGCCATTTCCCCCTTTTACCCAGCAAACAGGCATGATCTAATTTATATGGACAGAAGAGCACTTTTGTCACTCTGGGGAAAATAGACTGTAGGAGGTCAAGAGTGGAAGTAGAAAAACCAGTTAGGAAGTTACTTCGAGTGTCCAACAGGAGATGATGGTGGCCTGAGCCAAAGGGATGGCAGTGGAAAGGGAGAGAAGAAAGAGATTTGAGGTAGAACCAATAGAATTTGCCAATAGATTTGATGTGGGGTAAGAGGGAGAGATCCTCCTAGGATCTTCTAGTTTGTGCTTCTAGGTCCTTCAGATTCACCAACTGGGTGGATAGTGACACCGTTTACTGAGGTGAGGAAGCTTGGAGATGGAGCAAAATATCTTGCGGGGGAAAAATCAAGAAATCTGTTTTAACCATGTTAAATTTGAGATATCTGATTTATTTAAGCAGGCATATCAGGTAGATACTCTAGAGCTCAGTGGATAAAAAATATAAATTAAGATGTCATTAGCATGAAGCTGGTATTTGAACCCATGAGAATTCATGAGCTGACCTAGTAGATGGAAGTAGAAAAGTGTTCCAGAAAGGAAGGTTTGGGGATTTCTCATGCCCTGGGCTGCATGGGCCCTTGGCCTGGAGTATTCAAGGAAGCTCTAAGTCACATCAGGAGGGGCCTCATGCATGTGTGTGTGGAGACCCCAACCCACTTGAGCACAACCCCCAATCTCCACCACCTGCCTCCGCACATAACACTCATTGTCCACTAGTCAGGGATGAGTCTGGGGAAGAGACCCCCATGCAGGTCTTAAAAATGAACTTGAACTGTTTGGACAGGAATTCAAGGGCCCTGGGTAGGCATGTCTTCTCAGACTTGTTGACTCTCACTCACCTGGGTCAGCATAAGAGCAGGGACTTCTAAAGCATGGGATATAGGGCAGGTTCTCCAGCAAAGGGTGGTAATGTTATATTTATCAGGGTAATTACGGCCATTTCTCCAGGCAGCTGATAGGTAGATCTGGGAACAGAGCCTATGTAACTCACTCTGCCAACCCCCAGACTACTCCTACAGTTTCTCTTACACAGACCTGCGTCTTGCCCCTTATTGACCTTATCACACTGGGTATGGGCACCTTTCTAAAGTTGACAAAACTTACACTGGTGGGGAGAATGAGAAAGCTAAGGTGAAGGTTTAGGTGAAAGAGAAGCAATCTACCTACAGAGGCTAACCCCAGCTAGCTTAGTCATGGGCCCGATGCATAGGGTCCAGTGGGCTTTTAATGGGTTAGAATGTTAAGTGTGGTTCACATAAGTGCCAGTGGGAAGCCATCCCTCATGCTAAGCTAACAAAGGGAGTTTCAGACCCTGAGTGATGTGCAAGGAGGTAAAAAGTACCATGGCTTCTGTTGGACTGTCGATTGTAGGCCCAGATTCAGCCAGGTGCTGACTGGCTGAAAAATAAGTGCCCTTTGACTGCATGCAAGTGCCCTTTGACTCCAAGTTCTGGGGTTTAGCAAGAGTCAGCTAAGGAATTTGAGGCTTAGAACTATCTTCCCGTCTTAGTGCGTTATGAGGGGGCTAGGGAAAACAACTCATTTCCATTCTGTAAAGTGGATCATCATTTTGGAAGAGAAAAGGATACTAGGGGTGAGATAAACTTGGTCATTCACATACTCATACCTTCAACACTGGGACTACTGATGTCATGAGTTAATTTCCTATTCCATGTAGAGGGCTAAGTCTCCTGACATGATTGGCTCAGGCCAAGGCAAGGCTGCAAGCAAGGCCTATCAGCATTCCCTTTCCAAAGACTCAAGGACTGGCAGGCCTCCCATCAATTCCAGGACTGGTGACCAGGCTTTATTCGCTGTCTGAGTAATAAAATCCTTGGCTTTCCTTGTCTACTGAGCAAATTCACAAGGGGCAGATGTCATCTACAATAGGGCTATAAAAATAACAGCAAAATGATACCTTGTTTTTTTTAATGTTTATTTATTTTGGGGAGAGAGACATAGAACACAAGAGGGGGAGAGGCAGAACACGAGAGGGAGACACAGAATCTGAAGCAGACTCCAGGCTCTGGGCTGTCAGCACAGAGCCCGACGCGGGGCTCAAACTCACAAACCACAAGATCATGACCTGAGCCGAAGTTGGATGCTTAACTGACTAAGCCACCCAGGTGCCCCTAAATGACACTTTCTAATTCATTTCTTTTTGTCTTCAGACTAACCCCTGTAACCAAATAGAGGTAGGGCTGTGAAGGCAAGGTCCTGAAAGCCAGGAACTATATGTCTCATTACAAACCCTGGTGGTAGTACATTCTGTGGCCTTGGGCAAGTCACCCAGTCTGTCTGCTCCTTCTTTCCAAAGTGAAAAGGGACTGGGAGAATTCATTAGTCTGGTGGAAAGGCTTGGGCAACTTGGTTCCATCAGTGTAATAATGACCTCTTTCTATTTACAAGACTTTGGCTCCTATCCTCATTTCGCTTTTGATAGTCAAGTGGATTTGCAAGTTAATGGGAGCTCTCAGTGGCAATCTGTAGAGCATTCTAAAAGCCATGGTTTGCAGTATCCCGAGAAAATGTCAGGGACTCTTTAGAGTGTTACTTAAAAGGGCTTTCAACAAAACTTAAGTCAAGACCACTCTGAAAAAGGTTTTTTTGTGCGAACAAAATTATGCTACATTCCTTTTGCAAATTAAGGCAACAAAATTTGTGTTTCTGAATTGTGACCCTGAACTTTATATATGTTTGGTTACCTCAAATGTTTGACTCATACCTAGTGTACTATTTTGCATGTGACACATTTAAATGCTTAACAAATGTTTCTGGCGAGATAGATGGGCGAAAAGATGACTAAATTGTACTTAGGAGAGTCACTTGTCAAGTTTGACCCTTGTTCAGGAATTCTCAAGACTTGGGGTTTAGGATTCTTAGGCTTACTTGATGTCATCTCCCATACTCTTACTTCATCAGATTTCAGGTTTTACTTAGATTGAAGTAAAACCAAAAGCAGATTCACTATGCTTCTTGTAGTTATGGAGGGCACTAAAAGTATGGGTTGTGCAGGGCAAAACCCCTCTGGTATGGACATGATTTATAGCAAAAGAAACTAAGGCTTGGAGATATTGTACATTTCAGTGCGGTCTTATCCCTAGGTAGCCACCGGTGATTTCAGAGCCATTGAACCCTCTGGTCCCAAACTTTAGTCTTCCATCTTGCTTACAATTCTCTAGATGCTCACCGATTCTCTGCCACAGGAGATTCACTGACACAGGAAATCAATGTCATGTATAATATCTTTGCAAGATCAGTTTATCAGATCAGTTTCTGAAAATGTCAGCACCATCAGGTCCAGAGAAGAGACCAGTTAAACCTTAGTGGCCACCAGCTCATAAAGCAGCCCAGACCAGCCACTAGGTCTAGGTATGGTCCAGAGGGTTCCAAGTAGGCTCATAAATACCATCTCCCCATTCCACCATGAGGTCACTTAATACATACTTCTTCCCCAAATACCCAGACACTATTCCTGTGGGGGAGGAGACAGAACTCTGAAAGAATTAAGTATTTTATGTAAGAGAGACTACAAAATTACATAAAGAGACTATTTAAATTATAATACTAATACTAAAATATAATACATGACTAAGTTTATTGTCATGTCTAAAAGCCTTACTACTCAAAGTATGGGCCCCAAATCAACAGCTTTAGCTAGGAGTTCCTTAGAAATGCAAAACTCAGGACCCACTTCAGATATGATGGATCAGAATCTTCATTTTAACCAGATCCCAAGGTGATTCATTCATACGCACATAAAAGTTTGAGGCAAGCTGGTCTGAAGTGCAGAACTCTTCCTTGTCTCTTCCCCATTGTCTGATAAGGGTGATAAGAGCAGCTGTAGCAGAATATGAAACTATATTATATCTATAGATCTGGGTGTAAGAAGATATGTGACCCTGCCATGGTTGAATGAAAACAAGGAGCAAACTGAACAGAACAGTGGGAGCTACCAGCATCCTTCTGAGTCAAAAGAAGCAAGGAAAAGCATGTTGGCAACTGGATGTCCATTCACATGTTGGTTCCTTCTGTTGACAACTTATGTCTTAGGTGCTGGGTTAAGAATTCTGAGTCATACGAAAGGTCAGTGGGAAAGAGTGCCATGCCAAATTAGCCATGAATGCCATGGGTGGAGGATAGGTGAGTACCAGCTTACCTTCCCCTAATTTGCCAGCTCTGGGGTAGGAGGTGTTCTGAGAAAGAACTGGCAAAGAGCCCTTGACTGCATCTCTCAAAAGTTACAACAGCAGAAATTCTAAATGCTTTCTAATTTTTGAAGGAAGTTTGTCATTGGATCAAGTGGCCATATAGCAAGCAAGCCTACCTCATCATAGGAGAGGCCATGAACCTTATTCTCCAGGATGTGTCCTTATTTGGGATTCCACTCATTTGGTTTCATACTCATTAAGATGGGAGTGGCCAAGAGAAAGGGTTTTGCTAAGCAAAATAAGACCACATTATCAAGACCATGCTCACCTTGTTTGTGAAACATTGCTTTCTTAAGTTTTAGATTATATTATAGATTACATTTAGGTTACATTTTAGGTCTCCTATGAATTTTACCGGCAAAGATATTTTTTGTGAAGTCAGAAATACATTTACTTCAAACTATATTGTTTAAAAGAAATTCCATAATTAAAATTTTAAAACTCAAACTTCTCATTTCCTTCCTTTCCTTATGGTATTATGGTAAGAGCACTGGACTGGGACCGAGGAGGTATGGATTCAAACTCTAATCCTCCGACTTACTAGCTATGTCTACAGGAAAGTTAATAAGTCTCCCTAGACCTCAGTTTCATTGGTGACTGGTATATACTAAGCAATAAATAAGGTTTTTGTTTTTTTTTTTTAAGAATTCAATCCTAGCCTCCACTATAAATTGTATTTAGTTTGAGTACATATTTTTAATAGAGCAACTTTCATCTGTGAAATTTTCAGGGCGTCTGGCAGATGCTGGAGGTGGCAGGGAGGAAAAACCTTTGCTGCTAAAATTATGTCTTTTCTGTCTTGAATGGTTTCATATTACAGAGCTTCCTGGAAGCAAGAGACCAGGCCAGAAGACCCCTTGAGGTCCCTGGTACCTTTCAGGTTATACCATTCTCTAAATAAATGTGGTCAGGTTGAAGAATATGAATAGAAGCAAAAGTACAACAGGAGTTTGCTTCTTAGTCTCCCCCTCCCAAGCAGCTAAAAACAAAAGAAAACAAACAAAAAACCAAAAATAGGCTCCTTTAGATGGCCTGGCCTATGCCATGTTCCCAGCCAATCAGGAGGGCGGAGGAGGCTCCCCGATGCATGAAGTGCTGGTCCCAGTGTTCCCAGACAGACTCTACACTTCTTGATTCCAAAGGACACATTCCAACGTCACTCACAAACAGTTGCATTTGCTGGGCATCTTTAGCAGCTACGATGGTCCCACTCTGGACAGTCAGAGAGCACAAAGGTTAGCTGACTGGGCCCTCTCACTTCCAGTGGGCAGGGTGGGAAAGGGGGAGAGGGCTGAGGTCCTCTGGCCGATTCCCAGCTGCCAGCTCTATTTGGAGGCTGAGAACAGGGACAGCAGATGGGAGAGAGATGATCTCCTCCTGCTGCAGGTGATTCATAGGGCATCCGGGCGCATGGCCCACCTCCAACACCAGTGGGAGCAGATTTCACATGGATCCAAGAGCCTCTGCTGGCACATGAGAACCGCATGAGGCTGGGAGGTGGCAGGGAAGTGGGGTGGGGGGTGCCAAATCCCCGCACATCTCCTTGCTTCATTTGCCCTCAGAGGCTTTGGTTCGTTTCTCCATGAGCCTGCTGAGGGCAGCTGCATTAGCAGCCATATTTGCCTTCAAACTGCCCCAGCTGCATTTCCACCGCACTTTCATAGACATCCCACATCTCTGCCTCTTGGGGGTGAGTTCTATATCTCTTCTGCTGATATCCTCACTGACAGGAGTCCCATACTTCCTGGCAGGATGCAATCACTTTCTCTGCACAGCAAAACAGCATTCTGGCCAGATTCTCTGGCACCTTATTGCCTATGCAGTTGTGTGAGGCTTGGGCTCCCTGCCTTGTAGTGTGAGGATTCTCAGACTACAGGGAAACAGAGTAACTCAGTTCTTTGGCTTTTTCCCAGGAGACAGTCTCCAGTGGGGTTTGACCCATTTATTCATCTCCTTTCTCCTTGCCACAAAATGCCTTGGTCAGGATATTTGGCACTGGAAATCCATCATGTGCCAAACAGGAATTGAGGTGCCCCCTTGATTCCGGGATCAAGGAATCCTGATGCTTCCAGCGTGACGGAGGCTGACAGTGGCTTCCTTCTCTTCATTGTCTAAGGGGTTTTCCCCCTTCTGGACATCTTGAAGGCATTATAATCATTCTACCCTTCCCTCTCTTGTACCATCCTTCTCCCACGGAGGGAAACTGAGAGTTCTCTCCTCATGTAATTTCTAGTCACAGACATAACCCTGAGGTCAACACTGGTTTGCCAAAGCTTATGTCTGTGCTGCCTACTATCCTTCCCTAGCTGCCTGGTTGGGCATTACCACAGCGGGAGTCTGGAGTCACTTCCTGGCTCCCAGCATGTGACCCACACATGCCCAGAAGCATGAGGAGCAATGCTACCTTTTAGGAGATTTTCCAGAGCAAATGAGACAGTCCATGGAGTGTTATTTATGTCTCTTCTTCTTCTTTCCTCCTTTTGGAAGCAGCTATCTGGAATGGACAGACAGAATAAAACAGAAGTCAAAGAAATTTCTATGCATCCTTTACCCAGCTATAATTAAGATGGAAGCTCATTTGCCATCCTGAGGATTGGTGTAACCAAGCATATGACAGAGCAAGATTTTGGACCATTTTTATCAGTTTTGGAACTACAGCTCTCCCATGGCCAAATTTCTCTTCATGTTTCAGATTTCAGAGCAAGGACTAACATTTCCTTGCCAGACAGGCCATCCCTTAGCAATCCTGATTCGGCTGACCACTGCTCACTGGAGCCGCATGCAAGGGATAGGGTGGACGCATTCCAGCACACTGGGGTTTGGAACAGCACCTCTCATCCCCAGAGAAGGGATTCTCTGTGGGGGCTGAATTGGCAGTGCTTAAGCTTGCCTTGCGGTCGGCACGTAGGCCATCAGAAATCATCTGGGCGTCAACCTGCCAAGCTGAGGCTGTCCTGGGGTGAGGGGATTTATTGCTAACAGAAGAAAGAAAAGAAGTCATTTTCTTAATTCCGCTTTGCAGGCCACTTTTATGTAAAGAGACTCCACTGTTGCTTCAATCAGTTCAATATCTAATTCATCATGCCTGTGTTCTTCCAGCAGTTCAGGCCTGCCTGCTACCAGGAGCAGGTGCCAAATCAGAGTGTGGAATTTTCCCAGCAGGCCTTAGGGTGTGTTGCTGCCAAGGCAGCTGTGGTAGGGTTGAGGAATAATGAGTGAACCACAAATCCAGAAAAGGAAGAGGAGGCTGCCTTTTTGGCTTGGGCTGACTCAGGTACAGGCTGTCCCTTGAGGAAAGATGTGGGCTGTGAAGACCCCTCCAGTGCCAAGGCTGGACAAGGCCAGGGCAGGCAAGAATGGACCCCACAGAGCAGCTTCCCAGAACTAGGTTAATCAGACCAGGTGAGGACAGCTCAGAGTGGCTGCCTGCTAAGGCCACAGCAGGCTCTGCCCAGTAGGAGTAGCAAAAAGCAGTTGGTTGCTGGGAAAGTCCTAGAGTCCTATGTTCAGTGAGCAACAGAGCACCGACTGAGCATCTGAAGTGTGGTCTGGAGCTAAGTGTGTGCCAGGGAGGAAGCAGAGCTGTGTGCCACATAGGGCATTCAAAATAGCAGGAACAAAGCCAGTGATAGCCAAAGAATTGAGGTCAAAAGTCCAAGCCAAATGAGTAGCAAAAGAGAAGCAAGTTCTTTGGAGTCAATCAATGGCAAATACATATTGACATCACTTGATAGAGTATGTTTTTTCTCATGTCTCATGGCCAACATGGCACATAGTACACCTAGACAGACACAAGACTTGTCATCACAGCTGTTAGTCCGCCTTTACCTGTCCTGGACTCCACTATCTTGGCTGCAATTCTGAGACCACATTCAAGGTCTTTGGGAATGACTGCCATGGTGTGATGTCTGCCACGGGAACAGGAAAGGAAACAAGGTACACTGGCCTTGGCCATGGTTTTGTTCTTCCTTCGTTTGAGGGTTTCTTTAACTTCACAAAGACAACAAAATATTTTGTTGAGAATGACTGAGCCCGTAATAGGACATGAGAACCATAGTTTTGCATTTTACTCTACATTAATGTAAACAAATCACCTAAATCAAACTAAGGACATGGGGTGAGATTTGATATGAAAGTCCAGGACTTCATCATTAAACAAATGAACACTGTCCCTCCGTGTACCTGCGTTTTCTACCCTTATCGAATTTTGATTCATCCACTTCTATTGCTTCTGTTCCATGTACATACTCTTTTGATAGGATTAAGATTTTTCTGGTTTGAATTCTGAACTGAAAGTTTCACTGGGCTGAGACATAGATACCATGAGACTCCCTTTATTCCAATATTAAACATCCCCCTGGTAGAAAAATCTTGAGATTTTCCTTTCTAAAAACAACTGAATAGGTATTGAAGGGTTGTTTTAACCAATGTCCTTTAAGGAGGTGGAACAAAGCTATTTCCTTCTACTTTTTAAAGGGACATAGCTCTGAATGTCTAATATTTGTATGGGGTTTAAAACCTCAGAGTTTGGAATGGTCATCAGGTAGGAAGATGAGTAAACAAACATTGAGTGGTCAGGTGTCAGGTATTGCACTAGTGCTTTCCTGAGGGTGTGTCATTAAATCCTCAGAACAATCCAGAAAGGAGTCTTCACTTATGTCTTTATGTATGAGTATGGGAAAGTTCAGGGAGTTTGAATGTTACAGACTCAACTGATTGAATGGCATTTGAACCGAGTTCTGATTCTAAACCCCATGATGCTGTTGGATTCTATTCTCCTGGTGGTGGCTGTTTTGAACCACTTGTTTCTTTAAGCACTTTATGCTATAGCCTTGTGGCCTAAAACATTAATTGCATTAATAATTACATAAACAAACTAATACAAAATGAGCTGATTAATCAATTTGGAAAAGACCTTGATGTTCTTATTTCCTAGTAGTTATTGTTTAATATTGTGTCTATAACTTAAATGTGGGTGATATTCCAACAAAATTTTTAATTCACAGGCAGGTTATTCTGAAAAGTTTATGGTATGCAATAAAAGGCAAAAAAGTACAACATGAGGTGACCTCATTAATTCCTCCATTTCCATTTGGAGATTTTTAAAGTTTCCCAGATAGTCCATGGGCATCATAATTCCCGCTTAGGAACTAGATTCATTTTTCTCTATCATCTTTTTTTCCATCACCTGCTCATTCTCCTTCATGTGGGGTATGCAGATCTCCTGACTCTGGGATTTCAACTCAATAGAGAACTATATTTTAAAGCACGAATAGTGCTGGTATATCTTTTGGAAAGATCTCTGAGGTATATAGGAATATGGCGGCAAAGAAATTATTGGCCTATGTCAGAACTGATTATAAACAGATTCTCAAAGTCCAGATCTGTTCACAGGAAATCTGGCTATTGCAGAGAAAATAGGCAGCATTTGAGTCTCAAAACAGAGAAAACCAGAGGCTCTTAGGAAAGAGTCTATAGAGAATACAAACCCTTGAACAACAACAAAAAATTACTTGGGTGCACAGGTGCTGTTTTTATCACTCAATTCTGCTGAGAGTATAGATTTCAGATGGAAGAAAAAGGGCTAAGAGATCAATGACTGCCTATCCAGACCGTGATGATGAACTGGATTTGGATTTGGGGCCCATTCGCTTAAGATGCTAGAATACTAGGTTCTTGGCCATGAGTGGTTCACATTTCACATGCACAAAAGGAGTGTCTGCCTAGAGGCTAGACTGGCAGAACCAGAGGCTTTTAAGTCAGTATAGTGGAGGAGGAAGAAAAATAGTCCCAAACATGTGAAAACAGTTACCGTGGAAGGTAGCAGGTAGAAACATGTAAAGAAACAATAGAGTGGGAAAGAGCATAATGAGTCACAAGTGTGATGGGGAGAAGGCTTCAATATCAGTGCACACAGACCACGGGGAATTCACAGTGGAGCTGGAGATGATGATGCAGATATCAGTCCTCTGTCACTAGGGCTTGAGGAAACTTTAGGGCAAATGCACACCATAGCTGTGGAATAAAGCAAGAGGCCAGGAGGAAGAGAGAAAGGAATAGGTTGTAAATTTGATCCCAGAGTGGTTTGTAGTGACTGGGTTCAAGAAGTAGGCTGTGGTCTTCTCTAGGTTGCTAAGCATTATTGAAACTGGTGAATGTATTTGCTTGGGAGGTGGTGAGTGAAGGATGGTTTCTTAGAAGGCCTAAACCTGGGCCATAAATACATCATTGGGCTTAATTTTATACATGTAAATAAAATTGGGTAGAATGGGACTCAAGAATCAGGTAATGTTTCTTACTGAGTCATTGCTTATTCATCAAATATGAATTGGGTGCCTACTTTATTAGGGTGCTGAGGATAGAGCACTGAATGAGAGAGACAAGAGCCTTTAAATGATGCAGCTCACTAACAAATGGGAGGGTGAGAGGCAAAACATAAACAGGCTAGCAATTAAATAAGAACATTTCATATAGTGATTTTTACTATGATGAAAAGGTAATAAAGATTGAGAACTGGCAGTGGAGATGTAGTGAGATGAACAGTTAACTTTGGATTGGAGGTAGTGAGAATGGGCACTCTGAGGGTACATCATTTGAATAAAGTGCCGAGAGATGGACCCACAATGTAAAGGAATGGGGACAGAGTGATCCAAGTAGAGGGAACCACATCGGCAATGGCCGCAAGGGAGGAGTCCACCTGAAAAGTTTCAAACCAAAAATAAGCTAGAAAAGCTGGAGGATAATAAGGGGGGTGGGGAGTGGGAAGAAGTGAGGTTGGAAAGGTAGACAGGGCCTGATCATGTAGATATTTGAGAGCAATGATGAGGAATTTTGATTTCTTTTTAAGTGCAAAAGGAAGCCTTCAGACCCCAACAAGACTATCAGTGGATTTCTCAGCAGAAAGTTTTCATGCCAGAAGAGAATGGGATGATATATTCACAAGACTGAAAAAAATCCTGTCAACCAAAAATACTATACGCAGCAAAGCTGTCCTTAAAAAATGAAGGGAAGATAAAGGCTTTCCGAAACACACAAACGCTGAGGGAGTTCATCACCACTAGACCTTTAGAAAAAAATGTTTAAGGGTGTTTTTCAAGCTGAAAGAATGCTAATTAACAGCACAAAAACATATGAATGTGTAAAGCTCACCAGTAAAAGTAAGTATAAAGTCAAAGCCAGATTCTCTAATGTTGTAATGGTGATGTGTAAATCGCTTACAATTCTAGCTTAAAAGTTAAAAACAAATACGGCTTGTTTGTTTTTAAAACAAACAAACAAACAAAAAATAGCCATAGCTATAATAATTTGTTAGTGGATACACAATATAAAAAAGATGTAAACTGTAACATCAGTAACCTAAAATGTGAGGAAGAGGGAGAAGTAAAAGTATAGTTTTTCTGTATGCTGTCAAAGTTAAGTTGTTAGCTTAAAATAAGATGCTATAACTATAAGATTTTTATCTAAGCCTCATGGTAACCCAAAGGAACAATCTGTAGTAGACACGAAAAAAGGTTATATTGAAACATACAACCACAGAAAAATTATCAAATCACAAAAGAAGACAGCAAGAGGGGAAGAAATTAATAACAGAAATACAAAATAGTCATAAAACAATTGATAAAATGGTAATAGTAAGTCTTTACCTATCAATAATTACTTTAAATGTAATTGGAATAAATTCCTTAATCAAAAGACATACAGTGGCTGAATGGATCAAAAAAAACAAGATCCAATAATATACTGCTTACACTTTAGCTTTAAGGGCACACATAGGCTGAAAGTGAAGAGATGGAAAAAGATATTCCAAGCAAATGGTAACCAGAAGAAAACAGAGGTAGCTATACTTATTCATGTAAAGTTAGATTTTCAAAGACAACTGAGACTTGTTTTGTGACCTAACATATGATCTATTCTAGAAAATGTTCTGTGTGCTTGGGAAGAACATGTGTTCTGCTGTTATTGGATAGAATTTTCTGTATATATGTTTAGTATATTTGGTTTTTAGTGTTGTCCAAACCCAATGATTCCTATTGATTCTCTGTCTGAATCATCTATCCATTATTGACAGTGGGGTATTAAAGTCCCCAGCTATCACTGTATGCTTATTTATTCTTTCAATTCTATTAATATTTGTTTTACATATTTAGGCGCTTCAATGCTGGATGCATACATTTTTTAAATTATATCTTCTTGATGAATTGCCTCCTTAATCATGAGACAAAGATCATTATATAACAGAGGATCAAGTCTCAGCATATTCAAGAAGATAACATGGATAGACTTATGGGAGTTGAACATGAAATGTAAAAATCTTTGTTTAACATATTATCTACATATCAAATAGCATCAACCACAAAATACTAAAATATTAATCAGAATGACTTAGCCAGTTGACATCAGCAAACCTCTGTCATCAACCACTTGAGTGCTGACACAATGAGATTATGAATGCGATACAATGGTAGCATGATTGGAGGATATTCATGGGCTCAACAGCATGGTCTTGTACTCACCAAGCCTGCTCTAGATACTCCCTCTGCCTAATGTCCAATCTGCCATCAATAGAACCAATGCTGGTAAGATACAATCCCTTGAGATCAACAAGCCACTTGAGGGCAAGTTGATTACATTGGACCCTTCCACCTAGAAAGGACAGTGGCACATATTATGGGTATGAAATTTGTCTGTCCTAGGGCTTCAACCTGTACTGCTATCCAAAGGCTCATAGAACATTTGAGCCATTGACTTGGGATCTTGCATAACAATACATTGGACCAAAGAAGTCACTTTACAGCAGTGGTTCTCAAAGTGTGGTCCCTGGATCAGTACCTTCATCATTACTTGGGAACTTATTAGAGATGCAACTGAGCTAAGGCCCAGAAATCTATGTTTTAATATGCCTTCCAATAAATCTAATGTACATGAATATTTGAGAACCAATTCTTTATAACAAAAAAAAAGATGTGGCATTGGACATATGGCCATAATATCTACTGGTCTTATCACATACTGTGTTACCAAGAAGATACTACCCTGACAGAGTGACAAAAGGGTCTTTTGAAAGTACAGTGCCTGTTTGGAGATAGTACCTTGTATAGATATCATCCTCTAGGGTATATTATATATCTCAGTCTTTCTTAATCAGAATTCCATGAGAGATTTAGACCATACCAAAAATTGTCTATTTTTTCAATTTTCCCAAAGATAGTCCATAGCTAATACTATTTTAGACTCTTAGGAAGAAAGTTAATTCATTTAATATAATGGATATACTGGGGCATTAGAGCTTAATTATCATGGAAAATGCTTGCTAAGAAGAGCTTCCATAAATCAATGACCATTGTAATGTGTTGTGCCTCCAATAGGAAAAATAAATGGGTCTAGGAAACAAGGGGAGAAAGGGAAATAAGAGTGGTAATTCTTATCATCCCTCCCAGTGACCCTTCTGGGAAATTTAGTCTTCTTGTTCTCATAACTCTGGGCTCTGTGAGTCTAGAAATCCTAGTTCCCAGAAGATGTGTCCCAGCACAAAGAAGTAAACCGAGAAAGAATAAAACATATTATCTAGAAAAGAGTGGATTCAACTTAGGAGAAGAGTAGAGAGAAGACTTAGGATACTCACTACACGACCTAAATTGAGAGCAACATTTACACTTTGGAACAGCAGTATAGGGGGCTTGGGAGACAGGTATCCAAATTCAATAAGGCAGATATTATGGATGGTTATGTGATGGAGCATCCAGAAAAAAATTAAGAATATGCATATGGAAATTATGCAAGTGAAAATTTTTAAGAAAGAAAAAATTATGGTAAGAGTAGTATATATATATGCATATATATATATATATATGCATATATATATATATATATATATATATATATACAGTTGACCCTTGAACAATCCAGGGGGTGGGACCCCTAACACTCCATGCAGTCGAAAATCCACATACAACTTTTGACTACCCCAGAACTTAACTACTAATAGCTTACTGTTGACTAGAAGCCTTAATGATAATGTAAACAATTGGTTAACACATATTATCTCTGTTGTATGTATTATAACTGTATTCTTACAATAAAGTAAGCTAGAGAAAAAATGTTATTTAATAAAATCATAAGGAGGAGAAAATATATTTACAGTAGTGTACTGTATTTATTGAAAAAAGTCCATGTGTGAGTGGACTCATGCAATTCAAAGCCATATTGTTCAAGGGTCAACTGTATGTGTGTGTGTGTGTGTGTGTGTGTGTGTGTGTGTGCGCGTGTGTACATATGAATATATAGCTATACATATATGTATGCTTCCTGTCCCTGTAACTCTGGTCCCCAAATATTGGTACAGTAAGTTAAATTTACCAATGGTATGTATCTACCATATGTGTGGGGATACATATATTTATGAATAATAACTCAGGTAGAAAGAAGTATTATGAAGGGAAAAAGAGAGTTGGTGATGGAGGGTGCCCTCCTAGCTCAGGTGTTTAGGGAAGGCTTGAACAAAAACATGAATAAAATGAAGGAGTAAATCATGAAGTTAAGAAGTTAAGAAGGTGGAGTGCAAGAGAGCCCCCAAGGCAGAGCAACAACAAACACAAAGGAACAGAAGGAGCATTAGTATCTAGAAGGTCAGCAGGAAAGGGAAGGAGTTGTTGAGTATTGAAGGAGTGAGGACTTATATGAAAACATCAGCTAGGAGAGTGGCAAATCAACTACTAGAGAAATAAATAGGTAGTACCAAGCAGTGCTATGAGCTCATTTGAGGTCTTTGGTCTTAAATTTAAAGGAAAGTATTTAAATTTAAAGTGAGACTACTCAATATGGTTCTGTGATTTTTTTCCCAGCAATATTATAAGATGGAAGGAGGTAGGCACAGTATAGGATGTAATCAGGACCAGAGTTTAACCAAGTAAATACAATGGGGAAAAAAAGAGCAAGATATTTAAGATGCTTGTGAGTTTTTCTAATGATGACATTTAAGCTGACTCTGCAGGGAAGTGGGCACATGAGGGAGGATAATGGAGAATGAAAATTTTCTAGGTTCAAAAGATTTAAAAAGATCTAGCCCTGGGGCACCTGGGTGGCTCAGTCAGTTAAGCATTGGACTTTGGCACAGGTCATGATCTCACAGTCCATGAGTTCAAGCCCCACATCAGGCCCTGTGCTGACAGCTAAGAGCCTGCTTTGGATTCTGTGTGTGTGTGTGTGTGTGTGTGTGTGTGTGTGTAAATATATGAATATCTAGCCCTGTAGGAGGGGATACAGTTTACCTGTATGCCTGTGTAGAAATGTATACATTTGAGGATGAGAACACCAGTAGGCATATGGGTAGTTTTAAGGAGACCACATTTGGGGCCAGATGGCAGAGAGGATACTTTCCTGACCCAGATCGCAACACAGCTCAGAAACCTTCTTCAGCCAGGAGGGCATCTGCAAGGGGTCTCATTTGGCTCAAAGTGGAGCATCTGACAAATTTTTGCCTTACTTTGCTGACAGAATTATCAATCACTAAGTGGAGGAAGAGACAGAGGGAGCTTATACTTTAATAAGGAAGAATGTCTTGGTGAAAGTGAAGTTGATGGGAATTTTGAGAGAAAATGGTCTAATTCCCTTAACTACTCTAGATTAGCCTAATTCTCCTGGTTCATGAGATCAGTGAATCCACTAGTGGTAAATTTTGTGGAATTGTGAAAAAATGAAATACTATTGGAAATAGGTAAATGTTCTGACTTCAAGAAAGAAGCTACTGGGGCACCTGGGTGGCTCAGTTGGCTGAGTGTCTGACTTGATTTTGGCTCAGGTCATGATCCCAGGGTTGTGGGATCGAACCCTGTGTCAAACCCCATGGCAGGCTCTGCACTGTGCATGGAGCCTGCTTGAGATTCTCTTTCTGTCCCTCTGTTCCTCTCCCCTGCTCATGCTCTCTGTCTCAAATTAAAAAAAAAAAGAGCGTAAAAAAAGAAAGAAGTTACCTTCTTTCTCTTCCAAAATAGCCTAAGGACTACTAAAGAAAAAGATAATCAGATAGAAAAATAAAAAATTGCTTACCTTACTTGAAGGATGAAGATTAGTCAATCAGAAGATGTTATTGGTGGCAGTTGACAGAAAGCAGGGGTGAAGGGTTAACAAAAAGAAGCTATCTCAATCCCAAATGGATGCCAAAGGTTGGTATGGTGAGCTAAATCTACCAATGGCAATTACTAGAAAAAAGTAACTTTTTTTTATTGTATACTTACATGGATTAACATTTATATACCTTATTTCTAATCCTTAAAACAACTCTGTAAGTTCAATTTTTATACTTACCTTATGGTTGAAGAAACTGAGGTTAGACAAAATAATTGACTCTCTTGAAGGATATGATGGAGCCAAGATTCAAACTAGGTCAGTCTCTCTAAATATCACTCTACAATGTCACTTATATCTGAAAAACAATTGTTGATGTAAAGTGTATGTAAGAGAACTTTGTAGTGAAAAAGACAGTGGTTTTAGTTGGCAGTAAGCTCATTTAGAACCAAAAGCATGGTTGGGTCATTACTAAAACTAACATTACCTTAGTTTGCATCAACATGGGGTCAGAATCTTGAACGGTCACCATGTGTCCCAGCCACATCCAGCTGTGAGCACCATGCTTAAAAAGAGATACAGGGGTGCCTGGACAGCTCAGTCAAACACCCTACTTCTGCTTAGGTTATGATCTCACTGTTCGGTTCACGAGTTTGAGGCCCACATCCGGTGAGCTTGAGCCCCACTTTCGCTCCACACTGACAGTGCAGAGCCTGTGTGGGATTCTCTTTCTCTCTCTCTCTCTCTGCCTCTCCCTCACTTGGGCTCTCTCTCTCTCAATAAAAGAAAGAAAGAGAGAGAGAAAGAATGAACCAAAGAAAGAAGGAAAGAAAGAAGAGAGATATAAACAAACCAGATGATATTTGTAAGAAATAATGGAAATTCAAAATCATGTTGAAGGAACTAGGCATTTGGAGAAAGGAATGTCTACGTAGAATATGATATCTTTTCTAAAATATTTGACAGGCTTTTTGTGGAAGAAAAAAATATGATTATTCTGTATGAAAACCAAATGATAGACAAAAACTGATAAAAACCAAAGATCCAAATAAAATAGGGACTACCTGACTAATTAATTAAAAGCATTAAATTTGTCATCCTGGTATATCTTCCAACTACTGGTATATTATGGAGGCATCTCAGGCCTCAGATAGGTGATTGTGTTACACGATTCTTCTATTTTCTCCCAACTCTAACATTCTATGATTCTATGCCTTCTCATTTTTAAAAGACCAAGTTTCTTTACATACACAACTGTATAGTTTTGTAATGCATAAATTCTACTGTGTCATACCTGATTTATTTAGTAAGTAAAGTCCGATACTTTTCTTTTTTTTAAATTGGATTTCCTCTCTTAGTCTCCTCAATCCACTGATTTCAGCAGCTCCACACCTCTATGGGTTCAAATCCTAGCTTTGCCACTTACTAATTGCATTCTTGAACAATTACTTAACTTTTCTATAATAATACCTAGTTCACAGGATTATTATGAGGATCAGTAAGTTAACACATGTGAAGCACTTAAAACCGTACCTTGCGTTTAGTAAGCAGGAGATAAATCTGAGGCATTGTATTCCCCATGTAAATCCCTCCATGTCAACGGGCAGAGTACTAATCGACTATAATGGCTACATAATATTCTGTAATTTATTCACTCCTTCTTTCTTTGATGAGTATTCTCTTTTTTTTCCAGCTTCCTCCCTCATACAAGTAGAATTGCAATATATAAGTGTACTTATATCTTTTGTATTGCTGTTTCTATGTCTATCCACAGGAGTGGAGTGAAGTGGATTGTTGGATTGAAGGCTAGATGTATTTTTAATTTTAAGAGATGTTGCCATTTTGCCCTCACCAATAAGGCTGTAAATCTTCATATTTCCTCGAGTAAGGTATAAAAGTCCACTTCTCTCTACATTCCCACCAGCAATAAGTAGTACAGCTCTTTCTAACTTTTGCCAGAGTAACAGGTATCAGTAAAGTGATATTTTATTGTTTCTTTAATTTGTGGTCCCATAATTTTAAGGAATTTGAACACTTTTTTCATGTTGGTTAGCCATTAACTCATTTTTCAATTGGGTTGTTCATATTGTTCTGGTCAACTTCTAAGCACTCTTTGCATACCATATATATTAACTACTTGTGTGACTTCCCTTAAAACAATCTTGGTTCAGACCATGAGCACAGCCATATTTGGCCTGCTTCTGTCATTTCCTATCCTAACCTTTCCTCCATTCTTGTCTCCCGAGTACCTTGGATGGAGATTAGCCTATGAGGAAGTAAAGTATCCAATAAGAACATAGTGGGGTTCCAATGCAGAAAGGCCTGCTACCCTAGAGTTTATGAGAGAAGAAACAAAGACTAGGCAATGGGGTGAGCAGGATGAGAGACTAATCTGCAGAAGCCAAAGACACAGGATCCAAGTCAGGATCCCAGAGACATGAGTGTGGAGCCAGAGAGATGAGATCAAAGTGGAGGTAGGTCAGGGGGAAAGGGCAGTGGTGTGGGCCATTTGCTTAAAATACCCACTAATGTTTGAAACTTGTTGTTATAGCCCAGCAGGAGTATAATGCGTGCTGGATGGACCTGACTTCAAATGCTCAGGCAGGAACAGATAATTTGCTTGTTCAAAACTCTTTATTGAAGCCTTAGTGCCTAAATAGCAGAGTCCCAGGTACTTGAACTTGCTCTTCAAGGTCTTCTAAAATATGATCTGACCTTTCCTTCCTCACTTTGCACTCTCTATTCCTTTATTGTTCCTCAAATTCCTTTCATCTTCTGGTTTTTGTCTGGAATGCCTTTCTCCTGCCTCTCCTTCTGTACAATTTCTATTCATTTTTAAAGCCTCTGTTTCTCTGAATGCTGTCCTGACCACTCTAGCCTGATGTGAACTCTCCCCATTCTGGACTCTCACAGTCATTATTATCTGCCCACGTATTTGGCAATTGGTCATTGTCTCCTTGAGATTCTTTTGGAAACAAATCCCCCACCAAGCCAACTTAAGCAGTAAGAAATTTATCATCTCATGTAGCAGGAAAGTCTGAGTTAGGACAGACTCCAAGGTTGATTTAGGGACTTAAATGCATCATTGGTGACCCAAGTTTTCTCCACTCTGCCATCCCATATCTGGTTTCTTCATGGCCATAAGATGGCTGCCAAAAGTATCTAGGGCCACCTTCTTCTAGCAGCATACAGTGGGAACCCTCTCCCTGAGCAGTGGCTATTGTTTCTGTCAGTTGGCTTGAGCCAGCATTGGTCACGTGCCTACTGCTGAACCAGTAGCAGTTGTACATGGAATGTCACGCGTTACTAGTCCTTACTCATTAGGACTGTCACTTGGTCTGGGGAGAGATCCATCTTCTCTATCCCCTGGGAGGAGTGGATACTTGAGTAAATTTGGACTCCTGGTAGGAATCAAGAAGAGGAAAGATAAATGCTGCATAGTCATTTATGGTGTTTATTATCTTGAACTGCTATTTGTACCTTGTATTGTCACCTTTTCACACTTTTTATACCTTTTGCCCCCGATGTAGATTGCAAACACTTTAGGATAAAACCTATATCTTAAATTTTGTAACCCCCAAATGTGTCAGTAAATATTTATTGTAGATGTAGATGTGTCTGTAAATATTTACTGATTGGATTTGACTTCTCTGAGATTCACCTACATTCTCTTTCTAATGCTATAGAGGATGCTACTGAGGTTTCCAAGCTTCTGACCGTAAACACAAAAATATAAGACTTTGGAGACCTTAAGCCCAGAAAGCTAGAGGTCAGTTTGGCATCATGTTGTGCTCCTTCCCTACCTCTGCCCCAGGAACTACCTGGATATTAGCATCAAACCCTGATCAAGAAAGTGAGCCCAAAGAGACTGAAAATTATATAGGGCGATAGATCTTTTCAGCCTTGATACTTGCATTTGAATACATTTCACTGCTGATGACTACATTTGCCTTAGCTACAAAGCATGCATTTTATTGTATTCTCAGGAAGGACAGTGATCACAAAAATTGATATTTAAGATATTTCATTCATTCATTCATTTAACAAACATGTTTTTGAATACTTATTACTGATCTCTGTATTAGGTACAGAAAATAAAAATTTGGATAAGAAATTCTTCCTGCGCTCAAGTTGTTCATTAGCAGATATGCTATCACTTCTTCAAATTTGGTAGAAGTTATTTCTGTATAGTCAATGGATTTAGCCCTCAAATCATCACCTGGAGTGGCTGATCTAGGGCTAAGTGTTTTGCTATGGACACTGCTGAGGAAGAACTGTAGTTTCACACCCTATTCAATGTGTAGCCTAAGGTGATTCACTTAGATCGGCTTCTACATCACTAAAATGAAATTATTACTACTAGCTTACTTCTAGTACAACTATAAAACCCATTACCCATGTATGAGGCATAATTCTGACAGCCTAAGCTGGAGAATATCATTAGCTAAAGTATAGTAAGATTGGGTGAGGTGGTTGTTAGGAGGTTTCTGAATGAGTCAGACCTCTAGTGCTAAATTTATTAATGAGTCATTTTCCTTGCCTAGCAGACACTGTGGCAGAAAGTGAAAGAAGAAGCCATTCAATGTGTGTTTTTAAAAATATGTATTCTGACCTTCAGTCTACCAAAGTAGATTTCAACATATTTTAGCATTTTAGACAATAACTTGTCACTGAAACATCCTCCTGGTTCCTCTCAATTTGGAAAAAGCAAGTGAGGTGTATCCTCCAGAAATGGAGAAATTAGTTTTCATTTCTTCCCAGGGGTTTCAGATGATAAATTTCTAGTGGCCAGATATGGCATCTATCACCTTGTTCAGTACAAAACCTAAAATTCAAACTTGATTATTCCAGCCTTTACTAAAAGCTTCTTAATGACAATGATTATGGCAACTTACTGACCTTACATCCTCTTGCCTTTTATGGCTTTACTGGCCTTCATCTCCAGGCCATACCAGGTTCCACCCACATAGCTATATCCTGGTTCTCTTTGTACATTTCCCAACTGAGTTCTCAAATTAGTCCTTTCATTGTTTATATTGCAACCTCGTCATCTATTATTTCTTACATTCACTCATAAGAACTAAAAGTCCTCTTCTACTATTATTTTAGCTTCAATTACTTATCATTCTTTCTACCACAACAGCACATGGGAGACCTTCTAACTTCTCTTGATGCTTCATTCAGTTTGGGCTACATGGTCAGCTATTATAATATTGCCCCCCTCATCTTAGTCTCCTCTATCCATTTGGCATTTTGCTGTGTCCATCATGCTAACCCCAAGCCCTTGTCTTCACCCACTACGTTCTTTGGACCTACCCTTAACAATCCGAAACTTTGGAATCAAGACTCAAAATCTTATAGGGTTTGTCTTCTTCAAATTTGAACTTTCAACTGATCTACAAAAATCAATTAAATTGAAAAGAGGAAATCAATAGAGAAAAAACAATGAAACCAAAAGACGGTTCTTAGAAAAGACTGATAAAATCAATACCTCCCTAGACAGGCTAACTGAGAAAAAAGAGAGGACATAAATTAATAATATCAGAAATGAAAAAGCATCCATCATAAAGGAATGATATAAACAATTCTATAGACACAAATTTGATAACCTAAATGAAATGGACCAATTCCTTGAAAGGCACAACCTGTCAAAATGCACACAAGCAGAAATAGAAAATCTGAATAGGACTATATCAAATAAATGGAATCAATAGTTAAAAACTTTTCAAAACAGAAAGTGCCAGGTCCAGATGAATTCACTGGTAAATTCTACCAAAAATTTAAAGAGATAAAAACAAAAGGAGGATTTCCTAACTCATTCTATGAGGTCAGCATTACTCTAATACCAAATCAGAGAAACATTATAAGAAAAGAAAACTACAAACCATTATCTCTCAAAAACACAGATGCAAAAATCTTCAAGAAAATATCTGCATATTAAATCCAACAATGTGTAAAAAGAAAATAATTAAACAAACTATGAGAAAATAGGATTTATCCCAGATATACGAAGCTTGTTCAATATTTGAAAATCAATTAATGTTATTCTTCATATCAACAAGCTGAAAAAGACAAGTCACAGGATCATATAGACATAGAAAAAGCGTTTGACAAAATCCAACACCTATTCATGATAAAAACTCTCAGTAAACTAGGAATAGAGGGGGAACTTCCTCAACCTGATAAAAATAACTACAAAAAACCTACAGCTAATATCATCTTTAATGGTAAGAAACTTGAAGCTTCTCCTTAAGTTCAGAAATAAGACAAAAATGTCCACTCTCACTACTTGCCAACATTGTCCTGGAAATCCTAGCTAATGCAATAAGAGAAGAAAAGGAAATAAAAGTATGCAAGTTGGGAAAGAAGAAATAAAACTGTCTTTGTTCAGAGATTACATGATTGTCTACATAGAAAATCTAAAAGAATTGACAAAAAAGAAAGGAAAGGAAAGGAAAGGAAAGGAAAGGAAAGGAAAGAAAAGAAAAGAAAAGAAAAGAAAAGAAAAGAAAAGAAAAGAAAAGAAAAGAAAAAAGAAAGCTCCTAGAACTAAGAAACAATTACAGCAAGGTTGCAGGATACAAGGTTGATATACAAAGATCCTTTGCTTTCCTATGTACTTGCAATAAACAAATGGATTTTGAAATTAGAAACACAATATCATTGTATGTATATACCACGTCTTCTTTATCTATACATTAGTCAATGGACATTTGTGCACTTTCCATAATTTGGCTATTGTCGATAATGCTGCTATAAACATTGGGGTGCATATATCACTTTGAATCAGTACTTTTGTATCCTTTTGGTAAATACCTAGTAGTGCAATTTGTGGGCCATAGGGTAGTTCTATTTTTAACTTTGTGAGGAACCTCCATACTGTTTTTCAGAGTGGCTGCACCAGTTTGCATTCCCACCAACAGTATAAGAGGGTTCCCTTTTCTCTGCATCCTCATCAACATCTGTTATTTCCTGTGTTAATTTTAGCCATTCTGAGAGGTGTGAGGTGATATCTCATTGTAAGTTTGATTTGTATTTCCTTGATGATAACTAATGTTGAGCATCTTTTCATGTGTCTGTTAGCCATCTCAATATCTTTGGAAAAACGTCTATTCAAATACATAATGGAATACTACCCATAAAAAAGAATGAAATCTTGCTATTTGCAATGATGGGGATGGAGCTAGAGTATTAATGCGAAACAAAATAAGTCAGTCAGAGAAAGACAAATACCATATGATTTTACTCATACATGGAATTCAAGAAACAAAACAGGTGAATATAGGGGGGGTATAAGAGAGAGGTAAACCAGAAAACAGACTCTTAACTATAGAGAAAAAACTGAAGGTCACTAGAGGGGAGGTGGGTGGGAGCATGGGTTAAATGGAGGATGGGTATTGAGGAGGGCACTTGTTGTAATGAGCCCTGGGTGTTGTATGTAAGTGAAGAATCACTAAATTTACACCTGAAACTAATATTACACTTAGGTTAACTAACTGGAATTTAAATAAAGACCTGAAGTAAAAAAAACAAACAATATAATTCATATTAGCACTCCCCCAAATTAAATACTTAAGTATCTCTAACAAAATATGTATAAACCTATATGAGGAAAACTATAAAACTCTGATAAAAGATATCAAAGAAGAACTAAAAAATAAAGAGAGATTTCATGTTCATGGATAGGAAAACTTAAAACAGGTAAAATATCAGTTCATCTCAACTGGATTTATGGATTGAATGCACTACCAATTAAAATCCAGCAAATTATTCTGTGCTATTGACAAACTTATTCTACAGTATATATGGAGAGGCAAAAGACCCAGGATAGCCAACACAATATTGAAGTACAAAGTTTGAAGAATGACACTACTTAACTTTAGGACGTGCTGTAAAGCTATAGTAATCAAGACAGTGTGGTGATTGCAAATGAATAGACAAATGGATCAATGGAATAGAATAAATAGCCGTTTTGAAAAAGGCATGTGATGATTGATTTTATGTTTCAACTTGACTGGCCACAGTATTCCAAGATTATACATTTCTGGGTGAGTCTGTGAAGGTGCTTCTTCACGGGCTCAACGTTTGAATTGGTCGACATGTAAAGTAGGTTGTCTGTGTGTAAGCATTATCCAATCCACTGAAGGCCTGAATAGAATGAAAGTTGCAGGAAGGAGGAATTCTCCCCTTTTTGCTTCTGCTTGTTGAGCTGGGATATCTCATCTCGTATTCTCTGACCCTTTGACTGGGATGTAAGCTATCAATTCCACTGGTTCTCAGGTCTCTGGACTCAGACTGAATTACATCACCAGTTTTCTTGGATCATCAGCTTGCAGATGGCAAACTGTGGGACTTCTTAGCCTCCATAATCATGTGAGACAATTTCTCATAATCAATCATCTATATCTGTATCTATATCTATCTATATATAATCTATACTCTCCTGGCTCTGTTTCTCTGGAGAAACCTGACTACTACAAGCAAACCTATGGAAATAGTAAAAAGATTAGTGGTTGCCAGGGGTAGGGATAGAGAGGGGATGAATACACAGAACACAGAGATTTTTTTAAGGAAGTGAAACTACTCTGTATGTTGCTATAATGGTTGATTGATGTCATTAAAAATTTGTCCAAACCCATAGAATGTACATCACCAAGAGTGAACCCTAAGGCAAACTATGGAATTTGGGTGATCATGATGTGTCACCGTAGGTTCATTGTAACAAATGTAACACCGTGGTTGGGGATGTTGATAACAGAGGTGCCTACGTATCTGTGGGAATAGGGGGTATCTGGAAATTCTCTGTACCTTCTCTCAAATTTTCCATGAATCTGAAACTGCTCTCATGAATAAAAATTAGACAAATGTTCATATTTAAGGATGTTCATCAGTGTTATTTTTAATAACGAAAAACTGGAAACTATCTTAATACCAAGCAATAAAGGATTGGTGCATTAAAATGGAGGGCTTTGGTATGATGAATACATTAGCATTTATTACTAGGCTTCCTGTTTCTGGCCCTAACCTACCCTCCAGGCCTTTTTAAAATCTCTCTGACCCTAAGATTTCTGTGAGTCCCCAAAGTTCTTTCACAGGAACTGGGGTCAGTCTATTGGATACAACCGCATGTGGGTTTTGCCCAGTTCTTTTTCTTGCCCCTCCCCCATTTAGTGTTCTCTATTCTCAACACCCTTTGAAGGAACCTCATACCATTGCGGGCAGGATCTGTCATGAGTGTCACCATGGTCCAAGCTCAGAGTCCCAAATCTACTGACCTCCATAATGTCAGAGCAGTGCTGAGTAGAAGTGACTGGAATCCCTCTTGTCTTCAGGGCTCAAAAGCACTCTCAAAGCTCCTGAAGGAACCAAATACCATGCCAACCCTCCACTGTCCTCATCCCTCCCAGCTTGCTCTCTGTCTCAGGAATTCCTCACCAAATGCCATCATCATCCTTTGGGTAAGAGCCAAAGCCTTCCTGAAACCCAAACTCATGAAAGGAGTTCCTGGTTCTATAAACAACCCCCTGGATCCCAGTTTGGGGTCAGCAGGGGTACATGTTTGTGTATTTATACATGTAGCTAAGTAAACGTGGCGGTTATAGTACAGCTTCAGTGTGTTTATTTTATTTTAATACATTATACACATAATAATACATTAAGCTCATCTGTTAATGCAAAGGATGTAAGTGATCTACCCTCCTAGGGAAAGAGCCAGGAGTCATCCCCCCATTGTGTGGATGGCTCAGTGCTCTACGCCTTTCTCTTTCCACTTGTGCAAGTGCAAGTGGTAGTGGTACCTAAGAGGGCATCTGAGCTTTAACTCCTACTATGTGTGGCTAAGTGTCAGAACAAAACACAATGTCCAAGGAGGGCACTGAATTCATAGGCACCATTCCAGGGAGTAATCCAGGGATAGTGAACCACTGGAAGCACAGACCCATCATGGAACAGCTATAGTCATTCACCATATTGGCCCAAACACCTGCAGAGACTCAGTCTTATTAGGTTGGCTGATTCTGGGTCCTTTGACTTTAATTCAGTTTGTTGAATAATGGATGATGTAGACAAGAAGCCTTCATCTGGGTCACCAGCGTTTTGTTCATTTGTTTGTTTTTATAGCTTGGACTTTATGTATAAGTCATAATGAATTAGGATTTTTGTTTTGATCCGGTTCAGCAGTTATCTGAGTCTGAAAATCTCAGATAGACACCTGGATACATCCATTACATAGTTTCATTGCAAATTATGTTGTGAAGGAAAACTCTATAAATCATTATCTGATTCGTTACAAAAAGGAAAAAGATGGCAGGATTATATAGCATTTAGTGTCACCAATTAGCAAAGTCATGGGGCTGAACCAGTCATTCCAGAACTTAACACCCACAAACTCAAGTGTAAGTGGCCTCTTTTAATGATTTGGGAATAATGGGCCTCAGGGAAGTGAGTGCTTTCAGCCTTGTGATCTGAGCAAGGTTCAGGAGCTGGAGCCGATTTGGCTGAGTCACCACTGGCTGCATGACCCCACACACATCACCTGACCTCCACATGCTTCAGCTGGCCCAGCTGTAGAGATGAGTAAACGTGGCCCGGAAGGCCCTGAGGCGCAGAGACAGCTTTATGCACACGGCTGCCCTGGGGCAGCTTCCGGGGGTGCAGGTTAGCTGTCTCAGGGGCAGGAGACCCTAAGAGAGACTCCCAGAATAGCCACATCTAAAAGCCACCTCTGGAAGAGAGACCCTTTCACGGTCTGCAAGTAGGAATATAAATTGGCAAAAACTTTTTGAAGGCTTAGAAATATTCATGCTTTTTGGTCGTATGATTTCACTTGAGTGAATTTGTTCTTCGAAAATAATCAGAGATACACATCACTATGTATAGTCAACAAAGTTCATCACACAGGTATTTTTAATATTGAAAAATGGAAATTATCTAAATTTTAAACTGTACAGTGTTTTAAAATAAAATACAGCACATTCATATATTGGAAGGCTAGACAACCATTCAAAAAAAAAATCACTGTGACAGAATAATGATCTGGAAAATGTCCTCAATAGCCTAGTAAGTAGAAAAGAATTATTAAACAACGTTGTTAGAATAATCTGACTTTTTTAAAACTACATATACTTCCACACGTACAGACAAGTGACTAGAAGGATATACACTAAATTGTTAAGAGTGTTTAGTGTCTGACTCTTAGAATTGTGAGTCCTTTAATTCATGATTCTTCCTGTGTGCTCTGAAATTTTTGCAACGACCATGTGTTCATTTTGCAATAAATATCAATTTCCCAGGTCCCTATTAACTTGGACTGTTGTGTATCAGGCCAACCTATGTGCATACCTATGAAGCAAATATAGTGACAAGCCTGAGAACCACGGCTTGAGCAATTCCAGCCCTAGAGGCTCATTGGCCTGGGAACAGAGTGGGATTTTTGTTTAAGGAGACTGAGCCTGGAAGAATGATGGCTCTGTGGGTGGTTTCTTAGATCTCCAATGCACGTGGCTTCCAGCCCTGACTCTGCCCTGAAATTCTGGCTTGCTGATTAAGACTGAAGAGTGAGTTTGCCTAAGCAGCTAATTCCCCTACAGGAGCCCATGGTTTACTCTGTATCTAATATATATTAAGCAACAGGTGACCCTGTTCACCAGGAAGTATGTTCCCAGGGAAACATTTCTTTCAAAATTAAGCAAACAACCTTGGTAAGGGCCCTACACCTGGGAATCATGCAGTTAATGTTTTCAAGCATTCAATCTGCATGAATTTCCTGAGTCACATTACCACGGTTGGCTGGATGGTGATCTCACTGTGGTGCATCCTGCATGGGAAAAAACTTTTTCAAATGGCACATCTTCCTTTGAGAAGAAAGTTGTTTCCTCCATAATTCATATGGGAAAGAAAACAGGCAATTTATGAGACAAAGCTCATCCCCTATACAGCTTTCAAGATGATATTTTCTAAAGCAACTCAGTCATTCTTAATCCCCCTTACCAAAGCCAAGAGGCAGGGGCAGTAGGTAATCTCAACATTCTTGATATCAGGCTTTGGGATATAGTGCATCATTTGCCTTGCTTAGGTCAACAGTGAGCATGTGCCTTCTCTGAGCAGACTTGTTGAAGATGGCCCAGAGGCATGGGAGTAAGCAGAAAAGGCAGTCTAAAATAAATTTTAACATTGTTACAGATACATCACAGTGTGAAATAGGGGTAATATTATCTCCATTTCACGTAAAAGAAATAGAAGAATCAATCAGATTACTGATAAACTTTATTTAGCATGTACTTTGTGTCAGGTACTGTTTCAGGCACTGGGGAAATGGCAGTGAACATAACAGATAATGTCCTCACCTTGCCCTCAAAAAGTTTACATTCTATTGAGAGGAAACAAGCAGATATAGAATATATTGGATACTAACTCATGATGAAAAATAAGGCAAGATAAGGGGATAGGGAATAAGGGATGTGCAATTTTATAAGGAGTCCCTAGTGGAGCTTTCTCTTGTAAACTGAGGACAGACACAAAGACAGTGGGGAAGTGAGCCATGTGAATTCTTGCAGGATAAATGCTTGGAATAGAGAAGAGAGCAAGTGCAAGACTTTGAGCTGAGACACATCGTGATGTGTTACAGGGTCAGCAAAGAAAACAGTGTAGCCAAAGGCCATGGTGAGGATTTTGGCTATTGCTCTGAATAAGGTGAGAAGCCATGGGCGGAGTGTCAGCAGAGTGACATGATATAACGTATCTGTGGGTTTGGGGGTGGGCGTGGCCGTAGATGGGATCAAGATAGCCAATAAGGTCGCTACTGTTATTGTTAGCGTGACCATGGTTTGCACCTGGCTTCAAGCAGTAAGGGTGTAAGAGGTGGAGCAATTTCAAAGGAAGATACAAAAGGACCGGCTGATGTAATGCACGTGGGAGGTATGAGGAACCGGTAACGAAGGAAACTGTCCCGAGCAACCGGAAGAATGAAGTTTTCTGACATAAGAATGGGGTTAGGGGTGTCTGGGCCGCTCAGTCGGTTAAACTTACGACTTCTGCTCAGGTCATGATCTCACAGTTGGCAAGTTCGAGCCCCATATCGGGCTCTGCATTGGAAGCTCAGAGCCTAGAGCCTGCTTTGGATTCTGTGTCTCCCTCTCTGTCTGTCCCTCCCCTGCTCACGCGTGCTCTCTCTCTGCCTCTCAAAAATAAATAAACATTAAAAAAGAATTAAAAAAAAAGGAATGGGATGAGAGGGATTCACTGTTAAGTTTTGGATATATAGTCAACTCTCATTATTCACAAGAGTTATGTCCTATAATGTCACCATGAACACTGCATCAGTGAATACTGAACCAATACTCCTAGGGGAAATACAGGGTGAGCTTCCCATGAGCCCCTGGTGGCAATTTTTTTTTTTTTTGTCAACTGATCAATACATGATCTGCTTTACATATGCTCTAATGACACCTTACTTAATATATATTGTTCACTCATTGCCATTGAACTCATGGCCAACAGCATTAGAATTCATGTCTGAATGAAACTTACCTAACACACATATTTTCTCCATAAGGCACATTGCAGCCTTCTTGCACTGAGGAACACTAGACAGCACTTTGAGGCAATGCTTCAGAACCATTTTAAACAGTGAAGTCACCATCAAAAAGCACAAAAATGCGAAGAAGGTAGCATTAAATAGATCACAAAAGGATGCTTACTTATAAGAGCTGAAACAAGGAGGCAGTGTGTTGTCACGTTCAACCTCAGCTAGAATGTGTTTTTTGCAGCTCTTCGCACATCTGCAAATGACTGTGAAAGTACCAGGGGTGTTGATTTGGATGTCACAAATCAATTTTAGCAAATAGGCAAATTCGCAAATATGGAATTCAGCAACAATAAGGGTTGACTATGTTAAGAGAGGCCTATTATTCATCCAAGTGGAAACATGAAATATGAGTTGGAGTTCAGGGGATTTCAGGGGAAATGGGAAATTAGGTATCGATTTAGGAGTGTATCTAAATCTACAGCTGTAGCTAGCGTGAGACTAGTTGAAATCATCTGAGGAGTCTAGGAAAAGGAGAGAAGAGCTCAGTGGCTGAATCTCAGGGTTCTCCAGTGAAGAAGCGCCTGCAAAAGGAGTCTAAGAAAGTCGGGCGTATGCAGGAGGGACAGAACCAAGAAAGAGCCGTGTTTCAGAATGAAGGAGTGGAGAATGGGTCTAATGCTGCTGAAAAGTTGTGTCCCATGAGAGGGACCTTTAGAATTGACCTTCAGATTAGACAAGATGGAGGTCACTGATGATTTTGATGAACAGTTTCACTGGAATCACAGAGATAAATGTCTGCCTGGGGTGGATCAAAGAGCAAATGCACATTTTTTCCCCCCACAGGAGTTTGATGTACGTGGGAGAAAATGAATAAGGTCAAAACCGGAGGAGGATGTCGCATCAAGGATTCTTGTTCAAGGAAGCTATGACAGTCTGTGTGTACACTGAGGGGAATGAACCAATTGAGAGGAAATGATCGAGAGAGGAGAAGAAACAATTACGGCTCGCCCTCTCTCAGTTGTCGTAACTCATAACGTCACATCAATTTTATGTGATGGGAACTGTTCCTTGTCTGCATCTGTGAATGAGAAACTCGAGGAACAGAAAGACCAGAACCCTGTTCCCGGTCTCCCCGAGAGTAAGTGGCAGAACCGGGATGCAAATCTGGACCCTTGTGGTGCTTTTAGAGGCCGCTGTAGTTCTGCAACTTTAGATTCTAATCAATGCACGTAGATGGGTTACCTTGTGTCTAGCAAGGCTGAAGGTGAGAGCAAGAAAGAGTGAAATCCCAGACTTGTGCCTTTTCGCTCGCCATGCGCTTGGTTAGAAACCCCACGCTTTGCCCTCCCAGGCAAGTGAGGGAAAAACACTGTGGCTGTGGTTTGAGGGAAGCCCGTGAAGTCTGGGTCAGTGCTAACACCTGATGCTTCTAGAACGTGTCGCACCTTCAGAAATGCTAAGAGATGGATCTTGTAGCACATGGGAAATAAAATCCATTCCTTAGGGTCATTCCCAAATCAAGAATTTAATTAATTTTCTCATAAACTTCTCCTGCTTTTATTTTGGTCCCACATGAGAGATTTCTGAGAAAATAGCTCAGCTTTTCCCAAAATGTATGCAGCTTGGCATCCCTCGGACCCTGTCTAGAGTAGTTAAATAAATCACTTGTTGCTAAACAGAGCAATTTATTCCCCTGACATCTACATGGCCCTCTTGGTTTATTTTAAAATATATCAACTCACTTACCACAACTGCCATTGCTTTTAATATGTCTGACACATCCAATTTCAATAGCTCAATGAAAATGTCACATAATAAAATAGAAGCAGGCAGAGGAAGCAAGGAGAGCTGATGTGTAGACACACACCCTTGGAAAGTAAGCAATGAAGACACTTGTTTAGGTGGGTTTCAGGAAAGGGACTTCATGCCAGCAGTTGGAGAAATTAATTAGTTTGCATGGAAATACTTTTTTTAATATATGCTCTTTAAAGCATTAATTCTCCCATATGCATTATTTTAGCTAATGGAATCTGCCCACTCCCCCAAGCTACTTCACATGAGGTAACGCCTGCTTAACTAATACCTTTAATTTTTCATTTCCATGAAAATATTTACTCCGGAATGTAGTCATGTTATTTATCAAAGTAAAGAATTCTGGCAGGGTAGATGTGTGGCACCCCTCCACAAATGAATAAATCCAGTGATTCAATGCTATTGTACGCTGGGCATTGTGATAAGCATCAAGGTCACAAGAATTAATAAGAGCAGTTTTGACTTTAGTGAGATTTGCAGGCTCATGAAGATGATCTTTTCCATAGGAAAAGGTAGAAGAAGGTGGTTCAGTCTTCGCTCTGCTTCTTGCTGGATGATCATTAAGGCAACTGACTTCGATTCCTCATCGGTAAAATTGGAAGGATATTCAATATTGCCTTGGACAAATATTAAATACAGACCTTTAGGATTATTGGGGCAGGGGCAGGTTTAAAAATAAGATATGTCGGGGTGCCTGGGTGGCTCAGTCGGTTGAGCGTCCGACTTCGGCTCAGGTCATGATCTCACGGGTTCGTGAGTTCAGGCCCCGGGTCAGGCTCTGTGCTGACAGCTCAGAGCCTGGAGCCTGCTTCCGATTCTGTGTCTCCCTCTCTGCCCTTCCCCCACACGCGCTCTGTCTCTCTCTGCCTCTCAAAAAAATAAAATAAATAAATAAATCTAATTTAAAAACTTAAAAAAAAATAAGATGTCAAAGCACTGTAAAACTTGATACAAGTTTTGAGTGTTTCTAACTGAATTCATAGTACATGGGGATGATTGCCTCTTCATTTATAATGTTCAGCAAACTGATTCGGTTGCTGAATATTTACTATCCATTACTAGTGTCTTTACAGTAAAGCTATCTGGTACTGAAAATAAAGTGTTAGGCAATCACAATGATGATATCGTTTTGCCTCAGCAATTATAGAGTCTATGATAATATTCCTCTAGGTGCCGTGCAGATTCCTCAAACTCAACAGATCACGAACGTATCCACTGTTATGAATTCTCGGCTAATGGACATCTACCCTTTTTCTCAAATTAGAACCTTAAGATGATCCGATCCTCAATAATTCTCCCCTTGTTGGTCTAAAATCCCGGACCCTTACCTCACGGGCATCTCTCGGGTCTGGCCACACTTCTTTGTCAGACTGCTAACCGCCCTGGTACAGGCCTTCGGTTCTCCTAACTGAACTGACCTTCGTGTCTATAGCTTCTTCTTCTCCAATGCATCCTCACTCTGCCTCTAGTTATATTCCCCAAACTAAACATGATCATGTTCTGCTTCCTAAATAGAAGCTTTTGCTACCTGTCCCTGCCCCCCCCCCCATTTTTTCCCTAGTTTAGCAACATGGAACAGTTTCATAACCTGACTCTTACTACTCCCCCATGACATACCAGCCATTGTGACTTTGGCTATTCCATGAACACGGTTCATTTTTTCTTCTTTTCTCTCTGTTTGCCTGTACACTGCCTGTAACTTTGAATGCCCGTTCTCCCTGATTCCTTTCTTGACCATTTCTAACTTCCCATTCAAATGTTCAAATGTCATTTTTTTCTGTGCCATCTCAACACTTTGGACCTTCTTCTTTTAAGCTCCCATGGCACCCTCTGTACTTTGACCATAGTATGTGCTACATTGGACTCAAATACATTCTGGACTGTCTTACTCCTGAAACGTGAGCTTTGTAAGAACAGCGTCGGTGTTTGATTTATTGTTGTTATCTCCAGCGCCTCGCTCAGTGCCTGCAACAGTATCTGACCCTGGCAGATGCCTGATGGATCAATAAATGTATGAAGAAGCACTACCTCCTATCCTTCAAGCATTTTTCCTGGATCTTCATCTTCTGAGAGCTGCCTAGCTTTCTTCCCACGTCTACCTCTCTTGTTTCTATCTTTCTTTAACTATTAAACCACAACACTACATCTCTCCTGGAACATTATTTGTCCTAGATCTCCTATTTGTTTATCAGTGCACATGGTTGCGTGTGGGTTAAGAGTATGGATTTCAGAAGCAGACTGTCTAGGTTGAGATCTTATAGGCTGTGGAACTTTTGGCAAGTTGCTTGACTTCCCTGTGCTTTGTCTTCATCCTCTTTAAAGTAGAGATTATTATAATACTTACTTCATAGGGTTGTATGAGGATTAAATGATTTAATACATGTGCAGCTTTTAGTGACCTTCAGTGCACGCTCGGGAATGTTAGCCGCTAGTAGTATTAGTTGAAATGTGAATCTCCCTCTGCAAACTCTCCTTTCTCCTCCATGATCCTTCTTCTGGGCTCCACAGTCTACTTCTCTTATCACACTTACCACCTGGCTTTGCAGTTGTCTATGTAGCATTATCCCTTAGTGACTGTCAAGTTCTTTTAAGACAGATCATGTCTTTTTATTTTTATTTCTTCATTCCTGCCTGCCACTCTCTACCTAGAGTATGGTATTAGGCGCAAAGTTGGCAATCAATGTATTAATTCACTTAGGGATGTGTCACTGACCTTTAGCCAATATGATGACCTAACGGGAAAATGTTAGAATGTCACGGTCCTTTTTCTCTTCCAATCAGTGCTTTTTTACAGGGCGTGTTCTGAAGTCATGCGTCCACTACTTTATCCCTCCAATCTCCACACACAGCAAAAGTATTATTAATTTAAAGAAGTGACTAATGAAAGCAGGCATTTCTAATCAGGAGACAGTGGAGTCCGGCCACTCAGCAATAAGTACAGCCTTCATAGACTCAGCCATCACACCGTTGGATTGGCTGCCCCCATAGCTCATTCACTGAGCCAGCCCAGGGTCTTTAAAGGAGACACGAGAGAAATAAAATTGAGCATGGTGCCAAGTTAGTCTCAACAGTTTGTAGTATAGTACACTTGTTACGTGTGTTCATCTATCTGTGTGTCTACACACAATATTGCTGTATTGCTTTAAGCCAACATAAGGGACATGCCACAGTGTATGTGTCAAACCATTAGAACAATATTGAAACTGTTAAGGAAAAAAAACCCCACAGGTATATTATCATAAATCTTGAAGCCAGAACATTGAAGCCTACAATTAGGAAGCAAATCTGAACCGATGATGGCAAAATGCTTCTCATTTCAAATATCCTGACCTTATACTTATTCGTAGTTCTTCACGTAGCTAAATTTAAAAGTTCAGATGCAGGGAAGGCTCCCTGGCATCTTTCTAGTTCAGCATTCAGCTATATCTCTACAATGTGAAGGTTGACTTGAGAGCGTGACTGAGACATGGTTGCTTGGGGCCTTCCGTGCTACACTGAGCCGATGCTATGTGTTATCTTCCTAGATGCCCTCCAGTCAGTGATGCTGGAAGAATGAGAGGATGAGTTCCTTTTGATAGAAGGTCATTTTCTTTACTCCCACTCTACTTCTCTGGCCTGAGCACGTTGATGTGCATAGCTGGCAGCCCAAATTGCATTGTCCAGAAAACAATCCTTGAAGAAGCAGAAATGCTTTCCTTCTGCACCGATTCTAGAGTCAGATGCAGTGCATTCTTTCTTATTTAATATATGTGGAGAACCACAACGTCCAGTAAGCATTACTGCCGGCAACCTTCCTGTCCAGGCTCATACCACTTTTCCTCCACTGACTAGATGTGCCAAGATGAACCTCGCTTCTCAGCCACCTCATTCTATTTCTTGCAGTGTCATGAACAAGAAGTTTACCTCTAGAGGTAGAATAAGAAGATTTGGGGAGTATGGAAGGGAATAGAAGGTTGACATAAGAACTGACTGACTCAGAACACAGTTCTCCTGCAAAAGGGGATGGTCACCTCTTCCTCAGATGAAGATGGAATTAGAGACAAGCTGTGAGAGCATGTCAAATTTTTCTCCTAGTTTCTTACGCTAGGCTGTCAACAGACTGATTCTGAGATTGGAATGCCTAACCCGTGGCCCAGATGCAGGTAGAAAAATTCCTTACTAGACTTTTCTTAGCTTTAGTAATGGTATTAAGTTACCTAGTTTCTGTATGATTATGGTATTTTGTTTTTATATTATATTATTGGGTGTGGTGTTACCCTCTACTTTTTATATGTTTATGAGTAGAAAGTTAGGAAGGGATAGATGAGGCTCTGAGAGGATATGAGCACATTTGTTAGGAAGTTCCTCTCTTGAGGAGTTTTGAAACTCCTCCCTTGACTTCTGAAACCTCATTTCTCTTTGTTCTTACACTTGCTGATTTTTTTCTTTTCTTTTTTTTTTTTTTTTTTAGCTTCACTTGCTTGATTTTCTTTGGGAATGTATCTTCGATCTTCTCTTCTTAATGTCTACAGTCTTTTAGCATTCATTTATTCCTTTTCTCTCACCTCCATGTATGGCTGCCTTGATGACTTTTAGATCTTTTCTCTCTAGCCTTGATTTCTTTCATGGACCCTAAACCTCTATATCCAACTATCTAACAAATCTTTTTTCCTGATGTCTCAAAGAACTAAAACTTAGTATGTCCAATAATGAACTCATCTTATACTCTCCTACAGCCTACTCCTCCAGTATTTCCTATCTCAATGGACAACATCACTGTTTTCCCATTCATCAAGCCGAAAGCCAAGGAATCATTCTGGATTCCTCCTTTTTTCCTCATTCTTCACCCAACTAAGCACCAAAATTCTGTAGATTTTCCCTTTTGAATATTATAACCAACCCCTCTTTCGACTTCCAGTGCTTACTCTTTGAGGTAAAACCCTCATCATATCTTGTCTGGACTCTGGCAATTGTCCTTAAATATAGTAAGCACTAAATAAACATACATTGAAGTAAATTAATATATGAATGTGAAGCTAGATGTTATTCAGAATTTCATGGATGGTTTTGTTTTTACATGAATGATTGTCTACTCTATCATATATTTATTCACCTGAGCTTTTTGGAGTTAAACTTTACATGTATCCGAGTTAAAGTTCATCAGAATAGCTTTGTTCATTGTAACAGTTTTCTGACATTATTGTTACTGTCATCCATCACGTTCACTCTACTCCCCAACTTTATGTCGTCTCCACATTTTATAATTTTGCCATCTATTTCTTTATTCCAGACATTGAATAAATGTTGGTAAAGAAAAGGCCACGGGCTGACATCCTAAATAAACCAAGGATATTTTACTCTAACCTCACATTAAGTAAAATCATTCACTTGCATAGGGGATTTGTAGAACCCTACTCTCTTCTAGGACATATTTTTCTACCTCATCTACAGGAATATCATGCAACTTTTCAAATTTTTATTTAAATTCCAGTTAGTTAACATACAGTGTAATATTGGTTTCGGGAGTAGAATTCAGTGAGTCATTACTTACATACAACACCCAGTGCTCATCATAACAAGTTCATGCAACTTTTCTTAAATGTCTTTATGAAATCAATATAAGTGGTGGTGATGGTATTCACTTCATCTACAATTCCAGTTATCTTATAAAAATTTTTAAATGAGTTTGGGAAAACTTGCTGGATATCATATGACTTTTATTTCCTTTTAAAAAATTATTAAACTATAAAAGCAGTTTTAAAAATTTAGAAAATAAAGGCAAAGGAAAATAATGTATAATCATATAATTATTTTAAAACAAATATCATTATAGTATATTTTGTTCATGCCTTTTTGAGAAACATGTTTTTATATAGTTGATGGTGTACATATAATTTGTAGCTATTTTTAAAGTTTATCCTGTTTTGGGGTGCCTGGGTGGCTCAGTCGGTTAAGCGTCCGGCTTAGGCTCAGGTCGTGATCTCATGGTTCGTGGGTTTGAGCCCCATGTCGGGCTCTGTGCTGACAGCTCAGAGCCTGGAGCCTCCTTTGGATTCTGTGTCTCCCTCTCTCTGTGCTCCTCTCCCACTCATGCTCTGTCTCTCTCTCAAAAATAACTAAACATTAAAAAATATTTTAAAGTTTATCCTGTTTTACAACATTGCCTCAGTTTACATACTTCTCATAGATTTCATAACATTCCATTCTATGACTGAAGTATAAATTTTTACACACCCAAATTACTGGACTTTGGACTGCATATAATTTTTGAATTATAAATAATGATATGATGACTATTTTGTATATATAGATGTTCCTTTGTATTTTTCCTGGGTACATCCCAAAGTGTATTTTCTGGTGCCAAAAATGCATATATACTACATATATCTGTATTAGGTAGTCTGGGTTATGCTGCAGTAAGAATCACACATACCCACATTAGTTATTTAACAACCAAAACTCCTTTAATTTCAATGGCTTAACACATGAAAGTTGATTTCTCATTCACACCAGTTCTGCTCTGCCCGTCAAGGCTCTTCAGGGTAGTTCCCTTCAAAGAGGTGACTCAGGGAGTCAGGCTGCTTCCATTTTGGTTTCCATAATTGATATGGTGAGGAGGGAACTGGAAGTTGTGCTGGGATTTTTTTACTGCCTCAGCTTGTCAATCACTCACAATCCATTGGTCAGGACTACTCATGTATTTCCCGCTCAACTGCAATTGGTGCTGGGAATGTGTCTAATATGTGTTCAGTAGAAAAGGAACATCACTCTTGGTCTATTCCAGTGGGGTGGCTATATACTGTGTCAATCTAGCTTGGCTGGAACTATGTTTCCCAGAATTCCCTTTCTCATAGGATTACAGGTTGATTTTGAACTCAGGAAATTCTTTCACAAGATGTGGTAGATGAAGTGAAGCAACAGCCCTCAAGTTCAGAAGGAAGAGGAACAGCCTGATCTCCTGGCACACCTTGCTGGTGTGTGGCAACAGCCAGTCCACACCTCTCCAGCGCCCATCAGACTCCTTCAGCTTCTCTGAGTCCTGGGTCACATGCACACACAGCTCCAATGTGAAGAATGCCAACTTCTTTTTCGGTCACATGGGCTATGGAGTTTGGTGGCAAGAGCTAGATGCAAATTTTAGTTTGTTCCCGTGGCTTCCAGTTTGTCCTTGTTCTTTTTCTGCTTCATACCCAGCTTTTCTTTTTGACTGCCAGCCCTACTGGCTTAGTGACTTCAGACTCACGACTGGATGCAAAAGAACCAGCCTTCTGTAGAGTTCTTCACTACAACTGCATGAGGTCAAATCCCCAAAATAAATCTCAGTCATGATGGTTTTGCTTCTCTGATAAAAACTGTAATTGATATGAAGTATATTACTTTTTTTTTTACAAAGTAGGGTCTAACTCTAAGCTATTATGTTTACAGAATTTTTATTTCAATATACTGCCAAGAAGAGCAGGATCACGAAGAAACATTTTATCCACGTTGAAAAAGAAGTACCAGGTTATGGCATATAGAAAGGCAGATACAATTGTCCAAAGTGAAAACAATTATAAACTCAAACTAAAAGCAGTTATTAGAACAGGGAGCAGCTCAGGCACTTTTTCCTAAGCAAATAGATGTGATGGGGTGGCGGTAGGGGTGGGACTTTGGAGGGATGTGTTGCAGTGGATTGCAAAAGAAATCCACACCTGTATCCACGTTTCCACAGCTGTGAGGAGATAATTCTCTCAGGAGGTGACTTTATCCCCAGGACCAGCATTAAAGGGGAACAGGCTATTCTAGGGGAAATCCACATTGAAGTGTAAGAAAAAAAAGAAAAAGGAGAAATTTCTGTTGAATTGAGTCCAACTGTGCTCAACGACTAATCTCTGTTCCTATAAATTTTCTACCTGCATAAAGTTGGGTTTCTGTGTTTCTTTGTCATGTGGCCGATTCCATATAATGTCCCAGCAGCTCTGCTATTGAGAAAAGACAGAAGGGAGGCTAAGGTACACAGACTTCTGGCCTACAGTTGTGTCAAGAAGATGACGCTTTCCCAGGACTTCCTCAAAGCACCGTGGCTGACCAAAGGCAGGGTGACTTGTAGACGTCCATCACGCTCCCTCCACAGGCAAACTCCTGCCCTTCGTGCCAATTATTCTTACTGGAAGAGGAACTCATTGTCCAAGTCCGTTCCCCCAACCTTTCCTCTGATTCCAAGCAAAACAAAACAATTCTTGCCACACTGCTTCAAGGAACTGTGGCATACTGGAAAATGCCCACATGAGCAAAGAATTCCATTCACGGTTTGCATGTGATTCATGCAACTCATTTTGATTTCAGCAGTTGCATGCTTCGTTCTCTTCTGAGGGGAACTATCATTGCGAAGCACCAGGAAATGCTAGATGACTGAACAGCCTGTGTCCACTGAGCCCATCTCAGAGGCACCAGACTCAGTATACGTATGCCGGTAGTTGTTGGCCAGTTGGGGATTTAGCCAACTCCCAACAAATGTTGGGCAAAATGTTCCATTTGGATTAGTGCAGTGTGGTTCAACTCACCCAATTTTTTGCCCTTCATGTCTTGCTATGTAAAACAGCAATAATAATGACTTTCATACTGATACATTATTTAGGAAAACGGTAAGAAATGGAAAAAAAAAAGCATTTAAAGTGTCACACACAAAAAAGTTGTATAAATCCCATTTATTAATAATAATTTATAAATTATACTTATCTGCTCTTGACATAGTCTATTAGAATCATACTACTTGAGGCAGAAATAGTAATACTCTACAGCAGGAAAAAAGTCTATTGGTGATGATATGAGAAGTACTGGTACGATAATTTTATAAACTATTCAAGTCCTTGAAAACACTCCAGTTCAGAGATGACAGTTGGTTTTGTTTTCCGGTTTCTCCAGTTTCCCACGCACATTAGCTCCCCTGCTTGGTTTTGGCATTGTGTTTTCTTCTACTAAATGCTATGGTTTTACCAACAATTATTTTAGAGATAGCCAATGAGTGACCAGAGGGCTTCAAATGGCCTCGGGCATTTTCTAAATACTGGAAATGGTTGTCAAATTTTGCAAAGAGAGAGTTCACCGTAGCCTCCCCACTCGCTACAAATGGTGTACACCCCATAATGTCATGCGTTTTAGGGACTTGCCTGGCTCCTATAGGCACGTGTGTTAGCTCCACTCTGTTTCGAAGCGTATCATGTGTCGTATGTATTGGAGCTGGTCTGTGGGTCAGAATATGTCGATTCGCTATTCCGTAACAGTTTAAGAACAGCTGAGGGACTATGCCTCTTAACAGCTGCTTTTCCACCAAGCATTGTTCCATGCATGTTTAAGTGTGATCTCTTGAGCCTGTAATCTGTTATATCATTATGCCTGTACAATATTTACTTAATTTCCCCTCCCCCGCCCCCCGGGCTCCAGGGCCAACCCTTTTCTTCCTATTATCTATCATTTACTCCTTTTCCCTGATTATAGTGAAGATCCATCTCCACCTTCCCTGACCAAATCTTAAGACCACAAACCTCTCCACTCAGCTCAACCCTAGTATGTAATAAACAACTATAAAACAACTATAGGGAATAAAACAACTATAAAAAGAGATCAAAACAATGCATTGTGAGCTGAGAATATGGAAATGCACACATGATTAGTTGTGACTTGAACAAAATATCTTCCTGATATAATCAATAAACTACTAGAAACTGTATCTTTGTCATCAACAGAGGAATTTCAATAAGCAAGAAAATAAGCCCTTTCTAAATGAACTTTCTCAAGGGGTAGAAAAAATAATTTTTACATGTATATAATTTATTTATTAATATTATAGTCTTATATGATACAAACATTTTCTTACCTAAAATGATATTATAACTTAGGAAACATACTTTCACTAAACTCTTGGGCCTCACAATGTAGCATGCAAGGGAATAAAATCCTTTTGAAATAAAAATTATATTCAGAAGAAATTGATCTTTTTAAACTAATATGCATTTTAATAACTAAAGAGAAAAACATTTCCCTTAACATCAAAATCAACGATTATTGTGTTCATTTTAATGTCACTATATAAATATTAAAATGTTAACTGATACTTGCCTAGGTCAAATATTCCAGTTGCATTAACAAACATATACATAACAAATATAAACTTCTACCAAATGTCAAGTTTCCCGTTATCTCCTCGCAACATCATGACTTTAAGAGCCTGGAAAGTGCCTTCTTTGTTTGCTTGTTTTTATTTCTTTTGCTCTACAATCTCCAAGATTTTAGGCAGGAGAGAAAACACAACTGAGAAATATTTCAATTTTGAACAAGAGTCTTGTTAGTTGCAATCTCTTTTGGATACTCCCCATGGGAAAAGATCTGTGAAATGGTGAGCTGCCACTAACACTGTTTGGAGACCTTAGGCCATTTGTTGATGGCAGTTATCTACCCAATGATTTATTCACTATCAAAAAGACCTATCACGGTCCCAGAAAAGAAGAGATAGTTCATCACATGAAAAACAGGTTGCTCTCATCTGTACAAATTAATCTATTCTCCTGATGTTCGGACATCAAAAATATTTTATTTTGTGTTCAAAAAGAGATGGGTTTCCACACCAGAGTATGGTCAATCCTTACCAATTTTCTCCACTTCTCCCCACCTGCACACTGTCTCATTAAAATATTTTAAAGTGTACTTTCATTTAATACTGTTATAACAATGATGGTCTTGGATTAAAACAATGGCTGCTTTGGTCTACTTTGGCTTTGGTGACGCCATTTAAAAAAATCAAGTATGTGATATAGTTTAAAGTTTTAATAAAGAATTAAGGGTAATTGAGCATCAGTGGAATTTCTCATACACCTGTTGAATGCCTACTAGGCTCAAAGTTCTGTGCTGCATGCAGATAGATATCCCAATTTCTTGGTATTTTTGGATCATGGTCCTTCAGTGACTGGTAAGGGAAAATACTATGGTGTCACAGTAAAGAACTCTTAACATGAGGAAGTACTGGGGTGAGGGATGGGAGGTACCAGTAGATTCAGCTAAAAAATTGCTGCTCTGGGTTTCAACAGCTTCTCTCCAAATCTACATTTTAACATTGTGGAAGAAGGATTGGTTCAGGAATCCTTTATGATCTACCCAGACCATGATTTGAGAATTTTAAGAGCCAATAGTTTAAATGACAACCATTCAAAGGCTTCAAAATGGTCATAGCAAACCCCATCCAGACCTTAAACCTTGGCGGTAAAAACTTGAGAGTTTACAGACTCTGGAGAGAATTGTTTGTTCCTATGGGGGCAGGGACCAGAGATCAACTTGCAAAGCATCTCCCAGAGTCTGGTGTCCTGTGCTTTCATTACCGGCAGTTTGCTTTAACATTCTAAATGTATAGTCTCAAAAAATATTACAAGCATGGCAGGTTATTTTCCCTCTCCACAAATCCTGGTTGCATAATTTAACATAGAAACAATTTGGGAAAGAGATTATTATCTTTCTACATGTTGAAAAGCTCTTACTGATACAGTTTAAAACGTGCAATTGAAATGCTGCATTTTCTTGGGCATTCAATAAATTTCTTAGTTTTTTTTTTTCCTAACTGCAGAAATAGGATAAATAAAACCACTCAGTTCCTTAAGCACAGCAAACATGAATCAAAAGCTTTTACTCCTTATTTATAAAAGGAAATGTGACCATCATAAGTTTCTCAATATTCCCTGTCACCTTTAAGCACTTTCATTTATTATTCTCAATATATTTTAATAACATACATAGGTTCACAAAAATTCCTCCCTGGGGCTTCCTGTCAGCTTTTACTTCCCCCAGTCTTTAAAAAGCTTACACTATACATGACGTAAAACACATTTTGAGCAGGTTATATGAAAATCCCCTTTTGTGCTCCACATCGACAGAGCCCCTCCGAATCTCGGAGAAAGCAACCACATCTCAGTTGTGCTGTCAGCATGAGGGGCGGAAGCTCCAAAGCACGATGTTCGTGGAGCTGTAAATACATTGTGTCGCATGTGATAGATAAGAGAATAGCCCCGTGACAGCTACGGTTTGGAAGCATTAACATTTTTCTTTGCAACCCTCATTTTTAATCTTTTCCATTATTTTCCTTAGTAAAATGCAGCCCCCAGAGTCTGAATACCTGTATCACTAGCTTCTATGCCATGATTAAAAGAAAGAAGTCCCAACCAACCATGATGAAGGTTGCAGTCAGTATTTAAGACAAAACAGCCTCCCTCGTTGATTTAGCAAAAGGTAATTCTTCTCTCTGCGCCACACCCCCCCCCTTTCCACCCTGCCTCCCGTCCCCTCTGCTTCCATGTGAGCAAGCTACTTGGAGTTACATTAAGAATGCGTGATGTGTGCTTTCTAGCTTTTAAGTTTGGTCTCCTCAACCATGAAAACAGTTATAAATTGTTCTCAGAGCTAAACCACTCCACATCTTGGCACTTGGTTGTTTTTAACTTTCAACAATAGGCACTGTTCACTCCCCTCCATCTCAGTTCTTTATTCAGTGATCAGGCAGGACACTGATGAAAGGCTAGTCACGGCTTCCCCCCCATGGTATCAGTGTGGTGGCATGTGATGATTCACATGGGGTGTGTTTGATCCGAGAAAGCCCAGTCTCTGCTTATTCTTCCTTTGTTCTGTCATCTGGGGGAAAAGAGAGAGTGTGTTCAGCTCATTTTCTCACTTTTCCCCAGTGCTGGTGGGCTGCACAACTTGGGGGTAAATTTCCCAAGCACCTACAGTCTGTGTCTGGCATCATATAGAATCTATTTACCTTTAAAAAAGGGAAAATGTTTTTTTTTAAGTGAATTTCCACAAGCAGAAAATAAGCAAACCCCTCTCTGTGGTTAAAAACAGGAACCATGGTTCTTTTAGAGCGGCTCTTTGCTTGTCAGACAATCATCACCGTCAGCCTAGTCTTTTTAATAGCTACCACAGTTACTTTTGATAGTATTTTTACTACCACTAATAATTTTACACGATGAAAGGGTTGATTATAGCATTGAAATGACAGATTCTGAAGATGATCTGCCGTTCTGATGTATTTAGTAATGGCTAGGATGGCACAAAATACCAGTTTCTATCAAAAAGTGCAAAGAGGCCCTTGTACTTTGGCGTTTACTCCTCTCCCCCACTTCCGTGGGTGCAGAAGGGGCACACAGGTGGTAATGGGACAAATGGAAGCCTCTACTTGCGGGGATGTGGTTCATACAGCACAGTGTGAGGGTTCTTCGTTGGAATTTACAGTTCCCTGTGAATAACAATCTGGCCCCCAGGAGTGTCCAGGTCTCCCCACACTCCCCTCACTGCCCTTCACTCAATGGTGGTGAATGATTCGAGCCCACCCAGCTCTAGCCCCGGCTCCCTGAGCACACTGACCTGCTCCTTGAGCTCTGCTAGCTGACCAGACAGCTGTTTGACCAGACTCATGGTGGATTCCAACTTCTCCTGCAGGTTCCGAATCTCATTTTGCTCGCTGTCACCTTCATTGCTCACGAGGGACATGGCTCGCATCCGAGGAAACCAGTCTAAATTCTTCTCCTAAAAGCAAATACGTGTTCAAGAACAAGGGAGTGATGGAAGGGAGCCTACAGTTCTGTAAAGAAGGTTTATAGGTGTTCATTAGTGTTAACATTTATTTTTTTAAGTTTATTTATTTATTTTGAGAGACATGGAGACAGCACCAGTAGGGGAGGGGCAGAGAGAGAGGGAGACAGAGAATCCCGAGCAGGCTCTGCACTGTCAGCGTGGAGCCGGGCGTGGGGCTCAAACTCCTGAAACCATGAGATCATGACAGTAGGTGAAACCAAGAGTCAGATGCTTAACCAACTGAGCCACCCAGGCGCCCCAGTATTAACATTTAGATCAAAGTTTCTTAGTATTCAAAGCAAAAGTTACTCTTTCTGGCCAGGCCTGCTGGTGGGAATGAAGTGAGGGTTAAACATTGGTTTTCATGAGCTGGGGGAAGATTTTAAATATTGGCTCCAACTTCCTACAGGCTCCCACAAAGGTCCCAGATAAAGCATTTAGAACAGCACCCCGATCCCAGAGGGCATTCAGTGAATCCTGACGAATGATGAGGTAGGGTCAGGAGACTGAGGACAACAGATTCAAGTACGTGTGGGTACTGTAGGCATAAGCTGTTTCTCCTCCCCCGGCACAGGAGAGAGAGGGGCGGCAGGATAGGAGGGCGGTAAAAGAAACGTTTCGGTTCCAGCCACCCATGCTGAACTGGTTTACCCCCCACTTCCCCAAGACGGGCTCTGAGCTCCACTCAGGCAAGAGGGAAGTGGAAGGGCATGGCCCTGGGTTGTTCTGTCTGCTCCCTCTGGAAACATTTTATTACAGTGAGGATGAGGTTTCAGAGTTACACTTCCCCAGAGGGCAATAGCTGGTAGCACTTCTGGTTTTCTAGGCAGACTGGGTGTAGGGGTGTGAGTATGTGTGCAGCCCTCTACTGCTGCAGAAACGAGTAGCTAACCAGATGCCCAGCTCTCTTGACAACTCGCTTGCTTAACGTCATGCAATCACTGTGCATTACTTAGATTACACTTTTCAATGCTCAAAAGAGCTTGCAAGGTAAATCATATGTGTCCCCACTTTACAGATGAGCCGCCCCAACAATTTAACACCCATTGGGCGAGCTAGGCAATGGCCGAGCTAGGATCTGAAGCCAGGTGAGCCTTTCTTTCCACCACCAACTGGGTATGCCAACCTGCATTGCGATTCACCTACCTGTTTCTCCAGGTAACCTTCTCCCAACATCCCTGGCGGTGATCTTCCCGCTTAAGATCACTTCCACTTTAGAAAAGCCCACCTCAGTGGCTGCCAGGACTTCTGCCTGGCCAATCACTAGAATGAGGGTCAAAAAAGTACTTTCCCCGCCTGAGGAAAGGTTCAACTTATCTCTGCCCTTCTGTTTCAGTCTCGTCTACCACTTTGTAGCTATTGTCACTACTGGGAAAACAGCAAGTTCTTTATAGTTCCCTACCCCCAATATAATGAAAGGACGGATAAAAAATTAAAGATAAACATATCAAAAAGTTTTAAACTGAATTTACACAGCTGTAGCTAATTAGCATTTCAAAGGAGAATGGTAACATACTGGAGCGCACAGGGACAGCCAAATTCATTCATTCAAGCGATCCTTCCAACATCTATCTATCGCCCAGGATTTAGAGGTGAAAATCAGATAAGACAATATGTCTGCTCCAAGGGGCTTCTGGCTTAGGACAGGCTTCCGTGAAAAGGAGACTGTGCATTATGCACATCAAAATCCTCTGGGGTTGCTTGTTAACATCGCAGATTTCAATCCCACTACCTCTTTCCAAATCAGAACCTCTGGGGATGTGCAGGATTCCTGTGTGGACCATAGTTTAAGAACCCTGGTCACTGGAGACAAATAAGATGAACGATAACACCTGGAGTAGTGGCGGGGTAGGAAGATGGCCCGAAGGGGAAAGGTTTGGAGTAGCTATTGTGGGAAACAGGAAGAAGAGCCAAATGCAGGCCCATTCCGTGCTTGTAGGGCAGGATGGATGGCCTAGCAGACTGTGACCCCCACAAAAACCATTGTTTACCAACAGCCCGGGTGGATGTGCATCTGAGGCAGAGAGCCAGACTGATACAGGATGGTGTGTCCAGTATCAGAAAGACAAAGTTATAGGGAAGCTATAAATGTCAGAGAGGGGCTGGCTGGAGTGAGGGACATCAGTGTGTGGCCTGGTAGGCAGGATGGAGAAGAACGGACCTGGGCCCAACTGCTCTATAAGCACTCAGTCCTTTCAACAATCCCCTTAACTTCAGTTCTCTTATTATTTAATATCTATATTCTCTGCAGTATCATCTACTGTTGGAGCTTTATAGATGAGGAAACTGAGGTTAGCAAATGGCTTAGCTGGGACCCCAACCCAGACCTGTCTGCCACGAGGCAGCTCTCTTGGCAAGACAGAAGGTGGAACGATAACATTTAAGATTCTGAATGTAGGGGCGCCTGGGTGGCTCAGTCGGTTGAGCGTCTGACTTCAGCTCAGGTCATGATCTCGCGGTCCGTGAGTTCGAGCCCCGCATTGGGCTCTGTGCTGACAGCTCAGAGCCTGGAGCCTGCTTTGGATTCCATGTCTCCTTCTCTCTCTGACCCTCCCCCGTTCATGCTCTGTCTCTCTCTGTCTCAAAAATAAATAAACATGAAAAAGAATTTTAAAAAAAGATTCTGAATGTAGAACGACTTCAGGAAATGAAGATTTTAGGATGAGAGTGCTTTAAACCTGCTAGAGTATCAGCAAACTGGGGGAGTTAGGATTTAATGGATACAGAGTTTTAGTTGGGGAAGATGCAAATTCTCTGCAGAGGGACATAGTGACAGTTGCATAGCAATGGGAATGTACTTAATGCTGTAAAACTGTATGCTTAAAAGGGTTAAACTGGTAAATTTTATATTATGTGTATTTTACTACATTTTTTTGAAATTGCTGGATTTGCAGGGGCTGATCCTTAGGATGAATTGTGTGCAAAGTCCCTGAGGTCATCCTGAAGGAGGTCACTAGTTGGGTGGATGAAGAGGCTGTGGGTGGCCAAGGGCCAAACTCTGGTCCCAGATGTGACCAGGAGCTACTAGAAGGCAGTGACGGGAAAGGCTTGAAAAAGGACATTTTCACGTGAAGGTGAAGATGTGATGGCTTCTCAGTGAAGGGAAACCTAGTCTGCTGACCCTCTTGCAGGGCCCTCAGTACGGAGGGGTTGGGGAAAGAGGCAGCTGCCACCAAGTGGGCTAAAAGACAAAGGGCGGTCTTGGGAGAGCCAAGAAGGCGGCATTCTGGGATGCGAGAGGTGGTCTGTACCATGACAGGGTTTCAGGGCAGGGGACGGGGCAGCTGATGGGCCAGAGGGCTGGAGAGCCTCAGACGGGTGGGCCTGGAGCGAGAAGGTCCCAGCTGACATGGCGATACCCAGGGTCGGGATGGTGGAAGCATCAACTTCCAGAAAGTTTCCGAAACAGAAGCACACCATTGCTCCGAGGCTTAGCAGACTGCAGAACATCTTTAGAGAACATAGGTGAGACTCTGTGAAGCCACCTTCGAACAAATCCTATCACAGGTGTCCCGGGGCCGGGACTCCCTCTCCCTACACTCTCTTTCTTCACCTGTTGTTTTGTCCATCCATTCATTCACTAATTCTTCCTATGTTGACCATGTCTGTGTTGGGCACTGGTGAAACCATGGTAAGCGAGAGCCTCATGGTCCCTGTGTTCGTGGAGCAGGTACTCCAGGTGGAGAGTAAGGCTTCAGCCAAATGCTGATGAAAGCCACGGACAGCTCGTGTTTACAGGCCCTGTGCTCCTTTCTCGGAGTCCCATGAAGCTGTTCGTTTCGAATCCCTTCTGGTCCTCCTCCTCTTTCTTTCTCTTGCTGCTTGTATCTTTCTCCATTTTTGTCTGGGTGCTTGTGTCTCCATCTATTCTCTCCCACTTCTGTGATTGTTGTTTCATTCTAGCCTTCCTTTCTACATCAACTGACCATAAACTGAAACTAAAAGATCATGTGTGATTAAGACTTTTTTCAATATTGAATGCTTTGTGGACCTTTTCTTAATTTTTAAGGAGCCCGACTTAAGTGGTTTACATCTCTTACTAAAACCGAAAAAATAACCAAGTTAAATTGTTTTCTGTCCTCTTTTTACAACTAAAGCCAGTCTTTTAAAAATAATTTTCACAACTGATGTTTCTTCAAATTAATGAGGGAAGTACATTTTTTTCACCAAAATAACTGAAGTACAATAGTGTTCTCAGAGTAAATCCTGCATAAGCTTTTTCGTCAAAAGTGGACCCTAAGGTCCCTCTCTCTGCTCTAATGGCAGATAGAGCAGCTTCCATGGAAGGCTCGGACCAAGGAGGGTGAGACTCTGGATTTTCACCTGAGCCAGAGCCGCAGGACAGACACACGGAACAGGACACCACTTCCTTACTGCGCTAACTTGTAATGTGTCCGCCATCTAACAAAGCAGCTTGACTTGATTCGTTACTTCTCAGTTACTCATATGTGCTATGTACATCTTGTGATCATGCACATGATTAGTACATTCCCATGTTGACTTTTGTTAGTCAATATGAAATCATTTCCTTCTTTCACCAGGAATGAAAATATTTGACCACAGGGTAGCATAAAGTCAGAGAAGTCGCAGATCAACTGTTAGATTCTGTGGTTACAATGTATGAACTTGGTAACTGGGTGAGTGGAAACTCAGAGCTTCTTGAGGGTTCTAAAATGCAAAGCTCAGAAATGAACTAGTCACGTCTCTGAGAAAGGACTCACGGAGCATGCCAGCCCCCACCCTCTAGCTATCCCTACATTCTAAAAATAATGAATCTTTCTAGGTGACTAGAAATGTAAGAATCTTTCAAAATAGTACTTCCAACAGTCAGAGCCATTGGACTTATTTAATTGTGTATTCAATAACATGATTAGGGTGTCAGTGTCCCTCAAGGCTTGCTGTGCTATTCTTACATTTAGTTCTTCAGAGTGATAGCCCCATTTGTGTGGAAGAGGCAATGTGGTATAATGGAAAGAGCACTGACCTAAGACTCAGAACACCTGGTTTTGGTTTTAACTCAGCCCCAAGCCAGCTCTGTGATACAAAGGGAGGGGGGCCTTACTCTCTGAGTCCCAGTTTCCTCATCTGTAAGACTAGAATGATACCCCAGGTCATCTCTATGTCCCCTCCGGCTCAGCATTCTGTGAGCTAGGAATTCAAGGAAAGCTTTACAACTCAAAGTGCTGAGACAAGCCTTGAGCTCGCCAAGTGAGCAAACAGAAACATTTCAGCTAGACGCAACCTTGAAACCACATAACCCAAGCTCAGCATATTATAGTTGCCCAGGCTGAAACCTAGAAAGTTTAGGTTTCCTTGAGGTCTTATATACAGTGGCAGATGTCCCTGCACTTGATTGCCCCTTCTGGACAAGCTTCTCCACATTACGTACTGGGATAGATTTTATATCATCTATCCCCGTTGACGCTTAATCGGCCACAGACTCAAGGACATGTAAGATTGTGATGATTTCTCTCCACATCCTAGTGAGATTAAGAAGTAATGTGAGGGGTGCCTGGGTGGCTCAGTCAGTTAAGTGTCCTACTCTTGATTTCGACTTAGGTCATGATCTCACGGTTCGTGAGCTGATCTCATGGGCTCTGCGCTGACGGTGTGGAGCCTGCTTGGGATTCTCTCTGCCTCTCTCTCTCTCTCTGTCAAAAAATAAATAAACTAAAAGAAGAAGAAGAAGAAGAAGAAGAAGAAGAAGAAGAAGAAGAAGAAGAAGAAGAAATGTGACTGATTTCAGTGAGCCAAGTTTTGGTGAAGTTGCCTTATGTGTTTTTAGCTCTACTAGGTACACATTAAAAGTTGCTAGCTGGTAAACTGAATAGAAAGCAAGGGTATATTCTATCCACACCATAGTTATAGATCCCACTTGTTGGCTGCCTAGCAAGTGTCAGGCACTTTAGCCATGCTATGGCCAATAACCACAACAATTCCATAAATTAGAGATTGTTACCATGCCCGTTTTACAGACGACAACACTGAGGCAGGAAAAGGATCAGTTACTTGCTCGAGGTCACACAGATGGAAAGTGGCTGGGCCAGGTCTTGGCCTCCACCCTGTGCTACTGGAAATCTCATGTTCCTTTCAATACACGGGACTATTTCTCTACATCTAACAGAGTGGTCAGTGCTTAGCTTCTGACATTGCCAAGGAAAACGGACTACAGTGAGAATATAATAACTTGCACCCCTTGGTTGCCTCTGAAGCCTGCTAAAGGCTTACTTATTGAACGTGAGAAACACAAATTCTTTAGGGAGGGCATCAGATCCATATCAGATACTTGATGACAATGCATCAATGCTTGACATTCACAGCAATTTGCTGAGTGCTCTAAAATACTGTTAACGAGGGGTAACACACTGAACATACCACGTACTGTATTGTATTATGATGGGGTACCAATAAATCATCTCATACAGCCCTGTTTCCACTTTCTCTGCTGAATGTGCTGTCCCAAGACCATGTTTGCTAAGGTCTTGCTTCTTCCCATCTCTCTCTCTTCTAAGCCTCATGTTTATACTGCATCTTCCGATCTGCAATCATTTACGATGGCTCCTAAGCTGACAAGTGTAACCATTTCCCCAAAGCCTCAGTATGACCCCCTGCATTCCTCTCTTTGCCTTCTGGTTTGAAGATGTCAGCAGAAATGGCTCTCCAAAGGAACACTAGCAATGCAAATATTACTGACTTACTGGAAGTAAGTCGGAAGGTCCCTGAGGGAAAGGCACCATTGCTGCTTTCCTGGAACTTCAGACCTACAAAAACAACCTGGAACAAGGATTCTTTCTGAAGTGGAAGTAATCATTTTGGTTATGGGGGAGTGCTTCAAGTACTCCATGCCAGTCTCCGCATGCCCACGTAGCAGCGTGGGGCGCTTCTCACCCTCTCAGCAACATGGTGACCTTGATGGCAGGGTAGGCATTACCTCAAAAACTTAAGGGACACCCAGGACACTGGCATCTGGATTTCTAGTCTCATTCCCAGTCTTGAATACCCCACCTGCATATGACAAACATTGCTCAATGTAGGCAACAAAAAGGCTGGTTCTCATGGGGGTTCAGAAGAAGGAAGGGTGAGCTGGAAAATATACACTTGTCTGACAAGCTTTAGGAACTGGAGGTGACAGAAAAGATCTAGCTGTATCCTTTGAAGTTACAACACTATTCCTGGATTGGACAAATTTAGAAAAATAACATGTTACGGGACTGGAAGATTCGTTTGCCCGTCCTTATTAACTGTATCTTCCTTCTGTGGCTCTCTGTTTACTCTGTATCTGTATCTCCCTAAATTCTTCCTCTGCAACTGATGGGTTCTGACAAATGTAATGTAGAGTACCAAATTTGTGTGGTTTGAAAAGTTTTAAATGTGTTAGTTACCCAAAGCAAACCTGTATCGAATGATTTTGCAAAACAACAAAATCTCGAGTGTCATTGTCAGATGTTCAAATATGTTTAAAATCTAAATGCTCAGATATCAGGTTTGCATTATGTACGTGACAGTGGTTGGAACATTACAAAGCCCTATACAAACATAAAGTATCCTTGGACCGCTGGGGCCATACGTGTACAGGTGTGGGGCCCTTACCTTGTGCCTGTGTAAGGCACCTAACAGATGCTCAGTGAGCAACAGCCACTGCTTTCGCTGCTCTGCTCCTGCCTGACCCCCTTCCATGGCATCATCTCCAGGGTGTAGATGGGAAGGGGGCTGCTGGCCTGGGAGCCTGTCAGGAACTAGTCACTGCTCCGGAAGGCAGGGAGAGAAAAAGGTCTGGTGAAGGAGAGGTGTGTGCTTGTGAAAATGACTTAACAGGGCTGTTTGTCCCAGCAGGGCTGCAGGTTTGGAATCAAAAAGTGACAGCTGGGAGGGACTGGAAGCCGGTCCAATTCTACAGCCTCCGCCCCCCTAACCAGGTCCGCCTAACCAGGTAACCTGAAAATGCACCAGTGTTTGAAGAGCAGGGCTCTGGGTAGTGACCTGAAAAACAGGTGAGCATACAGGTGTGATGAGATCCCATCAGTTTAGCTTTGTGCCCTTGGTGGCTAGTGGCTGGTCTCATCACGGACAACAGGCTGGACTGTGAGCAGAGACCTCGGCCCCTGAGAACGTACCTTGCTTACCATTCCTGTTCCCTATCCTTCTCTCCTTCCCGGCCTCCCTCACAGATTCCTTTTCTCCCTGAGGTTTCCTGAGTCAGTTGCTATTGTTTGCGATGAGGAACCCTGGCTGGTACAAGCTTCAAGAAATTAACAGGGCCAAGTGCTACTTAACACTGGCCAATTTTGTCCACAATAAAGGCTGAGGGCCTTCTCCAAGTCATACAGCAAATTAATTATGACATAATAATTATATTCAGTAGCATATAAATAGATAATAATTATGATATTAATTTTTATGGAATTAAGTAAAAATAATAATCATGGATGGACCCAAAGAATCACGTAGAAGAGTTTTATCAGTGTTAGTGGTAATAGCAACAAATGGGGAATAGTTTAAGTGTCAACAAAGTGGTCAATGATCAAATGTATTACGACACATCACAGTACAGTGAGCTACAGAGCCATTATATTATTTAATGATCCTGGAAAAGATTCATAATAAATATTCTTATGCCTTTATTTATCATGGAAAATTCCAAATATTAAGTTTGGTGACTAGACTATACCCATCATCTAGTTTCAATGATTGTTAATTTACGACTAATCTTGTTTTATCTATACCACTTCCAGGTTACTCTCTCTCCAATTTTTTTCTGGGCTACCCCCTAGGCCCTCACTTAGTCCTGGATGAACCTCTTGCAAGTAGCAAGGGGACACAAAACAAATGTCAGGTCTCAGTCCCTCTGAAATTCCTCACATTATCTGTCTTCACCTTCCTCAAAGTTGTGTTTCTTTGACTTTGTCATGGACAATCCTCTGACGCGTGGCTTTCTCATCCCCTTCACCCATGTTTATTTGTTCTCCATACCAGGAGTCACCTTCTAACACACGATATAATATACTGATTTATTGCATGCCATGTCTATTGGCTCTGCTAAAGTATGAACTCCATGAAGGCAGGAATTTGTGTCTGCCTTACTCATTCCTCTAGCTCAAGCACTGGGTATGCTAATGGGAATATTTGGTAATTGTCTAGTAAAGTGGTCAATGGTTAGTAAATGAACAAGTCCTGAAAGCCTAGTGGGAGCCACCTTGCTCACGCCAGAGGTTAAACCTCTGTGGCACCTCTATAGTTCTCATCAGTGGAGGGGTCAGGGATAAGCTGGATTTGGTATATGATTTTAGGCTGAAATCTCTACCAAGGAGAAGACAGCTAGCAATTTTCATTACCTAGCTGGTATCTGATCTTCATTTTTCTTTTCTTTCTTTTTTAATCTTTATTTATTTTTGAGAAAGAAAGAGACACAGAGTATGATTGGGGGAGGGGCAGAGAGAGAGAGAGGGAGACAGAATCTGAAGCAGTCTCCAGGCTCTGTGCTGACAGCACAGATGCGGGGCTCGAACCCACAAGCTGTGAGATCATGACCTGAGCCAAAGTCAGACGCTTAACTGACTTAGCCACCCAGGCGCCCTGATCTTCATTTTTCATTAATTATTTTCACATCCTGCATCCAACCATGCCTGATGCTTCAGTTATTTTATATTTTTATTTATCTCGTCTCCCCTCTCCCTGCCCCTGGCAATCACCAACCTCTTTTCTGTATCTATAAGCTCATGTGTTTTTTTTTTTCCTTTTGGTTCCACACAAAAGAAGGATCATTCTGTATTTCTCTCTCTGACTGACTTCATTTAGCATAATGCCCTTGAGGTCCATCCATGTTGTCACTATGGTTTCACTCTTTTTTATGGCTGAATAAAATTTCATTGCATATGTGTATGTGTGGCCTCTCCCCCCCCCCCACCGTGTGTGTGTGTGTGTGTGTGTGTGTGTGTGTGTGTGTGTGTGGTGTAAAGTAGTGATCCAGTTTCATTCTCTTGCATGTAGCTGTCCAATTTTTTCCAAAACCGTTTACTGAAGAGACTGTCCTTTACCCATTATATATTCTTGGCTCCATTGTTGCAAATTAATTGACCATATATGCATGGGCTTATTTCTGGACTCTTTCTTCCATTCCGTTGATTCATGTGTTTGTTTTTATGCCAGTGCTATACTATTTTAAGTACTATAGCTTTGTAATATAGTTTGAAATCAGGGAGTGTGATGCCTCCAGCCTTGTTATTTTTTCTCAAGATTGCTTGGGCTATTTGGGAATTTTTTTTGTGTAATTCCATTCAAATTTTAAGATTATTTGTTCTATATCTGTGAAAACTGCCATTGGAATGTTAATAGGGATTGCACTGAACCTCTAGATTGCTTTGGACAATACGGATGTTTTTTAAAAAAAATTTTTTTAACGTTTATTTATTTTTGAGACAGAGAGAGACAGAGCATGAACAGGGGAGGAGCAGAGAGAGAGGGAGACACAGAATCTGAAACAGGCTCCAGGCTCTGAGCTGTCAGCACAGAGCCTGACGTGGGGCTCGAACTCACGGACCGTGAGATCATGACCTGAGCCGAAGTCGGACGCTTAACCGACCAAGCCACCCAGGCGCCCCTGGATGTTTTAATAGTATTCATTCTTCTAATCTGTGAGCACGGAGTATCTTTCCATTTATTTGTGATTGCTTCCATTTCTTTCATTAATGTCTTGTAGTGTTCATTATCTCCTTGGTTAAATTTATTCTTTTTGATGCAATTGCAAATGGGATTTTTTAAAATTTCTCTCTGATAGTTCATTATCAGTGTACAGAAACACAACAGAATTTTATGTACTGATTTTGTATCCTGAAACTTTTCTGAATTTGATTTGTTCTAACAGTTTTTTGATGGCGTCTTTAAGATTTTCTATATCTAACATCATATCATCTGTAAATAGTGATAGTTTTACTTCTTCCTTTCTAATTTGGATACCGTTTATGGTATTATTGCTTATGGGGCCATCAATTACACAGAGGACAAATTTATGAACTGCTTAGTTTATGAACTTTTGGTTATCCACTTCTGGTTTATTCTTATACCTTCCATTTGACAGAACCTGTATGACATGGGCACGTGTCACATATTGTTTGTAAAATGAATAGCTGATTAGGAGTCGTTGCATATGGTACTAATGAATATAGGTAAGCAAGGTAACCTGATTTTTTCAATAAGATATATTATTAGTACAAATTATTTCTCTTTCTTTTTGTTCTTTACTAATCCAAATCAAAAATCCTTTTTTTTCTCTTTTTCTTCAACATATATTTAATGAGCACCTACAAGGTAGTAAATACTGTTCCAGGTACTGGCTAAAACAGTAAACAGCTCAGAAAGAGTCCTTGACCTTTTCGAGCTTATATTCTAATAGGAGATGAATGATGGAAGGGTGGGGAGATGACAATGAATAAAGATAAATGAAACAAATTCAGATAGGGATAAATACTATGAAGAAAATGATGGCTTGAAGATTATCTTGGTGAAAGCTTGACTTCTTCTTTGCCAATTTTTATGCCTATTATTTCCTTTTGTTGTCTAATTGCTAAGGCTAAGACTTCCAGTACTATGTTGAACAACAGTGATGAGAGTGGACATCCCCGTCAATCTTGGGGAAGAGGCCCTTACTGTCAGCTGGGCAGACCATGAAGGCTGCTCTGGGGAGATGATGTTTGATGGACAAGAAGGAAATAGCTTTACACAGAAATGAGGGGACAGAGTTTCAAGCAAAGGAAATCATAATGCAAAGGTCCCAGGGATGAAAACAATGCTGGTGTATTTGAAGAAAAGAAAGATTTGTGTAACAAGAGTGAGGCACCACGTGAGACACAGAGAGTGGTAGGAGGTAAGAAGCCAGATGTGAACCGGCATGAGTTATGGACAGCCCTGTATACAGAGGGAGATACAGGAGGATTTTGGCTCCCAACAGATGAATGGCAATTCCTGGTTTACAGCAAAAATACATACACACATACATTCGTGTACACACACACACAAATACAATAAAACTTTGGTTGCTACATGGAGAATGGACATGGTAGAGACTCTCATTGGGAGACACTGTCTCCAGGTGGGCATTAATGGTGGCTTTGGCAAGAGTGGTAGGAACGGGGCTACCAGAATAACGTCAGCCAAGAGGGCTTCGAAGTCAGTAAATGGGTGTTTGAAAATGTATACTTGACAGCACCATTTCTTGCAGGATAAGATTGCATTCACAGAGCTCGAAATCTCTCATTAGCATGATTAATGTGAGCAAACAGACTGAATAGTCCAGACCTTAAATGAATTACTGGGCCAGAACCTCAGGGCTCTTCCCTCGGAGAAGAGAACTGGGTCATGCCATTGTGTTCCAACAACTACATTCAGTGATACCGTGTTGGTAGCTTGAGATCAGCCACAGTGGGAGTATTGACACCATGGAAAGGGGCAAATGCTACCATCAGGGTTTTCCCGTTACAACCAGAAGTGGTTGTTGCACACTAAAAATCACACTGCTGGATTATGTCCTTTACTAAAAGAGATGAGGGAATCCTTAAGGATAGTTTAACTTAAACCACTGACCCAAAGTGACATACCAGATGATCATGGCAGAACAAGCATGACAGTGGAAGTGTCCTAATATACCAAAGACACTCCTTTTCTTAAAGAGTACACTTAATCATGATGAGCACTGACTAATGCATAGAATTGTTGAATCACTATATCATACACCTGAGACTAATGGAACGCTGTATGTTAACTATACTAGAATTAAAAATAAAAAACTTAAAAAAAGACTCTTGACCTTAAAATATGCCATGATTTGAATTTACTTTTGTTGACTGGATTCAGGGTTTAATAATCTTCTTTCTGAATCTTTGTTATTCTGTATTTACATAAGTACTTTGGATATTACTCTCCTCGATTATGATAATGAAAAGCATATTTACATCAAGATCATCCTGTTTTTAAAATTAAAAAATCTCAACAATAAAAACAAAAAGTGCAGTTTATATATCCAATATGGTTGGGAAAATGCTGAGTAGCTTGTGCTGGCAGCAGACTCAGAGTGACCTAGAGAAAGAGAAATCTGAGCATTTGGGGGCTAGACTCTTAGGGAGGGGTCTGCCCAAACTTTATGATTAGAGTCTGTCTGGATATCGTTATGTGTTCATCTTCTAGAAGCAATCTTAAGAGACAGTTTGGGGTTTCAAGCCATGCTGACGTTCAAATAACAATTGTTTTGTGCTTTAATCATAAAAATGATAATTTGATTTAGTGCCTGTTTCAGTTAATCTACAAGTTGATAAATTTCCTTCTAAAAGGTCACTCAGAAACGTTTTCCAAGTCTTATCTGATATCTGATATTTTGATAGGACTCCTCCGATATTTCTCTCAAATACAATCATCATATTCATCTCTGTTTTATGTGACTAACTAGTAGAATTAATAATAATAGATTTATATGTAGAGTTCAGAGAATATGTGTCTGTAATTTTCTATACAGTGTCTCTAAGAATGTCTATATAGTCAATGCAAAATATCTATATGGAAAATACTGTATCTAGAGAAAAACAATTTCCCCAAATCTTTTAACACCAGAGTCAAATGTAACAACAAATGAAATTAAAATCTGTCATAACTGCACCGACTACTGTGTGAACTGCATTGTCTTTTTTCTCCTATGTGTGTGTATGGAGCACACATGTTTGTGTCACACAAAGAAATGGGTAAATCTTCTAAAATACTACTTAAATTCCTCCTTTGGGACAATAATAGTAATAACAATAACAGCAACAACAACAATAGCAACAGCAACAACAAAGAATATTCTTTTTGTTCCTTGAGAACATGCTAATGAATGGTCACCAAATCTCAAAACCAACCAGCACAGCTCAGTGCAGAGTGCACCCTGTGGTTATCATAACTACAGAGCTTTAACCAGTGTAATTGGATTATACTAAGTTTGTAGCTAGCCTGCTCACCAGCTGATGTTCTTTTACTAGTCCCTCACATTAAGACATTTTCTCAAATTGTTCTTTTAACTTTGGGGCTATATTTAAGTCTTTCCCTTTGTCTTCCAAATGCTCCCCAAGCAGAGGAAAAGAGCTGGTGGTCTAAAAAGTGTTGTCTCCTCTGGGCTAGCAGCATCAGCACTAATTGGGCAATGGTTAGAAATGCAAGTTCCCAGGCCTTACCCCCAGTCCTGCAGAATCAGAAACTCTAAGGTTGGGGCCCCCTGATGTGTGTTTTAACAACCCTCTGGGTGATTCTGAGGTGTACTAAAGTTTGGTAACAACCACTCCAGATAACTCAAGACCTAACCAGTGATACTTTAACATCACTAGTCATTGGATGAAACTTAATGAAAATCCTTAATTGTACTCATGTTACACACTGATGGGATAATCACACAATTTGTTGTCTAAATAGGGATACATCTGAGCATGAAAGGAATGTTATTAAAAATAATGCAGAGACAGGGGCATAACCTGGACCATTACAGTCAAAACTATGGTCCCTCTAGGTTCCATTAAAACCTGAACTATCACTTATGGTATCTGGACCAATTAGTTAGGAGAATGAAAGAATTCTGTAACAGTATCTTACAGAATTCTGTAACCTCTTATAGATTGAAAATTTCTTTTATGTATGTAAATTGCTGAGGACCATTTTGAGGTACAATCAGCTAGGAAGTCGTTAAGTATTCTGGTCATTGTAAGTTGCCTATAGAAATGCGTTTTGACACATTTCTCATGGAAGTGGTCCATATTTGCCACTCTCATTTCATTATGTCCCATCTCTCTTTTTTTCCCCTTATAAAATGGATGTATATTAGGGCTCCTGAGTGGCTCAGTTGGTTGAGCGCCTGACTCTTGATTTTGGCTCAGGTCAAGATCTCATGGTTCATGAGATCAAGCCCTGAGTTGAGTTCCATACTGATAGCACAGAGACTGCTTGGGATTTTTTCTGTCCCTTCCCAACTCATGCTCTCTCTCTCTCAAAATAAATAAGCTTACAAAAATAAAAAAATAAAATGGATGTATGCTAACACTCCCTGAAATTTCTCCTTGATTTTCCTTTTTAGAAAATCCAATTTTTTCCCTTAGACTTTATCATTGCTGGTCTCTTTACCAGCCTCTGAATTGTTTCAAAAGTCCATCACCAAAGAGCTAGGGCATGGTCAGGATAAAGATCTGGAGTGGTTCTTTTGCGTTAACATAACACAGACCTAACAGTAAATTCAAAGTTGGACCAAGATGGTGTACCATGTTGCACAAATCTTATTCCGAGGCCAAACTTTTTCATTAGCATCAAAGAGCTAAAATTTCTTCACTAGATTCTTCAAATAGGACATCATGTGGATTGAATGATGCTGAATTTAAAACATATGAATTAGGTCTAAATCAATATGCTCTTCTGGGATAGGAGCAAGCAGGTATGACGTCAAAATGGGAATGAACTCCCAGTTAGAGGGTAGCTTTCAAGAGTATAGCTGTGACCACTGTCTAGCTGGCTCTGGGACTTGGACCAACTACAGAATGGCACACAGCTTAAAAAGAATTTCACCATGGCCCTCAATGCATCAACTGCTGACTAGCTGAGTCAATGGACCATGTCGTCCTGAACACGGTGAGGAACAGCAGCCATAGGTGATGACACACAACCGTGCCAAGCAGCTGTTACAATGGTGAAAAGAAGTGAGGTAATTTCAGGTAGAATGAACAAGAGGGATTACAACAGATGAAGCAGAGCTATGGGCTGCCTGGAACACAAGCGAGGCTGAAAGAAGAATATAATATACTGTAACTTCAGAGGATGGTGGTTCCTTTTGGATAATGGCTCCTGGCTAATTATAATTACACAATGCCAAGTCACAAAAGGCACAGAGTTTTGGTGAACAGGAATTGCAGCCATGAGCCAGAAAGCAGTTTTACACAAATGCAACGCGGAAACAATAGCTGATCCCACAGTAGGTGCTGTATACCTAATGTTTGTGCAGTTTCATAAACAAAGTCCTCAATTTTTAAAAGTAGGTTATTCAGGTTTCATGCATTTTATCCATGTTTCCCTTTTTGAAACATTTCCCTGATTATTTGTTTTTACAGAGTCAATCTGAGAGAAGACTAAAAAATTCAAACAGATACTAAAGCAATTCTTACATGTAAAACTTGTTTCAGACACATGATGGAGCCAGTCAGATGAAATCATGTAATGCTTGGTTATGATTGGCTATTGTATACAGGTACTCGGTGCTGTTGAGGACTCAGATGCTGCCCTGAGACATTTTACGATCAACATTGGCTGATTTTGAAACTGCTTCCTGATTTAAGTATATATCTTGACCCCTCAATTAGATGGTGCACATCTTGAGAGTTGAAACCACACACACACACATACACACACACACACACACACACACGTTTATGGCACCCATAGCAGCACAAGCTACTCCTAACCTTACATTTCTCCTCCAGTTTCCTTCTACCTCTGCTGCCCTCCTCCCACTGTTGACTCGCCCATTCCCAGATCCATCAGTCTCCTGGCTGGGACAGTGTTGTATACTAAGGGATCAGACCGGTCTTTGTCCCTGGTCCCTATCGGGATACTCTAAGCCCTTGGAATTTTCCCAAATGATAGAAATGTCTTTGTTCTTCACAAGCCCCTTGGATCACACCCTACCAGCTTTAGGATAGGGGATAGTCACCAAAAGACCAAGTGCACATGATTAAAAGGTTGGGACTTGGGGCTCACCTGACCTCGGGGGAGGGGAAGGAGGCTGAAGATTGAGTTCAATCATGTTGCCCATGACTCAACAAATCAGGCTTATGTAAAAAACACCTAATAAAAACCCTAAACACTGGAACTTCTTGGTTGGTAAACACACTGATGTGCAGGGAGAGTGACACATCTGGATTCTATGAGGAGAGGGCATGGAAGCTCCCCCCAAACTTTGTCCCATCCATCTCTTCATTTGGCTGGTCCTCCTGGTTTATATCCTTTGTAATAGAACTGTAATTGTGAATATAATGTTTTCCTGAGTTCTGGGTCTTGGTCTTGTGAATCATTGAACCTGTAGGGATGGTGAGAATCTCTGAATTCATATCTAGTCCATTAGGAATGCAGATGACCTGGGGACACCCAAAGTGTGGTTGGTGTCTGAAGTAAGGGCATTCTTGTTGGGGATCACATCCTCTAACTTACGAGGTTGACACTGGCTCTCAGTGGTTAGTGCAAGAGTTAAGCTGCAGTACTCCTAGTTGGGGCTAAAATGGAATACGTATGTGTTAGAATGGGCACCAACCCTGTTCACTGTCTCTGGTTGTGGGCCCTGTGGCTATCGGCTGCTGGTGGCAAGAAGGGGAAGGGTGCCATGGTAGTGATGGTGAAGGGGCTGCAGGGCAGCCAGTCTAGATAAGTGGGCTAGGTGGGCATCTGCTGTTTCTGGCCTGAAATTTAGACATAGTTGACATTCGATTGTAGTGTTGTAAAGAGAAGAGCTACAGAAGACAGAACATACCCAGAGACCTGTAGCTATATACACACTCAGATACAACCACGTAAGGCAGAAGGAAATACGCAGGGTGTGTTTAGGGCGAAAGAATGAAGTCAAAAGGATGCTGTTGGATTGCAATCTTAAATAAATTCTCTCTTTACCCCCTACCCATCCTGCCTTTGGGGTCAGGAGCAATTGAAAATCGACCAGCTTGTGAATGTTCTGTGGATTAAACTATTTACTCTAGTATGTTCTACCCATTTCCTTGTCAGGAGTGAATTTTGTGTACTGCACATAATTAACGTTGAACCCAAAAGTGAAAGCACTGATATATTTTTTAGAATAAATTTTCCTAGTATAAAGTCTAAACTCCTTTCCTAGACTGGGGGGCCTGGCATGATCCTGTCTATCCCTCTCCCTTCTCACATCCTTGGTCACCCTTTGTTGTCCTGCTGGTCCTCCTCTTGTCCAGCCCATTCCTGTCAGAGACTGGCTCTTTCAGGTTCTAAATCTTTCCATGGCTTGCTCACTTACTCCCTTGACAGAGCACCAGCATGGGGAGAGGCAGAGAGAGAGTGAGGGAGAGAGAATCCCAAGCAGGCTTTGTGCCAACAGCACAGAGCCTGATGTGGGGCTTGATCTCACGAACTGTGAGATCATGACCTTAGCCAAAATCAAGAGCTGGACTTTTAGCCAAGTGAGCCACCCAGGCTCCCCAAGTAAGTTGTGATTTAAAAGGGAAAGGTTCGGAGGCAACTTGGTGGCTCAGTTGGTTGAGTGACTTTGGCTTAGGTCATGATTGCATGGTTCATGAGTTTGAGCCACACATGGGGCTCACTGCTGTCAGCGTGAAGCCTGAAGCCTGCTTCAGATCCTATGTTTCCCTCTTTCTCTGTCCCTCCCCTGCACTTGTGCACACTTCCTCTCCCTCTCTGTCTTTCTCTGTCTCTCTCAAAAATAAATAAACATTGGGGCGCCTGGGTGGCGCAGTCGGTTAAGCTTCCGACTTCAGCCAGGTCAAGATCTCGCGGTCCGTGAGTTCGAGCCCTGCGTCAGGCTCTGGGCTGATGGCTCAGAGCCTGGAGCCTGTTTCCGATTCTGTGTCTCCCTCTCTCTCTGCCCCTCCCCCGTTCATGCTCTGTCTCTCTCTGTCCCAAAAATAAATAAACGTTGAAAAAAAAAAAAACCTTTAAAAAAATAAATAAATAAACATTAAAAAAATAAAAAGGGAAGGATTTTGGAGGCAGCCCAATCTCTGTCTGAATCCCAGGTTTGCCTCTCATTAGGTGTGTGATCAGAGAAGATTATTATTTAAGTTTCTTTCCCTGAAGATGCAGATAATAATGCTTATCTTTTAGGATTTCTATCAGGATTTGATAAAATGATGGAGAGGAACTAGGGCAATGCCTTTCTCTCATGGGGAAACAGAGAACAACATGCATAACATGCTTTTGGTGGGGGGAGAACAGGATGAGAGTTGGGGCAGGGCAGTGTGGGTGTAGTACGTGGGGACATAAGGTTAGGGGCAAAGAGGACAGAGAGTGGAAGGAGTCATCTGTAACTGGCCTCAGGGGACTACGACTTCCTGAAGTCAACAGGTTTTCAGGGATAAGAGCAAGGAGTCACCCTGATGCGAGGTTTTAAATTTTCCCACGTCAGTTGCTATTCGGGAGTTTCAGAGGGTTTACCCCCCACTATGCCCCACCTCAAGGCTTAGTAACCTTGTGCGAATGAGGAGCCCATTCATTTCTTCCATATCCCCAAGTACAAAGCGTCCACTTTCAAAAACGTAAATTCCTCAAGTCAACTTGGCTTTCAAAGTCGACTGCTTGAAAATCACGGGCACACCACCCCGGAATGGGAAAATTCTGTTTTTTGTTTTTCTCAGTTTCTTTGCAAGAGCAGCCTGTGGTCAGGTTTCCTAGGGGGTGGTGCCCACACAGTCAGAGCTGACCCATTTGTATATCTGGACTGTTACTCTGAGAGAAAGCTGTGAAGCTTTTTTTTCCAGGGTGTTTTAGCCCTTCTGCATTTTACTAAACACACTATTAATCCTCTTTTACTTCCTCCCTTTTCTTTATCTTACCCAACAGGATGCAGAGAACCTCTTCCACACATCAGGTTTATCTCTACCCTCTCCTGTTCTGGCCTCTTTCTCACCTCTTTCCAAGGCCCGCCGTTTTGGAGAAATGATACTGACCTTTAGCTTTGCCTGGTCCCAAAGCCCATGGGCATGCGATGAATTGTGTTAAAGAAACCTTGCCCTTGAAGCCATTTTTGGCTTCGCCATAACTTTGCACTTAAAAATTAGATTATAGGGGATGTCTGCACTTTCGCCCAGTTTGCGGCTTCAGTCTACTGCCAGCGAATGCATGCCTACTTAACTTTGGAGCTGACAAGACTTTTTAATGCCCTGACAAACAAGATTTATTTGGACTTAAAATTTATCACCAGGAATGGAAAATTGATGGTTTTGCCAGTTTTAGTAGCCAAGACTTCCAAGGTCCTGTTGAACTCAAATTTATCCTTAGCTCACCAATAGATGTTCTGCTACACCCTATAAATGTCACTGGGTAGATATGAAATATACTTTTCTTTCTATTAAGATTTTAATGTAATTTGATCACATCTTTGTGTGACAGTCATAAGTATTTTTAAAAGATATTATAGTTGTTCACCCCAAAGCTTAATAATTTTTTGGAATCTGGGTCCTTATTTAGAATTTAAAAGAAGGCTACCAATAGTCTCACAATTGTGTTGGGTTGGAAATGGAACTTTCTATTGGAATTACAGCAACATCTATTCAATATTACTTAAGGTATTTGGCTATGATTTACATCTCTGGTCATGGTTTATGTATCCTGTGAGATTTAACAATTTTCACACATTTTTGTTCTTCAGAGTGATCTTTGTTACCCTCCCCCGTCCCACTGCTTCATAACTCTTTTTTAGTTTGTTGAAAATGTGGGGAATGATTTGGTAATACCACTATATAATGCTGATTGTATTAGTTTAGATTGTGCACAACTACCAACTACTTCTGGAAAAAAGGTAATCTAATTATTTTAACTTAAGATAACAGGTGTCTTTAGGCTAATGTGACATTTATAAAAGAACCCCAAATACATTATTTGCTATTCATTTCAAAAGGCTTCTTTCCTAAAGGAATAACCACAGGATTTTTTAAAGTAACATTTTCCCTAGATGCATTAAAAGCATGAATCAATTTTCAATACAAAATACATTTATATGCAACATTCCAAAGACATGCCTAGTGTAAAAAGTGAGAGAGAGATTATTTCGATGTGTTCTATCAGGTCAGGCAGCTAATTTAGAAAAATCTTATTTATACTGACAACCATTTTATTGCAAAGTCAAATTTTATAGGACGAAAGCAGCTGATGCAATGTGCAGTGTAAACTTCCTACCAGCTAGATCCCACTTTTAATACAGAGTCTCCTGAGCTCATTCCCTGAGTCACAGTATCACTGCCTCACTGCATAGAATTCCACTGTAATAAGTACACTGTAATAAGTACAATAAGTACACCGCTGGAGCGAGGCAATGAGATGTTTCTGATATGCCCAGCTTCCAAGTGGCTTGGAATCCAGGGGCTGGAGGGCACGACATTCCCAGGCTTCCAGCTGGGGTCAAAGTGCTAGAGCTCCATTAAAGAGGCTGGAATTACCTGTAGCCACATGTCACCAGAGGGTGTAGAGCAGCCTACCTGGCCTAGCTCATCGACAGCACTGGACGCGTTCTGCCCCAGAGCTGGCCACTGGCAATTTATCTCCAGTCTGGGCTGAAGATCAGCCCTGAGCTCACAAGGATGTGTTCTTTATCAAAAAATAAAACGATTTACATAGTGCTTCTGAAACGTAAAGGCCATCATAACATTTTAGAAAACGTCCTTCCAGGTTGCCCTGCTATCACATACGCGTAAAGACCACTTAGATTTTTTTTTTTTTTTCTGCTTATTGGCTGGCATGCGCAGCCCAGCAAGTGCTCAGACATCTGGAGATGGATGTGCACATGCAACAATGTGGATAGACTTTTACCGTCATCACTCCCCACCTGCTGGTTAGTCACTGATGACTTATAATTGGTTTTTATTACATCTCTCATATCACACCCTTTTCCTTTACCATAGTGCTGCCAGGGGCCTTAAAACCATCATCATGGGCTGCTCTTTCACTCAAACACCATCACTTTCTAACTTATCTAAATCTATCTCATCTAAACTCTTTGGTCTCGTGGTATAACATTAAAGCCCTACCATTATGGAGACACCCAACTTCACTGACAGCTACCTTTGCTTGTATCCTGCTTAGCATCTCACCCTCTGTAATCACTTACACTCTGTGTAATCACTCTCTGCAATGTACTTGAAGAATGCATAATTGGGAGGGCAAAAGATAGGGAGCCTCCTGGCAGATGATCTTGGGTGAGTCACTTTTGTTCTCTGATCTTCCCTTAGGAGAGGGATTCCTGAGCTGGACTGGGAGATAGGACTAGTTCTTTGCAGCCCTTAGAATCTCTAAAGCTCAGGCTTTGTCATCTCAACTCCTACTTAGGTTTGTGGGCAAAAAATCAGAATAGATATGAAAGGAAAAGTAGAGGAGAAACGATTAATAACATGAAAATTGGTACTATTTCAATCACATAATACTTTAGATAGTTCATTGCTCTTCCATATTTATTCTTTCATTCTGTTCTCTCATGAACCCTGTGAAGGGCAGCCCCACGTGTCCCCAAGACATAGGAGAGAAAATTAAGATGCAGCTGTCATTGCCTAACCAGTGTCACAGAGATAATGAGAAAGTCAGAACTGGAATAGAGGCTTCTGATTTCCAGGTCCCAAGATCCTTTCTTGAGATTGTGAAGTATTAGAATCCTTTTCATGATCATACTTTAAAAGAGAGTCCTACATACTGCTCTTAAGTATAGACACCTCTAAAATGCTTGAAGTTAGCCCTAAAAACTCAAGATAAATGCAATGTATATAATGACACCTTACAGATAAAATGTCTTTCAGCAAAGAAAAACCCAACAATGAATTAATCAATGGGATTAACACATCTAAAAGCAACTACATCGGTCAGGAGGAAGGCAGTTCGCTAGAAAAAAATAAGGCAGAAGGCAGCAGAACTGGTTTGTGTGCCCAGCACTCTCCCGGGGATATCTGGCTAGGCTCCACCTGCTCCTCATGGAAGATGAAATGAAAGTAGTGGTAATAACAGTAAGTTAGAATAAACAATATGATGGCCCGGTGCCATCATATTTACATTAAAATTTTTTCTGTATTTAAAATTTTTCTGTATTAAATTTAAATTTAATTTAAATTAAATTAAAATTATTTCTGTATTTTTTTCTGTATTTCTACACTCCACTGTCCTGGTTTTTTCCCTTCCCTGCTTTGTTTTTCTCTGTAGCATCCATCATTATCTAGCAGCCTTTTTGATTACCTGCTATTGGAACATAAACTTCATGAGGGTAGGGATTCTTGTCTGTTCTGTTTACTGCCACTCCTCAGTGCCTAAAATAATACGCAGCACATGGTAAGTGTTTAATAAGAGGGTGAAAATGAATAACAGAAGAATGTACTTTCACAATAACCCTAAGATAGGTGCTAGTCCTGACTCACTTCAAGAGAAGCAAACCGGCACATGGAGTGATTGTTTCACAAGGCCACAGAGCCGGTAAGTGGTATAGGCAGAGCTCACACACAGGATTAAACTCTAGTCTATAGCTGTGTGCAGCAGCTTATCTTAGTCTGATCCACTAAGCATTCAAATCATGCAACCAGCTAACTCCCTTTGCTCCAAACCTCTGCTCATTAAGCAACCTTCTGATTATAATCTGGCTCCTCAGGGGAAAAAAACACTGACCAGCCATCATTCATGTCTGTTCCTCTTGGAAATTATAATTTATCTTGTTAAATCAATGCACAGGCATTCTGATTTATCCACATTTCTGCCTCTTGACTCTGATTAGTGTGTTCCCACCTCAATTCATTCTGTGTCCTCTGATGGCATCAAGTATCTGAGATTGCAAAATTTAGTTTAGCACAGGATCTAGAACTTTATCACATAAGAAAGTGTGTCTGAAACGCTGTCTCTGGAAAAACCACCTGGTGATCTGTGGTTGGTCAGCCTCCCCAGGTGACAGAATACTGGGATAATACTGCTATCACTGTATTCCCATCTGACCCAAGATAAAGCATTTCTAGCAGAGCACTGTTCTGACCACAGTTAGCTCGTATAATTTGGGAATGACAGCGATGAACATGAATTGTGAAATGAAGCTCATTGGTATCATGCTGGCTCAGCCAGAGTACAAAAGCAAGCCACGGTTTTATTTCAGGGTTTAGTGGCAAGGTTAAACTGGAAACTCTAAGCAAGTCAGACAGTTTTCATGCCTGAACACAGAGGACCTGAAGAAAGGCAAACGAACAATGCAGCTGGAAAGAGTGAAAATTAAATCTAAGGCTTAGTAATTCCCATAGCCTGAGTGCCTAACGATATTCTTAATATAAGAGTAGGGCATTGCACATTCCCCAAACATGCGAGGATTCAAGAAATGACTCCTGCAATCTTAATTATGAGAACCTTTTTTTTTTTCCTTTTGGAAGCTGTTATTTTTTTCCTTGACATATTTGTATTCCCAAGACACAGGAGTTCAAAGTCATAGATCAGAATTTTCATTAAGTACACACGACACACTTGAAACTTGAAATTGTTCATGCTTGTGTACCATGATATATATGAGTTTACAGTTTTAAATCTTAAAATAAGTTTGTTCATCTGTGCATTACTCTAGAAGGTAAGGAGCATAAAAGAAAATGTTCTCTGTAGGAAATAAACTGTGGAAAATATTTGCATACTACTTAAAACATACCATGTTTTAATTTAAAAAAAAAATCTATCATTTAAAGGGTTTAAACAGGATGCTTCTTAAAAACAACTTTATCTGCTTAAGACAGTGTTAAATGATGAGAGCAGCTGAGGTGTTCAGGCATTAAGAGTCAGTGAGTGTGCAAGGGGAAACCCTTTCACCAACACTGGTCCCAGAGCTGGTGCCCAAACAGAAACCATTTCTGATGTGAGTATTTTGGGGTGATAGAGTATTATTCTTGCACATTGTCCAATTTACCACGAATACTATAAATTATTTTAAACTAGAAAGTAAAAATATACATAGGATGTCTTTAAAAGGACACAAGAGAAATCTATTTTAAATTAATTACCAGTTAAATATCCTCTTGTGTTTGCTGACAGGTTTTCACTGACTATGCACCAATCCTACATTAGTTGGTCTCTTCATGAAACAGGTTAGCTTGCTTTCCTTGTTCTTTTTGCAAACTCTAAAGACATTTCTGCGTGATGTAGAAAATGTAGTTTCTGTTAGCTTAATGGCTAATTACAGCAACAGGCAGGGGAAATAAGAAAATCTAACTAAAACTGCAAGTAAGGAATGAAGGGCTATGTGAGCTTTAACTATAATTTCACACCCTGTTGCAACTGTTTTTTAATAAAGCCTTTGTCGACAATTCCTTTTGCTAATTTTAGTTTGGTATTTTGATGTTTACTAGAGATATATTTTACAAAAAGTGGCTTTGGGTTATGTTTATGGCTTTCATTAGCAGAGATGTCTTTATCGAGAGTCTCCCAACTACAGTCCAATTTTTGCTCTCTCTTCAAAATAAACACATTCTTTAGTTGTTGCAATAACTCAAACACAATCTACCATATTCTTCTTCACCATTGTTTTAGGGTTTCTTTTAGGATAAAAAGATGAAAGAGAATGCAAATTTTTTCAAGACCACCCCTCTTCCTGTTGTATATCCCCGTTCATGGTCATCATCAGAGGGTTGCATTCACCTGATCTGGGAGGGTGTACTTTGCTTGAATGTTTGCTTTTGAGAAATAGCAATAAAGATAATCTATTGAGCGGTCACTTCTAGAAAGGATGCCTGTATTGGTCGCTCCAATAGCCGTAAGGAAAGAAAAGTAATTTTATCACCTTTGCTAATTCGGGAAGAATAAATTTTCTGGCTCTATAAAACCAACATTATGACTTCTTTTCCATGGTGAACAAAAGAAGAACATAACACGACAACTTTGTCCTACAGAAGAACACTTATATGCCATCTGAACTGGGATTGATTAAAAGCAATGACAGTTAACCATGGTCTTTAAGGATTACTCAAAACCTCAACTTCCCCCAAATTTCCAAGCTATAATGCAATAATTGATCTACTGAATTTTGTGGAGTGACTAGAGGCTTCTATTATAAACAGATTGGATGAACCCAATTTACAATGTTATACACATATGTTTATTTCTGAAAGCCCTTTGAAGCAACTGTGTAAAATACTACATGAAGGATTGTTGGAAATATTGAAATATTTCATAATGTAAAAATAATATCAATGTCATTTAAATTGAACAAAATGACTCCTTACTATTCCATATATGTTTTAACCATCTTCTCCACAAACTTGGTCAATAAATACTGCATGAAACAAGCATTTTGGACTTTATCCCATGGATGCAATTTGCCAACCTGATTGATTTCTTTCTCTATAGGCTCACCTGATTTCTACATACTCAATATATTTTCTCCTTTATTAAAGGTGATGTAATCTTAGCTCCTATCACATTCACATTCTCCAAACTACTGAGAACAAGAGAGAGATGAAAAGATGAAGATAGGAAAGGATAAGGTTTCACAAAGCAGGCTCGCAAAGGAACATAAAAATCTGACAAAAATTCGTAAGGCCAGTTTGGAAGATTAATGAAACAATGAATTTATATGAAGAAAAGAAATCTGGCAATAGAAACAAACTAAGACCCATACTTGGGAAAACCAAGAGAGAGCAATCGAGCAGTAGAAATAAATTATTTATTCTGGGAATACTCACTATGTTACACTGATTTGAATAGATCAAAAAAGTTGCATGTTGCCAGATGGAGAAATTACATTTACATGTGTTCACTCATGTTTCTACCCAATTTGCCTTAGTGCCCTGTCTTTCACTAATGATAGAAGCTAATTACTATTACTTCTTAGGTAGTGCTTGATTAGACAAAGAGTAAGAAAGAAAAGAGATGGCTGACATGGGTTGTTGATCTAAATCTGACTCCAGCTTCACCTCCATTTTCTTTGCCATTTCCCTGTACAGACCAGAGCTGGCAACCTAATTATAGCCAACCAAATGGTGATTTTCAGTGATGAGTTATGTCCTGTGAATTAAATTTAGTTGACACTGTAGGACTGCTTGGTGCCCACTTGAATGAGCAGATTATAAGGTTGGTATATGATCCTCCTAGAAACCTTTGGCTTCCAAGTCCATCCAGACTCGTGGTTTTGATTTTTAAAGCCAGAGAGTATCAGAGCTCGAAGGGTGTTTTAATAGATTTGGTAGACTGAATTCAACTCCTTTGTTTTTCACAAAAGAAAGCAAGAGGAGGTGAAATAACCTGGATAAGCTCTCTTGTGTGGCTTAATTTCTAACTCAGTCTTCTATGTACAAGAGGTCAATTTTAGATCTATTAGGTCCTCTGATCAGAGGTTCCACTTGAATGTGTGTAGACTAAAGGGTTATGATGAATGGGAGGAAGCTCTTCATTACTGGACGTCTTCAAATAGTTTTAAGAGTCAAGGTAGACAGTACTATCTTTTCTTTTTTAACAGATGAGGACATTGAGGCAGAGAGGTTAAGCAAATTACCCAAAGTCACATAGCTAGGAAGTACCCACACTGGGATGTAAATTCAGTCAAATACCTGTGCTTTTCTTACTACAAATTTTTGTCTTCTAGTCATCATCTGCATTATCAGGAAGCTAAACTAAGTCACTAAGGGGATATCATTACTTATTTCTTGTTCATTTCTTTGTTCATTCAGCCATCCATTCAATCAGCAAATATTTGCTAAGCATCTAGTAAGTGCCAACCACTGTTCTAAGTCCTGATGATAGAACAATGAATGAAACAAAGTCGTTGTTATAATGCAGATTACATTCAAATAAGAGAGACACACAATAAAAATATATACAACATAATGTCAGACTGCAGTAAGTGTTTTGGGAAAATAAGAAAGCAGCATAAGAGGATTAAGAATAATAAAGTGGGGAGAAGGGGCCCCTTTAGAAAAGGTGACCAGAGAAAGCCTCTCTGAGGTAGTAGCATTTAAGCAGAGTGATGCAGGATCTGAAAGATAAGTATAATGTTGCAGAGTGAGAGAAGAACAAATATAAAGGTCCTCAGGTGGAAACAAGCCTGACTTATTATAGAAACAGCAAGGCCAATATGGCTGGAGCCAGTGAGTGAGGGAGGGGCAGAGGACAGCAGGTGTCAAAGCATACAAGCCTGGACAAGAAGTCTGCATTTTACTCTATGTACTAGGAAACCAGTGGAGGGTTCTGAGCAGAGGAGTGCCATATTGCCATATTCTGATTTACATTTTCAAAGTTATCACTTTGTTCTCTGAGAGATATTCAGTAGAGGGACAAGTATAGACGCAGAAAGGCCAGCTTCATGGACTTGTAGCAGTTCAGGTCAGAGTTGAAGGTTATTTGGACGAGAGTGGTACAAGTCTCAAGAAGCAGTAGATTCATATCTGTTTCACTGGATACTGTAGGTAGAGGAGATATTTTGATGAAGCGTATGTTGCATATAAGAGAGAGAAGAATGAGGAAGTCTAACCTTCGGTTAAGATTTAAAACTTCTTTCAGATTAAGTGCTTAAAAAAAAGCAACATGTGCATGTGCAGAAAATGGGGACTACATCTACTGCCTAATAAAGCATATGACTGGTATTTGCCCCTGATTCTAGTGAGGGAGGTTCTAAAACCCTTGGGAATTTTCTACTGCTAGAAGTGTCTTTGTTGTTCATGAGCCCCCTGGATCACACCTGAGCTTCTGTTAAGGGAGGAGACACCTCAGGATGGGGGCTAGTCACTGGTCAGAGCACCCGTGATTAGAGCGTTGGGGCTTTGAGTTAGCCCAGGCTCCAGGAAGGGGAATGGGGCTGGAGACCAAGTTCAGTATTGTGTCAAATGATTAAGTCAATTGTGCCTATGTCATGAAAGTCCAGTGAAAACTCTGGGCATGGGAACTCAGTAGAGCTTCCTGATGGTGAACACATTGCTGTGCCTGGAGGATGATGGGCCCTGTTCCACTTAGAAGGGGCACAGAAACTCTGTTTGAAACCCGCCTACGTCGCACCCCATATGTCTCTTCATTTGGCTATTCCTGATCTATGTCCTTTCTTATAAAACTGTAATTGGAGTATAGCACTTCTCGGCAGATTGTATGTCATTCTAGTGAATTCTCAAACCTGAAGGAGTCATGGAAACCCTGCATGTGAAGCCAGTTGTTCAGAAGTGCTGGGGGCCTGAGGACACCCAAAGTGCCATTGGCATCTGAAGTAAGGGCAGTCTTGCTAGAGACTATTCCATCTAACTTGTGTGATCTGAGCTAACTCTGGGTGATGAGCATCAGAATGGTATTGCAAATCTTATTCTTGGGTTAAGCTTCTGTCCAATGAGAGCAGAGTGAGGGCAGTACTGCTAATGCCAGGATGGCACTGCACAACAATAGTTGGTGTCAGTATAGCATCTCCAGTTACCGCCGCTGTGCAGGACAGAATGGACCTGGGGAGAATGATTCATCCAGAGTCCAGTTATAATGGGAAGGGAGCATTTTAGTCCCACTACCCCTCTGTCATGAACAGTGAGCAAATCCATGTAAATATTACATGTTAAAATTGATTTATCATGCTAAAATCTTTCGCCATTTTTCCTTTAGTGTGTTTCCCTGCATGTGGAACTTTCATTCAAATATCAATAGCTCTACTGATAGTTTTACATAAACATACATTTGTTATTTCAGTTAGCGAACATGTGTCTTATATACCATTTCAAAAACTCTATCTTCAGTTTTGATCAGTCTTCGCTCCTAAATCCAGTTTTGTTATTTCCAAGGACCAATGGAATCATTGCCCAGGGTCCCAATACATGGAATGGACTGGCGACCAAAGTCACTATTTCTCTGAATGTTTTGAGGGGAAGAATAACTACTGATATTTCAGTCAATAAAAGTATTCTTCTAGTCGCCCAAACTCAAAGCCTTAGCCTTCCTTTCCTTTCTCCTAAAGGCACTGTCAGTAAACATTTTTCTTATTTTATCTTGCACATGGAATTAGGGAGTTAAAAATTAGTGTGGACAAACATCAGAGATTAGTTATATCATGCATTCAATTCAACAAACATTTGCTGGGAGCCTTTTTATTCCAGAAGCTATTCTAGACTAGCTACTGGGAACAGTGACAAGGACAGTCAAGAGTCCAGAACCCAAGGAAACAAAGACATTTTATAAAAGTAGATACATGAATTCACAGGGAAATAATTTCAGACAGTGGTGCAGATTTTGGGTAAGATATGACAAGATACTCATAGAGGGCCCGGGGTCTTCTTTAGTTGGGTCGGGCAGGAAAGGAGGATTTTAATTTCTGAAGATAAGCATTCCAGGTGAAGAGAAGAGTGGAAGACAAGTTGGCAGAATTGGAAACCTCAGAACAAAAGCCACGAAGGCTGGGGACAGGGAGGGGGTGGTCCCACCTGGTTCATGGTGGCGGAAAGAGGACAACAGCCCATCCTTGCTCTCGGTCAAATCCAGACATCCCTTGCTTTCTGTTACAGGTTTCTTCCATCACATTTTCCAGTAGTGTGTTGGCCACTGGTTTTCCTTCCTCCAGCCTCTTGTCCTTTTACTACATTTTACTACGAACTATTTGATACTTCATAAAAAAAATCCCACTTAAAAAAACCATATGATCCCTCTACTTGAAAGCCATCAATGTCTCTCTTTTGTTGGTGGGCTCAAGCAGAAACTTCTTACCTTGAGCAATTAACTACTGCTACCATTTAGCCCCATCTTAATCCTGGGGGTGGGTCTACCTGTGCTTTGATATCAGTTACTCAAATCTGCTGCTTTCTTTCGTACACAGTGTCTTCTCCTCAATCTTCAGGCTAGCCCCTCATCTTTAGTTCATGAAATGTCGCTGCCTGGTGTTATCATCCAACTTTCAGGATGATCTATCATGCTCTCCCAGTTAGGCCCTAGATTTGTGAAGCAGAGAATTTATTTGTCTCATTTGTGCTCCCTACCATATCTAACCCATTGCTACAGATATTATAGGCACTAAATAAAAGTTGTTGAATAAATAACCATTTTTGAGCTCTGAAATGCTATTCTGATCCTCAAACACTTATACATGCTTTAAAATTGAATATAACACTTACCACATGTCAGACACTGTATAAATATTAACTTGTTTAATCTTCATAAAAAGCCTATATGTAGAGATATTCACCCATTTTATGGATGAAGAAGCTGAGACATAGGAAGGTTAAGTCACCTGCCCAAGGTTCTGAAAGTCCCCAGTCTGTGTCTAAAGCACTCAGCCATGCTATCTCTCTCATGCACAAAACACCCCTCCACCAATTCCCTTTCAACACACCTGCCTCTGACTTTATTCTTGGTTACTCAGGCACAAGAAAACAAAGTGAGGAAAACATGATACTCTCAAGTAAGAAGCAATTTTACAGTTCCCCATAAAATGAATTTCCTTATTATTTATCTGTCAGCACTGAGTCTTTGTCCTTTAAAATGATATTTTCAAACTGGCTTTAGGAGTCCTGCATAGTATGAGGCCCTCAGCTCAGGAAACAAATTCTCTGAGGCCCTGAAGCACAGGTGCAGCCCGAAACGAAATTTCTCAACCTCTGCCAGAATCACAGTTTAATTTTCTCTCCGAGCATTTAGGCTTCAGGTCTTAGAGGAAAATTCGTGATCTGGTGCCTTAATCGGTGTTGTCTTACAGAGATGGCTGTCGCAAGGAGGTGTAATCATGTGAACAGTAGACCCTGGGGATTTAACAAACTCCAGCCAGGGCTAGGGAAGGGGTCAATTCATATATATCCTCCCAGTGAATACAATGGAAATAGTCAAATTCTGACCACTCCAAAACTCCTGCTACAATTACTTCTCATTTGTAATATAAAACAAAGAGTAACATACTCAAAATTTGATATAGAAATTCTTTAAGATATTTGAGTTGTCAGAACTTTCGAACTAAGACAGAAGAGACTTTGGAAACCATTCAGACTCTCATTATCAATGAAAAACTGATGTGCATGGTAGTCAAACCTCTTCTAAGTCACAGGTAGAACCAGGGCCAAGGACCTTTATATCACAACTCAGCACCAGAAAGCTAGAAGAAAACCCTGGGCAATTACCTCTTTGTAAAGTTACAGGCACCTCTGCAAATAAACCACCCTTAAATTCAGCTATTTTTGTATTTCAGATTCTGGTGACCTGGTGTTTTTATGTCAGTTGCATTTGAAATGCTAATCAATAATCTCTGAGCAACATAAACACCTTGAAACCTTTCTTAAGAGTTCAAAATGACAGTAGAACACCAATGCAGAAGGAAACTTAGAGAGCTAGAATATTCGTTCTAAAGTAAAATTTGTGTGCTTTATACTGGAACTTTTTCAAATGCTGAAAGAAATGAAAAAGGTGATTACATGACTGCAAGTTCTTTACCTGAAGAAGCTTAAAAGGTACTCTTTGGAAAATGAAACAGACTTCCTTTGTTGCTCCCATCACAGAGCCAAGAAAAAGGCAAAGCTTGCCTTTCTCATTCCCCGAGGTGAACATGTCAGTATGTGAGGTAAAGTCTGTTCTTATACAATCTTTGTTCTGACTCAATGACAACTCCTACTACTCCCTTTCACAATGTCCTCGTGTGCTCTCGGGCACACTCCTGACAGTATCTCACCATACTCTGTCCTAAAATAGCTTGTAAAACTTAAATGGATTCATCAATGGTTCCAGCAATTAAAATAGTTAAGTGAGCTCTTGACGTTTGGGTTAACAAAGAAACAGGTGCCAAATGGACTTCAGTTTGAGTCAGGCCATGAGACAGGAAGGGTCCCCTGCCCACTCTGTCCTGGTGGTAACGCTCATTTAACCATGTAAAAACTGTGGTGACTTTTTAGGATCTGTCTTCTGCTCTGAACAGGAAACTCTGTGACAGGCCACATCTGTTCTGATGCCCTCTGTCCCCCTTTCCAGGAGCTAGCATAGTGCCTGGGACATGGTAGGTAGTAAGTGTTCATCGAACAAATAAAAGTTGACCGTTGTTTAACCTGTAAGAGGACCACTATGCAGAATCAGTAATGCATTTGAACACTAAAAGGCTTAAGAATACTCTGAATCTGCACATTAGTATTTACATTTAGCCATAGTGAGTAGCTAAATATTTTAAGTAAAGTGGAAGGACCATTTAAATATCATAGAGCAATAACCCTGAACCAGACATCATGTAAAGCACTAGGATATATGGAACTTTGTTTAAACCATCAAGAATCTTACTTACCTTCATTTACAGGTGAGGAAATAGACTCAGAGAGCTGGGGTAATCTACCTCAGATGCCATTATTTCAAAACTCTTCGCTCTCTAAATCCCCCAAACGAGAAACAGACTCCACGAACATGACATTAAATAACTAATCTTTGACATACAAGTATTGAATCACTTTTGTAAAGTTCAGCAATTTTTCAGGAATTCCCTTAGCTAAAACTAGTCCAAAATCTGATGGCAATTAACTTGCCTGATAACCTTACCTAACCCAAGAGCAGTCTTTCAGCTTAATTACCATCTCAGCTAATTACTCATGATATGGCATGGGCTATGCAAGTCTATTAAAACCACTAGACAGAATTCATGGTGGCTTTACGGTACACAGCTCTCATTCCCACAACTTACATTTTGCTGGTATCTTTACTCTCTGGAAGAAAGCCAGAATTTCTGAATAAAATGTATCAGTCCTAACAATGTGGACATGATTATTCCAGAAAGCCAATGGAGAATTGAACAAGATCTTACAGTAATGACTAGGACTGGGAAACAAGAATTTTCTTCAGTACAGTGGGAAGAAATCCTTTTATTAAGGTTATGAGAATCAGAGATGTGAACATCCCTTTAAGTTCAAAATAAATGACTTAGGATGGGCCTCTATTTCAAAGAGGCACTGAACAAAATACAAATCGTTTTGCTGTAAACATTTGGGTTTGCAGCATAATTCCATATTAAAACTTATTAATCAATGTTGGGTCACAAAATATCCAAAAAACTGACTTCTATGTTCATTGGCTGATGGATGAGAAGTTAAAATCCTCTTTCAGAGTCCTAGGAAAATCATTTTCTCCTTTCTGGGTCTATTTTTTGTTAAGTAAAATCTATGGGGAAGACTCTTGATATTATTATCAGCATCATCATTAGTTATTAGTGTTGATTAATGGTTATGCTGCTGTATCTTTTAGTCTAAGGGCATGGTTTTTTTTTTTTCTAATTTACTCACTATATATAATTTCCCTTGGATAGCTTTGTCCCAGTCCGAAATGTCATGTATCATGTATTCTCTAGTGACTTAATAAATATTTATACTCATTTAATAAATCTTAATTGAGTATCTACTATATACCAGGCACTGTTCTATGCTCCTGGGACACCTTAGTGAATAAAAAAGACTGAAATCTTATCTTTGCGACACTTTATCTTTTCTAGTGGATTGTCCATTTTAGACTTCTCTCCAGAATTCCAGACTCTTTTATTCAGCTTCTTGTTGGTCATAATGCACTTGGAGACCCAAATTGGACCTAGGCACTTGGATACTATCAGGTACACTGAGGTTATCACATTTCTTCAACTTACTCCTGTGGACCCCTGACGATTTAGGTTGAGCCCCACTGCTCCACCCATCACCCCTAACTATCCAGGGCCAGAGACCTAAACCACGTTCCCCTCACCTTCAGTAAATGCTGCACCCGCATCCTTTCACATCTATCATTTCTTCTCAACCTCCAGTGGCCTTTTATAGCAGCTTTCATGATTGTTACTGGGGAATGAACTCTTTCTGCCGATTCTTCTTCTTGCTCCAGGATAGCCCCTTGTCTCTATTTCTTGTTGTTCCATGGAACATGCTTTCTAAAATACACATCTGACCATGTCTCTTTGGTTTAATATCCCTGAAAGGCTTCCTTTAGCTTTCAGGATCAAGTAAAGATTTCCAAGCACACCATGCCCTTGTGATCTGGCTCCTGGTGCCCCATGGTTAGCCCCACTCTTTCTCTAGACAGACTCAACTGTTCCATTCTCATTTACCTGACTTATTTGAGCATCTGGCATGACCTTATGAAGCCTCCCTTCCCTCCATACCCATGGCAGGCTCTACCACTGCACAGAGCCATCACCTCTCCTTTAGTAAGTAGATTTCTTTGTCTCCTAGATTTCATCAAAGCCTCCTGAGGGAAACTAAACCTTGAACCCTAAGCAGCCCAGCACCTGGAGCACAGTAAGCACTCAGCCTGTGCTTGTTAAATGAACAAACCATTCACCAATGGGAAGTACTTTACTGGCCTGCTTTTTTTAAAGGCATTTTATATCTTACTTCAACTATTGCAGCTGAAGGACTAAGAATTCTAATTCCTTAAAATATTGGAGAAGACTTTTCTCCTTCCAAAGGATGTCTTTTGGTTTTGGGCTTTTTCCTACTTTTTTTCCAATACTTGACTTACATATATTTGGTCTTCGTTAAGTTTTGCCTCATTCTTCAGTAGGTGAAGCACAGAGAAAGGTAAAATCATAGACATTGGCCCCAGAAAAATTTGTATTTGGGTCCTGGTTCAAACATTTATTTGCCGAGCACCTTGGATAAGTAATGAGCTTCACTGAGCCTCGGTGTACCTAAAATGGGTATAATTAAATAACATGCAAAGCTGCTAGGACATATACACTTAGATTCCTTTCTTCTTGACTGTTCACACTTTCCCTTTAAGATACACACCTTGCCTGGAATATATTCCCCTTCTGTCAAAATCCTTTGTAAGGCCCAACTCCCCTCATAATCTTCTCTGTGCAACTGCCCCTAGTTCTTTTGGCCAGAAAGACCTGTCCTGTCCTCAGGGCTCCTGTGGCTCCACGTCTTATTCATTCTGTTCAATTAATCTATGCCGAATACCTACGGTGTGCTGGGCCTTAATTTAGGTGCTGGGAATTTAGGTGCAGTGATCAGATGTATAAATGCTGAAGTCGTAGTGGAGAGGAATAAACACATCAATAAGTGTAAAAACAATTCTAGGGTCAGATTAATATAGGTGCTCTAAAGGGTGACAGGACAGAAGTAATTGGAACAGGGGTGTCAGGAAAGGTGCCAGGCATGGAAAGCGTTAGCAACAGCAACTGCAAAGAGAAGGCACCCCCGTGCCAAGGCTCTGACCAGGGAAGAAGTGTGGATTTCCAAGAAAAAGAAAAGGACCAATGTGGTTGAATTATAGTTGGCTAAGGAAAGTGGAATGAAGCAGACTGGGGCCAGATGGTATAAGGGGCCACGGGAAAGAGTTTGGATTTTATACTAAGTACCACTGAAGGGTTTTAAGCAGGGGGGTAACCGTATAATTTAAGATTTCTCCAGATGCTGTGTTTGTATGTCCATTATACCTCTTACTAGAGTTCGGATTTGCACTATAGTTTCTAGTGGATGTAGCCGTCTTTTCCATGACGGTGTGGTTCTGTGAGGGCAGTGACGATGTTTTATTCTTGTTTCGATCAGCACCTGTGTACAGCGCTCCTGGAAAATTCTTGCCAAATTAAATTGAAATATCCTGCAGCCTCTGTCTTTCTTGCCTGCAATTGTAATAATTGTAATTGCAGTACTTCTAATCGCTGTAGGAAGCTTGCAGTTGCCAACCCGCTCTGAACGGGTACATTTTTCCCATTTGAATTCCTCTCAGGCCTTCCTGCAATTGTAGGGATGTCAGCTGACTTCCTGTCTCCCTGGCCAGGTCTACTCCCTGCCCTGAACTGAATGTTTATAGTCCCCCCTCTGCAGAGCATGAGGCCCACTCCTTGGGGGTGCTGGGTGCAGCCGGCCTGACTCGCTCTCAAAGGAACCACGGCTCCTAGCTTTATGCACCACACAGCATCAGATAATAACACAGTATTTATTGACCACTTGTATGTGTCAGGCACATTACAGACGCAGTGTGCTTTTCCACTGGCAGTGCAACTTTGGGCAAGTAATCAGTCCTCTCTAAGCCTGCTTCCTCATGTGCAGAATGGGGACAGTATTAGCAGAGTGCTACCTAGGATTGTTACAGGGCCTCAGAAGAGATCCCATGTCAAACACGTAGCACAGCACCTGGCTCACAGTCAGCCCCTCATCAAATGTCAGTTATATTGTAGGAGTACTGTCAGTACGCATGATTTTATTTGGTTCTTACAGCAACTCTGCAAAGAAAGTCTTATTATGTCCAGGGCCCACATTTATCTAGTACGCATAGATATGGCTGTACTGGTTGCTAAAACCATTGTAATATTTCCTAGTTGCCAAATTAGCCACTGTCCCAACCTCCAAATCCCCCTCTCCCCCTATGACCCTGCAGCCTTCTCTGCCCAGGTGCTTCCCTTGGGATCCCTGCCTCTCCCTTCTCTCCAGGATGCAGAAACCACAGGGACAGGGACAAGGTCCCGCTCAGCAGGAGGCATCCCGGATCCAGCCACATTCAGCAGGTTTTATTCTGAGCGCTGACTGGCTGACTGCACTTATTTCATTGATGGGTAAAGTGAAGTTTGGGGTGGGGGGGGGGGTCAAGTCACCAATCTTGTAAATGGAAATCCTAAGAAGTCAAACTTCAGAATCTATTACCTAGGCTGATTCCCTCACACTGAGCTTCTCCTCCATGCTGATTAGGAAAACTAACAAAACAATTTTTTGGCTTTTTGAACTTGCAGAACTATCTCCTGGACACCAGCAGTTTCAATTTCTGATCAATTCAGGAAGGAGTCAATGTTATCTCGAGTCAGCACCTTGCTCTCGTCTTGATTCCCCATCCCACTCCCATCCATGAATCTCATTTAAACACGATTTGGCCCAAATTCTTCACCCTCACTTCTAGCACTGAGGAGAATCTTTGAGATGATGACTCTATGGATAGCCACACTGTTAAGTACTTACCATTTCTATCTCTATTTTACAAACTAAAAAGAAGACAAGAAAGATGTTAACATGCACAAAAATGTGGTAACTCATGGATATTACATATGACTACTAAATCAAAAATTAGAATAATGTAGAGGGTAGACCCCACAATGACAAATGAAATCCAGAGTTGGGAACTGAAAAGGACCCCTCTTAAATTGAAGACACGTGTCTGGACTTAAAATATGGAAAGTGAAGGTGGGGTCTCCCTCAATATGCATATTTACTTCTTAATTGTGCATTCTGAGCTGCAGAGACCCCCTTGGTTTGTTCTGAAATGTAAACATTTTTAGCAGTGTCTTATGAAGTTCTAAAGTCTTTAAAATAGGTTTTAAAGATTGAGCAGTTACATAATTGGCTTAATTAGATCCGATTACACAATTAGCATAAATTGGAAACAATAGAATCAGAACATATAATTTCATAGTTATGACACATAATAATAATGCAGAAATTAGGTTGGCAAATGGTGCTAACGCAGGAGGTTTGCATACAAATCCTAGAAGATTCGATGTCTTTCATGAGCCCAAACATCTCCCCCTCCAACAGTTACTGCTCCAAATGTGGCTTAACAATAAACAAGACTGATTTTGAGATCTAGATACAGAAGACAACATCTGGAAAATTGTTACTAATGGGTGACTAGAGAGATTTCTTTCCTATCTCACTGAAAGGACCATCCCTCTTTCTGAAGTCTCAATAGATTATTGTAAGGAAGAATTCATTCTTTTTTTTTTTTAATGTTTATTTATGTTTGAGAGAGAGCAGGGGAGGGGCAGAGAGAGAGGGAGACACAGAACAAGAAGCAGGCTCCAGCCTCTGAGCCGTCAGCACAGAGCCTTACCCATGAGATTATGACCTGAGCCGAAGTTGGAATCTTAAGGAATAAGCCACCCAGGCGCCCCAAGAAGAATTTATTCTTTTTTTTTTAATGTTTATTTATTTTTGAGAGAGAGAGAGAGAGACAGTGTGAGAGGGGAGGGGCAGAGAGAGACAGAAACACAGAATCTGAAGCAGGCTTCAGGCTCCGAGCTGTCAGCACAGAGCCTGACGCTGGTCTAGCTCACAAGCGGTGAGATCATGACCTGAACTGAAGTCAGACGCTTAACTGACTGAGCCACCCAGGTGCCCCTGGAAGAATTTATTCTTAAGTATGAGTTACATTGCAAAACTTTCCACTGTGCATGCCTCCCCCTCTGCCAGGAGAGCAGCCTCAGGCACACTTCTGAGCACATGCCCGTGTGGGAGGAACCGGGTTTGAGAAACACTGCAAGAGGCGACTAAATCGTCTTTTCTCTCTCATCAGCCACGTGATTTCTAATCATACTTGGATCATTCATCATACTTGGTTCCAGTGGCCTAAGCCTTCCTGCTGCATCTTTGTCTTCTGATTTAAAGAAGGGGAAAGATGACATTTGACTAATGAGAAATTCACGTTCCAAACTCCTTGCAGCTCTTTTGGTGTATCTTTCTGTAAATTATGTACCACAACCAGAGGGCTAAGAAGAAACCATTCATTTGTTAATTGACTTGTTACTTTATTATTCACTCCCTAAACATTTTGAGCTTCCTGGGGGAAAGAGACTATTTCTTACTTATCCTTATGTATCAAACCCATACACTGCGGCTAGGATAGAGGAAGCACTCACTGTTCATGAAATTGACTTTAAGGCATATTACAGATATTATTACCTGCCCTGCTATTACAAAGAACCAAGGGCTACTCTATTCCCGCTTGTGGCCTTCAAGAAACTTAACTGTTTTTAGTGTCAAAGCAATTATTATGTTAACAAAAGCATGAGTTCAATTGTCCTAGTTGACATCTCCATGCTAGCCGGAAACAGTTTTTAGTGAAGAGTCAAGTCAGTGGAAGAGTGTAAGAGTGCCGTGTACTAAAATGAGAAAGTGATCTCAAAAACCCATGCTCATGGGGGGTGGCCAGCCAGGGTCTTGGTTGGAGCCCAGTACAGCAGAGCACACGGGCAAGGCAGTAGTTCTCTGAACATGCACAATACCCCTCTCACAGACACCTGCGGTTTTGATCCCGCTATTTGCCAAATTAAGTACTAAATATCCCCAAAGGCCCCTGTCATATCTCAGCAAATGAACACTGAAAATCTGAAAATGTCCTCAAAATGTTAGAGAAACATCTAAAAGCCTTGGGCATTTTTTCTAATGATCTCTATTTTGTTTGTTCCTCCTCAGTCATCATCCTCTGGGTAATGGGAGAAGCAAAAGGGCTTAGTGATGCTTAAAGGCCATTACTAGTACAGGCTGGAGGATTTATCCTTTTATACCCTTCCCTCCAGTTTATTGGGTTCCCTTTCATTACTTTTACTTTCCAGCATGGTCCTTCCTTTTCCCTTCTCATTTTCTGTTCCCCATAAATACTAGCTCAAAATATCAATTCTCTTATCAAAAATGAGGGCTCGCTTGCTGAGAGAAAATATATTCCCCCGATAGCTTGATCAACTCACATCTCCCCTAACTATGTCTCAGAAGATGCTTTGTGTTCACTCAGATACTCAGACAGTGGTGAGACTCGAACAACTTATTGTTGCATCTGAAGGCAAGGAAGGTTTAAATTTCTTTTCATATTTCAGAGTCTTGAGCCTATCACTGGGTGGATGTAGAGGAACAGGTATATTTAGATTCTAACCTCTGGAAATAAAGGTATTTGCAATGTATGTTTTAATGCATATTGATATAAATATTCCTTATTGACATAGTAATAAAGTTGAAGCACTAAAGGTGACAAACTATACATGGAAGGGAGAAATATCCCCCAAAATGTTATGTTCTTTTTTTAATATAATTCATTGTCAAATTGGCTTCCATACAACACCCAGTGCTCATCCCAACAAGTGCCCTCCTCAATGCCCATCACCCATTTTCCCTCTTCCCCCACCCCCGTCCACCTTCAGTTTGTTCCCTATATTTAAGTCTCTTGTGGTTTGCCGCCCTCTGTTATATTCTTGCTTTCCTCATGTCACCAAAAGGAAGGAGGAACTTCCTGAGGGTCCCAGAGTACAAATCAGATGTACTTAAGCAGTGTGGTAGAATTCATATGAGTTGTTTGGTGAATAGGAACTTCCTCATTTTCTTTTGCATAAACACTTGAGGGTAAGAGCTACATCAATTATGAAGAATTTAAAGCTTTAAAGTTCTGCTGATACACAAGCACTTAAATCAGCTCGGTAAATGAAGCTATTTTTAAGGACAAAAATAAAGGTGGTAGCAAAATGTCTGGAAGGTTTCCTACCAAACTATTCAAAGTAGTTACCTCTGGCTTGGAGACAGAAAAGATATAGAGTTTGAATTGAGTTATAGATGTGATTCAACTTGCTGTGTGCTCTAAAATCTCTCTCTCTTCTCTCTTTCTCTCTCTCTCGGTAGATCAGGATTTCAAGGCCATAATCGCCACACAGCTTAGAGTCACAGATTTTCTATATTGGGTTCATTAGCTACAGATTCTTTGAACTTTTCCAGAAAGGCTATTCCAGTAAGTGAACACTCTTTGGTGCAAATGACTTTTTGTTTCCATCAGTACTGAGCTTAATAATTTCACTCTTCCTTCTCCTGGCCATTGAGATTCAGAAACAGTGCCTGTTGTCTTGGATGTGCCCTGCTTGGATGAGAATGAGACAGTTCAGATTGGAATGAGTTTATGAGCTCTCCTCCCTCCCATCACGGTTCTGGAGAGAGCCGATGGAATAGGATGGGCAGAAACATGGATAAGTGTGTGGGCACTTAAAAACTCAGGTACAAGTGCCTGGCCAAATGCTGATTTTAATGTTAAGGCTTAACAGAGGTCAACACTGTTTTATGGTAAAAGCCACCTGTGATTTCCTTATTACAAAACCCCAAAGCTCTGTCTGACCTGTCTCTTCTTTATGGCCTCTCTACAGCAACTGATGCTGTTGAAATTGACATTGCAAGGCTTGTCTCTTGCCTTTTGACATACACTGCTTCCTGGTTCTCCTTTTGCCCTTTTTATTGTCTTCCTACTTATTTTATGTGTCTTTCTTCTTTCTTCCTGAATGGGGGATCTCGCATGTCCTGTCTCTGGCTTTCTCTGCCTTTCTCTCTACACAGTCTCCCTTCTCTCATTTCTCTCTAATTTTATGGCTTCAACTGTTACTCCATGTGGACAGTCACAGTGAAGACTGTCAATTACCGAGTACCTCCAGTATGCTAGCCATGTTTAACGTATCATCTCACTGATGTCACAGCAATTTTCTCCCTTTTGGATGAGAAGACAGAAGCCTTGTATGGTAGGTTCAAAGATTTACCCAAGATATCGCAGACCACACAGCAAATAAGTGACAGAACTAAGGCTCAAGCCCAGATCTTTCGGGCTCTAAGGCTCATGTTGTTACTATCCTGTCCCTCCTAATTTATGACTTAGCTTCTAGTATCATTTTAAAATCAAAAGTGTTCTTTTCTGACCAGCTTCTGATCTTGCGCAAGACCTTCTGAAACTGATACACCACCTTTCTCCCAGTGACCAGGCTCACAATGTCAGGTATCTTGGGCTCATATTGGCCCCCACCCTAATCTCATCAATTGCCAGATAGCACCTCTGATTTCATCTTTCCCCTCTCCCAACCAGCCTATGCACCACTGCCTGACGACTGTTCTAGGCCACATCATTCCTGTAGTGAAACCCTCCAGTGCCTTCCCATTCCTAATGAAATGATGGCCCAAACGGACACTTACTACTCAAAAGTCCAATCTACTTTCCCTATAATATCTCTCAGAGCTTCATTACAAGTTGACTCTGTGCCACTGAAACTGGGCCGGTGTCCCCCAAATTCCACCTGTATGCCTTTGTGCATACAGGAACTCAATCCATCAGACACTCCCAATCTGCACAAATCCTACTCTGTCTGATGGACTGCCCCCCAACACACCCACACCCACACCCACACACACACAGACTCTCCCTTCTACCACCTCCCAGTTGGATATCACTCTATATGTTTAAGCCTTTACAGATTTTCATTTGTTCCACCCTTGAGGAACTTGGCCTGTTCTACTTTTGGTTTGTTATTCTCTTCCCCCTCTTATTAAGTTCTAAATTCCTTGGCAGAGAAGGAATGTGTCAGACTCTTCAGTGTATTCCCCAAAATCTTTTAGTCCACGGGACAGAGTGGATGCCCAGTAAATATATACTAATTATATTTACTCAAATTTTGATAACATACAGCAATGTGAGGTTGCATTTTAAACTTAATGCTCTATATGTGGGGCACCCGGGTGGCTCAGTCAGTTGAGCATCTGACTTCAGCTCAAGTCATGATCTCACAGTTCGTGGGTTTGAGCCCCGCATCGGGCTCTGTGCTGACAGCTCAGAGCCTGGAGCCTTCTTCAGATTCTGTGTCTCCCTCTCTCTCTGCCCCTTCCCTGCTCATGCTCTGTCTCTCTCTGTCTCTCAAAAATGAATGAACATTAAAAATATATATATATACTTAATGCTCTACATGTCTTTTCTCTAGTAAACAGACACAAAATATTTCACATTGATGGTCTCGAGCATCTCAAGATCAAGAATGTATAAATAATGATTATGAATGCCTATCTTCAAACTGATTAGCTTTTTCCCCCTAATGTAGAAGGGAGAGAGTGCAGAAAAGGAAACATGGAGAAAAAGAAACAATATTAGGTTCTGCCCACTGTCACACAAAGAATGACATCATAGTAGGATGCAAACTACTATGCACATGAAACAACTTATAGGAGGATGTAAGTCAAAAAGGAGAAAACATGAAAAATGCTGAACAATAAAAATTCAATTTACATGTAGCTCTGCTATGACACATAAATATTGTCAGGTAAGACAAATTACTGCAATATTTACTTGTAGTTATTAGGATGTTACCCTCCAAACATGCTCTTTGGTTGCTCCCTCTACTGCAGTATGTCTTCCTATGTGCATGACCAGCTCCCAGAAGGACGGACACAGAGTCACTGTCACTTGGTTCTCTGAAGCTTTGGAACTGGTGTTTCCTAAATGCTATCCTTGGGACTGGGCAGCAAGGAGGGTCATGACTCTTCTAAAGCCTCATTCTCAAATAGTGAACACTATCTTGTAAGAATATTTTTGAGAAAAAAAATCCAACATATGGCCATGTTTATTATAAGAATACATGAATTTATATTGGATGCAATAATACTGAACATGTGTCATGATACCCTTAAGTTGTAACTTAGGCTTCTTTTTAAACCACTTAGTTTTAATCTTCTGTGAAACAGAAGGAACTCCAAACCATGGACAACAACAGCCTCTGCTACTGATCTTAATGAGGAGTTATAAGCAACTTAGTATGGCAGAATCAGTACCAATCGTTACTGACAATCCAAATTGTATAGACAGGAAGACAGTGTTCTCCCATTGAGATCAAATGTCATACTCTTCTCAAACACGGTTAAATTTCTTAAACTCTTGATTTCTGAAATTCAAAGAATTTCTTAAAGCGTGAATCTTCTGTTCATATTTGCCAATGGGAAAGTTCCAGATTTGGGGAATGGAGACATTAGCAAAGACATGAGGTCAGGAGATGACGGACATGACTGAGATGGTACTATTCACTGCAGAGAGAATTCTTCAGTAAATATCATCTGTGCCCTGGAGACTTAGATTTGGTTTATATAACCAAGAAGTCCATTGGAAACCAGTGAGTTAGCTAGCCTGAGGATTCTTCAGTGATTGACAGTCCTATTTGGTAGTTAACCAAATGATTGGGAGAACTTTTCCATTTTGGGAGAAGGGTAGGGTAGAGAAGGGGAAAGTATACAAAATGCAACATAGTCATGGGTTAAAATGCTCTGATCACTCACCACAATCATTTGAGCCACATAACTTTCAGGCCCAGTGTATTCAGTGGGGTCTTTAACCTTCACCAGGACTAGGAAGTACAAATAATGCCACATGTTGTGTTCTGACTTGATGTGTTCCTCAAATGAAACAGTTTTGTTATCAAACTTGTCCCTCTCAAGTCCTGCAAGACACAGAAAACACAATGTATGTGATTTGTCATTTAATCAGCATGCGCTTCCCAGCATAAAAACAAAACATAATAATTATGTGGAAAAAATGCTTTCTGTGAGTGTGCCAATTTAGAATGTTATGATTAAAAACAACACAGTACACAAGACCTCCAGAAAAAAAGGCCATAGTTTATAGATTTCTTCTCAACTAACATTCTCCAGCCTCCTCCACCCTCTGCCCAATGGGTCCTTAGAAATGTGCGGTCCTGTTATAGATGTAACATTGGAAGATAATTTAAAATATAGTCATATCAAAACTGTCCAATGAAACTGGACCACAAGTCTAAGCAGAAGAAGTAAAAATGATTGTGCAATAAAAGGCATGCTTGCTAATCAGGACAGGAAAAAAAGGTATTTTATCCAGGAACTTGGGTAAAAAGGGGAAAGTCAGCTGAGAGAGTCATCTTGAAAACCACTTGTAATCAGTGAAGGGCAAGCCAACGTCCACGGTGATCTTTGCTCCGAGTGCAATAAGGACTCTGACTTATCCAGCCTTTAGACTACTGTGTTCCTGGCATTTTGAGGAGGGGATGGTCTGTTCAATATCCAGGGCAGATTTTCAGCTGCTGGAAGGACACTGAGGAGGTTTCTGCATAGCAAGAATCTTTTCTTTCAAGGGCTGAAGAGTAGATGAAAGAAAGTGAATGGAGACGAAGAAAAACATCTATGGAAAAATGAGTTAGATCGCCAAATAAAATGGGATGTTGGGATTCAGTCTGGTTTTGCAGTTCAGATACTGGAGAAGAAACTAGGAAATTGGATTCCAATCCTGGCTCTTCTTTTGTAAGCATTTTTTTTTAAGCCATTCAGGCATGAAGAAGACTCTTTAAATAATAAGATATAACATACAATAAGTAAAAAAAAAAAAAAAAATCTATCCCTAGTGAAAGGGTGACCTTTTATATTACCTTACTGGACATTTTAATGGAAAATACCATAAAATTAGATGAGGCCAATGGTGACGCCTCTTCTTATTTGACCCATCATCAGCTCAGCACGACCCAAATAAAATCCATACTCTTCCCCAAAACTACTCCACCCACAGTCTGCCTCTTCATTCCATGGCAACTCCAGGCTTCCAGTCGTTCAAGCCAACTGAGGAGTCATCCTTGAATCCTCTCTTTCTCTCATCCATATCCAATTCATGTTGAAATTCTTTTGGGTCTACCCTCAACATAGATCTGGAATCTGGCCACTCCTCCCCACCTCCACAGCCTCCTCTCTTATCTGAGCCTTCATCATCTCTCACTGGGACAGCTGCATTAGCCTCCCAGGCCTCCCCGTTTTCACTTTAACTCTCTGTGTTGGCTTATTCCCAACACAGCAGCCACAGCGATACTTCAAAAACCTAAGTAGAATGTGTCTCTCTTCTGTTCAAAGCCCTGCAGTGGTTCTTTTCCAACTCAAAGTAAAGGTCAAAGGCCTTACAATGGCCTATGAGTAGGGTTGCCAGATAAAATACAGAATGCTGGGTTGATGCCAAGTTTTAATTTCATATAAATAATGAACAATTGTTGAGTATTAGTATATCCCATGTAATATCTACTTGCTAAACTGGAAATGATTATGCCCTATAGCCTCTCTAACCTTGTCTCTTACTCTCCTCTCCCTTGCTAACTCTTATGCAGCCACACTGGCCTCCTTGTTCCTTGCATGCAGACTCCTGCTTCAGGGCTCCTGGACTGGTGGCTTCTTCTACCCACAGAGCTCTTTCCTCTGATGTCTCTTTGATGAACTTGCTCACCTTTTGCTCAAATCTCACCTTCTCCGTGTTGCTTAACTTGATCGCCCTATTTAATCCTACAACCTGTCCCTTCCCTTTTGCCAACACCCTCAATCACTCTTTCTCTTTTATCCTCTTTTTCCTAGAGTGCTTATCACCTCCTAGCAGACTGAACACAGCCATATCAAAGTTGTGAAATTAAACCGGACCACAAGTCTAAGATAAAAAGGTAAAAATGATTGTGCCAGAAAAAGCCTGCTTGTTAATCAGCACAAAAGAAAGGAATGCAAATTTATCCAGGAACTCAGATAAGAACTTATTATGTTTATTATTTATTGTGTGTCTATGAGCAGATATATTTGTCTTTTTTTCTTCACCAACAGTCCTAATAGCTTAGATTGGTGTCTGGTGATATTATCGTCAGCACTGAACAAAATATTTATTGAATGAATTAAGAATATTTCACTAATAAAATGTTATTCCACTTGGGTGACTATAATCAAAAACAGATTAATAACAAATCTTGGTGATGATGTGGATGAACTGGAGCCCTCATACCCTGCTGGTGGGAATCTAAAATAATGCAACTTAATTTTAATTTTTATTTTTATTTTTATTTCCTAAAGCACTTTATTTTTTATATATTTTTTAAATATAATTTATTGTCAAGTTAGATAATATAAGTGCATACAGTGTGCTCTTGGCTTCGGGAGTAGATTCTCATGATTCATCACTTACATACAATACTCAGTGCTCATTCCAACAAGTGCCCTCCTCAGTGCCCATCACCATTTTCCCCTTCCTGCCCCCCATCAACCCTCAGTTTGTTCTCTGTATTTAAGAGTCTCTTATGATTTGCCTCCCTCTCTGTTTGAAACTATTTTTTCCCTTTCGCTTCCCCCCGTGGTCTTCTGTTAAGTTTATCAAATTCCACACGTGAGTGCAAACATATGATATCTGTCTTTCTCTGACTTATTTCACTTAGCATAATACCCTCCAGTTCCATCCACGTTGTTGCAAATGGCAAGATTTCATTCTTTTTCATTGTCAAGTAGTATACAGTTTGGCAACTCCTCAAAAGGTTAAACATAGAGTTACCATATGACCCAGAAATTCCACTTGAAGCACCTAACCAGAAGAAATAAAAACATATGTCCACACAATAACTAGTACATGAATGTTCACAGCAGCATTATTCATAATAGCTAAAAAGTAGAAGTAATGCATTCATCAACTAATGAAAAGATAAATAAAATGTGGCATATCGTACAATGAAATTTTCTGCAATAAAAAGGAATGAAGTAGTGATACATGTTACAACATGAATCTTGAAAACATCATATTAAATAAAAGAAGCAGGTCACAGAAGGCCACATATTATATGATTCCATTTATGTAAAATGTCCAGGATAGGCAAATCTTCAGAGACAGAAAGTAGATCAGTGGTTGCCGAGGACTGAGGAGGAGGAAAGGTTGGGGTGGGGGATGGTAGTGAGGGCTAAGGGGTGTGAAGTTTCTTTTGAGAGCAATGAAAATGTTCTAAAATTAATTGTGATGATGGATGCCTGACTCTGAATATATATACTAAAACCCACAGACTTGTATACTTTAAATGGGTGAGTTGTAAGGCATATATCTCAAAAGAGGTACAGAGAGAGAGAGAGAGAGAATGTTAAAGTAGATGTTCCCAGAATTCAGTTCAAACAATTACCTTCCTGTTGCAAGGTACATAGGGCTATAAAAATAATGTGACTACTATCAATTAATCTGTAATATGGTAGAGGAAACAGAAAATTTGTGTTATATCCTGAAGTGGTGATAAATTGCCAAGGAAGCACAGAAGAGGACAAAATGAATTGTGACTAGGTACATTTTAAAAGGTTTAAAAGAGGTGTAAAGCTTTAAATGACGAGCCTTGAAACAGGATTACGGCAAGTGGAAAAGAGATGAATGGTAATAAAAGCCACCTAATTTTTATTTAGCACCTATTTGTGCTGACAACAACGTAAAGATGTGTAAATATGCTCTGGTAATTACAGTAATCCAATCTGACCTTTTAGCACATGAGGAAACAGATTCAGAGGAATTTGGTGAATTGCTCAAGTTGATGCCTCTCGGTAGTGGAAAAGTCGGTCAGTGTTTAAATAAAAACTTTCTGGCTCTAAAGCCATGTTCTTTTGCCTCCTGGGTGGAGGAAATGGCGGGGCAAAGCTAGAGGTAAAAGTGGATCCCCTGTTTGGGGGAGCATCAACTCCTCTGAAGGGAACATTTGGAAAGGAAGATGAAATGGTGCATTTGGCACAAAGTGTGAAGAGCTTTAAGCACAAAGCAATGGAGACTGCACTTTATTCTGAAGGCCTCTGAGTGGAGACCAGCACGTTCAGAGCTGTGCATCAGGTAACTTTGTGTGGTAGGATTTAGGGGAAGACTGAGAGAAGAGGCTGAGGGTGGGGAGACCAGGGGACTAGGGCAGCGAGGGGTGTAAAAGAGGGGAACTGCTTGTCTTTCATCTTCAGTGGTTCTTGCCCGCTAAACTTTATCGGCCATTCCCATGGTTTCAACCGGCATCATACTGGTGAGGTATCCCCAGCGCTGACCTTTCTTCCCAATTTGAGGTTCTATTTCCAGCTGCCTACTGGGTAAATCGTGCTGGGTAGCTTATGGGCATGTCACGCTCTTCTTCACCTCTGTTAATGAAGTCTTTGTCAACCAGGGAACTTGAAGTCATCCTCGGACTCATGCTGTGACAATCCACCCTGTGCACATTTCTTAGAGTGACTCTGACTTTCTCGCCATTCTCCAAACAAACCAGGTCCTTTGAAAATTCTATGCCTCCATCTCCTCCCTTTTCTACCTCCTACCCTTCTTCAAGACCCAGCTTAACTACTGCCACCACGGACTCTCACAAGGCACAACCAGCTAGTGGATCCTCCCTGTGCCCATGACATTGTTATGAAAATTTGTCTATTTCTATCTTAGCCTCTAGCACTGTACCATCTGACTTATTTTTATCAGCACCAGACATAGTATCTGGAAAACAGTAGGCATTCAACTAACATTAACAGAGTAACTGAAAAATGAATAAGACAGAGAGAGTAAAGAGAAGTTTTGGAATGAAAATTTAAGAGGGCTTGATGTCCAATTAGAGGTATAGATTTAGAAGCATCAAGCATGACCCTAAAGTCTGACCTGAATGACTGAATTTATGGTAATATCACCACAGCAAGAGGAAAAAAAAGAGAAAGAAAAGACTGGGGGAAGATATGTTTGCTTTGGGGTGTGTTGAGTTTATGATGCCTGTCGAACAACCGGTGTTGGGCTGCTAGGTCTGAAGCTAGAAACTCTGAACAGAGATGTCAAGGTGTAAATATACTAATTCAAGGATAAATGACATAAAATTAACAATGAAAGCCACGGTTTTGGAAGAGATGAGCAAGGCAAAAAGAAAGGAAGGATAAGAGGTACTTTGTGTGCTCAACACAAACGTTTCAGAATACCTATGTCGTATTTCCCACACAATATGACTAAGGTGAGGACACATACCCACCCACCACCCAGGTGTGCCTGTCTATTCCTCTTCTCAGCTTTATTTTTCTGCATAGCCCTTGGCATCATGCATTCTATGTATGCTGGAAAATAAGCTCCATGATGGCAGTACATTTTGTCCAGTTGTGCTCACTGCAATATCGTGGCACATAGTAGACACTCAATAAGTAATCACTGAACAAATAAATGCATAAATGACCTTAGAGTGTAAGTACAAATAAAGAACCAATATACTGAGAGAAGAACACATTGTCCCTCTCTGACAGTGCAGCCTTTATCTCCTATGAAATCACCTAGAAAGATCTTTAATTCTAGGCACCAGATTCCCATCAATCCTTTCTCCATTCTGTTATTTTGTCACATCTGCTCTGTCAACATCTCCCTCTCACTGGATTTTCAGCCACTGGTAATTCAAAATTAATAACTAATATGGATATCAGTGCCAATTTGTTCCTGTGCTTACTGCCCCAGCTCTGGCATCTGCTCATCATCACCCTATCATGACCGCCTTCTGGATCACTAGCAATTGTTTTCTGAGTCATAATGCTCACACATCTGGTCATTGCCTTCAAGGCTAGGAATGTCCCATCTGCTCTCTTCGCCTGTCGCAGAACCTACTTCCTCCTCTATTGCTACTTGGGTGTCACTTGGTACGTGTTGTCCTGGAGCTGATTCTCTCCTACTGTGGAGATTTTCTCCTCTGTTGTTCGATACTATATCCCTCTTTGGATCACAGTTTAACACTCAACTCTTCTAAGAATCATTTACCAAGTAATAACTATATCATAGCCTACTGGTACAACCCCAAATATCCCAACTGTTTAAATCATTCTTGTAACTAAGTTCTTATAATGTATACGGTACGTGTTAGATCTTACATACGGTAAGCAATTCCAGGAACAGATGCATATCTAGATATACATTATCATAATGCTTTTCACACATTTCTGCTAAAGTTTCTTTGAGGGCAGAGAGCAGAGAGCCTTTATGCTACTGAGGTCACAGGGATTAATAGCTGAAAGTGCCTGAGATTACTTTGCAAATTTTTCTTTAATTCTACATGATTTTAAATGTTCACATTAAATTTGTTTTACTTTGTAGCATTCTATTTGTTCTAATATAGAAAATACTCTTGGGGTGCCTGGGTGGCTCAGTTGGTTGAGTGTCCAACTTCAGCTCACGTCATGATTTCACAGCTCGTGAGTTCAAGTCCTGCGTCAGGTTCCGTGCTGCCAGCACAGAGCTTGGAGCCGGCTTTGGATTCTGTGTCTCCATCTCTCTCTGTCCTTTCCCTGCTCATGCTGTCCCTTTCTCTCTCTGCCTCTCTCTCTCAAAAATAAATAAACATTAAAAAAATACTCTTTACATTTATTCTTAGGTTAAAGTACTTAAATGGCTTCTCAAATTTTAGAATAAATGTGAAGCTTCTGGAAAATAGACCATGTTGATCTAATATCTCCTTATGCCTCCTGATAGATGACCCAATATCTCCGTGGGAATGCAGATGCCACAGAAACAATACCCTGAATGTGACAAAATTTAATAACTTGGAATTGTTGCACCCAGGTTTTTTGTCTGCAGTATATGTCAGTTTAGTATTTACACACTTTATCTTCCTTTTGTAGGTTATAAGTCACATAAATATAGAGATAATGTGGGGTGCCTGGGTGGCTCAGTTGGTTAAGCATCCGACTTTGGCTCAGGTCATGGTCTCATAGTTCGTGAGTTTGAGTCCTACATCAGGCTCTGTGCTGACAGCTCAGAGCCTCAAGCCTGCTTCAGATTCTGTGTCTCCCTCTCTCTCTGCCCTTTCCTTGCTTGCTCTCTGTCTCTTCCTCTCTCTCAAAAATAAACATAAAGAAAAGTTTTTAAAAAAATAGAGATAATATTCATTTGGGCTGATTTATTGAATAGTCATTCAGCAAATATTTGTGAATGGTCCCCAATACATACTACGGAAGCATAAAAATAAATAAGGCATGAATCTGGATCTCTTAAAGAAGGGAAATTAATGTGCATTGAAGGCTTACTCAGTTAAGCATTGAGCTAGGAATTTTGATATATGTGGTCTCAATTATACTCTCCAAACCCCACGAGATGGCATTATATTCCCCACTTTCCAGATGAGGGAACAATAGTTCAAGGTGAAAGGAAGCTTGGCCAAGATCACATATCCAAGATGTGGAACCAGTGTGCCTACTTAACTATAAAGTCCATGCCCTTTCTATGATATGACAGTGCATAGCATCCAAGAGAGATATGACAAGAGACAAAATACATAGAGTACCATGGATCAAAGTGTGATGCGAGGACTTGCTGCTGGTTAGTGAAACCAGAGAAGGATTCACAGAATAATGGCATTAGAGCTGGTCTTAGATAGAGGGTGGAGTTCAATAGCTAAGGAGTTTGGGCATTCCAAATGGAAATACTATAACTGAGAGTCTCTACATTAAAGATGAGTAATGCAGTTAGGCTGGAAGTTGAGCTACAAACAGGAGAACATTGGGTGAAAAGGTGGGCAAAAAAAGAAGGAGGCTGATTGTGGAGCACCTCACAGGCCAGAAAATTTGGAATATTAGAGTTACAGACTATGCCATGCTATTGATAGCCTTTTGAGTAAGAAAATGATGAATTCACACTGGAAAAATTAATCTGGCAGCACTGAGCAGGATATTTTGGGATGTGAGCCAAGGTGAGCCTGCAAAATCAAGGTGTGGCTGTGGAATGTGTAGAAGAAAGAGACTGAGACTGGAAGAGCAGATTCTTTAGCACATGGTAACTAGTGCACCTAGAATGGGAAAAAGGAGATGTTAAAAACGATGGAGAAGCTCCCAGCCCAGATAACTGAAGGCACCATGGGATATCATCAGCTGCAATGTGGAGGTCAGGATAAACTGGTAGGTCAGAGGAAGACGATGGGAAGTCGGGATGCACTGGTTTTTAGACATGGTAAATTTGGCTGTCAGGAAGTCATGCCTGCATAGATGTCAGTCAATAATTGAAAACAAAGGACAAAAGCCTGGAGAGAGGTTGGAGCTGTGGTTGCACATTTGGCAGTAATCTGCATAAAGGTGGTATTAAAGAGGAGGGCAGAGAGAAGAGACAAGAAGTCAATGATAAAGTCCGAACTGCTTATCCAGTGGTTGGAAAAAAAACATTGGGCCTTGTGATGAAACCAAAGAATGAACAATCCAAGGCAGAAGAGAAGGTCAGCAGGAAATTAATGGGGAGAGTTCAGAAAAACATTCAATTTTGTGATGAGGGTTATTGTGGTGTTTTAAGGAGTGTATAGGTTATAGGTTTCTTTAATAACTGTGAAAAACCAAAGAGAATTTTGACAGCAAAGGGAAAGTTTAGAGGAGCAGAAATAGTGGTTAAGTGATGGACTTGTTTTGCTATTCATGTTTCTTGTTAGAATACAGGAGATAGGATCACGTCCTCAAATGAGGCTTGATTCTTACTGATACATTCTTCCAAAGAACCCTTTCTTCCAAAGTTGAATACTGACATAATAGATATTATGATCATGAAGAAAATGGTTTACATGAATCACTGTTGAAGCAAGATCCTGTGACACAAAGAGAGATTTTCAAGGGCAGCATCTTCTTTTCCCCCATGGGACTCATGCTTCCATACAACATTTCTCTTCCCTAAATCCCCCAAATTATTGTACAATATCTTCCTTGGCTCCATCCCAATCTTGCTTCTCTCCATCTAATTTAGATCTAGAAAAACAAGACTCTTTTTGCTGCCTCATTTCCTTCCAGTAAGTCTCCCTTCAGCATTGTGCAACTTATCCTTGTGGAAAGTTCTCCATCTTTATCTTGAGTCACCAAAGGCTCTACTTCAGTTAATATGTCTCTGGCCTTCTCTGCTTTGAAATAGTTGATAATCAGTCTCTGTCTTCCCAAGGATGCACCCTCCCCTCATGTCCACATGCCACACATTCCTGGTTCTCCTCACACCATTCTGACTGGACAGATTTGTGTGTGTGCGTGTGAGCGTGTGAGCGTGTGTGTGTGTGTGTGTGTGTGTGTGTGTGTGTGTGTGTGTTCCTCTTTCTCTCTTAACTCTTCAGTGTTAATGTTTCCCATGCTAACCCATCTTCTTCTCTTCCCCCCTCAGAAGCCTTTCTCCACACTTCTGCTCCACACACAGACTGAAGATTCCCCAACTGCTGTCTCTAGTGCAGACTCATTCTCTGAGGCTCAGACCTATGTTGACCTCTGTGCTGGGTGTGTCCCACTGGGGTGTTCAATGTATGCTGCAATTTCAGTATTTCTAAAGCCAAACTCAGCATATCTCTCTCTAAATTCTTCTTCTTCTTTTCTTCTTAAACTCAACTGTTGGTACTACCATCCACCCAGACACCCAACTATCTTTCATATCCATTTCTAACCACTGAGATTTAAAAATTCTGTCCCTAAATATTTCATGACCCAGTCCTCTACCTTTAATACTGCCACCCTAACTCTCCTACATCACAGTTTCATTACTTTTCACGTGGACTACGTCCTAACAAACAACCTCTCATAGCTGCCCTATTGCTCTAAAACAAAAATTAGACCCTGTATTCCTCTACTTAAATTCTTTAATGATTCAGCATCCTCTATAAGTCTACAGGATAAAGTCTAAGTTTTTTTTAACATAAAAGGCCCCATATGATCTGGCGAATCTCTTCCTTGGACATGCCCTGCTCCAAAATTCATGCTCCAGAAACACTGAGCTCCTTAGAGTAACTGAAGACTTTCATTGTGCTGTTCTTATCCTCCATGCCTGTTCTTATGCTGGTCACTCTACTTCTACCCATTTTAATACGACTAATTACCCTCCATTTTTTACCATCAGCTCAGTGACCATTTCTCCTTGAAGCCTTTCCTGACTCTTTCTTGACTGTCCCTTACCACAACCTGAAGGGGTATAACAACCTGTGAGCTTCTCTATTATGTCTCTGAAAGTGTTTTTTTTTTAATTTTTTTTATTATGAAATTTATTGTCAAATTGGCTTCCATACAACACCCAGTGCTCATCCCAACAGGTGCCCTCAATACTCATTACCCACCCACCCTTCCCTCCCACCCCCCATCAACCCTCAGTTTGTTCTCAGTTTTTAGGAGTCTCTTATGTTTTGGCTCCCTCCCTCTCTAACCATTTTTTCTTCTTCCCCTCCCCCATGGTCTTCTGTTAAGTTTCTCAGGATCCACATAAGAGTGAAAACATATGGAGTCTGTCCTTCTCTGTATGACTTATTTCACTTAGCACAACACTGTCCAGTTCCGTCCATGTTGCTACAAAAGGCCATATTTCATTCTTTCTCATTGCCACGTAGTACTCCATTGTGTATATAAACCACAATTTCTTTATCCATTCATCAGTTGATGGGCATTTAGGCTCTTTCCATAATTTGGCTATTGTTGAGAGTGCTGCTATAAACATTGGGGTACAAGTGCCCCTATGCATCAGTACTCCTGCATCCCTTGGGTAAATTCCTAGCAGTGCTACTGCTGGGTGATAGGGTAGGTCTATTTTTAATTTTTTGAGGAACCTCCACACTGTTTTCCAGAGCGGCTGCACCAGTTTGCATTCCCACCAACAGTGCAGGAGGGTTCCCGCTTCTCCACATCCTCTCCAGCATCTATAGTCTCCTGATTTGTTCATTTTGGCCACTCTGACTGGCGTGAGGTGATATCTGAGTGTGGTTTTGATTTGTATTTCTCTGATAAGGAGCGACGTTGAGCATCTTTTCATGTGCCTGTTGGCCTTCCGGATGTCTTCTTTAGAGAAGTGTCTATTCATGTTTTCTGCCCATTTCTTCACTGGGTTATTTGTTTCTCGGGTGTGGAGTTTGGTGAGCTCTTTATAGATTTTGGATACTAGCCCTTTGTCCGATATGTCATTTGCAAATATCTTTTCCCATTCCGTTGGTTGCCTTTTAGTTTTGTTGATTGTTTCCTTTGCTGTACAGAAGCTTTTTATCTTCATGAGGTCCCAATAGTTCATTTTTGCTTAAATGTTAAATAGCCATGATACTTATTGTGTTTGTACTCCACAATAGACTGTGAATACCCTGAAGACGGGCATGTCCAATTCATGTTTGTTTCCTTGGAATGTTGGAAAGGTTTGGAAGATCCACTGAGGAGAATGAGATAGTTGACAAAAGGTGAACCAAGGAGGAAATGGGATTTATTGAAGGCCCAATTGGAGTTATAGAGGATAATGTTGTAGTGAAGCCTTCACTCTTGTTTTGTGACTTTAAGCAAAAGATTCTTCAGCTCAGCATGGTAAAAAAGATGGTGAAGGTAACCTGGACTTGGTGATTATTCAAGGAGGGGGAAGGATTCCAGGGTGCTAGGCCAGCTACGGAGACAACCAAAGCCAGAAAGGGCTGTGGTATATTGAGAATAGGGTAGAGCCAAAAGGAATGATGAGGCAAGGAGAAAGCTGGATGAGTCTGAGAAAGCTAACAGTGGGAGAAGGAGAGGAGAGTATGAGGTGTGAAGTGTGGTGTGTGTGTGTGTGTGTGTGTATGTGTGTGTGTGTGTGTGTGTGAGAGAGAGAGAGAGAGAGAGAGAGAGAGAGAGAGAGACAGATGAAAAACTGAGAGAAGTTACAGTCAGTGAATAGAAGTTCAAGCTGCTAGAAAAATCGTCTGTGGATTCACAATCTAACAAAATAAAATAAAAATCATTCTGTCATTTAATCAATATGTTATTGTGATTAAAAATCTGTTTGCCAGTTGGTGTAACCTTTTGCAACACATTCTACAGTCAGAGAATCATACAAATTGCAGAAATAATGACAAGATAGCTTTGAGATATAATTCATCTATTTCTGGAAGCAGAGAACCCTAGTCCAATCCTCGGTTACATAGTTTTTGTCCAGCTTTCATTTTGAAATTATTTTTCCCAAAGCATGACAAATAAAAATCACTCTAGCCCCTCCTTCCTCCTGGACAGTTTCTTCATCTATTATTTTAGTATTCCGAGAACACTTACCACAGATGAAACATGTTGTCTTTAGAATTTCTTCCTTTTTCTGTTTTTCACTTCTGAGATCAGCAAAAGTATCAATGATAACACCAAAAATCAAGTTAAGAACGATGATGATAACAATGAAATAAAAAAGAAGGTCATATACCACTCGGGCAGCAAACAAGGGCTCCTGAAATAGGATATTTTAAAAGTATATCAATATATATACACATTTTCAAGGTAAGTTGATTTGGCATATTGTCTAACATGGAGAATATATTCAATTAATGTTTCCTGAATAAATACAAATGGCACTCCAAGTTGGAAAAAAAATGACACACACTTTCCAGCTTCATATTCGTTTCCTTAAGTGTCGTGAAATAAACATCACATCTGTTTCCCAGAAGCCCTTGTATTCTCTAGGACTTCTACCCCTCCCAACAATCAGACACATACCTTTTCTTAAAAACCACTTCCCTGTGTGATTCTGCTAACTGCATTTTGGCATATTGGGACCCTATCCCAGAAGCTACACAAAAAGCAGACAAGTAGCCATTCCAAAAGTCAGTGATTAGGGAGCTGAGAAGGACTTGTCAGTTTCTAGAGTAGATTTTGTTCTTGGCCTTATAGGGTCAAGGACACACAGCTCCAGGTTACTTCTCTTTGATGGACAGTATGAAAACACACATTAGAGATTCTAATCCAGCTGTTTCATAGATGAGGCACCATTAGATGAACTGACAATATGCTACAGCTGGCCTGTTGGAGAACTGAGATTTTTTTTTTTTATGTCTCTAGCCTGGTGCTTGAGAGTTTTGTAGCTAATGAGAAAATTTTCAGCCTTGCCATTTTAATATATGAAATCATGTTAGAATTTGTTCAAATTTTATATTCATCATGGATAAATAATGGTGGCCATTACTATTCAGAGACAAAGAGTAAAATCTTCATGCCTGAGAAGACTGATAGACAAGGAGCAGCATAGTTTCTGTTATTTATGTAACAATTAACTCCTGTATGAAGTTTGTAGGCATGATCTCATTGCTGTAATACAATACACAGTTCAAATTTGGAAACTTTTCATGACATACATAGATTTTTTTTAGTACGTTAGCTATTTCTGTGTAATTCTAGCATACAATGAATTGGTTTTAATGGCCACCATTATATTTTGAAAACAAACAACATGATATGGTATCCTGAAAACAAAAACAATACTGTAAATGCTATTAAGAAGGTTTTAAAAAAATGATTATGTTCAGGGGTGCCTGGGTGGCTCAATTGGTTAAGTGTCCAACTCCCGGTTTCAGCTCAGGTCATGATCTCACAGTTCCTGAGCTGGAGCCCCCCGTGGGGCTCAGCGCTGACAGTGTGGAGTCTGCTTGGGATTCTTTCTCCCTCTCTCTGCTCCTCCCCTGCTCGTGCTCGTGTGCTGTCTCTCTCTCTCAAAATAAATAAATAAATTATAAAAAATGATTATATTCTCCTTGAAAAAATGTTTTTGTCTCCAGCTTACATCTTTCGATGGCCTTCTCAGAACATCTCCCACGCCGCCGCCATTCCTGAGGCCCTGGTTCAGGACAGTGACAATGCACATAAGGAGCGTGTCACACGTCCTTTCAATTCCATCTTCATACTCTTCATCTGCTATGAAAACACACAAATTAAACACCGCAGCAAGCTCATGTTTTTAAATATGCTATTGTCTACTTCCGAATCTCAATTTCATTATAATTGTGCCACGACACAATTTTTTGAGATCACACAACATGCATTAAATGTTGCAGCACGTGACTGACACAGACTGAGAAGGTCACGCAATGGGATTCTGAAATATTTGTCTTCTTCCATCGGTGAAAAATCACAGGATGAAAAGTACAAAATATAAGAAAGCTAGTATGCCTTGTGCACTGTGTCGTGTGGGGAGGCTGTGGTAAGAGCTCAGGAACACAGCTCACCCAGGAGGCAAAGATATTGCAGGTGAAGGGACATGTGAAGGCAGTTACATGGGTGTGGCTTCAAATTCTACTCTGTCCCAGTACTGAGACTTGAGCAGTCACTTGACCTCAATATCCTCATCTATAAAATGGGGAGGTCTGATTAAGGGTGAAACCCTTCAGAACCTTATATTTAGGATATGTAAAACACTGCACAGAGATTAGCATACACCTAGTAGGTGCTTAAAAATTAGGGCAGATATTATTTCATTACTTTAGCTAAGCATCTAAGCTATTTTATTTATATATGTTTTTATTTTAGAGAGAGAGAGATAGTGCACACACACACGTACACACACACGAGTGGAGGAGGGGGAGGGAGAGAAGGGGAGACAGAATCTTAAGCAGGCTCCATGCTCAGTGTGGAGGCTGACACAGGGCTCGATCTCACAACCTGAGCCAAAACCAAGAGTTGGATGCTTAACTGACTGAGCTACCCAGGTGCCCCTAAGCTCTTTTAATGTTGAGCATTGAGCTATGGACAAGAATCACAATGTATTTATGTGAACAATTTATTACATGGGAATGTACTTATGTGAAAATATTTAGGAAGAGATGGGGAGACAGAAAAGACATAATGTGACAGAAAAATTCCTGGTCTTATTTTGTTTAAAGGTAAAGTGACCAGACTTGGTAATTATTTCCCAGGCATTTAAAATAGTGAAAAGTTCATACTAAATTGGATATTAGAATCAGGATTTTCTAAAATTGGTAAGTGAGCAGAAACGTATTTTTCTTGTTACAAGGTTAAAGAACCATAAAGGCATTGACTTTTGGAATTGTGTGGCCACAGTGTGTATGTCAAAGCAGGAGTATGGAAACAACCAGAGGAAAAAAAAAGAAAGAAAGTCTAATTTTGTCTACATGGTCCAACCAACAGCCTGTTTGGTACTTTGTTACAAAAAGCCTGATCTTACTCTTGTGAACGGACTTTAACTTCACATGGATAGGGGATCCCAATATTTTCACCTTATTCAGAGCCGTTTCTTTTAAAAACATAAACATATACCTCGAGAGGAAAGCTGAAGTCAGAGATGGGCAAGTATCAAGCTCAGCTTCAAAGCTAGCAGCAGATTCTGAGCCAGACCACTTGCCTTAGAGGTGAGCCTTGAGGTACATTCTGATTGAGAAAGTAGAAGAAATAAAACTGCTTTTGGAGGAAGGAGAAATGGGGAAGAGGTGAGGCTCGCAAGGGCAGCAGCGCAGAGGAAGAGACAAATCAGACAGAGAAATCTCAGTGTGCAACATGCTAGTTAGGTCTCTGACACCTGAAGGTGGGTTCTAATGTGATGGCTAGGAAGACCATAAAGAAAACTGGTTAGAAACGCATGAGAGGGGGCACCTGGGTGGCCCCTTCACCTAAGTGTCCAAATATGGATTCCAGCTTGGATCAGGATCTCATGGTTTGTGAGAATGAGTATCAGGCTCTGTGCTCACAGCATGGAACCTGCTTGGGATTCTCTCTCTCCCTCTCTTTCTGCCAATCCCCTGCTCTCTCTCTCCACTCTTTCTCAAAATAAATAAATAAACATGAGAAAAAAATAGAAATGTATAAGGGAATTAAAGGAATTTTAAAAAGAGAAATATGGTTTTCCAGTAATGAGGTCATATGGAATAGGTCTATATGCTACTTTGCTATGGTTAGACTTTCAATCAAAGCAACCTTATATTTAGTGGAGGGATCTGGGTTCATATATTTAATCAGAAACTACCTGGTCATGTCACATAAGTGCTTACTAATGACTTAATATGTGCCAGATTGGTCAGTACATAGAAGCCACATGAAAGTCCTCCCATCTCTCCCCAAGAATTTAAGAATGAGGTTGTTCATTCTGTCACAGGTGAGCTAGTAAAATACACACACAATTCACATGATTAGCCATTGTGAAATAAAATTCATTGGCTGCAAATATATATAATGAGAGTACTGACCTTCTGTGTGGCATATAAACAGGGGGAGAATGCCCAGGTCAGCTCAATGACAACAATTGATATTCACTCCATAATATCCGGTGCAGAGGCATGTTAGTTTTATATAGCAGCCTCCAAGAGCTTGGTTTTAATAAGGCTCTATCTTTGTGAGATGGATTTATTCACAATATGTTAAGCCAAGTTCCCAGGCCTTCAGGCTGAAAGCCAGGCCCTGAGTCATAGTAAATTCACCTAAGTAAATGCCACCTTGTGGAGACCTACCTACATAACCACCTTGCCTTCTCTATGCCAAACCTGCCTCATCTCACTACCTCAACAGACCCTGTGCTAGGTGCTGGGTATACAGGTGGGGAGAGCAGAGTGTGGGGGTCCCTAGGAGAGTTGTGGCTTCCTAGGAAAGATGGGTCAGCAGGTGAACAAAGACAATGCAATGTGCAGGCAGGGTGGTATGCATCTCACAGGATGGGGGGCATTGGGGACAGCATCTTGCAGGAGGTGGCGCCTGAGTTGAATATTGAAAGAGATATTGCCTGGCTAGTAATATCAGCAAAGTAAGACATTCCAGGCAGAGAAAGTGGGATGAGCAAAGGTCAACAGGCATGAACGCATATGAGGTGCTTTTGGAACCGCAGGTGTATTGTAATGACTGGGCCTTTGGTGCATGTAGACAAGTGTGAGAAGAAAAACAGGAAGGGGCCTGTTTATTATGGAGAGACTCGCACACCCAGATAAAGGGTTTCAACTTTATCTGAAAGCCAAGAGGAGCCACTGGAGAACTTTAAATTGGGGCAAGGTGGTTTATCAACTAGCTGATGAAACAGTATGAGATAGAATATTTACTTAAATAATAAGGCAAATTCACATGTGTTTAAAGCCACAGAAGTGATACAAAGAAATCAGAATAGAGGAAGAACACTTAATACTAGGGTAATGAGAGGGGAGTCCCTCTAATGACTGTAGCCTCTGAGTTTGTCTTGAATATTCGATGGATTAAAACAGTAGCAGAGAGGCATTTACATGGTATGGCCACAGAGCCCAAGAGGTAGAAAAACATTCACCTATATGATGAAGATAGAAGATCAAATAAACCAGTATGTAGAGGAGTGGAAGATAATTCTGGGGAGAGAAACTGGGGGCTCTCTGTGAGTTTGGGTTTTATTTGGCAGGCAATGGAGTATCATGAAAATCATGCATTGGGGTAGGGGAAAAAATACCCAAAGCAGTGATTTCTGGTAAGCAGTCTAGTGGTGATACAGTAGGTGAATTGAAGAGAAGAGAATGCCTGGAGGTAGAAAGACCAGATAGGAGGCATAATGTGTGATGAGCCTCAACAGGGTGATGGCCATGAGAATGAAAAGTATGGATGAACAGGAGGCGCCATGACCCTAGGCATGAGGGAGAAGGCAATGTTACACATCCTACTGAAGCTTCCAGCCAGAGCTTACTTGGGAATGGATGGTCCCATTAAACCACAGAAATTGACAACTGAGAAGGGGGAGCTGGATGTAAGGTGTTATGATGAAGACAAAGAAAGAATTTCAGATGATTTCTGTGTGTGTAGAATGAGAAGATGAGCAAACATTTTTAAATTTGTTAAATGTTTGTTTATTTTTGAGAGAGAGACACAGAGCACAAGCAGGAGAGGGGCAGAGAAAGAGGGAGACACAGAATCCGAAGCAGGCTCCAGGCTCTGAGCTGTCAGCATAGAGTCTGACATGGGGCTCAAACCCAGGAATTGCGAGATCATGACCTAAGTTGAAGTCGGATGCTTAACTGACCAAGCCACTCAGGCACCCCAGAAAACATTTTTAAAAGCTACAGAGCACAAGACAGCTGGGAGAGTAATGTGACCTTAAATTCAGGAAGAAAATAATTTAAAGATGGAGAAGGCACAAAAAAGTGTAAAAATTACAGAAGAGTCAAAGGCAATGAGAAGCAAGAAAAGGTCGCTGGATTGAACATTTAGGTCATCAGGAAACAACAGGAAGATGGTAGACAGTGAAACAGAAGACGGTTGATGCAGAAATCAAGGAGAGAGGGTAGGTCAATTGTTTTATAGGAAACTTTGGTCCTGAAAGGAAGGAGATGGACTAGTTTGTGGGGATAACAGAAAGCAGAGGAAGGTTCAAACAGATGGTAGCAAGGAGATTTCAAATGCAAGAACAATAATCTAGCTAATGGTGGCGAGGGGGTAATGATGAAAACAGGTAGTTATAAAAGAAGCGACAGCACAGGGGCACCTGGGTAGCTCAGCCAGTTTGAGCATTCAACTCTTGATTTTGGCTCAGGTCATGATCTCACAAGTTTGAGCCCCATGTTGAGCTCTGTGCTGGCAGTGCAGAGCCTGCTTGAGATTCTCTCTCCCTCTCCTTCTGCCCCTCCCCTGTTCTAAATAAATGGATAGATACATAGAGAGATAGATAGATAAATAAATAAATAGGCTTTATGGAAAATAAAGAAGTGACAACACATGCTTGTGTGCAGGCAAAAGTAAAGAATTCATGGAAATAGATGGGTCATGTGGACACACTTAAAAAAGCTAAATATATACCTGTAAGAAACTGAGAACATCACTTGGCACATGGGGGGCAACAAATGTAGGTATCATAATTTCATTATTGGTGACAGAGGGCTACAAAATCTTATACAAAGTTATAGTTTTAATATAACAAACTTTATACTTGAACAATATGGGGTTAAATTATCCTCCTTTTCAGTTGAGTATTAGTAAAATAAAGTGGTTTTTCTTAATTCATAAAAGAAATTCAAGTGTTTTATATGAAGAAATGAATAAAAATATATTCGATTGGCTCCGATCCGAGGTGTTAGTCTATAAATTTTTTCAAATATTGGGCATGCTTGAATTAAGAGCTGTTAATAAGACTATTTTTTTCTGTTTTAATAATTAAATTATCCATTTTTAATGATTTTTTAGAAACAACAGATTATCACTAAGATATATATCTGAAAGCCTGAGTGCAATTGAAAATTTCTTGTTTGTTAGTTTTAAACTTTAACTACAATCGCTTCATTATGGAAATTCTTTTTTAAAAATTTTAACTAGAAAGAGAGACTTAAAACGCGGGGCCCCCAGTGGGAAGCCAAGACGTAGACTGGCACTAAGGCTGATTGGTTTCTGCTATTCCTCAGTCTCTTTCATTAAAGTAAACTACCAAAACATATTACATTTGAATTACTCATTAGTGTGAGAAATCTGTGAACTTCCTCCCTTTTCTGTATATTCAAATGACCTTTCCTTGGAAAATACTTGTAACTGTGTTTTGTAAATTGCCTAAAAAAGCCCTAACCTTTCTAGAAAATCAGTTATTAAATTTTTCTGGTGTTTCTTTGGTGATTATATTTGTCTAAGAATTCAGGTAGGTCTGCAGCAAATGAAATAAAAGTTCTTTTTATTTTTTTTTCCGACCACAGTTGGTTGCCAGTTACCGTGCGAATGTGCGGCTCCTGGGACAATGACCCTACCGGCATCTGCTGGAGCTTCCTCAGGGACCGGCCGCTGGGCTTCCCAGTCACCACAAGGCTTGTTATTCTGCTACTGTGTATGTGTCTGGGCCTTTTGTAACACGGACCTGCTGTCCACAAGGTAACAAACCAAGGCCGTCACAAATGCACACTAGGGTTTGCAAATTAAAATTTAATTCTGATCGTAGACATAGAAAAGTTATTTTTAAATCTCAGTGGCACATGGTGCACAGCAAACACGAGGTTCTGGCTTTTATTCACTTCTGCAGTAAATACATGTGGCCAAGGGCTAGAGGATCAAATCTGTGGACTTTTCAGCCCAATGAATTTTATCACTTAACCGTGCCAAACGCAAAACGGGCACAGGGGAAAGGGTAGACGCATTAATACAGGCATTCCTGCAGTTTTAAAGACTGATTTAGGAATGATTGCCATCAGCTCTGGCTCCCAAAAGTGTTCCTGTCACCCTCTGGGGCTGACATTCCTCTGCTGTCCTCATCTCTATTCTCTGGGAGCTTCCCTGCAAAATCATACCTGCCTTTCCCTGCTCCCAGTGCAGGTGGAGCCTAAATAAATGGAGACTTTGCTTCTGGCGTAATAAGCCAGGAAGAATTGTCCCCATCTGTCTATCCAGAAAAGGGAAGTTCTCTTCTTTGGGTAATATATGAGGTGAGTCACAGGTTGTAGAGGTTTTTTTGAGAAGTCTTTTATGAGTTTGTATTCAGAGTTGTAAATCAATATCCAAATTGACTTTGTGATGGAACAGAGTTTCTCAACCTCAACACCATTCATATTTTGGGCTGGATAGTTCTTTGCTGAGGGGGGCTGTCCTATGCATTGTAGGATGTTTAGCAGAATCCCTGGCCTCTATTCATCAGACGCCCCTAGCATTCCTCCCAGTTAATCCTTTAACTAGAAGACAATAAAACTTAGAAGACTGGAGGACAGGCCCTGGAACTGGAGATCTAGCTTAGTCTACGAGCTATTGTGACCTTACTTAAAGTTTGTGTCCTTCAGTGTTTTTACATATAATGTGAGGATAATTAAGAGCATCTATCTACACCCTTGACATGCCTCAGGGCCCTCACCCATGCTGTTCCCTGTGCCTAGAATGTACTTGCACACCTCTTGGTGTGATTGGCTCCTTTTCATGCTCCAAGTCTCAATTTAAATAATCCCTCCTCAGAAAGGCCTTTCTGTTTGCTCTACCTACAGCCAAACTCTCTTGTGATTATCTATCATAGCACCGCTTGTAGGACTCACCATATTTTATGACTTTTTAGGCCTCCCCCCCTCAGTGTTTTATAAGTTCCATAAGGACTAGGATCACGTTTGTCTATTCAATACTATGTCTTGAACACCTAACATGGTGGCTGGCCAGTAGTACAGGCTCAACAAGTATTGCTATATGAAGGAATGAATAAGGTTTTATAATTATAATAATTAATTATTAAGGTTTTATTAATTATTAATAATTATATATAAATATATAATTGTTAATTATATAATTAATAATATCATCATCATGTATACTGAATCGGCTTAATGAATTTCTGGTTTTACAAAAATATTCACTTTTTCTAAAACGTTAAGATCAAAATCTCACAATCAGTAACAGCACATAAAACAATTACAATAGAATGCCAGGTTGGTTATCAATGACAATTGTATAAAGCCTACAATTTGTAAGATTGTACAGAGCTGGGCAGCCACGTCCTGGGACACGCTCACAGCACATAAGAGCCTGAAGATCTGACTCCAGGACAAGAGCCTCTGGCAGCTATTTCCCCGAGTCTTAGGAGCTTCTGGCTCCCATGCTGGGGATGAGCATCACTAGCTCAGCCACTGTGCTGGGCCCCTGGGTCTGCCATCTTTATAGTCTCTGGCAGGAAGAATGCTGGCTTTGTGTTTGGTTCACTGGCAAAGTAATACTCTTTTCTTAAAATCAAACTATAGTTAACGTATATTTGCTTTAACATAAAGGAAATAATTTTAAGGTAATATTCAGAGACAGAGGAGCAAGGCAGGAATTGAGTCACTATATACTTGGGACACTGTTGTTAGAATATTTGTGCTAAAAAGAAAGTAAATTTTTTAACCTATTACTTTTCACACTGTTAAGGAGAAAGAAGGCTGTATTGAAAAGAAGATAACGAGTTCTAGTGACAATAGATTGCAGTTCAAGATGGGGTAAAGATCCTAAGAGCTATTTAGTTTTACACAGCTACTTAAACTATGCCCAAGTTTTTAAAATAGCTATGATATTTCTTTTTATTTATTTTTTATTTAATTTTTTTTTAATTTTTTTAACGTTTGTTTATTTTTGGGACAGAGAGAGACAGAGCATGAACGGGGGAGGGTCAGAGAGAGGGAGACACAGAATCTGAAACAGGCTCCAGGCTCTGAGCTGTCAGCACAGAGCCTGACGCGGGGCTCGAACCCACGGACCGCGAGATCATGACCTGAGCCGAAGTCGGACGCTCAACCCACTGAGCCACCCAGGCGCCCCTATGATATTTCTTTTTAAATCATGAATAATAAGAAGAGAGGAGCATTTATAGACCTGAATTTGAGATTGTGATAGATTCAGCAAACTGCTGACAAATAAGCCTGATGCTGATCCCCAAGATAACATACCAAAATGGATCATTGAAAGGATGGTGTGGGAAGAAGGAGGCGTCAAGAGAAACCAGCATGGGTTCACACTAACCTCAAACTGGGGATGTGACAGACATGTGTCTGGGATTTGGCAAGGAGACTCTGAGGAGTCTCATGATTTTTCTTTTAAAGATAGAGAAACATGGGCTCACTGATAGTTTATTTAAGACAGAGTTCTCTGTGGCTGAAGAATTGCACAGAACATGACTATGTCAGTCTGAAAGCATGTTTCTAGTAGCATACTAAAGATTTTGAGCTTAGCACTGTCCTATGTAACATTTCTAGCGCTTTTAATGAAAATCTTCCTTTGCAGAGGTGGGCAATTTTGTTTTTCAAAGAGGCAGATGGGAAATGTTATAGGCTTTGTGGGTGACATAAAGCCTCCATTGCATCTTTTTCTTTAAAGAAAATACTTTTTAAAAATGTTACAACTGGTCCTAGCCCAAGGACTGTACAAAAACAGGTGGCAAATCAGATTTCCCCGCGGGCCATAGTTTGCCAATCCCTGTTCTACAGCTTATCAACTTGAGGATGACATAAGAGAGAATGAACATATTGCTTAACAGAATCAGGATCCATAAAGATATCATGAGCCCTGTGACAGGTTAGAACTAGAAGGTGCTGGAAACCTAGAGTTCAACCAGGCAAAACAACTCCTTGTCTATTTCCAGGACAAACTGAGATGGCCTTGGATTATGGGTGGCAGAAACAAGTAAAAATAAATGCACCGTTTTATGCTTGAAATTCCAAACTCCCAATTACATGAGTACAGGATAGGCATTTATGGCTTAACAGCTGAACCAGTGAAGAATGGCATGTTAGCCAAGAGTCCACCAAATCTGGGTCATGGGTATGGTGTGATTCCCAATTCCACTATCCAGAATAAGATAACACCACTCAGCTTCTTGCCTTGGAGTGTTACATCAAAAGTCACTGCTGTAATATGTAGGGAAGGCTGAAGAAATTGGAAATGTTTAGACTGGAGGATGCATATACCAGGATTTTAGAAATTGCAGAGCACAGTAAAGCTGCACAAGTGTGGAATGAGCTGGTTTGTTGTTTGCAAGCCTTAGCCCAGTAGCCAGGACTTAGGGGAGGAAAGAAGCCTGGGAGGCAGTTGCTCACAGTTCCTTCGACTACTGAGACATTAGGATGGAATGTACGTGTGTTTATTTCTCCCCTTAGGTCATAAAGGTTGAAACGTTTCATTCGCCAAAGGGCATATCCATTTTTCCTCATGCAACAATCCAACATCTCAAGGAAAAAGGCAATTTAGGAAAGAAGCCCCTACCATTATGATCGGAAAAACAGTGTGCTCCCAGATGGAAAAGGGGGACTCTGTCCTCACACTGTGCTTAACTCTTCCTTCCATCATCTCCCCTGAGTCCACTGTTGCCCTTCATAGATGTAATACAGACTGGATCCACTCCTTTTTTATATATAAAACTCTTCAAATATTTAAAGATATATACTCCCTAAATCACTGCTGCTTCTGGAAAGAGATCACTAATTCCTTCTACAGTTCATTAAATTTCACATATGCCATAGTTTCCAAACCATTGAGAACAATTTAGAGTTTCAAAAATTCTTTTTATGAGCATGGTTCCCATTTGCTCCTTTGGAAGCAAGGAAAGTATCATATTCTCTCTGTCTGTCTGGTCCCTCACCCCTTCCCACTCTGGGCAAACCATGTGAACAAAGTCCAGGAAATTTGCATAACATATCTAAGACAGAGAGCTAGAAAGTGGGAAGTCCAGGATTATACCAAGTCTTTTGAGTTCTAAGCCTGGGTGTTTCCAGATTCTCTGTTAAAGGCTATATATTTAAAAGGGTGTCAAGTGTGGTATGGGTTTGCAATTTGGTAATAGTATTTTTAGCAGCAGGTACCACAAGGTAAATCTGATAAATTCTCAAGAATAGGAATAATATAAGGAATGGGGTGGGGATACAAAATGACAGATATGGGAATCCTTTCTCTAGTTTGAAACTTTTTGGTTCTTTTACCCTCCATGATTCTATTTCAACCCACCAGGAAATTCTTAGAGCAACTCCCTTAGCAGTAATAAACATAACTACAAAGTATCAGGTTTGTACTGTTCTGGGGTCCTTTTTACAGACCTGTATTCGAAGCTGGTATTGTGGGTGAGCAGTTGTCCTTTTCACATGTTCCCATCATTGAAGTTAAAGTCATAGTAGGAACTTCATTACTCCCTGAGAACACACAAATTAGAATATGGTATAGAGACAAATACGCAAATGACAAGAAATGAACATATAGTTACAAAGGCGTATAAATAAAAATCACTACTACCTCAACTTAGCTGTGATCCTAAAGTCTTTTAGGAACTTGGTTTGGAACTCTGAACACAGTTTTGTGTATTGAAGGCATTTTATAAATAGGGAGTAAGTTCACAAGCCAACCCACTAAAAGCCTTTTATACCTTTTTGAAGTGGCAAAGATAAAGTATTAATAATAATGCAGACCTGAACCACCATGTACAACAATGTTTCCATGGCCAAATGCATTCAGGATTCAGACTTGGAATGACAGAACACATTTCCCCCAAAGCAGTTGGTTTCCCGGATTCTAAGCCACTGGTCAGTCCCTATAGCAGGTAGAGACTTTCAGGTCGTGGCAGTTCTAACAGTACAGTCGGGGGGTGGGGGGAATCCTTCTTTTCTCCCTTAGTTCCTAAGGATCCATCTGCTTGGCCTATCTCCCCAGCCAGAATGGAACAGAAAATGGTAAACTTCCTATCTGTGCGAGAGAGAAGCTTTATAAGAAAATTTTTTTGTTATTAGTGACAAATACAAAGTAAAGAGGTTCATACTTCTCAAACCAATTTTTCTTTTTAAAAAAAAATTAATATAATTTATTGTCAAATTGGTTTCCATACAACACCCAGTGCTCATCCCAACAGGTGCCTGCCTCAATGCCCATCACCCACTTTCTCCTCTCCCCCCCCCATAACCCTCAGTTTGTTCTCTGTATTTAAGAGTCTCTTGTGGTTTGCCTCCCTCCCTCTCTTCAAACTGATTTTTCAAACAGTCATCAAAGTCCGTGAGAGGGAGGGGCAGGAGTAAGTTCATTTGTATATACAAAGGGTTGAAGAAATACTCAAGTGCATATCAGAGCAACATCACACCAAGTTATCCTGGTTCTCTGATGAGATGAGGGCAGAAGTGACAAACAGGAGCTGAAGTTAGGACACAGGATTGGGGGACGGACCAGGCGTGGGATTGCCTGCAACCCAAGCCTTGGAGCTGAGAAAGACAGAGTCCACTCAGGGAAGGGAGGTCACACATTCACCTCCACCTTTCCTTGCCCCTTGACTGGGGCAAGCTCCGGGGAAAGGGCAGGTGCACCATCTGGTGCTGGAGAGGGTTTCTGGTGGTCAGAGAAGGAGAGAGATGGGGTTTCTGAATGTGTCCTGGTGGCCATTCTCTTACTTAATATTTATTGGCTCCATGCCAGGCTCTGAGGGCCCAGAGTCGAGGCCTCAGAGACCTGATAATTCGGGAATACCGAGAGGCAAAGACAGGATTACACTTGAGTGGAGGAAGTAAAGTACAGTTAACGTAATGGAGTGCATTACGAGAGAGACGTGAATTCTAGGAACAAACAAACAAACAGACAAACAGAAAGCGTTTTGGAGAAGGATCAATCTAAAGACATGGGATTCACACATAGAAAGATGGGGGGGTGGGAGGGATTCCTGGTGCAGTTTGTATGACAAAAGGCACAGAGGCCAGTGAGGGCACAGACATGGGAGCAGAGTGACCTGAGCATCCAGGCTATTGTTTTTTTAATTTTTTTTTCAACGTTTATTTATTGTTGGGACAGAGAGAGACAGAGCATGAATGGGCGAGGGGCAGAGAGAGAGGGAGACACAGAATCGGAAACAGGCTCCAGGCTCCGAGCCATCAGCCCAGAGCCCGACGCGGGGCTCGAACTCACGGACCGCGAGATCGTGACCTGGCTGAAGTCGGAAGCTTAACCGACTGCGCCACCCAGGCGCCCCCAGGCTATTGTTTTAAACCAAGCATCTCACAGCCAGTGCAGATCCCAGCAGTTTTTGAATCAATGAGACACCGAATCAATCGGAGGTTACAATGAATGAATTGGGCGGGAAGAAGGGGCTGCAGGTGGGAAAGCCACTAAGAGGTTCCTAGTCTCCTGGGTGAGAGGAAATGAGGGTGGGAAGCCAGAGGGCAGCACTGAGAAGGGGGAAGAAAACACGTGAGACACACTGTAATCTCTGCTTGTCAACAGATCCTTCTCTCCAACTCCTTGGGCTTTTCTAAGACATGGGCCCCCCTCAACCCCGTCAAGTGGCAGCTGCTTCCTCTGTGGAGCGCGGGGCCCTGCGTCTCAGAGGTAGGATCTGCGTTTTCCTAAATTCCCGGTGCCATTTGCAAATTATCCATCCTCCACTCTCCTATGTGTCTGCAATGCTCTGCCACAAGCTCTAGAACTCCCGACCTTCCCTCCTTGTTCCCACCTCCGGGCTTTCCCATGACTATTTCCTACCCCCTGAACAACTGCACATGTCTGCCCTCCAGATTTCACTTGTTACCTAGGCTGGTTATCCTCAATAAGCTTTCACTCAACTTTGGGAGCAAATAGTGTTTGGTACTTGAAAAAACAAACTTGATGCTATTTATCAACAGACAGATGGTGTTACAAATTAAATAATTAAAAATATTATGAAAATAAAGGCACTTTCCTCAGGGCACAATATCATAGTCACTCTCAGCCTTATGCAACAAACATTCTCAATCTATGAAGAGTCAAGAGTTTAACTTCTCGTATACTAGATTTTCATAGTATTTACAAATGCTTTCTCTTATTTAACAGTTTTTCATGTAAATATGCACATTTAAAAAAAATTTTTTAACTTTCATTCACTTTTTGATAGAGACAGAGCATGAGTGGGGGAGGGGCAGAGAGAGAGGGAGACACAGAATCCCAAGCAGGCTCCAGGCCTCGACGCAGGGTTCGACCTCACAGACAGTGAGATCATGACCTGAGCCGAAGTCGGACACCCAACTGACTGAGCCACCCAGGCGCCCCTAAATATGCACATTTTTTAATAAAGATCTTGACGTTTTAGGTCTAATGCTGCCTATTTTGTAAGAAGAAAGGAAAGATATTTCTATATTTCTTTAAAAAAAATTTTTATTTTCTGGGGCACCTTGGTGGCTCAGTCAGTTAGGATCCAACTTTGGCTCAGGTCATGATCTCACGGTTTGTGAGTCCAAGCCCCACGTAGGACTCTGTGCTGACAGCTCAGAGCCTGGAGCGTGATTTGGATTCTGTGTCTCCCTCTCTCTCTGCCCCCCCTCCCCCAATTCATGCTCTGTATCTCTCTCAAAAATAATAAACATTAAAAATTAGAAAAATAAAAATAAAAAAATAAAAATAAAAAAATTTTAACTTTTATTCATTTCTGAAAGACAGAGCATGAGTGGGGGAGGGGCAGACAGAGAGGGAGACACACAGAATGTGAAGCAGGCTCCAGGCTCTGAGCTGTCAGCACAGAGACTAACCCGGGGCTTGAACCCATGAACCGTGAGATCATGACCTGAGCTGAAGTCAGACACTTAACCAACTGAGCCACCGAGGCGCCCCTTTTTATATTTCTAAGGAAGATATGTTCATAATGTCACTAACATCCTTTTCAATAACACAAAAATATTTATGACTAGAGTCAGAAAACAATAACTATTGTCTACATTTGGATTCAGGGATTGTGATTGCTTCAGCTTCAGACTCTCCCTGTACTGAGTAACTCACTGTGATCATGCCTGGTAAATAAGAAATAATTAAAACCCGAAGATTTTTGTTTATGATTCACAGATAGTTTTGGGGGAGTTTGGGAGGCTACTTACAAATATGAGCTCTTTCTTTAAATATATATGCCTGTAAAATTCTGGAACAAGTAACATTTATGGGAGAACAGGAAAGGCAGTAACAAAATATTTCACGTTCCTCTGAATAAAGATGAATACCTAGGTATGAAATTCAGTCTCCAGTTTAATAATTTTCAATCTATGTATATGACATTTCTATTCTGTGCTTTGATCACTCAGACTTAATAACAGATCTAAACATCACCTAGTTATCCCATATTCTAAGAAAGAAACTACCATCTGTCATCAATTTAATAATCAAGAAATGTTTGTTAAAGGCAAGAAAGAATATTGTTTATAAGTCACCACTAATTATGTCATACCTTTAAATTTAATGGCTTGAGGGGAGAGTCATTTTGTGGTTTCCATTCTCTACAACTCATAGGCAGCAGAATCACCCAGAGAAACAAACAGCAAAGTGCAGAACTATGATTTGTATCCAGCAAAGCAGGAGAGGAGGAAAAAGAGTAACAAAGAAATTTAACCCAAACAACAAAAGGTAGGAAAGGGGGAAAAAAGAAACCATTAGAAAGCATGATAAATAAAAATTCAAAGTAAGATGGAAAGAATAAGCCCTATCACCACAAGAATCACAGTAAGTCTAAGTGGATGATGTCTAACCAGTCAGAAAACAGAAATAAATATTGTACAGAAATTGTGATAGCCACGTACTGATGAATTGAGCTCCTTAACGACAGCATGTTGAGCATTTTTTCAATACCAAATTTCTTACTTCCTGATGGTTTCCAAATCAAAACATTTATCATTTTCAATTATTTAAGTATAATATGATGTACTGTGAGCAAACATATGTGGAATAATGGTTGTGAATGATACTAGATGTTGTTCTTGAGGGGAGACAGGAAAAAAGAGGAAGGAAAGATTCCAAAGCCATCCTCCTACACTGAAGTTGTTGACTGTCTTCTGGAAAATAGTTAGCATTGTTGAAACTTTCTCACTGAAACTGAGCCCAGGTGATGTTTCTTGTATCAGGATTTCTCTATACACATTGACGGCTAAAAACTGCTGAGGAGTATTGGACATTCATGAGCTCTCAGTGAACAAGAACATGTTTTCAAGGAAACATTTCCTCCATGAGTGTTTATCTGTAATGCTCTTAAGCTGTGCACAAGTCATGTCTGCCACGAGAGGAAGCTGATTTGGGGGTCATAGCAATACCTGTAACGGGAGTTCTGTTTTTCAGCCTATCCACTTCCATTGTGAAGTCATCCTTCAGAAAAAGGAACCCGATAATGGAAAACAGGTAGACAAGGATGAGAGCCAGGACTGCAGTTAGAATAATGGAGCGGCCATTCCGTGTGACACTCTTTATGACATTGAGCAGGGTCTCTTCTCTGTACACCAAATCAAACAGCTACAAACATAAAACAAAACAAGAAAAAAAAATGCAATGGAGCAAAAGCTGAATAAACGTAAAGGTAATTATGGATACAAATGCAAGCCATTTTAGTTTGTCTGTGAAAAAATAACAATCTAAGTGATACCTTAAAGGTGCACCAAAATATATGTTTCTTCTACAGTTGGAATGTATTAACAAACTGTTTTTCAATAAAGATAACGCTAACACGGCATATAATGTGTATATAATGTGTGTTGGTTTCATAACCGACATAACTTTAATTTTGTAAGATACAGAAATAGCATAGTGTCACATTTGAATTTAGAAAAAGTATAATACTATACTTAACCAACTTAGTTACTTATTCCTTATTTTTAGTCTTACTGATGTTCTGCAGTTGCTTCTGGAATACGTAAAATGGCTAAGGTGAGAATGCTGAATTCCATTTGCCTAAGTGATGAATAATTGACAGATTCATTAAATGTATTGTTTAATCGAAGGATTAGAGGAGAAACTACCAGAACAATTTGATGAGGCTGCTGCCATAGAAAAGATAGGAAATTTAAAAATATTTGAGGAAGGGAAATGCGTTTCCTGGCTACAGGGACATAACAAAGACAAAACCTATTATTTAGTATGTACATTTGGAAACAGAAGTATAAGCAAAACTATAATATACAATTTGTTAAATTTCCACTTCCTCTAATGGGTTATTATCCATTTTGTGTTTAGTAGTAGAGAATCTATGCACTGGTCAAGAACCTAGGTGTGTGTTTGCTGTCTGGAGTCCACACCAAGAGCAATTTTATTTATTGCTCTATTATTAAGTTGAAATTATACATTAGCAAGTACATGTTATATTATCAAAAGCGGGTTAAAAGCAATAAATTAACATTCACTTAAAAAGGCATAAATATCTGTTTGGAGATGAATACTATTTTGGAAGTTGGAATAATTAAGGTTTGTCTCCTGCTCTCTGAGGGCACTGATTAGAATTTCTGAACTGGTTGAAATGATCCATTACCAGTGTCACAAATCCCTTTGGAAACACCAGGGCCTTGTTTATACTCTGTTTTGCTGAGTACTGAGGGTTATATACTTACTTTCCAATTTAATTCTAGTCTTGCAAATAATTGTCATAAAGATATTACCTTATTTGTTCACCTTAGGAAGTTGATATTTTATCATGATCATACATAAAAAAAAGTGTTTAAATATTTTGCTATCTGCTTATCTTCTGGAGGGAGCAGAAACTTCCAGAAATAAAGTCAATGTTCCTCAGTACAGACAAAATTAACTAATGCAAATTTAACTTCCAAATTATCGACACTCTGACTTAACTTACTTAAGCATGTCATTGACATAAAGGAGATATTCCTTTACTTTAACTCAATAGTGGCTTATAGAAAAGGTCTGGCAATGGACTCTAGGTCACTTCTGAATGGTTTCTAAAAGTTTATCACTTCCAGAAGCCCATGGGATGCTTACTAAAAATGCTTATTTCTGGGCCCCATTCCATTCCCATGGAATCGGAATCTTGGGAAGGCAAAAAAGGTATTGACATTGGGCAGGTTGATGGTTCTTTCTATTTATATCTGAAAGGAAAATGGCTTTTATTATTTTGGATAAAGTATTGGTATTTGTGGATGTAACTAGGAATACATATTCATGTATTTTTTAAAATACAATACATATTTTTAAAAATACTTAAATGCCATTTTGGCATCACGTCCATTATAATTTCCTCCTAGTACTCTAAACATCAAAATGGACAATATCCTTGGGGCGCCTGGGTGGCCTAGTCAGTTAAGTGTCTGACTCTCGATTGTGCCCAGGTCATGATCTCATAGTTTGTGAGATAGAGCCCCACATGGGATTCTCTCTCTCTCCCTCTCTCTCTGCCTCTCTCTTGCTCTCACTCTCGTTCTCTAAATAAATAAATAATAAATAAACAAACTTTTAAAAATGGATAATATCGGTTTCACAAACAACCCAGTGAAAACAAATTAGCATCAGTATTGTAAGATTTGAAAGATAAAAGACAAGAAGAAAATACAATTGGAAAATAAGGTTAAGTAACGTAAATTAAAAGTAACATTACTATCAATAGCTAATATAATAATTCAAATACACCTTCATTTTGTCAAATGCCTTTTCTTGGAAAACATAAAGATTTACATACATCATTTCACATGTTTTTTTATATTATCTCTTTAATGAATCTTGATAGTACGAGTCTATCATCCTCTCCCTATCGATTTTATAGACGAGAAGGGTTGAAGCACAAAAACATTACAGAATGTTTGTTATATATCACAGTCCGGTAAAAGTGCTGAGTATAATAAGACTTTATATATCACAGGCATGTTTTAAAAAGTGGATTCTTTACGGAAAATTAGAGCAGAAAGGGAATTCATTTGGATCCCTGGAGCAGGAAAAAAATTCTACTTTTGACTGTTGAATAATCTAACTTAACTACCTAGAAGATAGTTTTGTATCACTGGGGCTCTTTGAGAGTCAATAGAAAATGTGCCTCTTTTCAGTCTTCCTACATGGGTTTGCTAGAAAACAGGAAAACAGTAGGCAATGGATTTTTTTCCTCATGACCCAAGCAAACAGGGCCATCCTAATGTTTTTAGATCTTTACCTTAGGTTTCAGGAATTATTTTACTGGCTAGTGCTCTCCACTGCATGCCAGCCATGGGTGGGAGATATAAATAAATTTCTCCCATGACATCGTGATGTTAACCTGGTAGTGTTTTAGGTTTCAAAATATTATCACATATTTATACTGTCTCCTCTCCTAGTTTATGGCTATCAAACAGTCTATATATAGGAAGTAAAATGGATAACGTGAAAAACAAAAAACAGACTTCTAGAAGAAATCTGCAAATCCATTTAATGAGTTAGATACATGGAGATAAGCTTAGCAACAATGACACATTAAATCTGAAATGAAACAACTCATTATGTTTTTTTTACTAGGTTGGCAGTTTCTCCCTCATTTTATGTATACGCCATTCTAAAGTTACAATAATATTTGTTGTTGTAAACAAAATGCAATGATTCCAGTACTATGAAAATATATCCCCATACTTTCCCCCTACACTCTGTTTGAGACTCTCTAAATGTAAAGCGAAGTAAGGATTCGGCCGAAACCAAAAGCAGCTGCTATATGAAGCCTGGGTCAAGAGGTGGGGTCGTTAGTGACTTCTCAGAGAGGAAATAAAGAATTCCACCACCTATGTGGTTTCTCAGAGGAAAAGATTAAAAATAATAATAATTCACACTTTTCCTAGGAAGTTCTAAAAATAACATAATTTGTCCTAAATGTCAGGCCCTGCTTTAAAAAAAAAAATCAAAGGAAGAGGCAGCATTGTGTATTTTTTCAGCATTGATTGTCCACACGGAGAAGTACTCACCAGGAAGCTATAGAAGAATTCATGGACAAAGAGGCCCAGCATGCAAACCAGGACATACGCCACGTGGTAGAGAAAGGCCATATCCAGGATGACCGCTCGGTAGCCTCGGGTGAAAGTGCCACGATTTCCCACAAAACTCACCAGAAACACTATTTTATTACAAAGCTACAGGGAGGAAAAGATTAGATTTTACTGTCTTATTTATCTGGAAACTCATAAAAATAGCAGTCATTGGCAAAACCTATTATTCACGAGTTCTGTGGTTTTCTTTTCTCATTTTTTTACTTGGTGATTTTTCAGCACTGCTTACAAATCTGCATGTAAACGTAATACACACAAAAGTTGTATTGTCTGCAGTTCCAGGGAAAATGAGAATGATGAAGAGCCCCAGCTGGACAATCGAGGCAGACCTGAATTTAAACCCTGGCTGTCTCACCCCTGTCGCACCCTGGCCATGCAGCTGCAGGCCTGGACTGTTTCTTCGGAAGAATTGGAGTAAAGGAACTCCCACCGCATAGACCTCTTCAGAGTATTAAACAATTCATAATGCATTTGAAACACTTAGTACAATGATGCTTTAAATACTACTCATCATATTTTCCATATTAAAAATAATATATGTAATATTTTTATTATATTGGGTATGTAACAGAAAAGTATCTTCTCTGAAAATATCCAGAAAAGATCTATCCTTGATTTTTTTAGCCTAGACTTTCTCTACTGAATATTATTTTTAAAAATTAAGCCATTAAAGGTGATTCTTGGGGGCGCCTGGGTGGCGCAGTCGGTTAAGCGTCTGACTTCAGCCAGGTCACGATCTCGCGGTCCGTGAGTTCGAGCCCCGCGTCGGGCTCTGGGCTGATGGCTCAGAGCCTGGAGCCTGCTTCCGATTCTGTGTCTCCCTCTCTCTCTGCCCCTCCCCCGTTCATGCTCTGTCTCTGTCTGTCCCAAAAATAAATAAACGTTGAAAAAAAAAAATTTAAAGGTGATTCTTGAATTTAATTTAAATACATGAAAATATAAATATACTTATGCAGTTAGATTAAAATAAATATAATTTATGCATATATTTTCTAAGCTCCATGTGAAGTAATTATTCATTAGATATTTTGGAGTGTTTATTATGCTTGGTGCTATGTATTTGTGTTTAAACTATTTAAAATTGTCTTTTGTGGTGTAACTTTGGAATATAGAAATTTACACTGAGATTCTTTGGCAATAACAGTGATCTGTGCGGTGACTTCCAAAGAACACAGTTATCGTAAACTTAGTGTCATATATTTGGTTCTGGAGTCACTGCTTTATTTATAAACTAAAGAGCCAATTCTGCCTCTTAGTCATCATGGAAAGAATTATAGATTTCAAATTTCTGTTCTTCCAAATTGTTTCCTGAGTTCTTCAAGTTATCTGATGGCACCATATTTGTCTTTCTAGTCCAAACTTAAGTTAGGGAAAACACGTTGCTTTTTTGCAACATTGTTGACTTTAGCTATATTATATATTTAAAAAATTGCCTTATGGAATGATTTTAAATAACATAAGAAGGAGCATAACACTTTGAGGCAGAAGTGAAATTTAAGAGATGGGAAAAACCTTTTCCTTCAACTTTCTGAAGTCCAAATCAATACAGACAAAATGAGAAATGTGTTAACAGTCAAACTGAATCAATAGCATAGAAGTTCAACCTTCCCTAAAATTTCACCATGCTAATTAACTATCTTTTCAATAATCAGTATTATCAGTTCTTCCATCGTCTTTTTGAGAACTTGAATAATGTCAAGCAGAAAGTTGTACTTCATTATTTTAGTATTTCATCATCGGATCTTTATTATTAAGCATTGTTACAGTATAATGGATGTCTTTATGATTATTATCCAAGAGTAAGTTTAATATTATAAAAAGTCATCATTTAAAAAACTCAGGAAATATATACAAATATATACAGGAAATATATACAAGGTGTTCAGATAAGTGTGCTATTTGACAATAAACAACCATGAAGATGGTGAAATACAGAATGTCTAGGTGAAGTAATATTCAATGTTTTACTCTTTAAATTGTTTTGAATGGCTATTTAAGTTCAAATTATTTGCCTTGATTCACCCACTATAGTTTATCAATACAAAAAAGAAATAATAAGTTCTGTAAAAAATAAAGTTAAAACCTGGAATTATGACTTTTCAGAAGGGTGGATATGTTCAAGACAAATTGTTCACGTGTTGTTTCCTGATCTTTACTTCCCTAAACTGGATCATTAAAAAATGATGCAGGAAAACTATTTATAAATCTATACACTGAGGAAAAACAATACATTGAATTCAAGTTCTCAAAGCGATACACTTCAGTTCTCAAATAATGCAAAAGCCTTATTTCTGCCTAAAAAAGCCACTGCTACTTTTGCATGAAAAATAAAGGTTTGCCTTCTTTGTTTACAGGTTGATTTTTATTTTCCTTGAAATTTGATCTAGAGCGTGGTGTTGATGGATATGTCCCTGTTCTCTTGACTACGTCTCAAACTAGAGTGGAGTTGATATTGGCAGTGACATCCATCTATTTCTGTGGAGATCAGAAGGAAGGAAATTGTCCTTTGTTCATACCAAGGAGAAATAAGTATGAGAATAAGTGATGTGGGTAGGAAAGAAGTTGAACTCTGTTTTCTCCTGCACCGTGACCCTGAAATGTATACATTGTTTTTATAGAGCATTTCCATGAAAGTTGGGAATATTTATAGTAACGAAGAAATTACAAAACTTATTCTCCCTTTTCATGCCATGACTCGCTTGATGTTGTCTAACTAGTCCTTCATTTGTCAATACCGTTACCTAGGCAATCTTCGTTTCTGAGGCAAGGGTACGTGTGGGCAATGATAAATAGAGGGAGTGCGAACTTGACAAGGTGGTTAAAAGACCAGCCCCTTCTGAATTGGTGCTGAGAAGACTCTTGAATCAGCATACTAATCTAAATGACCACAACTGTCCCACATATTTTTAACATTTTCCATCTATTCTTCAAAATTGCCTTTCACTGTACATTTTGTTGAGGATGAGGTGACTCGGGTGATGGTGAGGGAAAAGCAGGCAGTCGGGTAGGGAAACAGCATCAATGTAAGCTTTCTGTGTGGCCTTTTGAAAAATGATTTGCCAATAGGTTTTCTAAAAGCAAAAACAAAATTAATGTCCATTTGTTAATTAATGTAGAGTGAATCAAGTTCATTAATTTTAATTGGGTAAATTAATTATATAGTACAGTAGTGTTTTCATATATGCTTCATAATTCACTGATATGTCTTTGCAGGACTTTTAACAGTGCAGCAGAATAGAAAGACACTGGACTAGAAGTTGGACCATCTGGGCTCCATTCTTGGCTCTGCCACAGTTGCTTTAGTAAATCTTCCTGGTCTCTGTCGGATTCTGTATACTCATTTCTAAAATGAAATGCCTGGAAGTGAATAATCCTTAAGGTGCCTCGACGGTCTAGAATTCTATGGGATGTCCTTTAAATTTTACTGTTCTATGTGATTACAGAAATTTATAGCTGCCTTTATGTTATCCTTTTTGTCTTATTTGGTTCTATGTCCCTGATCAGGAATTCTATCCCCATCTTACGTTGTACCTAGGGGAAAACAATAACCAATTTTCAGGAATAAACTATAGCGTCCCCCCACCCCCGCTGAAAAAGGCCATCTAGTATTTATTGAAAAGTAAAATTGAATTTATTGAACTACATATTAACTACATTACTATATTTTCATCAACCATCATCCTTACTAAAACTGATGCGATTTGATTCAAAACTCTCCATTTCAATGGTGTTACAAAAAATCTCCATTTCAGTAGTGTTACATCTTACACAGGATACGGTTGTATGGTCAAAGCATAGGAAAATTTTCAGGTAGTCAATATCACCCTGGAAATCTTTTAAATTGCTGACAAAACAGTATCATAAACAAGGGTGGTGTAAACTATACTGTCTTTTAATAAATTCAACACATGCTAGTCCTTCCTCCAGCAACTAAAGCAGTTTTCTACTACTACAACTGAATATCAGAATTAGTTATGAGCATTTAGTGACCATATTATATGAAACACAGGCTGTGTGTGTGTGTGTGTGTGTGTGTGTGTGTGTGTGTGTGTGAGAGAGAGAGAGAGAGAGAGAGAGAGAAAGAGAGAGAATGCTTTGACTCAGAATATATAATTGAATTTGTATATGTTAAATGAACATATGGTGGGCTCAACATTATAGCAGTAACATGACCCCTACCAGGAAACTATCTGCAGGTAAGTAACTGAGGGCATGACACTACTAAATTTGAACACTGTGGCTTATTGCTAATAGACAGCTCTCTGCTAAACTCCACCTGTCTCTCCTGTCTGCAAAATGGCAAGACCAAGTTTCGGCAGAAGGAAACACTTTCACCTTACAAATAACTGTAGAAAGGCAAATAATTTACAAGTGCCCTAAATAAATTACACATTTCCAGGCACTACTACAGAAGAAAATAACATTGTACATAAGAGTATTTAGAAGATATTAAAAGATCTTACACAGGTATTTACTGCATTATTAGAAAAAATACCTAAAAATGTAAATAATAAAAATTAGTGGAACGGTTAAATACATTATATAGCATCCATATGACTGGGAATATTATCATTATTAGTGGTATAGAAATATTAGATGATCCAAAATTTATAAAATGTGTGTTTATATTTACCAAAACAGTATGTTAATTTCCATTACAATGTAGACAATGAGAAGTAAACTGTACTGGGTTATAAGGTATGCATTTTAAGAGAAAAACACCTGAATTTTTTGAAACATCTTAAACATTGAGAGAACACTTGTGACAAGACAGAGAAATTAGTTGCAATCTAAACAAAACTTTGATTTTAGAAATGAGTGAAGATGATAAAAATGGAGCATCATAATAAACGGAAACTGATAATATTAAATGCCCAGAACATACATTGAGGTTTTTCCTTCCACTTGTTTCCTGTTCCAGAAAAGTGACTGTCTACATTTGCTTAACATTATGAAAGACACTGAGTCAGAAACAAATAACTCTCTGTGAACCGAAACACAATTACTTTTATGATTATGGTACCAATGTTTTACAATTAAATAGCACTTCACATATTAGGAGCTTGATAAATGGTAGCCTTTTTTGGTATTATAGCATCACTGTTACTGCCCTGTTCTAAATCTTCACATTCATCCTTTCAACAAGTGGTGGGTGAAGACTAAGCTTTAATATCTTCATTTCACTGATGAGAAAAATTACACTCAGAGGCTTGATCTGCCTATCTCGAATTCTGATTCTCATTAAGGCATAACTGTCAGGTAGATATTTGCTTTTGTTTCTCCCTACTTCTGATACTTATAATTTTAGCACTTCTAGTTTTACCTGTTACACAATGCAAACTTTTAAGTACCAATTAAGTAAATAAATATATTAAATCCTAAGTTACAAAACAGGACTGATTAATGTTTGGATTGTTTTCCTGCCTCCTGGGAAATGGTAAAGCACAGTAAGAAGCTTGTTATGTTAAAAGTTAAGGTGAATGATTATTGGCTAAAACATTTTATTAATCTGTACAATATCAAAACTATAGATAAAACTTCTAACAATATTATCAAAATCACAATTATTCTATCCAGTTTGTTTGTTTCAAATTAAAGTTGATTATTTTCTTTGTCAAAATACCCTGAACTACCAAATTATAATGTACCATTCAGGGGGTGTGCAAATGGATTTTTTTATGCCGTGAGAAATAGAAGAGTACTCACAGATTCATACAGTTAATAAGAAAGATACATTTCCATGTATTTTCTCCCCATGAAGAAATTAAAGTACAATACTTGCCTCTTATATGAATTGTCATTTCCTGTAATGAAACTATTCTCACCAAACCTTAGGCAGAAATCATCTTTTTAACCTGTCCCCAAGGGGGAAAGGAAAAATAATTCCAAATGTTTTTGGTTTCCACAATAGACATTAAAATGTTTTTCCTTATCTCTTTATATGTTCTTGAAGCTTCTGTATGGCAAGAACCACATTCTCCACTTCTTGGTGTTTTCAATGTCTATCAGATAACGGAGGCCCAATAAATGCTTGTTTTTTTCTGGCCCAACTCTAGCTAGCTATTATTTCAACTTATCAAACTTAGATTCTCTTTCTTGAATTAATGTCTTATTGAAGACCAGCTGCCATTTTGTGAATACTATTTGCTTCTTCAAATAATCTGGCTCAAAATTGAATGTATTTTTTTCAAATAATAAGCCAGACTTCCTTAATTCAAGTTTTCTAATAGATTTAGAAAATTTTATTTTTTAAAAATTTTTTTAATGTTTATTTATTTTTGAGAGAGAAAGACAGAGCATGAGTGGGGAAGGGGCAGAGAGAGAGAGAGAGAGGGAGACACAGAATCCAAAGCAGGCTCCAGGCTCTGAGCTGTCAGCAGAGAGCCCGACGTGGGGCTCGAACTCGGAAACGGCGAGATCATGACCTGAGCCAAAATCGGTCACTCAATTGACTGAGCCACCAAAGCACCCCAATTTAGAAAATTTTAGATAAATCCATGAAGATTCTTCAATTAGCTTGGTTGGCAATATTGCAAAATTAGCTTATTTTCAAAACATTCAAAGTACAAGTTCAGTTCAAGTAAATAATTTTTGAATGCTTAAGTAGTAGGCATGAAGTGGGAGAAAAATGGAGTTGGGAATGAGGGAGTGAGGAGGGCAGGATTATACCATGAACATGACAACCCCTGCCCTCAAAAAGCTTAGGAATCGTATATTTGGTACTTGACAGAATTCTTCACTGATAGATCTCTTTGCATGTACAGTAAACTTCCCTTTATTGACAGTGATTGAGGAATAACTGGTAATTTGGTTGCCTGAATGTTCTAACTGGGACCTGTCATATATACCATGTTGAACCTTCAAAGAAGTGTAATATGCTAATGGTCAGAAACACAGACTTGGTCATTCTATCTCAGCTTTATAATTCTCAAAAGTTTGGTTGACTATTTAATTTATTCATTCTCAGTAAATACTTGCCATGTATTTTATGTACAAGGCACTGTAAATGTAGAAGAATACAAAGATAATTTTTCACTCATTCATTCACTCACTCATTAGTTAATTCATTAAAGAAATATTTGTTAGTACCAATGACAATCCAAGACACTGAATGGTCAATCATTATCCATAAGAAATGTATAATGTAGTAGGGGAGATAAGTCATTTATGCAGATACCAGAATATAGGACATTATGTTAGAAACACAGTACAAGATATAGACAGTGCTTCAGGTATTCAGCAGACATATTAGCAATATACTAACTGAACATTTTTTCTTTCATTAACCTGAGGATTTGCCCTTTTCTTAATGTTCGTTTATGGCTATACCATGTAGAAAGCTGTCTAATCCCTTTAAAATTTTATCTCTTGAGTACAATTATTGCTATTTGTATATGCTAATATATACATATATATACATATATAATATATATGCTAATGTATACAATATGCTAATAATTGTATACATTAATGCTATACATATTGCTATACAATAGTACTCTGGCTTACTTATTCTAAACCTACCTAACAGAGGTTTTGAAATGTGCTCCTTTGTTCTAATATTTTAAAATTTAGTGAAAAAAATATTAATTTCATCTATGTCTTTCACAAGTTTATAGGTTTTGTTCACACAAAAAGAGACCAATTTCGTATTTTCTAATATAGCAATCCTTTTTTCTTTGATCATTTTATAAAAGGTACTTCTAAAATTCTACCAAATATAATTTAATCTTTCTTGGGTGATTTAGAAGTCACTTTAGGATGTTAACAGTGGCTCAGAAGCATTTTTGTCAATAGCTTTGGGTATAGAAGGCATTAAAACTGGATTGGATTAAATTGATTGCAGAACTGGGTCACACCTCAAATGCCACCTTCTTAAATATATCAAATTTTTACTTGGCATTTTTTTCTCCTCAAAATTAAGAATGTACAAATTAAACTCTCATTAATTTGGATTCACAACACATAAGAATTTACTATGCATACATGAGTTAAAATATATAGTTACACTTTTATAGTTAGTACATTTTTAATTAATTTATAATAGGACAAAGCTAAGTAAAGTACTTACATTAGCTGCACCAAGAAGTATTAATGTAGGCCCAAGACCTATTGTATATATTGATCTGAGCATTACTGACACAAGAAATGGCCGAATACCCACAGGCTTGGAGAAGAAAAACAGCATCGATGTGCAGATTGCAACTGCTATCCAAAGTAGAACTGAGAACAACGGGGAAAGCGTACCTGTAAAATGTGGAAGAAGTTTATTTTTACTGAGGGCAAAAGTAGAAAATGTAAAACTCTTTGCCACTCCACCTTATATAACAATAGCAAGTCAAGCCATAAGACATCGAATTTCATAACAACCCACTCTACACACTATATATTTAGAGGCAATGTCTCTGAACACATCCCTCATTATTACACATCCAGAAAGTTTGTGATTATTTTCAGGATGTTTAAATACTCCCTAGTTAATGTTCCTTCCATTAAGTCGGAGAATTGTTCATCTTTCTCTCCTATGAGAGTTATCGGTTAAATGCTTCTTCTGCTAGATGTAGCTCACTTGGGAACCTTAATTCAAAATTTAGGATTAATGACTATTAAGTGTGCAGCTACATCATGTGAAACCAAGTATTTTTTTCACTGAACTCATACCTTGCTTTCTTCTATTGTTATGAAGCTTCTATATTATAGATTCTTCTAAAGAATTCAGAATGTAAAATATCCAGTCTTTAGCGGCACCTGGGTGGCTGAGTCGGTTAAGCATCCAACTTCAGCTCAGATCATAATCTCATGGTTCGTGGGTTTGAGCCCCGTGTCGGGGTCTGTTCTGACAGCTCAGAGCCTGGCGCCTGCTTCAGATTCTGTGTCTCCTTCTTTCTCTGTCCCTCCCCTGCTCACACTCTGTCTCTCTCTCTCTCTCTCAAAAAATAAATAAACATTAAAAAAAAAGAATGTAAAATATCCAGTCTTTAATAAAATAGACATAAGCTTTAACTGTTAACACATACATGTGTATATATGTGTACGAATGTGTATATGTGTGTATGAATGTATGTTCTGAGACGCAGCTCAAGTTCTAAAAAGATGGTGAGCTATTTAAAGCCTCAGAAAACAAAAGTGGCCAAACACTTAAAAAAATGAATGCCATTACAAACAAAATTTCTTTAGAAATTACCCAAAACAAGTTTAAAAAATATATTTCCTTTTTAAAAAAGTATAATTCATTGATATTTGTACTCACTATGTGGATTCGAGGAATCCCTGGGTGAAGGTTGGGGGTGCTGGATTTGCAGAAGTAAAGTAAGGGGCTACATTCTTGGGCTGATTAGATCAGCTGTAGGACCTCAAACACGGGTCTATTGGCTAATGAAGTCACAGGGGAAACAACAAAATGGAGATTTTCCACTAGTTATTTCTTTTGGCCAGTTTCATTATTTATAAAATTCACTTCTACATGCAAAACACCACAAGTGCTTTGGTGTGTAGAGTTTCTGTATTATCACTGACACCCTGGGATTATTTGAATTCCTTCAATGAATTCTGTGTAAGCCTTTAGTTCATAGTGAGTGCTAATAGATCAAAAATAGGTAGGAAGAGTCTGTTAGACGTTAAAAAACAAAACAAAACAAGTCAGGAAGTAAACAGCATTAGCTGTTTTTTTTTTTTCAGTGTTTATTATATATCATGTTGCCTCAAACAAACAGTGATGAAAGAAATTTGGGAAGAGAGAGCTGATCTAAGCTCCTCACCATATTTATGATCTGATTACATGACTTTGAAGATGGGGAAAGAAGAGGGGATACAATTCTCTGGAAATTAGCCTAATTCCCATCTTCTGGCAATGCTAACAAAATGGGTACCCAATTCATGTTTATTACTATGTTGGCTGATTCACACTTTATGTCTACCAAAACATAGCCTGACCACCAACAACCCTAGCTTCACAGATCTCAAAGGTCCATGGAGACCATAGCGCCTTCAACTTTCTCTCATTCTTATTTGGACTCTGTCAGAATGTTAGCTTTGTAAGAGTGATCTCTGGGCCTATCACAAATGTGGCATGCAGCAATGAGTAAATATTCATTGATTAAATGAATAAACAAAAACATAATCTGTGATCTCATTTTGAGTCCATAACTAAGTCTCTGGTTAAAAATTTGCTAGTTGTGGAGCTTCACTCTTAAGTTTACTAAAACTGCCAATATCTATGTTCATTTAACAACTTTCAGCCAGTCACTGGACTCTTCAGTATAATTCACAAGCAGTGGCTTGGTGCAACATTCTTATTTTATTATTTTTAAATGTTTATTTATTTATTTTTGAGAGAGAGAGAGAGAGAGAGAGAGAGAGAGAGGCAGAGAGAGGGAGACAGACAATCCCAAGCAGGCTCCACATTGTTAGTGCAGAGCCCAAACCAGGGCTTAAACTCATGAACCATGACATCATGACCTGAGCAGAAATCAATAGTTGGACGCTTAACTGAGCCACACAGGCACCCCATGACATTCTTATTTTAAAAATCCTAGTGTTGACACTAATAGTTACACTGCTCATTGTTATTAATGCCTGATAGGCTAAACACATCTTGACTATTCTTTCCTAGACAGTATCTGGCCTGCCAAGATTTCCCCTAGACTAAATAAGAAATGATTGTGTGTTTTTTTAAGTTTGTTTGTTTGTTTATTTGTTTGTTTGTTTGTTTTGAGAGAGAGACAGCGAGAGCAAGAAGCACATGCCCATGAGTGGGAGAGGGGAAGAGACAGAGGAAGAGAGAGAATCCCAAGCAGGCTCCACGCTGTCAGCATGAACCCAATGCAGGGCCTCGATCCCACAAACCAAACTGTGAGATCATGACCTAAGCCCAAATCAAGAGTCAACATTTAATTGCCTGAGCCACCCAGGAGCCCTGATTAAACAAGAAATTGTAACCATGCACTTAAAACTGGACATTTGACCCCCAAAAGACTGCTAGAACTGATACATGAATTCCGCAAAGTTGCAGGGTGCAAAATCAACAAACAGATATGAGTTGCATTTTTATATACCAATAATGAAGCAACAGAATGAGAAAGAAACTGGTCCCATTCACAACGGCACCAAGAGCCATAAAATACCTAGGAATAAACCTAACCAAAGATGCAAAAGATCTGTATGTTGAAAACTATAGAAAGTTTATGAAGGAAATTGAAGAAGATACAAAGAAATGGAAAAACATTCCATGCTCATGGATTGGAAGAATAAATATTGTTAAAATGTCAATACTACCCAAAGCAATCTACACACTCAATGCAATCCCAATCAAAATTGCACCAGCATTCTTCTCGAAACTAGAACAAGCAATCCTAAAATTTGTATGGAACCACAAAAGACACCAAATAGCCAAAGTAATACTGAAGAAAACCGAAGTGGGGGCATCACAATCCCAGACTTTGGCCTCTACTACAAAGCTGTAATCATCAAGACAGTATGGTATTGGCACAAAAACAGACACATTGACCAATGGAATAGAATAGAAAACCTGGAATCGGATCCCCAAATGTATGGCCAACTAATCTTTGACAAAGCAGGAAAGAGTATCCAATGGAAAAAAGACAGTCTCTTTAGGAAATGATGCTGGGAGAACTGGACAGCAACATGTAGAAGAATGAAACTAGGGGCGCCTGGGTGGCTCAGTCGGTTAAGTGTCCAACTTCGGCTCAGGTCATGATCTCACAGTTCGTGAGTTCGAGCCCCGCATCGGGCTCTGTGCTGACAGCTCGGAGCCTGGAGCCTGCTTCACATTCTGTGTCTCCCTCTCTCTCTGCCCCTTCCCTGCTCATGCTCTGTCTCTCTCTGTCTCAAAAATAAATAAACATTAAAAAAAATTAAAAAAAAAAAGAATGAAACTAGTCCACTTTCTTATACCATACACAAAAAGAAACTCAAAACGAATGAAAGACCTCAATGTGAGACAGGAAACCATCAAAGCACTAGAGGAGAAAGCAGGCAACAACCTCTTTGTCCTCAGCCACAGCAATTTCTTACTCCACACATCTCTAAAGGCATTAAAAGCAAAAATGAACTATTGGGACCTCATGAAGACAAAAAGCTTCTGCACTGCAAAGGAAATAATCAACAAAACTAAAAGGCAACCAATGGAATGGGAAAAGATATTTGCAAATGACATATCAGATAAAGGGCTAGTATCCAAAATCTATAAAGAACTCACTGAACTCTACACCCAAAAAACAAATAATCCAGTGAAGAAATGGGCAGAAGACATGAATAGACATTTTTCCAAAGAAGACATCCAGATGGCCAACAGACACATGAAACGATACTCAACGTCACTCATCATCAGGGAAAGACAAATCAAAGCCACACTGAGATACCACCTCACACTGGTCAGAGTGGCTAAAATGAACAACTCAGGAAACCATAGATGCTGGCGAGGATATGGAGAAATGGGAACCCTCTTGCACTGTTTGTGGGAATGCAAACTGGTGCAGCTGCTCTGGAAAACAGTGTGGAGGTTCCTCAAAAAAAATTAAAAATAGAACTACCCTATGACCCAGCAATAGCAGTACTAGGAATTTACACAAGGGATACAGGACTGCTGATGCATAGGGGCACTTGCACCCCAATGTTTATAGCAGCACTTTCAACAACAGCCAAATTATGGAAAGAGCCTAAATGTCCATCAACTGATGAATGGATAAAGAAGATGTGATTTATGTATACAATGGAATACTACTTGGCAATGAGAAAGAATGAAATCATGCCATTTGCAGCAACATGGATGGAACTGGACGGTATTATGCTGAGTGAAGTAAGTCAGTCAGAGAAAGACAGATATATGTTTTCGCTCCTATGTGGATCTTGAGAAACTTAACAGAAGGCCATGGGGCAAGGGAAGGGGAAAAAAATAGTTACAAACAGAGAGGGAGGGAGGCAAACCATGAGACTCTTAAATACAGAGAACAAACCAAGGGTTATGGGGAGTGGGGGAGAGGGGAAAATGGATGATGGGCATTGAGGAGGTCACTTGTTGGGATGAGCACTGGGTGTCATATGTAAGCCAATTTGACAATAAATTATATTTAAAAAAACTGGGCATTTGATCCCTTTGTAGAAAGAACTCAAAGAGCATCTAATGTAGTACCTTGCACATAGTTTAATGCTAGATACATATTTGTGAAGTTAATAAACTTAAAAGTTACTTAAAATGGCAGTATCGCCAATTGTCAATAGGTGCAATCATATTCTGTAAGAATGGTCACATTGGTCTCAGGCTGAAGATTTAATGCAAAAATAGTAATAAATTTAAACTCTGACAACAGTACAGTACAAATTGTCAAAGACAGTTTTTACCCACTAAACGTGGGAGGGGTGACTCTTCTTAATATTTTATATTTGTATAAATTTTCTATTATAAGCATTGTTACTTTAATAATGGAATTTTTTTAAAAATTCACCCTACATATTTTTAAGTCTTAAAAAGTACGAAGTTTGTCCTTTATGGGAGAAAATTCAAACAGCAAACTTGGCGACCTCAATTCAATTCACATAATGGGAGTATCTTATCCACTTCATAGTAACTCGTTTATAGCTTACTGTACAGAACATGCTGCTTCTTACCTCAAGTCTCTCTCCATTTCTCTGCCTTCCATGTAACCTCCTAAGACTTTCCTGTTTCTCCCACCTCATTCCAGCTAAAGTAGACATCCAGCCATAAATCCATGGGTAGTCTTCACTATTGTGCCTTACTCATTTCTTCGTCCCTTAATTAGACCATAAACTCCTTGAGGGCAAGGACAGCTTTATCAACCTCCGTGTCTTTAGGGCCTAGTACAGTGCCTGGCATATAGACACACTTCATCAATGGTTGCTATTAAATTGAATGAATTAAAATCACCTTGAAGAACTTAACTTTCTTTAACACAAAGCACTGGAGGGAAAAACAAATTGCACTCTAAATTTGAAACTGATTTAGGAAAAAAAACATGTTCTCTGGATATAAGAAATTCCCATAGCAGCAATTTTCTCCACTAATTAGTCTGCCTTTTCCAAACTGGGCAGGGGCAGTTGGCATGGCAAATGTTCAGCTTCTGGATGGACATCTAGGATATTCTCTAGCACCAACAGCTGCAGCCATAACCTCATTACTCAACTCTGGGCACAGTTTCCTTTTTAGAGAGGCATATGTTAAATAAATAAACCAATCAACCAAACAAAGAAGCCAAAACCAAAACCAATAGCCTTACAAATAAACCTTGCATTCCTGAATAAATGTAAACTGAGCTCACCCTTCCTAAACCTGGCATCAGTCATCTATGATTCCTGGTGGAAATGACCAATCAAAATCAATCCATACCATTGGGAAAAGTCAGGGGGAAAAAAGGGCTTCCTCTCCAAAAATGGTAAAGAGGAAATGAGAGAAAAAACCCAAAATATTTAGAATGGCATAAAAAGCGACCTGTGTTAACTTCTTTTTGTTTTTACATCTAACAAAGTTTCCTACAGCCCAGTTACCAAGTTGAATCGTGTGGGACAGAGGAGAGCGGTCAAGTGGAGCTGCCTTCAAGAGCTCACAGCTTCACGCTGAGAGGTCCTCCATTTCCCAAGGGTAAGAAATGTTTATCCCAAGACACAGGACCTTTCAGTTGCCCAAAGAGGCCTTCCTCAGCAACTCCTCACTGTTCGGGAGGAGATAGATCAAAGCTAGTCCATTGTCTCTCCAGTCAGAAGCCACACATTCCTGTCAGGTTCCCTCCACATAACCAGGAAAGGTAGTGACAGGATTGTTACTGCACTGAATTAGCCAGAGAAGGGAAAATATAATTGGTTCAGAGGAAAGAACACTAGGCAACATTTGAGAATCTGCCTCTGTTCTCAGAACATGCCTAAGATTAACACTCAGATCCGGGTTTCAGTCTCCTGCTTGGCACCATAGCTTAACCTGCAGTCTCTTGAGAATGCCCAAAGGCTTGTTTCCTATCACCTTAGACTGCAAACCAGTCTAGGGAAGCCTATGGGAAAGTAGCATTTAATTAAAGGGGAGAAAAAAAGTATTTCTTTGTTTCAATGTTTGAAGATTTTTGTTATTGTTTTCACTTGTTCCTGAATCCAATCTGATCCTCAACCAAATGTATAGCAATATAGTGTTACTCTAAAGTGTTACCCATCAAAAAAATTGCCATAGTTTTTATAGTTGAATAAATAAAAACTACTGCATAATATTCCCCCAAACAAACAAACAAAAAAATTCAAACTGAGCTCTTCAAAGCCTGGCAATGAAAGGCAATGATCTACAGCAGGATTTGGGGAGAGAGTGCACTAAGCTGATCCCCTGAGAATCACCTTCCCCTTAAGTACCTCCCTTTAATTACTTCTTTTATATTTATTCTATTTATTTTATTCTCAAAAACTTTTTCGAGAAAGAAAGTACACATGCACATGGGGAAGGGGCAGCAGGCAAGGGGGGAGAGAGAGAATCTTAAGAAGTAGGGCTCTATCTCAGGAACCATGAGATCATGATCAGAGCCGAAATCAAGAGTTGGCTGCTTAACTCACTGGGCCACCCAGGTGACCCTTCTGTTAATTATTATACACCACCACTATGGTTGAAGGGAGACAATGCTCTCTCAGTTAATATTACAATCCAACAGTACACTAGATATATAAACACCAGTAATTCCCAGTTCATGTGTGATCAGGCTGGAAAACATGGTTGGAGAAAGCTTACACAGCCCATTGCCTTTGTCAGCATCCCTGTCCTCACTGCCACAGTGGCCACAATGACTCTGGAACAGCCTGTAGTAGGGTGTGGGGTTGGGAAAAGTGGCTCATTATGACCAAAGCCTTTTTTTTTTTTTTTTTTGGCCCAGGATTTCCCAGGTGATTTCACGATCAATGTCTATACCCAGAATCCAGGGACTTTAGAGTTGGACAGAATCCTCATATTTATTTTTTCTTTTTTTACTTTTCATTCCAAAACACTTTCAGATTTATATAACAGCTGCAAATATAATGCAAAATTACTATATCCCCCTCACGTGGATTCCATCTTACATAACCATATTACAGTCATGAATATCAAGAAATTAATGCAATACACCATTTTTTATTTTTATTTATCTTTTCTTTTTTAAATTGAAGTATAATTAACATGCAGTGTTATATTAGTTCCAGGTGAACAATGAAATGATTTAACAATTCTATACATTTTTCAGTGCTTATCGAGATAAATGTCCTCTTAATTCTTTTTCTCTATTTGACTCATTCCCCACCCACCTCCTCTCTGGAAGCCACCAGTTTATTCTCAGTATTTAAGAGTCTTTTTGTCTGTTTTTTTCTTTGTTTGTTCACTTATTTTGTTTCTCAAATTCCACAGATGAGTGAAATTATACTGTATTTGTCTTTTTCTGACTGACTTATTTCACTTAACCATTCATTTTTGGATAAACATGGGTTCACTTCCATATCTTGGCTATTGTAAATAATGCTATAATAAACATAGGAATGCACATATCTTTTTAAATTAGTATGTTCATTTTCTCAGGATAAATACTCAGTAGTTGCATTATTCTATTTTAACCCTATTTTTAACTTTTTGAGGAACCTCCATACTATTTTCCACAGTGACTGCATCAGTTTGCATTCCCACCAACAGCGCACAAGGGTTCCTTTATCTCCACATCGTCACCAACACTTGCTACTTCTTATTGTTTTGATTTTAGCCATTCTGACCTGTGTAAGGTGATATCTAATTGTGGTTTTAATTTGCATTTCCCTGATGATGAGTGATGTTGAGCATCTTTTCATATGTCTGCTGGCCATCTATATGTCTTCTTTGGAAAATTGTCTACTCAGGTGCTCTGTCCATTTTTTAATTGATTTTTTGGGGGGGAGTGTTGAATTGCTTATATACCTTGATAATATAAATCAATATGTTTTGAGTTTTTGAATACATTTATTAAGGGATATTAACCCTTTATCGGATATTTGCAAATATCTTCTCCCATTCAGTAGGTTGCCTTTTGGTTTTGTTGATGGTTTCCTTTTGCTGTGAAAAAGCTTTTTATTTTGGAGTAGTCTCAATAGTTTAATTTTGCTTTTGTTTCCCTTGCCTGAGGAGACAGATCTAGAAAAATATCTCTATGGCTGATGTCAAAAAGATTGCTGTCTATGTTTTCTTCTAGGACTGTTACAGTTTCAGGTCTCACATTTAGATCTTTAATCCATCTTGAGTTTATTTTTGTGACAGCATAAGGAAGTGGTGTAGTTTCATTCTTCTGCATGTGGCTGTCCAGTTTTCTGAGCACCATTTGTTGAAGAGACTATCTTTTTCCCATTGCATATTCTTGTCTCCTTTGTCAAAGATTAATTGACCATGAATGCAAGGGTTTATTTCTAGGCTCTCTATTCCGTTCCACTGATGTATGTGTCTTTTTGTGTGTGTATGTGCTAGACCATACTGTTTTGATTATACATCTTTGTAGTATAATAGAAATCTGGGATTGTGATGCCTCCAGCTTTGTGCGGCTTTGGATATTCCACCACTTTCGTCGTCCTATAAAATTTTAGGATTATTTGTTCTAGTTCTGTAAAACATGATGTTGGTCTTTTGATAGGGATTGCATTAAATCTGTAGATTGCTTTGGGTAGTATGGACATTTTAACAATATTGGTTCTTTCAGTCTGTGAGCATGGAATATCTTTCCATTTCTTTGTGTCATTTCCAGTTTCTTTCATCAGTGTTTTATATTGTTCAGAGTACAGGTCTTTCACCTCCTTGGTTAAGTTTATTCCTAGGTACTTTATTATGATATATCACTTTTATCTAATCTATAGGCCTTATTCAAAATTTATCAGTTGCCCAATTAGTATTCTTTATCTGGACCAGGATCACATATCAGTTGTCATATCTCTTTAGTTTCTATTAATTTGAAACGTTCCTCTATCTTTATCTTTCATAAGCTTAAAGATTACTAACCAATTATTTTGAAGAATGTCCCTAATTTGGGGTTTGTCTAAAATTTCCTCAGTTTATGTATTTTGGCTAATACTGCCATGTCCTTGTCAGTGGATCATATCAAGAGGTACTTGTTATTGACATCTCATTACTGGTGACATTAACGCTGATCATTTGAAGTGATTTCTCCAAATTAAATTTATTCTTTCTCCTCTCGTAATAAATAAGTATGTTGGGGTAAAACACTTTGAGACTATGTCAATATCCTGTGTCTCATTATGCATTTTTATCTAATATTCACCTGTGAATTTTAGCATCCATTAAATGTAGTACTAATATTTAATTGATGATTCTTACTACAGTATTGTTTGCCAAATGGTGATTTTTTTTTATTTATATATGAAATTTATTGTCAAATTGGTTTCCATACAACACCCAGTGCTCATCCCAAAACGTGCCCTCCTCAATACCCATCACCCACCCTCTCCTCCCTCCCACCCCCCATCAACCCTCAGTTTGCTCTAAGTTCTCAACAGTCTCTTATGCTTTGGCTCTCTCCCACTCTAACCTCTTTTTTTTTTTTTTTCCTTCCCCTCCCCCATGGGTTCCTGTTAAGTTTCTCAGGATCCATATAAGAGTGAAAACATATGGTATCTGTCTTTCTCTGTATGGCTTATTTCACTTAGCATCACACTCTCCAGTTCTATCCACGTTGCTACAAAAGGCCATATTTCATTTTTTCTCATTGCCACGTAGTACTCCATTGTGTATATAAACCACAATTTCTTTATCCATTCATCAGTTGATGGACATTTAGGCTCTTTCCATAATTTGGCTATTGTTGAGAGTGCTGCTATGAACATTGGGGTACAAGTGCCCCTATGCATCAGTACTCCTGTGTCCCTTGGATAAATTCCTAGCAGTGCTATTGCTGGGTCATAGGGTAGGTCTATTTTTAATTTTCTGAGGAACCTCCACACTGCTTTCCAGAGCGGCTGCACCAATTTGCATTCCCACCAACAGTGCAAGAGGGTTCCCGTTTCTCCACATCCTCTCCAGCATCTATAGTCTCCTGATTTGTTCATTTTGGCCACTCTGACTGGCGTGAGGTGATACCTGAGTGTGGTTTTGATTTGTATTTCCCTGATAAGGAGCGACGCTGAACATCTTTTCATGTGCCTGTTGGCCATCCGGATGTCTTCTTTAGAGAAGTGTCTATTCATGTTTTCTGCCCATTTCTTCACTGGGTTATTTGCTTTTCGGGTGTGGAGTTTGGTGAGCTCTTTATAGATTTTGGAGACTAGCCCTTTGTCCGATATGTCATTTGCAAATATCTTTTCCCATTCCGTTGGTTGCCTTTTAGTTTTGTTGGTTGTTTCCTTTGCTGTGCAGAAGCTTTTTATCTTCATAAGGTCCCAGTAATTCACTTTTGCTTTTAATTCCCTTGCCTTTGGGGATGTGTCGAGGAAGAGATTGCTACGGCTGAGGTCAGAGAGGTCTTTTCCTGCTTTCTCCTCTAAGGTTTTGATGGTTTCCTGTCTCACATTCAGGTCCTTTATCCATTTTGAGTTTATTTTTGTGAATGGTGTGAGAAAGTGGTCTAGTTTCAACCTTCTGCATGTTGCTGTCCAGTTCTCCCAGCACCATTTGTTAAAGAGGCTGTCTTTTTTCCATTGGATGTTCTTTCCTGCTTTGTCAAAGATGAGTTGGCCATACGTTTGTGGGTCTAGTTCTGGGGTTTCTATTCTATTCCATTGGTCTAAGTGTCTGTTTTTGTGCCAATACCATGCTGTCTTGATGATGACAGCTTTGTAGTAGAGGCTAAAGTCTGGGATTGTGATGCCTCCTGCTTTGGTCTTCTTCTTCAAAATTACTTTGGCTATTCGGGGCCTTTTGTGGTTCCATATGAATTTTAGGATTGCTTGTTCTAGTTTCGAGAAGAATGCTGGTGCAATTTTGATTGGGATTGCATTGAATGTGTAGATAGCTTTGGGTAGTATTGACATTTTGACAATATTTATTCTTCCAATCCATGAGCAGGGAATGTCTTTCCATTTCTTTAAATCTTCTTCAATCACCTTCATAAGCTTTCTATAGTTTTCAGCATACAGATCTTTTACATCTTTGGTTAGATTGATTCCTAGGTATTTTATGCTTCTTGGTGCAATTGTGAATGGGATCAGTTTCTTTATTTGTCTTTCTGTTGCTTCATTGTTAGTGTATAAGAATGCAACTGATTTCTGTACACTGATTTTGTATCCTGCAACTTTGCTGAATTCATGTATCAGTTCTAGCAGACTTTTGGTGGAGTCTATCGGATTTTCCATGTATAATATCATGTCATCTGCAAAGAGCGAAAGCTTGACTTCATCTTTGCCAATTTTGATGCCTTTGATTTCCTTTTGTTGTCTGATTGCTGATGCTAGAACTTCCAGCACTATGTTAAACAACAGTGGTGAGAGTGGGCATCCCTGTCGTGTTCCTGATCTCAGGGAAAAAGCTCTCAGTTTTTCCCCGTTGAGGATGATGTTAGCTGTGGGCTTTTCATAAATGGCTTTTATGATCTTTAAGTATGTTCCTTCTATCCTGACTTTCTCAAGGGTTTTTATTAAGAAAGGGTGCTGGATTTTGTCAAAGGCCTTTTCTGCATCGATTGACAGGATCATATGGTTCTTCTCTTTTTTTTTGTTAATGTGATGTATCACGTTGATTGATTTGCGAATGCTGAACCAGCCCTGCATCCCAGGAATGAATCCCACTTGATCATGGTGAATAATTCTTTTTATATGCCGTTGAATTCGATTTGCTAGTATCTTATTGAGAATTTTGGCATCCATATTCATCAGGGATATTGGCCTGTAGTTCTCTTTTTTTACTGGGTCTCTGTCTGGTTTAGGAATCAAAGTAATACTGGCTTCATAGAATGAGTCTGGAAGTTTTCCTTCCCTTTCTATTTCTTGGAATAGCTTGAGAAGGATAGGTATTATCTCTGCTTTAAACGTCTGGTAGAACTCCCCTGGGAAGCCATCTGGTCCTGGACTCTTATTTGTTGGGAGATTTTTGATAACCGATTCAATTTCTTCACTGGTGATGGGTCTGTTCAAGCTTTCTATTTCCTCCTGATTGAGTTTTGGAAGAGTGTGGGTGTTCAGGAATTTGTCCATTTCTTCCAGGTTGTCCAATTTGTTGGCATATAATTTTTCATAGTATTCCCTGATAATTGTTTGTATCTCTGAGGGATTGGTTGTAATCATTCCATTTTCATTCATGATTTTATCTATTTGGGTCATCTCCCTTTTCTTTTTGAGAAGCCTGGCTAGAGGTTTGTCAATTTTGTTTATTTTTTCAAAAAACCAACTCTTGGTTTCGTTGATCTGCTCTACAGTTTTTTTAGATTCTATATTGTTTATTTCTGCTCTGATCTTTATTATTTCTCTTCTTCTGCTGGGTTTAGACTGCCTTTGCTGTTCTGCTTCTATTTCCTTTAGGTGTGCTGTTAGATTTTGTATTTGGGATTTTTCTTGTTTCTTGAGATAGGCCTGGATTGCAATGTATTTTCCTCTCAGGACTGCCTTCGCTGCGTCCCAAAGCATTCGGATTGTTGTATTTTCATTTTCGTTTGTTTCCATATATTTTTTAATTTCTTCTCTAATTGCCTGGTTGACCCACTCATTCGTTAGTAGGGTGTTCTTTAACCTCCATGCTTTTGGGGGTTTTCCAGACCTTTTTCTGTGGATTTCAAGCTTCATAGCATTGTGGTCCGAAAGTATGCATGGTATGATTTCAATTCTTGTAAACTTATGAAGGGCTGTTTTGTGACCCAGTATATGATCTATCTTGGAGAATGTTCCATGTGCACTCGAGAAGAAAGTATATTCTGTTGCTTTGGGATGCAGAGTTCTAAATATATCTGTCAAGTCCATCTGATCCAATGTCTCATTCAGGGCCCTTGTTTCTTTATTGACCGTGTGTCTAGATGATCTATCCATTTCTGTAAGTGGGGTGTTAAAGTCCCCTGCAATTACCACATTCTTCTCAATAAGGTTGCTTATGTTTATGAGTAATTGTTTTATATATTTGGGCGCTCCGGTATTCGGCGCATAGACATTTATAATTGTTAGCTCTTCCTGATGGATAGACCCTGTCACTATTATATAATGTCCTTCTTCATCTCTTGTTACAGCCTTTAATTGAAAGTCTAGTTTGTCTGATATAAGGATGGCTACTCCAGCTTTCTTTTGGCTTCCAGTAGCATGATAAATAGTTCTCCATCTCCTCACTCTCAATCTAAAGGTGTCCTCAGGTCTAAAATGAGTCTCTTATAGACAGCAAATAGATGGGTCTTGTTTTTTTATCCATTCTGATACCCTATGTCTTTTGGTTGGCGCATTTAATCCATTTACATTCAGTGTTATTATAGAAAGATATGGGTTTAGAGTCATTGTGATGTCTGTATGTTTTATGCTTATAGTGATGTCTCTGGTACTTTGTCTCACAGGGTCCCCCTTAGGATCTCTTGTAGGGCTGGTTTAGTGGTGACAAATTCCTTCAGTTTTTGTTTGTTTGGGAAGACCTTTATCTCTCCTTCTATTCTAAATGACAGACTTGCTGGATAAAGGATTCTCGGCTGCATATTTTTTCTGTCTAGCACACTGAAAATCTCGTGCCAATTCTTTCTGGCCTGCCATGTTTCAAAAGAGAGATCAGTCACGAGTCTTATAGGTCTCCCTTTATATGTGAGGGCACGTTTACCCCTTGCTGCTTTCAGAATTTTCTCTTTATCCTTGTATTTTGCCAGTTTCACTATGATATGTCGTGCAGAAGATCGATTCAAGTTACGTCTGAAGGGAGTTCTCTGTGCCTCTTGGATTTCAATGCCTTTTTCCTTCCCCACTTCAGGGAAGTTCTCAGCTATTATTTCTTCAAGTACCCCTTCAGCACCTTTCCCTCTCTCTTCCTCCTCTGGGATACCAATTATGCGTATATTATTTCTTTTTAGTGTATCACTTAGTTCTCTAATTTTCCCCTCATAGTCCTGGATTTTTTTTATCTCTCTTTTTCTCAGCTTCCTCTTTTTCCATAACTTTAGCTTCTAGTTCACCTATTCTCTCCTCTGCCTCTTCAATCCGAGCCGTGGTGGTTTCCATTTTGTTATGCATTTCGTTTAAAGCGTTTTTCAGCTCCTCGTGACTGTTCCTTAGTCCCTTGATCTCTGTAGCAAGAGATTCTCTGCTGTCAGCTATACTGTTTTCAAGCCCAGCGATTAATTTTATGACTATTATTCTAAATTCACTTTCTGTTATATTATTTAAATCCTTTTTGATCAGCTCATTAGCTGTTGTTATTTCCTGGAGATTCTTCTGAGGGGAATTCTTCCGCTTGGTCATTTTGGATAGTCCCTGGCGTGGTGAGGACCTGCAGGGCACTTCCCCTGTGCTGTGGTGTATAACTGGAGTTGGTGGGCGGAGCCGCAGTCAGACCTGATGTCTGCCCCCAGCCCACCGCTGGGGCCACAGTCAGACTGGTGTGTGCCTTCTCTTCCCCTCTCCTAGGGGCGGGATTCACTGTGGGGTGGGGTGGCCTGTCTGGGCTACTTGCACACTGCCAGGCTTGTGATGCTGGGGATCTGGCGTCTTAGCTGGGGTGGGTAGGCAAGGTGCACAGGGGCAGGAGGGGCAGGCTTAGCTTACTTCTCCTTAGGTGATCCACTTCAGGAGGGGCCCTGTGGCAGCAGGAGGGAGTCAGATCCACTGCCGGAGGTTTGGCTCCGCAGAAGCGCAGAGTTGGGTGTTTGCGCGGAGCGAGCAAGTTCCCTGGCAGGAACTGGTTCTCTTTGGGATTTTGGCTGGGGGATGGGCGGGGGAGATGGCGCTGGCGAGCGCCTTTGTTCCCCACCAAACTGAGCTCTGTCGTCAGGGGGCTCAGCAGCTCTCCTTCCCTTTGTCCTCCAGCCTTCCCGCTTTCTGAGCAGAGCTGTTAACTTATGACCTCCCAGATGCTAAGTCGCGCTTGCTGTCGGAACACAGTCCGTCAGGCCCCTCCGCTTTTTGCAAGCCAGACTCGGGGGCTCTGCTTGGCCGGCGAGCCGCCCCTCCGCCCCGGCTCCCTCCCGCCAGTCCGTGGAGCACGCACCGCCTCGCCGCCCTTCCTACCCTCTTCCGTGGGCCTCTCGTCTGCGCTTGGCTCCGGCGACTCCGTTCTGCTAATCCTCTGGTGGTTTTCTGGGTTATTTAGGCAGGTGTAGGTGGAATCTAAGTGATCAGCAGGACGCGCGGTGAGCCCAGCGTCCTCCTACGCCGCCATCTTCCCTCTCTCAAGGGCAAATGGTGATATTCTAAATGGTGATATTTTATATCCATCATTCCTTCTACATTTATTTTTAATTTTTCTTTTAATGTTTTTTTTAAAGTTTATTTTGAAAGACAGAGAACAAAGCAAAAATGGGGTGGGGACAGAGAGAGAGGGAGAGAGATTTCCAAGCAGGCTCCGCACTGTCATCACAGAACCCAACACAGCGCTTGAACTCACAAACCACGAGATCATGACCTGAGTCAAAATCAAGAGTCGGAAGCTTAACCGACTGAGCCACCCAGGTGTCCCTCCTTCTACTTTTATTAATTGGAATACTATTGTAAGGAGGAGCTTTCTTTTCTCATGATCCATATAGACTCCTAGATTCTCATTTTATTCCATGGGTTATTATGTATTATTGTCAATATATTTTTTTTCCTCAAAATTTCTGCAGATGTGGTCACTGGGAAGCTTTGCAAGTTGGATCTTGTGTTCTTTGACATGTCTCCATCATTTTCATGTACTTTGTGGAAGGAATGTTAATGCTTAACTAATCCACCTTTAAATCACCTCCAAGTGCTCTTGGCAAGTAGTCACCCAAACTATGTCTGACAAAATCCAGCATTAGAGAACTTGCATGTCCAGCACAGGATTATCCTTCTCCAGACAGTTCTGATGTCCAAGTACGCTTCTCAGTTTTGACTTTGTTTTCTCAGTCTTCCTAGCTACTCATAGTATACAACTGAAGGTTAAAGACTGAGCTAATCCTGACCAAAATTTTAACTTTATTCATAGAATTATAATTAAGTAACTCATCCAGAACTGTAATTAGGTTAGCCAAACATGACCTCGGATTCCATATTGCCAAAATGGCAGCTCATGCCTTCTCTTCTCTCTTAGCATCAGTGCCCCTCACTCGACACGGACACCTAAGATTGAGCCTCCACCTTGGTTACTAGTATTAACTATTACCCAGTCCTTTTGGAAGAGTAAAATCTGCATCTTCACATGATGATGAGGCACCATGTTTTTCAGTCGTGTTTTTGTTAGTCCTATTTCTTTCTGACGCTGAAGCCTTACTCCAAACGGTACTATACGTGTGGTTTCAAGCGCTTGCTCAATGACCAGCTGCATCAGCAATACCTTGGGAGCTTGTTAAAAAATACATATTTATGGACTCCTCTCCTGAATTATTGGGCAAATCTTCTTAAGCCTCAGATCTTCATCCATAAAGATGAAGTGCTTGCTTTATAGGATTGTCAGGAAGAGTCAATGAAATTATGTATGTGAAGTGTTTAGCATTCTGCTTGACCAAAGCTAAATAGTAAACAACATCAGCTGCTATTATTATTATATAAATATTACTGCTATAACTGTTACTAGGCAAGTATCAAAAATGTATCAGATATTTTACTTTCTCCTGAATGAGTAAAAAATAGATGTCTAGAGGTGTGGCATTGCCCATTACCATTATATTTCATGTACAATAGGTGGCAGCAGAGGCTATATACATTGGCTCTAGTGGTCAAGTAAGGGATACCATAGAATGGAACTCAGAAAAAATAATCTTCTATATGAAGATTTGTCATCTTCCTGTTATCTATATGCTCCCAACCCAATTATCTATGTAGAAAAGTCCTGGATTGGAAACAAAGGAGTTAACTTTCTACTAAGATCTACCATTTTTTAGCCTCTCTGGGATTCCATCTCTTTATCTGTCAAATGAGGACTTGATATCAGAGGATTTCCAGAATTGCTTCCATATCTAAGACCTTATGCTTCTATTAACTGAGAGTCTACAACCTACTCTCAACGTTCTGTGTGCAGATGATACCAATTTATCATTTCATGCTGGACTTCTCTTCTTACAAGAGTTACATTCTTCTCTGCCAAGAGGGCTGTCATCACTAAATAAGACTAAACAGTGAAAAGAAAGCTGTTTCCACTTCCTGGTGTATTTGCAACTTCCCACAACGGATGGCCAAATATTTGCTATGTTTTCTATTTCACTCCTCACCCATCTGCTCCACTGTTGAGTATTCTTCTTTCAGTACAAGCATGCCTTCTAAAATATCAAACTTTTTTAAAAGGCATTCAAATTATACCTAAAGGTTTGGATTTTGATGTCTATTAACTGTAAGAGAGCTTTGAAATAGCAAATTAGTCCTGGATCCTCATTTCCCTTCATGCTCACTTTCAGTTCATCTGAAATCGGCTTAAATACCTGTTGCTCTCATTGTACTATTATTTTCACTGGGCTTCCCTTTGTTGTACTAATATTTAACAACAGTGACATCAACAACAACTAAGCTTCATGGAATGCTTGCCAGGTACTGTTCCAAATGCTTTACCTATATAGCATCTCATTCAATTCTTACAATAATTCTATGAACAGGTGAAATATAAAAGCACTTTGTGGTTCTTGTTTGTTAATGTTTCTCATCTTTTCCTTCAATCCATTCTCTCCACACACATTTCAGAGCTATTTACCGAATGTATCCAAAGCCTGCAACATATTTTCCCATGCGCTTTGCCAGACTTAAACAAAACTTACTTTCCACAGTCCCACCCTTCAGCATATTCCACTTCTATTTCCCATTTCATGTAAAATGAGATATCTCTTATCTTTGCTTTTGTAAAAATTCATTTATTGTTAGTTAAATAATATTAATTTCAGTCAGTCATCATGTAGACAAGTCCTAGATTGGAAACAAGAATTAGCTTCTAATCTGAGAATGTGAGATATTCTCTATGATCATATTCTGCTCTATGCTGTACATTAAAAAAATTTTTTTTCAGAGTCCATGTGTGTTCACTATCGAAAACTAAAACAAAACAAAAAGCAATGAAGAGGGCAAATTACAAATTCCACTATTTAAGGTAATCATAATGGATATTTTTGCAGAAACCTCTCATTTTCCCATATATTTATATAATTAAGATGATACCATATTAAAAATGCTTTCAGTAAGACTAATCAGGTAGAAATAATAATTCTTTTTCATTGCTTTGTTTGCCAGTCTAGCATACCTCTAATAGCTCTTCTGTATATGAGGTTTTGGAAAACTAACATTTCTATTGACCATTGTTTTCTGCCTAATCTACTTACCACCATTGTCTACTTCCAATGAATACAGAAAAGTTTATGTAACAAGAATTAACTTATTATTATTTTGAAGCTCTAAATAGTTAAGGGATGTATTTTTAAGAGTAGTATTTTTAGAACTTTAAAATATTTATCATTTAAAGAAAGACAAGCACTTGCCTTCATCTCCATCATCCCCAAATGGGTAGAAGAGAGCAACAGCTAAATTGATGAACACAGCCAAGTTGAAGGAAATGCTCCCCCACAGGGATATGTGCCTTGAGAACCAGAACAGGGCAGGGTTACCTAGTGAGCAAAAAGTGTGATGGGACAAAACGGAAGAATTAATTTTGATCTCAACACAAGAACCCTACTGAAACAACATTTTACTAAATTGTGTTTTTGTAAAGTAGTATAAAAGCACATTTAAATAAACATCAAAAATGACTTATTTAAGAAAGTTTATAATCAGTACCATAAGGGAGTTTTCTATTTGATTCCTTCTTTATTCTTCAGCCAATTTATACCCAAGCCATTATAAAGGTGTGGGTAATTTTGCAATTGCTAAACATGGTCAGAAAAGGTGATTCTGTAATAATTCCCTCTGACACATCCCTAAAGCAGTTTAGGGGAAAGACAGTTAGTGGATGCCTGGGGCCCCCCTTAACAGAACAGTATGTATCACTTTGTAAGTCAGTAATATTGATTAATTGGTCCCACTCCCATGCCTTAAGTCAAAAGAAGAAGAAGAAGAAGAAGAAGAAGAAGAAGAAGAAGAGAAGAAGAAGAAGAAGAAAAGAAAAGAAGAGAAAAGAAAAGAAAAGAAAAGAAAAGAAAAGAAAAGAAAAGAAAAAAAAAGAAAAAGGAAAAGGAAAAAAAAAAAGCTCAAACCAGACTTATGTCTGATGAATATTCCTATGACCCAAAGTTACCTGAAATTCTGAACCTTAATAGCATGGTATAATACTGCTTACTGGGAACTCATGATTTATAATATCTAAGTTTTATTTATTTTTGAGAGAGAGCGAGAAAGAGAGAGAGAGAGAGAAAGAGAGAACGATTGGGGGGAAGGGCAAAGAGAGAGGGAAAGAGAGAATCCCATGAATGTGGGATCAATCCCATGAACTGTGACATCATGACCTGAGCTGAAATCAACAGTTGCATGCTTAACCAACAGAACCACTCAGGCACCCCTTACAATATCTAAGTTTTAAACCTTAACACTTCCTAAAAACTTGGGTTTTTAACGGCAGAAAAACATGAAAGATACAATAGGAAGTACTAATAAGTGGGAGAGGCTTTACTGAATATTTTCAGAAATGAGATTCTGTATTTATCTTCAGAAATGAATTAGTAGGTGCATCTACTAAATCTACATCTCCTAAATAACTGAACAAATATGAAATGCATACAAATTTGACCACATGACTTTTTCAGAGCTTGTCCATTCTCTAACTCTTACTATCTAAACATCACATCTAAAATATTGGAGTTACATGAGGGAGAAAGGAACATCAAGTTTCAAGGAGAAATTATAAACTTTTCAAATTATGTTCTGTGAATTCCAATCTGGGATCTGCTGCTCACTTATAAACTGCACTAAACTGAAACAGGCTATGATTTGCTATGGCATTTAGTTGACTGACATATCTTAAATTGTAAATATCTGCATCTCCATCATTTTTATTAGGAGTCTTCATTTTAAAAAGCAGAATATTGGGGTACCCAGATGACTCAGTTGGTTAAGTGCCCAACTCTTGACTTTGGTTCAAGTCATGATCTCGTGGTTCTTGAGATCGAGCCCCACACTGGGCTCTGTGCTGGCAGCATGGAGCCTGTTTGGGATTCTCTCTCTCCCTCTCTCTCTGCCTTTCCTCCCTCACATGCTCTCCCCTCCTCAAAATAAATAAACTTAAAAAAATGAAAAGTTGAACATTAAGACAAAATAGAAGATGTTGATACATACATTTGTAGTATATCCAATGAATCATTTCTATCTATAACCTCATAAGTTGCTTCCAAACTTTAAATGTAAGATGTACATTGAAATTCATTTTCAGATTTGTTTTTTAATAACTGATAAAATATTTATCCAAAAAAGAACAAACCCCACAAGCACTAGTTCATTATTCAACTTAGTTTAGTCAGGGATAAAATGTGTGCTTTTCCAATGTCCCAAATAAAATTGTTGAATTTTCATGTATGTGTTCTAGACACCCTAAATTTTCTCTGAATTCCATAAGGTTCTATATGGCAAAATGCTAAGGGAGAGTCATTTCTTTATTTTTCAAATATTCTGATAAGAAAGCCTAACAGTGCATACCATAATCTTATAGCCAAAGATGGTATGTCACAAGCTCCACTCAAATCCATAAACCACACTCAGTAAAGTTCCTAGGAAACTGGAATGATGAAACACTGTTGAATGGAGGTATTGAGAACATATGCCTGCTGGTCTGGAAAACATCCCCCAAGGATAGGAAAGACCTAATCTAGAGTTTCCCCCTACTAATTTTTGTTTAAAACTCATGATATCCCTTATCTGGGGAAGCAAACTAAAGTGTATTATAAACTTTAAAATTTTTAAATTTTAGATGTGCCTCGGTGGCTCAGTTGGTTAAGTGTCCAACTTCAGCTCAGGTTCTCATGGTTCTCAAGGTTCATGACTTCAAGTCCCACATCAGGTTCTCTGCTGTCAGCACAGAACCCACTTCAGATCTTCTGCCCCCTCTCACTCTGACCCTACCCCCCAAATAAATAAACTTTAAAAAAAGAATTTAAAAATTTTAAAACTCAATATGTCCATATAGAGTTGACTGCTGTGATGTAAGTAATGGAAACTGTATTATATTAATTTGGGGGGAGGGGAGGGGCAGAGGCGAGGCAGAGAAAGAGAATCTCAAGCAGGCTCCACACTTAGTGTGGAGCCCAACACGAGTTACAGTTTCACAACTATGAGATTATGACGTAGGCTGAAATCAAGAACAATGCTCAAGTGACTGAGCTACCCAGGCGCTCCTGCATTATATTAATTTTTAACTGTAAAATTATAACATTGCTTTATTTTAATACAAGTGTCACAGAATTTTTAGTCTGACTTGGCAAGGTAAAGATATTTTGAAAGAAAGAATGACTTTCAAGAAAACATTAAAAAATCTACTCACTCATAGGATCTTAAGATAAGAGAGGACAAGCATGCTGGTGCCGATGTCTCTCCATCCCATTCACTGATCGTTAAGGCCAGTCAGAGCCCATTCAAGGACAGCAGACTTGCAGCTGTTCAGCAGTTGAAACATACAGCTGCAAGCTTGCATTTCATAATATTTATAAAACTACAGGATCAGCACTAAAAGATGATCTAATGTAGTCTTCTGTTTCTGTTAAGCCACAGGTGTCTCAGCTCTCACTCAGGTGTGGACTGAGATTATATTCTTAAGCCTATAAGTGATTTGAGTACCATCAAATGGCAAGAAATTAAAAGCCAATTTAGGGATGCCTGGGTGGCTCAGTCAGTTAAGCGTCCAAGTCTTGGTTTGCACTCAGGTCATGATCTCATGGTTTGCGAGATCAAGCCCTGCGTCAGACTCTGCACTAACAGCATAAAGCCTACTTGGGATTCTCTCTCTACCTCTCTCTCTGTCCCTGCTCTACTCACACTCTCGCTCAGAATAAATAAATAAGTTGTAAAAAAAAATTTAAATGAATCCTGTTATGTATCCTAAAGTACCAATTTATCTACCATTATGCTCAAAACTAACCATTTTAGTTTATTGTACTTACTCCTGATTTTCTTCTGCCACTTCATTTCATTGTAGAGATCTTCAGTTTGCTGGAAAAAGTCATTCACTTTACTTCCTTGTTCATCCCTTTCAGTTGTGTTGAACACACGGCTCTTGGATTCTCGCGTAAGGTATTCACATATATTGGGGACAGGAAAAACTATTTGTTCCATTGTCCTATCATGCCGAACAATCTGAAAATATTAATGTGCATTTGCTTTAGCTTTTGGGCACTTCAGTCTTAGACTATTTTGTGTTTTTAGCATGAGTTTATGAATGATATTTTATTAGTTAAGTTTGAAAAAACATGCCAGCATGAAATCCCTAGAATAATCCTTTAGTGTACTACTTTTCATTGTTGTCTTTAAGAAAAATTAGGGACACCTGGGTGGCTCAGTCGGTTAAGCATCCGACTTTGGCTCAGGTCATGATCTCACAGTTTGTAAGTTCAAGCCCACGTCGGGCTCTGGGTGGACAGCTCATAGCCTGAAGCCTGCTTCAGATTCTGTGTCTCCCTCTCTCTCTGCCCCTGTCCCACTCACACTAGGTCTCTCTCTCTCTCTCTCAAAAGTAAATGAACATTAAAAAAATAATAAATGAATAATAAATAATAAATTAATATTAAAAAATAATAAAAAAAGAAAAATTAACTGATGACTGTATCATAAATACTATGTTATAAATAACAAAACCCCAAATCTTTATTCTTTCTGGACTAACATTAAACTTCTGTCACCCATTTTTTATTTTCATGAGTTACATCAGAGAATTAAGAACTAAGTGATTGGCTGCATAACCTTAAACACAGCACTTGGTATATCTGCATCTTATTCTTAGCTTATTCTTCCTAAAAAGATCTGTTGGAGACCAAATGACATACTCAACGTGATGTGCCCTGAGTTCTATAGAAAAAGGTGCTTTATATCATTAAATGTTTCCTACTCATGGCAAAACAAATTTTTGTAGGTATAATATCCATTTAAATATATAACTAGATGTAAGTACTCCTTATTTTCAATTTGTCTTATTTGGTACTTGTGACAGTTTAATGTTAGACTAAACAAAACAAAAACTAGCTGAATATTTTCATACGAATTCACCATGCAACAAGGGTTTGTTTAGACTAAATCTCAAGGTACATGTTTATATACTCTGCTTATCCCTCAAAAATGAATCAGGATTGGTCTAAGCCAGAAAGGCCACCCTACTACTCCCCTTCACCACAGGCTGGTATAGTGGGGCAAGCATGTGACCTAGTTCCAGGAAATGAGGCATAAGTAGAAATATCCTGGTGGCAGGGGAGAGGGAATCAGGAAAGATTTTGCTTCCTGAAAAAACAGAGAGTCACATGAAAGAAACAAAATAATAAAGCCAAAAAACTAAATACAAAATACAAAAAACTCTTGTTTTGGCCTGTATTCTTTTTCTTCCCACTTAGAACAAAAGGTAATAGAAGGGCATGATGCCTAAAACTCTGGCAGCCCTTTTGCAACCTACCTTGAGGTGAGATATCACCAGCATAATAAGGAAGACACAAAATAAGATAGGAAAGGCCTGCATGTCTGAAGACATCACTGAGTTATTGAATCAATTGTAGAACTACTGGTACCTACAGACTTCACTTTATGTGGGATAATCAAATATTTTTATTGTTCAAACAATGGTCAATCTGGTGTTCTGTTACTTGTAATATAAGCTATCCTAAATGATATGTAAATATGCAAACTAAATGCTAGAATACTATCATATAAACACACAAAAAAGGGGCACCTGGGTGGCTCAGTCAGTTAAGCATCCGACTTTGGCTCAGGTCATGATCTCACAGTTTGTGGCTTTGAGCCCCATGTCGACTCTGTGCTGACAGTTCACAGCGTAGAGCCTGTTTCAGATTTTGTGTCTCCCGCTCTTGTTGCCCCTCCCCATTCATGATCTGTCTCTGTCTCTGTCTCTTTCTCAAAAATAAATAAACATTAAAAAATGAAAAAAAATACACACACAGAATGAAATTTAGTAGCAGTAAATAAAATTCCCAAACACAGGTTAAAGAAGTCAATTGTACAAAAGAAAAATTGGACCTATTTATATTGCAGGGGGGAAAAATGTTGTTTTTTTTTTTGCTTGATCCAAAAGTATAAAACCATAAAAAAAAATTCTCAGGATGCATTTAAGAAATAGTGTCTGTATACCATGATCAAGTGGGATATATTCCAGGGATGCAAGGGATGTTCAACATCCACAAATCAGTCAATGTGATGTAGTACAGTAACAAAATAAAACATTAAAATCATATAATCAGTTCAACAGATGCAGAAAAAGCATTTGAGAAAGTTCAACATCCATTTATGGTAAAAACTTTCAACAAAGTGGGTATAGAGGGAACATATCTCAACATAAAAGCCATACCTGACAAAGTCACACAGCTATCATAATATACCAACAGTGCAAAGCTGAAAGTTCCTCCTCTAAGATCAGTACCAAGACAATGATGTGTTGAAATCAACATTAATTCTTCTGTTTTGTCCCATCACACCTTTTGCTCACTAGGTAACCCTGCCCTGTTCTGGTTCTCAAGACACATATCACTTTTATTCAACATATTAGAAGTCCTAACCAGAGCAATTAGACAAGAAAACAAAAGACATCCAAATTGGAAAAAAAGAAGTTAAATGGTCACTATATCTAGAGGACATGATATTAGGTATAGAAAACCCTAAATACTCCAACAAAAAAGTGTTAGGAATACTAAACAAATTCAGTAAAGTGGCAAGACACAAAAATTAATACATAAAACTCTGTTGTATTGCTATACACTAATAATGAACTATCAGAAAGAGAAATAAAGAAAACAACCTCATTCAGAATTTCATCAAAAAGAACACAACAGTGGCTCCTAGGTGGCTCAGTCATTTGAGCATCCAACTCTAGATTTTGGCTGAGGTCATGATCCCAGCGTCATGGGATCAAGCCCCACATGGAGTTCTGCACTGAGCGTAAAGCCTGCTTAAGATATTCTCTCTCTGTCTGTCTCCCTCTGCTCCTCTCCCCCACTTGTGTGCTCTCTCTCTCTCTCTCTCTCTCCAATACCTAGAAATAAATTTAATCAAGGAGCTAAAAGATCTATATATTAAAAACTGTAAGACACCAATGAAAGAAATTGAAGAAGCCACAAATAAATGGAAAAATATTTCATGCTCATTGTTTGGAAAAACTAATATTTTTAAAATATCCATACTACCCTAAGCAATAAACAGATTCAATGCAATCCCTGTCAAAATTCCCATGACATTTTTCAAATGGAACAAACACTCCTAACAAAAAAGGAACAGACTTAAAATTTGTATGGAACCACTGAAGACCCCAGATAGCCAAAGCAAGTTACAGACAGAAATTACACTCCCTTATTTCAAACAGTATTACAAAGCTATAGTAATGAAACAGTGTGGTATTGGCATAAAAAACAGAAACACAGATGAATGGAACACAATAGAGAGCCCAGAAATAAATCCATGCATATGTGGTCAATTAGTTAACCATGAAGGAACCAAGAACACAAAATGAGGAAAGGACAGTCTCTTCAATAAATGGTTTGGAAAATTGGACAGCTACATGCAAAAGAATGAAACTGGACCACTACCTTACACAGTACACAAAAATTAACTCAAAATGATCAAAACTTAAACAGAACACTTGAAACCACAAAAAGTCTTAGAAGAAAACAGGTAGTAAGTTCCTTGACATAGGTCTTGAAGATGATGATTTAAATCACATGACAAAAGCTAAGGCAACAAAAGCAAAAATAAACAAGTGGGGGACCAAATTTGCGAGGAGAGGGAAGATGGCGGCGTAGGAGGACGCTGGGCTCACCGCACGTCCTGCTGATCACTTAGATTCCACCTACACCTGCCTAAATAACCCAGAAAACCACCAGAGGATTAGCAGAACGGAGTCGCCGGAGCCAAGCGCAGACGAGAGGCCCACGGAAGAGGGTAGGAAGGGCGGCGAGGCGGTGCGTGCTCCACGGACTGGCGGGAGGGAGCCGGGGCGGAGGGGCGGCTCGCCGGCCAAGCAGAGCCCCCGAGTCTGGCTTGCAAAAAGCGGAGGGGCCTGACGGACTGTGTTCCGACAGCAAGCGCGACTTAGCGTCTGGGAGGTCATAAGTTAACAGCTGTGCTCAGAAAGTGGGAAGGCTGGAGGACAAAGGGAAGGAGAGCTGCTGAGCCCCCTGACGACAGAGCTCAGTTTGGTGGGGAACAAAGGCGCTCGCCAGCGCCATCTCCCCCGCCCATCCCCCAGCCAAAATCCCAAAGAGAACCAGTTCCTGCCAGGGAACTTGCTCGCTCCGCGCAAACACCCAACTCTGCGCTTCTGCGGAGCCAAACCTCCGGCAGCGGATCTGACTCCCTCCTGCTGCCACAGGGCCCCTCCTGAAGTGAAGCTAAGCCTGCCCCTCCTGCCCCTGTGCACCTTGCCTACCCACCCCAGCTAAGACGCCAGATCCCCAGCATCACAAGCCTGGCAGTGTGCAAGTAGCCCAGACAGGCCACCCCACCCCACAGTGAATCCCGCCCCTAGGAGAGGAGAAGAGAAGGCACGCACCAGTCTGACTGTGGACACAGCGGTGGGCTGGGGGCAGACATCAGGTCTGACTGCGGCTCCGCCCACCAACTCCAGTTATACACCACAGCACAGGGGAAGTGCCCTGCAGGTCCTCACCACGCCAGGGACTATCCAAAATGACCAAGCGGAAGAATTCCCCTCAGAAGAATCTCCAGGAAATAACAACAGCTAATGAGCTGATCAAAAAGGATTTAAATAATATAACAGAAAGTGAATTTAGAATAATAGTCATAAAATTAATCGCTGGGCTTGAAAACAGTATAGCTGACAGCAGAGAATCTCTTGCTACAGAGATCAAGGGACTAAGGAACAGTCACGAGGAGCTGAAAAACGCTTTAAACGAAATGCATAACAAAATGGAAACCACCACGGCTCGGATTGAAGAGGCAGAGGAGAGAATAGGTGAACTAGAAGCTAAAGTTATGGAAAAAGAGGAAGCTGAGAAAAAGAGAGATAAAAAAATCCAGGAGTATGAGGGGAAAATTAGAGAACTAAGTGATACACTAAAAAGAAATAATATACGCATAATTGGTATCCCAGAGGAGGAAGAGAGAGGGAAAGGTGCTGAAGGGGTACTTGAAGAAATAATAGCTGAGAACTTCCCTGAAGTGGGGAAGGAAAAAGGCATTGAAATCCAAGAGACACAGAGAACTCCCTTCAGACGTAACTTGAATCGATCTTCTGCACGACATATCATAGTGAAACTGGCAAAATACAAGGATAAAGAGAAAATTCTGAAAGCAGCAAGGGGTAAACGTGCCCTCACATATAAAGGGAGACCTATAAGACTCGTGACTGATCTCTCTTTTGAAACTTGGCAGGCCAGAAAGAATTGGCACGAGATTTTCAGTGTGCTACACAGAAAAAATATGCAGCCGAGAATCCTTTATCCAGCAAGTCTGTCATTTAGAATAGAAGGAGAGATAAAGGTCTTCCCAAACAAACAAAAACTGAAGGAATTTGTCACCACTAAACCAGCCCTCCAAGAGATCCTAAGGGGGACCCTGTGAGACAAAGTACCAGAGACATCACTACAAGCATAAAACATACAGACATCACAATGACTCTAAACCCATATCTTTCTATAATAACACTGAATGTAAATGACTTAATGTAACAAGAGATGAAGAAGGACATTATATAATAGTGACAGGGTCTATCCATCAGGAAGAGCTAACAATTATAAATGTCTATGCGCCGAATACCGGAGCGCCCAAATATATAAAACAATTACTCATAAACATAAGCAACCTTATTGATAAGAATGTGGTAATTGCAGGGGACTTTAACACCCCACTTACAGAAATGGATAGATCATCTAGACACACGGTCAATAAAGAAACAAGGGCCCTGAATGAGACATTGGATCAGATGGACTTGACAGATATATTTAAACTCTGCATCCCAAAGCAACAGAATATACTTTCTTCTCGAGTGCACATGGAACATTCTCCAAGATAGATCATATACTGGGTCACAAAACAGCCCTTCATAAGTTTACAAGAATTGAAATCATACCATGCATACTTTCAGACCACAATGCTATGAAGCTTGAAATCAACCACAGAAAAAAGTCTGGAAAACCTCCAAAAGCGTGGAGGTTAAAGAACACCCTACTAACGAATGAGTGGGTCAACCAGGCAATTAGAGAAGAAATTAAAAAATATATGGAAACAAACGAAAATGAAAATACAACAATCCAAATGCTTTGGGACGCAGCAAAGGCAGTCCTGAGAGGAAAATACATTGCAATCCAGGCCTATCTCAAGAAACAAGAAAAATCCCAAATACAAAATCTAACAGCACACCTAAAGGAAATAGAAGCAGAACAGCAAAGGCAGCCTAAACCCAGCAGAAGAAGAGAAATAATAAAGATCAGAGCAGAAATAAACAATATAGAATCTAAAAAAAACTGTAGAGCAGATCAATGAAACCAAGAGTTGGTTTTTTGAAAAAATAAACAAAATTGACAAACCTCTAGCCAGGCTTCTCAAAAAGAAAAGGGAGATGACCCAAATAGATAAAATCATGAATGAAAATGGAATTATTACAACCAATCCCTCAGAGATACAAACAATTATCAGGGAATACTATGAAAAATTATATGCCAACAAATTGGACAACCTGGAAGAAATGGACAAATTCCTGAACACCCACACTCTTCCAAAACTCAATCAGGAGGAAATAGAAAGCTTGAACAGACCCATAACCAGCGAAGAAATTGAATCGGTTATCAAAAATCTCCCAACAGGGGCGCCTGGGTGGCGCAGTCGGTTGAGCGTCCGACTTCAGCCAGGTCACGATCTCGCGGTCCGTGAGTTCGAGCCCCGCGTCAGGCTCTGGGCTGATGGCTCAGAGCCGGGAGCCTGTTTCCGATTCTGTGTCTCCCTCTCTCTCTGCCCCTCCCCCGTTCATGCTCTGTCTCTCTCTGTCCCAAAAATAAATAAACGTTGAAAAAAAAAAAATTAAAAAAAAAAAAATCTCCCAAAAATAAGAGTCCAGGACCAGATGGCTTCCCAGGGGAGTTCTACCAGACGTTTAAAGCAGAGATAATACCTATCCTTCTCAAGCTATTCCAAGAAATAGAAAGGGAAGGAAAACTTCCAGACTCATTCTATGAAGCCAGTATTACTTTGATTCCTAAACCAGACAGAGACCCAGTAAAAAAAGAGAACTACAAGCCAATATCCCTGATGAATATGGATGCAAAAATTCTCAATAAGATACTAGCAAATCGAATTCAACGGCATATAAAAAGAATTATTCACCATGATCAAGTGGGATTCATTCCTGGGATGCAGGGCTGGTTCAACATTCGCAAATCAATCAACGTGATACATCACATTAACAAAAAAAGAGAGAAGAACCATATGATCCTGTCAATCGATGCAGAAAAGGCCTTTGATAAAATCCAGCACCCTTTCTTAATAAAAACTCTTGAGAAAGTCGGGATAGAAGGAACATACTTAAAGATCATAAAAGCCATTTATGAAAAGCCCACAGCTAACATCATCCTCAACGGGGAAAAACTGAGAGCTTTTTCCCTGAGATCAGGAACACGACAGGGATGCCCACTCTCACCACTGTTGTTTAACATAGTGCTGGAAGTTCTAGCATCAGCAATCAGACAACAAAAGGAAATCAAAGGCGTCAAAATTGGCAAAGATGAAGTCAAGCTTTCGCTCTTTGCAGATGACATGATATTATACATGGAAAATCCGACAGACTCCACCAAAAGTCTGCTAGAACTGATACATGAATTCAGCAAAGTTGCAGGATACAAAATCAATGTACAGAAATCAGTTGCATTCTTATACACTAACAATGAAGCAACAGAAAGACAAATAAAGAAACTGATCCCATTCACAATTGCACCAAGAAGCATAAAATACCTAGGAATAAATCTAACCAAAGATGTAAAGGATCTGTATGCTGAAAACTATAGAAAGCTTATGAAGGTAATTGAAGAAGATTTAAAGAAATGGAAAGACATTCCCTGCTCATGGATTGGAAGAATAAATATTGTCAAAATGTCAATACTACCCAAAGCTATCTACACATTCAATGCAATCCCAATCAAAATTGCACCAGCATTCTTCTCGAAACTAGAACAAGCAATCCTAAAATTCATATGGAACCACAAAAGGCCCCGAATAGCCAAAGTAATTTTGAAGAAGAAGACCAAAGCAGGAGGCATCACAATCCCAGACTTTAGCCTCTACTACAAAGCTGTCATCATCAAGACAGCATGGTATTGGCACAAAAACAGACACTTAGACCAATGGAATAGAATAGAAACCCCAGAACTAGACCCACAAACGTATGGCCAACTCATCTTTGACAAAGCAGGAAAGAACATCCAATGGAAAAAAGACAGTCTCTTTAACAAATGGTGCTGGGAGAACTGGACAGCAACATGCAGAAGGTTGAAACTAGACCACTTTCTCACACCATTCACAAAAATAAACTCAAAATGGATAAAGGACCTGAATGTGAGACAGGAAACCATCAAAACCTTAGAGGAGAAAGCAGGAAAAGACCTCTCTGACCTCAGCCGTAGCAATCTCTTCCTCGACACATCCCCAAAGGCAAGGGAATTAAAAGCAAAAGTGAATTACTGGGACCTTATGAAGATAAAAAGCTTCTGCACAGCAAAGGAAACAACCAACAAAACTAAAAGGCAACCAACGGAATGGGAAAAGATATTTGCAAATGACATATCGGACAAAGGGCTAGTCTCCAAAATCTATAAAGAGCTCACCAAACTCCACACCCGAAAAGCAAATAACCCAGTGAAGAAATGGGCAGAAAACATGAATAGACACTTCTCTAAAGAAGACATCCGGATGGCCAACAGGCACATGAAAAGATGTTCAGCGTCGCTCCTTATCAGGGAAATACAAATCAAAACCACACTCAGGTATCACCTCACGCCAGTCAGAGTGGCCAAAATGAACAAATCAGGAGACTATAGATGCTGGAGAGGATGTGGAGAAACGGGAACCCTCTTGCACTGTTGGTGGGAATGCAAATTGGTGCAGCCGCTCTGGAAAGCAGTGTGGAGGTTCCTCAGAAAATTAAAAATAGACCTACCCTATGACCCAGCAATAGCACTGCTAGGAATTTATCCAAGGGACACAGGAGTACTGATGCATAGGGGCACTTGTACCCCAATGTTCATAGCAGCACTCTCAACAATAGCCAAATTATGGAAAGAGCCTAAATGTCCATCAACTGATGAATGGATAAAGAAATTGTGGTTTATATACACAATGGAGTACTACGTGGCAATGAGAAAAAATGAAATATGGCCTTTTGTAGCAACGTGGATGGAACTGGAGAGTGTGATGCTAAGTGAAATAAGCCATACAGAGAAAGACAGATACCATATGGTTTCACTCTTATGTGGATCCTGAGAAACTTAAGAAAAACCCATGGGGGAGGGGAACAAAAAAAAAAAAAAAAGAGGTTAGAGTGGGAGAGAGCCAAAGCATAAGAGACTGTTGAGAACTGAGAACAAACTAAGGGTTGATGGGGGGTGGGAGGGAGGAGAGGGTGGGTGATGGGTACTGAGGAGGGCACGTTTTGGGATGAGCACTGGGTGTTGTATGGAAACCAATTTGACAATAAATTTCATATAAAAAAAAAATAAAATAAAGTAAATGAGCTATACCAATGAGACAAAGAAAAACAAAAGCAATTAAACACAATAGCTTAAAAAAAAATAAAAAAAAAATAAACAAGTGGGACTACATCAAACTAAAAAGCTTTTGCACATCAAAGGAAACCATCAACAAAGTGAAAAAGCAAGTTACTGAATGGGAGAAAATATATGTAAATCAAATATCCAATAAGGGGCTAATAGCCAAACTATATAAAGAATTCATACAACTCAATAGCGGAAAAACCCAATCTGATTAAAAAATGGGCAGAAGATCTGAATAGATAATTTTCTGAAGAAGATAGACAAATGGGCAATAAATACATGAAAAGATGCCCTACATCATTCATCATCAAGAAACTTCAAATCAAAACCACAATGTGATATCATCTCACACATGTTAGAATGACTATTATCAAAAAGACTAGAAATATTAAGTATTGGTGAAGATGTGGAGAAAAGGGAACCTTTGTGCACTGTTGGTGGAAATGTAAATTGGTGTGGCCACTGTAGAAAACAATATGGGGGTTCCTCAAAAATTAAAATTGGAACTACTATGTGATCCAGCAATTCCACTTTTTCATATTTATCCAAAATAAACAAAAATATTAATTTGAAAAATATCTGCACCCCCATGTTCACTGCAACACACTTTACAATAGTCGGATTATGGAAACAACCTAAGTGTCTGTCAATGGATGAATGGGTAAAGAAAATGGTGGTATATATACACAGAGGAATATTTGCCATAAAGAATAATAAAATCTCACCATTTATGACAACAAATGAATGGACCTCAAGGGTCCATTTATATTATTCATATAAATGAAAAAAGTCAGATAGAGAAAGACAAATAGCACATTATCTCTCTTATATGTGGACTCTGAATATAAATAGATACATACAATAGATATACATAGATACAGACAATAGATTGGTGGTTGCCAGAGTCAGTGGACAGGATGTGGGAAAAATGGGTGCATTGCTTTTGACTTTTTAAAAATTTAAATTAAAAATTAAAATTAAAATTAATTTTGAAAAATAAATAGAGCCTTATTTATTACAAACCAAACTATTCAGTCCTTTATGAAATGCTATGTTTGATTCTGGTTGTCACATTTTACAAGGGGGCACCTACAAACTAGAGGGATTGCTGCAGACAAGGGGGATGTATTAACTGTAAAAAGCCAAAATGGATAATGTTTTCAATATATTTATTCAACAAATAACTATTCACTCCTTAGGTAAGGAGCTCTGGGGAATTCAAAGTGAAAAAACATCATGAATCCCAATCTATAGGAGCCTACAGCTTAGTGATCATCATGGGTCTTCAAGTGGTACAGCCAAGCTATCATGCTGACGGAGGAGCAAATGTTCTGAACACTGGGTAAACATTAAAGTGGGCTGATGTGCACTCTTTATAAAAAAATAACTTTCTAATTATTCAAATTGTTCAAAATTGGATCTGTTTCCTTCTGAAGTAGTGAGATCTCTATCACAGGAAGAATTGGAAGTGGAAGCAGGATCATTACAGAATAATTTCTCTTTGGATGGGTGACCCACAAGGTCCTTCAAATTTCCCAGTGTCTTTCAGTCTATAACTTAGAAAACCTATTATTTTCAACAATAGTCATTATTATGGTGGTGCTCCAGGCACAGTGTCAGTTTTGGAAATATAGAGATGATCAAGAATGGGCCCTGCCTCAAGGAAGGGACAAGTGATACATAATACACATATTCCAATATGATATATTTAACAGCATGATCAAACTGTTGTGGGAGGTGCAGTGGGATGAAACTAATGAATGCCTGATAGAAGGGTGAGAGGCCTCTCAGCGTAGGGCATATGAGCTGGTCTTCCAATGAGCATGAGGACTGGTCAACATGTATAAGTTAGATCATCAGTCCAGACTGTTCCTTTGAACCCTGGACTTCTGTACCCAACTTCATGCATGCCTCAAAGTCACCTCAAGTTCTATTTATCCAAGAACCAACAAATGGTCTTCCTTTCTCTGGGGTCTCAGAGCTAGGCCCCCAATGCACAACACCAGTTCTGCTTATTTATTCAGACCAGAAGCCCAGGGGTGTCCTTTTCCATACCCTTTTCCTTAGGTGATCACATTTTATAAGGAGCATTATAAATATCCTACACACACACAGAGACGTGCACGCACGCATGTGCGCACGCGCGCGCACACACACATACACACACACACACACACACACACACACGTTTTTCTCCAGTGTAGTCATCTTCAATACCATCATCTTTCACAGTTGTTCTCTTGAAAAGAGACACCCCCACTCATATGTTCTTTCACATCTTTCTTTCATTTACTTCTATCTGAAATTCTGTGCCCAATCTTTAATGAAGAAACTTCTACTCAATCTTTAATATATTTTTTTGGCAACTGTCTGTAAAATCCATCCTGAAACTCCCCAGGCACAGTTAATTGCTGTTTTCTCTACATTTCCTTCGCCCTTTGTTTATGCACTTATTACACAGAATTATCTTCTGTATGTGATGGAGAGTAAGTGATCTGCTAACAAATTACTAAAGTTGTGTATTTGCAGTGAAATACCTCCTCATTGCTGGGAAACCAGTAAAAATCCAACCTCAAATGATAGCTGCCATCTCTCACACAGGTATTAACTGGACCCTTCCTCTGACCCACCCAGCCCACCTACTATTCCTACCTCTTCTAATCCTGTAGCTTTGTACTGTGACTTCTGGGACCTTCCTCAGAACCTAAGTGGTTTGGTGATAAATTTGTATCAACTTCCTCAGCTTCCTGACTTGGCCAGCCTCTCTGTCTCTAAGCACCTGATGCAATAAAGAATGTTTCTGCTTCTGGTCCAGCTCATGGGTTCTACCAGGGTCAAATCTCCCACCAAGGCTGCAGTATTATTCATGTCTATACACATGAGCAAGAGATCCATCCTGTGATATGAGGTAATAATGCTCATTATGCCAAATGTTTGGCAATAGGAAACAAGGTGTAGTGATAATATACCCTGAGAGTTAATAGCAGTGTTACCCATCATGCATTCTGCTGAAAACTAAAAAAATACCTGCCAAAGTGAATAAATGTATGAATGTAAATTACAAGTGACAAGCGTCAACTACTCTGCTCACTTCTGCCTGATTAGCTCTGCCAACTAGTGTCAAAATGATACCATAGCTAGTAAATGACAGCCAGATGGGTCTCACAACACATAATGATAAGTCCATGTTGACCTCCATCTTCTGAGTTGCCACCAGCTATTAAATACTGTTTCATTTAGGGGGTAGGGCATCAATTGCTGCGTACTGAAAATGGAAACTGCTATAAAGCATTCCAAGTTTATGCTATCAATATGAAAACTTTATAGCGCCTTCCATATTTTTGAACACTGTCTTACACAGAGATCTCTTTTAATTAGCCTTTTAGAGTTTTTACCGAGCATGCTTTTCTTGAATGATACTTCTATTATAATAATCTTTTCATGAAAACACCACTGCTCTGCAATGATTGCTTCTATGACCAAAATAAAACAAAAGTCACATTAATTACAAAAGAAAATTTAGATATAGTTCTGGCCAAAAACTAAAGACTGCTTTATCTGCCAAAATCAAAGACTGCTTTGAAAGATATGCACCTCGATTTCTTATAGATGACTCTTCACATCTTATCTTTTGATATATACTTTTCCAGTTTATATTTTTCAATTCTGCTTCATTGTTCTAGGAAACAATTATGAAAATGTCCTGAAATAGAAAGTGAACATATATTTTCACAGTTGATCCCTTTCAAGAAATAATTGATGGTTACCTCAATCTGTGCAGTGTGATTGGCATAATATTTTAAGGCTTCATCCCCATCATCTGGATCTGATCCTGGTTTGAGCATCTGTTGTAAGAGTTTGTTGTGACGGGCCAACTAGAGGGAAAGAGAAGGGAAAAGGATTTAGGTCTCTTTTTCCCCCTTTCCTGGGATTAAACTTTGAAATTACTTTGTCCACTTGTACACATAGCTTCACAGTTCTGGGGTTAATGGTGATTAATTACACTTCAGTAAGGCATGTCCATTTGAAAGCTGTAAATAATGAAACTATAAGGATCAGCTGTTATTACCATATCAATTTTACATTTTTTTGTTTGGCAATATATATGTTCCTCTCATGAGAAGACCGTGTCTCTCCCAGAGTAGGTGTTCACTTACTATCTGTTGATTAAATTTATATCTTAGATAAATGTATAATTGAGCCAGGAAGAAGAAACACCTGCAGAGATATATAACTGATACTCCCTATAATAGATTTAAAATACATGCATATCTAAAACAACTTGATCAGCAGTGTGATACTTCAGTAGGTAACAGTACCAATATAAATGGCAGCTTCTATATACACAAATAAATAGGTATTTATATTTCAAAGGAATTTCTCTTGTGGAATCTAATCAAAGCTCTCTACATTAGCAGTTTGTACTAAAGTCCTATGCTTCTGAATATTCATATGTCAGAATTCATGCTTTTCTCAGTTTTATTAGGAGTGGAAATGGCATTTACAGAATAAAAATTTCACCACAAATTGTCTTAAACTTCTGTTGATAGAAGTAATCTTTCTCTCCCATTTGAATGTCTATGACATTTGTTGCCAGTTCTCTCATGTTGTAAATAACTAATACATGATGCCTTCACATATCACTTTTATGGCTGTCTTGAACAATTCCTGAAACCCTACAATGTCTTTAACCTTTCAGGTATTCTACTTATGCCTCAAGTTTCCTGAGGGCTTCTAGTAAAAAGAATCCACATATAATTCTTATTCCTGGCACCATTCCTATCTCTTACCCTGTGCCAGCCACTAATCCTAAACACTTAAGTGCATGGTCTCATTTGATCCTTCCAGGAAATCCTAAAGTAGGCACTCGTATTATCCCCATTTTACAGATAAGGAAACTGAGGCACAGAGCATTTAAGGGAGTTGCCCATGATAATGTCTCTAGAAAATGATAGAGCCAGTATTGAACTCAAGCAGTATGGTTTCATAGTATTCTTATCAACTTACAGAGCAATAAATAAGTCTTTGTACTATTCTTAAGATGTTAACTCAAATTGTGATTATTAAGAATGGAGATAAATTTTAAACAATAATCCAGGACCTATAAAACCTCATAAACATTATACTTGTAAGTGGTAACGTGGTAAATTAAATATTCATTCCATTGATGCTGCTCTAAAGCAAATCATTTCCAAAGCTATTATTTTAGATTGGCTTTCAGGGATATTTATAATTCACTCAAGAAAACCATTTACATTTCATTCTTGACTAAATGTGAATTATACAGATTTTTATTACAAACTGTAGTCATGAAATTTGTTGTGACTTATAGGTGCTTCTAAAATTCTAAATATGTTTCAAAGGATAGAATTATTATAATCATTTAGGCACATTAGCATATGTTTTAAGAAGTTTGTTGAAGGTAAAATTGGCATGACTTGTTTACCGTTTGCATCTAGGGCATGAAGGAGTTAGGATGGACCCCAACGGTATAGACCTGAGCAACTGAAGGCTTAGAAATTCCAGTAACTAAGGAAAAATGCAGAAGGAGCATATTTAGGGAGAGAAAATCAAGACTTTGATTTTGGACACATGAAACTTTATATATCATGCAAAAGGAGACGATGAGCAGGCTGTTGGATGGACGTGTTTATCAAGAGTTCTGTGCAGAGTTCGGGAATGGAACTATGTACTGAGGTGTCATCAGTATATGTGTCATACTTAAAATCATGAGCCTAATGAGATGACCTAAAAGTGAGCTCAGACAGAGAAAAGAGATCCAAAGAACACCAATAGAATTTAGGAAGAGGAGGGGAATCAGAAAAGAAGACTGAGAAATTTGCGCCAGGGAGGTCGGAACAAAACCAGTGAAATCAGGGGTCCTGGCAGCCAAATGAAGAAAGAACTTCAGGATGGAGGGAGTGATCATTTGTGTCAAAAGTTGATGACAGTTGAATCAAATGATGACCAGGAAGTGACAGTTAAAAGTCACTGATAACCTCGACAGCAACAGTTTCAGAGAATGGTGGACACCAAAGCCTAATGTAATAAGTTGAAGTAAGAATGCGTGGATAAGAAGTATAAACAATGAGTATAGGCAACTCTTGAAAAGCACCACTATAAGGGGGAGCCAAGAGACAGGGTGGTAGCTAGACAAATGGATAAGGCAAAGGGAGGTTTTTTTAAAGATGAGAATTGTAACATCATGTTCGTTTAATTTTGAGAGAGCTGGAACGTTTGCTAAAGCAACATCTTGACTAGGTGAGAATGGAATAATCTAAGATGTAAGTGGAAGGTTTTTGCCTTAGATAGAAACAAATTCAACCATACTGACAGCAGAGCTATGGGCGCAGATTCAGGAGGGTGTTAGTTTTGATGATGGGAACACAGAAAAGTTTTGGGTTTTTTCCTGGTTACTTTTATTTTCTCAGTGTAGTAGGAAGCTGATAATGAGGATGAGAAAGGAGGTGTTGGAAATTTGAGGAAGAGAAGATATGAGATGGTGACCTAGGGAAAGTGAACACACTTGGAAAATGTAGTAGGATTGTCAGGAAGTCCTAAGAGCTCCCTTTCTGTGATGGTGAAAGCGAGGTCAGTAAGCATGTTTGTGTGTTTTTCTCCAGTGAGGTTCAGCTGTCTGGGTCCAGGTATAAGTAGACAGAATTGTAATTAATGGGATTTGTGGTGTTTCAGGACAAGGTCAACAACACACCAAAAAGAGATACGTGGAAATTAAGAGTCCATGCTAGGACTTTCAATGGGCCCATGGAAGCTAAGCTGAATTACAAAGGTAATGAAGCCAAGAGGGACAATGAAAAGGTGGTAGGATCAATGAATTGTAGCTTCTAATGTCTTTTAAAAAATGTGTTGCAGTTGAAGTGCTAGAAGAAAGTACTAGTTAGAAAAGGCAAGCCAGACTGAGATACTTAAAGTGGAACTCACTGATGGGGGGCAGGGAGCAATGACTAGTAATGATCAGGTTTTAGGTGTAACCATGTATCTATCATCTGATCTCCATCACCACACTGCCCTGAGCCACCATCTTCTCTCACCTGGAATATTGCAATAGCCTTTAACTGGTCTCCTAGAGTCACCCTGGTCTCCCAGAGTTTAGCCTTAACACAGGAGCCAGAGTCATCTTTTTGGTACAATCATGCCTCTTCGACTCAAAACCCTCCAATGGCTGCCATCTCAGTTAGAGTTAGAGCCAAGTCTTCACCATGGCCAATGAGGCCAATAGAATCTGGCCTTGTTACACCTTTCTCATTACTGTTCTGGTACCTCCCCAACATCCCAGCCCTTCGGGGCTCCTGACTGTTCCTTCAACCTGAGAAGCGTGTATCCATCTCAAGGCTTTGTAGGTGTTCCCTTTCTGGATCCTCTTCCTTTAGACACCTGCATGGTTTGCTTCCTCACCTTCTTCAGGACTCCTTTCAAATACTGGCTTATCAATAAACATGCTTTGAATAACGACCTCATCCATCTTTCCTAATACATCCAACAACATTTCCTCCTTTATTTTTCCCCATAGCATACTATGATCTGACATACCATATTTTATTATCAATCTCTTCATTAACTATCCCTGCCACAACAGAGTAAGCTTATGTTCTTAGAGAACAGAGATTTTCATCCATTTTGTTCACTGTTATATTTCCAAGGCTTAGAACAGTGTCTGGCACATAGTAGATATTCAATACATATTTGTTTAATAAATTAAATATAAATATCAGAACTCTTAAATCATAAACAAAGGATATCTTTCCAATGTAAGACATTAATTTGAATAATTTCTTATAAATTTATTTATTAAAAACTTTTACTTCTTTATAGTTACTTTATAGTATTAAAATTAACATAATGATTTTAAGAAATCAACAATGCCATTTTATGTGATATAATGAATAGTACAAATCTATACAGATAATTTTCATTTAGTATGTACTACTTAACAGAAACAGCAGGACTTCTCTCTTTCCTGCAGTGTTAATGAGATGATTCTACATTTTCTTGTTTTATTGAAGATAATGGCACTCTCAAAGACACTTTAAAAAAATAAGATGTGGAGGCCTCTCTCACATGTTCAAACATTTAAAATAAAATTTATTCATAATTATATATGTAATCTACACATATATTGGAAAATTAAAAATATATAATAAGAAAAAACAAAATAGAAATAACTGTACCATTTTTTTTTTCTGCCTGGATATCTTTTACATTATTTTGTGACTGAGAGCCTTTCCTGACTAAGTAGCCTAGTTTGCTCTTGCTTGTTCTGTGTTCAGATGGTGCCCTGTAACATACCTAGATAGCAAAATTTCTCATATTGTATCTTAGTTAATATTATGTCTCTCCAAGGAAAAGGACCTTGTCTTAACCTCTACATTCTCAGAGCCAAAAACAGAACTTGGTACACCAAATAGACACAATAGATATTTGCTAAAGAAACAAGTTAGTGAACAACATTCATTATGTATTTATTGGGCAAAAACTCTTAAATCTCAATGAATTATCTCTCTGTTTCCTCCTTGATAAAATACAGAGGCCAAAGAAATATAGTTAGACATCAGATGATGGTAGAATTCCCAGGGTTTGTAGAAATAAAATATTTTAATATTATCTTCTTATTTCATAGTTAATTCATGTACTTATATCTCTTCTGCTGTATTGTAAGCTATTTGGAGAAGAAGGACCTGAATACTCAATAAATGTGGGCTTGAACCCTGTGAAGCAAGGATAGCATCCCTATTATATAAACAAAATACAAAAGTAAATAATACCTCAATGATTCTAAAACATGTGAAAATAACTGGTATCGATACAGAGCTCTCTGGTCCAAGTTTACAGTGTACTAGAAGCACAGTATAAATTCTCAGAGACCAATTAACATATGCTCAATAGTTTTGGGTTTTTTTTTTTAAAGATTTAGTCCCCTCTACATGCACTCCTATTAAAAATGTTACCCAGAATGACTATGCTGCCAATCACAAACATCAGTTTTTTCTTAGTGATGGGCTCTTTACTTTAGCCAATTTTCTCTACCATTCCCTGCCACATACTTTTTTATATGACACGAATAAAGAAAAACAACCCCAGAATTCAAAGAAGCAACAGCATCATTTAATATCATGTGCTTTGGAAACCAAATGTGAAAAAAAAAAAAAAAACCACGGTAAGTTTCTAGACAAGTATAGCACATCTGTGGAGATCCATCACAATGAGAAATGTAATTTAAATCTTAATTAAAAACTTGAAAAGAGTTAATGAAGACATACAAGGACAGTCATCTTATGATATATAACTTTAGCTCACAGAGACCTCACAACAGTATTTGAAATTACCTGATGTCACTATACAACATGGTCTGGAAAACCAACCATCCATCAATGTTACTAATAATGAGAATCTGAACATGGGCATCATCACTGAATACTAAAAAGGAATAATGTTATAGTTAGAAAATCTCTGGGACCTAGAAATACTTACAATCCACAACAGTCTTTATTAGGTGAAATTGTAGCAATCGTTTTATACATGGCGTGGACATGATGCCTACATTCGCCATACCTGCTTGGTAAATGGTGATGAAAGAATTTTACCAATAAAAAACTCTTATTAGCTCATTACTACAAACAGAAAAACTAGCCTGAGATAATTTATCCCTTTCATAATATTAAAGTTTTAAAAAATGCAATGTAATACATGGGCAGATATATGCATATATATATCAGGGAGAAAGAAATCAAAACATTGGCAGTTAGCCTTATAAAAGAATAAAGACATAACTCCCACAAGGAAAGACTCCCTTGAATGCATAGAGATCTTTCATTATGTGTTGGGGGGGAAGGAAAATCATGCACTTCATTACTAGTCATGACATATTTGCAATTTAAATACATATACAACTTTAAACAGGAATAAAAATTTGTGCATATACATAAAATACATACACACTCATAAGTATTATATACACAACCATATACACAAACATGTATAACTACAGCTAAGTCTTTAAGTAATACTGTGCAGCTTTTTAAATCCAAGATTAGGGAATAAAGATGACAGATTTAGGCTTTTTATTTTTAGCAGCATCCCTTATTAAACCATTCACATTTATCTTCCTATCATTAGAATTCTGATTCATTTCAGTTTGGGTCCAAATAAGGATGGAGTAAAAAAAAAAATCAAGCAATTGCACTTGAATGATATTCAACAATAATTATTCTTTGGCACTTCTCATGTGATTTTTTTCATGTGAGTTCCACTTGTATTAATTGGTAAAACTGACAGAGCAACTGCCTTTCCAAAGATCACAAAGTGCGCTGGAGCCTGAAGTCAGAATAATTGGCTTGTACGTTTACGTTAATAATTGTACAATGCTTTTATAGCAAACACTCTTCCTGTTAGAAGCAGAGAGAAATCAGCAGGAGAATATAAACTAAGGTGTTTACCTTTTCTAACATGCTTAAAATACACAAACCTGTTTTCAAAACATGCATCTTTCTCTGATTTGGTGTTTCTTTTATGTAGAAAGCAAAAAACACTACTGTGGGATTATAGAGATAAGTAAGACTTATTCTCTTTCTTTAAGCAATCTACTTTCTAGTTGGAGGAATGAAAATAATTATAGAAATGTAATTAATATGAAGGAAAATACGGGCAGGAATGCAAGAGATCACATTTGGTGGTAGCACTAGGAAAAGAATCATGAAAAAAATACATCTGATAAAGGTTTTAAAGAATGGATAAAATGTCCATAGGCAGGAAGGGGGAGGTGAGGATGTCATGAGGAAGCCATTCTTAGGGGAGATGGGGACCTGCATGAAGAAAGTCACAAAAGATGGGTAGAGAGAGACAGGTCTGGAAGGTGCAATCATACTAAATGCCCACGTAGGAGTTTGAGCAGAGAATACTATTGAAGTTGAACTGTGTCCACCAAAAAGACATACTCAAGTCCTAACCCCCAACAGCTGTGAGTGTGATCTTGCTTGAATATAGGGTCTTTGCAGATGTATTCAGTTAAGATGAGGTCATACTGGATGAAGGTGGGTCCTAATGCAAAGACTAGTGTCCTTGTAAGAAGAGGGAAATTTGGACACAGACACAGACACATAGGGAGAATGCATGTAATAACAGGAGACAGGGACTGATACAAGGCCAACAGCACCAAGGGTTGCTGTTACCAGCAGAAGCAAAGAAGACACAGGTGAGGACCCTACCTTAGAGCTTTCAGGGAAAACATGGCTCTGCCAATACCTTCATTTAGGACTTGCAGCCCCCAGAACTGGAAGCGAATAAATGTCTGCCATTTTAGACTATCAAAATTGTGGTAATTGGGGGCGCCTGGGTGGCTCCATCGGTTAAGCGTCTGACTCTTGGTTTCAGCTCAGGTCATGATCTCACAGCTTCGTGGGTTCAAGCCCCACATTGGGCTCAGTGCTGGCAGCACGGAGCCTGCTTGGGATTCTCTCTCTCTCCCTCTCTAGCTGCCCTTCCTCCACTCGTGCTGTCTGTGTCTCTCTCAAAATAAATAAACAAACTTAAAAAAAATTCAAAATTGTGGTAATTTGGTACAGCAGCCCTAGCATGCTGTATCAGTCTGTTTGGGATGCTAAACAGAAATACCAGAGCCTGGATGGCTTATATATCATACACATTTACTTCTCACACTTCTAGAGGCTGGGAAGTTGAAGGGAAAAAGCACCAGCAGATTTGGTGTCTGGGGAGAGCTCACTTCCTCATAGACAGGCATCTTTTCACTAAAACCTCATTGGTGGAAAGGGCAAGGGATCTTTCAGGTCTCTGGTATAAGGGCATTAATCCCATTCATGAGGGCTCCACCACCATGACCTAATCACCTCTCAAACGCAAAAATTCCAAACATCATTGCACTGGACGTTGGGATTCAACATATGAATTTGGGGGTGGTGGGTGGCACAAACATTCAATCTACAGCAGAAGCTAATACAAATGCAAGCCATTAAGGAATTTTTCTCTTAATTTTGACATGATAAACTAAGATCTTCTTATTCTTTTCCCCTTCTATTAGGAAAAGAATTGGGGGATAGAGAGAAACCATTTGAGAATGGTGCCAACTGTCCAGAGCTGCTCTCAGTACTACAAAGTCCCTTATAAAGAAAATAACCCAAAGAAGAAATAACTGTCCCTCTAGTACATTGATACCAGGATTATGATTGTGTTCGGAGTAGGGTCAAACTCATGTTAAGAAGAAAAGGCTTTCTCACATGAGACTGAACTGTGTGGTCTCAGCAAGAAAATATTCACTGTGGCAGGGGTATGTGCACTTAGACCCTTTGTAAGCATATAAACTTCTGGCATTTCTAAAAGAGAGGATCACTTGCTCTCTACTTCAATCAGTAAGTCGAGGTTGCAGGAACCCCCCCAGTAATTTTCAAATTAAATCTGAGGTTAAATAGTGAAAGATGCAGAAATGGTAGCATTTCCAGAAGAGGGTGAGCACATTAGAGAGTTGGGGGTGAGGGGTAAAGTGAGGGGAGAAAATGTGGACGAGTATTACAGACATGGGTTTGATATTATGTATACAATATCTATATAGTATTATAGATAAGACTATGGGAAGCAGAAGAAAGTACTGATTCTCCATCAAAGAGTGTAAAGAAATGGATTAGCTGGAAAACCTCAGTCTTTCTTAAAGTTAATGCTAGTTCTTTTTTCTCCTTCTCAGACTTTCTTGTTCCCTAGTCAAGCATGGTTGTCCATAATGTCTTGCAGAATTTGGATTTTAACTAGAGTGGAAAGAGAAAGACCTAATGTTTATTTTTCTGGACTTCCAAAAGAATCTGAAGAGCACGCCTCAGGGGCACCTGGGTGGTTCAGTCAGTTACCATCTCGATTTCAGCTCAGGTCATGATCTTGTGGTTCGTGAGATGGAGCCCTGCATCGGGCTCTGTTCTGACAGCCTGGAGCCTGCCTGGGATTCTCTCTCTCTCTCTCTCTCTGCCTCTCCCCTGCTCTTGCACACACACATTCTCTCTCTCTCTCAAAATAAATTAATAAAGTTTAAAAAAAACACACACACAAAAAACGGAGAATGCTTCAAAGAAAGCATGGCCAAGAGGAAAGCATAGCAATGGAGAGGAAGGTGAACAGAGGGAGTGTCACTCTGGGAAATACAAATCAGTAAGCCTGGGAAAGAGACGACACAAACCCCTGAGCACCTTGAGAGGCAGTTGTGGAGGATGGGTGGACTGCCAGACCAACGACCTCAGACACAAAGGAAAGCATGAGATCTCAGGACTGTTTCCTCATACCTACAATCATAGGGAAGTAATGACCTGGTTCCTTCCCTCCTCCTACAGGCCTAAAGGAGCCTAGAATGCCAACATTACTCTATACTTTATCAAAGGAGTTGATAAAGGAGCATGTTTATAAAAGGAGTTTAAAAAATATATAGGTTTTATTCATCCAATATCCAAAATAAATTCTTTACGGTTCTTAGAAAACAGTTCATTTTTTCCATTGTGGCCAAACTAAGACAAAGATGGACAAAATGACAAGAAATTCACCAAAACCAACCAACCAAACGGACAACCCCCGCACCCCCCCCAAAAAAACCGCTCAATTTTCAGATGGTCTGGACTCCTATTCATTAGGGTCTATCTAAAATCACAGTAAAATCAATAAAAGACCTTTCGTTATTATAATGAAGATATGCTTGATAGCTCAAACTTCAAAGCAAGGCAAACTAGGAAAGAAAAACCCCGGACATAAATGGCCCACCAGCAACAATGCATTTTTAAATGATTTAAGGTAGTAGGTTATATTTGCACTATGGTTTTGACATAAAGCATTCAAAGTGTTGCTATGAAAACTCCAGCTTTCCTAGTGATTGCTGAATTTCATCCTAATGGAGTGGTTCTCAAAATGTGGTTCCTGAACCAGCTGCATCAGCATCACCTGGGAATTCCTCAGAAACCCAAATTCCTAGGTACTGCCTCAGGGCCCTTTAGAATCAGAAACTCTGTGGGTGGGGCCCAGCAACCACTTTAGCAAGCCCTCTGGGTGATTTCAATCCTGACTACATTTAAGAACCACCGTCCTCTTGGAGAGGAAATTTTACCACCAGGACCAATTTAAATACTGGACAGGAATCCACTTTCCATTTAAATCTAAAACTAAAGAAGGAACAGTTTTTAAAGGAGTTTTTTTTTTTTTTTCCCTTCCCTACAAGAAAAATGTAAACAATATTAGATACTCTTAATAACAGTAATTTCCTGAACAATTTTTTTTCAATTGTAACTGAGATCAGACGTATGAAAAGTATTCCATTTAGCTTTTAAAAATTGGTCATTTATCTACTATATGATTTCACTCATATGTAGAATTTAAGCAACAAAACAGATGAACATAAGGAAATGAAAGGAAAAAAAAGAGAGGGAGGTAAACCATAAACTCTTAAGGATAGAGAATAAATTGAGGGTTGATGGAGGGGTGCTGTGTAGGGGGACGGGCTAAATGGGTGATGGGCATTAAGGAGGGCACTTGTGATGAGCACTGGGTGTTATATGTAAGTGATGAATTGCTAAATTCTACTCCTGAAAACCAATGTTATACTATATGTTTACTAACTGGAATTTAAATAAAAACTTGAAAGAAAAATAAATTATAAGTAAGTAAATAAATAAGTAAATACGTAAAAAACCAAACAAATAAATAAATATTGGTCATTTATCACTAATAGCTTTAATTTCTGAGTTCATTTTACGCTTTTAAAAATATTTCTGTACTAGAACCCCATTCAAGTAAAAAAAATTGTTAATAAGGAGGTTTATATAATATTTATCAAAATATATAGTACACGTATTAGTTTATAAAATTAGTTTATATGCTTATTCTCATGAAAAGAGTAGATGAACAAAATTACCTTCTAAAACAAACTTTTTCCCTACAATTATTTAAGTCAAACTTATTCTTGAGTTTGATTTTGCTCAACTAGAACAGCTCATACTTTCTTTTACTTCAATACTTCAAAAGCTATATATATTAGAATTTTATTAAAAAAAATTTCATTTTTAGAAAAAAATACCTGTCATTTTATATTTTTCATGCAAAATTTAATGAAGTATCATGCTTAATTGCTTCTTATATCATAGTAAGAATATACATCAATATTTTCTGAATGACTAAAACTACATGAAAAAAACTACATGAAAATAGTAAGTAGGCCATCTTATCTGAAATCAGTATTTCACAAAAATATTCTACATTAATCATTGTTGTAGTGTCCTATTCAAAATGGATAAAATATTTGGGGGTGAGAAGCAAAAAACGAAACCAATTCTCCATGTTTCATGTGATTATACAAAACACAAATAAACATTAATAAAAAGAGAAAGTAGCAACTAATCTCTAGAAAACCCCCAAATGATGTACACTTGTAGTTTTTATTTTTGTTCCGTAGAATTGATGAAAGACAGATGTTCATGCAGACTCTATTTCTTTCTGATGATCATAAAGATAAGTCTTCGAAATTTCTGGGTCTTACTATTCCTATAAGGAAGTAATGTATTTATTTCTTCAGATCCAGAGACGAGAGGATAAGACTACTTTAGTAGCTCCATCAAGCATTTACAAATCAGTGTGTTGGATATTTCCCATCCGCGTTCCCTCCCGAGTGATTTTTCAAATGTGATCTGGATAGGAACAGCAGAACACAAGGATCCTTCTCTGTGACAATTCAGATGATGATAAGCGAGCGTGAAATGCTATTTATTTGATTTTAGTGTGTCTCCCTCACCTAAACTATAAGTTTCAGGATGACAGGAATTTTGTGTTCACTGTTGTATCCCATGCCTCCAGAATAGTGTCCAGTACCGAACAGGTCCTTAATAAATATTTATTGAATGGATGGATGGCATAGAATGTTCCTGTCTGACCAATTTTTAATGGTATATGTTTCTAATTTTCCAGAGGAGATTGATTTTTATGAAATGTTGAATTATAATTTGTAAATGTGAAAGATATTTTAGTTCTTATTTATGGAATAAAGTGATTAGTCATTTACTTACAACATAAAGAAAATAAGAATTATACTGTCCCTTATCTCTTCAAAAGCATTCTAATTCTTTCACTGTTTCTAGTGATTCTTTTTTTCCAAGGCAAGCACAAAGAGGTGAAAAGAAGCATCTTTTTGAGACCTCTGACCATATCAAAATAGGTCTTGCGGTTGACTGAAAAAAACGTTAGGGTCCTTGCTCTCAAAGCAATTGTTGGAGAGAGTGGTCTTATCATTCACACTGAGGGATTACCTCTGGTTCTGCCACTGACCTTTCATGGGAACACGTACAAATCACTTCACCTTTTTATGTCTAATTTACCTAGCTGTGAGAAAACAGTAATACCTACACTATTGTATCAAAGAGAATTACTGGAGGATCTGTGTTCTTAATGTTCCTTATGCTCCTGGACCGATGAGGCTTTAGTGAAGAGCACAGTATTACTCATTACTCTCCCCTATGATACACCTATTCTAAGAATGAGTCAATTGCTTTTCTGTTGCTCATAGACATGACAAAGCCACTTTCAAGTGGGTTAATTAAAGGTTTGGAATGATAATGATGAGTTCCACAACAGTTCTCACACTGCCAGTGTGCTCAGGAATCCAATCTGAAGTGAGCAAATTAGCCAGATGTAAAATCGGGGGTGGGGGGAGGGGTGGGGGGTGGAACGTGGGGAATTGAGAAGAAGCCCTACAAGATAATTTTCAGGAACTTTAAGCTCAATTGCTTGAAAGCATTTCAACCTCAGTTTGTTATAGCTTTCTATTTCCAAGTTACATCAGACTGAGAACTATCATGCGAGTGCTGCCTCGATGTTTAACTGTCTAATCAACAGCTGATTAAAAAAAAGGTCAGCTTTTGTTAGAGTGGTTCTCAAAAGTGAGAGAATTATTGCTCAAGTGAACTTCTGCATTTCAAAGGCAAACCTAATAAAGGAGGAAATGAGGTGGCAAGGTGAATTTCAACTCTAAGTAAGGATACAGATCACTTGAATCAAAGTGAAAAGAGACAAAGAATTTTGAACAGATGTATTTTGTTACTTGTTCATTCTGTGACATCCAACACCCTTTTAAATGCTATCTAGTCATTCAGAAGTTAAATTGCCCAGGTTGTAAATGAAAATACAAAGGAGGGCATGAAAAGAAGGGAGGAAATACAATTTAGAGACAAACTCATTTAGGAAATCCTGTTCTCCTTTCTCAGAAAATTATACAGCTAGCTGGTAGAAAAGACATTTAAGGGTACAGGTATTGATCACAAACATAGATGCTATAGACAGTTATTGCCTGTGTTATAAGCTTCTTTGGTACTATATGATGAGGTCACGAATTATCTATAAATGGAACATAAAATTGTTAGATCCATAAAGCATGTTATATGCAATTTTTATACAACAAAGGACTCATAATCCCAATCCAAAATAACAAAAAAATTTTCCTTATAACTTAAGCAATCATGAGCAAATACAATGATGGGTGTATGTCTTGTATGCTCGTTCTAAAATAGTTCATGAACTCCTGATGTGTGCCCAGTGATTCCCCAGGAAATGGAGTTATAAAAGTGAACAAGACAGTCAAATCTTCAGCCTTTATGGATTGACTTTCTGGTAATGGAGAAGACACAAACAAACGAGCAAATGCTAAAAAGAAAATAAAGCAGAGGACGGGAGTAAGGAGCACTGGGCAATGGAAGTTGCCATTTTATTTATTTTATTTTATTTTATTTTATTTTATTTTATTTTATTTTATTTTATTTATTTTTAAGCAGGCCAATGCCCACCAAGGAGCCCAAGGCAGGGCTCCAACTCATGACCCCAAGATCAAGACGTGAGCTGAGATCAAGAGATGGATGCTTAACCAACTGAGGCACCCCCAGGAAGTTACCATTTTAAATCAAATGATCAGAAGGGTTTAGCAGAAAGTTAAAAGGGAGAAGAAACAGTAAATTCAACAACACAAAGCAATACTTCTTGACTTCAAAGCACAGCCATGAGACCCGTGTGGCTTGAGCAGGTAAGGAGGAAGGTAGCCAGAGAGATGGGTGAAGGGGGAAAAGGGGCCAGGTCATATTGAGAAGCTTTTGAGGCCAATGCCAAGATTTGAGTTTTACTCAGAAATTGCATATTGGGAAGTTATGAGCAGACAGATGACATACTCTATTTAAGGGCTAGTGCTGTCACTGTGTTAGAGAAGACATAAAGGCAGGCACAGGTGAATGGAAGCAGGGAGAACAGACGCTCATTGCAATAATCCCAGTGAGAGATGGCAGTTTGGGACCAGGTGGTGGTGAGGAATGTGGGCAGATTCTGAAACATATAGTGCAAGAAGAGGGATGATGCCAGAGATGGCTAGGGAGTAGGACTGCATAGTTAGCATCACGGGCTCTGGAGAGACCTGGGTTCAAATCCTTTCTATCCCACTTGTTAATCAAGCATTGTGGACAAAGTAACAGCCTCACTGAGCTTCCCTTTCTTCTTCAGCAAAATGAGGTTAATAACAGTGCTTTTTAATATTTACCTATGAGATGATTAGATGAGACATCGCACCTCATACAAAGTAAGATGTTGCTAAATGTGAACTAACATAATAGAAAGAAGGAAGAGTAATCAGGAACATGACGTTAAAATGTCTCCTAAGTCATGCCAGTGGGTGCATACTCTGTTCTATTGGAAGCTCCTGAAGTGTTTAATGAAGAGACAGACACTTTTGAGAATAATCCCTTTGACTTCCTTGTGGAAAGTGACTGAAAGGGCTCTAACCAGAGGCAAAGAAACAAGAGGCTGCTGCAGTTGTCCAGGCAAGAAACGAGGATGGCCAAGAGGAGGAAATGCAGAAAGAGTAAGAAGCGGGGGGGATCCTAGCGACATTCAGGAGGTAGAACCACCGAGGGGATGTGCTCTCTGGATGGCAGCCATGGAAGGGTCAAGACGAATGCCAGCTTTCTAGCTTGATAACTGGTTAAAGAACCATGCCACTCACTAGAAAGAGAGCTCAGAGTAACTCTCGGGAGGGACAGATGACGACTTCAAGACTTAGCTTCCCTGTGCCACAGTGGGCTCAGATTGCCACGCAGAAGAAAGGAGAATGTCAGGGCCTTCGGGGGAAGCTAGCAAGGGCCTGGCTGCCTGTCACCACCAACACCAAAGCATTGATCTTTTCCTGATATGTGTGTTCAGTTTATTGCTTTGGAAAACTCCTCAGTTTGTGTCAATGTGGAACATGTGGGAGTGATCAATTTTAAAAACAAGTTAAATATGAGGCACTTCTAGAATCTGTGATGCAGTCAATAAAATTAGGGGCGACGGAGGGGAGCAATTGCAAGGAAACCTTGCCCTAATAAATTGTTTTCTGTTAAAACTATTAAGAGGTATGCTGTTTATTCCTTTTGGAGCTCATTTGTGGGCCCTCTTGCAGCATCCATTTAGAGCCTGATGCTGACGCTGTCTGAATTCGAGCCCTACCTTACCCTAATGAGCTTCAGGAGGGTTGATGCGCCTCTCCTTCCTGCCTCCGTCTCAGCAGTCAGAGCAGGAAGGCCTCACTGCAGCTCCCAAGCCCACTGACATTTCATTAGCACTGTTGCTGCGATCCCAGAGCACGTCTTACCAGATGAGAGCCATGAAGCACCACCCAGGGTGGGTACAAGCTAAAACAAATCCCCGTCTGACAGAACAAGATGTGCTTTTGCAAACCGGAACCTGTGAGTATTTCCTATTGGCCCTTTACTGATACTGTTTTCTTGGTAAGGCTGCAGAGCTGAAAGGAAAGCAAGGATAAATACGAGTAGCCTTAGGACATCTTAGAGGACATTTTAAACAAAACAAATACCCACAAACACACACCACTTCTTCTGAAGAGTAACTGTAGTGTATTGAGGGTTATCAATAAAGTTGCTCAGCGGGACAACAGTGAATTGTAATGGCACCATTCTTTATATCTTGTTTTCCCTCCCCTCCATGTTTTAGAACTAATATTTCACTTCTGTTCTGCATAAGATTGGGGTCAGAATGGGACATTTTGGCTGAGGTGCGTTGAATCATTGCTCCTTTGACTCTAATGTACACTTTGGAGTGTATCTACTTTTTAGGTAGTAATCATTCAGCCTCCTCCGTTTGCTGCTGCCCATTTGGGGCCCCCAGCACTCAGTGTGGATTGCTCTTGGTAAGACTGTTGGTGACCTGCTGAGTGCCAAATCCTGGAATCAGATTTATGGCTGGACCTTGTGTGTTGAATTCATTGGGGCCCCTGGTCCCACTCCCCTTTGTGAGTCTGCGTCCTACCTCACGTTCACATCCCGTTCCTCAGACCACTCATTCTCAACCCATTTCTGCAGGTTTCTCCTCCTCCTTTCTTTTAAAGTGTGGTATTACTCAGAGTTCCATTCTCTTCTTTTTTGAACATTTTTTAAATGTTTATTTATTTTTGAGAGAAAGAGTGTGAGCAGGGGAGGGAGAGAGAGGGAGAGAGACACAGAATCCAAAGCAGGCTGCAGGTTCTGAGCTGTCAGCACAGAGCCTGATGAGGGGCTCGAACTCACCAATGGTGAGATCGTGACCTGAGCTGAAGTTCGATGCTTAACTGGTGGAGCTACCCAGATGCCCTCAGGGTTCTGTTCTTGATGGTTTACCCCTCTCTTTCCAGTGGCTCTTCCTGGGAAATCTCAACTACACCCACCATTTCCAACAGTATCTATACTAACGTCTCTGTACATCGATGTTCCAAGCCTGGCTCTCTTTTCTGAGAATCAAGTACATGTAATCAACTGCATGTTGTACACCTCCAACCTAATGTCCCCTAGGTTCTCAGATACCAAAGATCTAGAACCAGGCTTCTCCTCTCCACACTGTACCTCCAAGCCTTTTCTATTTCCAATCTTGTGAAATGCACCGTCATCTACTCACCCACCAACTCTGTACCTGGGAGTTGTCCAAGACTCACACGTGATTCCCCACTCTCCTCATACCTTTCCCACTCATTAAATTGGCCAGGGATGCAGCAGTGCTTGGGTTAAGGAGGTGGTGATGGCTTCTCCTTGCCAAGATCTACACACCCTCCAGACCTGACCCCACCTGCCTACCTCTCAGCCTCATCTGTGTCTCTCTTCCTCTTTTGCCTGACATTCTGGCCTTCTCTTCATATTTGGCCATTAGAGACTTTATATATAAAGCAGTAGGAGGCTCGGGATTCTCACATTGCCTTATAGGGCCAAGGAATAGATGCCTACAAAAGAGTTATGGTTTTCATTTGTTTTGGTGCAAGTTTTTAAAAGGTCTCTTCCTATTACAAAATAGCAAAGATCAATTCCTATAATTTCTGAGAAAGCGTGGTTTAACAGAAACGAAAGTTAGGTGATAATCAAATTAGCCTGATATCTGGAACGTGGAAAGCACAAAAGTAGAAGGAAGGGAATGAAATGAAATAGCTGTATCTGGATCAGGTGATCAGGCTCTCAGACAATTAGGGAAGGAAGCTGAGGAGGGAGAAAGTCTGGAGTAGCTTTTTTGAAAATTTTGGCCTGCAGACAACTCGAGTAAAAATATCCAGGATGTATTTGTAAAAAAGCAATTTGGGGCTCTGACCCAGACCGACTCAAAGTCTCTGGGGATGGGGTCCAGGATTTGAGGCACACTACAATTTGAGAACCACTGCTTTTGACCTCAACTTTAACACACAGTTTGTCCCAAGTTGTATATCAGATGCAAACAGAAAACTACCTTTTCCCCCAGCTAAGTTTCTTCCAGTTTGACCCCTAATTCTCTCTCATTCCAATTGTTTCTGCCTTCCTGTCCCCCTCTTCTGCTTCTGCTACTTGATTCATACTCCTGTTTCATACTTGATTCATTCATTTGCTCAATTTGATGAATGAACATATGTCTGCCCCGTCGATTGCTTAGTCAATTCTCATTTATGATCAAACTCTCACTGTTCACAGAACACTGAAATCAGAGTCATAGCAATGGGAGGAAAGAATGGCCAGTGTGCTCTCTTTTATCCAGTCAGAAACTCTATGTCTGTGTGTGTGTGTGCCTGAGTGTGTGTGTGTGTGTGTGTGTGTGTGTGTGTGTGTATTACACTCACATACAAAATGAATTAAACATTATAAATATAAACATGAAAAATACTTACAAACACATGACCTATTGATTCTTCTGCATAAAGATACTTCAATGTTTGGGGCGCCTGGGTGGCTCAGTCGGTTGAGCGTCCGACTTCAGCTCGGGTCATGATCTCACAGTCTGTGAGTTCGAGCCCCGCGTCGGGCTCTGTGCTGACAGCTCAGAGCCTGGGGCCTGTTTCAGATTCTGTGTCTCCCTCTCTCTCTGACCCTCCCCCATTCATGCTCTGTCTCTCTCTGTCTCAAAAATAAATAAACGTTAAAAAAAAAAGATACTTCAATGTTTTTCACATTTTTATTTATTATTGAGAGACAGAGAGAGACAGAGCATGAGCAGGGGAGGGGCAGAGAGAGAGGGAGACACAGAATCTGAAGCAGGCTCCAGGCTCCCAGCTGTCAGCACAGAACCTGACGTGGGGCTCAAACTCACAAACCACGAGATCACGACCTGAGCCGAAGTCGGACACTTAACTGACTGAGTCACCCAGGCGCCCCGTGCATAAAGACACTTCAAATGTGGGACACACGGGAAACTTTTTGACTGTGAAGATTGTAAAAATCATCTAAAGCAGGGTTTGGAAAACTACAGCTCATGGGTCAAATCGGACTTGCCACCTGTTGTTTTTTTAAGTGAAGTTTCACTTTAACACAGCCATGCTCATTTGTTTACGTATTCTCTATGACTGTTTTTACAGTCGAATGGCAAAGTTGAGTATCTACAGCAGAGACAGCCCAAAATATTTACTATGAGACCCTTTGCAAAATGTCGGCAAACTCTTTATAAATGTAACACACATTTATGGTTTGCAGGTCTCATACCTGACAAGATGTTAAAATGATAGAAACATAGAGAAATAGACACACACATACATAGGTTTCTAGAAGCTAGGTTTTGAACCAACCAATTTTATATGTCTAAAAATGATTCTATTTTATCAACAACATAAATCTTAACAAGGGACTTTCCAGAAATTTCCCCCGCTGTATAATTTCATATAACTACTTGGTTGTGACGTAGAAGGGGGACTTTTTTGGTCTGGCCGAGGATAACTATTTCCCCTTCTGAAACTTGACTTTTTAGCCCAACAGTTTATCTTCCAGAATGATTTTGTTATAATGGTCTGTCATTTTTCTGTGCCTCTGTAAGTAATTCTGAAATTCAGAATGTACCAATAGCCACAAAACACAAGTGCTGAGCAAGCTCACTGCATTACTAGTAAGACTCACATCCCTATATGAGTCTCTCAGCTCTTAAATCAGAAGAGAATTGTTTTCATACACTAGCTTAATATGTTCTAGAACTGGATCTACTGACTAAAAGGTATTATTTGGATCTCTCTCATGGCATCCTGTCTTATACTTCTACAATGCGTCTTCAGGATAAAGTGTTAGCTGTATAGTTTATCTTTCTTACATTTATGTTTTAGCTAGAAAAACAAGTTAATCAATATGCATAGGCAGATACATGCAAGCACGTGTATAAACATGCAGGCCCAGAATATTACTTAGTGCTTTGATGTCAATGTTTTTATACTGGCTCATGTGTTTACTAATTATATTTTCTCATGGGTTCATTTTTAATTGATTTATCTTTAAACACTTGCTTAATAATGTCAGGGTATGAATTAGTGCATGAATAAAAGTACAATCATTAAAAGATCTTTTTAAGACTTGTAATAATACTTTTGAGTCAGTGGATACCTTCTAAAGCAGATTTCTGTGCCATTTGTTTTTGTGTTATTGTTTCAGCATTCTACAAAATCATTAATATCTCATTAATTTTATGGCACCATAAATAAGAACTAAGTACCCTAAGGAGCAGTTTAACAGAAATTTATGCTATGTCACATTTCAATATATATTTACACTGAATTATTTTTTGGTACTTAAAGCCCTCTAGAATTTGCTAAGATGTGCCCTCCACTGCTACTTCTCACATCGGCACCACACTGTTTCCTCTGTCCCTTTAATGTAATGTCCCAGAGCATTTAACCTCCACATACATATTATGGTGAATATTTCCTCTACTCATGCTCATTCTTTCCCTATGATGGAGAAGCCCCCCTCCTCACTTTTTTTCTGCCTATCTAAAACTCATCCATATGTAAGATTCATCTAAAATATCAGCCCCTCCACAAAGCCCATTGCAGTAACTCCAGCCAAGATTAGCTATTTCCTTTTAAGTCATCTATGGCGCTCACTTGTTGACTGTAATAGTCACTCATCCACTTAATCAATCAAGAGTATTTGTCATATCAAACACAAGTATTATGCGTTTCGCAACACATTCATGAATAATACATAACACCCGCTTTTACTGAATTCGGAGTCCAGAAGAGAAGACAAACAACTAAATAGGCCACAATAATTCACTGGTAGATGTAAGCACAGTGTGCAATGGGAACACCCAGGAACAGACGGGGTAAAGTAATGATAAGGAGCTCAGGTTCTGGAGTCACAGTGCCTGGATTTGCATCAGAGTTAGAAAAACTGGGAAATCTAGAGTTCCATTATGGATATGTAAAGTGTGAGATGCCTAAAAAGACATTTAGATGCAGATCTCAAACAAGCAGTTGGATGTACCAGTCCGGTGTTCAGAAGAGAGGCCCACGCCGAAGATGTAAATTTGGGACTTATTGTGGTACAGCTGGTGTTTAAAGTCACGTGACTGAATGAGATTATCTCGGGAGTGAGTGTCAATTGAGGAGACAAGAGATCCATGGAATGAATCCTAGAACACACTGACTAGAACACTTCTGACAGAAGCAGGAGAGAGCAATAGGAACCAGTAAGAGAAATTGAGAAGGGCCAATAAGGAAGCAGAAAGACCAGGAAACTGTGCTGTGTGAAAGCTAAGTGGAGGAATCATTTCAAAAAGAAGAGAGTGACCCACTGTGTCAAATGTTAGTGACAGGCTAGATAAGATGAGGGATGAGAACAAATTAGATGTAACAAGACGGCAGTCACTGGTGACCTCACCATGAGCTGTTTTGGTGCCATGCTGAGGATGAAAGCCTGGCAGGGATGGATTCCAGAGAGAAGAGAAAGAGAAGAATTGGAGATAGCAATTGTGTACAATCTTTTGAGAAGTTTTGGTATTAAAGGGAGCAGAGTAATGGCCCAGTGGACTAGGGGCTTTAGAGAAGCAGATTTTCATGCTTGAATGCTGAGCAAATGATGGAATGATCGAGTATAGAAAGAAATTGTTCTCTCTCTATTCCTCTGGCTCTTCCCCTGTCTCTGCCACCAGCTCACTTTCCAAGGCCCACTCCTAACCTGACACCCCAGGGCACCCCAGATATACATATTCTACAGGAGCTGCCACACTGTGATTGTTTTTATGTCTCCCTGTAACGAATGGCAAATTTCATGAGGGTAGAGACTATATCTCATTTGCACACCTTAATCTTCATGTCCATGGCACAAATGATACCTGTAGATTATCTGCCCCCGAAAGGAGCAAATGATGTAGTCACAAGTAGAGACCTATCCCCATGAGAATGCAAGCTCATTGAGGGGAGGGATTTTCGTCTGTCTGCTCACTACTTTATCCCGAGCACGGAACAGAGCCTGGTTACAGCAGGTAACCAGTAAATATGCACTGAATAAAGAATGAATTAAGAATGAATTTAGCTGGGGAAAGTTATAAAAGGAATTCTGATGAGATTAATGTCTATGGAGAACTTCCTGTGCACCAGGCTCCATGTAGATGCTGGACTCATGGGCTGTTGATCGAAAAAATTTTCAACCTTTATATTACATTAAAATTTTAATTGAAAATCTGCTTACTTTTTTTACTACAGAGAATGTATGGCAACAGGATACAACAAGATTTTTATTTATTTTTTTTAATCTGGTGTCTGAGAGGCATTTTTTATTTCCAAATTATACTAGTGAGAAAGGCCTACTAATCCCAACCTCTGTCACACCACCAAAAATTAATATTACTACATGAGGGTTCCCTCAATGAATTCCTCTTAAAATTAAGTGCAAAGAAATTTTGTGCTACACTAATAATCAACAGGAGTGGCTTTTTGTTGTTGTTTTTTTGCATTATATATGAATCATGTAACAAGTATTTCTCTTTGCCTTGGTTGCCAAGAAACAGAATAATTAATGCTCAAAGTAGCATTAGTTAATAATCATGTATTTTATTACCTCAAACTGCTTTGTGAAGGCAACACAGAAAAATATCTTTTGGTAGGGGGAAAATAGTTGATCCCGAATTTTTTTTTTTAAAAAGAATTTCTTTTAGAAAAGAAAACTTACAATTATGTTAAGTTTTCAGGCAAAGTTCCTTCAGTTGCTTATATTTCTACATATCTGTTGCCAAGACTTAACAATAGTTTTTCTTCATGTAGCTGGGCAATTAAGGTTAGTCCATTTTCTGCGATTTTAGTAAAATAATCTCTTGACATTAGAAAAGGTTTTTTTCTACTAAGTTTACATATTGGAAAGTTTACACATTGTCGAAGTCTCTCTACAAAGTGACCTTACATATCTACTTTCACAATGACTATTGTACTGTAAATACTTCCAGTTTATTTATACTCACTTTTGATTGTAACTCAGAAGTGCTGAACATTATTCATCCCCGAAGACTGAAAAACAGCTCTGTGCACTTGTATAAAATCTGGTGTGTTCTGTAGAACTGCTTAGAAAACACCGTCTACCATGCTGTCCTATGCCCTTACACAGTTTTCTTTTAGAATTAAATACCAGAAAAAAGTTGGCCATTAACGAACTGTATAGATGTTAATTGTATTGCACATGATTTTTCACTCTTGGTTACCAAGAAGCTCAGAGTCCTACTGATAAGCAGTAAGAATATCAGCCAAGACCCTTAGCATACTTAGACTCCTTTTCCTTCTCAGGGCTTTTGATCTTGAATTCTAACAGTCTAATTATACAAGTGCATTTCTTACTTGACCTCAGATTCCTTTCGTGAGTAGGAAAGGTATAAATAAATACATAAATATCCAGTAGCTGGTTAGCTTCTCTGTTACATTATTTAAAACATAATCTAATCCGGTAAAAGAGCCATCATGGTCCAACTATTCTCTAAGTGTCCATAAAAGTCTCTGAAAGTTTACTCTGGAAACACAGTTGATGGATACCCCTCAGATTTTTATAGACAAGAAAGGTAAAGTCAGAGAAGTTGAGTGACGTAATCAGCTAATGGAGAAAATGGAGGGTGAATAACAACTAAGCTATTTGTATAATATTCTAGCCAACATATTACTGAGTTACAAGTGCCTCTGTGAGCTGAAAAGCCCAGCTGTGTTTTCTACTTTCTGCACTATAAGCAATAATAAAGATGAAGTAATTGTAAATCAGTTAAAACCCTTCAAAGATATTACAGATGGAAGTTATGTATCCAATTACAAACCCATCCTTCTGTTTCTACAAATAAAGTAAACGAAGCAATGCTGATTACTATATATTAACATAACAAAATAGAAATTGTAAAGAGGTGAGTGGCAAAGTCTCTAAGGAAAACATTTTAAGTAGTCTGAGTAATATATACATTTTATTCCACTTCAGTATAAATTAAAATTTAGCTACTTAGTGTATGTATATGCGCATCCCTTAAAATGAATATAGCTCAAGCAATGGCAGCTCTGAGGTCAAATACTTAAGGAAAAGAAAATGGATTAATGAGGACTATCAGGACATCCAGCAAATTCCTTCAGCATAACGTAACATAAGAATCCTAGTCCTTGAAGGGCACCTAGGTGGCTCAGTCAGTTAAATTTGACTTCAGCTCAGGTCATAATCTCATTCAGGTCAAGATCTTATTCAGGTCATAATCTCAAGGTTCACCAGTTCAAGTCCCACAACAGGCTCACTGTTAGTGCAGAGGCCACTTTGGATCCTCTGTCTCCTTCTTTCTTTGCCTCTCGCTCTCTCTCTCTCAAAAATAAATAAACATTAAAAAAAAAGATTTGGGGTGCCTGGGTGGCTCAGTGGTTGTGTGTCCAACTTTGGCTCAGGTCAAGATCTCATGGCTTATGAGTTCAAGCCCCACTTCAGGCTCTGTGCTGCCATTCAGACCTTGGAGCCTGCTTGGGATTCTGTGTCTCCCTCTCTCTTTGCCCCTCCCCCACTCTCGCTCTCTCTCAAGAATAAATAAACATTAAAAAATTTTTAAAAAGGGGCGCCTGGGTGGCTCAGTCGGTTAAGCGTCCGACTTCAGCTCAGGTTATGATCTCACTGTTTGTGAGTTTGAGCCCTGCGTTGGGCTCTGTGCTGATGGCTCAGAGCCTGGAGCCTGCTTCAGATTCTGTGTCTCCCTCTCTCTCTGCCCCTCCCCTGCTCATGCTCTGTCTCTCTCTCTCTCTCTCTCTCTCTCTCTCAAAAATAAATAAAACATTAAAAAAATTTTTTTTTAATTAAAATAAAAAAGATTTAAGGGGCGCCTGGGTGGTTCAGTTGGTTGAGCTTCCAACTTTGGCTCAGGTCATGATCAAGAGGTTCATGAATTCGAGCCCCAGTTTGGGCTTTGCACTGACAGTCCAGAGACTGCTTGGGATTATCTATCTCTCTCAGGCCCTTCCTGACTCACACTTTCGCTCTCTCTCATAGTAAATAAATAAACTTAAAAAAAAAATTTAAGAACCCTAGTCCTTGAAACATGATGACTATTCCTACCATTCGTTCTCTCTCTCCTGAAAGGAAAGAAAGAGATACTGTCTTCTATTGGGGACAGTGTAACAATCCAAGGGTTTAAAATATGTTAGGAAATGCTATGTACTTTTCTGCATGGAAAAAAAAACACATAAAGAAGCACCCCTGCCTGATATCTCCAGCTTTCCTATTAGACTTTGAATTCAGTGGATATGGTTGAAATCAGAGCAGACATAAGAAGGAGCCAAGATATGGCAAAGGCTTTCTAAGTTGCTAGAATTCAGATTGATGCTGTAACATAACAATTATGTCACTCAGAAATAAATATATATCTACCAAACGTGAAATGTTAAGCAGAAAAATAATTGCTTCCACTGAACTTGGCTTCATGATCCTTACACCAAACTAACAATTAGAGAGTCCAATTTCAATCCATTTCCTGGATTGCATTTTTTATTACTCCCATTAACCATGAATTTGAGAGGTCATGTAAGTGGAAGTAATCCAAAGAGTCTTTGTTGCTTGGTGAAAGATATGTAGGTGCCCATTAAAGGATTTAAATCTAATATGTCAAGTATTTTTCCCCCAAGATATTTTTCTTTGTGGAAAGTTTCCTTTCATTTTTTTAAATGAGGCCTCATGGGTGCCCCGGTTTGGAGAATCTACTACTAATTAAGTAGCCAAGACCTATACATATGAAACAAAGAACAATTCTAGGATGATATACAGCATAGGCTATTATGAAAGTATGTATGCAGTTTGGGGTGAACATTACAGCTGTAGGAATTCAATACAAAGAGAAGATCATTGTTGGTTGGATTCATCTAAGAAATGGGGTAAGTCCATCTCAATTTGAAACCTTAGAAAAACTAATGTAGTACTAAAATGAGTTTTAAGAGGAGATATTTTATTAGTTCTGAGGTGGCATCATGAACAAAAGTAAGAAAAGTGCCTGGAAAATATTATAGGGCTGTGTCTATCTATGTAGAGTTTGCTGATATGATTGGTAAAGGGTGATCTACAGAATTAAAAACTCCATCAAAGTTGAATAAGATCTTGGCTCCCAGAAAGCTAATACCAGTTTGGTAGGATTATTTCTATTAATCCTACATAGTACCTGTATTACATAATAATAATATCAGCCTGCATGCATTTTTGCAAGAAATTATTCCCCCAAACTCATTTTGAGTATGTGCTATATGCTAAGGTGTAGCTGGCACAGGATGAGAAAAAAAATACTGCCTGTGCACACAGAATTTATATTCCAGTGGAAACATTTATCATTAGTTTTGATCATGATAAGGATGATGATGATAACAAGAAATTACATTTATTCAGCTTTTTAATTATAATACTGAAATTATAAACACTGACGTTTTAGAGTACATCATGTCTTAGTCATTAATTCATTCGTTTACTCATTTTTCATTCATTCATTCATACATTTGTTAAACGCCTATAATCAAGGTCTCCACACTTATCAAAGATGTTGATTTAATTCAAATGATTATAATTCATTTCTTATAAAGACATGAGCAGCTATCACACAAGAGCCCTACCAATTTTCCCCAAAGAAGTTCCTTCCTCTAAAATATCTATGGCGCATTTTTGCAGAACTTTTGCCTCTGATGGAATGTCTTCCCCCTTTATCTATCCTTCAAGATTCAGTTCAAGTGTTGCCTCTTCCATGAACCCTCTGCTGACTCCTAGGGAAAATGTATTTTGTGCATGCTTCCATTTTAACAAAAGCATATTAAATTATGATTTATCTATCGCCCTGTTAGACAGAGCTGCGAGCTCTTAACTGCGAGCTCCTTGATGGCATCTTTATTCATCTTTCCATTTTAGCAACTGAAACGATGCCTAATGTAAGAGGTGCTCAATGAATATTCTTGAATGACTATCTTATAATAAAGGAGACTTAGGTGCACTGTATGTGATTATTATAATATTTGAGTGCTAACAGCTGGTTGAGGGTCTAGCCTCACAGATCTTCTGTCCCTCTAAACACGCCAAGCTCATTGCCACTTTCAAGCCACTCTCTGCTCTGGGGTGCCCCCCACCCTCCCCATTTCATACCGCTGGCATTAGCTTTCTCACTTAGAGCTAGCTTCAATTTCAGCTCCTCAGAGAAAACCCTCCTGATCCCCAATCTACAATGGCATTTCGCCACTGTCTGTCATCACACCCTGTTCTCATTCACCACAGAGCTTATATCACACTCTCCTGTCTTTCTGGTTTCTCTACTCTTCATTGCTCCCAGTCAGAATGTAAATTCCCTGAGAGCTGATCTCTTAGTTTCCACTGCTGTACTCCTACCATCTAGCACAGTGCCTGCCATCTAGTAAGCACGCAAGAAATCCATGCAATTGAATGGAGAATAAATGAGAAATTTGGATAATTTGGATCCTCTTTTCCATAAGTGGCAAACTATGGCTCATGGGCTACGTTCCACTTGCTGGCGAGCTTTGTTTGGACTGCTCATGTTTTTTTTTTTTTAAATACTGAATGAGTTGTCAAATTTAAAAATTAAAAGATTTTACATTTTTCAAAAATTTCAAAATTCAGGTTTCTGTTGAAATGTTGAAAGAAGTGGAAATCTAGGGCCTACAATCCCAATTGGAAAGTCAGCAGAGGTGAATAATGGTTGCCTGCTTTGGGCGAGGATCACCAGACTCTCCCAGCCTCACCTGCTCCCTCAGCACTCAGTCACATGCCCCATCTGACCCTGAAGGTGGTCTGGATTTGGCCCTGACCTCTTCTGCTAAAGCTGTCTCTGTGACCCATGCTCTACATCACACTCACATGACTCCTATAAACCCTGTCCTCATGGACTGCTGTTACTACTAAATCTGAGACTGTATCTTCAAAGATAACTTAGCATCAGAACTTACTTTTTTATTATTTCTGCATTATGACATGGAAAGATTATATAATCAAATACAAAACTGAATTCATTATATACCAGAAGAAAATCTAGGTGAGTGTTTAAGAGATCTCAACGTGGCAGAAGAAACCTATCATTAAAACATTAAAAAGCAGCTCAGGTCATGATCTCGCGGTCCGTGAGTTCGAGCCCCGCATCGGGCTCTGTGCTGACAGCTCAGAGCCTGGAGCCTGTTTCAGATTCTGTGTCTCCCTCTCTCTGACCCTCCCCCGTTCATGCTCTGTCTCTCTCTGTCTCAAAAATAAATAAACGTTAAAAAAAAAAAATTAAAAAGCAAATTAATCAGGAAAAAGTAGATATAACTACTATGACTAAGATTTGTTACTGTTAATTAAAATTCACTAACAAAAAATGGACGCTGTCAGAAAAATGGATAAACACATTTTCAAATAATTCACAGAAAATAGAAATATCAAATAGCATTAAAAGATAGTCCATTGTATTTATAATCCAAAAGATGTGAATTAAAATGAGATTCCCTTTCGGGGCAACTGGGTGGCTCAGTCGGTTAAACGTCTGACTTTGGCTCAGTTCACGGTCTCACGGTTTGTAAGTTCAAGCCCTGCATGGGGCTCTGTGCTGACGGCTCAGAGCCTGGAGCCTGCTTCGGATTCTGTGTCTCCCTCTCTCCCTCTGACTCTCCCCTGCTCATGCTCTGTCTCTCAAAAATGAATAAATGTTAACTAAATTTTTTTTAATGAGATCCCCTTTCATCTATAATTGATTAACTCATTTAACAAATATTTGCGGAGTGGTCACTATGTTCCAAACACTATAAGTTTGGCAAATATTTTTTTAAACGGTAGTAATTTTAGGATTCAGTAAAATTAATACCATCACACATTGTGAAAAACAATTTTATGATATGCATCAAGAACCATAAAATAGTTCCTATCCTGTGACCTAGTAATTAAACTTCTTGGAATTTATCCTAGGGAAGTAATCAGTGTAGCAGACAAAGATTAATGTATGAGGATGTTAATCATAGCATAATTTATAATACCAACACATTAGAAATCTAAATGTCCAACAATAGGAGTGATTAAATAAATTATGGTACATTCAAATGATGAATGATTATGCATACATTAAAATTATGTTTTCAAAGACCATTTAGTGACATAGGGAAATGCTTACTAAAACTTTTAAAACCTATATTTTAAAAATAATTTCATATAGCCAGTTATAATGATCCATTCTTTCTTGCCTCATGAGACAGAAGTTTCTCCATATAAATCTTAGTTCTGGTAGGTATTAAAATAGAAGGTCTCGCATGTTCACTGCAGCATTATTTACAATAGCCAAGATATGGAAACAACATAGGTGGTGGTGTATATATTTACACAATGGAATACTATTTAGCTCTAAGAAAGAAGGAAATCCTGCCGTTTGCAACAACCTGGATGGACCCTGAGGGCATTATGCTCAGTTACATAAGTCAGATAAAGACAAATATCATATGATCTCTTACATGTGGAATCTAAAAATGTGGAACTCATAGAAACAGTGTAAGTATGGTTGCCAGGGGTTGGGGGTGGGAAAAATAAGAAGATGTTGGTCAAAGGATACAAATGTACGGTTATAAGATTAACAAGTTCCAGGGATCTAATGTATAGAGTGGTGAATATAGCTAATAATACTGTATCATATACTTGAATGTTGCCAAGAGAGTATACCTTAAACGTTCCCAGCAAATAAGAAATAATGATGCAATGAGATGAAGCTAATGGTTGGTGGTAATCATTTCGCAACACACAAATGTGCCAAATCAACACATTATACACCTTAAACTTATACAGTGTTATGTGTCAATTATATCTCAATAAAGTTTGGGGGAAAATAAAATTAAAAAAATTTTCAGACACAAAAAACAGAAATTGCTACATGGGATCAGAAAAGCAATATGGTTTAATACAAGTTAAACATATGCAAAGCACTGAAGAATGTCCTAGATTGCAGGTAGTGACTATTCTATAGAAAGAGGGGAATAAATGGGAGAAGGGACAGGAAGAAAGCAAAATATAAAAGAACAAGACCACAGCAGAAAGAAGAGACAGAAATGCGTAAGGAGAACATGTGAAGGACAGAAAATCAAAAAGGACACATAGCTGAATTTTAAGGAAATTCTCTGCACACACCATAGTATTAGAACTTAAGAAATTCCCTTTTTGATGTATTTATAGTATTATGTAGATCAGACAAGACACTTACAAGAAGCATTATTTGTTTCTTGTAACACCAACCACAGGAAGGGCCAAAAAGGATGTCATGGCAGAAAAGCAGAACTACCTCACTACCATGAAAAGAATAACAACAAAAATTGAAAGTCTCAGTGCACCAAAATAAACTGTCTGTACAAAAGATGATTATAGTAAAACAAGGAGGAAGTTGAACCTTGGTTTTAGAATTACTGAACTGTGCAAAGGCAGAAACCAATCTGCATGGTCATCAGTGTTCAGGAGACAAATAATTCCATGTCCACAATGAAAGCAGTGAAACCTGGGCTCCACCAAACCCTTGGAGCACAGCTACATGGCTCCTCCTGAAGCCAAGTATACACCCCCTGCTCTTTGCATTTGTGCTTCGGTGAGGGAGCTGTTTGGGTAACAGATTCATAATGCACTTAACCAAATATAACATCCAAGCCTAGAGAAAGCTGAAGGAGTCACTTGTGGAAAGATCAAAAGAGCACAGAGGATTCTCTTCTATGAGTGAAAACTGAATTTTTCATTAAAAGATGGTGGGAAGAGTCACCCAAGAGAATGCATTTAAAAGTAATAAGGTAACAATGTTCTGCGTCACTGTAACTAAATAAGAGGTCAGTTGTGTAACCCGACACTGTCAGTTGCACATACCCCGTTCCATATATTTTGCCATTACTACCCCGTTTTGAGTTCCTAGAAGAATGTGCATGGACTCTCGTTTCATATTTACTCCTAACAATTTAATCACAAGGCTTAGAGTGTTCAGCAATTCAGAATCTCCTTCCCTTTACCCCTCTGATGTACTCCCTCTTCCTGAAATCTGGCTTCATTTATGTACATCCACACTGTACCATCCTGGTTCTGCAAACTATTGCTTTTTCAACGTTTTGGTTTTGTGAAATTGAGAAACCTCTACATATCCATGCAAGCCATTTTCACATCTGTAATTTTATCTCTTTGTTTCAGTAAGTTGTTTTTATCCCTTTGTTCCCTTTTTTTTTTTTTTTTTTTTTTTTTACTACTTCTGAACTCCCACTTTTGGACAACTCCACCATAATTTTTGAATCTAAGCTATTCTCTTCAAGAACTATCATAAACTTAAATCCATCAAGACCATTGACCCTTGCACCATCTTCGCTTTTAAATTGTTTGTATTTTGTGTCATTACCTTTCAATCTGTGACTAGCTCTTGCATTCTTTATTCTCATTCTTCATTCTTTTCAACATCCCCCATAGCCTGTTTTTAAAATTTGTATTCTCTACTCTTATACTTAGTCTGTTTAAAAATGAACTGACCTAGAAAAGTCTCTTCTTGACCTTGACATTTTTACTACTACACACATTATACTGGTAATCTGAGGCTGCATTTTTAAACCTCCTCTTCATGGATCTGGGTGATTGGTTCAAACATCTGCCATTCTACTGGTTCCAAGGCTGCCTTAGCTGGTCTGGTTGTTCATTTCCCATTGAAAGGCTGCAAGGTCAGGACTTGTTCGTGTGACTGCTCACTCGGGCAGAGGGGACATCCTCTCCAGACAGAGCAAAATTAGCCTTCAGTCAAGAGCACATGGGTGGCTGGACTCCTCTACTTCCTTCTTCTAAAATTTTCACTGCTCACTCTGGCCCATTCTTCCTTGTTGTTTTCCTTCCACCATGCTACAGTTTGTGAAATAACTCCTTGCCCATGTCCATGTTGGGCCATCAGGTTTCTCTATTCATTCTAGTAGCCAATTTGATTTTCATTCTCAGCCTGTGATTTTTTTTCTTTCCATTCACATTCAATCTTTAGTCACTCCTTTTCTAGACTGACTCAATTCCTATCATCTGAATTTCTCTTTCTCTCAAAAACACCTTTTCCACATCCTAAACCTCTGTGTTCTACTTCCTTCAACTTGCCCTTCATTCTGTCCTTCATCCTTCAATACCTAAAATCCTCTTTTGTCTTTCTAGCTATAATCTATCTGCCCTTACCTGTTTGCATTCTATATATGCATTTTACTATACTATGAGAGACCCAAAAATCTTGTCAGTGATTGAAATGTATTAAAAAAAAAAAACAGAGCAACCTCTTTTGTTAATATATCCTAGAATGTGACACCTTCCCAGAATCTTTTGTAAAAGTTATACTCAAGTTTACGTATATTAGATAGTTATACAAAGAAGGGCAAGAAGTGTCTAAAGAGCAATGTTTCAACACCTTAAAATTACATAGTGCTGTATATGTCAATTATATCTCAATAAAACTGGAAAAATAAAAAAAATAAAAATAAATAAATGTACTCAGGATCTTACTTTATATCTACCAATGTCTGTTCAATTAACTGTTAAGATGTATGGGAAGAAGGAAGAGGGAGAGGTTGACAATGTGAGAAAATGACCGGAGAGAAAGACTGGGAAAGTCCAGAAAGTTTGGACTTTAACCTGTAAAAAAAAAAAAAAAAAAAAAAAAAAAAAAGAAGCTACTATGGAAAAAATCAAATTGGCATTATGCATTCAATATTTTTAACTTTTAAACAAATCTGTGTTAGAAGATGCAAATTTCAAGTTGATCTTCATGTTAATAAAATTAAATTCATCAAACAACACATACTAAGCACCTATTTTCATGAGGTACTATAAAATGAAAATGGTTCCTCTAAAAGAATTTAAAATTTAGCCCAATATCTGTTAGAAGTCCAATGGAAACTAATTACAGGCTGATACTTACAGCTTCTGTATGAAACATGCCGACCTACAACTCCAAGAGGCCAAAAGCCATCCTCAAGGTTTATCCTGATTAGACCTGAACATACCCCCTTCCTTCACACTCTCTATCTTCTCAGCCTCTCCTCCTCTCTCCTTCAAACTTCCATTAGTTGCCATGGTTTTCCTATTTTTCAGGCTCTGACCTGGGACTGTTTCCTCCCTCCTGGCCCAGCAGTTTTTGGTGGCAAGTATCATTTTCTTGTAGATCAGCCCCTAGCATAACTCCCGGAACACAACTGGGCATTCTGAGAGCATTTCCTTCTCCTTGGCCCAGAACAAGGGGGCAGGTGCTGAAGAAATAAGGGACCAGAACATGAAAATATAACAAGCCATGGCACAAAACACAACTGTTAAGATTAACAAAATAATATTGGACATAAAATGTGATACCTGATGGGCCAGAATATAGATATTGTGTCCAACATCTTTTGGGGAAACACCGTCATCTCCTCCATCATCATCCCCATGGTCACATTCCAATCCTTGGTTATAGGCGTTCTTCATCACATCCACCTATCAAAAAAACAAATAGGAAGAACAGGCATTTTACGTTGTCTATGAGGTATAATGAAAAACTGGAACACTTCTGGGGCACCTGGGTGGCTCAGTCGGTTAAGCGTCCGACTTCGGCTCAGGTCATGATCTCACAGTTCGTGGGTTTGAGCCCTGCATCGTGGGCTTGAGCCTGTTTCAGATTCTGTGTCTCCCCCTCGCTATGCCCCTCCCCCACTAGCGTTCTGTCTCCCACTGTCTCAAAAATAAATAAACATTAAAAAAATTTTTTTTAATTTATTTATTTTTTATTTTTTTATTTTATTTTTTTCAACGTTTATTTATTTTTGAGACAGAGAGAGACAGAGCATGAACGGGGAAGGGTCAGAGAGAGAGGGAGACACAGAATCTGAAACAGGCTCCAGGCTCTGAGCGGTCAGCACAGAGCCTGATGCAGGGCTTGAACTCACGGACTGTGAGATCGTGACCTGAGCCGAAGTCGGCCGCTTAACCGACTGAGCCACCCAGGCGCCCCCCCAAAAAATTTTTTTAAATAAAAAAATTTTAAAAACTGGAACACTTCCAAAGACTTGAAAACTACGAAAGAACTATAAATGAAAATGGCCTTAGAAATCATCTTTATTTAAATAAACATGAACAATATTTTCTGTCTTCCTTGAACATTTTTGCTTTGATGTTTGAATACTGACAATGCCAAATGAATTAGGCAACTCTAGAACCCTGAGACACATCCGTTATTTATTAAGCTTCCACTAGGTACAGGGACAAATGGTGCTGGACGTCGTCCTCTGTACTGAGGACCCAACAGTGGGTACAACACAGTATATGCTCTCAAGGAACTTACTGTCCAGCGGGAGAGTCAGTACATCAAGACGTGAACACAACAGTTCTACAGCAGCACTAAGTGTGAGGCACCTAGTGAGCACACAGTAGGGACACGAACTCAGGCAAGAGACTGATGGGGGGCCACGAGAAGGAAGTGGATGTTGAGAATAAGGTGTTGTAGGCAGAGGGCTATTGTACATTGCTGCTGTTGAATGAACATGTAACTCTTAGCCCCATTTAACCATAAGAATAGAGAATGTCTTGGTCCTCTTAGTCCACTACCTACAGATATGAGGCTCTCAGTAAATAAATATATGTTAAATAAAACTGTATCTTACATTTTTATCTGCCCTCCTCAACTTCATTCCTCACTATTAAAGAGAGAGCAATGCTTTTGAAACCCCATGCTTTCAAGGACAAAAAGGGAGAGGCAAACCAAGAAACAGACTCTTAACTATAGAGAACAAACTTATGGTTACCAGAAGTGAGATGATGGGGGGGGGCGGGGAGGGGCGGTGAAATAGGTGGTGGGGATTAAGGACGGCACATGTCGTGAAGAGCCCTGGATGATGCATGGAATTGTTCAATCACTATATTGCACACCTGGAACTCAAATAACGCTGTATGTTAAATATACTTGAATTAAAATTAAAAAAAAAAAAAAAGAAGCCCAGTGCTTTTAAAGCATGCTGATATTACTTCATAATTTTTATGTTATAAGCGAGGAGGAAAATATAACTTCTACAATAAGAAGACACACTAATGATCTCTGTGGAATCCCCAGTCAAGTCTTCAGATAATTTTCTTTAGGCCAAGCATGGTGTAACATTTCAATGATACAAACAAGCACAGAAGGAATTGGTTTTATTCTTATTGTTCAGAAAGAGATATAAATAAAATTTTCGAGGAGTACAAACATTTTTCACATACCTTTCTCAAATATTCCAATACACCAACTAAAGAAAACTTGCTTTTTTTTTTCTGGCAAAAAGAATTTGCAGATAGTTTAATAGACTGTGACAGTTTGATTAAGAAAAGTACTTAGAGGAGCGTCTGGGTGGCTCGGCCAGTTAACTGTCCAACTCTTGGTTGTGGCTCAGGTCATGAACTCACAGTTTGTGAGATTGAGCCCCACATCGGGCTCTGCACTGACAGCATGGAGCCTGCTTGGGATTCTCTCTCTCCCTCTCTCTCTCTCTGTCCCTCTCCTGTTCGTGCACTCTCTATCTGTTTCTCTCACTCAAAATAAATAAACTTAAAATAAAAGAAAAGTGCTTAGAGTGGATAAAACCAATGAAGTAAGGACCCAAATCACAAAGGCCTTTTGCATCATGGGACCTCCTGAGTTACTTTTAAAGGTAGGCTGTGATGTGCCATCATGCCTGGTAGAGCAGTGAAAGCCACTAGACTTGTTTCATGACATGCATACTACAAATTTGTCCCTTTTTGGATGCACACTATTAGCACAGTTTCAAAAGTTTTCTTACCAGTTCCCTGGGTCTCATGTTAAAAAGAATTCTTTCCGCATTCTCACTGTCGTGTCTGCTTTCCATGATGGCCAGCAAAAGCTTGGAGGCATTGTTCTAGAGATACAGATTTAGTTAATGCACATGAAAAGTCTATTTCATGGATTAACAATCCCTGCATTTGTTTTGATTGACATTACCAGGAGCATTTTTTAAAAAACAAACACAATTTTAAACTGCTAATTTCATTTGGCTAACTAACATTTTAAAATAGAATGTTTTAGGGGCGCCTGGGTGGCTCGGTCAGTTTAGCATCCAACTCTTGATTTGGGCTCAGGTCATGATCTCACAGTCATGGAATCCACCGAACATGAAACATGCTTAAGATTCTCTCTCTCCCTCTCCTTCTGCCTCTCCCCTGCTCACCTGCACATGTGCACACGCATATGTTCTCTCTCAATAAATAAATAAATAAATAAATAAATAAATAAATAAATAATAACAAAAAAATAAATTAAATAGAATGCTTTACTTCATTGTCAACACGAAATAAAAATAATGAATCATGAGAGCTATGTTACAAAGAATATTTTAAATATTGGTGAAAGGGTGTTTTAAATACAAAATTGACTTCGTACGTAATGCATTAAAATAGAGTATTTTCCTTCACTATTTTCTAAATAGGCATTGCCATGATGCCATTTTAATAAGAAAGTAAGGTGAGGGGTGCCTGGGTGGCTCAGTCAGTTAAACATCTGACTTCAGCTCAGGTCATGATCTCATGGTTCATGGGTTCAAGCCCTGCATTGGGCTCTGTGCTGACAGTGCAGAGCCTGCAGCCTGCTTTGGATTCTGTGTCTCCCTCTCTCTCTCTGCCCCTCCCCTGCTCTCTCTCTTTTTCTCTCAAAAATAAACATTTAAAACAATTTAAAAAAATGACAGTAAGGTGAACCAGTAGCAACAATGTATTTTATAGAAATGGTATATAATTTAAAGAATTTAGTGTAATAGTTTGTAACATGTTAGCATATTAGCATACCAAAACTTTAAATAAATTTAAGCAATAATTGCTGAGAATTAATTTAAAATTCTACATTCACAAGTTAGAAGTAAAATATAAATTTATTGATAATAGTTTATTCATCTCACTATATGCCAGTATATATGCATCATGTTTTATCATCTGGGTTGTTGAAGAATAATATTTTCTAATTTTGTTTAATAGAGACTAAAAATAGTTTATGTTGTCTTTAATGTTCCAATTTGGTTTATAAATATGTATTCTCAAACATTTAACCTATGGATTCCAAAAATGTTTCTGATATAGTTGATTTATGATCCAAAGAATTACAGAAAGTCTTATTACACAAAGCACAATATCCTCAACATGTGGGAAGATGTTTCTTTACACTGTTTTCAATAGCACCGCTCCAGAATTGTGGCCACCTGTGAAATGATAAAAACCACCTGGGAGATATTTCTACAGTGTTTTTGCAATATTTATTTAGATGAAAATCTCAACCTCCACACACAATCTTTGATAGGAGCACAAGAGAAGTAGAGTCAAATGGCTTTAAGATGTTTCTCAGTGAGTCAAAATTAACATCTTACGGGATAAAAACTTGAACTGAATCAGTTGCTTGATGTATGCAGACATTCACTACATAAATTTTGTTAATTTTATACAAATTAATTTTATTGAGTAGTTTAATACTAAATTCTCTCCACTTTTTTCTTTCACGAGTACAGCCTAAAGACTGTCTTTAAATGACTAATATTAGTAGCAATGATGTCTGATGATGATGGTAGCAGTGTCCTGAAAAAGCTTTAGAATTTTGTAAGGGAAGTGGCATTATTTTTTTTCTGTTCCATTTTCAATTTTTAAGCATTGGTACGAAATCCTAAAAATCCATTTTTATAATCTAGCATCCTATACAAACAACGTACCTAAAAAAAATAAGGTTCCAGGATTAGTGGAGCTGAGATCCTCAGACCAATCTGAACTGACCCCACAGAATTTAAAGCTAAAACCTTGGTAACACTCACAGTATTCTCTAATGAACCTTACTTAGCAGGCCCAGTACATAATAGCTTAAAAATACATCCAATTTCAGAATACCATTGGCAAGATGATATTTTTTCCAACCAATCTTCTTTTTATACTATGTTGGAAGAATAGAAATCTTGTAAATGACCTACAGAAATCTGAATCAAATTGAAAGTACAAGAGCCTACATACACTAAGAAATCACATGTGTGTGTCAGTGTTAACAGAAGATTTTCTTCCAAAGGGAGCTAGGGACCTTTATAAAAAAAAAAAAAAAAAAAAAAAAAGCTACCTATTTACAAATTCAACACTTCACAGTCACAGATCAGCTATGAAATATAAATTAAAAATGAAAGGATAAGACATATGCATAAAAAATTCATAAACCTATATAGTAAATGAGTCTATAGAATTAAGTACAGTTAAAATTATAAATAATTAAGCAATTAAATTTAAGAATGACTAATATAAAATAAAACTTAATTTAGCATTTTTGCTATGGCATACTCTATAATGTTACGGAGAATTTATAATTAAAAGCATTCTACCCATGGAAGCCCCCTAAAATTTGTCACTTTGTATTGCTCTGCTTTAAAAACATTGTTCTCATATTGGCCATTATACATAAAGCTTCATAGATTGTTTGGAAAGATATATATGCCTTGTTCTTTAAGTAGAAGACTATATTTTAAATATTTCAAGTTAAATCCATCCCTCTGGTATTTTATACATGTCTTGATTTAGCCAACTGTCATATTTTGAAAAGATATACATAATGGTGCCTAGTAACATAAGTGAAATTTTAAATAATCCTTTATCAAAAAAGCATTTTCATTTGAATAGATAAAAATATTTATATACGGTTAAGTAATACCCCATCGTTTAGTTTTTTAATAGGTCTGGATTTGTAAATAATCTATACGCCTATACTTTGTTCTAATCGATGAATCATTCAGTGTTTCCCTCTATTAAGTTATATCAATTAAAAATGAGTTTTTAGGCCAATAAAGGACTTTAAAAGCCAAAGGTCAAGGCTTCTGTGTGTTGTTTTTTTATGAATTATGATTAAAGATGAATATAAGATGAAATAAACATTTTTCTTTTAACTCAACCTAAGCTATCCGTCACATGGTCCTAGCTTGGCTTCATTAACTAAAGCATGATGTTAACGAAGAAAAGGATACAAGTTCAATCTATGTAAGGATCATCTTCATTCTATTCTATGAACAGAAAGACTGAAGGCTTTCACTGAAGTTAAAAAAATACAAATTCATCTCGTCTATGAAAAGAAACATTTGCTTATTAGGAGCTCTTAGCACAATCTTCACATAAGCACAACATATGATTCCATTATATATCGAAATCTATATTTAGAAACAAAATTATGGGGGTGCCTGGGTGGCTCAGTCAGTTAAGCATCCGACTTCGGCTCAGGTCATGATCTCATGGTTCATGGGTTCAAGCCCTGCCTCGGGCTCTGTGCTGACAGCCCAGAGCCTGGGGAGCCTGTTAGGGATTCTGTGTCTCCCTCTCTCTCTCTGCCCCTCCCTCTGCTCATGCTCTGTCTCTCTGTGTCTCAAAAATAAATAAAAATGTTTAAAAAATTTTTTAATAAAAAAGAAACAAAATTATAAAAATGTCATTCCTATTCTCCCTAGCCATAAATTTACCTACACAAAGTTTAACTTAATTATATTTGCTGTAATATTGGATAGACCTGTCTTTACAGAAAAATTGTATTCAACCAAATTTTTTTTACCTCTTTAACACTAAACACAATAATGTGGTCTTTAATAATTCATCTGTATTGAATATCATGCCTTTGGATTTGGGATTTATATAGCTTCTTGTGTATATTCATTTGTCTATTTCCATTTGAACAAAAACTTGATGAAATTTTTTTAAATGCCATTTTCTTCCTGATCTCTGATAAATGTAACTGCTGGGAAGTATGTGCACAGCTTAAGTTAAGGCAGCTTCTCAAAGGGAGTGTGAAAATAGCTCACAGTATTTGGGGAAAAAATAAGATTCTGACTTAAAAGAAAACAACTTTTAGAAAGAAGAGAGCCATAAAACTAGAATGCAGCCCTTTTTTAAATAGTCTAATTCATTGTGACTTGCTAGATAGAATTCTGTAGTCAAGATGAATTAAAAAATATATGGCATGGTGAATTTTTAACACCTTATCTTCCTCTATGTAATAAAAAATGTAAAATAAAAACAAAGGGAAGTAGTGAAACAAAGTAGCTACTTAAAAGACCTTTCAGTAAAGTACCCTCTAGCCAAACATTATCTCGAAGCTTGTTGGACATTTCATTAGGAATTTAGTGCACATTGTGCTTTTGCTATTCCTTTCTGTCAAGTCATTAGCTGAAAATAGGATAATATCTGGGGTTTTACAAGAGCTATTTGAAGATTCAGAGTCAATTCAGAAAGCAAGTTTTATATAGAACATGTCACTCCCTATCCCCGCCCCCCCACATAGTGGATTTACTCTACCTTTAGTTGGAGCACCAGATCCATTCGATATTTACCAAGAGGGTTTATGTCATTTAGAATCAAAGCAATGATGATATCAATCCCATTGGATTCATGAGTAGCAATACACGTCTAGAAAGCAAAATGTTTGTAAACAATATTTTATTTACAACATAAAAGCACTAGAAATTATCTAACATAAAATAACAGTCACCTTAGTTTTTTTGACCTTTAAAATATAATTAAGATTTAACTTTGAAGTCAAGGATTTAAGTTTCCTTTGTTCTTTTATATAGAATCTTTTAATTGATTAGTTTTGATTAAATGGCTTTGAATGCAGAACACTGAAAGAGACCGTGTGTAACAGGTGTCTTTTATTTTTAACATGTTTATTTATTTATTTTGAGAGACAGAAAGAGAGAGTGAATGGAAGAGGAGCAGAGAGAGGGAGAGAGAGAATCCCAAGCAGACTCTGTGCTGTAAGCATAGAGCCTGGTGCCGGACTTGATCTCACAACTGTGGGATCATGACCTGAGCCAAAATCAAGAGGAACGCTTAACCAACTGAACTCACCCAATAGGAGCACTCTATGTATTATTATGAACTCACCCAGGGACCCCAGGTATCTTTTAAAATGAACCACTTTTGTAGACTTTCAAAGAATTTCAAAAGTTAAGTTAAATACTCTTTCAACCAACAAATTCCAATATTCCCTCCAATAGAGGACTGTCTTAAATTCAGCATTTTAAGACCTGATCTCTCCTGGCTAAGAGAATATTCCCATTTATGAAAGCAGTGTTCGTGATATGCCTAAGGTCTGCAAGTCAATGTTATTGCACTGATGTAGCATACCAATTTATCTGGTACTTAGTACTCAGTGAGTCACAAATGATGTTGCTGCACATGCTGCATGGCAGCAGACAAGGCATACAGGTGCCTTCCAATGTTCTGGGGACATCCTGTCCATGATGATGGCTAATGAAAATTTGCAGATTCCTTAAACCTGAGTTTTAGAGAGGAACCTTACTTGGGGAAAGTTTATAAAACATCCTGAGAGATAAATATCAGTATTTTGAAGTTAAGGTCTACTGTGCCCTGATTCTGAACTTAATTCAACTTATAGAACTTGAAAAACAGAAACCTGTGGGTTGGAGTTTGTGGAATTACATGTTATAATGCAGCACCCAGTCAAGGGGGTTGAAAAATGGAAACTCGGGTGAGTTAAATGAGCAAGAGTAAAATCAAGGTAACTCTGGAATGACTGCTATTTTTCAGAATGGGCTTCATTTCTCCTTTTGCACAAATTTTTTTTTACTCCCATGACACAAAGGAAAGGTGTCCTCTATTCATCTTCTACATTTCCTGAGGTTCTGATCATTAAAACACTTGCTAGACTTAGAGGGAATCGATTTGCAGATCATTTCTGGAATTTTCTGGCAACCTTCTTTTCTCGCACACATTTTCAGAGCACGGGGTTCAAAGTAAGTATATTTTTAGATATGGGATTCATGTTCATTATTATTACTTATATTGTTTTATTATGTTATTTTATTATTAGTTTTTACTTTTAGAGCTTACCGGACTTAATAAATGATTTTTTTTAACGTTTTTATTTATTTTTGAGACAGAGAGAGACAGACCATGAATGGGGGAGGGGCAGAGAGAGAAGGAAACACAGAATCGGAAGCAGGCTCCAGGCCCCGAGCCACCAGTCCAGAGCCCGATGCGGGGCTCGAACTCACGGACCGTGAGATCGTGACCTGAGCCGAAGTCGGATGCTTAACCGACCGAGCCACCCAGGCGCCCCAATAAATGATTTTTAAAACTCAACTTCATCCATTTATAAGACCAAAAGTGGGGAATATGCGTTTGGCATTACAGGTATACATGTTTTCACCAACAACAAAACCAAATCTCTAAATCTATATATTTTTCCTTAACTTTAAACCAATAGTTAAGTTTTCTTGTATCATTACCCTAGGAGACTGAAATACAACCCAGGAAAATCCAGGGCAAAATCTGAAAAGTGCTTTATCAGGGAACATGTGCATTGCAGAGGGAAGAAGAGTATCCTCATAACAAATTCTTTATGTCAGCAATTGTTGAGTTTTTATTCTACATACCTCTGTATGTATGTAGGCATATGTGTGTGCACATGTTTATGCATTTTTTGTGCATATGTCATATAGTTTGCAATAGAAAAGCAGCAGTTTTTTTCACACTTCTTTCTACATTATGCACTGATGTTTGGTCCCAATGGCTACTTTAAAATTTATTTCCATAGACGTTTACAACCCGAAAACTTTTTCTTTCAGGGTGAATCCATGCTTGCGAGGGTAGCCCCATAATTAAGGGGTGGCTCCCCTCCCTTTACTAGTTCAAGTGTCCTATCTTCTACTCCCACAATGTGTCCTTGATATCCAAGAAAATGGAATCAGGCAAACATTCTGGAAGAGAGAGGTAAAATTTCACCCCGGGAAAGGTAATACAGTCAAAAGCGCACTCTTTTTAGACTCCATCAAAATCCTGAGTTTTAGGAACAGCTCTACAATTTACTGATTCTGTCACTCTGAGACAATAGAACATCACTTAACCTCTGAGTCAGAGCCTATTCATCCACAAATGGGAGCAAGACCTATTTCATAATTTTGTGAATATAAAGGAGATAATATATACTGCCCACTGCAGTGCAGTGGAAGGAGCCAAAGGGAGTGTGTTCTACAAATCCTGGAAAAGAATCATTGAAGATGAAAACTGAGCAACGATGAAGAAATGCATTTTACTCTTTTTGGTAGGTCTGATTTTTATCTGGAACATTTTCATGGGAAATTTCTTTTACAATGAAATTAAATAAAAATATGGCATAGTATTTGCTAGTCTATAATTCAGTCTTTGTATGTTTTGTGAGAAAAGTAAAAATATCTGGCAAAGCAAGAAGAAAGACCTTTTAAATGTAGACAAAGGTTGGCTCCTTCACCAATTTGACCCTTTTGCTAATTAGTCATGAATACTTTTGCGTGAAGAACTGCTTTCACGGTTACCTGATTTTCATGGCATGGGCCCTGGCAATACTCCGTCAAGCTCTCCAGAGTCTGGTTGACCAGCACTACATTCTTCTCATTGATGTAGAGACCCAATAGGCCCAGGCCACCGGTGGTACTTCCACAAATGCAGTCCAAAAACTGAAGGGTCTCACAGACAAGGTTATAATTTGTTTTGTTGTTTTGATTCCTCAAGAAGTTCTGAAGGCAAAAGAAAATATACCTGAGGGGTTAAAAGAAATCACTGTGCTAATTGTTTTCAGCTCTCTCACTATGTGTGTTTTTCTAACTCAAAAATATCCCCATGGCAATGTGGAATGGAATTGCTTTTTATAAGAAAGTGTTCACATTTATTAAATTTCCCCTGGGTTTAAGAAAAAGACTCTTAAGTTTTTCCTCAAGAATCTAAATTTCTCAGTATAGTTCATAACAAACATTTCTCAGTGTCATTATCTTCAAACTATATGGACAAGGCAAAAACAAAAAAACAAACAAACAAAGAAGTAGTAGGAAAAGGAGAAGGGAAAAAGAAACTAGAAAGAAGTTCTTTAGGGAAGGAAGCAATCAAATTTTCAAGTAAACGATCCCTTGTAAACAGTGCAGCTTCAAACAGTGGATGATACAACCGTTATGGAGGGCAAGTTAGAAGCACCTATTAAAATTTTCAGTTAACATACAATTCCACTTCCTAAGTTACCATATTTTATATATATATATTATATACCATATATATATATGGTAACATATATGTATATATATAATACATGCACATATATATGGTAACGTATATGTATATATATAATACATGCACATAAGACTACAAAGAGGTTCCCTGCACACTGCTTATTAATAGCAAAAACTGGAAACCATACCATACCTATCATAATGCAACTGGTTTAACAAATAATAGTACATCTAAACATTGGAATACTGCAAGGCTATAAAAATGAGGTACTTCAATATATACTGATATAAACACAGTCTAGTAATAATTTCATAATAAGATGTATTACTAAATGAAAAAAGTAACTCGAAGAACATTATATAATCTAGTTTTTTTTTTAAGTTTACATGTACAGATCAATATGCTTCTATGTACGTAGAAATTTCTCGAAGGAAGTATAACTGTTAACGTAATTTCTTTGGGGGAGTAAACCTGGTGAAAGGGGAGGCAGAGAGGGAAAGTTTTATTTTTATTTTATTTATTATTTATTTTTATTGATTTATTATTTAATTTACTTATTTGAATTTATTCCAACCACTTATCTTTGTTTAGGGTTTTTTTGTGTGTGATTTTTTCCCACTTTTTTATTGTGGCAAAATAGACATAAAATCTACCATCTTAAACATTTTTAAGTGTATAGTTCAGTGGTATTAAATAGATTCATAATGTTGAGCTGCCATCACCATCATCCATTTCCAAACCTCTTTTCATCTTGTAAAACTGAAACTCTATACCTATTAACTTCTCATTCTCCCCTCCCCCTTCCCCTGGCAACCACTACTCTACTTTCTGTCTCTGTCATTTTGACTACTCTAAATATGTCATATAAATAGAATCACACAGTATTTGTCTTTATGTGACTGATTTCATGTCACTTGGCATAATATCTCAAGGGTGATACATGTTGTAGCCTATGTCATAATTTTCTTCCTTGGTAAGGTTGAACAGTATTCCATTGCACCCATATACCACATTTTGTATACCTATCTGTTGATGGACATTGGGGCAATTCTATATATTAGCTATTGTGAGTAAGTCTATTTGTCCTATTAAAACAAAGGTTTTTTTTTTATAAGTAGCATTTTCCAAACTGTTTGATCCCACACTCCTGTAAGAAAAATATTTGATCAGATACTATGTATCTATCTGCTACATGGACAGACCAAGTGGATCAGCATAAGCATGTAGGCATATATCCAGTATCTTCCCTCTGGAAGTAATACGCTGGTCTCTGCCTGGCCCAGGTCTGCAGCAGCCCTCTCCACGATGTGGTCCACAAGACTCATAGCCTCTACCACTTATTAATTCCTGAGCTTCTCCTCTCCTTGAAGGATATTTAATGCAATTTACATGAATCTACTATCTCTTACCAACTCAGAACACTTGCACTGTAGGCTCTTACTAGAGAACACAACTTCAAACTCTGCTGTCTCTAATCCTGGACATATGCTGTTAGAGACTATTGCACCTTTCATGTAATTATGCCACAGTGACATAAGCAGTGTGCACCAACAATGAAAAAAACAAGAGGTGAAAATTCCTAAGCACCTACTTGACAAAGAAAAATGTACCAAAGAAGATGTAAGACCGGGATCATATTCATCTACAAAGGTATCAACCTTTACTGTCCTAAAAAATCCTCTTGTATATTAACTGTCTCTAATGAAGACATAAATATACTCTGTATCTTCACTCAAGATATATGAATTGAAAAAAAAAAGATACATGAACTGATTTGGAAATGATGAAAGCCCCTGTATCTACAAAACCATGAGAGGTATAGTTGAGGTAAATGTGACCTTACTCAACAAATACCAGAATATTAGGAACAGATAATGCTGAGGCTAAACAGATGTGAATTGAGGATACAAAGGATGATACTGTACAAGCCTGATTTTTTCACACATAAAGGAATTTTCCCTTCATTTTCCTTCACTTAGATGCAAAAGTTTCTTCCCGACTCAGAAGAGCACCATTGGTTTTATCGATTATCTCTCCAGAACTACACATTAGTTTCATTGGAATTTAGTTACCTACAATCACAGGCTGTATTCTCAACAATTACACAAAATAGAACAAATACCTGCAGCTCCCGATTGTGATTCTCACACAGCAACTGCAGAAACCTCAGTATGGGCTGCATGATGGCAATTGCAGGACTCATGGTTACTTCCTCGGCAGACTTTTCCTCGGCATTTCCTGCTTCGGATCCTGCACACATCATGTCGATTTCTGGATCCATTTCTCTTCGGTATGCACAATATGCTTTGGAGGTTGCCGAAGAAGCTTCTGTTAATTGCCCTTTCATTCCCTCTTTTAAAAGTAATGATGAATCTCTTACTGAAATAAAACAGTACTCTTAGATTTCTGAATTAGCTTCTTTTGCCAATTAAAAAACAAGACAACCAGTTACCCAAATACTCTAACAACTGAATCAAAAAACATTTGACAAGAGGTGCAACAATTTCTCCCAAAATAATCTAGCAACTACAGAATTAAATTTGCACAGGACATTAAAAAAAAAAAATCTAAATGTTCAGCCAATTTCAGAAGGGCTCGTGTCTTTCTGATAAATATAAAATATGAGAATTCTTGAATACAAGAAGGTGGAGGAAAATATGGCAAACTTCAAAATTTTATGTTTATATGATTTGTATTAAGTTCACTGATGACTTTGTTATTCCAAATACCAAGAATCTTTCATTAGAGTAAGGTGCTGTAACTCCTATTCTTAAAATTTGGGTTTCATGAATACTCAAAAGGTTTGGGCAGTTGCTCTTTACCATGCCTTCCACAATGAAGTCAAACTTTTCAATGTCGCTCGTTCCTTTGCGTTAATAATGCCTTGTTTGAATTTGGTCCTACAAAGCTGTTTCAAGGTCAGCCCTGTGGCCATAGGATTTTAAGGATGGAGCTCCATACACAGAACCACAGATGGGATATTGAGATGAAGGTAAGTGAGATCTAAAGGTGGTGTGACCTTCTTTTTTCTCTATTCCCCCAAGTACTCAACTATCTCTTTACCTCTCATTCGTGGACCAGATGCCATCAATTCATTGTCATCATCCCTTTTTTTGTTACCTAAGTCTATGGTATTAACGGTCACTGTTGATCTTATCTCTTTCTGAGCAGCCTTCATTCGGTCATACAGAACTTTGAAGAATCTTTCTGACTTTTTTTGTTCATGTAATTGCTGGTAGAAGGAGTACTGCAAGAAAGCATATTTTAAGATATCAACACCCAAGGGGAGAAAAGTAGTGCCTTCTTGCTTGAAATAAATATAAACATCATGAATAAAAGCACACATTTCATGTGCTGCCCATTATTTCATAAATTAGCAGCCTTTGCCAGTCTCCTGTACTATTTAACATGTACTAATAATAACTTGTGTTTGCTTAGCACTTTCCAGTAAAATCCAATATATTATCCTGTTCTTTAATTCACCTTTAGTGATTATTTTATTTTAAAAATTTATAAGTGCACTGTAAGAAGTTGTATGCAAAGAGTGCCTTGATTTTTATAATATTGTAAACTCATGTCTTGATTCAACACATATTTATTGAGTGCCTACTACGTGCCAGGCCCTTGCTACTACGAGGCATAGAACAAAAAGGAAAAGCCACCACAATCCCTCCCTTCATGAGTGTGTCACCTAGAGTGGAAAACAGCCACTAATCCAATGATCATGCTGTCTAAATGCGGGTTTACGCAGAGTTACAAAGAGTTATTTTTCTCTTTATCTAAATTATAGTACATTTAATTTAGAATGTGTTACCATGGCAGCCTCACTCACAGGAACCCACTGATAGATAGGCCCTAAGTTTTTTTGGTACTTCATTAGCTACACTGCTTTGCATGGGGTCTAGGACAAGCCTGCCATAAGAGGCATAAAATGGATTCTGCTTTAAGAGTGAATAATGATGCAGAAAGAGCTCAACACCAAAACAATGATAAAATATGTCTTAGTGAGAGGTAGAAATACTAAGCCTTGAGAATATCTATCTAATCACTGTCTGCTTAGCGACCTATGGCAGTATCCAGAAGAGGTAGGAGATGGGAAAGGTGATATGTACCAGAGAAAATAGAATTTGAAATAAAGTAAAAAAAAAAAAAAAAAAAAAAAAAAAAAAATGAAAATAATTCTAGTAACTATACTGATGGAAAGAAAGTTATATAACCTTAATGAGAGATAGTGTGAAGAAAACATGAAAAGTAATGACTACCTAATCAAGTACAATGAACCATAACCCAGCAAATGGAAACAACTAATTCTGGTGAGTTTGGCTCCTGTACATAGGCTTTCTTAAAAGAATGCTTAGAACCATGACCCATAGGTCCTGGGACTTGCAGGTAAAACTAATGACATCAAGTCTTGAAATGGATGTCTGTCCTGCAATTTTCAATGTGAACAATGTATGAGTAAAAGCAATTTATGAAGCCTTAGGAGTCGCCTTCATACCTAAAAGGTGGAAGCTCTAAGCAGGAGGCTAGCAAACCCTCAAGAAAGCAGGACAAAAAAGCCACGGTAACCATAGCAACTACAGGGAAACAGTCACACTGGTTCCATTAATTCAAAGGATAAACGCAGCATTTACAGACCTCCACAGTCCCACAAATTAAGCTGATGCTTAAATCCTAATATTTTCAATATAACCAGGTTAGAAGGTGAAAGGAGTTCCCAATATATTAACGAGGAAGTTATAGGAAATTTGTGGCTCTATTAAAGCAAAGTTTTATAATTTATTTAGTTCCTTGAAATACATGATCTCATTGATACTTTCAACACAACTGTGTGATGGAGAGTAATCTTATTTCCATTTTATAGATCAATAAGATAAAGTTTAGTAAAGGTAAATGACTTGCCCAACATTACATAACTAGTAAGTGGTAAAGCTAGGATTTCAATCTAGATTCTCTGTCTCTAAATCATTAAATTTACAAAGTAACCTCTTAAGCTCAAAATAATTGGTCATTTACGTAGACTACACGTTTTTAAAACCAGGGCACTACAAAGCTGAACAGTGTGTCTTTAATAAAAATAAAAAGTATGTTTTATATATACATATATAATCTCAACAGGCAGCATAAGGATTTCACTTGTAAAAGATATGGTTTTTGATTAGGAAACTGTTTCCATAAGCTTGAGAGTATAAGGGGAAACTCTTGAGGCTTTTTTCAGGAACCAAGGATGATGGACCAACAGATCTATATGGGAGAGGAAAGACTTTCCCCCCAAGAAGGATGGGGAAGAGTAGAAGAGGGAAGGCAGAGAAGGAACATGAAGTGAGGAACTAGAGATGAAGTAAGCTTAGGATAATGGCGCAGGGTGAATCAGCCAGCAAAATTTACCAGGAGTCAGGAAGTAGAAGGTTATTTCAGAAAGGAGATGTTTATAGTGGTTAAGAGCACCAATCCTGGAGCCAGTCCACATGGGTTCGAGTCCTGACTCTCCCTATAACTAGCCATGTGAGCTTGGTAAGGAGCTTAGACTGTCTATCTCAAATTCTTCTTTGGTAAAATGAGATGATATATGTTACCCCACCAGCTGTTGTGAGAATTAACCAAGTTAGTACATATAAAGCACTAAGAACAGTGCCTGGTATTTAGTAGGTATTATCTTCATTATTGTTATTGGTGTTCAGTTTGAAATTAAACTAGAAACACCTCTCCTATCCTCCCCTTCAACCAATCTTCAATAATGTACATTAAACACATAAATTGGCTTATGTAGCTAGGAGGGTATAAAGTAAGGAGGGGAATCAGATTCCTACCCCAGTACTATAGACGTAGGAGTGTCAAGTCACTAGTGCCTAAGGGCACCGTGACAATGTAAAACCCTCTGGGGACTGCCAGGAGTCTTGGGGAGGAGTGGATTTTAGACTGCTAAAGGGCAAGGAACAGGATTCAAGTTGACCTCAGTGAGACCTTTTAGAGACAGAAGCACACAGCTGCTCTCTGGGTTATACCGTGATATAGTTAAGTGACAAACCTAAAAAAGGGATGGCTGGTAAATGACATTGTCATAACCCATCTTTAAAAAAGGCTTTCATATACAAAAATAATTTAATGCTTTTCATCAACAAATATTTGCTGAATGGCAATAAAGCACATAAATGTCAGAGACAGGACATGATCTACTTTAAGAAAGATGAAATTTAATTGGAGAGGCAAAATGTCATACAAATAACAACAAAACAAAGTAGCACAGGAAGAGTGCCAAATAAATATTAAGGAAACAAGTGTTATGGGAGCTCAGATAAAGGAGTGGTTGTCAAGGCCCATGCCAGATAAGGAAGATTTTGTGAAGGGGGTAGAATTTGATTCAAACCATTCATTCATACAGCCATCACTCCTGAACATTTACTGGGCCAGACATGGTGTCAGACACAAGGGATCCAAAGATGAACCACATGGGGTCTCAATTTTTTTAAGGACTCATAGTTTGTTAGAGCCTGGTGCACACATGAAAAGGCACAATAAAGTGGCAAAAAATGTCACTGAAGGCATCTGCAGGATACAGCAGGGGCATATAGTAACCACTGGACAATTCTGCCCAGGGGGACGTGGGATCAGAGAAGGCTTCCAAGAGAAGCTCATGAGTTGGGTCCTCCTGGAGGAGAAAACAACGTAAGAGAAATAACACGACACATGAGGAACGATGAAGAGATTAGTATAGCTGGTGTGCAGGAGACAGGACAGAGGAGGGAGGAGGTGGGATAAGAAAGGAAAATGGGAAAATGTAAAGAGATTAAATCATGAAGATCTTATGGACTTTGTTAGGGAGTTTGCCTTTATAGGGCAAGTGACTGATTTTAAGCAGAAGAAAAACATGTTTTTTGGAAAGATAGCTTTGGAGGCAAAGTGTAGAATGATTTGGAGAAGCACAGAACTGGGATCAGGGATACCTCCTGAAAGACACCATGGCCCAGGAAAAGATAAGAAGGATGGATAATGAGGGCTGGATATGGAGAGATCGAAAGCAGAGTGTGGGTATGAGACATGTTAACAGGGCAGAATCACAGAGATTGGCCTTCAATGAGATGTTCAGGAAGGGAGTGAGGATGAGTAGGCTGAGGTCAAGGTGGGTTTTCAACTTCTGGCCAGATATCCGTGTGGATGGACTGCCAGTCACTGAGGGAGGCAAAGTAAGAGGAGAAGTGGGTGGATGGAGAATCAGAGTGGATTCAGTGTGGGACACGTTGAGTTTAAGGTACCTGTGGGACATCCCACAAGATATTTCTGGAAGATAGCTGGATGAAGAGTCTATTGGTGCACAGAGTGGGGAATCATCAGCATCGAATGGAAGTTAAAGATGCAGAAATGAATGAGGTCAGGCTGAAGGAACAAGCAAAATAAACAGAGGAGAGCCCAAAGAAACTTGGGAGACATCAGGATTCAACAGTTAAGTAAATCAAGAAGAGCTTACACAGAAGGCTAAGAAGAAATGGCAGGAGGTGAGAAGAGAGTGGTGTCCCAAGACCTAAGCTGAAAAGGTTTCAAAAACAAAGAAAAAGTCACCAGTGACAACTGCCACAGAAACATCATGTGAAAAGGGACTAAAAGGTATTTGAGGGTTCAGGGAACTTGTCAAGAATCTTAAAGTAGATCAGGAAGCTTCTGACAGAAGCTGGGTTATTCTGTGGCAATATGAGGACATAAATAGACGTACATATGTATGGAGGGTGAAAGATGATCTCATCTGATGACCCTATGTGGTCCAATAACAGGAATCTAGAAGATACTTTATTGGCAAGGATTGCTTCTATCTTGAGATGCAAAAAAAAAAAAAAAAAAAAAAAAAAAATCCTTCACTACTGTCTGGATAATCTACATCTCATATTATGTAGTTGCCTAGACAATTTCTTTAGAAAGTCCCAACCGAATATCTGGTTGTGGAAGACAAGACTACTTCCAAGAAAACCCACACAAATCCCTCCACCACCCACTTTCCCCAACGTCCCTCAGAGGAATTTGTGCTGAAGCTTCACCACCACAAGACTTTTCAAAATTTGTTTTTCGACTAAGAGGGATCGGCGTTTGGGAGATGCTTTTTGGTCACCGTGACATCTGTTGCTCATGAGGCCTTTATTCCTAAAGCCACCTGCTATTAGATATAGTGAAACTTCTGTTGTTCATTGCATTTAGTGGATTAATAAAGGAAAATATCCTGGCTTTCAATTAGATAGGGTTTCTATTTGCCATGAATAGGAAAGGTTGATTCTGCAATTTCCAATTAGCTGTAAGCATAGCTTCCTTCTCCAACCGAGACAAACCTGGAAAGAGCAGGTTTAGTGAGTGGCAGCACAAGGAGGAAGATGTGTGTTCTCTGGGAACACTCGCCAGCACTGTCCTCCGGCTCACCCAGTGTGCTCTGCCTTTGGGAGTGCAGGAGCCCAGGGGCAACTGGTAAGAGTTTCAAAGTGAAGTGTGTGCTTTTTGAGAAAGCGTGGCTGATGATCCCTGCATGCAGGTGGTAACAGCTTTCAACTCTCCTCTCCTAGGATAAATGAATGAATGAAATTGTTCTTCTCTCCCTGGACCAGTGAGAATTCACTTACTCAGAGGGATCAGGGTAATAAGCACTGGGAGATATGGGGCATCGAGTAAAGGTGCTGTTCTAAACTTCTAGAAGAGTAAATGGAAGGGGATGTGCTGATAGGGGTGGTCAATGTTACTAAAACCTGATTGATGCCAAATACTGTGTGAGGTGTTTATATATATTAGCTCATTGAATGAATCTATCTATCTATTTTTACATTTAATTCTTAGATGAGTCAAAATGTTGTTTTTCTCTGCTGTAAGTTCCCCTCAACAAATCAGAATTTCTGGTATGATGTTAGAAAGGATGCTTCTGAGGAATGTTTAGCTTCACTGAATAATTTGTGAAGGTCTGTAGTTTCTACGGTAAATCAAATAAATTTATAAGGAAAATATGAAAGTTGCTAGGTTGTTTTTTTTAAGATAGTCATGAGAAGGTAAGAGAAAAAGACATTACTTTCGTTGGTTTCTATGACAAGTAAATAAGAAATACAAATAACCAACATAACGCTCATCATGATAAACAGATACCTGAGTTTGTGTATTTCCTCCTTCGAGCAAGGCAATGCCAAGTAAAATTCCTTCTGAAAAAATTCTGTCATTTTTGGTGTTCACTATAACATCAATGACAAGTTCAGATGCACCTTCTTTATCCAGTAGACACTGAATGTCTGACATTGATATCCCCATCTTATCTGAATCTTGTCCCGAAAAGCTCCCTGTGATTAGCAAAAATAAATAAGTGAAACTTAATTACAGACATTATTAGTACGTAACATTTTTGAATTCTTAGACCTTAAAAATATTTATCATTGAGGGCGCCTAAGTGTCCAACTTCGGTTCAGGTCATGATCTCACAGTTGGCGGGTTCAAGCCCTGTGTCAGGCTCTGTGCTGACATGACAGCTCAGAGCCTGGAGCCTGTTTCAGATTCTGTGTCCTCTTCTCTCTCTGCCCCTCGCCAGCTCACATTCTCTCTCTTTCTCTCTCTCTCAAAACTAAATAAACATTAAAAAAAATTTTTTTAAAGGAATATTTATCATTGGAATTTTTTCCCTTCCCCATTAAATATAATAGGGGCTTGGGTTTAAAAAATGTCAAAAGTTTGTAAAAACATAGCTTTCTATTAAATATGACATCTAGAATTAAATGTTTTTTCTTAATAAGAAATGCTTTTAGAAAAAGAAAACTAGCTTTATTTTTGTCCTTAATTTACATATTAAGAAATTATGACATTGTTTACTATTTTCCAGAGTCAAAGAGCAAAACTAGTCCTGATGTTCAAATCATTTGTTTTATGAATGCAAAATTTTGGACAAAGGTCTTTTGATAGTGCTTTTCAAGTGAATTTTCTATATTTATGCTATTTTAAGTTAAATACCAGCATAGCACCAGCAGAAAGACATGTGACTAGAATCCTAGAACGAGGGGCAAATGATCAGTCTTACCTCCCCCTTGTGCAGATTTGCTGTAGGTTCCAGAGAGGTGTCCATTGATACCAACTCCATAGTCTCCTTTAAAGTAGCGATTCAGGAGTATTTTTCTTAATGTGTTACCCTAATAAAAGGGATAAGAAAAGTGTTTCTTATTGTTTCTCTTTCTAATGAAAAGGGAAAGTAGCAGTCCATTAAAATGCCCACTCAAGATGCATTTTATCAATGACGTTGATATGGAAGAATTAATTTTATATAGCATAATATTTTCCGAGATGAAAATTTGCAAATGCTTCCTAAGAAAATAATAATGATTTTGCTTCTCCCAGAAATAAAGAACAAACTAGAGTACTTTCCACGAAATGTACTGAGAAAATCACAACAGATTGTACTAAGAAAATCTATGCACTATAAATTTAAGATTGCCTCAAAGGCTGAGGGTCCTAGTGTTGTTAAGAATATTAGTGATGCCTAAAGAAGACACAGTTTAATAAACACCCTGAGAATTGGAAACCAAAAGCCCTATTTAAGAGGAGATTGGTAAATAGAGCTAGGAAAGTGCTGGGTATACAACAGGTGCTCAAAAAATTAAGCTTGATAAGACAGAGTGAATATATTTAAATTCCAAGGGCTTTATTCAGAAACTGACGGGCAAAAGACAAGTGTATTCCTTTATAAAATATGTAATTCAGAAGTTCCTAAGTCTTCAATGTTATACTGATTACAAGACATTTTAAAAATACTATATTTTGGGGCACCTGGGTGGCTCAGTCAGTTGAGTATCCGATTCTCGATGCTCTTCAGCTCAGGTCAGTATCCCAGGGTTGTGGGATTGAGCACCACATTGAGCCCCACTTTGGGCTCTGCACTGAGTGTGGAGCCTCCTTAAGATTTTCTCTCTCTCTCTCTCTCTCTCTCTCTCTCTTTCTCTCTCTCTGCCCCTCTCTCCAAATCATGCTCTCCCTCTCTTTCTCTTTAAAAAAATTAAAATAAAAAAATAAAATACTATATTTTGCTGGTGTACCTGGGTGACTCAATCGTTTAAATGACCAACTCTTAATTTTGGCTCAAGTCATGATCTCATGGTTCCTGAGATCGAGTCCCTGCATAGGGCTCCATCTGCTTGGGATTCTCTCTCTCCCTGTCTCTCTGCTCCTCCCTGGCTTATGTGCTCTCTCTCTCTCAAAACAAATAAATAAACAAAAAAAAAAAAAATACAATGTTTTGCAATATAGTTCCTTGATGTACATAAAACATACAGATAACTCCAGATCTTCCATTTTATTGGTCTTATTATTTCAATAGACAAGTGATTTTAAGGTATTATTAAAGAATACTTTTAAAAACTAAATTAACACAGCAACTACTGAGGTGTTAGTCCCATCTTGCGGGTAAGAACACTGGGGCCCAAGAGCTCAGGTAACCGGATGTAGATCGTGCAGCTAACAGGTGGTACAGCAAGGAGCTGAACTCAATGCTTGACGGAGTCGCCCAGGCCATTTCCACACACGGTACCCAGGGCCACTCCCCAGGCACACCTTCCAATGCTGTGACACTTTGACACGTGGCCCTCACCGTTTCCTCTCTCTCTCTTGCTCTGGTTAGACCTCCTTCTCATGCTCTGAGGTTTCATCCTCAGCTCTCTTGTCCTGCTGCTCTCCTAGCCTTCCCTCTCCCTGTCAGCAAATTTTTCTGATCCCTGGTTGCATAACCACTTCTGCAGTCTGACTGCCAAATGTCTTTCCTCCAGCTCAACCTGGCTCCCCTAAGCTTTTCATCCTGTTTCCACTTAGATTTCCTTATCTTCATCTGGAGTTTCTACTGGCACCTCAAACTCAATTTGTCACAATGGAATGACCTCCTCTTTTTTATTCTTTTTTTCCTTGAAGTATAATTAACAAAATATATTAGTTTCACGTGTACAATATAGTGATTCGCTAATTCTATATATTACTCCGTGCTCATCAAGATGATTACATTCTTAATTCCCTCTATTTCACCCATCCCCCACCCACTTCCCCTCTGGCGACCACAAGTTTGCTTTAAGAGTCTGTTTCTCTGTTTGTCTCTTTTTTCCTTTGTTTGCTTGTTCATTTGTTTTGTTTCTTAAATTCCAGACATGAGTGAAATCATATGGTATTTGTCTTTCTCCAACTGATTTATTTCACTTATCATTATACCCTCTAGGCCCATCCATGTTGGTCAAATGGCACAATCTCATTCTATTGTATGGTTTAGTAATATTCCATTGTGTGTGTGTGTGTGTGTGTGTGTGTGTGTGTATCTCACCTCTTTATCCATTCATTCATCTATCTATCCATGGACACTTGGGTTGCTTCTATATCTTGGCTATTGTACTTCCTTGTTTTCTTTCATAGTCTTTTTTTAAGATTCTTTATTTTTGAAAGATAGAGAGAGAGCAGGGACAGAGAAGGGAAGACAAAGAATCCCAAGCAGGGTCTGCACTGTCAGCACAGAACCCAATGTGGGACTTGAACTCACACACTGTGAGATCACAACCTGAGCCTAAATCAAGAGTCGGATTCTTTTTTTTTTTTTTTTTTTTTAAATTTTTTTTTTTCAACGTTTATTTATTTTTGGGACAGAGAGAGACAGAGCAGGAACGGGGGAGGGGCAGAGAGAGAGGAAGACACAGAATCGGAAACAGGCTCCAGGCTCTGAGCCATCAGCCCAGGGCCTGACGCGGGGCTCGAACTCACGGACCGCGAGATCGTGACCTGGCTGAAGTCGGACGCTTAACCGACTGCGCCACCCAGGCGCCCCAAGAGTCGGATTCTTAACTGACTGACCCACCCAGGCTCCCCTCTTAGCTATTGTAAACAATGCTGCAATAAACATAGGGGTGCATGTATTTTTTCAAACTAGTGTTTTTGTTTTCTTTGGGTAAATACTCACTAGTTCAATCACTGGATCATATAAAAACTTACTTTTATGTTTTGAGAAACCTCTATACTGTTTTCCACAGTGGCTATACCAGTTTGCATTCCCACCAGCAGTGTACAAGGATTCCTTTTTCTCCACATTCTTGCCAACACTTTTTATTTCTTGTAATTTTGATTTTAGCCATTTTGACAGGTGTAAACTGGTATCTCATGGTTTTAATTTGCATTTCCCTGATGAGTAGTACAATCTAAAGATTTAAGGCAATCCCTATCAAAATACCAATAACATTTTTCACAGAACTAAAACAAATAATCCTAAAATTTGTACGGACCCATAAAAGACCCCAAATATCCAAAGCAATGTTGAGAAAGGAAATCAAAGCTAGAGGTATCACAATTCCAGATATCAAGTTATACCACAAAGCTTTGGTAATCAAAATAGTGTGGTACTAAAGAACAAAAACAGACACATAGGAGATCCCAGAAATGAACCCATGCCCATATGGTCAATTAATCTATTAAAAAGGAGGCAGTAAGATAAAATGGGAAAAAGACAGTCTCTTCAAAAACGGTGCTGGGAAAACTGGACAGCTACATGCAAATGAATGAAACTGGACCACTTTCTTACACTACATACAAAAAAAAACTCAAAATGGATTACAGATCTAAATGTGAGATCTGAAACTATAACACTCCTAGAAGAAAACATAGGCAGGGGCGCCTGGGTGGCGCAGTCGGTTGGGCGTCCGACTTCAGCCAGGTCACGATCTCGCGGTCTGTGAGTTCGAGCCCCGCGTCGGGCTCTGGGCTGATGGCTCAGAGCCTGGAGCCTGTTTCCGATTCTGTGTCTCCCTCTCTCTCTGCCCCTCCCCCGTTCATGCTCTGTCTCTCTCTGTCCCAAAAATAAATAAACGTTGAAAAAAAAAAAAATTTAAAAAAAAAAAAAAAAAAGAAAACATAGGCAATAATACCTTTGACATTAGTTGTAGAAACATTTTTCTAGACATGTCACTTCACACAAGAGAAATAAAAATGAAATAAATTATTGGGACTACTCCAGAATAAAAGGCTCTTAAGCAGCAAAGTAAACTATCAACAAAACAAAAAGGTAACCTACTGAATGGGAGAAGATATTTGTAAATGATATATCCAATAAAAAGTTAATATCCAAACTATATAAAGAACTTCTACAACTCAACACCAAGAAAAAACAAACAACCCGATTAAAAAATGGGCAGAGGACCTAAACAGACATTTTTCCAAAGAAGACATACATATGGCCAACAGACACATGAAAAGATGTTCAACATCACTTACTGTCCTTTCTTAAACCTGTTTTCCTTTCAATTTCAGTTTATTTTTACATCAGAACCATGTTGATCATTTAAGGCTCCAAACCTAAGAGATCATCTACTAACCCCTTATCTTGGCAATGATTTGTGAAACCCTACCTATTCTATCTTTTCAAGTGTAGCTTCCAATGGTGTCTTCGCACATAATATTTTAACTGAACTGAACTATATGATGATTTCTCAACCACAGTTTTCTCAGTCTTTCTGCTTTCTCATATGTCATATTCTTTTCTTCCACCTTATGGATACCACCTATCCCCCCTCTTCATTCTACAGATATTCATTAAGTACCTACTCTGTTTTAGACACTATTCTTTTTTTTTTTTTTTTAAGTTTATTTATTTTTGAGAGAGACAGAGAGTGTACGAGCAAGGGAGGGGCAGAGAGAGAGGGAGAGAGAGAGAATCCCAAACTGGCTCTGCATTATCAGCACAGCCCCAGCACCAGCACAGGGCTCAACCTCACGATTCACCTGAGCCAAAATCAAGAGTGGGACACTTAACCTACTGAGTCACCCAGGTACTCCTAGACACTATTCTAAGTGAATAATATGTAATCTTCCACTCAAAGTGTTTACAATAAGGTCAGTACCATAATAGGCACATATATTAGGCCCTGTGGAAGCATATAAAACTTTGAAGAGGCTTGACTTTGAAGAGGCTTTGTGTGCAAATCTCCTCTACTAACCATACAATCATCAGCGCAAAGCTGTCCTGTGCATAGTCGATACACAGCAAATATGTCCTAAATGTCACAGTGCCAAGAATTTTAATAGACACTTAGAGTGTCTGGAGTTCTTTACCCTTAGAGCGACTTTTATTTATCAATAATTAAAATTTTAGCACACAGACATTTGCCATTGTTCCCTATTTCATGTTTTCTTCCTTTAAGACTTTTTCATATAATATTATAGTGAGTAAAGGTGATGCCCAGTCTTGGAAGAAATAGAGAACCTAGAGAATACATAAGAAAAAAAGAGTCTGTCTCTTTTTTCTATTAAGAGAAAGCCTTTTGAGTTGAACTAATTTCATCAGCCCCCCCCAAAAAAAAAATAATAATAATCTTTCCAAAAGGAAAGGGAAAACAAAATAAAATATTTCTTTGAAGTCAAATGGGCTTTTGCTGTGCATCTTATTATAGCAGAAGGAGATGTTCTAAGAGAGTTTTGAGACCCATTAACTATGGAGCTATAGTTGTATGTTGGGAAGAAAAATATGAGAATATTTTTACTTAAGTACTAAATTTCTATAAAGGGTAGCTCAGTTTGTTATAGTAACCATGCTTCTCACCTCTACAGGCCAATGTACTGCTTCTCACTCAAACTCTGTAAGATACAGTTGGCCCACCTACAATAAATAAAGCTGAAAAACATGAAAATGCAGGCCTGTTTTTCTTAAAATCACTCAAGTCCGTGTCACTGTCTGGAAGAGAACCTGCTGTAAACAGAGCTCCTGGGTCCTTGTGAACTAGCTCTCTTTTTAGTCTATGTAAGAAAGCCTTTTAACCACATTACTCCAAGAACCCAACCAAAAGATAAAACAATGGTGTATCTTTTTTAAAAAGGAGAATAGAAAGCTGCATTTTATCCTTTGTTTTTAAAAATGCCCTTTATATTGTGAGAAGAATAAAGCTGTTCAAAACCAACTACAGAGTAGAAGTGTGTCACATCAAATTAAGACAAGCCTCATATTTGCTATTATTCCTAAATTTTCTTTGGAAAGATAAAATAAAATCACAGATACTTGTCAGATTCATAAACATCAAAATCAAATGAGTAATTTGGTTTTTTTAAATCTTTCTTATCCAATTCCAGCCTTGTCAACAGCATCCATTTTCTAACTATGTAATATTCAGAATGCCATGGAAGGAGGAAAGGACTTCCTCTATCCCTGTTCTTAACTCTGGAGCCACACTGCCTGGGTTCCAATTCTCTTCATGCCACATATCAACTGGGGGACCTTAAGCAAGTTATTCCATCCCCCTGGCCCTCAGTCCCATAACTGTCAAATGGAATAGTCATAATGCTTATCCTCTTTGGGTTTCTGTGATGATTAAATAGGTAAAAACTTATAAGATACTCAGAATAGTTCCCAGCACATAGTAGGTGCGATGTAAGTTGTGCAGAGCTAATGCTATTGCTGCCAGTATTGATATTATCCAGATCACACAACAGTGTTCAATTTACAAAGTGCTTTTGTACAGACTTTCTCACTTTATACCAAACCTTCCCATGTAAGTGAAAAAGTTTCTATATCCACTAACGAAAGAGCAAAAATAATAAATGATAAACTACCTGAAAATCCTAATTCGTCCGCTATTAACCAGTCCTTGGAATTCTGTCTGTGTGAGCTAATATGTGTACACTGCACTATATAAAATGGACCTTTCTAGAAGTCCAACTAAAGTGGAAAAACTCTACTGTGGCTCCAACTCCATGGTTTTCAACAGACACAAACTTTGGCACTAAAAATGAACAAGAATAGGTGCAGATGAATGGGACTCTATTGTTTGTCTTAGTTATCCTCGTTTAAGCTTTGAAAACTCCAGATATTGCTACATGATGAGTCGAGCACAACTGATTTCTTCTGCCAAACACCAAATTCTGACTTGAGGATCAAGGCAAGTCCTGTGTTCACACTTGTCTTAGGGTATCCTTAGTGGCCTGCACTATCGGTGATGGGTTACAGTGGTGATAATTCAGATGACAGTCATTTCCACAAATTCCTTTAACTCCAATAAATTAATTTTAGAATTACTGGCAGAAATTCTGGTGCCAGGGTTGTAAATTCTGGTGCCATGGAGCTATAACTGTCAAGGCAGAAATTCGGGAAAGAACGAAAAGCACATTAAGCCATTTTGAAAAGAATTCTACAACAATTGAGAAGTTTGACTTCTATTATACTCACTCTTCAATTCCAAAATGAATTCCTGACTGGGCTTCCCATGGAAGGTGTCCTTGCTGGATGAGGCCAACTAGCAAGAAATGTCCTTTCCAGTCTTTTCAATATCAGAGTCAATTCCAGGCCACAAGACACAGCTTTTAGCCAATGTCTTCATGTGAACACATCCCAGATGTGCTAAATGTAATGGAGCCAAGATAACTAACAACCACCTTCTGAAATTACAACAAAACATCTCCATAAAAAGACATCTTTTGTGGCCAGAGCAATCATGCTGACAGTTTGTGAATATCTGGGAGGACCGTTTTTTTCCTGGCCACTTCCTGTTGCACCAACTCCAGTGTATCAAAAATTAAGCTTAGAAATTATTGCTTTTCATGGGTAGAAAGAATAACAAAAGTTTACTAGTCTTAGAAAGGACCAAGGATTTTCTTTGATTTTCCAGAAAGCACAACACTGTTTGCCATAATAGGTTAATAGCTTTAAGAGTGAAAAGTTCAAGGACATGATATTTGAGGTACTGAATCCACATGTGTTCCCTTTCCCTTGCAAAAATGACACATTGAAGTAATATTTTTTCCACTGTGGAAAATATAATGAAGACACCATCAAACCATGACAACCACAACCGGAATCCTCGAAAACAAGTCGTCCGTTGGAAATTCGAAAGGTAATGACAACTGCAAACTGGAGATGCTTAATTTAGGGTTTTCCCTCAAAGACTATCGCTTAGCTACTGATCAGTGTGGATGAGATCTGTAAGGGCGTTATTGTATGTACCTGTAGACTCCACATAGACTCTTGTTAACATTAAACCTGGTTTAGCCTAATTGATATTTCCCTAACCTTTTTGTTTAATGATAGCATGTCTGCTTAGATATTTTTCCTCACTTGAATTCCCAGGGGTAAAAAGGTATATTTTTAATTTCAAATACATTCTTGCAATAGCTGTACCCTAATTGGAATTACATTAGGTCCATCATTATAATCAACTACATCTTCAAGGAACTCCTTTGGGAAAAATGTGGCCAGTCTCCTATAATCTAGCTGTCTAATGGTTTGAATTTCTTAGTCCCTGACTCCAAGAAGTGAAGGCCATTCCTACCCTGGATGCTTCTTCCCAGCTTTCTCAAGATGAAACACACAAACTTCAACAGGAGTAGTTATTATATACATCCACAAAATGCTCTTCATCAATATAACAACATAATCATTGTAATCTTGAAAAACATATGGATGTCTCAACAATTCTAGGAGAAGGGCTTATAAAAAAGACTGGAAAATGTTAAAACAAATTATTCATTCACCACTGTGACAATATACTTCTATCTTCCTTCCTTTTTTTTTTTTTTTTTTTTTTTCTTATTCATTGTAAGAACATCCTACATTTCTACCACATGTCAGGAACTGTTAGGAAAGGGAAGGGGGCAAAAACTTCGGCAGCATATGCTGAAAGAATTTCCAAATATGTAGAGTTAAGACACATGGCACTGTTTTTCAATATAAATAATCCTCACCAGACCATTTGATTCCATTTGTGAAATTTAAACATTTAAACAGTAAATCATATGTAAACATTTGATGATGATGCTGAAGCTAAAAATGACTTCGGTCATCACTCCAGGATGATCAAAAAACCTAGCCTCTCAGCAAACAGGGTTGCTGAAAAGGCTGTGTTAGGGGATGGCCTGTACCCCATAACTAGCGAGGAAAAAAGGAAACTATTTATTTTCTTGGGGTATAATAAAAGCCTCTTGGTATTTGATTTCCAAGAAGCATGCTGACTGATATCAAACTCAATGGACTCAAACACCTCAGCAATTTAAATATAGGGTCTGCTTAAATTCAGAGTTTGAGAACACATGCAATCCCTCACCCTTGGTACTGGAGAATGGATTTTTTTTTTCTGCTTGTGATTGGTTAGTGTTCTGCGTAAGCAGTCTTTATCTGATCTGCAGAACATAAAGCTTTGAAAGAAGGGTAAATAAACAAGAAATAAACAGGTAAATTTTAGCTACCATTTCACTATTGAAGTCCAACTACCAGATTCACACATCATAAGTCACTACCTCATAAAATTACACTCAAATGGCAGTGCGCACAACCACTAACACTAAGCCCATAATCCCTAGGTACATAGTGTGGAAACCTACTGAGCGCTATTTGTTTCTGGAAAAATGGAATCAATATGCTGCCAATGCAAGCATGTGCTCTCACACCAAAGGTTGGGAAAAATGGAATTTCAAGTGGTCATTTCAAAGCTTCTGCAAAGACTATGTCCCTGAGGGATAATACGGTGAGGTATGTAGTTCAATAACAGACTCAGTTTATGGGAGGTCCCAGAGAAAATGAGAGGATAAAGCAGGAGTGGGAAGAGATGAGAATAAATGAGAGAACCAACTCGGATCTGAATAACAATATGAAGTACAATGGGAGAGGTTTCCTCTCGAATAATGGGAAGGCTCTTATTTAGCTTGCTGTTTTAAATCCTCACATGCTGTGGGGCACTTGGGTGGCTCAGTTGGTTTAGCATCTGGCTTTGGCTCAGGTCCTGGTTCATGGGTTCAAGCCCTGCGTCAGGTTCTGTGCTAACAGCTCAAAGTCTGGAGCCTGCTTCATGGATTCTGTGTCTCCCTCTCTCTCTGCACCTCCCCCACTCATACTCTGTCTCTCTCTCTCTCTCTCTCTCTCTCTCTCTCTCAAAAATAAATAAAACATTAAAAAAACAAAAAAATTTAAATCCTCACCTGCTGTGATTCCTGTTATATTTCCACAACTATTTAGTAAAGATTGATATATGCGTACCACTTTGCAAGCTGGTGTCACAAGAGGTAAGAAACAGTACAGAAAGACACAGAAGACCAGCACTCTTCAGCCTTGCATAGACCTGCCTGTTTCTCTAAAGTCTTATGTTCCCAGTGCCATCTATGAGCTCCAAGCTGTGAACTACTGATCATAACCAAGAGAGTGTTGGCCCACAGGGCAGTGAGAGGAAGACATGACCTTGAAGTTGTCAAGGGAACAACATTGTAGAGAATCCTCCCCCACTCCCCTGAACACACACAGAGTAAGGAGCGGGGAGGGCGGGGGACTCATCTCTTTTCCCATATACAATGAAAGAAATTGTCTTTAGAAGGGAGGAAGAAAACTAACGCATTACTCATAATCAGTGCAAATATTTTGACAAAAGAAAGCCAAATTTTAACAAATTCAGAATATATTTAGAAGTTCCTCAGGTAGGAGAGAAATGTTTATGGAGCTGCTGGAATGATGAGGAGCTCTGCATAGCACAATTTCAAAGGAAGATCTTGAGAATTAAATGAGATAATATTTATATACACAGCTTGACACGTAATAAATTTAGTTTATGAAACTCTGGGAATGAAAAGCCTGTATACTCAGTAGAAAAGATGATGTCTTGGAGACTGATGCAATTGGTTTGGATCCAGGTTCTGCCACTGGCTTTGCAATCTCAAGAACTTTATTTAACTGCCCTGAGACTCAATTTCCCTATCTGTGAATAATAATATCCATACCACAGGGCTATATGTAAAGTATATATGAAAAGCTTTAAGTCCTTAATCTATAATAAGTGCTAAGTAAACAGTTATTATAATATTTTTTAATGTTTCCAGGAAAATAAGACTTGTCAAACTCACAGCATGTACAGGACATTACAATGCCCAGTGCCATGAAGACAGAAATAGCTTTACCCACTCACATCTATATCCAGATCTGACCTTCCACAAGTTTTTAAGAGCAGGAAAATGAAAACAGCATTAATTCTGAAGAATATTATTTCAGAGCCAATTTGATCAGTAGGTTTTTTTCATAAAAACAACACCTACACGTGTGTAGGTTTCAATCATCCCTACTGCATGCACAAAGTGGAATTCATCAGAAGCCAATTCAGACCAACTTTTCTTAAAGTACCGTCAGTAGGAAAACCAATGTTCCGTGTTCCTGATATTCATTTTTAACATGAGAAATATAAGAAGGTTATTAAATACATTTATAAAATTATCATGCAATAATCGTTCATTAAGAAAGGGTATACTTCCTAACTATTCTCCTTATATTCACTTGGTGCCCCTCTAATACATTTTGCACTCAGTATTCAGAGGCTTTTGAAACAACAGAGAACTAAAATTCAGAATGCAGTAAAACCCTGGATTGCGAGTAGCTTGTTCTGTGAGTGTTCCCCAAGAGGAGCAAACATGTCTAATAAATTTTAACTTGATAAATGAGCGATGTCTTGCAATAGGAGTATATGATGCAGAATGTCACATGATCACAACTGAGCCAATGGTTATTGAAATTCGTTTTGATACATGAGTGCTTTGGATTACAAACATGTTTCCAGAATGAATTTTGCTCGCAAACCGAGGTTTTACTGTATATGAATATACGAATAATGCTTACAAATCAATGAAAAAAATAATCCAGTAGAAAAGTGAACAAAAGAATTGAGCTGGCATTTTATATAAGTACCACATCACAGGCATTCATACAAGCATTGATAGCAAATACAATGACAACAACAACACAAAAACAAACAAACAAATCAACCCAAATACCTACTGACAGGAAAATGGATCAATAAATTGTGGTGTATTCCCAGAGCAGAATATTATACAATGTAAACATGAATGAACCAGAGTCTCACAGCAATACACAACCACCTTGATGAATCTTAGAAACATAATACTCAGAGAAAGGGGAAAAAGCAAGTCCTAGTGTGGTATTAAAATGTGAGCTACCTGTTGTCTCTGGAAGGGAAGCCAGAGTACATAGGTAGATACAAGGTATTGATAATTTTTTCATTCTTCTCTTGGCTGAGGGGTTCATGGCTCTTCATTATATTACTATGCTTTACAATTAAAAATGATGATGTACCTATTATTTCGAATAAATTCAACATCCTATTAAAAGAAAATACTCAAAAAATATTGAACCTCAAAATGGCGATAGCTTCCTACATTTGATGTTCTGTTGCTTTTCACCCCTCTGAATACTGACCACGATCCACCACATGGCTTAGGCGAGGATCCAGGATACAACACCCACAAATCTTGAACCGTTATCCACATTGTTTTCTCAACCAATCCACATCTTCCTCCCGCCACACAAGCCATTTAGCGTCTCACCATGTTCCCTTCTGCCTCAGGACATTAGCAGATAATGCTCCCTTTCGCCAGTCATGCTTTCAGTGCCCAACCTCTCAACACCAATACTCCCAACTTTGCTTACTTAACTCCCACTCAACTTTAGGTCTCAGCTCATCCATATCAGGGTCATCCCCTCCAACTGCACCAAGTCAGCTCTCATTCAATCCCCTCAAACACCACATGCTTCACCATGTGTTTGAGTTATATATGTATTTATTTCAATCTTTGAATGATCTCAGTATCCTTCAACTGGACTGTAAACACCACGAGGATAGGGACTGCCTTTTTCTTCTTTATTTGCTGATCAGTGACTCTAAGATCTATGCAAAACTTGGCACATTAACTACTCAATAAATAATTTTGAGTAAGTGTATGAAGAAATGATTCTGCATTAGAGATCACCACGTTTACCAACAAAATTTGGTGCTGAGTGCCATCTATTTAAAGGCTGTGATATACATTGTATATCATGTCTTATAACTGGCAAATATTTGAGATGCATTCAATGTTACTTGAAAACTAAATATTTTTAGTGTATAAGCTCATTAACTACAGTTCTATGGCTGAAAGAAGGAAATTATGTTAGAATCCAATAAGCAAAATGTTAGAAAACACTTAAAAATAAAGATGAACAATTTCTTTGAATTGTCAGAAGGTAAAATATGAACTAATGGTCACAGATATGACCTAAGTCAAAAGAACACATTAATATGCCAAGAGACTAGTTCAAGGCCTTCCTTGTTACAATATGTCTATGGGAATAGGATTTTTTATGTTTTATTGACAAACATAGAAACCACCTTGATCACACACAAGGCTGTGACTTAGCGACATAATTTCTAGTATTATGTGAATATGTCATTTCAAAATATACAAAGCCACTATTGTCTTTTTAAGATATTATGTTTGGGTGTGTCATAATTTTATTTATTTTTTTAATGTCTATTTATTTTTGAGAGAGAGACAGAGCACGAGTGGGGGAGGGGCAGAGAGAGAGAGGAAGAAACAGAATCCAAAGTAGGCTCCAGGTTCTGCACTGTCAGCACAGAGTTCGACACCCGGCTCGAACCCACAAACCATGAGATCATGACCTGAGCTGAAGTTGGAAGCTTAAACAACTGAGCCATCCAGGCGCTCCTAGTGTGTCATAATTTTAATGCAGGATAAAATTAAAGATAATTCTTTTATTTCACTTTTCCCTCATAAAATGAAAATCATTTTCTTTCCTTAGTGTTTGTTGTTATGACATTAAAAAAATATATAGACCTGATTTTGATCATTTCCTGCATCAAACTGTCCATGAGACCATATATTTTGCCTGCTTTAATATCTAGTACCTTCCCCCATGAGCTCCTCATTGTGTGCCATGTTAATCATAATTTTCAAAGAATTTCACAGTGAAAAACTATGAGATAATGATTTAGAGCTAGTGGAAACTAGGAATTTCTTAAATATTCATCAACGTTTCAGAGTACCAATCCAATTATTACCCACCCCTTCCAAAAAAAAGAGGTATTAATTCAAATAAACCTAAAGCTATCTGAGCTGATTAAAGGCCATATGCCTAACTCAGGAGCAGACTTTTTCAGAAAGTCCTTGAGTAGGTTTATTATGGTCTTTTTTTTTTTTTTTTAATTTTTTTTTTTCGTTTATTTATTTTTGGGACAGAGAGAGACAGAGCATGAACGGGGGAGGGGCAGAGAGAGAGGGAGACACAGAATCGGAAACAGGCTCCAGGCTCTGAGCCATCAGCCCAGAGCCCGACGCGGGGCTCGAACTCCCAGACCGCGAGATCGTGACCTGGCTGAAGTCGGACGCTTAACCGACTGCGCCACCCAGGCGCCCCTATTATGGTCTTTTAAACACTGTTTTTAAAATCATTTGGATTCCCTCTGGCATATACCCCAGCAGATATTACACTACCTTATATATCTAAGACTGTAACTAGAATCCAGGTACTAAAAAGGTAATACATTATTTTCGATAACATGCAAAGCACACTTGTTGTTATGAAAAGGTAGTTTCTTGGTAACGCTGGGGTGCCAGGCATCTGCATTATAAACACAATTTTCACAAGGTTATGAATCGCCTGCTGATGTTGGCTTCTCAAAGAAACAAAACAAAGCATCCTTGGGCTGAAAAGAAAACTTACACAGTTTAATAAATATGATTTGAGGTAAACATCCAGCTATTTTTAATTAGTACATTGAAGAGGAGAGGGGAAAGAATCATTTCAGTGAACCATAGGTTGATGATCTCATACCCCTAAACTAACAACTACCTCTCTCCACTTTTCCTGTGTGTGGTCTGGGTAATATACCATTTTTTTTAATTCCTAGATATTAATGCATATTTTTAAAAGGTATTTATCAAGTCTTGAATTGTTAAAAGTCTTGTTTTTTCCCCTGGGTATAGGTAAGCATAGATGACTGGGTTGCCTCCAAGGCAGGGGGTAGGGGGGCAAGAAGTGCACACCACACCTCCTTCTCTATTATATTTCAATCTCAATGATTCTTTTTAAAAATTTTTTTTAATGTTTATTCATTTTTGAGAGAGGGAGACAGAGCACAAGCGGGAGAGGGCCAGAGAGGGAGATACAGAATCGGAAGCAGGCTCCAGGCTCTGAGCTGTCAGCACAGAGCCCGACACAGGACTCGAACTCATGAACAGTGAGATCATGACCTGAACCAAAGTCAGACACTTAAGTGACTGAGCCACCCAGGCGCCCTTCAATCTCAATGATTATAACACACATTTTTTCTCCACATTTTAACATTTCTGAAAGACAGGTCTCTCCAAAATCGATAGTGTGTTATAGCTCAATTGGCAGTGCTCTTTATCTTTCCAGCAATACAACTGATGGCAGATTAGAATTGGAAGATATATTATATTGAATGGATTTAATCTGACATTGGAAACAACTAAGGTTCAGAGCAGGTGGCATCACTAACATACCCATTTTTCAGTTCACATAAAGCAAGATTAAATTAAGCCAGAAATTTAGGAAGTAATTTTTTAATCAAACTATTTGTTTTCAGTGTTTGCCTTTGTTCATTGCTCCACATTCTATATGATACTTCAATTTACCACCAACTTAAGTTTTGATGTCATATGTTGAGTCGGGCCCGCATTAAGATTAGTAAAGAAAACAACAGTATGGATAGAGATAAAAGGTATATTTACTTACAAATCAAGAGCAGTGGATAAGTAAATAAGTAATATAAATGCATTTAATTAATTTAGAAGCTTGAACAATACTAAATTGCTCTCCTTAAAAAAAACCTGCCCCTTCATACCCCTGCATATCTGCTAGGATGATTAAGATAAAAAAGAGAGACGGGGCGCCTGGGTGGCGCAGTCGGTTAAGCGTCCGACTTCAGCCAGGTCACGATCTCGCGGTCCGTGAGTTCGAGCCCCGCGTCAGGCTCTGGGCTGATGGCTCGGAGCCTGCAGCCTGCTTCCGATTCTGTGTCTCCCTCTCTCTCTGCCCCTCCCCCGTTCATGCTCTGTCTATCTCTGTCCCAAAAATAAATAAAAAAAAAAAAAAAAAACGTTGAAAAAAAATTAAAAAAAAAAAAAAGAGAGAGACAATAACAAGTCTGTGGATGTAGAAAAATAGGGACCCTTATACATTGTTGATTGAAATATTAAATGGTACAACCACTTTGGAAAACTATTTTACAATCCCTAAAAATTGAACAGTTATCATGTGACCTAGCAACTCTCGAGAGAGAGGGAGAGAGAGAGAGAGAGAGAGAGAGAGAGAGAGAGAGAGAGGAGGGAGAGGGAGAGTCCTGGGGCTATACAAAAGAGAAATAAAAAGATACGTCCGCACAAAGACTTGTACATGAATGTTAATGGAGGCAGTATTCATAATAGCTGAAAAGTAGAAACAACCCAAATGTCCATCCAATGCTAAATGGGTACATAAAATGTGGTATACCATACAATGGAATATTATTCGGCAACAAAAAGGGAATGAAGTACTGATTCATGTTACAACATAGATGAGCCTTGAAAATATTGCTCTCAGTGGAAGAAGGCAGTTATAAAAGATCACATATTTTATTATTGCATTTACATGAGATTTCTACAAGAGGAGAATCCATTGAGATAGAAAGCAGATTAGTGGTAGCCAGGAGTTAGGGTTGGGACAGTGGAGAGTGATTCCCAATGGGTATGGGGTTTCTTTCTGGAGTAATGAAAATGTTCTAAAATTAGCCAGTAGGCATTGTCTGCAAATCTGTGAATATACTAAAAACCACTGAACTGGATACTTCAGCAGGGTGAATTTTACAGTGTGTGAATATCTCAAAAAAGCTGTTATAGAAATAGAAAATCCATTAGATTGGTTGAGAAGATTGACTCTTTAAGTATTTTCTAAAAACACATCTTAAAGAAAATAATGTCAGTTCTGTCCAAATTTTTGCTAGGCAGCCGAGGCATTAATACTATTTGCCACAAAGTCCCTTCCGTTAAATGCATCTGTACAACAGATGTATTACAATGGCACATGTTTTGAATGTTACATCTGTTAGTAAAATGTAGAGGCTCAAACTGCTAATTAAAAACGAAAATGTATGTGTCAATTAGAAGCCAATTTCTTGTTAAAACTGCCTAATGGCTAAGGCACCAAAATCGAGCTAGTACCTAGGATTATTTGTGTCTTGACCTGTGTGGGAAGGCAGTCCAGTGCACTGAATATAGGCTAGACAGTTTCCATGGATACCTCACATTGCTGGAGGTGTAGAAACTAAAAATTATAAACAACTTCACAAAAATTATGCTTCAAAAATACATTAACAAAAAAATACTAATCTTCCTGATAAAGATGTTAGAATCTATTTTGTTGACAAGTAGATAGGGGATATTTTTAGGGGAGAGGGAGCCAAAATTTTTAAAAGGCTGGTTTTTAAGTTGCTTTATAATTCATAGGAGAGAGAGAGAGATTCAAAATGCTTCTATCATCATAAGGTTTACAGCAAACCTCAAGAGTTTTAAAGATGTTTAGCTTTTATAGGAACCAACTAGATTGAATTATCCCAGCTGAGTTTAATTAATCTGGCCACTGCATACTAATATGCTGACCTTTCCAAATAAATGTACACTGTAATTACAACCAGGTTACTCCGCCCACCATCCTTTTGCTCCTTCCCATGAAATAAGACTACATATCTTCCAGATGTAGCATAAAAGCCACAGTGTTATTAACGAACCATTTTGGAATCAGACAAAATAAAGCATAAGAAAAATACATGTAGTTTCCATAAGAAAAGGAGATATTTCCCACACCACTTTGTTGAGAAGACCTGACCACACACCTGTTTGTTCATACCGTTAACAGGTTAGAGAAGGAAGAACAAGAAAGTTATAGCATTAGCTTTTTCCATGTCCCCAAATCTCTTCCACTATTAGGCAATCGAGTTGGGATTTATTCCCAGAACTCACGAGATAATCAGCGTGCATGGAAATGTAGCTGTTTTCTATGGACCACTTAGTCCAGTCATTACATGAGCTCCAGCATAAATGAGGGAAAAGGACACAACTTGTTTTAACAAAGGAGACAAATGAATCAGTAAATTTGAACCAAATTAAACCAATATAGTAAAATCTTGACTTGCGAGCATAATTCATTTCAGAAACATGCTTGTAATCCAAAGCACTTGTGTATCAAAGTGAATTTCATGAACCATTGGCTCAGATGTTATCATGTGACATTCGGCGTCAGGAACTACTATTGCAAGACATGGCTCGTTTATCAAGTTAAAATTTATTAGAAATGCTGGTCTTGTGGAACACTCACTGAACAAGTTACTCACAATCCAGGGTTTTACTGTATTTGGTTATGTATAAGGACAATTTGACATATCTCATTCAATGCTCATAGCAAACTAAGATATCACCTAGCTTAGTAGCAAGAGTCAACTGTATTATTCTGTTCGCAAATATTTTTGAGAAGTATGTATTTGTTTTAATTCAATGTTGAAGACAATCAAGTGAAAAATTAGAAAATGTTCATTGAAAGTATTGGGGAGAGGAATTAGTAGCAGAAAAATGCAAAAAGAACATTCTCTAGAGAAATAACTATATTAAATAGAACTCTGCTCTAATCAAGTTTTCTTTACTGTTGTCAATTCTCTTCCCCTACTTCTTACTCACTATCATTTTGATTCACTCAAATTCTTCCTGTTTTCTCAGTTGCTTTTTACCTGAACTGTAGCCAAATTCTTCCGTCAGTCCCTTTTGCTTCCATGTGTCTAATTGTTTTAAAGGTAGAAGAGTATCACCCCATCAGCAGTGCGGTGGCCTTGAAACCTGTTCCTCCCTGCCCCCTCCCCCCCCCCCCCCCCCCCCCACTGTGCACCATTGCAAGGCTCTTCCTGCTTTCTCCAAAGACCCACATCTTTCAGGTCTCAGCTTCCATGTCACCTTCTTGGGAAAACCATCTTCTGGATATTTCTGCCCTAGCCTCCAGGGACACACTCTTACAGCACTCAGGACTTCTCCTTCAAAGTAATTAAGTAAAGTCACCAGGGTGGCTCAGTCAGTTAAGCAACCAACTCTTGAGTTTGGGTCAGGTCATGACATCATGGTCACGAGATCCAGCCCAGTGCTTGGGCTTCTGCCAAGCAGGGAGCCAGCTTAAGATTGTCTCTATCCCTCTCCCCCTGCCCCTCCCCTGCTCACGTGCATGCCCTCTCTCATTCTCTCTCTCTCAAACAAAACAAAACAAAAACAAAACAAAACAAAACAAAAAACAAAAAAAAAAAGAGAAACTAGTCAATCCTTGTTCATTTCGGTTGGTACCTGACTTTCTCACTAACCCCTCAACTCTATGGGGGTATATTAGATTGTTTAGCAACACATCTCCAGTACTTAGCAGACACTCAATAATTTTTTGTAAGTATGTTCTGTCTCATCCCTTTTTCTCTATTTCCAAACACCTCTGTTTTCTATCATTTTTATGACTTCCTAACGAGAAAATTTCCTTAGAATCAGATTCCTGTTTTCAAAGTCACCTAAAAAGTCATACTATGAAATAAATACTATCCATCCTATTTTGGCCCCTATTGGACAGAAAATAATCACTTGGAAGCACTTGTGGGACCAACATACAAACATCTGTGTGGCCACGTTTGGGACATGTGTGGGACCAACGTACAAACAACCGGAGGATGGTAGGGCGGAAGGGAATTTCCACATGTCCACTCTAGCTGAAGATGAAGTCTTGAAGCCCAAGCCCTCTCTGTCTTCCACTCTGACCCTTTAGACTTCATCAGTGTCTTTAGCTCTGACCTCTGACTTCCTGGATGTCTTTGCACACAGGCTTGCCATTCCTGGCACTAACCTCCCGTGCTTTGCAACTTCTGTCATCTGGAAGAAGCTCCTGGTACCTCTCTGCCTCAGTTACCCTTCACCTCTTTCAAACCTCCACCGAGAACATCCCTGTGCCCTTGTCTTACTTCTCAGTGAACAGAGAAGGGAACCAATTATTAACTCTGAAGCATCTGAGCAGACACTTTGCAGGAAGGCACTCTGCAGTATCATCGTAAAGCACAGTGTGCTGCATTTGTGCCCAGGGGATTTCTCAGGTTTGTGAAAGCCATTTCCATCCTACATTTTTAAAAGCCTCTGCTTAAGTCAGAATTAAGATTCATTATGACACTGCCATGATGCTAACATTTTAACTCCCTGCAAAAAGAATCTTAGTATAGCTGTTCCTTCCAGAAAACATAACATTTTTTTTGGCAAAAATCCATGGTTAAAAGATACCATCAGATATCCCTGTCCTGTAAAATTTATCATTACCAACACAAGAGAGTAAAAAACAAACACTCTGGTGTACTGCCAGAGGAGGCAGAGGCTGGCCAGCTGTTCACCAAATCCTCTCCCTCTGCATACAACTAGACTACACGGCCCAGCCTTCTGTGCAGTCAGGTGGGGCCACGTGACTGAGGATGAACAAACTGAAGGTGAGCAGAAGTGACACGAATCTGGCCCACGTGGGAATCTTGCGTTCTTTGCAGCCTGATGCAAAAAGGTAAAGGCAGCCTAGGAAGATGCAGACCTCCAAAACGGAACCTAGGGCTCCAAATTGCTAGGGCAGCTAAGTAGGGGGAGAGCTGCCCAGAGGGAACGCTCATGTTGGGATTTTAACTTTTCTAACACTAATGTAAGTAAGCTTTTATTAGATTAAGCCCCAGAGGTTCCCAGGTTTATGTTTCATTACCTAGTGCTACCATAAACAATATAAGCTAGTGAGGGTCAGTCGGGATGGGCAATCGCCAGTCTTGTCCTGGGCAGCTTCGGTTGTGACTCTTCCTAAGGTATTTTGTCCAGACCCACTGCTGTCTGGAGAACTTCGGACTCTGAGCACAAGCTAGTCACAAAGCTGCCGTGAAAAGTCATCTGGGAATACAATTTCATCAACACGGGAGTCTCTCCAGGTGTCCCTTAACTTGTCACAGCATTCCCTCTTTCCCATATCTTTGCCTGATCTCTGCTAGCCAATTTTTCCATGATCTCTCAATCCCCAGTACACACACACACATTCCCTTTCTCTCTTTCCCCTGTAGCTGTCCCTGAATAGATCCAGTTTAGATCATAAAAGCTACTCAGAAGGAAAATCACCTGACTGTAGGCCACATGTACATTATCAACTGTTTCAAACTAGCTTTCAGCTATTTTCCACCAACCTTGTCATTTGTCCGTTTTCATTTGTCCTGCCTTTGAACCTCTGAAAATATTTTCCTTCCACGGTGATAGCTTAAGGATTAATACGCCTCTGAAAGTGCTCAGAAATCCCTCAATTAACTTTATATCCCAAGAACGATGTGATACTTATGCAAAATATGAAGCAACATTTTGTTTTTAGTTTTTTTATGATTCTACCCACTATGGAAGAAATACGAGCTAAATTCCTTAGTATAATCAACCCTCATATAAAAAGCTTCTAGTTAACTGTGATTTTTTTTAAATGAGAGAGAGGAAAAAAGAAAGAGTGAAGCAAAGAGAGAAAAGGACAAATGAATGGATGGATCATGGTGGCTGGAGTTCGTATCAGTTTAGTTTGATACAGAAGGAATGAAGTGATTATTGCCATTTCTTCTAATAAAGTCCAGAAAATGATTTACAGGAATATTTACTGCAGTCATGATGTTTTTGGACCTTGAAATAAATCCATACAAAAGATAGTCTTCTGTACTGGATCAATCAAGTTCCAGCCTGGCTAGAGGTGATGATAATTATTGGAAAGTAAATTGTTATGTTTTCGTCTGACTGCCTGTTGCCTTGGCACGTGTTATTTCCAATTCTGTCTGGAAATAATAGTACATTAAGCCATCTTGGGTGACTTATATAACCAGCTACTATCATTTGGAAATTGCCAGCTCCAGTAACTTGCCACTGTATGCATAGTTATACGGTTGGAATACTGACTTCAGTTCATTTATTTTCTGAGTGTTGCTGAGAACTATATTTTAAAGGGAAATCCATTTTAAAGCTTTACTTTTCATCTTAATCCAACCTAGTTTAACCTTGGTTACTAACAATCACCAAAAAGGAATAAGTTTTAATGAACATCTGACCTTAAATTTTTTATTTTAATTTATCAATTAAAACTTGCCTTGAAACTATGATTAATTCTTCAGGCGAAATATAATTATCTACCAGTGTCTGGATTTATAACAACAGACTGAAAAAAAATAGCCTTCAAATGGGACAGGTCTGTGTATTTTCCTATTAACTAAAAGTAAGATGGTAGAAAACTATTCTCCTAAACAAGGAAAAGTTTAACAAATATACAACTTAATTTCTACCCCAGGACTCAGTAACGTATTCTGCACTGTCAAAAGTAAGAAGACATTTATAAGAACAGTGAAAAGGGACCATAAAATCTTACTCAGATTGAACCAATTTGCTCCAGTACTAGCAGGAGAATAAGAGAAAGAGAAAAAAAGAACTTATGGGTTAAAAAAAAAAAAATGGAAACTGCAGGGGTAAAAATAACTCAAAAATCCCGAAAGCTTTGTATCATTTATTAATGGAAATAATCTTCCTGCACTACCCAAATACTACCATCAAATTTCAATACTAAAGTTTCTGGATTTGTTTGTTTGTTTGTTTTTAAGGAAAGGAGAGGCAAAGAAAGAGAAAAGTAGCATCTCTCTCATTTTCCGCAGTGACTTTTTTGGGGCAGTCTGAACATTATTTTGCTTCGACATTTGTACAGCACCTGCTGTAATTACTGTATTACCAGTGTAAACTATCAAAGCCCTAATACGAAAATGCTATTCTTTAAAAGCACATAGTGACTTCCAGTGTATGCATGGCTAATTAATTTATCATCATTCTACTTCCATGGAAATCAATCAAATCAACAAGGAGAATAAAATGAAACCCTGAAAATTCCATTTTCAGCAGAAGGAAAAGACAGATATAATCTGAAGACTACAGAGGACATGTGAGGCCTGCTGCCCATGTCAGCAGCCATCGGGCAGAAACCATGTAGGACAAAGCCAAGAGAGGAAACAATAACAGCGATAACATGGCCCAGCAGCAGCACCAGAAAGGAAAGGCAAAGTGAGATGTCCTAAAGTTAAGAACCCCACCAGAAGTACAAAAGCTCCATTCCATATCGTATCACTAGAAGTCAGAATGGGGGTGAGGAAAGGCAATGTCAGAAATGCAGAGACACTGCAGCTGAACAGGAATCAAGAGAGCAGCCATATTTATAGGCTATGTCCTATCTTTGTGATGGCAGAAAAGGAAAGAGCTTTGGGAACTTGAAAGACCTCCTGTAAATTGCTGGTTGTATCAACAGAAAAATATATAAAAAGGATATGAAAGTATTGAGTAATGTGTAGAAATGTTGAATCCCTGTGTTGTACATGTGAATCTAATATAACATTGTAAGTCAACCATAATTCAGTAATAAAAAAAAATAAATAAATCCCTTGTGTCTGGAAAATAATAAACTCTCCTTAAACAACTTTTGGGCCAGAGAAAATTCAAACTAAATTTCAGAATTTCTAGGAAACAACAATAAATAAATTCCTATATAGAAAGAAGACTATAGGAGATAGCTAAAGTAGTGCAGGGAGAAAACTCCAGAGCCTTAAACATTTATAGCAATTAAAAGTGAATTAAATGTCATATTCAAAAATTAAAAACAGCAAAAATTTAAGCCAGATAAATTCTTAAATATAGAAGTACAATGTAATGTGTTACAAAAGAAAGTAAATATTATTTTTGTTTCCCTTTCCTTATGTTCATCTGTTTTGTCTCTTAAAGTCCTCATATGAGTGAAGTCATATGATTTTTGTCTTTCTCCGACTGACTCATTTCACTTAGCATAATACCCTCTAGTTCCATCCACATAGTTGCAAATGGCAAGATTTCATTCTTTTGATTGCCAAGTAATACCCCATTGTGTGTGTGTGTGTGTGTGTGTGTATATATATATGTACATATATATGTGTATATATATATGTACATATATATGTGTATATATATGTACATATGTATGTGTATATATATATACATATATGTATATATATGTATATATGTACATATGTATGTGTATATATATATACATATATGTATATATATGTACATATATATATATACACACACCACATTTTCTTTAAGGAATCTACTCCTGAAATCATTGTTTCGCTATATGCTAACTAATTTGGATGCAAATTTTAAAAAATAAAAAATAAAATAAAAACAAAAGGTTTTAGAGGAAACACCCTTGAAAGAAATAAATAGTCTCTGTTCAGAACAAAAAAAAAAAAAAAAGAAAGTAAATAGCACTAATAAATTTTTGAAAACTTGCCTTTTGGGAAAAAAAAGAAAAATATTAACCATCAGGCAACCCAGTAAAGAAAGAAACTAAAACACTAAACCACTAAGGAGTACACTGCAAAGGGGCAATAACCAAAGAAACAAACAAAAAACATATAAATGATCATAAGATTCTCTATGATCAACATAGTTTTCACATCTCCATATAAAAATTTTCTTGAAAGCCGAAACGAATAATTTTCTAGAAAATATAATTTCTAAAATTGAGACAAAATGATGCAGAAAATCTCAAAGGACCGTTTCCAACAGAGGAAACTATCAAAGAGCTAAACACCCAAGAAGTACAAAGCCCAGATAGTTTCACAGGGAAATTCTACCAAACTAAAGGAGAGTTCATTCCAATGTTCTTTAACTGGTTCAGAGCAGAGGAAAACAAGAAAATCTTCCAAATTCTTCTTATGAAACAAGTAAAACTGATATAAAACCCTGACAAATAGTGATTAACAATCATGAATCCCTACACCCTTCTTATAATGTGTGTGTGTGTGTGTGTGTGTGTGTGTGTGTGTGCAAATTCCATGACCCATTGGACTTTGTTCCAGGAATACAAAGCTCAATATTAGAAACATTAGAAAATCTATTAACAATGTAGGATATGTAAGGAAATATATTGCATAGTATATTAGGTGTAAAAAGAAAAGTCATATGGTCGTGCTTGATAGATGTTGAAAAGCCATTTGTCAAAATTCAACATCATTTCTGATTTTAAAAAATAATCTCAACAAATGGATACTTCCTTAACAAAATAAAATATATTTCTCTTATCCCCAAATCCAGCATCATGCTTAATGGGATATATTAGAAGCACTCCCAATAAGGCCGGAAAGAGACAAAGATGTTCACTATTACCATTAATATTTAACATTGTGTTAGATGTACAAGCCAAAACAATTAGCAGAGACAAATGATTTTAGAGATAGAAAATTTGGAAACTATCAGTATTTGCAGATGATGTCATGTTATCCTATAAACACCAAAGAGAATAAAGTGAAAACCTATGAAAACAGTAAAAGGATCTGTTTAGGTAATGAAATTTAAAAACACAAAGACGCTCTCTGCGTACTGATACAGCAAGATCAACAAGATATATGGTTAAGTAAAAAGAGCAAGGTGCAAAATAGGGGTATGATAACTAATATGATTAGGAAGATAAGATTATATATTTATGTTTGCTTGTGTATGTATAAGAAACTAACCGCGGTGATCATCTAGGTGGAGGTGGGTGGCAGGGTGGGAAGTTCCTAAGGGCCATGACGGTGAGAGACAAACTATTCTCTTTATATTTTTGTACCATGTGGTATATTACCTAAAAATTTAAAACACTTGGAGAAAATTTTCTTAAGATTCTCAAAGACACTTGAGCATGACAGTTATTAAGCTATTGCCTCTCAGCTCCAACAAGGCCCTTGTGATGGTGGGGTTGGAATTCTAGAAATCACATTTCTTCTTTGGTGACTGACTGCAGGCAAGGCATGAAAGGGGAGCTGCAAGGCTGGAGGAAGACACTTGTTATTTCTTGCCTGCTTCTGTTGAGCTTCCTGTTGACTTCCTGGTTTTACTTCCTGTTCCTATGAGCTGCATTCCAGCCATACATTATTCTGGCAGGGGTGGTTCCTGCCATAGCTAGTTAGTTAACCCAGTATGTAGTTTTTTCTGTTGTGCCTTTCCCTAAGAAACATCTGCACTTGGCTTTTGCTGGAGATCTCAGAAGTCTGCATCCAGCCACACAAGTCCCCTCTTCCGAATTGTTAACGTTTTAGTAATTCCAATCTCTTCCCTTGGCTCCAGCCCTAGAGGTCATAGCTGCTTATTAAATTTGCTATCTGTGTGACACTTTAGTGTTCTCTTTCCTTTCTTCAATTCCCAGTTAGCAATTCTTTATATTAAATAATCTGTTAAAATAACTTGTGTTTATTCTGTTCCTCACTCAAACCTGACCAGTATAGCAAGCAAATCTTTCTTTTTATTTTTTAAGCACATACTATTATGAATTTGATTAGGTATTCATGGGAAAGGATCTTCTATAGGCTGATAGAACTTTTAAAAATCATAGCAGAACAGGGGCGCCTGGGTGGCGCAGTCGGTTAAGCGTCCGACTTCAGCCAGGTCACGATCTCGCGGTCCGGGAGTTCGAGCCCCGCGTCGGGCTCTGGGCTGATGGCTCAGAGCCTGGAGCCTGTTTCCGATTCTGTGTCTCCCTCTCTCTCTGCCCCTCCCCCGTTCATGCTCTGTCTCTCTCTGTCCCAAAAATAAATAAACGTTGAAAAAAAAAAAATCATAGCAGAACAATTCAGGTACTGGGGAGAATTCATTTACATAAGGAACGAAATTTGTTTCTTTTTGGAGTACCTTGATAAATTATATACTGGACCAAACTTCATCATATTAATGTTGCAATGTTAGCTACTGTGAAAGAAAATACATTGAAGACCCAGAGTCTGCCCTTCAGTAGCTTCCTTTATATGGTATAAATCCTCAGGAAGAAACCCCACCTAACCAACCTGTATAATGCTGATTTCACTTGTTTTATTACCTGAAGACATTTTGGCGAGGCAGTGCATTTTCAGTAGTTATGCAAAGCTGACATTAATATTTGGTTCATTTGCAAAGAAAAATTTATTCACTCATGACTGAGGTTCACAAAACCATAACACTTTATTATTATTTATTTTTATAAGTACAACACATGAAAAATTATTGCTACTTATTATGTAATACTGGTATTATGTAAATAATAAAATTAAAGCAAAAAAAAAAGCCTTAACTGCTAGTCATACACTTGGTAAATGCACTATGACAGTTGAAGCATTAAGAATGTGTTTCTCGAAAGTGCGTGTTCTGCAAAGTTATCTGTACCCTGCCTATTAACTTAGAACTGTCACAATTTTTCAGATTCATTGTGTGCATTCAGAGCCCCCTCTGGAGTCTATTCAAAGCCTGAGCCATGATACTTTGGTCATGAAACATGTAGGTTCACAGACTTAATTTGGCCTTGGAAGACATTCCCCTTTAAAACACCATGTTTGTGGTACAAAACAAGATGATCTTCGCGAAAAGACGGCAGGGGCGGGGAAGGGAGGTAAAGAAAAGAAAGATGTTCATGGAGCCCCAGCCTCAGCAGTGATGGATTATGTATCACGTTTTAAACAAGCAAACAGGAAAAGGTGGGGGCGGGGGGAGACTCAATTATGGTAGGGTAGGAGATGAACTAGTCCCTTTTTATTATTTTCTAAAGAAGCATCAGCAAGTTATATTCACTGACGATAACGAGCCATCCCTCTATCACCAACTCATTAAACCAACTCTGAATTCATTCATTAACAAAGTTACACCAGCTGGCATCAATTTAAGACCTAGAGACTAGCCTTTTTATAGCAGATGTCATTATTGAATTACATTTCCCACTATATTCTTTCAACTATTAAAAACTGCTATGCTAGCCACAGAATATTTCATGTCTATTCTATAAAAATATATTTTTACTAAAGTTTTACAAAGAAACAAAAAAGGCTGAACTATATTTTTACAGTTTGGTTTGAGTTTGAGTTTATAGGTATTGTATATATGGAGATTATATATTTATATACAAGGAGGATGAACAGAAAAAAATATATGTGAAGTACAGCATAAACAGAGATGTTCTAATGCTATCTCTACAGTTCAGAATATTGGACATGAAGTAGCTACCAATTCTGATCTTACATCAGGATCATCTGGAAAGCTTTTTAAAAATGACAGATTCCCAGGCCTTTATTCCAGGCATAATAAAATAGAATTTCCTTGAAATGTGGGCTAGCCTGGTATCAGTCCCTGGAACTGCATTTGGGGGCCATTATTATAATGGGATGAAAAGCTTACAATCTGCTGTGGAACCCTATCCAGTCACCTCCTTGCACTGTGACGCTGGCAGCTCACCGTACCTCTTTATAAATCTGTTTTTCAATAGCATCTACTGCAGATGGTTAGAAAAATTAATGAATGGTAAATACACGTGCCTGTTAAATATCACAAAATTTAGATAATCCACTAAAATAAAAACCTGTTAAAATCTGGGATTTAATATGACTCAGTAGGAAAAAACCCACTCGTGAATAGCCACTTAGATTAAAAGTCAGGATATAAGGTTACGTTGAGCAAATTTGTGTCCTGAAAAGGTTTTCAAGAGACAGAAATAAAAGCCTTTTTCCAATAAGGAGAAAACAAAATAGCACTGGTTTTGCTACAGTTCAAGCCCTCTTCACCTAAAATCACAAAGGAACTGTACACCTAATCCCCATCGATATAACAGAAGGGAAGCTCTCTGTATAATATTTCAGGGCCTTAGGCTTCAACTCAGAGTCCCTAATGATTCTAATGAACATCAACTTCTTACCAGGGCTTTTGGTAAAAACCTTAAATCCTATTTGGAGGAAAATGGGGGCAGAAGGAGGAAAGTCAAACTCACATCATTGATTTTGGTGGTTTCCCAGTGTCTCTTTAAAGCCCTTAATATGATAATAACCCTCAAATTCTTCCCAAGATCTCAATATCCCAACACTTACTATTACCGTCTCTCCTCCATCCAGATCTCCTTTTGTGAAAAGATCTCAAAAGATCTCAGTCAAACAATATGAGGTTAATTTCTGATGGTTCCCAATTCCTTAAATTGATCAACTATAAGTTTGCAATGAAAGTAAATCTGCTCAGTATTAAAAGGTATTTGAACTACTGAAAATCCATTCTAATAGAAGTTCCTTCCCCCCACCAAAATTATCACTCTGTCAATTTCTTTACTCTCATTCACAGATCACGGCATTAAAAAAAACCACCGGCAGCCATTAAGCAGATTCCCCCAAACAATGGCAAAACCTATAAAAACAAATAACAACAACAAAAAACTATTGCTGAGTGTCTGTAAGAAAATATTTTCTCTCTAGTCGTGACAGTTGGGTTTTTCTGCCCCATTATCTTTCCAGGTTACATAATGCTTAAATTCTGCTCCTCCGTGGCATGACGATGTACATATAATGCAAATATCCTTGCTCGAATTACAATGGCAATTTATCAATTTATGTGCAGCAAATCAACCCATTTGCTTTCTAGTGTGGAGCAGTAAAAGCTTATCTCATGCAGACTCACGGATCGTTCAAAGCAATCTAATTGAATTTCAGGGCCAAGAGCATTGCACAACACGTGATGTGTCTCCAGTGGAACACAGTGCCAGACACTGCAGGCGTTACATAAGCCCATGCTGTCGTTGGCAGAGGACGCCTTCTTAGCCGCCTCGGTGGCTTGGCAGTTTGTGTCTCCTCCAATCATGCCCTGCAGTTTTAATCTGCACAGAGTGTTCACATGGACAGTCACATGTTTTGAGACTTTCATAGCAGCAAATAAAACAGGGACCATTTCCCTACTGGTAGAAACAGTTCATTAGAACCAGTCATTCAGCACACAAGATTTACCAGGATAAAAGACACATAGAACGCTGCAGCTTCTAAGCAAGCCAGAGAGAAAGCACATATCAAATATTCTACTGTACTTTCCAAACAACCATGTGGGGAATAATAAGAAATACGTATAAGGGTTTCTGTCTCCCTGCTAATATTTGGTCTTCGACCCTGGTTCCTAACAAGAAGCCCCTAAAACTCTTGTAATTTCCTGAATGATAGGAGCATCTAACACAGAGCTCCTAAATCCCTTGCAATTTCCTGAGTGACAGAAGCATCTTTCATTCTAATGAGGCGACTCTTGGTGGGCTGCTGGATGAGGGTTGGTCACCATAGAGACTAACTCATGATCAGAAGTTTGGAACTCTCAGCCCCCATGCCCCATTCTCCGGAGAGGGGAGAGGGACCGGAAATGGACTTAACAATTGATGGTGCCTACATGATGAAGCTTCCATAAAAATCCCCGAAGTATGCGTCAGAAAGCTTCCAGGCTGGTGAACATGTGGCGGTACTGGGAGGGTGGTGTGTCCAGAGAGGGCATGGAAGCACCACTCCCCTTCCCATCCACCTCACCCGATGTGGCCCTTTCATCTGGCTACTCCTGAGTTGTATCTTTTCACAATACACTTGTAATTTAGTAAGTGAACTGTTTTTCCTGAGTTCTGTGAGCCACAATGGCAAATTATCAGACCTGAGGAGAGGGTCCTTGAACCTCAGTTTCGTAGCTGGTTGTTCAAAAGCACAGGTGATGACCTAGACTGATGATTGGCATCTGAAAGAGGGGAGCAGCCTTGTGGGTCCGAGCCTTTAGCCTGTGTGGTTTGACACTCCACATAGTGCAGAACCGAGTTACACTGAAAGACACCTAGCTTGTGGTGGAGAATTAGTCGATGGGGAAGAAACTCACACATTTGGTGGCCAGAAATAAAGTGTGAAGGTAAAGGAAAACAGTATGCCTTTCCTAGACACTAAGGATATACGTTATCTCTGCTATTTCAAATGAATTTTCAAATGGGGAAGGCAGGCGAATAACATTTTTAGCACACTACATAGAGTATGACCAATTGTCTCACATGAGTCGTCTATTCCTTAAACATGAGCCACGGGGGTTCTTAGGCTTGTATTCTCATCATTTTATATCCAGGGATCAATTAGAACATGCATTTTTAAAGATCAAGTAATATTAATATGCATTTTAAAATAGTAAGTAATTTTCAAGTAATGCTATTAGATTTATAAATAATAGAGCTATTTTTTCATACTTTTATTTAAATTCCAGTTAGTTAACATAAAGTGTAATATTAGTTTCAGGTGTAGAATTTACTGATTCATCACTTACAGACAACACCCGGTGCTCATCACAAGTGCCCTCCTTAATCCCCATCACACATTTAACCCATCCCTCTGTCCACATCCCCTCCAGTAACCCTCAGTTTCTTCTCTGTCGTTAAGAGTCTGTTTCCTGGTTTCCCCCTCTTCCTTTTCCTCCACTACGCTCATCTGTTTCGTATCTTAAATTCCACATATGAGTGAAATCATGGTATTTGTCTTTCTCTAACTCTTATTTCCCTTAGCATTAATACTCTCTAGCTCCATCCATGTCATTACAAATGGCAAGATTTCATTCTTTTTAATGGCTGAGTAATACTCCATTGTATAAATAAGTAAGTAAATAAATAAATAAATAAATATTGAGCTATTATATACACCTAGACATTTAACCTTTGCCTTCTTTCCATTTTATTACTAACCTGTGCCCTAATATAAAACAAATCTCTAAAACTAAGAATAAAATGTACTAAGAAAATAAATTCCTAGCCATGTTTTAATTTTTTAAGCATATCTGTGTGTAAGATCCTGAACCCAGGCACAGAGTAATATCTGCATTTTTTTTTTATGAATGAGATAAGTTTAATCTATGCCCGGGCCAATAGAACTTCTATGCCAGTTCTAATAGAACTTTCTGTGATGGTAGAATAAAATGAATATATTTTGAATTGAATATATTCAATAAAAATGAAAACAAAGTATAGAAACCATACTTTTTCTGGTTCTAGGATGTGTCTATAGCTCTACCAATATTTAAACATTATACAAATAAATAATGTAACATTACGGTAGCTAAAATTAAGCAGGCTATCAATTGTATAAAAGTATCACCCTGCATAAAATGTGACTGTTATTTTAAGTAGCTAGATTAAGAAAAAAAGTTGATTTCCTGTGACCTGAATAAATAGTTACGACTGTGGAGAACTCAAAATATGTGGGATACAATAAAACATTATTTTATATAATTTAAAGCTGTGGACTTGAGAAATTCTAAGACTGGGAAAAAGCGTTTGTGAGATGGTGACACCTACTGACGCCTTGTAATATTGCAGCCCAGCTTTACAGGCTTTGTCCACCAATCTCCTCAGAGACAGGAAAAGGAAATTTCAAAAGATTTCAAGGCAAAACGCCAGTATCTCTAGGGTGAAAAGAGTGCAAACATGGAAGGCAAGGAATGGCAAAGAAGAGATACTTCTATGTTTGTGCCAATTTTTCTATTCATAAAGCTCCCCAAAGCCCAGGTCCTCATTCCCTTCACTGCATAAGTTCCTTTGAGTAGTTTTTAGTTTGGGATCCATGTCCGACATAAAAAGTCCATCCTTTTAAATGAATGGCCTTAGAAATACATCTCCTAAGCTCTCAGCTGGACCGCAACAATCCTCTCCGACCTGACCTCTCAGCTCACAGCATTTCTCACCAATGGTACCTGCAGGATTAACTCTAAAGAGTCACTCCCTGATTAAAACTCTTTCTCAGTGGCCTCAAGTTGACTGAAAGGTAAATTCTACTCCCACAGCTTTGATGTTAAGACCTTCTACAAGTTAGTTTTACTTTCCAAATTTATATCTTAGCATTAACAAAATAAAACTCTGCACCACATAAACAGGATTACTCTCAAACAGCGCTACGGACGATTTGTTCACAAACCACAGCCTGAATTATTTTGCATTTATTCTCTTGTCTTCTATACTATGCCCTAGTCCTAATGTTCTCTGGTATCTTCTCTCTACAACCTGAACTCACCCTATCGGACCTGCTGCTTAATATGGTTCTTCTGCTATTAATCTCTTGTTTCCTTCTTTGAACACAATTCACACTCACCATTGACACTCTCACTTTCAGCCATTCTAGCCCAGCCCCAGGCCCCAACCTCCAACCCCAGCCACCACTGCTAATCCCTGCTAGGCTTCCCCGGCCCCAAAGCAGGAGGACCCCACTGCTACTGCTAAGATGCTACACACTGTCTCCAGCTCTTTGCTTGCACTCACCCAGCCTGGTGTGGCCTTTCTTTCTCCTCTGCTTACGCAGGCTGCCTTCTTTATTCATTTTACAAACAACTACTGAGTAATCTAAGACTGTGATAATGCACAGCAGATTCAGTAATAAATACAAAGACAAGGTTCTTACCCTCCTGGAGTTGCAGACCTCCTGAGGAAAACAAACAATAAACAAGTAAACAAGAACAAAAAATGAAACCAGATTCTAAAATGTGCTGTGAAAAATAATGAACAGGATGTTGTAATAAAGAACAAATGGAAAAAAGTTCTGTTAGATAGAGTTGTCAAGAAAGGCATTTGAGCTGAGCATGTGATACTTGAGCTGATATCTGAAGGATAAAAGGAGACAGGTGCACAAATAGGCAGAGGAACAGCATTCCAGACAGAAGGAATGGCAAACAAAAAGCCTCTAAATGGAAAGAGATTATCTTGTTTGAGGAACAGAAAGGATACCATTGTGGCTACACTCTAGGAAAATAAGGGAGAGAAGTTAAAAAGATGGCACAAACTAGATCACACAGGGCCTTGTTTATTCTGGCAAGAGATGTGAATTTTGGGGGCGCCTGGGTGGTTCAGTCCATTAAGCATCCAACTTCGGCTCAGGTCATGATCTCACAGTTCACAAGTTTCAGCCCCGCATCGGGCTCTGTGCTGATAGCTCAGAGCCTGGAGCCTGCTTCGGATTCTGTGTCTCCCTCACTCTCTGCCCCTCCCCCGCGCTCGCTCTCTCTCTCTCTCTCTCTCTCTCAAAAACAAACATTAAAAAAAAATTAAAAAAAAAAAAAAGAAATGTGGATTTTCTTTTAAAGAGCAATAGAAAAACATCAAAGGGTTTTAACAGGGGAATGACATAATGTGACTTATGATTTATGACTCTAAGTCTATAGAAGTAATGGGTTGGAGGTTACAAACACTGGAAGCAGGGAGATGAATTAGGAGATCGTGGGATAGCCCACGCAGGAGATGATGATGTCTTCGTTCAGGATAACAGGTTTAGGCCAGGGGACAGCAGGGCAGACAGGCAGCTGGGTGTGTTCGACAAACATTTATAGGCAGAATCATTGGGACTTGCTGATGCATTTGCCATGTGGGGTGGGAGACAAAGAGGAACCAAGAATGACACTTAAGGTTCTGATTGAACAGCTTGGAGGAGGGGGATGGTATTTATTAATCAGAGGAATTCAGGGGGATGTGAGGAGGTCACACAAACAGCTCATCCTTGGGATATTTGAGGACCAGCTAAAATTCTATCCCATCCTGAAATTTCCTAGGACCAAAAAGCCCAAAATGATCAATTTCTAAAAAGGTAACAGTAACACTCATTTCTAGTGTCTCAAGCTTTATGAATAATTCCTAAGAAAGGGCTTATACACATTCCAAATCTGTCAAAAATGTCTTTGGTGCATGACATCACATTCTGCCTCTAACACCTATATAATTCACTTAGCAAATAGCACAGGCCTAACATATTATTTTTTTTTTACACGGACTCACATGGCATGCATTCTATACCGCAGCACAAACATCTGTGGACAGTTAATTGCTGCTTCCTGTTGGCTCAGAACTTGATATTGTATTTGGTATGAAGGAGGCTCTGATAAATGTTTGTTGTTAATGATGAAGAGTATAATGTTTTAACAGTGGCATCCAATTTTGAAAATTCTATTAAACACTGCACCACCAGCCAATATGGTTCTGATATAGTTTAACACTCAGCATTTGGGGAATGGAAAACAAATGCCTTTCAATTCAGGTATACTGGCAAACTTTTGGGAAAATAAATTCCAAATATTCATTTTAAAGAAGTTTTCTTGGGGTGCCTGGGTGGCTCAGTCAGTTACACTTCCGACTTCGGCTCAGGTCATGATCTCACAGCTCATGGGTTTGGGCCCCACATCAGACTCTGTGCTGACAGCTCGGAGCCTGGAGCCTGCTTCAGATTCTGTGTCTCCCTCTCTCTCTGTCCCTCCCCCGCTCACATTCTCAATCTCTCTCTCTCTCTCTCTCTCTCTCTCTCTCTCAAAATAAATAAACACTTAAAAAAAGTTTGAAAAAAACAATTTTTCTTGAGCCAGTCTTTACTGAAACATGTCTTATGCTAGCGGTTCTCAAGCTCACAGAGAAAAGAAACGATTGTCAATAAAACTGACAATTACACATGGCTTAGCAGAAGCACATAGTGAGGTGTGACAAATGACTTGTTATTGATCAAGGTTTCTATGGGGAAAAGCTAAGACCTACTGCTCCTATAGTACAAAGTAAATAATATACATATACAGTGTCTCTCATAAAAATGTGAACTTAGCATGGAGAAAGGCAATGGAACTCTATGTAATGAGAAAAGCTCCTGATAGGGAAAGGTAAATGGAGAAGTTCCTCACCTCATATGTCACAGGGGAAGGACTCCAATTAGTGACATTCTAACCTCTCTCTGCCCACCCACTCAGTCACTCACTCCCCTGAAAAAGGGAAGTACTTTATGTGATTAGTGAGTTGGAAAGAAGGAATGAGGGGATGCTTAGGAACACCTCTCCCAAGTTCTTTTCCGACCACAAGAGCATGTGAATTCTGGACCACTCTCTGCCATAGTCTTAGAGTCTTGTCCCTTTGGGGGAATGTGGGGTTGTTCCTGAGTTGGGGCAAAATACCACCAAAAACATCCACAGATCTAAACTATGTTTTCCAGTTGGACACTGAGGGTATTAATCTACATTCTGACTTTGATCTGAATGGTTCCTGTCTCTCAACTGTTCCAAATCCTGGGAGAGGGACGTGACTCAAAGAGCTTCCCAAAGCCCTAATACTAACAGTAGCTTGAATTAGAGCTATACAGGGTGTTGAACTTTCTTTGGAAGCTACAAAGCTAATCATAGGATCCAACACATTTGCCTGTTCTAGGAACACTGCACATACCGCAGGAAATAGTGTCTATCCTATCATCCTCTTCCAAATTCTTCCTTAGTCACTTATTATAACAATGTCCATCCTTATGAAAGCCCCAAGAAAGAAGCTGTACTGGAATAACATTTCTTCACCAGTCCCTGAAATCCTGCTCAAAATCACTCAACACATTGTAGAAGAGTGAAACTTTTTGTTACATACCTATCTTAAATTCAGGTTCGCCACTCATGAAAGTCGATCTCCCTCCAAACTAAAACTGTATTTTCCCTTTTGATGTTGCTGCCACTTGCATGCTCAAAATACCTTGTAAAGGGGACATGGTGTCTTGGCTAGAATTCATTGCCTTAGCTTTCTGTATTCATTTGAGGAAGCCTGGCAGGAGAAGGAATAATTCTGCACTGAACCAGTTCAGTTCCATAATATACCTATTCACTGTGCTGAGCACCAGGGGCACAAGGTAAGTAAGGCTCTTCCCATGGTCTTCTCCTTCACAATAAATCCACCTCCATTCTTCCAGTTATTTGGTCCACACTCGTTAGAGTCATTTTTGACTCATCTTTCTATTAATACCTCCCTCAAATATTACGTGTCAAAGAGACATTGCCTTAACAGCTCACATGAAACACAAACCCCTATTACTTTTCTCCTTCCCCTGCTTTTGCTCAAAGACAGGCATCAGAGTAACTTAGTATTAAAGAGCAAAGATCCTATGAACCATGCTGCCTGGGTTCTAATCCCAGCTGGGTCACCTGGGCCTGTCTGTGCAACCTGAGGCAAATGACTTAACATCTCTATACTTCAGTTCTGTCGCTTATAAAATGGAGATTGAAATGACATCTATCTGACACAGCTATCATGAGGATTAAATATCTCAATAAATTTTTATTATAATTTTTATTATAATCTTGGGGAGCAGCTTAATAAAATTTTTATTATGATTGGGGGGGGAAGCTTAAGTCTACCCTCTGCTACTTCTGAATAGAATTTTATTTATTGTTTAGTCACACTCAGAATCTAAATCCAGAAAACAGAAGGAAAGTCAGAGAAACATGAGAGAAGGGACCTCAGAAGATATCTGGTTCAGTTTGGGTTTTTCATTTAACTTGATGGGTAAAGCAGGTGAGAGCCAAGGGGCCTAAGATCCCACAGCTAGTAATGATACAGAGAGAGCCCCTATGTCCCAGACCAGTGCTGTTCACATTGTACAAGGTTACCTTAAATGCCATATTTGGTCTGTGTACAGAGTCAGGTTGATTAAGTTAATGTTTAATAGTATTGTATAGTCGAGAATCCATAGATGATACTTTGTTTTCTCATTCATATGGGGTCAGAATACCAGCTAACTCCCCAATCATTTGTTCTGGAATTTGTAGTTCTGAAGTCCTTACAAAAACAAAGACCCAGAGGCCACAGAATACTTGAAATTATTTGGGTCATTCTTTTGTGTTCATGGTTATGTGATGGGAACTTCATTTTTGTGTTGCCAAATGTTAATAATCTTCTGATGATATTATTTGCTGAGGATCATTTTCACCATTAATCCTGGAGACTTTTTTCTTTCTTGATTGTTCAGGAGTAAATGTAGGAGGACTCTTATTCTTTAGCCCGCCTATAGGGGCCAAGAACAACAGGAATCCACACAGCGAGAACCTCCACACACAATGTCTCCTGCCTTCTACTCCCTAAGTCAGGAACTGTACTTGGTGTGGGAATCTCTGGGGTCGATCTCAACCTTAAATACCCCCCTACTAGGTTCTTAAATGGTAAGAATATAGTTCTGGATAGAAAGGCTACAGGTATGTAGCCTTGTCAAACACTGTAGTTTATCTACATGGGACTACAACAATACATTCAGAGAAAAAAAAGAATACGTCGTCTTTCCAGGAATATTTTATTTTCTCATTTTGGGTTCTCCAAATGAATGCCATCCAATTTATAAATATGAAATCGTAAAAATTACATCCAACAAAGAGCTGATGATAGATAAAAGCCAAAAATGAGCCTTTTAAGAGTAAACATTTTATGATTCAATTTAAACCTACTTTTAGTGTTGAACTATCAACATTTTTAGGTTTGGATATAGCCACTGAAATCTTAGTATATTTGGTAAAATAAATCGACTACAACAAATTGTTTTTTTGTTAAATACCCTTAAGAATAAAATGAAAGACAGATGTCTGGGAAGCAAGCAACTTCATTTCTGTGTGTGGCTCCCTTCGATCACCATAAATATTCATTGGGCTTTCCTAATTTTCCTTATTGTATTCTGCTCACTGAAATATCTGAGGCGAATGTGAACTACAAACATGTGTAACACTCCAGAGCATGAAGTGTGCAAGACATTTCAATAAATGCACAGAAAATGCCAACACTGAACTATAAAATCCAACAAATGATTTTCACATTAAATTCTGTAACCTGCTTCTAACCATTTACCACATACTGGTCATGTGTATCAACTTGAAATAAAAACCAAATTTAGAGAAATACTGGTTTTTAAAACTGCTTCTGGATTTTTCCACTCCCCTTGGCTTCGTGATACATCTCTAACAATACTCTGATGATTATTATTCTTATATGGCTTCAACTGACTCTCCACTTCCAGAATAATGAACTTCAGTCTCATTTTTAACAGGTGGTATTTTCTCACTTACACCATTGATTTCCTGCTACCAAGTTCTATGTCTCACATTTACTACATTTACATAAGCATATGTCTGAACGATCCATGAAATTCCCTTTCCTCGAGAAACTAGTGAAGTAACCAATGACTTAAAATCTCATGGGAAAGATGATACCTGCATCAAAACACAAATGATCAATAATCTTAACTTGGCTATGCAAATAGTCACTTGTTGGAGGACGGAAGGAATTAGTCTGGAATGTATCCTGAACTCTCTTTTTCTGACGCTGATTGTCCTAGTTTTGTTGGTATGAGAGAACTAGTTTAAAACATATAAGAAGCAGGAAAATTTTGCACCTAAGAAAATAAAGCAATGGTACCTTAAAATAACAGAAAAATATTCTATAAACCAGGGTATTTACAAAAGTAATTAGCCCTGTAACTTGAGTCATTTTCTTTCTTAAAATAATGAGAACTTATTATTTTGTTATCTCCCACATACAGGTGCAAAGAATAAGGCATTGAGACTAGGCTTAAAGTAGTGTCCCTGTTTGTGCCACGTTTCTTTTAAAATTCACTTTAGCCTTATGTGGGTATTAGAAATAACTTTTTTTAATGTTTATTTATTTATTTTTGAGAGAGAGGGAGGGAGGGAGGGAGGGAGGGAGGGGGAGAGAGAGAGAGAGAGAGAGAGAGCAAGAGCATAAGCAGGGGAAGGGCAGAGAGAGAGGAAGAGACAGAATCCAAAGCAGGCTCCAGGCTCTGAGCTGTCAGCACAAAGCCCAATGCGGGGCTTGAACTCACGAACCAGGAGATTATAACCCAAGCTAAAGTTGGATGTATAACCAACTGAGCCACCCGGGTGTCCCAGAAACAACCATTTTAAAAACTGGTCACTTAGCAAACTAAATAGTAAAATTGTGCATGTATAGTTTACAAATATTTGTAAATAGACGAAGCCCTCCTCCAGAAAATGTACATTTTTTAGTGAACGATTTTAAGTGTATATTTTGCTCTGAGAGAAATACAATGATAAACTGCCAAAACAGTAGCCCAGAATAATTTTTTTAACCCAACTTGTAAAAATACAGAAACTCCGAAGATTGTATCTGAAACTTGCCATTTTTCATGACTGTGCTGACACACTTGTGAAAAGTGCTCAGAAAATAAACTGGACTATGCTATTGAGAGATGGCCCAAAGCTGAAGAATGTCACAAATACTAAAATTAAACTTTTATCAAATGTTCCCATTTTTTGTTTTCAAAACCAGTCAGATCTACATGTTTCAGTTTTATTCTCAAACATCTACCCATGTACTTCTCGGTGTCACTGGAGCTTTTTTTTAAAGTTTTTATTTATTTATTTTGAAAGAGAGAGCCCAAGTGGAGGAGGGGCAGAGAGAAAGGAAGAGAGAGAGAGAGAGAGAGAGAGAGAGAGAGAGAGAATCCCAAGCAGGCTCCAAACTGCCAGTGCAGAGCCTGATGTGGGGCTTAACCCACGAACCATGAGATCATAACCTGAGTCGAAGTTGGATACTCAACCGACTGAGCCACCCAGGCACCTGGGTGCCCCCGGAGTTTTTATGCCAATCAACTGTTTTCTTTTAACATCAGTCTAAGTTATAAATAAGAGAAAAGCAAAATCACTGTTCTATGTTTCTGTGTTGGTTTAGACTGACTTAAATAATAAAGTTTAGAAGTAACTGCCTCAATCTCTGTGGATGCCAGCCATCTGCTCAGGGCATTTAACTGCCCTCAACAAAATGAGCACAGGAGAAGCACACAGAAAACATTTGCACATGTCTTATCTATGAGTAGATGAAAGACTGAAGTGGTATTACGGGCTGAATTGCATCACCCAAAACTTCATGTTGAAGTCCTAAATCCTGTTACCAAAGAACAGAATCGTATTTGGAGACAGACTTTGAAGAGGTAATTAAATTGAAATGAGGTCATTAGGGTGGGTCCTAATCCACTATGACTGGTGTCCTTATAGGAAGACGACATTTGGACACAGAAAAATGTACAGAGGGAAGACCACATGAAGACACAGGGAGAAGACGGCCAACTAGAAACAAGGAGAGAAGCCTGGAACACATTCTTCCCTCATAAGGAGCCAACCCTGCTGGCATCTGGATCTTGGACATCTAGCTTCCAGAGCTCCCAAACAGCTTATTTCTGTTGTTTACCAGTCTGTGGTTCATTGTTATGACAGCCACAGAAAACGAATACAGGCAGTATCATTTCATTCCTTTGTGTCTTACCACAGAGTGCGATTTAACACTCAATAGGTATTGGTCATTGACAGAAACCATGCAAGTGAGGCCAGGCTTCTCTCCAAATAATCCTCTCTCTGGTGCTAATCTCTGACATGGCGGAACAGGGCTCAACACCTCCATCCTCCTTCCTGCATGGAATCACTAGCTGCCCCAGCAGCAGCCTCCCTGGAATGAGCCCTGCATCTACTCCTCAACTTCTGGCCCAATCCCGGAACAGCTCCCAATTTTTGTGAGATTCTCTTTTCTCCCTAAAATAGAGGCACAGCAGAAATATTCAGTATGCTCTTTCCAGAAAGTATCCCTGGCAAGGATTAGCAAGATGGTATGCAAACATGTGAATCTCATTTTATTCTCAGAAAATGGCAGATGTAGGAGAGAGCTGACTCTTGCCAATAGACCTCAGAGGAAACTGTGCTTGATCTCAACTGTGAGATACATTCCCAATCCCTGACAGAGCCTCTAGAGATAGCACAATATGAAAATCTCTTCTACTCTAAATATAATTTTACAGGATTCTAGATGGAGCCGAGGACAAAACAATTTCATCACACATTGATAAGCGACTATAGTTTCCAGTTTATTAACTCTCCTTTGATAATGGAGTACTCTTAATTTAAAACAAAAATGAATAAAAACAACTAAGCCTCTTATGAAAACCTGACCATGAAGCATTCCTCTCAAGATCTTGTAAAGAGACCTTGTAATGTATTTGTAAAGACAAAGATGAATTCAATGTTGAAAAGGTAGTTCACTGAGGACAGAAGATCCAACGGCATCGTTTTCAAATAAGCTTCCCTCTAAACTAAGCACCAGATGTGTTTGCTGTCCATGGCTTCACGCACATGACTATGCTAACAGGCCTTACAATCAAGTATCTATGGGAAAGGATTTTGCTTTTCCAGTTGATTTATTAATTGAGAAATAATTGAAACAATTTAAACTGTGCTGAAGTACTGATTCTTAGAGGTAATAGTAAAATAAATGAGGAAATACCATGCATAATAAAAATGGGCCCCCACAAAGCTGCACATAGCACTTACAGTTCTTTATATGTGCTACTTGGAGCATGGTAGAAAACAATAAAACTTTGTCAACAGTGGAAAGTGTGCTCAGTGGAAAGTGCTCATTGTATCTTCCATCGCAGACTTTTCAGTTATCTCCTCATGCAAACGTATGAGTAGAAATTAACATGCATTGGCTGCCACTAGTAAACATATTTACTAGGCGATTCATAGTCCAGTTCAAAATCCTGACCTAGCTCTAGCGCTCCTAATATCAGACTAAGAAGGAATAGTCAACTACCTTGGGACTAAATCAATCACGTGCTTGGGGAAGTTAAGTTTAAATGTCTTCCTGAGGTACTTCTAAGAGCTGAAGTGAAAGACTACAGCATTAATGCAGAAGCAGTATTCCAACAGCAATAAATCACTTAGTTAAGCAAAGGAAAAGCAAGGAGAATTCAAATGTAAAAAGAGAGAGAGAGAGAGAGGAGAAGAAGAAGAAGAAGAGAGAAAACACAAGTTTTTTAATTAGATATTTTAGCTTCCAGTTTTAAAATAGGCATTTTTCATAAGAAAATCCTTGTTTATTATATTGTGACACAATTATTTAAAGATGGTGCATATAAAGGAGAAAAGAAACCAAAAAGGAACAACTTATATGTCAGTCAAGATTTCAAGGATTAGTATTTATGAAAACAATTGGCAAACAACAGTCCATGATGCAAGAACAAAAAATGTTGTAGCAGATGTCTTGTCAAAAGGCTGCAGACTATGAGAAGTAGCATACTCTCGTCCATATGTTTTCTCAGCCTTGAGAAAAGATATCCTCAGTCATTTCAATTTTGGAGAACACAGAGTGCCTGTGTATATAGTGGAGTAGAGAAGCTTTTTTTGTATGGGAACTTTGAGCCAAGATTTCTGGTTTCATTTGGAAAGAAGTGGCATACATGGTTGACGTGGAACATGAACAGAAAATGAGCCAAATAACTCAAATAATCTAAATAACTCAATCTGTCAGGAAGAAACTGCAGAAGAAATTGGTGGGGTCATTGGGTGTGTCTTGGCCCCCTGGCATCCTTTCTACTATCTTTTGGCAACCACATTCTGATTCTCTTACGAAAAACAATTCCTCCCCTCACCCGTGCTGTTTTGTTGGGACTCTTTGTTACTGCCTGGTCTTAAACAGCTGCTCCAGAGCTGGACTTGTGACTATGAAATCTAGGCTTAATAAGCAGAAGAAGGGAGCAAACTGAGCAACTGGGAACTCAGAGGGGTCAGTGGATCTGACTAGGTAAAAGGATAGTCATAATGGGTGCAAACAAGGACGCTGAACGGGAGAAAGTAAAGGTCAGCCAGTGGGATGCCTGGATTGGCTATGGTGGAAAAGAAGCAGTTCTTGGTGATGAAAACTTCAAGGTGTTACAGAAGATGTGGGTGATGGACATGGAGAAGAGAAGGTCAGAAGCAGCCAGCATGTGGGAAACACAGCCCATGAGAACTAAAGTCCCGTCTGATGATAGCAGGTCTGGAAACCGAAACACAGAATGTGAGCCAGGTTCCAAAGTCCTGGGTGGGGGAGAGGGAATGCCCAGGATGTTGGCAGATGCCGGGGTGATACAGTGAGAGAGGCTTAACCTCAAAGGAGTTTTGGACTTTAAGAGGGCAGAGGAATCAGGCTATGAGGAACAAGGAGAAGCAACAGGGACACCAAGTCTCTTCACATAAGAAAGAAACACTCTTTGACAGAGCTGCTGAGAAGGCAAGGAGGCCTTCATGGAGAGTGAGTCTTCATTTAAAGCAAGAAGGTGGAAGGACCAGTTGAAGAAGTTCAGGACACAGGAGCATTTCCTGAATAGGACAGAGCAGGAGAAGAAGAGTCTGAGAGACTGAGGAGGACAGAAATGGCAGGGTCGGGGTAGTGTCCAGTATCCACTGGGGCCAGGCCTGGAAGGATTTTGTGCTTACCCTTTGTGCACCGATGGGTAAAAGCATGGTAGAATCGATACCAGCCGCTTCTCTCAAGAGAGTGAGCAACCAGTAGCCAGAGGTTGTATCTAACTCTATCAAGGCAATGAGGGACTCAGCCAGTCTGCACACAGTGCAGCCTATTCATTGAACGTATAGATGAATAAATGACTACACACCATGGTGGTAGGTAGTGAGAAGCCTAAAGCAAGCACCCTTCTCAAAGGTGTGCCCAAGTGTGAGATTATTGCTGGTTGCCACTTACCTTTCAGCAAGTACTTCCCTGATCGCTACACTCTGGTATGTTGAGTGCGAAATCAATGCAATACTTGGGGCAGAATTTAACTGAATGTCTCTGATCACTATCTTCACCATTCCGCCATCTATCTGATATTAATTAAAAGTATTTGATCTGATTATAATTGTCCACATGCTCTCATTTGGATTTCGTGCCACCAACTCATTATACCAAGGTGCTATCTTATGTTCATTAACATATCATGTTGGTTTTCCCTATTCCAGAATAGAAGAACTAGTATAGTCTATAATTTGCATTTTATTTAGAAATTCAGCCAACGGTCAGGAACAACTAAGTAAAGAGAAACCCAACAGTTGCGCTGAGCAATCTGCAAGTATTCAAAATGTTGTGTGTTGTTTCATTTTCAAGCACCAGACAGCATGTGCAGAAACCAAGCCTACCCTGAAAAAATCAGTAAACAGTAGATGTTCAAAATCATTACACACAAGAAGAAATATCTTAAGGTTTTGGGTGTTATTTTAAACAGGAAAATCATTTTCCTTTGAAAGCCACGGGTGACGGCCCTACAGCTTTGCAAATTGATACCAGGATAGAATGAAGACAGTCTGACATAGTGATGGTAAACACCAGCCCTGGAGCCAGATGCCCAGTTTTCATCCGTTTTTCTTTTTTTCTGTGTGACTTTGATCAAGATCCTTAACTTTTCTGTGCTACAATTTCCTCAATGTGTTGTTAATGAGAGTTAAATGAAGTAACATTGTAAAGTATTTATGCAAGCAACTGGCTTTTATAACATAGTAAACACCATACAAGGGTTAGCTGTTACTATTACTTAGAGCATGTACCTAAAAGTTGATAAGAATACATTTCCTTTTTTAATATTTTTATTTTAAGATTTCTTGAGCCCTCAGATTCAAACTCCTATAAAAGAAGTAAAAGCCTCAGATAGTGGTTTCAAAAGGTAAAAGCAAATTTAAGTTATAATTGATTTTCCCCAGCATTACTTAATTCTCTGCCATGTGGAGAAGCATCACATGTAGAGTAGACTCAGAAAACCTTGATTCACATCCCTGTTCTGTCAGTTACTAACAGTATGGTTCTTACTAGATCATTGCACCTTCTGGGCCTTAGTCTTCTTATAAAATGGAGATTAAAAATTACTTTCCTATCTCTGAGAGTTACAGTGGGGATCCAAGAGCACACACATTGTTGCTTTGCAAATAGCTTCCCTAGAGATGCACAGTCAGCAAACTTAAGTAACAACAACATCAATAATAATAATGTAGCTTTAGTACCTCACATACAGATTACACACACACACACACACACACACACCCCATCTCTGAGGACCTGTTCAAATAGGAGTCCAGAAATAAACGTACTGATAGAAAAGGTAACATGTATCAGGCCCAATCTGCTCCACAACATTTCTATGTCCCTTTTCTTCCTTACGATGGGAACAACACAGAGCAGCGCCAAATACCAACTTTCCCCGTGGCAGGAGATCCTGATGCTACTCGGGATCACAGCTGGACATTGCAGCTAATTACTCTAGCTAAACTCACTCAATGTCCCGGTTTGGATGACTGGGCCTCAGCCTCTCTCCAGAGCCTCAGTTGCTCCCATATTCCCCTGGTTTTCCAGGGGGCTTTTCCTGCTTCTTCTGCAGCCTGAGTCACTTGCTAGTTCTTTCTGGGTCCCTTTCAGCCCTTCCTGAAAGAGAAGCACAGTGGCTGGAGGCTTCCTTCCATTTGCTTGCCTCCAGATCTGGTCATCCTTCTTTAGCTCCAGCCTCCCTTGGCTGAGCTTCCATCATTACTGTGCAGGGTCTGGGGACCCTGCATCCACTCCTCCTTTTGCTTTCCAAGTCAGACAGCAACAAGGATATCACAGCCACTCCAACATAGTGCTTGCTGCAAGATAATCTCCTCATTGGCCCTCTCTGCCATTGCTCTGTCCACTGCTGGCCCAACTCTGCATGCCAACTATTAAGAAATCTATTTCCTGGGCTACAAAGAGATGTAAAGTGAAACTTGAAGTGATAATTCTAGAAGCTACTCCTTGGATACTACTAGTGAAGATCAATGCATTGTTCTTGCAGTAGTCGATAACATTTATTGCTACCATGTGCAAATAAGTCAGTCCATGAACATTTATTGAGCAACGACTCTGTGCAGAGAACAATGCCAGACAATGGGAATACCCCAGTGAATAAGATCACCAGTCTCTGCCCTCAATAAGTACAACACTTTATGGAGAATGGAGTGGGACTGAAGAGAGATACACAACCATACCCTCAAAGAATCTCAGCACTCAAGGCCTTCTGGACATTTCTTCATCTTATACATCTTATACATAGGCTAGATGAATAAGATAGATATGCCTATCAAGGAGTTTCTAGTTTATTTAAAATAACAACATAAAGAAAAAAAACCTTCATAAAGCATGATAATAAAGGTTCTATGCTACTAAGACAGATAGGATTTTATAAGAGCTGAAATGTTCATAAACTAGAATAACATGGAGTTATAAGAAACCAATCATGGAATGCTTCCTGAAAATTTGTTTAACTTAGATTTAGGTGGAAAGAACTAGCATCATAGTTTCATAATATATTAATTTTCATGTGTTTTTCTTTTTGTTCTTCTTTCTTTTCTTTAATCACAATACCATTTTTCATCTACAATCATTAACTACCAAATGTCTTACACTTACTAGAAGCAATGAATGGTTGGCTAAATTTTGAGGACTGATAATGTTTTCATCATGATATTTTAGTCATTGATCCCTACAGAATCACAGCATATCTCAAAAACTACTGAGGCAATGCTGTCAGATTTTAAAACAGAAAAGTAAAGACAAGGTGTAATTAAGAATTTTATAAATTTTTTAGGGGCGCCTGGGTGGCTCAGTCGGTTAAGCATCTGACTTCGGCTCAGGCCATGATCTCATGGTTCGTGGGTTCGAGCTCTGCATCAGGCTCTGTGCTGACAGCTTAGAGCCTGAAGCCTGCTTCAGATTCTGTGTCTCCCTCTCTCTCTGCTCCTCCCCCACTCATGCTCTGTCTCTCAAAAATAAATAAACATTTAAAAATTAAAAAAAAAAGAATTTTATAAATTTTTTGCAATAATGAGGTTATAATGACTATAATTGGGTAAACTTAGCAATTTCATAGCTTAACCAGTCACCAGCCAGCTCAGCAATTGAAAGAAGTAAATTTCTATAAACAATTATTGCTTTTATGTCCATCTTAATGATCATTGCCTAGATGAAAATATAATCAAGATTCCAAAGTGAAAGAGTATATTAATTATGTTCTTAAAAAGATCTCTTATTTTAAGGAGACATCAACATATTTTCATATTTCCAACCATCTAGTTATCTATATTTAAATAATACACACACTCCCAACATACGAATGATTAAGATAGAACAGTATGTGTGCCACATCACTTCTTGTATGTACATAGTTTAAAACAGCATTAGAACACTGCAAAAAAAAGTTGCATTCACCTCTAAAATGTATTTAGTAAGAAAGTCTACAAAACACAGCTGATACTAAAAACTGAAATTTATTTTCCCCTAGCAAAACAGTTATTATCAAATTCTTAAGCTACTGTGCACTCTGTATAGCAATTCTACTTAAATTTGTTTATTTGCCTGCTAGAGAGTAAAATTAGTATGTGCGTAGAAGGTGAATGATTCTGCACAGACTCTTATGATAAGAGTAGCTTGATACAATTTATAAATTTGCAACAATGTGATTACTGCCGAGACTGACAGGTCTGCATATTTGAAGTAGGAGGTAAGCTCCTTGGTATAATTCCTTATTCTTTTTTTGCTGCTCCTCAAAATATGAAATAAAAGATTAGTTACAATGATTTTTTTCCTGCTGAGGGAAAGAATAAATTCTTGTTAACTCAGCTGACAGTAAATTTTAGAGTTAAAAAAAAATGATGGAAGATATCTTAAAAATAATTGAAGGCAACATTTCTTAAAGACCTTTATTCCATATCACTCCAGATACCAACTTTTAAATCAAGAAGCCACTATCTGCCATTATTGTTCAATGTGTAAATACCACCTACCCCACCTGGGCATTGGTAAAGATCACAGCTCTCAATTAGATGCTGTGCTGTTTGTTGAATGCCACATTTCCGCAAGGGGCTGCCTATGATGGTCATCTTATAAAGCACTGTTTAGAACTTTTAAATCTAATATTCAGGGTACTAACAACTCAGACCATGATCACAGGGTGGGATGTGGGGAGCTCTGATACTGATCTGTAGGGCTGTAACAATAAAACCCAAAAAACCCCACAGCTATTGTGTCATAAACTGTTCCCAATCAACTTGGTCTGAAATCTCAAGCCTCTTCCTTAGCAGCTCACTGAATAAAAGGCTTATGCTTTCCAGTATATGTGTATGCAAATTTTATCAAGAATAAAATCAAAGAACTCATTTTATTTAGCTGAATATCTGAGAAAATAAAAGGTTATGATTATAAGTCATATAACCTGTGTGGCTCCAATATGCTGATTAAGAGTGTGAGCTCAGGAGCCAAAATGTCTGGGCTGGTTTACCAGCTCTCTTCCGCCTGTTGGATGTGTGACCTTATCCTCCATACCTGTTTCCTCACTAGTGAAAGGGAGGTAAGAGGACCTCCTATAACATGGGCTTGAAGATGAAAATAAGATAATACATATAAAGGGGCGCCTGGGTGGCGCAGTCGGTTAAGCGTCCGACTTCAGCCAGGTCACGATCTCGCGGTCCGTGAGTTCGAGCCCCGCGTCAGGCTCTGGGCTGATGGCTCAGAGCCTGGAGCCTGTTTCCGAGTCTGTGTCTCCCTTTCTCTCTGCCCCTCCCCCGTTCATGCTCTGTCTCTCTCTGTCCCAAAAATAAATAAACGTTAAAAAAAAAATTTAAAAAAAAAAAAAAAGATAATACATATAAAGGATCAGGAACAGTAAGCTCCTGATAAATGCTGGGCTGCTCCCATTTATAAAAACCAGTGGTTAAAACCACTCCATAGCTATTATAGAGGAAGTTTCTATTAACTCCAAGGATACTGGCATTTTAACCTGAACATTTTAAGAATATTGAATTTGACTAAAATATCTTTGTTGTCCTGTAGATTATATGTATGTCAGTGTAATTTATGAGTAGATAGCAATATATTCTCAGGGGAAATTATGACTGGCATTCCACGTAGGTCAACTTCTCTGACTGCCGCCTAAGTAAAGTAACTTTACCAGTTCCACAGGCTATCAGCAAATACTTTCAGGACTCGTTATCTTTTCCAGTTCTAAACTACAGAAGCTACATGTTATATATTTAGATCAGAGCTTATAGACATCTATATTTATGATTTATATATTTTTTATGAGAGGAATAATTTGTAATGCTCCATAAATCTTTTTTTTTTTTTTTTTTAAATTTTTTTTTTTCAACGTTTATTTATTTTTGGGACAGAGAGAGACAGAGCATGAACGGGGGAGGGGCAGAGAGAGAGGGAGACACAGACTCGGAAACAGGCTCCAGGCTCTGAGCCATCAGCCCAGAGCCCTACGCGGGGCTCGAACTCACGGACCGCGAGATCGTGACCTGGCTGAAGTCGGACGCTTAACCGACTGCGCCACCCAGGCGCCCCAGTAATGCTCCATAAATCTTAATGGACATGTATACTAAAGAGTGTAAGATGAAGAAAAAAAATCTTTAAACTAAACCAATCCTCTGAACAAAGTCCTTCTTGCTTCCTCCTCCCCCTCATCAGCTCACCTCTATCCAACCCACAAAAGTTTGTATCTCCATTACCACCTCAGGTAAATGCTTACTCAGGTAGAGACCCTGAAATGTCTTTAAATACATAAAACAGGGGTGCCTGGCTGGCTCTGTCAGTTGAGCATCCGACTCAATTTTGGCTCAGGTCATGATCTCATGGTTCATGAGATTGAGCCTTGCATCAGTCTCTGTGCTATCACCAGATGGAGGCTGCTTGGGATTCTCTCTTCCTCTCTCTGCCCCTCCCCCCAACATAAATAAATAAACATTTAAAAAATATGCAAAATAATGGTGTGGTGCTATAATTACACTGCTCTGTTCAACAGCACACATATGCTATCAAGTTATGTCTTTTTTTGTGGTAGAGAGGTCATACAGATAAGAGTGGGACAAAATGGCTTAAAGGATAGAGAACATTTGAAATCTCACTGCCCTAAAGCCATTTTAAAACATTCCTTCTCTTGCTTCTCTCCCCAGATTGTCAACATACATTTTTATTTTTTAAATGTTTTATTTATTTATTTTGAGAGAGAGAGAGAGAGAGAGAGAGAGAGAGAATGCCCGTGTGAGTGGGGGAGGGGCAGAGAAAGAATCCCAAGTAGGCTCCACACTGTCAGCACTGAGCCTGATGCAGGGCTTGAAGCCACAAACTGTGAGATCATGACCTGAGAAAAAAACAAGTTGGATGTTGAGCCAACTGAGCCACTCACGCACCCCTACATATTTTTTAATGCAAATAAATATACCAGCTGTTGTTACCTGTAAAATGCTTCCAAACATGACCAATCCCAAAGGGATTTCAAGGTTGTTAGAATTATATCCTTTGTAATTTGTTTTTTGCTTTCCTACCAGAATCACCTAAACAAACAATACTTACATGGAATTTTTATAAAACTCTAGTAATTTTTCCCTTTAAGGACTTTTTATATATAATTTTCATGTTTTATCCTTCAATAAAAATAAGTACTATAATTTATACCATAACATATGGTACATGTATGATCACTAGATGATTCACACAGAGACACACATAACAGAAAATTAAATTTTCCTCTACTTATAATAGTCTATTGGAAATCTTCAAGCTATTGCCCATCTTATTTCTCAAATTTTTGGCACAAACTAAGAAACATGAAACAAGGAAGAATACTAAGTAAAATTCATCTAGGAATTGCAATCATAGTATTATAAATTATAAATGTTTTTAAATAATTGACTAAATACCACATAAAATGTAATTACATGATGATTCTACTTAATATATCATACAGAGAATTGGGGCGCCTAGGTGGCTCAGTCGGTTAAGCATTCACTTTTGGTTCGGGTATGATCTCATAGTTCATGAGTTCAAGCCCCACATCAGGCTCTCTGCTGTCAGCGCAAAGCCTGGAGCCTGCTTCGGATTCTGTGTCCACTCTCTCTCTGCCCCTTCCCCACTCGTGCTTTGTCTCTCTTCCTCTCTCAAAAGTAAATAAACATTTAAAAAAAAATTTTTTAATATATCATACAGAGAAGGCAAATAAAATCAGAAAACTGAGATCTTAAAGTTGGAAATTGCTTCAAAGGGCATCAAACTCAACCATGAAGTAAATTTGTGCTTCATTGTTCTATTTTATTTTCATTTTATCAGCTACACAAACAGACACAACTTCGGATATCAGAGACCAAAGAAACATAAATGTAAATGGTGATTTTTTTTAAGGTTTTAAATTTAAACAGGTGGAGTCTCAAATGTATCCCTGCACTTTTTGCAAGTTCATGGCACATCACTTCGCATTTATAAAAGACCTATATTAGTACCTGTTTTTGCTAACTGAAAGAACTCTGAAGATTTTCACTTCTACAATAAAAGGCAAAAGCAAAAAAGGCATTCAACATTTGCTTTGCCGGAGAGCTGGACAGCTCTTATAGAGGCAGCAGGGACCTCAAGCAGTGGGAATGGCCCCACCAAGCTCCTTCCCTGGGAACCACACTCAGCATCGCAACATGAAGTCACCAGAATTTTGAGTTGTGTCTGTGAGCACCTGTGCTTTGTTTTTATTTATTCTGTGCATTCATTAGCAAGGTGTGCCCTGAGGTATTAGAAAAGCCTTAGAGAGACTATATTTTAGGCCTAGGAATGCATAAAAAATTTCCATATAAATTAATGGTGCAGTGGTGCCTGGGTGGCTCAGTCAGTTCAGCATCTGACTCTTGATTTCGGCTCAGGTCATGATCTCAAGATTGTGAGACTGAGCCCCGCGTTGGGCTCTATACTGAGTGTCGAGCCTGTGGGGGAATCTCTCTCTCCCTTTTTTTTCCTGCCCCTCTTCTGCTCTCTCTCTCTCTCTCTCTCTCTCTGTCTCAAAATAAATAAACATTTAAAATCGATTAATTAATTAACTGTAATCGCTTATTTGTTTTACACCATTTTGGCCTATGAAAGGTTTTAGAGAACATTCCACTTTGGGATAGCAGAGGAAACCTGTATTAGGATAGCTAGTGTGAAAAACCCTGGTATGAATTTGCTGTTTTGACTTCTGAGAGATCTTTTGGAAATGCTTTGATACACAGATAGTAGAAAAACAGTTGATGGTAGAAATCCAGATATTAGACAAGATATTAGGTACCTTCTGTGACTTCACACCATTCCGAGTGTCTCCACATTACAAATGTGGAGATAACACCACCAGCCCCACATATTTCCTAGAGCTGTCCAAAGGTAGCAAAGTATTTTAAAATACTTTGAAAACAGCAAAGCGCTATAAATTCAAAGCATTTTTTGTTACATTCATTTACATTTATACTGTCCTACCCAGAAATTTTAATCAGCCACAAGTAAACATTCCATCTACGTACTACATGTCATTTCTCACTGTCAGTAAAAGAATCATTGTGATATAGTGAATGGTGGCCCTCCACAAATGTGTCTATGTCCTAACCTCCAGAACCAGTGAATATGCTACATGGCAAGAGGATTTTGCAGATGTGATTAAGAATCTTAAGATAGGAGGAGTATACTGGATTATCTAGGTGGGTCCAATATAAGCCTAAGTATAAGAGGGAGGCAGAAGGGTCAGAGTAAGAGAAGGAGATATGACAATGGAGTGAGTGTGTCTGAGAGAGAGCACGTGGTGGTGGTTGGGGGCCGGGGAGGTTGGAAGATGCAACGTTGCCGGCTTTGAAGATGGAGGACTGAGTCACAAGCCAAGGAATGCAGGAGGCTCTAGAAACTAGAAAAGGCAAAGAAAGAAATTCTCCCTTACAGTCTCCAGATAGAATGTATCCCTGCCAATACCTTGATTTCAGGCTTTTGACCTCCCAAACTATAAGGTAATAAACTTGTGTGATTTTAAACCACTAAATTTTTGGTAAATGGAAAACTAATACAATCATGAAAACAGCCTATGATCCTGCTACCGATAACCAGGCTTCTTTTTTTTCTGAGAGCACACAATGAGTGTAAAATAATAGTTTTGATTATTTTCTGAATCTATCGCGAGAGTCATTTCACCCAGAGTGGTGAATCATTTAACTCCCCTCCAATGAGACGAATAATTGAGCTAATTTAAGTCCTGGTCTGGAATTTGCTGTATGACTTCAGGCAAATCACATAACCTCTCTGGGTCTCAATGACATTATTTATAAATACTTGGGCTACATACTCAGAAATAGCCTGAAGTGTCATAAAAGAGAGGCACAATGTATTTTGGTAATTCTATTGAGAAAGTCATCGTCGCTGACTGGAACAACTGATAAGTACCACCCATCAGAGCTCCTCCACAAAAATATCACTAGGAGTTATTGAGGTTTGTCTGGATTTTAGCAATACATGATTCCAAATGTTCAGTGCAGGGTAAGCCTGAGGGACATGTCAGGCACACATTAACACAGATTTCTGGAGGTAAATGGATGAGGAAGGGTGGGGGGAGAAAGCACTAGGGACATAAGAGAGAGTCTGGAATATGAAAGCAGTGCGGAGCCCCTGAAAGTTTCTGAAAGGCTTTTATGATCTCTGCAGACTATTCCAGGAGTCGTCTAGCATGTGAGCTGTGGCATGTGCAGTGGCTCTTGGCAAGCTGTGTCACTTATCCCCAGTGACCAGGCACAATAACCAGTATTTAATATGGCTCACAGTATATGTGTTAAATGACTGAGTGAATAAGCCCAACTAGCCTTTCTCATCTTAACTCTTCCCTAAAGGCTATGTCCTGGTGGTGCCATTCACATAATATGTCAATGGTGCCTCTTGGACTTTTGAAAACAGCATCTCTGCCTCCCTTCCAGCTCTGTCTCAGAGAGGCAGACTACTGGAGTCTTGTAGGCAAGGGATAGTGAAAGCCTGAACCAGTGAGAGCAGTGGGAATGGAAAGGAGGAACAGGCGCCAGCATGATTTATTCTAGGGTGGTTTGGGAGATACACTCAAATACTCTTGACTAGTCAAAGTAAAATCTTCTTTGATTTCTTTCTTATTTTCCTTGAGAATAGTTCAATAATAATCTGTTACATAAAAGTGCAACTCTTATCATGTGTCTCCTGTTAACCACAAGTTACTATTACCGTAAACCTCACTCCTCTGTCAAAAATTTATATTGACCCCATTTTTCTATTTAGGATCTAGTACTTCAGTCAAAATCAAACCATCTAGAGCAATATTTTAAGAAACTGGAAAAGGATAACAAGGAAGTCTGAAATTTACCATTTTTTACAACTATGCCAAAAACTCAGACCTATGAGCATTTTTCTTGAGTCCTAGGTCATAGAAGCATTTGCCAAAATAGCACTAACAACCTTTATTTCCATAATTTGCTTCCCAAAGATAGATGAAATGATGAAGAGAATTAATGCAAAGCAAGAATCATTTTGGGTATAAAGCAAGCCTCTGATTCAAATGGAGTATTTTGAAGTTATACCCCTTCAATGAATACCCAAGATGCCATTACATTTATTTTCTATGGATTAAGTTAAAAACGACAACAACAACAACAAAAAACTACCATATGATCTTTTTGGAATTAGATAGCATATACATAAATTAATAAATAAATTCTTCCAATTTTAAATATATCAGATGATGAGTATTTATGGAATCATACCAAAAGTTATTAAGGAACATGTACACATTTTGTTTGATACCTAAGAGTTTATAGGTATAGGTAGCTAGCTTAAAAAAAAAAAACCTCCCCTGGATTTATATTTTATACTTAAGTGTATCACCTTGGGTATTAAACATGCTGCTAGCTATCTCCTAATGAGCACCTGAGCTGTCATTTTTAATAACAAATGACAATTATTATCTCTAAGTTCTCCCTGAGAATCATTTGTGCAATACTTAATACAGGTAAGAATAGAAACATACTATTTTGCTTATAAAAAATAGTATTATTTTATAATACCTGGCATAACATTATAGAAAATGGACCAGACAATTATTTACAATAAAAGATCAACATGTGCCCAAGTGCATGGGCCATTTCAATACTCAGCAGAACTTTATATGAAATTTTAATCATGAATCTCAGTTGTTCATTGTAAAAAAGGTCATTTGTCTACATGAGAAAAATACACATATTCAAGATAAAATATAATAAAACAAATAACCCAAATACTTAGCCATTCTAATCTTAGTTGTTTTTTTTCTCAATTGAAAGCAGACACGAAAGACGAATGCCATAAAAACTGAGATTATCTAATTCATCTAAGTACACATGCCATCGGTACGTAATACAAGCAATCGTATCATAGCCTGTGTAATTCATTGGTTACAGTATTCTAGAAATTTTACTTGATTTTCAAATACTAAACATTAAAACCATATTACCTCTTCCACAAAGCTGTCTTTCTTCTCTAGCATTTCTCGTAAAGTCTGGAGAATTTTAATGCACAACTTTTCTTCCTTCTCCATCAGTTTCTTTGTATGATTAATCAACCTGAAAGCAAAACATGAAACCTTAAATACAACAGTGATTTCTCTTTGAGCTATATACTAACATATACTAGAGGGAAAAAAACATCACACTATTATTTGAAAATATGAAGTAAACAAGATACCTATTTTAAAAACTTTTTAAAATTACACTTAAGCTCATAAACTTTGTATTACAAACCATCCTTTGTTTTATAGGTGGTATATCTCAGTGCTTTTAAATTTATTCAAGTAGCGTACTTTTAGTGGGACACAATACTCTAAAAGACAATGAGACACTGATGATGTTTAATCCCATTGTATGAACTAAAGCAATTTGAGTAGTAGAGAAATATGAATATTTGTAGCATATTACATTTCATTATGTTGTACTATATTATTTTCTCTGTACTGTGTACCTTAATGATACAGGTGCTGTAGCAGTATACAACACTGCAACCTTAGCATAATGGGCTGCTTTCCAGTTTGCATTAATAATAATAATGTGCTATTTTTCACTGCTAGGACTTGGTAGAAATCGGCGGTTTTGTAATTAGAAGCAGAAAACAACAACAAAGTAACATCAAGACAGTCTATCCATTTATTTATTTTTTATTTTTTTATTTTAGAGAGGGACGGGAGAGGGGCAGAGGGAGAGAGAGAGAGAGACAGACAGAGAGAGAGAGAGAGAGAAAGAGAGAGAGATAACCTTAAGGAGGCTCCATGTTTAACATGGATCCTGATGCAGGGCTCAATCCCATGACCCTGGGATCATGACCTGAGCTGAAATCAAGAGTCAGATGCTCAACTGATTGAGCCACCCAGGTGCCCCTCCATTGACTATTTTACTATAATTTGGGCAAAAACTCTAATTTTGTAGTGGTAACCTTTGCACTGGTGTCCTCTCAGGAGAAGAGTTTGAGGATCACAGCTATATACCATCCTCAAGAACTCAAAACCAAGCAAAATGTTTATAATCACTATTTATAGTTTAACATATATAACTCTTAAAAACCTGGTTCCTACAATGACCCTGTGAGATATGTCTTCCTAGAAAAACAAAATGATGTCAAACATAATGTAATGGTCCCATTTCAGTGGCATAACAGGAGTACCATGGGGAAACCCTGAGGAAAAGTGAGCTTTCACTAGATAATACCTAGTAAGTGGTTATCAGGCGTCAAGGTGAAGTACGAGGACTTCCCATGGATTCTCTCAGTTCACCCTCACAATGCTACACGTTCTACTATCGGGCTCAAGAGAAAACAGAGGCCCAGAGAGATAAAGCAACTTGCCTGCAGTTACACAATCATTAAGTGGTGGGATCTGGAAATAGACCCAAGTCCATCTGACTACAGAGTCAAGATTCTGAAGCACCATTCTGTGGTGACACCATGCATTTACTAATCTCTTGAGTCTCAGAGTTACTGTGAAGAGAGTCCCCACACAGCCACCTCTATATAATATGATAAGTGTTACAACACAGGTAATGACACATACCATAAACTAGACAAAGAAATGATTACGTTCTGTTGGGGGAGTTTCCTAGGGCTGATCAGAGGTTTCAGTGAAGAGTAACTTCTAACAATGAAGATTTCACCTAGCAGAGAAAGGTGGGGAGGGAAGACATCCTTCCAAAGGGCACAATATGAACAAAGGGCAGAGGCAGAAAGCTGACCATCATATACAGGAAATGATAAGTACTCCAACTGCCAGCTGACACATGAAGACATGAAAGAAGACAGGGTAAGACATGCAATCTGAAAAGAAGGAACTGGGAATATTATGCTAAACAGTGGACTTTATAGAAAATAGGGAACCACCATTATCAAGGACCTGAATGGCCCTGCCCACATGTGAAAGACAACATGGAAGAGTGAGAACAAGGCCAGGGGTGAACAGGGCATGTGATGGGGTTATGATGCAAGAAGTAATAGAGAAATAAAATAGCCAGGACTTGGTAAGTAATGACAAATGGGAAATAGAAGAAGAGGAGGAAGGGCAGATCATAGACACCTGAAATTTATGGACTGGGTGAACAGATGGACAGCAATACTTTTCAATGATACCTAGGTCATGCTGAAGGAATAGCATGCAGGAAAGGAAAAGTGATTTCCTCTTAGACACGTGAACTCAGACAAGGTGTTCTAGATCCACGTGGTCAGGCTCAGCAGGCAGAATAATTCTTCTAGAGTTCTCTTGCAAGGAAAATATCTGCCTTCCTGAAACTTCTGTTATTTGGTCTTTTCTTTCACGTAGTAGTCTTTGATCCATTAAAATAGTTTTGGTGGGCATTGTCAATTTCTTTTTATTTTTTTCTCTCAGACTATTTTAATTTTCTTTAACTCCTCTTAGATAAATACTTAATTTACTAATGATTTGCAAATAGCAAGCATAAGGGTGAATACCATCTTCTAGGGGTTTATACAAGGTATTTGCCCATTACATAATGTTTGGTTGAGTAAAATCCATGGCCTTCTAATATTTTTTTCTATGATCTATGCAAAAATAAATTTCATGAAACAACTCACCATATAAATACAGGTGTATTAAACTAACACAAAAGTTACTTTTACTATATGAGATGAACTCTGATTTTTATATCTTCCCCTAATTCATTTTTTAAATCAGTGGCTGCCTCTCTTTCTAAATTAATTTTTAAACTCATAAGTGAAACACATCCCACAGTGTGATAAACACTGAGATTATCCTTCATAAGGGAGGAGTAAGTGGTGATTTGAATATTGTAACCAGATGCCTTAAAGGTTAACACCCACATTGACCTGTTCTCTCTTTATTCTCTTCTCTCTCCATACGACAAAATAGACATGTGCATTTGGGTTCTTTCCTGGGATCTATCCCTCACATTCTCCAGCAGACCCATCTGAGTCAACATGTTCCAAGAATGAAATTCATTTGAGCAAGTCAGAAGCCCCACTAAGGCCTTGGACCTAAGCTGTATTCTCTAGCTAAGCTTTACCAGAGAGCTCTGCACAGTAATACAAGGGCTCTTGCATAGCTATTAATAAAGTTGGATTCTAATTTCATTAGATATCCTTGCAAATAAAACCCTTGGTTCTTCACAGAGTTAGGGAAAGGGTAGGATAATCACTAGAGCAGAAAACAGATATTCCCAAGTCGCTGGCCATACTAAAATCATAATAACACAAAAATCTCTTCTCTAACCACTAAAGTATGTGACATTTTTTTCCCATCTTGGTGTATTATCTGTAATATGTTCCCACTATTATTTTGCTCTGTTTCTCTCCTTTTAGATACCTGGTGTTGCAACGGATTTGCTTTCAGCACATTTGCAGCACAGGTCAATATTTTTTTGGCATTTTGAGTTAACTTTATATCATCTTTTCATAGATGTATATCTTTAAGATCTAGACTGGTGCCATCCAACATAACATTTTCTGCAATAATTGAAATGTTGCGTATCTGTGCTATAAATTTGTTGGCTACTAGCTACATATGGCTATTAAGCACTTAAAATGTGGCAAATGTGACTGAGGAACTGAATATTTTATTTTTATTTTTATTAACTTAAATTTTAACTTGAATAGCTATGTGCAGTTCGTAACTATTGTATTGACAGCCTCATTCTTGACACTGAGCCAGCCAACTTTTTTCCTCAAGAGCCAAAGAGTAAACGATTAGGCTGTGTGGGCCGTATATACAACCTCTGTGGCCACCAGCTGACACTGGTATGATAGCCACACAGACAATATATAAATGAAAGTGTGTAGCTATGTTTCAAAAAACTTTATTTGTAAAAATGATCAAAAGGACCAGTGTACCGTGAAGCCAGTGGTTGCCAGTCCTGTTCTAGATTATCAACCCTCTGGGATATATCTGTAGTATCATATTAATTTCCTGGAGTTAAAATTCTCATTTATTACCCACTTTTTATTTTTTATATTTTTATTACCCACTTTCTAATTAATATTCTATGCATTGATATACATTCACAGGAGGTAAAGGATATTTCCCAAAGGCCCTATTTTTTATATTGAATTACTACCCAATATCTCTACTGAATTTTTTTTCTTTTTTAAATTTTTTTTTTCAACGTTTATTTATTTTTGGGACAGACAGAGACAGAGCATGAACGGGGGAGGGGCAGAGAGAGAGGGAGACACAGAATCGGAAACAGGCTCCAGGCTCTGAGCCATCAGCCCAGAGCTCGACGCGGGGCTCAAACTCACGGACCGTGAGATCGTGACCTGGCTGAAGTCGGACGCTTAACCGACTGCGCCACCCAGGCGCCCCCTGAATTTTTTTTCTAATGGCTTCCACAGTCATCAGTTTTGCAGATACTCTGGACCTCTTCATTTAAAAATTCTTGTTAGGAGACTGGCAAGTGTCCAGACAAACACATTCTTTCCAGTCCCTATAAGACAGAGAGGGTCTAGAGCCAAGAATCCATGATTCAGGCCATAATACAGAAATACCACCCATTCAACATGATTCCTGTAGTCAGTTCTTCTCATCCCATATCTTGTTTTCTCTCTGCAAATCCCAGCTTTAATTGGAAAAAGCAAGAACACACTTCTTGTGTCCCCCAGTCCTTCCATTTCTGCCTCAGTGCATCACAGTCAACAGAGGGGGTTTTGAGACCTCTTTGAGCAATGTCCTCAATGACACAGGAATTAGCTGTGATGGATAATGGTCAAGGGGTTGGCAGCCTCCTCCGACTGTCCATCAAAATACTCTTCCCAAGAAGACCAAGTACACCTGACAGGCCGTCGTGAGTGAATTACTCAGTGAGCACCCTCAGCATTATGATATGTCTCTTTTTTTTCTGGAGCTGGTTACATTTTCTGTCAGAACTTGCAGCTCTTCCTTGAGAATTGCTCATTTACCACAAAAATGGAAATATTCTAGGATAAACACATCAGCTATACTAGATCTGACAATTCCCCAAAAAATGCTGAGAGAAATAAGTAAATGAGAGGGCTGCAGATGAGGAAGATCAAGGCAGCATGGCCGGGTGCTGGGCCGAGACGTCACAGCTCTTCATCTGAAGCATGCCTCAGCCTTCTCACCACTAAAATGAGGCTGAGACGTCAATCTCTCAGAGTGTTCGTGCAGATAGATGATACGAGAGGTAAGCACACGGAGGACAACGATGCACACAGTAAGACCTCAATAAATGCTAGTTCCCCTTCCTTCCTCTCTGTTAAAGAAAATAAGTGACGTGAAACAGGAATCTTTTGGAAGGTCACCCCATATGGTTATAGCGAGGAATTAGAACCAAAAAAACAATTGCATGTGAAATTTTGTGCCCAATAATGACACATTTCATTTTCAGGAAATTTCAGCAAAATATAACCTGACCTTCATCAAAGAGAAATTTCAATTGAATCAAGTTAATTATTTTGGAAGTATATTTTAACATGCATTTCAGACCTTTCATGTACTCTGTGGACTATCATTATGTACCAGCAGAGTAAAAAGCAGAAATGTGTTAGAGGCCGTCTTGGTTTGGTAACACAAGCAGAATCTCAGATTGTACACACTTACTTGGACATGAAAGCACCACATCTTATTCTTGCATCACTCCCCTCAGGGAACAGTAGTTCTGGACTATACAACACATCAACCAACACTGAGAACTCAGCCTGCATCATTGGGCTGAACTGTTGTTCCAAGGAGGCCACGACATCCTGAGAAATAAAGCACAAGAGAACCCATGTGAAGATCTAAATCAGACTTCATACTTTTAAGATATGACAGGCCTAAGAATACTAACCAGAAATGAGACTTGGAATTTCAGAGATGCACCCTACCTTCCCATGGCATCAAAAGTCTGTGCTTTAAGTACAGTCTGCTTTTCTATATGAGTACTGCTTGGGCCACCTTTTTCATTTACAAGATAAGAGAAGGGTGGGTAGGTAGATGATTTCTAAGGATATATATACAAAGTGAAAAGTCAGTAAAGCCACTGTGATGAGCCCTATAGTATCTAGGATTTTAACAGAGACCCGGTAGGTATTCAGCAAATTAGGCTAAAGCGGGATATTTTTTGAGGAACAGCTAAAAAATAAAAAGATTCTCTATGTGTTTCTGACCATCTGGAACTAACCATATCTTCCAACAGGGAAATTCCTTGATATGATATTTGAAGCAGTATTAGCACTTCACAGGGATTTGATGACATTTAATACTATTTCAAATTACTTTTTTTTTTTTTTTCAATTTTTCTAGAGAGAGAGCACACAGGCAGGGAGAAGGGCAAAGGGAGAAGGAGGGAGAGAATCTCAAGCAGTCTCCATGCCCAGTGCAGAGCCTGACGTGGGGCATGATCCAACGACCATGAGATCATGACCTGAGCCCAAATCAAAAGTCAGACACTCAACTGACTGAGCCACCCAAGTGCCCCTCAAATTACATTTTTTGATAGACATTACTGGTCACCTAACCAAGAGCTTTTCTTCATCCTTCTTGCTAATAGAATTCCCATGTTGTTTCTCAATTAGGGAGCAACGTCCTCAGGGAGATGAGGCCTCTCAGCCTAGGGTCATGGTTGATTAGTATAAGCCAATAATGGTCATTCCAGTTCCCCTCCCAGTGATTAGTCTAAGCATGATTATGTGACACAGTCCTGGCTAACAGGACATCGGGTGAGGCTTGCTAAGCAGAGACGGTGGTGTGTGTTAGGGGAGGAAGGGGCATACTCTTTGGAAACTACCTAAGGCTCTCAAGACAGCTTGAGAATGTGAACCCAAAATGTGAGGCAGCCCTCATAAGACCTTTGGAGACCAGCCTTAAGCTGAAAGCCAACAGACCAACAGTGTCAGTGCCTTGATCTATCGAGCTACTAAATTAACCAATGTAGGAAGAGTCCCAACTCCAGATTCCTTGCTATGTGGAATGATGTATTTTTTTTTTATTGTTTAAGCCACTTTTAGTTATAATCGTGTTAATTATAGCTGAGTGCATTCGCACCAACATGTTTCTAAAATGGTCTGTGGGCAATGACAATTTACTGAAGATTCTTTAATGACTAACGCATCCCTTTTTTGTTTTTAAAATAACTGTGTTAAAAGACAAAAAAAAATCTTCTCACATAAGGCAATATTATTTTTCCTTTTATTTATTTATTTTTATTTAAATCCAAGTTAGTGAACATATAGTGTAATGATGGTTTCAGGAGTAATTTCACCCATACCTGTGACATATTTTGTTAAGCAGAAAACTGGTGTAAATTGCTTTCTGTTACTTTCAGCTATAGCAGCACAGATGGGGGTACCACCTCTCTTCATTTCTTATGTCTAGGGTTCGGGAGTTAATTCTTGCTGGATTCTTTGTTTCCTTTTTAGAAAAAGTGACCATTTCTACTTCAACTATTCTAATAAGCTTTCTGAGAAAATTCTGACGACAGGTAAAAGAAACTACCAGGAAGGAAATAACATAAATCGGAAACTAGATATTATATAAGGTGGGAAGAAAATCTGCTTATCAACTATAACCATATTTAATAAAATGTCACTAAAAGGTGCCTATTTTTCAGATTACCTCTCTTCATTTTATTTACTAAACAAATTGTGCTCAGGTTCCTATGATGTGAATTCTGTCTTCATCGTTTATTTTGATCATGGGCCAATATGTAATCTCTCTAACTTGTTATTCCCCCATATTAAAAGTCGAGATAATTATACTCCCAATCACATGGGTTTGCCGGAAGAATTAAAGGTAAGTATGTAGAACCTCCTCTAACACATACTGGCCTCTTTTTATTCCTTGATACATGTTTGTAATCATTACTGTGCAGTACCAGTTAGCTGCAATCATCACCCTATTAATAAATCCAGTGTTTATTTTGCTGTCCTCATCTTACCCAACCACTGCTAAGCATTTTACACACTTGCTTCTACTCTGTCAAACACTTTCTGCTCTTGGCTTCTGTGACATCATACTTTCTCTATTTTCCACCGCCAACTCCCAGTAGTTCCTGGTCGTTTCTTACGAGGGATCTCATCCAAGTCCATGGTTTTAATATCCTATATGTGCTTGAACATCCCACATTTATATTTCCTGCATGGACATCTTGCCAAGATGTCCACTCTGGACTCCTATTCAACTGCCTGTTTGACAAACCCACGTGGATATGTAAACAGGTATCTCACACTTAAAATCCCCCCAAAAGAATTCCTGATTATAATTCTCCCATTCCTATCTTAGCAAATGATTCAATCATATCATATCCTCTATTCTTTCCAACACCCCACAACTCATCCACCCATCTACCAAGTCCTGCTGGCCTTACAACCAAACATATCCAAAATTCATCTACCTCTCTTCACTACTATCACTATCCACTTAAGCCACACTGCCATCATCCTTTGCCTGAATTAATGCAAGAGACTCACTGCTTCCATGTCTGGACCCTATAATCTGTTTATCTCTCAAAATCCAGTAAGTAAATCATGTCATGCTTATCCTCTACTGAAAAATCTCCAATGATTTGCCATCTCACTTAGAATAAAATCCAAATGCCTTACCAGGCAAGTCTCTACATGACTGAGTTCCTAATTTCATAATCCTCTCTTCCTTTGCTCACTAAACTTCCACCCCAATGGGCTTCTCTTGGTTCCTCAAAACTGCCAAATTCATTCCGGTCTAAATACGTTTGAATTTACTATTTTCTCCCAATAAAAATCTCTGTCCTCAAATCTTTGAATAGATTATTCCTCTTCATTAATTCGAATCTCAATTCAAATGTCACCTCAACAGAGTAGAGTTCCCTGCTAAAAGATCTTTCTCCCAGTATTTCTTCACCATGTTGTTACCATGCTTTATTTTATTCATAGCATTTTTTTAATGTTTATTTATTTATTTTGAGAGAGAGAGAGAGAGCACACGTGTGCGTACACACGAGTGGTGGAGGGGCAGAGAGAGAGGGAGAGGAAGAATTCCAAGCAGGCTCCTTGTTGTCAGTGCAGAGCCCAACGTGGGGCTCTATCTCATGAACCTTGAGATCATGCCCTGAGCCAAGATCAAGAGTCAGATGCTGAGCTGACAGAGGCACCCAGGTGCCCCTCATAGTTTTAATTACCTAACATTAAAGCATCCATGTAATGGGTGAGGACAGACCTTCCATGAGAGCACAGAGCCCACAGCTCTATCTCCAGCACACAGTAGCTGGTATTGTTTTCACCAAAGACATATTTATTTAATGAATGCCAGTGAGTGTTCCAAAAGAAGTCCAAGGCACTCCTTCTCTATGCTGGCTAACACTTCTGTCCATCTCTCTCTGAAATGTTCTACTCATTTGGCTCTCACGAACCTGACTCCTCTCCTTTTTGACCCTGCCATTTGTCTCTCTTACTTGGCCATTCTGCCACCCTGGCCTCTTACAAGATGTTCTTTGTTTTTCCTATCACTATATTCTCTCTTTTAGCAACACCATCTGCTGTCCTTGCTCCAACTAATATCTCCAAATATAGACTTAATTTCCCATACATTTCACAATCTGTTAATGTGATTCAGCATATTATCAATGAACATGGCCAACCTCCTTTTACTGTATTCTTTCCTTCCCTGCTACAATAAAAAGTCTTAATAATATCACCCGGTTTCCAAACAGCAGTGCCTCTTATATGCCTCTCACTGTCTCTCTCTTATCTCCATCTAGGAGCCACCAGGTCTGTTGACCCTGCTTTCATTATTGGATGCAAGGCCTTTTTCTTCATTTCATTCATACCGCCACCTGGCTGAGATATTTAGTGATTCTTAACTAATCTGTCCTCTTCTAGTCTCTTCCTGATAATTCTTTCCTGAAAACTAGTAACTGTTTAATCACTTATAATGACATTTCCACCAAATTTTTAATGACTCATAGCCTTCAAGCTTTTCATACTGAGTCTAACTTGTCTTTTTAATCACATATAACACTCAGCTATTAAAACTCTGGACCTCTACCAATTATTCTACATGTGACCTCTTGCAATATTTATTCCAGTTCACGTCTTGACTATTCTCCAAGCCAAACAATTTCCTTAAACCATACCCTAATTGACTCCATGAAATCGTCTACAATTATGTGGGTGGGAAGATTTCTGTTATGGGTTGAATTGTGTCTCCCTAACAAAACTCATATGTTGAAGTACTTCAGAATGTGACTATTATTGTATATAGGGCCTTTAAAGAGGTAATTAAGGTAAAATGAATTCATATGGGCAGGCTTTAATCCAATATGACTGATGTCCCTACAACAAGAAGCAATTAGGATACAGACATGTACGCGCACAGAAGAATGACCACAGGAAGACACAGTGACCAGGTGGCCACCTAGTCAAGGAGAGGGGATTCAGAAGGAAAGAAACCTTGAACTTGGGTCAACACCTTGAACTTGGGCTTCTAGCTCCAGAACTATGATAAAATAAATTTCTGTTGCTTAAACCACCCAGTCTGTGGTATTTTGTGATGGCAGCCTGAGTAAATGAATGTAATGTCTCTCTTTACTTGATGTCCCCAGAATGTCCAGGCCAAACACAGGATTGGGATACTATGTAAAAAATTTGGGACTAAAGGTGGTTACATCATTTTCACCAATAGGACTAGAAGAGAATACTAAAAGATAAACTGAAACTAGGTTATGAATATTTAATTTATTACATGAGAATTTACGGTAACTTATTTCTCCAAATCTTATTATTATGGTATTGTTTTGATATTACAACTCATTACTATACTTTCAAACACATTAAGTAATACATACTCACTAAAAATAACTAAACAACTTTTACATAGAAGCTATGTTTTTAAAAAGAATAGTATTGGGCGCCTGAATGGCTCAGTTGGTTAAGTGTCCGACTTCAGCTCAGGTCATGATCTCGCAGTTTGTGAGTTCAAACCCCCGTGTTGGGCTCTGTGCTGACAGCTCAAAGCCTGGAGCCTGCTTTGGATTCTGTGTCTCCCCTCCCATGCTCATGCTCTGTCTCTCTTTCTCTCTCAAAAACAAATAAAGATACCCCCAAAACCAAAATCACACTGTATACACTGTGTGTTAGCCAACTTGACAACAAATTATATTAATAAATAAATAAATAAATAAATAAATAAATAAATAAATAAACAAACATTAATAAAAATTGAAAAGAGTAGTATTGGTAGAGAATTGTAAAGTAAAGCCTGGTCCCCAATTAGAATTTGACATTTCTAACCATATTTTATTTGTGTTACTACATATATTAAAAATTATAATTTAGAAAATAGTAAGCCATTCCATGCTATTATTGTACCTGTAACTTTTCAATGATGTTTCTATAATCCCAAGCAGGACCTCCAAGAGCTTCCTTAAAACGTGGTCCAGAGCGAGCAGATAGTCTCCAACCCATAGCTGCTCTCTGCACCATATTAGAATGGCTCTTCAGGAAAAGAGTATTCACTTGGCTGTCCAAATCCACTGGAATGGCAATCCCGCGATTCTTTGCTGAAAAAGAAATATTTAAAATATTTTTCTCTTAATCTGACTAAAGCTTCTTACACATTACTAAAATGGTCTTATAAGCATAGAATAAAAAAGAAAAAAATATAAGTTCTGTGATGTAATGAACAGTATGGTGACTATAGTTAACAATACTGTATCATATATTTGAAATTTGTTAAAGAGAATAAATATTAAAAGTTCTCATACAAGAAAAACATTCTAACTACCTAAGGTGATGAATCTTAACTAAATTTATTGTGGTAATCATTTTGCAATATATGCATATATTAAGTCATTATGTTGTATACCCTAAACCAATATAAGATGTCAATTATATTTAAGTAAAACTAGGAAAAAAAGAAAAAATCAAATCTTTAAACTCTGCCATTAAATTCTTTTCTGTAAGTACAAAAGCATTTAACCTGAAAGTATTTCAATTCTCATGACCGATTATTAAACTGGGCTCATTAAACATTCAAGAACTTATTTGATTTCTTGATGATTAATGTTTGAAATGAACTTCATAGAGCATCAATATAGAAAAACAGTGTATAACAACCATGAAAATTTGTACTTTCCCAACTGCCAAGGAAAATATGAAAGAAGACACAAAACACATGATAAAATCCTGCCAGTCCGCTCATTAGTACAACTGATGTGCATGTGTGTGCACACACATGAGCACTCATGCAGGATTCCAGCCAGTGAAACATCTGAAGAAAAAAAATAAAAACTTGAAGAGTATTTAAAAATTTGCATTTGAAGAGGGCACGTGGTACATGTCCTTCTTCCCAAAATTCACTGTATTTCACTGTGTATTTCATCAGACTTACGTCACAGTACTAAAAAATGAGAATACTTGCCATAAGGAAAACAGAAATATTGAGGCATTTTTACAAGCAGAATGAAGATATGACTGGTCCCTCAGAAAAGGAGAGAATATACACTGCTCTACAAGAGCTAAGAGTTAGAACAGGTCTTCCTCAGAATATAGTGAACGAACACCAAGAGTGGTAATGGGGTACAGGGGAGTCATCAGGGCAACTCATTAAAGCATAGTATGTGAACCACTGGGAAGCCAAGGCCCTCCTCCCTCTCACTAGCATAAGCAGAGAAGTTAGCAGCAGCAATTTTTATCCAGAGGATAAAGTTAGGGAACTGCAGAAATGTTTTCTCATGAAAGTGAAATACCTGTCTGGAAAGAATGCCAAATGAAGGTGTCGGGACTTGACAGAGAAGCAGAACAGGGCTTGAAGTAACTCCAAAGATCTTCATCAAATAAGGAGTCGAATAGGGAAGAGAGAAGAGGCAGCTCCAGCAAAAAGAGAAAATATACAAAAGACTCTAACGCCTGAGCAAAGCTCTCCTATTTTAACACTTGTCAGTATTCTCAGCTGGTCTTCTGCTTCACACACACACACACACACACACACACACACACACTCCAAAGGAAAGCTTGTATCATTTATTCAGCCCCTCACCCAGAACTCTGGGTCAGACCTGTCATTTATATAGGAAATGCTAGTAGAGAAACCCCTCAAAACTGAAGTGGAGCCTATGTAGTCATTAAAGACCTTTATAACCATGAACACACCACCAAGAATCACAGGGAAAACTATCATCAAGAATAACTGGCCCCATGGGGTGTCTGGGTGGCTCAGTTGGTTAAATGTCTGACTCTTGGTTTTGGCTCAGGTCATGATCTCATGGTTTGTGAGTTGGAGCCCCATATAGGCTCCATGCTGACAGTGCAGAGCCTGCTTGACATTCTCTCTTACCCTCTCTCTGTCTCTCTCTCAAAAATAAATAAATAAACTTAAAAAAAAAAAAAGAATAACTGGCCCCAGTAAAAAACAGAAATGATTCAAGGAAGTACAAAAAATATTTAAATAATTCTAATTATCATCCTCGGAAAATGTGAGCATTAGCAAATTAGCAAAATGTGAGAAATTAGCAAATCAGAAAAATAAAGAAATCTTGGAAATGAAAATATAGTTGCACATATAAAGATTTCAAACTGGCTGAAAAAGAAGAGAATAAGAATAAATACCAAGTTCATAATCTGGGAATGTCAAAGAATCTTCTAGAACATAAAGCATAAAAGATGAAAAGGGAGAATAAAACAGAGAGAGTATGAAACAGAAAGAGTCATCCAGGAAGTCAAATATCTAAAATGTATAAGTTTCATCAAAAAACATAAGAGACAAAGGAAGGGAAAAAATTATTAAGAAAATAATAAGGGGCGCCTGGGTGGCTCAGTCGGTTGAGCGTCCGACTTCAGCTCAGGTCACGATCTCACGGTTTGTGAGTTTGAGCCCCGCGTCAGGCTCTGGGCTGATGGCTCAGAGCCTGGAGCCTGCTTCCGATTCTGTGTCTCCCTCTCTCTCTGCCCATCCGCCATTCATGCTCTGTCTCTCTCTGTCTCAAAAATAAATAAACATTAAAAAAAAATTAAAAAAAAAAAAAAAGAAAATAATAAATGACAATTTACCTGATCTGAAGAAAGACCTGTGTGTTCAGACTGAAAGGGCCCACTGTGTGTTAAAAGGATTAAATAAGCAAGCATATTGACCATATTCTGGTAAAAACTGACCATGCTATCGTGGGTTGAATTGTGCCTCCCAAGAATATTTAAGTCTAAATCATAGGTACCTGTAAATGTGATTTTATTTGGAAATAGGGTCTTTGCAAATGTAATCAAGTTAAGATAAAGTAATACTAAATTAGGGTGGGCCCTTATCCAATACAACTGGTGTCCTTATAAGAAAGGGGTAAGGGAAACACACACACACACACACACACACACACACACACACACACACACAGAAGAACACCATGTGAAGATGAAAGCAGAGATTGGATGTACACAGCTTCAACTCAAGGAATGCCAAGGGCTGCCAAGGAACACTGGAAGCTAAGAGAAAGGTATGAAGTCTCAGAGAGTATGGTGCCACTCACATCTTGATTAGACTTTCTGCCTCCAAAACTGTGAAATAGTACATTTCTATTATTGTAAGCCACCTAGTTCTGGAAATTTGTTATGGTGGCCCTATGAAAGTAATATAAATGCCAATAGCCAAGAGAAAATGGCAAGAACTCCTAGGGGAAAAAAAATAGGATTCCTACAGAAAAAAATACTGGCACCAAACTTCTCACCATCAATATTGAAGGCTAGAATCAGTAGTATTATACCTTTAAGAGCTAATGGACAACAAACTTTGAAACTAGGAGTTTACACCCATCTAAACTGAAAATCAAAACTGATATTCAAATAAGAACATTTCAGAACATGTCTCAGAAAATTTTCTCAAAACCAGCTATGAAAATCACTAAAAAAAAGAGAGAGAGAGACAGGAATCCAAGAAAATGTCAGTGTGAATATGAGAAATCATGGCAACTGAGTATGAACCTGAAGAAGAGAATAAAGCAAGACACAAATGAAAGAAGATCCATTAGACATTAATGGCTGGAAAATTTCCTTCCAGTTGGAAAAGTTTCAATATCATTACATGACATCCTTGTCTCTAATGGTTACAGAGTGAAAAATATTTACATCTCATAATATTGTAAGGTCTGATCACTGATTTTTAAATTTTATCACCCTATAAAATATTTCATTATATTTCCAAATAGAATACAAATTCCATAAATCATAACGATGTAAAAGCAATAATCTACTTAACAATAGTTAGAACATAGAGTGGGAGAGAAGAAATAAAAACAAAGTCAACATGTTAAGTTCCTCATTTTTCAGCGTGGAGATATGGACATTATTTACAGCTGTTAAATCAAGATACAGAGATGTAAGGATATTATTTAAAGTTATTGTGATTGGGGCACCTGGGTTGCTCAGTTGAGCATCCAACTTGGGCTCAGGTCATAATCTCACAGTCCATGGGTTCGAGCCCCACATCAGGCTCTGTGCCAATAGCTCGAAGCCTGGAGTCTGCTTTAGTTTCTTTGTCTCCCTCTCTCTGCCCCTCCCCCACTTGTTCTTTCTCTCTCTTTCTCTCTCTCTCTCTCTCAAAAAAAAAAAAAAGAATAAACATTTAGAAAATTTAAAAAAAATATTGTGATAGTCCCTGGCAGACTTTTTTAAATGAATGGAAGTAGGAAAGAAAGAATAAAGAGAGACAGAGAGAATACGGCTTCCTTCATATAATGGAAGCAGCAATAATACTAGTTATGCTGCTGAAAATTCTCTGAAGTTGAGAGATACTTTGAAACTTCTTTGAAAACAGGTAATTTTAGCTACCAATATAAAAAGTTACCAATTTAAACAAGAGCTCTAGCTGAAGTTTAAGGAAATAATAAAGCTCTAAGGCAACCCTAAACAATTAATTGTACCACTGCCCAGATTTCCCTAGTGAATGTTTTCCCGACATTCATTATAAACGTCCTTTTTCCAAAGCATACAATGTCGCTGTTTATGTCCATCACACACAGCAGAGCAACCTCACTCCTGTTCCATCTGAAGGACAGACGGCCTCGACACCGCCAAGCTGCACATATTTGTGTAAATACTCAGTCCTGCACCACGAGCAAGCCCTGGCGAGACTTTCTTCCTTTTCTGGCTCCTTCACAAATAAGCTGGGCTTGCTCTAAACATCCGAAAGTCAAACAGAAGACAATACTGTTCTATGTTCTTTTCTAAACAACAAAAAAATAAAAATTGATAAACTTCAATGTTCCTCAAAATATATCATAGCCAAGTTTACACTAACATTAAAAAAAAAAAATAGAGGAGGGGATTGGGATGTATCTCCCCTTTAGGAATCAGGTACATTAGGTACAACTGACCATCAAGGAAGTGCTGTTGCTGTGAATAGAATGTACACAAAGAAGTATTCAATGAATATTTTTCTTTTTTAAAAATAATTTATTTATTTATTTTTGGGAGAGAGAGAGAGAGAGAGAGAGCGCACAAGCCAGGGAGGAGCAGAGAGGGAGACACAGAATCTGAAGCAGGCTCCAGGCTCTGAGCTGTCAGCACAGAGCCCCATGCATGGCTTGAACTCGTGAACTGCTAGATGAGGAGGACCTGAGCTAAAGTCGGATGCTCTCCCAAAGCAACAGAATATACTTTCTTCTCAAGTGCACATGGAACATTCTCCAAGATAGATCATATACTGGGTCACAAAACAGCCCTTCATAAGTTTACAAGAATTGAAATCATACCATGCATACTTTCAGACCACAATGCTATGAAGCTTGAAATCAACCACAGAAAAAAGTCTGGAAAACCTCCAAAAGCATGGAGGTTAAAGAACACCCTACTAACGAATGAGTGGGTCAACCAGGCAATTAGAGAAGAAATTAAAAAATATATGGAAACAAACGAAAATGAAAATACAACAATCCAAACGCTTTGGGATGCAGCGAAGGCAGTCCTGAGAGGAAAATACATTGCAATCCAGGCCTATCTCAAGAAACAAGAAAAATCCCAAATACAAAATCTAACAGCACACCTAAAGGAAATAGAAGCAGAACAGCAAAGGCAGCCTAAACCCAGCAGAAGAAGAGAAATAATAAAGATCAGAGCAGAGATAAACAATATAGAATCTAAAAAAACTGTAGAGCAGATCAACGAAACCAAGAGTTGGTTTTTTGAAAAAATAAACAAAATTGACAAACCTCTAGCCAGGCTTCTCAAAAAGAAAAGGGAGATGACCCAAATAAATAAAATCATGAATGAAAATGGAATTATTACAACCAATCCCTCAGAGATACAAACAATTATCAGGGAATACTATGAAAAATTATATGCCAACAAATTGGACAACCTGGAAGAAATGGACAAATTCCTGAACACCCACACTCTTCCAAAACTCAATCAGGAGGAAATAGAAAGCTTGAACAGACCCATCACCAGTGAAGAAATTGAATCGGTTATCAAAAATCTCCCAACAAATAAGAGTCCAGGACCAGATGGCTTCCCAGGGGAGTTCTACCAGACGTTTAAAGCAGAGATAATACCTATCCTTCTCAAGCTATTCCAAGAAATAGAAAGGGAAGGAAAACTTCCAGACTCATTCTATGAAGCCAGCATTACTTTGATTCCTAAACCAGACAGAGACCCAGTAAAAAAAGAGAACTACAGGCCAATATCCCTGATGAATATGGATGCAAAAATTCTCAATAAGATACTAGCAAATCGAATTCAACGGCATATAAAAAGAATTATTCACCATGATCAAGTGGGATTCATTCCTGGGATGCAGGGCTGGTTCAACATTCGCAAATCAATCAACGTGATACATCACATTAACAAAAAAAAGGAGAAAAACCATATGATCCTGTCAATCGATGCAGAAAAGGCCTTCGACAAAATCCAGCACCCTTTCTTAATAAAAACTCTTGAGAAAGTCGGGATAGAAGGAACATACTTAAAGATCATAAAAGCCATTTATGAAAAGCCCACAGCTAACATCATCCTCAACGGGGAAAAACTGAGAGCTTTTTCCCTGAGATCAGGAACACGACAGGGATGCCCACTCTCACCGCTGTTATTTAACATAGTGCTGGAAGTTCTAGCAACAGCAATCAGACAACAAAAGGAAATCAAAGGCGTCAAAATTGGCAAAGATGAAGTCAAGCTTTCGCTCTTTGCAGATGACATGATATTATACATGGAAAATCCGATAGACTCCACCAAAAGTCTGCTAGAACTGATACATGAATTCAGCAAAGTTGCAGGATACAAAATCAATGTACAGAAATCAGTTGCATTCTTATACACTAACAATGAAGCAACAGAAAGACAAATAAAGAAACTGATCCCATTCACAATTGCACCAAGAAGCATAAAATACCTAGGAATCAATCTAACCAAAGATGTAAAGGATCTGTATGCTGAAAACTATAGAAAGCTTATGAAGGTAATTGAAGAAGATTTAAAGAAATGGAAAGACATTCCCTGCTCATGGATTGGAAGAATAAATATTATCAAAATGTCAATACTACCCAAAGCTATCTACACATTCAACGCAATCCCAATCAAAATTGCACCAGCATTCTTCTCGAAACTAGAACAAGCAATCCTAAAATTCATATGGAACCACAAAAGGCCCCGAATAGCCAAAGTCATTTTGAAGAAGAAGACCAAAGCAGGAGGCATCACAATCCCAGACTTTAGCCTCTACTACAAAGCTGTCATCATCAAGACAGCATGGTATTGGCAGAAAAACAGACACATAGACCAATGGAATAGAATAGAAACCCCAGAACTAGACCCACAAACGTATGGCCAACTCATCTTTGACAAAGCAGGAAAGAACATCCAATGGAAAAAAGACAGTCTCTTTAACAAATGGTGCTGGGAGAACTGGACAGCAACATGCAGAAGGTTGAAACTAGACCACTTTCTCACACCATTCACAAAAATAAACTCAAAATGGATAAAGGACCTGAATGTGAGACAGGAAACCATCAAAACCTTAGAGGAGAAAGCAGGAAAAGACCTCTCTGACCTCAGCCGTAGCAATCTCTTACTCGACACATCCCCAAAGGCAAGGGAATTAAAAGCAAAAGTGAATTGCTGGGACCTTATGAAGATAAAAAGCTTCTGCACAGCAAAGGAAACAACCAACAAAACTAAAAGGCAACCAACGGAATGGGAAAAGATATTTGCAAATGACATATCGGACAAAGGGCTAGTCTCCAAAATCTATAAAGAGCTCACCAAACTCCACACCCGAAAAGCAAATAACCCAGTGAAGAAATGGGCAGAAAACATGAATAGACACTTCTCTAAAGAAGACATCCGGATGGCCAACAGGCACATGAAAAGATGTTCAGCGTCGCTCCTTATCAGGGAAATACAAATCAAAACCACACTCAGGTATCACCTCACGCCAGTCAGAGTGGCCAAAATGAACAAATCAGGAGACTATAGATGCTGGAGAGGATGTGGAGAAACGGGAACCCTCTTGCACTGTTGGTGGGAATGCAAATTGGTGCAGCCGCTCTGGAAAGCAGTGTGGAGGTTCCTCAGAAAATTAAAAATAGACCTACCCTATGACCCAGCAATAGCACTGCTAGGAATTTATCCAAGGGACACAGGAGTACTGATGCATAGGGGCACTTGTACCCCAATGTTCATAGCAGCACTCTCAACAATAGCCAAATTATGGAAAGAGCCTAAATGTCCATCAACTGATGAATGGATAAAGAAATTGTGGTTTATATACACAATGGAGTACTACGTGGCAATGAGAAAAAATGAAATATGGCCTTTTGTAGCAACGTGGATGGAACTGGAGAGTGTGATGCTAAGTGAAATAAGCCATACAGAGAAAGACAGATACCATATGGTTTCACTCTTATGTGGATCCTGAGAAACTCAAGAGAAACCCATGGGGGAGGGGAACAAAAAAAAAAAAAGAGGTTAGAGTGGGAGAGAGCCAAAGCATAAGAGACTGTTGAGAACTGAGAACAAACTAAGGGTTGATGGGGGGTGGGAGGGAGGAGAGGGTGGGTGATGGGTACTGAGGAGGGCACCTTTTGGGATGAGCACTGGGTGTTGTATGGAAACCAATTTGACAATAAATTTCATATAAAAAAAAAAAAAAAAAAAAAAAAAAATAAAGTCGGATGCTCAACCTTACCGAGCCACCCAGGTGCCCCTCAATGAATATTTTTCTAATGACACCAGTGGAGATGCAGTCCAGTGACAGCACTTCTATTCGTCTCAGCAGGGCGGGCTTCTAATTAGCCATCTCAGGAGAATCTCACCCACCCCAGATGTTGCGGCCACTATTCCACCACGACCAACAGCATGGACACACCAGCTTCAGGAGAATTCACTGGCCCAGACTTTGCCGAAAGGGGTTTTTGTTTGCTTGTTTTCCTCAAATTGTACTACTTTCATTGGTATTTTTCTAGTCTCCTATCTTAGCACAAATTGTACATTATAGATTAACTGAGTAAAATACACTACTTTGTCATGCCTAAGGTTAACTCTAGCCGAGGGCTAGATCACAATTTTTAAGTAATAAAAGAAAATTAACTATGCAACTGGGGAAAAGAGAATTTGAGTTAAAATAAGTCAGCTGTGGAGATAATGATAAAAATTTTTCAAGCAATTATAAAAAGATGAATCCTTTTAAAGATATGGCCTGAAATAGATTCTCTACACTGTCAAAATATTATAAATAGTAATTCAAAAGCAAAGCTGACAATGCTAATTAGCTTTCCATATATTATTTAAAAATTAAAGCAGAAAAGAAAATTGTGACTAGAAAAAGAAAAGGCTTACAAAAACCTAAAAAACTAGAATGCAACCAAAAAAATAATCCAAACTTATCTTACTTTTATTAAATTAGGGAAATTATGGTATGAATAGTACAGTATATCGACATGTGAACTAGGCTGTATTTTGGATTACTGGCTGTTCACTGCCCCCCTCTCTCTCTCATTAAGGGAGAACTAATGAATTTACTACAGCCAGTCACTCTTCTGGCCTATAGCATTAACTCCAACTGTGTGCTTTAATGGAATGAGTCACGTTAAAGTTTAAAACATTTAAAAAAGAAATCCTCCTATTTCTCTTCTGAATTAGAATGCAATTGGGATCATACCTTGTTAATGATATTTTGTCAGAGAGTAAGTATATGGAGTTCTTAAAAAAACTAATGGTAGAAAGGATGGGTTGTTATTAATACATTTATCTTTTGTAGAGCTCTGCCTAGCAATAGCTAGTTCTCTAAAATGAGCTATCTTGACTCACAGGTATTTTGATGATTCGGCTAACCTACTAATTAGGCTTATAAATTCTGAAAATTCTCTGGATATGACGAGTCTTTGCAGTGATCTTAAGATATAATCGAAATCTACTTCTAATTATTATTCATTAAATATTGCTATTGTGTGAAAATTTTTAATTAGACAAAATCACTGATGGTGTCTGCCAGAACAAAATCTCTGAGAACACACATATTGCAGTGATGGGTGCCATGGAAAAAAATGCTTAGAGAGATAAACTGACAGGTTGGGGGAAAGAAAGGCAACAGAAAGAATCAGCACTAATTAGAACACTTGGTTGGTTGTCTAGCCTGACTGTGTGGGCCCACAAGAACCACAACAGTTGGCCCACAAAGAAGGTGTGATGGGGTGGGCAGTGTGGTGTCTTTTCTGTATCACGTCATAATATCCAGGGTAAGTCTCTATTGAAGCACGAGTGCTGTTAAATGTGAAGAACATTAAAGATACAAAATGCATCTTTCCTGTTTGGCACTCAACATACACTCAATTAATGCCCAAATTGAATAATTTTCTAATTTTATGGGTTATGCAATAACTAGTATTGGCACACCTGACTGATCATCTGGAAAAAATAAAGTTGACTCCATACCTTCTACCTTATAACATAATATATTCCAGACAGCTTGAAATTGTAAACAGCCACACCAAGAACACAAACAGACAGACAGAAAAACCAAAATCATGAAAATTCTCAATGGGAATTAAAAACAAAAAAAAAAAAACTCAGTCTGATCAAGGCCATTCTGAAGATGAAAGAAAACCTAAAAAGCTTGAAAGAAACTAAATTTCTGCATGCCAAAAAAATAAAACAAAATAAAAATTCAAATGACAAATGAAAAACTTTTTTAAAATGTTACTTATAGGCAAAGAACATATTTTCTTAATAAATAAAAGGGTTATAATGATTGAGAAAGTATTAAGATTAAAAAAAAACAAAAAACCTTTAGGGAAAGTGGGCAAAACACAAGTAAGTCCACAGAAAAGGAAATATCAAGGACTCCATCATACGGACAGATTTTTTCTTCATTCATAAAAAGAGAAACACATATATAACAATACTGTTATTTAGAATGATATCTTCTATAACAATATTTGTAGTTATCTATAATGACATGTTAAGATTGGCAAAGATCTAAGAATTTGGCAACGACATATTATCGAGGAGGAAGATGCTCTCCTACATCACTGGTGATATGTAAATTAAACAATCTCTACAGAGGACAGTGTCTGTCAAAATTAAAATACCCAGAAAAAACTGAAGATTCCCTGAAGGGGAGGTGGGTAGCGGGATGGGCTAAATAGGTGATGGGCTAGGAGAGCACATGTGATAAGCACAGGTGTTGTATGGAAGTGATGAGTCAGTAAATTCTACACCTGAAACTAATATTACACTGTATGTTAACTAACTGGATTTAATAAAAACATGAAACTAACTAAATAAATGAATAAAAAATAAATAACCCAGAAATCCTACTCCTAGGTATTTACCTTATTCTTCCTCATATGCAAAATAATTTGAAACAAAATAAATATCCAGCAATGGGTTTAAATAAATTAGAATATAGGCCCATAATAAGATCTTATGCAGCCAATGACAAGAGTAGGATATTCATTCATTTACGTGTATTCATCCATTTATTTTATTCATGTAATAAATATTCACTGAGTACCTACAGAGGCTCCAGGCACTATCTATCTCAGGCTCTAAAATTTTGTAACAGATAGGATACTTAGCACTGCTAGTTAAGATACTTATTCTGCTTTGTGATCTCTGTACATGTTGTTTACTCCCAATGTACTAGAAATTCATTGAAGACAGGAAATACAGTTTGAAAGATTGTTTTTCCAAACAACTAAAATAATAACATTGCAGATAATGAACAGTCATTATAAATCCAATGAATCAATGAATATGTGAAAAATTTTATAAGATTTTGTCCCATCTTGTAACTTATTCAGATTTAATTTTTAAAAAGTAATAATGACAGTTTGAAAAATCAGAATTACAGGAGTGCATTATGTCAAACTCATCACACAGTCAACTACAATACCATAGGTAGATTAAAATGGATTTGTTTGTTTAATAGAGACTGAATTCTCTTCTCAAAGAGTTACTATTTTCTACATGTTCAAATTTTTGGGGCAAAATTGGCTTGAAGATTGATGTTCATTATTCAAACCATTTGTAGAAGATATTTTACAGAATTTCCATTTGGAAAAAAGATTCTGTTGCCAACAAAGTACCCAACATTAATCCCCCCCAAATCATTTGAAGATTATGAAACACATGGAACAAAATTCTTTTTTAAGTGAAATAATATGGAAGCAATTTTTGGATGCTTTTTCTCAAAGTACTTCTAACATGTGCTATTGTGTTTTATGTAAAAGAGTAAACTGAGGAACAGGCACTGACCAAGCGCATTTAAAACTGTACATGGCCTTAGGGCGCCTGGGTGGCTCAGTCGGCTGAGTGTCCAACTTCAGCTCAGGTCGTGATCTCATGGTTTGTGGGTTTGAGTCCCGTGTCAAACTCTGTGCTGACAGCTCAGAGCCTGGAGCCTGCTTTGGATTCCATATCCCCCTCTCTCTCTCTGCTTCTCCCCCGGTCAAGCTCTGTCTCTCTCAAGACTAAAATAAACATTTAAAAACATAAAAAACAAAAACAAAAAAAAACTTTCCCTGGCCTTAATGGCCCTATCATTTCTCAAATCTCAGTGCATTTATGGTGTGCATTTATTCCAGAGATCCCCATCCATACTTGCTCCTAAACCAGCCTTAACTTACCTCACTGAGGAGAGAATGATAGAGATATTTATATCTTATTCCAGGTAGCCCTCTGCCCCCTGCCTATGACATTACCTGGGAATTTGCATTTATTACCATTTAAGACCCTGTATCTTCCTATCAATTTCAAATTCCACATAACTTGGGAAAAAGTGTAGCAATGGAGGTAACTACCAGTAATTTCTGCAGATACAAATCATTCAAAAGCACCTCAGCTTTTAAAAGATTAGGAAGTTTATTCAGATAAACCTAATGTGATATACATGGTACATTCACAACTGACCACAGCTTCAACTTTAAATGCTTATGAAGTTCTATCAGAAAAACTGAACATGACATAAGGAATGCACAACTGATCAAGGCCTCAACACATTTGATAGTAACTGATAAAACTGTAGCATATTTCTGGAGTATTCATGAAGGAAAAAGAGACAAACAAATGATAGGAAGCACTCTTTTTTCTATAAGGACTTCCTCCAAACCCTTACTAACTTAACTCACAATCTCCTTACATTCTTTTTAAGTTATTTGAAAGCTGTATGCATTCGTTTCATGTACAGCTTAAATTACCATTTTGATCTACATTTTGTGTCTTAAAGGCATAAAACAAATAATGCTTGTTGAAACTGATTTGACAGTGGGGCTTCACAAATGCCTGGTAGCACGTGTCAGCATTGAAGATCCTGGCTCTGTCCTCATGTACCTGTGTGACCTTGGGCAAGCTGCCTCACCTTGCTGAACTCACATCCCCATCATGAGATGGGGTAAGAATTATGTCCACATCGTAAGGTTTACCACACCGTCCAACACTCAATAAATACTTACTGCTCTCAGCAGCGTAAGCACTAATGAAGGAAGTGCTCTTGTCTTTTACTACTTTTTGTATCTAATGTACATATAATGAAGAGAACTAAGAATTTTTGGTAATAAATGAGTTGAGTTTATGTACTTGAGAGCACATTACAAATTGCAAAGTGTTATGTAAATGTAACTACACAGAAAGTTCTTGAGCTATGGTGGTCTGACTTACCAATTTTTCAACTTTATGATAGTGCAAAAGCGGGACACATTCAGTAGAAAAATCATACTTCGAATTTTGAATTTGGATCTTTTCCCTTTTCCCAGGCTAGTGATATGCAGTAAAATCCTCTCTCACAATGCTAGGCAGGTGGCAGCGAGCCACAGCTCCCTGCCACGTGATCATGAGGGTCCTGCACCCGTGCAACCATTCTGTTTTTCAATTTCAGTATAATATTCAATAAATACATGAGATATTCGGCACTTTATTAAAGAATAAGAGCTTTGTGTTGGATGATTTTCCCAACTGTAGGCTAATGTAAATGTTCTGCACACATTTAAGGCAGCCTAGGCTAAGTTAAGATGTTTGGTAGGTTAGGTTGTATTAAGTGTATTTTTGATTTATAATATTTTCAAGTTAGGAGGTGTTTATAGGATGTAACCCCATCATAAGTCAAGGAAGATCTGTAATAAATATTTGCATTACAGGAGTGTGTTTACCAACGTATAAATGCACTGGACATTTGCTTTATAAAAACAGTGTTCTCTTGACTTTTTCTTAAATATGTATCCTCTTTGTTCTCTCCAATATTACAAATTCTTACATATATGAATTGTGTTAAATTGTAGCACCTCTTTGCATTCTTAAAGGGTTGGTGAAGCACAAAAATGATTTTGCACCTGAGTCGTAAAATTTCAGGTAAATCCCTACTCAGCAAGCCAAACTGCCAAGTTCTAGTTTATTTTTTAGGGCTTCCTAAGATAGGACTTCTGGGGGAACACAGTATGGCATACAGTTCATACTCAGAGAAACCTGGATTTTAAACCCAACTCAACTACTTATTAATTGGACAAGTTATTTAACCTTTCTAAGCCTAAATTTCACTATCTGCAAAATTCCTAGCCCATGAATTACTGTCAGTCAACAAACACTCATTAACCTGATCATCCAGATGCTTTCAGGACCTACCAGTCAGTGAATAAGGCAAAGTCCCTGCTTTCATAGTTTACATTCTAATGAGAGAAGCAGACAACAAGAAGGAAAAATAAATAAACAAACAAGACGCTTTCAAACAGTGTTAAGTTCTAAGAGGAAAATAAAATAATAGAATAGGATAAGGAGCAGGAAGAAGGTGGGACACTGTCTATGGAATGTTCTGGAACATTTCACCGAGAACTTACATTCTGAGCATATGACAATCGGGCCGAGGTGGGGGGATGCCGAGGGAGAGGATCCAGATGGAAGAAATGGCGTGTGAAAATGCCCTGAGATGAGAACAAACCTGGTGTAGATTAGAAACAGAAGGAAAGCCAGTGTGGGTGGACCAGCAGAATTGGGCGAGGAGTGAAGGAAAGGTAGAAAAAAAGACGAGGCTCAGATGATAAAGGGCTTTCTAAGCCACGGTAAGGAATACAAGTTTCAAGTGCAGTAGAGAGTAGGTGAGTGATAATGACTTGACGTACATTTTAAGATTGTTCTAACCGCTGTGCAGGGAATGGATGGTAGTGAGACGGGGTGAGGGATTCATGAAGGTGAATTTGGACAAGAGTGTCACACAAGGAAAAGAAAAAAGATATATTTTGGAAATGGAGCCAATAGAGCCTGAACAACATAGAAAAATCAAATGTGACCCCTAAGGTTTTAAAAGAGTACCAACTGTAAAATAGTTATCCTTTATATTAGGACAAAAATCTGCCTCTTGCAGCTGACACAAGTTAGTTATAACCCTGTCCCTGTAAAAGAAGTTCCTTATCACCTTCAAATGTCAAAAGATTCTTATGTTCACCCTCAGATTTCTCTTCTTTGTCTAAATAGTTCAAATGTTTGCAATCACCATTCAAGTAAGTTGGGTTTAGATCACTTTACTACTGTGGAGGCTCACTTCTGAACACCTTTCATTTTGAGTATGTTTTTCTATGAACAGCATCCATGCCCAAGCAAAAAGAGATGTGGTCTCACTATCACAAAGCAGACTTTGCTTTCTACCTTCTTAATCCCAGACAATAGTTTTTTTTTTTTTATTTTTTATATATTTTTTTTATTTATATATGAAATTTATTGTCAAATTGGTTTCCATACAACACCCAGTGCTCATCCCAAAAGGTGCCCTCCTCAGTACCCATCACCCACCCTCTCCTCCCTCCCACCCCCCATCAACCCTTAGTTTGTTCTCAGTTCTCAACAGTCTCTTATGCTTTGGCTCTCTCCCACTCTAACCTCTTTTTTTTTTTTTTTTGTTCCCCTCCCCCATGGGTTTCTCTTAAGTTTCTCAGGATCCACATAAGAGTGAAACCATATGGTATCTGTCTTTCTCTGTATGGCTTATTTCACTTAGCATCACACTCTCCAGTTCCATCCACGTTGCTACAAAAGGCCATATTTCATTTTTTCTCATTGCCACGTAGTACTCCATTGTGTATATAAACCACAATTTCTTTATCCATTCATCAGTTGATGGACATTTAGGCTCTTTCCATAATTTGGCTATTGTTGAGAGTGCTGCTATGAACATTGGGGTACAAGTGCCCCTATGCATCAGTACTCCTGTGTCCCTTGGATAAATTCCTAGCAGTGCTATTGCTGGGTCATAGGGTAGGTCTATTTTTAATTTTCTGAGGAACCTCCACACTGCTTTCCAGAGTGGCTGCACCAATTTGCATTCCCACCAACAGTGCAAGAGGGTTCCCGTTTCTCCACATCCTCTCCAGCATCTATAGTCTCCTGATTTGTTCATTTTGGCCACTCTGACTGGCGTGAGGTGATATCTGAGTGTGGTTTTGATTTGTATTTCCCTGATAAGGAGCGACGCTGAACATCTTTTCATGTGCCTGTTGGCCATCCGGATGTCTTCTTTAGAGAAGTGTCTATTCATGTTTTCTGCCCATTTCTTCACTGGGTTATTTGCTTTTCGGGTGTGGAGTTTGGTGAGCTCTTTATAGATTTTGGATACTAGCCCTTTGTCCGATATGTCATTTGCAAATATCTTTTCCCATTCCGTTGGTTGCCTTTTAGTTTTGTTGGTTGTTTCCTTTGCTGTGCAGAAGCTTTTTATCTTCATAAGGTCCCAGTAATTCACTTTTGCTTTTAATTCCCTTGCCTTTGGGGATGTGTCGAGTAAGAGATTGCTACGGCTGAGGTCAGAGAGGTCTTTTCCTGCTTTCTCCTCTAAGGTTTGGATGGTTTCCTGTCTCACATTCAGGTCCTTTATCCATTTTGAGTTTATTTTTGTGAATGGTGTGAGAAAGTGGTCTAGTTTCAACCTTCTGCATGTTGCTGTCCAGTTCTCCCAGCACCATTTGTTAAAGAGACTGTCTTTTTTCCATTGGATGTTCTTTCCTGCTTTGTCAAAGATGAGTTGGCCGTACGTTTGTGGGTCTAGTTCTGGGGTTTCTATTCTATTCCATTGGTCTATGTGTCTGTTTTGGTGCCAATACCATGCTGTCTTGATGATGACAGCTTTGTAGTAGAGGCTAAAGTCTGGGATTGTGATGCCTCCTGCTTTGGTCTTCTTCTTCAAAATTACTTTGGCTATTCGGGGCCTTTTGTGGTTCCATATGAATTTTAGGATTGCTTGTTCTAGTTTCGAGAAGAATGCTGGTGCAATTTTGATTGGGATTGCATTGAATGTGTAGATAGCTTTGGGTAGTATTGACATTTTGACAATATTTATTCTTCCAATCCATGAGCAGGGAATGTCTTTCCATTTCTTTAAATCTTCTTCAATTACCTTCATAAGCTTTCTATAGTTTTCAGCATACAGATCCTTTACATCTTTGGTTAGATTGATTCCTAGGTATTTTATGCTTCTTGGTGCAATTGTGAATGGGATCAGTTTCTTTATTTGTCTTTCTGTTGCTTCATTGTTAGTGTATAAGAATGCAACTGATTTCTGTACATTGATTTTGTATCCTGCAACTTTGCTGAATTCATGTATCAGTTCTAGCAGACTTTTGGTGGAGTCTATCGGATTTTCCATGTATAATATCATGTCATCTGCAAAGAGCGAAAGCTTGACTTCATCTTTGCCAATTTTGACGCCTTTGATTTCCTTTTGTTGTCTGATTGCTGATGCTAGAACTTCCAGCACTATGTTAAACAACAGCGGTGAGAGTGGGCATCCCTGTCGTGTTCCTGATCTCAGGGAAAAAGCTCTCAGTTTTTCCCCGTTGAGGATGATGTTAGCTGTGGGCTTTTCATAAATGGCTTTTATGATCTTTAAGTATAGACAATAGTTTTTTATCAATGTCTTTGTGATTGGCACTTCATAATAATTATCCCTCAAAGTCTAAGAGGGGAAATAAGGTTATAACTTAGGATGAGCTAAACTATGATCAAATAAAGACCATAAGAAAAGTGTGAGTGGTCAAAGGGGGTAAGCTCAGCTCTAGATATGGGAGTTAAGAATGGCTTTTATGGAGAAATTAGAACAAAACATTTTGAATAATGGGAAAGATGCTGACAAGCGGCAATGGTGGAAACTGGAGAGAAAAAGAAAAAGAACCAGACAGAAATACAGAAAGTAAGTTAGAGCGTGAGCAAGGCTAGAGCCTAATAGTTGAGTCTTCTGTCACATGAGTTGTGTGGGAACCAGCGGGCAAGGCAGTCAGAAAGGTAAGGTAGGGCTGTGCTCTAGAGACCATGAATGTTACAGTAAGAAATCTGTGCTCACAGGTACCTGCGTGGGAAGTGTCCGACTCTTAGTTTCAGCTCAGGTCATGATCTCACGGTTCATGAGATTGAGCCCCGAGTTGGGCTCAGTGCTGACTGCATGGAACCTGCTTGAGATTCTCTTTCTCCCTCTCACTCTGCCCCTCCTCCCTCAAAATAAATTTTTTTAAAAAAGGAAAGAAATCTGTTCTCAGTTTGTTAGACAAAGGGATGGTGCTGAAGGCTGGGGACTTTGTTGTTACTGTTTATAAACCAACTGAGAGAATTTCACTTCAAGAAGATTATTCTGGTAGCAGATTTATTTAAGTAAAGAAAGACAGGCGAGAACATTGCATTGCTACAGTGGTCCAGAAAGGAAGTGAAGGCTTTAATGGAAGGGAATGGAGGAGAGCTACAGATGCAGAGGGACAATAGAGATAAAGTTTCCAGAGCTTCATAACTGCTCCAGTGGAAAGGACAAATGAGGAAGAGAAAGAAAACATGCCTTCTCACAAAGATAAAACTGAAATTTTACACCAAAGCATCACCCTTCCAAACCTACCTTGATTACAGACTTAGGTATAATTAATTTTTAGACTCTTTATCACCCATGTCTTTATAGCATACAAAAAGTCACTAAAATATTCTACTAAATCATAAGGTTCAAGCCAGTAGAGGATTGACAGAAAATGAAATCTTATAACTTAGAAAAAAAAAGAGATCTTTAGACTAATATGGTGCTGGTGACTATTTTAAATCTCCAACACTGGGCCATCCTGTTATGCAAGAACTGGTTTGACTGCACAAGAAATACCACTGATGTCAGAACTCAGATGGAAAGCATGGCGTGGCGTCTCACTTACGGTTCAAAGTTCTTCATCTCAATTTTCTTTAAGTTTATTTATTTATTTTGAGAGAGAGAGAGAGAGAGAGCAGGAGAGGGGCAGAGACAAAGGGAGGGACAGAGAATCCCAAGCAGGCTCCATGCTGTCTGCACAGAGCCCAACTTGGGGCTCAGTCTGAGGAACCGGGAGATCATGACCTGAGCCAAAGCCAAGAGTTGGAGGCTCAACTTACTGGGCCACCCAGGCGTCCCTCTTCATCTCAATTTTTAACTGTATGAACAGCACACTTTCCACATTCTGTGTAGGGCCAACTGGTATTTTTCCTCCATTGCATTTGCTAAATACTGAGGGAGGAAGAGGAGGAGGACAAGACGGATGAGAAGAAAAAGGAGGTGGAAGAGGAGGAGGACAGAGAGAGAAAGAAGGAAGAAGAAGGCAGGCTGCCTTAAAATGTAAAATATAGAAACATACTTGGCAGCTAAGACAATGTATTCCTATGTAAAAAAAAAAAAAAATAGCATCATCTTATTGCTTTGCTTTTCCTTTGGATTTTATCTTTTAATGACTAGAATATTTCCCAGACGATTTCATCCAAATAAAAATGCTTTTGGTAATGGTTCATTATAGCTTAAAAGTATATTATTAAAAACTAAGAAGTTATACTAAAGCATGAACAACAGAACCAGATACACCTATAATTTCACCACTCAGAGATCATCAGTGTTAATATTTTACTTATATCCTTCTGGACATTTTGTTACGTGTGTCTTTTTAAAGTAAGAATTCTCTTTTGTGTCCTTCTTTATATTATGGCCTCGTCCCTCATTTCTTCCTTTCTGTTCTTAAAGGATTCATTCCTAGAATCTGTAGGAGGAGCAGAGCAAAGTTAAGTGTCTGCACTAGGCAAGAAGGGCACACAGACCTGACGTGATCCAGAGTTTCTGAGTCAAAAGGAAGCAGAGGTGCCTGTGTGGGAGGCTGCCAGGGGTGGAGAATCAGAACTTGGAGGGGTGAGGAGCGTGTCAATGCTCAGGGACAGCCTGGCACAGGGTATCAAAGGTAATGAGCGTATGCATACGAAGGAGTGACCAGCACAGAGTCAGGGACCACGCTGGTGGAAAGAAGGTCCCTCGGCAGCTCGAGGTAGACTGTGGGCACCCACAGGAAGTAAAGAGGGCCCCTTCATAGAAGGGCATCAGAGGCCAGGCTGCCAGGGGACACACCATTGTGGGGTCTGGCCTCGCATGTAGTACCTAAGTGCAAGTAGGCTGTGAGGAGGAACAATGTGTGTGGAGGAGGGTTCCTGAGTGTTGAAGCATTACGCTTATCAGTTATGTGAGGAGAGCCAGCATCCCTAGAACAGGAAGTTTTAAATCCAATAATAGTAAAGCTCTCTATTTATCATACATTTTCATAGCCCTCAATATAGCATTATATATTATATATAGTACATAGAATTATATAGTATACTATTCTCTCGTGTTTCTTGTTAATAACTTTTCTCTTAAGTATTTAATATTTTTATTGTTAGTGTGAATAATGCATTTTACACAGTGTAGTCTGTTTCGTTTTGGTATATAGAAAATCTATCAAGTTTACTACTTATTTATAATAAATAACTGAGATGAACTCTATTAGTTCCTTAGTTCTAAAATTTTAAAATTGATCCTCTTAGGTTATCTTAGGTTATTTATTCAAATTAAAATTGAGCAGTCATTAAATCTTGTTAATATACAGTCACTTAGGTCAATTTGTGGATGGAGGAAAGACAAAATTTAGATGGTCATTAATTAGTAAATTATTTATTTGTTTATCAAATACTTACTGAGCATACACTATAACTAACCCTAGTCAAGTTACCTAATCTAGATAGTTGTGTTTTTCCCAAGTGTAAAATGTAAATAAACAAAGAACCTATCTAGGCATTAAATGAGACAATGCAAGTAAATTGCTTAGCAATGCACAAGGTGACTGCTCAAGAAATGTCAGCAGTGATGACATACACTGTAAGTTACCCTTCCCAATGCCTGCAGAACCACCAGTAGTTGAGACAGTGCTCAAGCTCATCTGCTTTTTAAGTCCAGTATTTCTCTTAACAGAAAGAAAGAAAGAAAGAAAGAAAGAAAGAAAGAAAGAAAGAGGAAGGAAGGAAGGAAGGAAGGAAGGAAGGAAGGAAGGAAGGAGGGAGGGAGGAAGAAAAAGAAAGAAAGAAAGAAAGAAAGAAAGAAAGAAAGAAAGAAAGAAAGAAAGAAAGAGGGAGGGAGGGAGGGAGGGAGGGAGGGAGGAAGGAAGGAAGGAAGGAAGGAAGGAAGGAAGGAAGGAAGGAAGGAAGGAAGAGGGAGGGAGGAAGAAAAAGAAAGAAAGAAAGAAAGAAAGAAAGAAAGAAAGAAAGAAAGAAAGAGAGAAAATAGGAATTTATGAGAAACTCTCTCTAAAATCTACTAACCTTCCCTTAGCTGTAATCCTCTCACCTTCCATTTCATTTGTAATTTCTGAAGGCTTCTATATACAACAGAACCTTAGTAAATACTGATGGATTTCAAACAATGTTGGAAAACCAAAACCCTTAAAAGGTCCCACTGCTCTATGAAGGTATTCAGATGTCAGGCTACTTAACAGAGGAAACAATTCTATAATGAAATGTGAGGTAACAAACTAAACTCCTTTCTGTAAAATCTTCTGGAGCTATGTTAGTGTCATATACAATATTAAATTTAAGTTTAGAAATACAAGAATTAAAAATAAATAAATACATTTTAAATTTTGGAAGAAAAGAAATAGAATAATTATATTCCCCTCCCCAAAAGTATGCAACATTCAGACCTGTTTGCTGCTCATTGCTCTTTCCCATACCTGCTTTCTTATTAAATTGCAAACTGGAAAGCCGCTTGTATTGCCTACTAGCCAAAAGCCCAATTCTTTAACAAAATGTAAAAATAAGTAAGGCCTGACATTCTGACTTACCCACTTCAGCCAAAGTTCTGATACAAGACTCCACAGATGATTTCTGTGCTGGATTTGGCCAGGTGCAATTGTAAATCCTGAAGGCAGATTGAAGCAGCTGAATAAAAACTGGCTGATGTGTCTGAAAACAGAAAGTATGCAAATAGACCATTAAACCATTAATGCTCCTGACATAGCATTTATGCATTATCAAAAATGTTCATCAAAATAAACTATGATCAGGTCTTTTTGAGTGTCAGTGCCATTCACAGAATATCTCATTCAACAAATATTATATACCCAGCTCGTGACAGGCACCATGCCAGACTCTATAGAAAACCAATTATTTGCATTTTAACTATATTCTTAATCAGAAAGAAATTGGCATTTATTGAAGCCAATGACATGAATTTAAGTATTTACTTTAATAATCTCTGGTTTATTTCCAAGTATAAATAGAGGAGGTGTTTTGGGTTTGCTTGTTTGACTGATTGTATACTTTGGTTTCATATGACATGAAAGTACAGGAGATAATAATTTTGACCTACAAAAACAATTTCATATGGTTCTAATAGTTTCAAAGTTTCCCCTAAAGAAAGTATAATTGAAATGGAATTAAAAAAAAATTTTTTTTAATGTTGATTTATTTTTGAAAGAGAGACAGAGCGTGAGTGGGGGAGGAGCAGAGAGAGAAGGAGACACAGAATCTGAAGCAGGCTCCAGGCTCTGATCTGTCAGCACAGAGCTCGACATGGGGCTCAAATTCACAAACCGTGAGATCATGACCTGAGTGGAAGTCGGACGCTTAACCGACTGAGCAACCCACCACTCCTGAAATGGTATTTTTATAAAAGTAATACACAATCAATGTAGCATATTTGGGAACCACAGAAATGAAAATCACCAATAATCCTACCATGTAGAGATAATCAATATCAAGATTTTGAAGATATTTACTCCCTGAGTTTTTCTGTGTATACATGCACCCGTATTCTTAACACACTCAGATTTGGATGATCCTATATTGCAATTCTGGGGCCTGTTTCACTTCATATTACTTCATAATCATTTTCCTTAGTCACAAATATTTCTTTTAAAACATGATTTTCAATTGCTATGTAATAAGCCACCCTACAGACACACCATAATTTATTTAGCTATTCCTCTATTCATGGACATTTAAGGTTGATATCAATTTTTAAGTACTATAAATGCTTGAATGAAAATCTTAGTATATAAATTCCTGCTAATTCTTTCAGGATAAATTACTAAAGTGGAATTATTGAGTCAGAATGCCTATTCATTTAAAGAACTGTTCATTGCACTATTTGGCACACGGCCAATATACTGAAATGAATATTCCTATTATGCTTAGAGGGAGAAGGAATAATTCAATTTGAAGATAGAAGATGGGGCCTTTTTATTTAAAATAAAGTTTGGTAAACTCAGGGGCATAATAATAAAAAATATGAGAGAAAAATAACCTTCAGAAGTGTGAGAAATGACTTCCTGGTTAGATTAAACTTTTTTCCTACTCAAACGAGGGAAGTAAATCATGCGACAGAACGCTTTTGTATTTGTTTATGTTACCTGGAGGCTGGTACTGTTGTCTGAAAATGGGGAATTAAAGAAGCCGCTCACGATGTTCATTATTGACTCGGTAACACACTTCTCCAAGAAGATGTCTGCGTGTTTCCTGTCTGTGGTTGTGTTGCAAACCTGAAGAGAAAAATAGAACAACTCAATACGTCCTATCACATCTTTGAATGCTAACTCAATAATGAGACCTTGTAGAAATTGCTCTGAAATTGTTGTTTATAACATTTCTTGTGCTTTTGAAAGTTGTTTTAAACAGACACATTTCTACCTAAAATCTATTAAAATTTTATCATTCTACTGTAGCTGTTCCTTTAAGTTTGGTTGTCATTTCATCCTTGGACCAGAGTTCTTTCATAGACCCCAGCCCCTTCCTCCTGCTCTGCTCCTACACACTCTTGCACACCAACCTTCTCCCTCTGTCCCCAAGCTTGGCTTTGCTGGAAGACACCCTTGTACACAATGTGAGCGAATCAAAGAGGAAACAGTCATTATAAGAAAGGGGTGAATGTGATTAATGGTGGTTTATATCTCTACATATTTTCACCAATAATACCTGGCCCAAATTAGAGATGCCAAGAGAAAATATTTGGCAAGGAAAATAGAAAGCTAAAAAAAGATAAAGCTCTTTCCAACACTTTTGACCTTTTCATCCATAGATTAACTGGGAAGCATGGAAGTGTGCCTTTGTATGCTTCCTTCTTCATGTAAGCTAAGCAAGAAGAGATAATACACGTGCTAAGGATATATCAAAAAAGAACATAAGCCTGGTTCCTGCCCTGCTCTATATGATTAAATGAGGCAGAAATTGGTCATTTGTAACACAAACTACAAATTTCCAAGTATGTCAGGGGAGACAAATTGCAAAAGCAAAGATACATGATTAAAAACAAATGAAAAAAAGCTGGTTAACAAAAATAAACTTGAAGATAAAAAGAAGTAGGGGAGGGTGGCTGATGGGTATTGAGGACGGCACCTGTTGGGATGAGCACTGGGTGTTGTATGGAAACCAATGTGACAATAAATTTCATATTAAAAAAAGAAGAAAAAAGTGGGAGGGGGAAAGCATAGGGTGTGAGAACCTGAGGCAGAGTAACAGCATTTAAATACTCACACAGTGATGGTGGGGAAATATGGTGGCCAGATGTTCCAGATGTTCTTACACAATCCAAATTTCTACATCATTTTTTTCTTTTCAGTAAGGTGATTAATCAAAAGAACAAGTAAGTATAATCTAATTTGATATTGCTTTAAAACCTTTCACACAAATAAGTTCACGAAAGAGAAAAATTCCTTTCTGAAACGTGTGTCCCAGTGTTTTGGTTTGAAAAATAACAGTATTTGCCGAGTGGAGGTAAAAGAAAGAGCACAGGGATTGTTTTCCTTCTAGGTCATTTCCCATCAGGGCACTTCATTTTTCCCTCATCTATTAAGTGTCAACTACCTGACAGGGTTGCATTAGAATTAATTCACAGTTATTGCAGAGAACAGTGCAATTAAAGGAAATAAATTATGTTAAATTATGTAATCTTTTGGTTAGTGTTCCAGCATATAACATAATGCCTGACATAAACAACATGGTCAGTAAATATTTGGGAAATGAATGAATCAATTAATTTTAAAAATGAAAAAATAAGAAAGAATAAAAACACTCTTACACTATTTAAGGTTAACGTTGGGTTAGGCTATATTTGTGGAACATCAAGACTAAAATCGAATGTGGTCCCAGAACTAATATAAAATTAGTTTTCCCATGATGGACATGAAGTAGGATTTATTTCATTTAGTTTCTTCCCAGCACTGGCTTTTATACTGAAATTTTCTGATTTGTAAGATAAAAATATATTAAAGTTGAAGAAGTAGCTGACCACTTCTATTATTACTAGCCCAAATAACCTTCTGCCAAATCCAGTGACATTTCACACAATAGTGTGGGGCTCTCCAGAGCTATTATAGTATCACATTGAATTGCCTGCAACTAAACATTTGCTAAAGAGCCTCTCAGAAATTTGCTTTAGTCAGTGGATTAGTAAAAGTAATCTATTTCTATACAAAGACTTTCCTCAAAATCCTGGGTAATGAAAAGTCTGGGTTTACAGAACTATCTGAATCTATTCCTCAATGCATTTGAACCAGAAATTCAAATAAATTTTCAAGATATTTCTTCTGCTCCATATGAATGATAAAATTTTTGTGCCTCTAGAAACTTGCATCCTACATTATAATATCATGGATAGTGAAGAGATGTAAGAAGCCACTTTTCTTATTAAAATTCTTTAAAACTTTCCAGGAAAAAAAAGAACCCAAAATATAACAGTATTTCTCTGTCCTTTTACCTCTTTCTACTGCCTCATTCCAATTGGAGGAAAGATTGGAAATGATTCAAAAACTGATATCACATTAAATTAACTTTTATGTGTAATTCATGTATTTTCAAAGTTTCAATCTATTTGCACAGATTATTCACATACCATTATTTCCTATAAGGCACATCCCATGTCATTCTTGAAACACTTACTTTAAAAGGTTATATTTATTCCATCATTTTAATGCACCATCATGCCTTAATCCATTTGGGGAATAAATTGAGGTATATATAACCAAAAATACAAATCATTTTCTTATTTTCTTGGTTATTTCCTTCTTGCTAGTCTTTTGTGTGATTTCCCTAAAAATTTTTTGCAACCATAAAGAATTGTGCAAAATTATTATTTTTACTTCCAGATTTTTGGGGTACATTCCACCAAAAGAAGAATCACCAGATGAGGATATATAGATCGTTTTGTACTGTTCGTGAGCTGATCCTCTAAATTAATAAATTTACAATGCTATCAACAACCTTTTTGTTCCCCCATTAGTACCAACCAGCTCTTGTGTTCAGGCTCCGGTTGGTTTCAACTGATACGGGGCACCAGCAGGAGAACAGAGTGGAAGAGAAGGAAGTCAGGTGCCTGCCAGGCCTCTGCCTCCAGCCCCAGCTCCTCCTCACAAAGGCTTTAGCAATGTCTGCATCTCTGGGGACAGCTCCTATTGAGCCCTTCTGCAGTGCGTCCAGTAACAATGGCACTGCCCTTGCCCCTCCAGGCCTGGGTGCAAACAGCTTTGCATTGTTCCCAGTTCCTGGGTGCTACCCCGGGCCTTCTCAGTCCTTTACACACTGCCCGCATCTCCTGGAGTATGCCATCTGGTTCCTGCTGAAACCGACTGTTCTACCAGTAAATTATCATTATTTTGCCCATTTAATGACACCTAAAAGTTATTTTGTGTTTCTGACATTGCTAATGAGGCCTGGCACTTCCCATGTGATCATTTCATGCCTATTTTGTCATGTACAGATGATCCAAATCCTCTAACCACTTTAAATAAGACCTGGATAATGACTGATACAGTATGTATCATTTTAACATATTTTTCATAGTAAGCCGTTTTTGATTGTCATTTCACATATATTCTCACATTCTGATTTTTTATTTAGAATGTTCATTCCATTACATTTCGTTGTGTCAAATAATTCTTAGCACTCAGAATTCTGAGCATTTTTTTATTTGGATCATTTCTATTTACTTAATATAAAGAAGGAAAAACTCCCTTCCACAAAAGAAAAGGATATGCTATACATTTTGCTCTAGTTTTTTACTAGTCTTTCTCCATCCCTGTACACATCTTGACTCCCATTAACTCTTCACACTATCTAGCAGTTTGCTGTTGTAGTGACCTGACTTATGGATTGTGATCAATTTTTCCCATTTTGATATCCAACTGTCCTCCAAAAACTTACTGAATAGCAATTTGTCTCATTCTTAGGTTGCTTGAGGTTTGTCTTATAGCTCGTGTCACTAATCACTATTTAAATATCTCTGGTATATTCCATGTGTCATTATTTTTAAAATATTTGTAAAATAAAATATTAAAACAATCCCAAACTCCATCTATTATTATTTTCAAGTTATTTGTTTAAATTATTAAACTATTATTATTTAAATGGAAGCTAAAGATTGGATTAGGAGTTAGAACAGTGAACCAAACAAAACAAAGTCCCTAATCTAGAAGAGCCTTTCTTCTAACCAGGAAAGACACACAATAGACAAACTAATAAACACATAATATAAGTGGAAAATAGAGCAGATAGAAGACTCTAGAGAAAAATAAAGAAGGTCAGGCTGTACAGGGAGGAGTACAAGCTCCTTTTCCATGCTGCAGGATGAATGGGCACAATTGAGGATTACTATTTTATATAACTTGCTTGGGGAACCTCTCTGGATAAGGTGACATTTTAATAAAAAACTGAAGGGAGGGAGGAAACAGGCCTGGAGGTTTCTGGGGGAAAGAGCAAGTGAAAATCTGTCTTCACCAGTAGAATATAAGTCCCCTCACACCAGAAACTAGTCTAACTTGCTCACCACTGCACATGCAGACCCTCAGCACATAGTAGGTATAAAATCATTTGCTGAAAAACAAATATTAAACAATATTTCTAGACATAATTATGTCTAACATTTCTCCCCTTGCATATAGAATGTCCCTTCTCCCTTTGGCTCTGAAAGTGACTGCTACTCTTCCAAAGATGACAGATGGGGTTAAATACATTATTATATGCTAGAGTAGCACTGTCCATTAGGACTTTCTGCAATGATGGATCTGTTTCTGCGATGTCCCATGCACATGCTTATTGGGCACTTGAAAGGTGGCTCTTGCTACTGAGGAACAGGATTTTCTATATGATTTAATTTTACCCAATTAAAATTTAATTTTAGATGTGGCAAGTTGCTACCCTGTAGGATAGAGCAACTCTAGTGTCAGTAACATAATTGTGATCACAGACACTAAGGAATACAAGTCCTAAGGATTGTTTTTGTATTCCTCATTCACAGTAAACATGTTCCTTTGCATAGCTGAGGTCATGGCACATTTTTATTTGCATTTGCATTCCTTCACTCATGAGGCCAAAACCTCCAAACATTTGCTTTTTACACATCCTTTTTAGGTGAGGCATCATTTCGTACACTCAGTTGGCTTTCTCAGAATTCTAAATTCATCTTTTAAAAACATAATATTTTTCTTAATATCAGTATGTATTGATTGTAGGAACCCTGAAAAAAATACAGAAAAGCACAAAATGGAAAGAAAAAATTATCCATAATACAAAAATCTAGATAAAACCATGATTAACCTCTTACAATCCTCTCTTATAATCCTTGTGCTCTACCATGTACATTTTACATAACTGAAATTATTCTAGATAACCAGTTTTGTATTCTTTTTATACTCATCATTGAACCATTAGCACCTTCCCACATTATTAAAAATCCTCGAAAAATAATCTCAATGACTCCATAACATCAATCTTATAGATATATCATAATTTATTGAACTATTTCTCTATTATTAAAATTTGAAACTATTTCCGACTATCTATTATTATAAAAGCATGTTGAACTTCTTTGACCATAAATCTTTGATATCATTTCTAATTATTTCCCAAGGACAGATTCTTGGAAGGTAAATTATTTGACACATTAAAAAGGTATGAAGGTTTCTTTTAATGTATTACCAAAATGCTTTTCAGAAAGACGACATAAATTTACATTCTCATCAGCAAAGTATGTGAACCAACATTTAACATTATCTCTTTACTTTTATCTTTTTGCCTTTACAACTTTGATAGTTAGAGACTGGATCTTATTTTTCTTTGTTTTTTTAAAAACTTATTAGCAGTTGACTATTTTTTTCAGGGGTTCACTTGTATTTCCTCCTCTATAAATCATGAATGCCTGGGTCTTGACCATTTCATTATCAGATTTTGAGTGCTTTTCTTACCTATACATAAAAGTTCTTTATGTAAAGATCACTTAGGCCTTTTTAAAAATATTTAGTAACTTTTTCTATTTTTATTTTTTTATTTATGCACGTGATGTATTTATGTCCTTAAATTTGAAACTTTCAAACAGCGAAAAGTCTATTATTTTCCTTAGCTCTTCTCATTCACTGCTTTTATGCTTAAAAAGAACTTTCTCATCTAAAGACAGATAAATATCCACCTATATTTCCATCCATTTTTATTGTTCCACATTATCTCTAAAATCTTAATCTAATTGCAATTTGTGCCATTGTATGATTTAGGTTAGGAGCGGAGTTCATTTCACCCCACATCGCCAGTGTCCTCAAATGTCATTCTGATTTAGTTCAAATCAATGATTTTTGTTGAGTGCCTATTCCATGCCAAGAATGTTCTATGTACCTGAGGTCTATCGATGAATTAAATATATAAGAATCACTACCTTAATGTAGCTCCTATTATTACTTTAATAATCTAGCGGTAAGCAAACTATAGCCTAAGGGGCAAATTTAGCCATATCCATTCATTTACATATTGTCTGTGGCTCCTTTCCCTTTAGTAATTGCTATAGCTATTGTGATAATGGCCTCAAAAGCTGAAATATTAACTACCTTGCCATTTACAGAAAAAGTTTGCTCATCCCTTAAAGTAACTAATCACTTCCCTACTCTTGGGTAACAATTTCTTTATTACATATCAATATCTTACATATGTAAAATCTGTTTATGCCTATTTATTTCATTCTATTGATACATTGATTTAATTCTATGCTACACTTATTTTGTTTTCTAATTCATCTCTTTAATATTTTTCACCTCAGTGGACATCTATTTATTTATTCCACAAATACATACTATCTACTATGTGTGAGAACCTGTTCTAGGTCAGGCGTGCAGCAATGAACCAAACAAAACCCCTTCCCATTGTTTGTTTCAGTAGAAAAAAATACAAATGCATATAAAAATGTCATATGGAGACAAGTTCTATGAAGAAAACTGGAGCAAGTGAAGGGGGGAGAAGAGGAAAGAAGCTGCTATACAGAAGGTAGTAAGTGAAGAGCTCTTGGAAGACTTTAAGTAGGAACATGAACGAGGTCTTGAAGATACCTGGAAGACCAGTGCAACCCAGGCAGACAGAAAGGTGTGTTTGGCATATTTGAGGAGCAGCAAGATGGCCAGTAGATGGAACAGAGAGCTAGCAAGGGGAAATTAAGTGGACACAGGGTAAACAGGGGAATAGCCAAATCATGTAGACATTTTACGTTTGGAGGAATCTAAGCAGAGGAGTGACCTGAGCCAACATTCTTCTTCTTCTCCTTTTCAGTCATTATGGCTGCTGTACAGAGAATAGATGAAGAAAGAGGGCAAACATGAAAGCATGGAAACAGGTGATGAGGTTACTGCAATAATTCAGACAAGAGTTAATCTTGGAGAAAGGTGGTAGTGAAGAACTGTTCAGAAGTAGTCACGTTTTGAATATTTTAGAGTTTGGAGAATTTGCTTAAGGAATGGATTTAGAGTATAAGAAAACAAAACTTACAGATAACACCAAGATTTTTTGCTTGAATGCCTAGAATGAATCATGGAATTGCCATTTAATGAGATGCAAAAGACTTGAGAAGGAATTAATTTTTAGTGGGACATAGGGGTAAATGAGGTTAGATGGCCAAGAGGAGATGTCATACGGGCAGTTGGAGACTAGACATCAGGAGAAGGTATTAAATCAGTCTGGTATTAAAGACAGGAGAATGATGAGATCAGCAAGCAAGTGATTGTAAATAGAAGGGAGTAAGTCCAAAGTTTGAGTCTGGCACATTCCAATATTTAGAAGCTGGAAAGATTTGGAGGAAAGAGAAAAAAAAACTTAAGAAAGTTGTGCCTGGATGGCTCAGTCAATTAAGCATCCAACTTCAGCTCAGGTCTCAATCTCGTGGTTTGTGAGTTCGAGCCCTGCATCAGGCTCTGTGCTGATAGCTCGGAGCCTGGAGCCTGCGTCAGATTCTGTGCCTCCCTCTCTCTGTTCCCCACCCTCCGTTTCACACTCTGTCTCTCTCTCTCTCTCTCTCTCTCTCTCTCTCTCTCAAAAATAAATAAACACTAAAAAAATTAAAAAGTACTTTGAGCCAAATGCTCTCTCAAAAATAAATAAAAACTTAAAAAAAATGTTTTTAAACTTGAGAAAGAGTGGGCAATAAGGAGGGAGGCTAAGAGAATGGAAATGATATCCTGAGGGTCAAGTGAAGAAGTATGTCAGGAAGGTATTTATCAACTATGATAAATGCTGTTAATGATCTGAAGAGCAGAAAGTAGAATGCAGCACAGGGACCAAGCAACCATCAATCAACAATAGCCAAACAAGTATTCATTCCATGTGGACACACCACCAATATAACTTGGCCTGAAAGTTGAGGAGAAAAATAGAATCACAACTGAAGGAAAAGTGCCGCACAAAGGATAAGGTTTATAGAGTCTTTCTACTCTTCACTTCCCTGCAATACTAATTAATAAGGCCAGACAAAAGGAACCCTTTAAAATAAGACTTGTCAATGGCTCCTTCAACTTAAGAAAGTCAAAAAAAAAAACAAAAACAAAAACAAAAACAAAAAACAAAAAAACTCTAGAATCAAATTATCAAGCAAAGAAAACTTACTCAATTCTGTCAAATTAGAGAATTTGGAAAGTGTGGTTCAAAGCACATATAAATTCCGCCTTTACTCCTACTTCCGACCTATTCGGTAAGCTAAGTAACGGGCAGGAATGGCTCACTATTTGAAAATAAAATACTCCAATTTGTCCTGTTAAGCAGTGACTGATGGGACAATGACACAACACTACATTAGATGCGCCTCTAAGTTATTTCTTGGTCTAATTTCATTCTGCCAATATGTCACTTAGAGTACCATTGGTCATTACAAAAATCTTGAAATTAATAGCAAAATTGGAAACTTCTTCAGAAGAAAAAACTACACTCTGAAGCTAACATTGACCATAGTCCACTCCTCTTAAGGTGCTTTCTAATAATGACTCAAATCCCCTGACTCTGCAAAGGAAAGTACTTCTGCCCTACGAATGCCAATTTTAGCCCATTGGAACATAGACCAAAGTGAGCTGCTACTACATGCTGTGAAAGACAGTGGAACAGCTTTTCATGAGTCTAATGCCTTTGCTGCCTGCCTAAATATGGTGTCTTTACATAACACGGATGCTGTCAGGAAATCAGAATGGAATTAAGCATGTGAAACATAGCACCAGTTTATTAAAAATGGTCTTTCAAAAAGATTTTCTTATATGGGTCTTAGCAAGATAAAAGACAAGGGGGTGAAAACAGGAATATGAAGGATATTAATAAAGAGTCTTTAGGGGTGCCTAGGTGGCTCAGTTGGTTGAGCATCCAACTCTTGATTTCAGCTCAGGCCATGATCCCAGGGTCAAGGAATCGAGCCCCATGTCAGGCTCCATGCTCTCTCCGCCCCCTGCCCATCGCCCCTGCTCACGCTCTTAAATAAATAAATAAATAAATAAATAAATAAATAAATAAATATTTTTTAAAAAAATAAGACTCTTTAGAGAGCTTTACCCAAGAGCAAACAAAAAGAACCTGGTACAAATGACTCCAGAGAAACATGAAAAGAAAGGTGGAAGGTGGTATGAATGCCTCTCCATATTAATATTTCATTTCATTTGCCTTTTAAATAAGATTGTTCTCCAAACTTCTACTAAAATAGTCATCTGCCTTGTGCTGGCCGGACCCTGCCTGAAACACTGGGTTCCAGTCCAAATGTCATACTTTTAAAACACTGACAAATTAGAGAGAACCCAAAAGTGTATCTAAAAGAGTAAGGAGCCCAGAAACCATACCAGAAGAGGCACCACTGAAAGACATGAGCTGTCATAACAAATCTGAGGAGCTGTTAGGGAAAAAGCACTGGATTAGGCCATAGCAGACTTCCCAGCTCTTGCTCCTAGCGAGGCAAGTCACCCCACGCTAGCAAATTAATCTTATTAACTTTAACAATTAAAGTTATGCAATAATGAAACCAGTTGTCTCAAAAAAAAAAAAAAATAGTGAGATCATTGTTACTGGAAATACATACACAGGCAGGTGCTGAAGACTGTGAACTATACGACTGCCAGTCTCTTCCAACTTTAAGATCCTATGATTCTTTAGGCCCAAGTTGCCACATACTTTCCCTCCAGATTCCCTCCACCATTTCTCACTGATGCGAATCAGCTGCTCTAGGACTTCATCACTTTATGGGAACATCTGAATTTAGCCCATCTCTATGCCAAGCCAGTATTGTGCATGTCCTCCTTCACGGGCATGGTTTCTGGCTCTCGCCTGCACTGCATGGTCTTCCTTTTGGTCAACCTCAACATTACTATTTGGTATAGGTATTGAGGAAGATTGTTGCAATTGCTTTAAAGGCTACGTATAACCTTATAATAATCGCAGTGATGTTGCCATAATTTGGATGGAATAGATGATGTTACCAGCACTCTTAGTAAGTGCCACACATGTGCTAAGAGCCTTATACACATTATCACATTGAATCCTCCTGGTAACCCTATAAGGAATGTGTTATTGTATTCATTTTACAAATATGGAAACTCAGAGTCAGAGGAGTAAGTACTTTGCTCAAGGGAACTGAGCTGGGAAGAGGCAGAATCTGGACTTGAACTTTGGTCTGCCTAATGCCTCTAAAGTACCTACTCTTACACTACTATATTCTACTGCAATGGTTCCCAAAGTATGGCCCCTGGACCAGCAGCTTCAGCATCACCTGGGAACTTGTTAAAAATGAAAAGACTCACATCTACTGAATCAGAAACTCTGGGGTAGAGCTCAGTAATCTGTGCTTTAACAAACTCTCCAGGTAATTCTGATGCTCACCGAAGCTTAAGAACTACTGATCTACTCAACTAGAAATTTGCCTAGAAGGCCACATTCTCCTTATTTTAACAAATTTTTGTGTTTGAATTTGAGTATGAGGTGGCTCCTTAATTTTTCTTCAAGAGGAGAAAGAGCCCAGTTATGGAAAAGTCAGGTTTCCTGTCCCTTCCCTGAAATAGGAAGGGTGATTCTTTGTCGTTCTTGGTGAGGGGATAAGACAGCTGCTGTTTTAAAATATAAATAAGAGGAAAACAAGAAGGTAAAAAAAAAAAAAAAAAAACAATGCTTTTTGCAATATAGATAAGCTGTTGTGGTTAGACATAATGAGTGAATAAACTAAAAAGATCTCAAAACTCCCCTCAAGGCTTTATAACAAATAACATTAATTGTCTACTTAATCAAAATAGTTAAAATAAAAATGTTTCCTAGCAGGCACATGCTTTGAAAACACACAAACAAAAAAAGAATATATAGGTCTTAGCCTTACAAACACATCAATGAAAAGAGTGTTTCCAAGGTGGCATAACCAGTGGCAGTTACCATCAGCTTTCTATGGTTTAAAAAATAAAAATCCTTTTAGCTTTGCAGTTCATGCCACCTAGAATGTGACCTTGGTCTTTTCAAGCTTATCTTTAGTCCGTGGCACTGTGCAACTCTGCAAATCAGTCTATAATCTCTTTAATATCTTCCTGCACGCGCAGTTTTAAAGCTCAGTCATCGGCATATAAACCATCCTTTACTTCAAGGTCTCTAGAGATACTTGCAGCCAATCAGACACAAGGGCTTTCTCTAGGACACAGGGGTAAATATGAGTGGTACGAAAGTCCTGTGTAAAACAAGATGATTTCTCCACAGGTGCTGGTTTACCTGACAAAGGTAATGAGTGGCTTTTCATTCTATAGAAATGAAGTCAAATCGGAACTGCCTTACTCCACATGTGCTTGAACATAGTAGAGTTGGCTCATCCCACACCACATCCAAGGTAAAACAAGCACACTTCACCTGCAAACTCTGACTAAATAAAAGAGTTCCTGGACTGGAATAATAATGATTTATTTTATTTTCCAAGATTACTCTCAGATGTCTGAGTCTGTCTCAATGCTTTATCATACCCCCTTTGTCTTCTCTCCTTCCAGAAAGGGTTGTATGGAGGCAGTTAGCTAGTGGATAACATTCAGCATCCATTCTTATAAGACAGTGGAAATATGGACCTCACTAATCCCTCTCCTCTAAATATATCTAAATGAGGCATAAAGCACTCAGGAATGCAGAGAGCCAAAGCACTGGGCCAGTCCGCCATAAGTCATCATAGTTCTAGGCATTATCTATATACTATCTTCTATTAGTGCAACTCTTTGAACATTATATCCCATAACTTCAAAGGAAAACTAGAGAAGATCAAAAAATACTAACATAATAGAACCTGTATGTTTTGACAATTCAACATGCCAAAATGCAGGGGAGGGCCTAAGATAAACTAAATGAAATTAAGTGCTGTCTATAAAGAAGATTCCTTCCTTCCTTTCTTCAGTTGTGCATTCATTTACTCAGTTTTACTCAAAACCATATGCTGGACAATATCTAGAAAATGTCAACCAGCTCCACATGTCCTCTCCAATCCCCACCAAAAGTCAAACAAGAGGAAATGGACTCAGTAAAAAGCAAGAGATATTTTGACTGACAAGTGAAAATACCAGATGATTCAATTACTGGAGCACTCTCCCAAAGAAAATTCTGAATAGGCAACACTGAGCAATGCTAAGCCCTGGGTAGTCTGGTCAAGTACCTGTCTGTCTGAAAGCATGGGTCAAGGCTTCCCAAGATCTCTTCCGTCTATGGTTCATAATTGCACCCATGTTAAGAGGTTGAATACAAATTGACCTCTGCCAATATCTTCCTAACCACTGTAAAAATGCCACTAAAATTCCATTTCATAACAAAATGATATAGTCAGTTTTAAAAGTAAAAACGAACTCTTTGTTGCTACACACACTATACTGGGTATTTTGTGCATATGAACTCATTAAATGTCACAATCTTGTGAAATGCAATCACACCTTTTTTAATGTAATGGATTACATCCAAAGTTGGCGAGTTTAATTCCAAGTTTTCATCCAGATCTTTGATACCACCTTGTCAAAATATATACCAACAGCCGAACTAAACATGCAGTACTATTTAATGATGGAAGTGTAACTCACCCTTGCCATATCCACCAAGAAGTTCTCAAATAACTTCCAAATGTGGTTACTTGTGTAGATTTCTTTCATTTCCACTTCTGTGTCCACATAACAGTGATTAACGAAATTCACATAAGCAATTTTAACCTGTGCAAGTTTCAAATACAAAAGAAAGTTTGTTTTCTTGATTGTTCATTTTCAAATGCCAATTACGACAAGTTAAGTGAAATCTATCTGAGTGACTATCGTGGATTATAGCATGTTTTGTTTCTACCTAGAAAGCATTCTCATTTCCCTTCTTTTACTAAACCACTCCAGCCCTTGACCCAGGGTAAACACATGACCTAGGAGCCTGTTCCCCTGGGCCCGGTGATTGGTGTGCAAAAGTACACTTGACTTAAACCAAGTCTATTGTACCTGAGACACTGAGAGTCAAATGTGATCCCTTTCCCTGTCTTCTTTCCTCTCCCTCCCCATTTCTCTCTCTCTCTTTCTTTCTCTCCATCTCTGTCATTCCCCCTCCCCTCCACCTCTCTCTCTCTCTCTCTCTCTCTATTACTAAAGTAGAACAAGGTAAACCTGAATTCCAAGAAGCCATCTTCTCCAGACGTGTGGAGGACAAACAAGCTCAGGAGAACGATGCAAAACCACAAAGGAAAAGGGACCAAGAGATGGAAGAATTCTGACATTGTTTGAATATCTTGACCCACCAGAAGAACTATCCTTCAAATTTCCAAATACAAGAGCCAATAAAATTCCCTTTTTTTTATTTAAACCATTTAAGATAGGTCTCTATATTTTGAAACCAAGAGGGTTCTAATATAATGTTTAAATGTATTCATTAAATAATATGTTATTGCCATTCAGAAATATTTAAATTACTATTTCTGAGAAGAAACAGGCTCACAGTTTATAAAAAAATTACATTATTTTAAGATGTAGTAGAATTCTTTTCCATACTTAACAAAATGCCTCAAAAAGGACTGAATCTCACCAACATATAGTGCTTCTAAAGTGTGTAGGGCAGTAGTTTTTCTGTTCTTTTCTTTCTTTCTTTTTGATGAAAATGTGATGTGTGCTATAAACCTCCCTCAAAAATGCATATAAAATACAAAATCATGTAAACAATTTCAAGGATTCATTGAATCCAACTTAGAACCATAAGGAATACAGAGCCAGCTTTCATGGCTTCAGTGCTTATCTCTACTTGACTCTGGTCAAAAACAAACCTTCAGTGACAGGGTGCCTGTGTCAAGAACTGATTATAGGAAAGGAGACATCAGAACCATTCAGTGCATTATCATAATCATCTTGACAGCAGCTTATATTTATCCATGGTTTGCTGCATGCCAAACACCTTCAGCATTTTGTAAGTAATACCTTACTTAATTTAATCCTCCAACAATCCTCTCAGATATATACTATCCTTGTTTCACTTAAAAATTGTGGAAATTGGGGCACCTAGCTGGCTCAGTCAGAAGAGCATGCAACTCTTGATCTCAGGTCATGAATTCAAGCCCCATGCTGGGTGCAGAGATTACTTACATAAGTAAAATAAACAAAACAAAATAAAATAAAGTTGTGGAAATTGAAGATCAGAAAGGTTAAGTAACCTGTTGGAATCAGTCACACAGCTAGAAGTAACGGATCCAGGATTCTGACTCATTCTTTCATTCATTCATTCACTCAAAACATATATTTTTTAAATGTTATTTATTTACTTTGAGAGAGAAAATGATCTGGGGAGGGGCAGAGAGGAAGGGAATCTCAGGCAGGCTCTATACTGTCAGCACTGAGCCCTTCACAAGACTCCATCTCACAAACCGTGAGATCATGACCTGAGCCAAAATCAAGAGTTGGACACTCAACCAACTGAGCCACACAGATGCCCCTCATAACATATTTATTAAGTATAGACTTAGGTTCAGACAATATAATGGTAAATAGAAACAACTTAGTTGCTATTCTCATCAAGCTTATAATCTTGAGAACGGATGTGAAGGCTATAGCCATGTGTTAACAAAATCCAAAGGCCAAATTTCAGATTGTAGACTCGTATAGACTCTATCTACTATGGGAGGCCAGGGAAGTGTTCCTTAAAGAAGTAATGCTTGAATCAAGAAGGATGAAGAGGAGCAAGGTAGGTGAATATAAGAGGTCAGAGTGGTGTGGTCAGAAAGAACTGCATGTGGGAAGAAGCACAGTCAGCATCAGGCCTCAAATAAAGACAGAAGCCATGAATTTAAGCACTACACTATGTTTCCTTTCTTTGCCATCTTCTTTCAAACCAATCAAAGCATGAAGTACCTTTCATATGAAGTGTCAATAATTCCACAAAATTTCACAAAAATATATTTTTAAGTTCATCACTACATAGCACTAGTTGGAAGTAGGGAAGTTAATCTAACACATTCTTAAGTCACTCTGACTTAAAATGTTTGGATTTACTAAAGGAGACAGGGATGCTATTTTGAAGGGACACATGCACCCCGATGTTTAGAGCAGCACTATCAACAATAGCCAAAGTATGGAAAGAGCTCAAATGCCCATCGAGGGATGAATGGATAAAGAAGATGTGGTATATATATACAATGGAGTAATACTCGGCAATCAAAAAGAATGAAATCTTGCCATTTGCAACTATGTGGATGGAACTAGAGGGTATTATGCTAAGTGAAATTAGTCAGTCATAGAAAGACAAATATAGTATGACTTCACTCATATGAGGACTTTAAGACACAGAACAGATGAACACAAGGGAAGAGAAGCAAAAATAATATAAAAACAGGGAGGGGGGACAAAACATAAGAGACTCTTAAATATGAAGAACAGAGGTTTACTGGAGGGGTTGTCGGGGGGGAGGATGGGCTAAATGGGTAAGGGGCATTAAGGAATCTACTCCTGAAATCATTAGTGCATTATACGCTTACTAACTTGGATGTAAATTTAAAAAATAAATTAAAAATAAAAAGTAAAACTGATTGGAAGGACGGGAGGGAAGAATTGAAAAAGGAAGGAAGAAAGGTGGATGGGACAAGCAGGGCACTGTTATTTTTCTTCATAAACTTTTTGCTACAACCTGATTCTTTAAAAAAAAATGTTTGGACTTCTATCATATTCAATGCATCACACATTAATGAACTTTGCAGCAATACAACAGTAGAAAAAAAAGAAATTATTGCAATATACATTCCTGGAAGCCTCATTAATCCTGTTGGCAGACAACCAGTTTTTAACAAGTTTTTTTCCCTATTATCAGCCAAAGAAGGACAGAGAGCAAAAAACAGATGTGTGAATAAAGCAAAATGCATGTCCATATTTCCATGAATGCATTTATTCCATAAAGCAAGGTAAACCTACAGAGTCTAATAGATGATACTGCTGCACCATCCTGGCCTCTCCTATTGATGACTGTGAATTATTTATGGAGCATTTATTACATTCTCAAGAACATACCACAGGTTACAAGTAAATCTGTTTTACCATATTGACATACTTAGAATTTAAGAGACTCTTATAGTAGCTCCCAGTAAACCAACAGTGTCTCTACTTTGAAAAATGTATCATCTTTCATAGCTTCTTGTGGAACTAAAAAAGTAAACTTTTTATGCCCTTTAAAATTTTTCTAATTACATAGCTGAGTACAATTTCTTGACTAAATACGTTATCTCGTTATAAATAGTATGGGGACTTCGGCACTTATGGACTTTATATTAATAACAATTCCATGGCTGCTAAGCTTTTGCCAGGCTTACCTCAGGGATGCAGTCATCATGGGTCACCACCCTTACTATGTCGTCCAAGGGCAGAAGGGAATTGCACTTGATTTCAGTGTAGACATTTTTCCCCTCTGTACATGCTGCCAGCAACTCCACCAGCGTGATGTGGTAAGCTAAGGGGCCACTCTCATCCCCTCGGTCTCTCTCTGAACACATCATATGGAGAAGGATGGGAAATGAGGCTCTATCATTGTAAAATATCAGCACATCTTCACCCCCATTTATCAACTGAAACGATAATAAGAGAATCTACATAGCAGTCCAAATCGAATGTTCATCTGTGCAGTTATTTCTAAAGGCTTGGTCTATCTGGAAATACATGCATCTCTTTGTAAAAACACAAATAATGTTGCAAAAGCATAACTATACCAAGACAGAGTAGTAAAAAGATTCTGGTCATGCGCCAAGTGATTATTTATGAATACTATCAAAACCAGCCAGGGAGATATGGGGACGATGGATAGGGACAAGAATTAAATGACATGGATGATAGTTAATCATTCACCAGTGAGTTACCCCCTGAAATTAAACCTGCAAAATATTTGAATAAACTTACTTTCCTCTACTTCAAATAGAAGATGCCGTTGCCAAAGACATGAGAAATCTCATAAGTCTAATCTTAGTAAAACAGAATAAAATATCTCCACTCCCTTCAATAGTGACAGAATAAAAAGGCAAGTATCTTGGGGCACCTGGGTGGCTCAATTTGTTAAGCGTCTGACTTCGGCTCAGGTCATGATCTCACAGTTCGTGGGTTAGAGCCCCGCATCAGACTCTGCGCTGACAGCTCAGAGCCAGAAGCCTGCTTCTGATTCTGTGTCTCCCTCTCTCTCTGCCCCTCCCCCACTTGCACTCTTTCTCTTGCTCAAAAATAAACAAACAAACAAACAAACAAAAAGCAAGTACTTTGAGCCAAATGCAGCTCAACAAGAATCTGGAAGTTCCATGTGTCATGGGCAGCAATAGGGAATGGAGGTAAAAGTGGAGATGAGAGAAAAAGAACACTTAAAAAAAGAGAGGGGAACCTGGGTGGCTCACTTGGTTAAGCGTCCAACTTCAGCTCAGGTCATGATGTCATGGTTCACAGGTTTGAGCCCCACATCAGGCTCTGTGCTGACAGCTCAGAGCCTGGAGCCTGCTTTGGATTGGGTCTCCCTCTCTCTCTCTCTGCCCCTTCCCCCCACCCCCTCTCAAAATAAATAAATAAATATAAAAAAATTTAAGGCTTTAGGCTGAAGTAATTTTAAGATTTCTATGGGGCAGGAGGGATCACATCGTGTCAATATAGAAGTCTCCCCCCATTCCCAAGTTTAAAGTATATAATTATGAAAATCCCCTCATATCAATATAATCTATTACGTGACTGTTTAGTCGCCATGGTTGAAAGCAGCCTTAATCCATATAGGCCTTTAGAGAACCATTAGGTCACAGAGAAATGATTTACCCAAATGGGCTCAATTTCTCCAAAGTACCACTTGGTTCCTGGTGAGTAACTTATTCATTGCATAAACCTCACTCAATGTCAAACATCACAATGAAGAGGGCAAAATAAATGAGGTACTTCAACAATTTGAGTTTCTTAAATTTTCAACTTACTCTAAATGCCTACGGTTCTACCTATAATAAATCACCAATGGATAATTTCTATTAATTAATTTAATTCCCTTCAAACCTTTCTACAAATGGTAGCAGAGAATATCCATTCTATATTTGAGGAACAGAGTATCAAAAGGCAGTGGGAAAGCAAAGGTTAAACCATTGTTGTTACATATTGAAAAAATTTTAAATATAAAATGTATCGCTTCCCTTCTAAATGATAACATTTCATACAATTTTGCCATTTAAAATACATAAATTCATTAAGGATCAAAAAGAAAACTAAACTCTTGGAGAATTATAAAATCAACATACATTATGTTCCTTCACTAGATCTAAACAAAATATATTTGTTGCTGAAGTCGTCAGGATTCAATTGTTTTCCAAACCTTTATTGTGGGGGGTTTTCTACACTATACATTCACAGAAAACACCTACTTGAGCCCATTATTTCTGGGAAGCTGCTTAAAATGCAAACTGAGAACATACCTCTGTCATTACCATATCCTGGCATTTCTTCACATATTTGCCATCTGCTTTTACAATCGTTTGCAAAAACCTCAGGTACTCCACGTGGCGGCCATGTGTCTCAATGCAGTGCACAAAGTGTTGTACTACCCTCTCGCTGATCTCATTGCAGAGATGGTAATTGTTCATGAAGATGTGCCGCATGGTTTCTGCTTCAAGGAGCTAACCAGAGAGGAATGTGCCCTTGTAATTCTGACACGATCAATTTTCTATTTTACTCTACTTAGGCTAATTTCCCTGCTTGTGATCAGTTTTCTACTTTATGCAAAGCCATAGTGGGTTTCCTGTGCAAGTCTTCTACGAAATGCAGTGAGATCATTCACCATTAAAAGAAAACTGAGCTCACAAAGGAATTTAGTTGGAAGAAGGAGTTGATTGTCATAAAGGTCAGCATGTTGGCAATGGTATTCTTGAGATTAATTATTACTCAAAGTTAGCTCTTCCCCAGGATCCGCCAACACGCATTTTACAGAGTTAATTCTACCTTCGAGTTTTCCATATTTATCTCACTCAGGGCATTGCAGTTAGATCTTTGTTCTACCATATTTTTTCCCTAACATTAAACTATATAAATATAAAGGAAGTTGTCACTTTCAGGTAAAATTCATGTAATATTTCAAGTGTCTGTAAATGTTTCCTTAATGGAAATAAAACATATTCACTTTTAGGGAGAGAACCCCTACGAGGAAAAAATAAGGTGGCAAAGGCTAATAAAATTCCATTCATCAATGCTGCTAAAACAAATTTGATGGGCACTTTTCTATAAATATTAGAAGTCACTAAAATACTTACACCAGGAGTTAAAAACAAATTGAGATGTTTGTGAAGGAGAACTTGGTTCTGTGGATTTCCCCGACAGAAATTCTGCAGGAACGTGTGGGCCAGATGCATCACTTCATTCATCTTTTCGTCATTCTGTAAGCGAGAGAGTAGCAATGATATGAAGAAACAAACATACCATAATACCAAATATTATGTAAAAGAACCTTCTTTCCCACATGTATTCTTTTTCCTCTCTGCCACTGTTCTTTGCTCCCCCTCCTCTGTGCTCTTGCTGTTTCTACACCTCTCCAGGTTACCTCACTGTTACCACCCCCCACCTCCACCATCTTCTAGATGTTTCTTACCTTCTCTTTATTTCTCCTTCTATTACCTGTTCTGCTCCACACTCTCAACCCCTCTTTGTTTTAGTTGGTCCCCAGCCTTCCTGCTTGTTCACTGCCTTCACCCAAGTCTGCCTACAGCTGCATCTTCCTCCCCTGCCTCTGTGCCCACAGCTCACCTGTCCTGCCTTCCTTTCTCTCTGGCCCCTTGACCTCTCTGTTCCCTCCTCTCCGCTTTACCCCAAATCCCTCTTACCCCTCCCTTCTCTTGGACTTGCTCTCTTTCCCAGTACTTCCATGTATCTGGATATTCCTTTTTCTTGCTGCCTCCTCTTTCCCACCTTCTAGATTCTTCTCCTTCCCAAACTCTTCCCTTCCTACTGTTTTTCCCAGCATCCTTCATCTCTCATCCTCTTGCCTTGTCCCTACTCTCTTTCTTCTCTCCACTCACTTTTCCTCCATTCCCACCCATAAATTTCTATTTATGTATATATATATATATATATATTTCTGACCTCATCTCAACTCTACTTCCCCCTCCCCTGCTCTCTGCCCTCACCTTTTTGCTATGTACTTTGTCTCTTATTTCCATCTCTTTGTTTTCCTGTTCCTCTTTGCTCTCTGACCCCCTCCCTCCCTTCCCCAGTCTTTTTTGGGTCCCCCTCTGTCTTAACACATGTACTCATAAGTTCTTTTCCTTATTTACTGTCATTTTCCAAAGTCCCACAACACTATCATTCCCTTATAGGAATCTCAATAAGAAAGGAAGTCTTGAAATTCACAAAGAATACAAAGTTCTCTTCTCAAAAGTGGTCTTTCAGCAATATCACTGGAACCACCTAAGTTTTTTCTGGGTAGTTGATTATCCGATCTGTCATGTAGGCAGTGTCAGAGAAACATAATGTACTCATATTTTCAGTAGTAGTTTTAATAAATAATTTAATGTTTTCTGTTTTTCCTAATCTAAGAGTATACAGTTTATGCTATCTATAACTAACTAAACAGCCTATGATCATTAATAGACCCATTTCCTCATACTTAACTGGAGAATAAATAAAACAAAAAAAACTTCATTCCTAACTGAAAAATAGAAAATTTTAATTCAAAATCTACTAACACTTTCCTTCACTTGTGTAATCCAGGGATAGATGAAAGACATCAAAGAGACTTCAGCCACAGGAATACCCAATTCCCACTGAAAAGCTGGCCAGTATAGAACACCAGAGCCAGAACTACCGTATCTGACATTTCTTTGAAACTCTCATCTTATTCTTTTTATGTTTCTGAACAAGGCAGCTCTTAAAACTGAACAAATCAATCTATAAACATAACATAGTAGTAAAATACTGAATGCTACAGATATGTTATTAAAAAAAGGGGACTTGATCACATGTCCAATGCCCACGTTACAATATCAAAGATGAAATAATTTGGATAATAAATGCTGAGGATTTAATACCTTTTGTTGCCTTTCAATAAATCTTGTATTGCATTCTATGCATTGAATGAATTATGCCACCCAAGGAATGATAGAATTTATAAGTTTACCTGTTAAAAAGTAAGCTGAATAGGGGAGCAAGCCTACATAAGGAGTGAAAGTCCAAGTCAGGAGAACATATGCACCAGGAGAGGCCTGGCAGGGTATGGTGGTGCTTGAGAGATAAAGGGGCATCCACCCTGGCGTGGGGGGTTGTCAGAGCCTGAGGTGCGGAGGGTGTCCACATGGAGTAGTAGGCAATAGCAGTGATGGAAGATTAGCTATTACAAAGTATTGACATGGGTAACTGTTTCAATACACACGTATGTTCCCTGGATTTGTCTATCTAGAGAGCCTAGAGGGACAAAACCCCAAAAGCAGTAAGTACACTTAATTTTCAGAACTTTGCTTCTAAACACATACTTCCCCAAACAGAAGCAGGGCCACTTAAAGAAATGGCTGACTCCAGAGCTGGAACAAGAAAAATGCAAGGTGACCTTGGAACGTTTTAAGGTGCAAAAAGCAAGAAACTATTCAAAGAATGATGTGGCATGTTAGAGGACAGAGAAGCTAATTCAGAGGAGTCCCAGTGGGCAGACTGGGGACAATTTGAGAATCAAATAGATAATTAGAGAAGCCTAGAATAACCTACTGAATAAAGAGCATCCACAAGTTTATACTGATCAAAATAAATAAGTGAATAAATAAATTGAAAGTTTGATGAAGAATGGTGTATTTGCTTAGTTTCAGAGCACCTCTCCACAAAATACTTATTAATTACCAAGGGAAAATGAGTGCTTCACAGTGGAGAATCCTGGCAGGCACCGCCTTAATCAAGTGATCAAAGTAAACACCATCAGTAATGGGATCAAAATCAGAATCATGCACCTCCTGATAGGAAGTGGTGGGAAGAATGTAGCCTCACTTGTTATGTTCCTGCCAAAGATGCACAACTGAATCTAACCATGAGGAAACATTAGCTGGCCCAAATTAAGGAACAGTTTTCAAAAGAGCTGGTCTGTCTTCAAAAGTGTCAATGTCATAGGAGCTCCAAACAGCACCTGTTTCTCAAGTGGACCTTTTTGTCACACAGGACACATTTCAGATGATGAGAAAAATGTGACCAGTGACTGAGGCTTAAGTGGCAGTAAAGTGTCATGCTCTTTCCTGACCTGGAAGGTTGTTGTGTGGTTATGTAGAAAGAAGAATGTCCTTTCTGTAGGAAGCACACGCTAAAGGGCTCAGGGCTGATCAGATCGGCAACTTACTTTCAAGTAGTTCAGGGAAAAAAATTCTTGTAACTTTGCTATATATGATAGCAGATCATATCAAAGTTAAAAAAAAATTTTTTTAAGTAACTAAGAACTAACCTTTTCATAGGGTATCTGCAGAAGATCCAACACCACCGAATGGGCTCCCATATTTTTCAGTAATCGTTGATGTTGATTCCGACACTTTTTATTCTGTACACAGAGTTTACTTAGTCTAATCAAAATCTTGAAAAAGAGGAAAAGCATTAAATATAAAAGATATAATATTAAATATGATACACAAGCAAAAATTATTTGCCATGCAAACATAAGCCCATATAAAAATGGTGGACATCTGCTGACCTCCTTCACGATCCGGTAGTTATTACCCCTATTGCTGTCAATCTGAGGTTTCCTTGTTCCATCCTGAACTGGACTTAAAATGCTTGATTCCTAAAACAAACACAAGTATGCATTTTTATCCCATATATAACTTTGTGATAAATAATGAGTATATTATAAAATGTTCTTAAATGTTTCCTTTGTACTTTTTTATCCCATAAAAAGTTCCTCGGTTTGAAAGAGTCATGCAAATTACCATTTCCCAATAACCACCAAATTACAAGATAAACAGTATTACTGATAATTAAAGAGTTAAGTTAAAAAGGAAAAGATAATACACATAGCATTATCAGTGTATTTCCTTATGCTAAACATATCAGATATGTCATTGCTTTATATTGCCTATAGGAGAAAGAATAGTAAAAATCCAGGGCATAAAATGTGCAATTTCATCATCAGGGATAAACTACAGGGAAAAAAAGAGTGAAGAATCATATCATAACAGCTGAAAAAACACTGCAGGAATGGAAGGAAAGAACACTTTAACCCAAGAATTCTCTGCCAGGTTACCATGACATCCTTAAGAGTCATGACTTGGGGCCAGCAAAGCATGTAAAAAACCATGAAAATGAAGAAAAGAAAATAAAATTTAAATTAAAAATAATATTCTAAATTAATAAATTAATAAAGCTTACTAAGTGGTCCCAAAACACCAAAATATTTCATTGTGACAACAATTATTTGTAGCAGTACAATAAAAACACAAAGATAGGGAGTGACATATTTTAAATATCAACTCTCGTAATCATTAAATAAAAATAAAATATGTCACAAATAATTTAATAAGTGAACATTTATTAAGATTTCACACATGCCTGGTAACAGACAAAGATGAACAGATCGAAAAGAAATAGAATATGTGGTCCTTCCCACATGAACAGTACAGTCTAATTAGGAAAACTGGGAAAACATGAAAATAAAGATTTGAACTGAGCAGAATTCACTATTCAGAAAGGGAAAGGGAGAAAAACTATAGTTTTAGACAGCTTTATGAAGGAGGTCAAGTTGAAGCCAAGGTCTTGAAAGATGAAATTTATTTAAGTATGAGAGATGTGTGGAGGTAGAGGAGCACTTGTTAAGTGAAGAGGTCACTGCAGCCAAAGGGCTCTGCAGAAAGAACACACAGAATAGTGTATAGAGAAAGGCAAGAACTGTCCGTGCATCCTGTAGAGAGACCAATTAGTAGAGTGGCGCCTGATTACCTTCCTGATTTACAACACATACAAAATGGCACTGGGATGAATGTCACATCCAACTTGTGTCAAACAACACATTGAACTCCTGACTATATTGATGGTGTTGGGTTCTCACAGTTAGAGGGGACCCCCAATCTAAACCCAGGGAAAAGAAGTGACAAACATATGCAAAGCCAGCCAATGTAATTTCATTTGTCTCCAGCTGTTGTCCAAAGCCATCTCCATGACAAATCACAAAATTAATGCAAACCAAGAAAGAAAAGAAACAAACAAACAGACAAACCTTTGTGTGCTGGTCAAAGAATTCTGATGATGGGGTGCCTGGGTGGCTCAGTTGGTTAAGCATCCAACTTCAGCTCAGGCCATGATTTCATGGTTCCTGGGTTCAAGCCCCACATCAGGCACTGTGCTGTCAGCTCAGAAACTGGAGCCTGCTTCGGATTCTGTGTCTCCCTCTCTCTCTGCCCCTCCCCCACACTCCCTGGCTCACGCGCTCTCTCTCTCTCTCTCTATCTCTCTCTCTCTCAAAAATAAATAAACATTTAAAAAAAAAAGAATTTTGATGAAAGGCTTCAAGTAGGGGAGTGACTCTACCAGTGCAGACCCATCACCACGTCTTAGTAAACTTTGTATTCACCTTTGCTTTTGTCAGGCAAATATTGCCCAAGATGGAGGTTCCCAATCTGAATGCCAACCTTAGCAAATAACCTCTCTCACCATTTTACAGAGGCTATGAATATCTCCTCTTTTCCATCTGCAAATTCCAGTACCATCTACAAACCTACCTTCCCTGCTGGGTCTCAGAGTAAAAAACAAAACAAAACAAAACAAAACAAAACAAAACAAAACAAAACAAAACTTCTCATGCATGGCTTTTAAAAATTCCATCTCCCCTGCCTCCTCTCCCTGCTTCATCTCTGTTTCCTGTGCGTGAGCAGTTTCTACTCTCTACTGATTCATTCTCACCTCTTTAAAAATATGGCTAAGTTGAGGCTAAACTACCATTTTTAAGTGATATGCCCATCCTTGGAAGAAGTCATGCATCTCAGATTATGGCCCCTACTACATTTCCAAAATAAGGGATGCCTGGGTAGCTCAGTCCATTAAGCTCCAGACTCTTGGTTTCGGCTCAGGTCACCATCTCACAGTTCGGGGGTTCGAGCCCCACATCAGGCTCCATGCTGATGGTGTGGGGCCTGCTTGGAATTCTCTTTCTCTCCATCTCTCTCTGTCCCTCTCCTGCTTGCTCTCTCTCTAAATAAATAAATAAATAAACTTAAAAAAAATTTTAAAAGAAAAGAATACTCTCTACCACACTGTACTAAAATTGCTTTGTGTGCCAATGACTCACAATTACCAAAACTTTCTTTAGCATTTGATTCTGTAGTTCACTACCATTTTCTTTAAACCCCACTCTCTTTTCTTTATCATGCCATGATAGTCTTCAAGATTACTTTCTACCTTTCTGACCACCTTATCTCTTTCACTCAATAGTATTATAATTGCGGAAAGTAACAGATAGGGAACAGAAGCATTCACAAGGTTGCTGTTGGATTGTAGGATGGTATCACCTATCTATCTATCCTAGAATAGATAGGTGCCAGGAGGGAAAGGAAAGCAGTCCAACCTCCACCACAGGTAAATAAAAGAGAAAAAAGAGTGCGAGAGAGACTGTCTACAAGACGTCACTAAGTAAATCCTAAAAAGTTGTAGGAGGAAGTGTCAAGCTATATATGTAAGTGAAGCCAGTGCAGAAGAGGGAAGGAGCCCAACTGCTGATATGAATGGAAACCATTTAGATAGAAAAAGACAGGAGGTCAGAGAATGAGACAGAGTTTCTATTTGATAGCAAAAACGATTGATGAGAAATTGAAATTGCGAAAGCTAGAAATGTAATTAAATTTCTTTTGTCTCTTAAACGTGGAGGTTGAATTTTTAAAAGGCCATGTTCTTTTTTTTTCTGGAAGAGAAGAAAATTAAAGACAACCAAGTTTGTACTACAAACTAGGATTAAGATATTACAAGAGTAAAGAATGACAAATCTCCTAGGGTGGAAAGGAGATCTTTCTGATATATGTCACCTTTATAAAAAAAAAAAAAAAAAAAAAATCCGTTGAAAATACTGGCAAAGCTTTGGCAGGTATATTTAAGTCTATTTTTTCAAACAATGACCTGAAGGAAAAGCAGCTGTCTTGTTTTAAGAAAAGTAATCTCAGGCAAAATGTACTACTTTACAAATCTATGCTCTTTAGTTCAGCCTGGGAGAAGACACAGACAATGCTAAACTCCCTAAGTATGGGAATTATGAAGAATAATTATTTTAATTTAAAATTGCCAGCAGTCAACAAAAGGAGGCAGCACTAGAGAATTCAAAATCAACCCCTTTTAATTTCAGAAAATAATTCAGTGTAATTAAATGGGACAAAAATATTAACCCAGAGAACATCTGGATGATTCCAAAGCAGATCAGGGGAATTTAAAAAATATGGAAATTGTATAATTACAGTCACATTTGAGTTTTTTAATTTTGATGCCAAAATGCTCTAAGTCAAGGTATTCCAAAAGTTTTCCTCCAGAAAGGGCAGAAATTTATTATACATTTTAAATCCTATATAACTTTGATCTTAGGTTAGTGGCCAACTCTACAAATCCCTGCCTTCATTCTAGTAAACAAAATATTAGTAAGCTACAAAAGGTAGAAATGTAACTTATGCAGAGCCCCAAAGCTGAGTAGGCTCAGAAAAAAAAATGCGTAACACTAAGAACAGAGCCATGCGCATAGTAGATACCCCAATTACCCTTTTGGCAACAGTGATGAAAAATAAAAATGGCTCTCCAAAAGTATTTGCACTTTACTATAATTATTTCCTATCATCTAGAAGAATTTGAATTTATTTCCTCTAATGGAATATGGGAAACTGCTTAATTCAGTGATTTTATAGAGGAAGGTAGATTTTTAATTGCATAGCATGCACTGTAACATAAAGCAGTAGGTTCAGAAACAATATAGCAAGAATAGTCTAGAAGGATCTAGACATTTCTAGAAGAGTCTAGAAATTGGATGGAGAGCAAGGTTCTAGGCAGAGACTCAAAGAGCGAATACTTAAACAAATACTGGTTCTGAATAGAGCTAACCCCCAAAATCTATATTGCATCAGTCAAGGAAATGCTTTTATATCAATAGCAAAAATCATAAAGGGAAATAATTTTATATGAACTATATGATGAGTTGAATATTGGCACCAGTTAATGGGAATCTGGCTCCTTAATTTCCACAAGGGCAATCATGCTTGTAAAACAACAACAACAACAACAACAACAACAACAACAACAACAACAACAAAAACCTTCCAAATCCTACTATGTAGAACTGCCTGCATCTGCAGCTGCATTATTAAAATAGCTCAGTGCATGTCTTCTCTTTGTTCCCACCCCAGTGAAGTTACAGGATGTCCTTCCTCAGCAATGTTGTCAAGTCAGCAAGACTGCAAAGCATTCTGCTCACCATCTGTATCCCTAGCCTTCTCTTCCTATAACCACTATTCAACTGAATCAGTGGCATCATTTACCAGTCACCATCCTCCCAACTTCAGAAGTCAAATGCCTTCCTTCTCCCTTCCCAGATTCTTCCAAAGCATGGGGAAAAAAATCTAATAATCAATATTTTTTATTATAATTTAGTTTAAAGCCCTTCATAATATATGTCACCTTCCTCAGACAACTGAATGATAACCTCACTGTGGGATGGCATTTTTTCTCTCTCCCATCTAAGAGTAATGTCATATACCAGTCATTTAGGAAGACTTCTAGAGGGTTGCAGATCCCTAAAATCACTCTAGATCTACTTATCTGACCTTGGATGTAAAGCTAATTTGGACAACTATGGGGTCATGGTTGACACTTTCTGCTTCTGGTTGACATGTAAGGCTGCTTGAAGACTTGGCCCAAGATCTACAGTTTGCAGAAGAGATGGTGTCCACCATCAATGGCAGATAACTTCCCTTCAGACTTCCTTCAACTCAAATCCAAATACTTTCCCTTCTAGAGGGTAAAAACATATTCCTAACCTTACCCCAAACCCATTTCCTTTCCCTTTGTCCCAAGACAAATACGATATGGACTCATTTGACAGCATTTTAATTAGTATTTGATGATGTTTAATCAGATGTCCTAGAAAACATCCCAAATCTCCTTGGCCATCTATATCTCTGATAAATAAGGTACCAAAAGAGGGTGTTCCACTAGAGGGCACTGGAGGGAATTTAGGAAAACAGGGAATAAATGGATGACAGGTCTTTTCAATGTAAACTCATAGTTGTTTTCATAAAAATGCATCAGGAACCCATTACAGTATAGCAATATATAACACTTTTTACAATACTGTATTTATACTATAATACTTTTTAATATAATCCTTACCAGTGATATAAAACATAGAAAGGACAGGCAACCCTTTTGTCAACAGGGTGACACAGAATAACAAAGCACAGTACAGGAAATGAAAACAGCAATATAATAGAGTCCTTAGAGACTGTGTCTGATACCTGAGATGCTGTGTGAAAGAAGCTTCCCTAGAAACAATCGTATCACAACACTCCCTGATGTAGCTGTGAGAAGGGGGATGTACACACAGAATGTAAAGGAAAGCCATCAGCACCTTCTTTTAGACTCACTCTTTAGCAAGCAAGCGTTACAGAAATGTTAGCGCCTGGTCCAATGACATCTGCTCTAATGTGAATGAATCAACTTCTATCATATTCTTATAAGCTACTTGCTGAGGAAAAGAAACCATATAAAAACTTAGAATTCTCACTAACAACTTACATGAAATTGCGAACAAATGGCAAAGTGAAAAAAAATAGCAAGACAGGAACTGTTCTCTATAACAAGAAGGGAAATACTAAGTTTATCCTAAAACAGCATTAATTTTAAATGTAGGCCAAAAGACAAGAAGGGAAAAGACTCTTATAGTAGAAGTAATTCAAAGAAACAAACTCAGGGGATGTAAGCATTACATTTAAGAATTTGCATTATAACCAAATGGAATGAGGATGTATAAAAGTAGCATTTGGCTCAAAACCAAAAATTCATTTTCGGATGGGTATCTTGTGAAAGGACTTATTTTTGTGGCACTCACCTAAGCAATCACCTTCAGTAGCATTTGCTCAGAGGCAAAGACAGGATATGTAATGTTATATAAACAAATGAAATAAATATACAACAAGGTCTGTGGCAAAATTTAAAAAATGGAGATAAGAAAACAAATTCCAGAAAAGGAAAATTCAGGAAAGCATGCCCCGAAATCAATGGACAAAAGTTCTTAATGCAAATGCCACAGTGTCCTTCATTGGGCAGGACATGTAGGAAGGTTCTGTCTAAAGCACATGGACTCCATCTGTACCAAGCCATGAAGGTTAGAAATTGTACCCGTTGCTTTGGTCAAGAGTTAGTCAATCAGAAGTTTTGCTGAAGAAACAAAGTTTATGTAGAACTATTTTCCTGCTGTGCAGAATCCAAGTACTAGCACTTGGAAAAGCACAATTTTCTTTCAAGATATCCTTCTAGAGGGATCTGCCTCCTTGCCTTCTTGCTTATCAGAGAAAAAAGATCAGAAGCAGTAGGCAAAGAATGGAAACCAGTTTTTGCTTTTAAAGAATAATAGCATATGGAGGTAATAGAAAAACCATGAGACGAGAAAGGTGTGCCCAGAGAGAAATAGAGAAAAAACAATGGAGGGAAGGGAGAAAAAGGAAGGAGAGAAGACAGGAAGGATTTAAATTCATTCTCTCACTAAGATAAATCTGCAAATGAAAATTCAAATACCTATGAGGAAAGTTGATGCTAAGAGAACAAAAATCCTTAATAATGAGAGTGTATCATTCCCAGTGAAATGCAAAATCTTCAAGGACTTATGTTTAAAATAATCATAGAGATAAAGTGAGGAATAATGTCTCTCACACCACATGCACTCCTCTGCGGTTACCACATGCCCAGGATGACCCCCTAGCATCCCTTAGCATAGAGAAAGAATAGTTTCATTGGGCAAGGGGGAAAGCACAAGCCAAGTGTCAGCAAGAAAGGCACGTGTCCCCCATCCTTCCATCACCCCACGTAGGGGCTGGGTACTATGCCAAACAGCAGCATGGGTCTAGATTTCTGAGCAACTGCTCCTACTCCACCTTGTAGTAACTTCTTATGGGGAAGTGTGAGAGCAAATCTAGCAATGAAGGTGCACACTAATATCTTGGGCACTAGGCTGTCTGGATTTAGGCGCCCACTGTTTATAGGAATGTATCAGGAACACCACCTAGGAGTCCATAGAAATTGGACAGTTCTGGCTGAGGACTGGAAGCCATAGTTCTGCCCATCAGAAGCTGAACTGGGTACAGACACTCAAAAGAGAAGACACTGCCTCCCACACTCCCTACTCTGACCTCCAAAACAGTCCAGCCAGCTTGTTGTCTGGAAATCCAAGGATATTTTTTCAGTTAATTCTGTTCCTTACATTACACATCCATTAAAAGAATAGAAAATTATGAAATTAAATGGGCAGATATAAATCTATAATGCATGGATGTGAACGGCAATCCTGACTTAACCCCTTTGAATATGTTTTTCTGAACTAATCCCTCTTTCCTATGTTTAGAATTCAACACATATTTGAATGTGATGAATTAGTAATACTACTGATATTTGGCAACTTGTTCTATTCTAGCCTTTAATCTTTCAACAAGGAGAGTACAGTCTTCTAATGCCCTGGAAAATAAGTTTAATAAAAGAAAATATAATATACAACAGGTAATAAAACTCATAGCTGCTAAGGACCAAATCCACCCCATCCTCTGCCCTATTTATAAGAGAATCAACTACAATAATAGGAGAGTTTGGGATCGTATGCTGAGATTTGTTAGTATTAGTAGATGGATTGTCGATTCACATTTCTTGCCCAAGGTAAAGGTGTCTTACCATTAAGAAAAAAAAAAAACTTTTATGTTATGTTATAAGAAACATTTTTTATTACTAAGATGAAGAACCACGTTTAAAAATAAAGAATCACATTAACGTTATCTGGTCTTCTGATATCCAAGCAGGCACAAAGACCCTTATGAGCCATTTTAAAACAATGCTAATCATTCTGTGTTTAGAGCCTTTGTAAAGATTTACTGAACAACAAAGGATTATTATCTGTTTTGGCCTGCTAGAGTGCATGCTGCCTGCTACTGGCTGTTTCCATTGATATTGTGACATATTTCACCCTGTTGACAATAAATTGTCACGAGCTTTGACAGTTGGTTCATTGCAAAGCATAGCTTATTTGGCTGTGTATGTTAGTAACTTTGTAGTTTCTCACTTTTTTCTCCTTGTATTAGGCTATTATAAATGCAAAACTCTCCTGTCTTTGCAATCTACCCACCTATGTATATATATTTCTACCCCTGCTGCCCTAGTTCATACCTGCATAACCTCACACCTCAATTTAAGCAAGAGGCTCCTACTTGGTCCCCACCTTTAGTCTCTTGTTCTGACAGACTAAACTTTCCAAGATAGTATACTCACCTCCGAACCCAAGAATTTTCAGAGGCTCCCGGTTTCCAGACACGTCAAATACAGACCACTTATTCCTGTTGAACTCTGCTTCTCTTGCTACTATTCTTTAATCTATTAGCTAATTAAGTGTTCCCAACCCTTCAAAATAGTGTAGCCCTCTCCAAGTCCTCAGGCCCACGGTGAATCCTCCCTCATTTTTACAAACACAGTTCAGTATTTAATCATCCATTTTGTCACACTGTTTTGCACACGTTCGTTCTTTGAGGACAAGAGCCATATCTTGAACATTAGTTCTGATTGCAGATATTGAATTTCAAGGAGGGAAATGAGAAGTTTAGGTGTGTACAAAGGTTTACATAGGCATGATGGGGAAGAAATTGAAATTACACTTTAAGCAGAATGTTCAAAAGAAGGATTTTGCTCTAGAGAGGCACAACAGTAATCCAACAGAGACAGTTCAGATATGGTCCCCATTGCCTCAAACCTACATCAGTAAACAGATATTAAAAGGACAAATGTATGGGCTCAAAATAAAGAAGAGTTTGAAGAGTTTAAAGAAAACTTAAGAACTGTCCAATATGACAAAGTAGAAGTGTGGAGAAACCCCTCCAAGTACAACATCTAAAAGTGATAGATAAAACCTTTTAAATATCCCATTTTGGAAAAAAAATCCTTTTTTAGTAAAAATTTAAAAAAGGAAGTAAATAGAGGCCAGAAAACATAAAAATTCATCAAAATTTCCAAGCAGTAGTCAACCACTGGATTCAAACAGGACTGGCCCTCAGGGCATCTGTCCATGTCTTATAACCTGGAGACTGAGTTTAAATATGTCTCACTCACACAATGGAAAGCAAACAAAGCCTGAATCCCAAGGAAGACAGGAGTTCTGACTAGAGACCCTGCCTTCAAACCAGGAATCCTTAGAGGAGATATCCAGAATAATAAACCAGGAAAAGATGTGGCCCAAAGAAGAACAAAGGGATACCTGACTTAGCCTTGGCTTGGTCAAAGCCAAAAAAAAAAAAAAAAAAAAAAAAAGAATTCTCCTGAGCTCCTGCATACAAAGACAAGCCCATTTTCACTTAAGATTTGTGACTAGGGGGGCACCTGAGTGGCTCAGTAGGTTGGGCATCGGACTTCAGCTCAGGTCATGATCTCACAGTTTGTGAGTTTGAGCCCTGCATCTGGCTCTGTGCTGACAGCTCAGAGCCTGGAGCCTATTTCAGATTCTGTGTCTCCCTCTCTCTCTGTCCTTTCCCTGCTCATGCTCTGTCTCTCTCTGTCTCAAAAATAAATAAAACATTTAAAAAAGTTATAAAAAAAAGATTTGTGACTAGAATTCCCACTATTAAAGGGCCCTCAAAGGTCCAAAGCCAAAAAGATTGTTTAATACAGTTACAAAATGAGAACATGAAATTTTCTCTAGATTAAACATAACCCTCAGAGGAATTACACATATAAAGTTCCATAGGATATAAGTTCATAATAAATTTTTTAAATTACTAAATATCTAAGTAAACACATTCCCATGGACTCCTGCAAGAGTAGCAAACTTAAAACTGCAAATGACCCTCCTATTACAAAACAGATACATCCTAGATAAAGAACCTATTTGAAGTACATTTCTGGGCTCACAGAAAACAAAGGAGAACTCCAAAACCCCATCTTCCATCTACTGGAAAAAAAAAAAAAAAAAAAGAAAGGAAGAAAAGAAAAGAAAAAAAGTAACCTAAAACCAAATCAGAACTCTAAGCTTCAAGGCAATATGATAAGGTTTCCTGAAGGTAAATGCCAATGCTAGCAACACAGATGAAGTCAGTTCTAAGCAAGTGTCAAATTTGGGGAACTAAACCTGAGACTCCTGCCTTCAGACAGATGTAGGAGAAGAAAGCATCGTGGTCTCAGGCCAGCAGCGACCCCTGGCATCAGGCCAAGGCAATCACAAATACAAATACTCAGGAGGAAAATATGCCCAATTTCAACCCCCATGCCCGAAGTCGAAAACATAAGAGCTCAAATCCCACACTCGAATGTTGACAGCAGCATGATTCGTAACTGCCCCAAACTGGAAGCAACCAAGATGTCCTTCAATAGGTGAATGGATAAACTGTTGTCAATCCAACAATGGGGTGTTATTCAGTGATAAAAAGAAATGAGCTAGCAAGTTACAAAAGGGCATAAAAGAACCTCAAATGTGTACTGTTAAATGAAAGAAGCCAGTCTCCAAAAACTGTATGTTGTGCGATTCCAACCATATGACGTTCTGGAGAAGGCAAAAAAATAAAGACAGTAAAGAGATCGGTGGTTTCCCGGACTCGGGGTTTCACAAGGGAAGAACAAACAGGTGGAGCACAGAGGATTTTTAGGGCAGTGAAGCTATTCTGTGTGATACCATGTGTGACGTTATGCATTTGTCAAAAGCCATAGAATTGTACAACATAAATAGTAAAACCTAAAGTAAACTTATGGGCTTTAATTAATAGTAATGTATCCATATTGGCTTATCGAAGAATAAATGTGCCACATTAATGATAATATGACCATGGGGGAAGTATATGGGAATTTACTGTACTCTGTGCACAGTTTTTCTCTAAATCTAAAACTGCTCTAAAAAAGTCTATTAAAAAAAAGGTATGAGCTCATAATCAAAGATGACCAAATATATGAGGAAACAGGCAACATGAGTGAGAATCATAAAAAATTACCCAAGGAATTCTGATCCTGGAATTATTATACACAGTCTAAAAAATAGCCATATGGAATCACAAAAATTAGCAAGCAACAAAAGATGATGAAAAATGACCAAAAGGATCGTTTTAAAAATCAAATTGCAAGTATGAAAAAATATAATGACTGAAGTTACAAACTCAGTAGGTGGACTGCAGATAAGACATATTTAAAGAGAGACTTATATGAGTCTAAAAAAATTATTCCAATTCAGCACAAAGTCCCAGGTAGGGAAAACATGAAAAGGAAATTAACAGATATTGAAGCAATCATAAATTTTAACATACACTTAATCAGTTTCAGAATTAAAGCACCACTATTCAACAGACAGCAAACTTTTCAACAGTACCAACGGAAGCCTGAAGACATGAAATATTATCATCAGAAGTGGGAGAAAATATCTTTCAACCGATAAAAGGTGTTTTCCCAGAAAAAACTAATCTTAAATTTATAGGCATCAAATAAAATAGCCTTAAAACATGTCAACTAGGGGCACCTGGGTGGCTCAGTTGGTTAAGTGTCTGACTCTTGATTTTGGCTCAGGTCATGATCTCATGGTTTGTGAGTTCAAGCCCCACATCAGGCTCTGCACTGACGCTACAGAGTCTGCTTGGGATTCTCTCTCTCCTTCTCTCTCTGTCCTCTCCTGCTTGTGTGCATGTACTCTCTCTCTCTCCCTCAAAATAAACACATAAACATTTAAAAAGTTTTTAAAACATGTCAACTATACACAAATTTTTTTAAAAAGTTAAGTGGAAGAAAACCAAGCAAACAAAAATAGCCTTAAAACATACAAAGTAAAAATTAATAAAACTACAGGAAAAAATTCATAAACCTACTATTGTAGTGGAAATGTCAACAAATCTCTCTCAATTACGGATATGTCAAGAAAACAAAAATATTAGTAAGTAGATAAATGATTCAAACACAAGAAGCTTGGGGCACCTGGGTGGCTGGGTTGGCTAAGCATCCGACTTCAGTTCAGGTCATGATCTCATGGTGCGTGAGTTCAAGCCCTGCAGTGGCTCTGTGCTGACAGCCCCGAACCTGGAGCTTGCTTTGGATTCTGTGTCTCCCTCTCTCTCTGCCCTTCCCCCACTCACACTCTGTCTTTCTCTGTCTCTCAAAAATAAACATTAAGAAAAATTTTAAACACAATAAGCTTGACTTACTACCCATATACAAGGAACCCTATGCCTGTTCACATTCTTCTCAAGCCCACATAAAACATTTACAAAACCTGATGGTATATAATAGGCCAAAAAGCAAGTCTCAACAAATTTTGGATAACTGATGGCAACAGAACCACGTTCTCTTGCCACAAGTTAATTAATTAAGAATTCAATAACAAAAAGGGATAAATTTTGTCTAGACATTTGGAAATTTAAGAACTCATTTCCAAGTAATTCTGGGAGAAAGAAGAAGTCATAATGGAAATTTTAAAATATCTAATATTGAACAATAATATAAATGGCATTTGTCAAAATTTGTGGAATGCAGTTCCTTAGAAGGAAATTATACCGTTAAATTTTTTAAAATCTGAAACATAAAAGGTTATAGCAGAATAACTATGACAAAATAACAAACCAAAAGCTCAACAAAGCCAAAAATGGATTCACTAAAAAGGGTGACCAAAATATGTGCAATGCTGGTAAGATGACACATGACATTGTACATTTGTCAGAACCCACAGAAGTATACAACACAAATAGTGAAATCAAAAGGGGCAAAAGAAAAATTTAACACAAGTTAACAATATCAGGAATAAAAAAGGGGTCTGAAGCTAAAGAGATAGAAGAAATGTTAAAAGATAATGAAAGAATATCAATAAATTTAGGCCAATAAATTTGAAAACGAAAGCATATGGCCAGAAAAATAAAACAAACTGACCCAAAATAGAAAATTTGAATTAATTTATATCCATTAAAGAAATTGAATCAGTAGTTAAAATCTTCCCACAAACTAAATCCAAGGCCCAGGCAGATTCACAGATAAGCTTTGTCAAACATTTACAGAATAGGGCTCAGTCAGTTAAGTGTCTGACCTCAGCTCAGGTCATGATCTCATGGTTTGTGAGTTCAAGCCCCACATCAGGATCCATGCTGACAGCGTGGAGCCTGCTTGGAATTCTCTCTCTATCCTTCTCTCTCTGCCTCCCTCTCACTCATGCTCGCTCTCTCTCTCAAAATAAATAAATAAACTATAAAAAATATTTTTAAAAATATTTATGGAATAGGGGCGCCTGGGTGGCGCAGTCGGTTAAGCGTCCGACTTCAGCCAGGTCACGATCTCGCGGTCCGTGAGTTCGAGCCCCGCGTCGGGCTCTGGGCTGATGGCTCAGAGCCTGGAGCCTGTTTCCGATTCTGTGTCTCCCTCTCTCTCTGCCCCTCCCCCGTTCATGCTCTGTCTCTCTCTGTCCCAAAAATAAATAAACGTTGAAAAAAAAAATTAAAAAAAAAAAATTTATGGAATAGATATCTAATCATATGCACAGAAAGGATTAGATCTTGCAACTCACTTTATTATGAAATCAGTCTAACCTTGCTACTGACACTTGACAGGAACAGTACAAGGAAGGAAAATTACAGGCCAGTATCACTGACAACATAGATGTTAAATCCTAAACAAAATATTAGCAAACTGGATCTAGCAATGTAAAAATTATCACCAAGATATATTTATTTTAGAATGCAAGGTTACTATGGTAGAAGCTCTATTTATGAGTCATGCTATTAAAATTAGCAGTGCCTGGGTGGCTCAGTCAATTAAGCATTCGACTCTTGATTTCGGCTCAGGTCATGATCTCATGGTTCGTGAGATCGAACCCCACAAGCCCCACAGTGGGGTCTGTGCTGACAGCAGGGAGCCTGCTTGGGATTCTCTCTCTCCTCTCTTTCTGCCCCTCCACCTTGTGCTCTCTTTCTCTCTCAAAATAAATAAAAATAAACATTTTTTTTAAAAATTAGCAGATTAGGGGAGGATGGGTGAAATAGGTGATGGGGATGAAGGAGTGCACTTGTGATGAGCACTGGCTGATGTATGGAAGTGTTGAATCACTATATCGTGCATCTGAAACTAACATTACACTATATGTTAAGTAACTAGAACTTCAATGAAAACTTTTTAAAAGTTAGCAGATTAAGATTACAGAAAAAGAACATAATCTTGATAAATGCTTACACTGTATTTAATTAAAGCCAATAACCATTCATGGTAAAAATTAGCAAACTAGAAATAGAAGGGGATTTCTATAATTGATAAAGGGTATCTACAAAACAAATGGATAATAAACATTATGTTCAACAGTGAAATATTAAAATTATTCCCTTAAAGATCAGAAGCAAGACAAGGATAGCAAGACATTATCGTTTCAACATTATACTGGAAAAATCTTACCAATACAACAAAGTAAGAGAAAAAGAAATAACAGATGAAAAGATTGTATGCAAGGTTGAACTTATAGGATAGGATAATCATGACTTGCAGTCAAAAATATTTTTAGCCTTGGGGCGCCTGGGTGGCTCAGTCAGTTACGCATCCAACTTCCGCTCAGGTCATGATCTCTCAGTCCATGAGTTCGAGCCCTGCGTTGGGCTCTGTGCTGACAGCTCAGACCTGGAGATTCTGTGTCTTCAGATTCTGTGTCTCCCTCTCTCTCCGCCCTCTCCCGCTCACACTCTGTCTCTCTCTCAAAAATAAATAAATACTAAAAAAAATTTTTTTAATATTTTTAGCCTCAGTAGTAGGTATACATGGATTGGTAGGACCTAACTTGCCCATACAAAATTTAACCTAATCTAAAATGGAAGTGGAAGTGAAATGGCCAATAAGCATATGAAAATATGCTCAACCTCATGAGTAATGCCAGCAAAATCACAACAGAGAAAATGTGTCAATGCACCCAATTGTCAGAAATGGAAAAGCGAAAAAACCAGCAGTTATGAGGATAAGGAACTCTCATATATTGCTGGAGGGAGTGTCACTTGGTCTTTGGAAAACAACTGGCATTATTTGGTAAAAGTAAACACACTAGATGTTTTACACCTAAATATATATCCTGAAGTCTCTTTTTTAATTTTTTTTAATTTGAGGATAGTTGACACACAATGTTACATCAGTTTACATGTGCAACATAGCGATTCAACTTCTCTCTATATTATGATACCAAGTGTAGCTACCATCTGTCACCACACCACACTATTACATTATCATTGACTATATCCCCTGTACTGTGCCTTTTATTCCGGTGACTTATTCCTTCCCTAACTGGAAACCTAGATCTCCTATCCTTCATCCATTTTGCCCATCCCCTCTTTCTCCCTCAGTTTATTCTCTGTACTTACAGATCTGATTCTGCTTTTTGCTTGTGTGTTCATTGGTTTTATTTTAGATTCCACATATGAATGAAATCATGTGGTTTTTATCTTTCTCAGTCGAACCTATTTCACTTGGCATAATGCTAAGTCCATCCATGCTGTTGCAAATGGCACAATCTCATTCTTTTTTATGGCTGTGTAATATTCGTGTGTGTGTGTGTGTGTGTGTGTGTGTGTGTGTGTGTGTGTACACATACATACACCACATCTTTGTATCTATTCATCTATCAATGGACACTTAGGTTGTGTCCACATCATGGCTACTGTAAATAATGCTGCAATAAAAGTAAGGGTACATATATTGCATATATCTTTTTGAATTAGTGTTTTAATTTTCATTGGGTAAATACCCACTGGTGCAATGATTGGATTATATGGTATTTTTATTTTTAATTTCTTGAGGAACCTCCATACTGTTTTCCACAGTGGCTGTACCAATTAACATTGCTACCAACAGTTCACAAGGGTTCCTTTTTCTCCACATCCTTGTCAACACTTATTTCTTGTCTTTTTGATTTTTGGCTATTTTGACACATGTAAGGCAATATCTCATTGTGGTTTCAAATTGCATTTCCCTGATGATAAGTGATGTTGAGCATCTTATCATGCTGTTCATCTGTATGTCTTCTTTGGAAAAATGTCTACTTATGTTCTCTGCCCATTTTTTAAGTAGATTTCTTTTTTATTTAGAGAGAGAGAAAGAGTACAAGAAGGAGGAAGGGACAAGGGGGGGGGGGATGGAGAGAGAGAGGAAGAGAGAATCTTAAGCAGGCTCCATGCTCAGCACAAAGTTGGACATGGGGTTCAATCCCATGACCCTGGGATCATGACCTGAGCCAAAATCAAGAGTCAGATGCACAACTGACTTAGCTGCCCAGGCACCCTGGTCCTCTGCCCACCTTTAATTGGATTATTCAGTTTTTTGGTGCTGAGTTGTATAAGTTCTTTATGTATTTTGGATATTAGCCTCTTAACAGATATATCATTTGCAAATATTTTCCATTCAGTAGGTTGCCTTTGTGTTTTGTTGATGGTTTCCTGTGCTGTTTAAAAGCTTTTTATTTGGGGGCACCTGGGTAGCTCAGTTGGTTGAGTGTCCGAGTTCTTGATTTCAGCTCAGGTCATGATCCCAGGGTCGTGGGATTGAGCACCATGTTGGGCTCTACACTGAGCCTACTTAATATTCTCTCTCTCTCCTTCTGCCCGTCTCCCCTGCTCATGCTCTCTCTCTCTCTCTCTCTCTCTCTCTCTGTCTAAAATAAAAGTAAATATAAAAGCATTTTAAAAAATAAATATAAGCCTTTATTTTGATATAATCCCAGTAGTTTATTTTTGCTTTTGTTTCCCTTGTCTTAGGAGACATATGTAGAAAAATATCTACAGCCAATGTCAAAGAAATTACTGCCTGTGTTTTCCTGTAAGATTTTTATAGTTTCAGGTCTCACATCTAAGTTTTTAATTGGAAGAGTCTCTTAAACATGTGCATCGGGTGACATACAAAAGTTTTCAAAGTAGCATTTCTTTTGGTAGCAAATTTTCTTTAAAAACGCTAGAACTTTAAAGAATGAAAATGTCCACCAACAGTTAACTAGACAAACATGTGCATAAAATGTAATGCGCATTCTAATATATATTAGAAAAAAATCAATGGGTTACAGCTATATATAAACAAGGATGGAGGACAAAAATATACCCAAAACAGACTAAATGAAATATTTTTCATATTTTTTTGTTTTATTTATTTATTTTTTGAGAGGGAGTTTGTGTGTGTGCATGAAAAGGGGAGGGGCAGAAAGAGAATCTCAAGCAGGCTTCATGCCCAGTGTGGAGCCCCATGTAGGGCTCCAACTCATAGATTATGAGATCATGACCTGAGCTGAAATCAAGAGTCAGACACTGAAACAACTGAGCCACCCAAATGCCCCATGTTCCAGAAATACAAATATGTGTGATAAAACCATTAAGAAAAGCAAGGGAATAATCATAAACTCATGAGAATGATTTCTTCTGGGATATGGGGAGGGACTGCAGGGACTCCTTACTGGTAATATTCTATTTCTTAAAGTACGTGTTCATTTCAGTAGAATGTGCTACCTCAAGAGCTACTGAATTTGCCATCACAGAAGGGTGGTTTGGTTTTAAGAAATATCTCATGTGAGGTATTCAGAGAGAAAATAAATATCACACAGGAATTGGACTTGATACCCCTATGAGTATATTTTAACCCTAAGATTTCATAATTCGATATCCATCATAGTCAACAGCACGATATGCTGTACATAAAAACCAATAATAATTATAAGAAGCATTCACTGACTACTGACTTTGGCAGATGCTGTCGGTTGTTCTTTCTTGATAGTAGATTTCATTTTTGTTCTAGTATCTATCCTTTCCCACTGTAATTTAGGGGAGGGTATCCTGGAGATTGAGGATCATCTATTACTTAGTCTGAATTAATCTTGTAATCCATTGGTTTAGAGGTAAACATGTGGCCCTGCTTTGGTCAAGTAGACATGAGATAGAACCTACTAAGGGATGCCTGGAAAAGGTTTTCTTGCTGCTAAACAGGAGACTCAGAAATGCATGAAAATCATAGATAACCCTTCCTGGTGTTGTCACGCAGGGGCATAATGTCTAGGACGCTGCTGCCATGATGCAACCATGAAAAGACCAGTTTCGAAATTAAGTCTATTTGTGAATAATTACCACACTGAGAAATGAATGAATTAAAGCTGGAGCCTTACTTCTTGACGTGTTGGTAGATAACATGTCACCTTATTGTTTATATTTTCCCACCGGAGTCCTATTCACTGACACGCCTTGTGCACAGCTTGCTCACTTAATCTTCACAGTATTTCCATGAGCTAAGTGCCATTATTGTGTCCACTGAATAGACTATTAAAAAAACACTTAGGGAATTAAAATAAGTTGCCCAAAGTCACACGTATACTTGGTGGCAAATTCTAGGGTATCTGACCTCAAAACCCATGCTCTTAATACCCTATGCATTCAAGGCCATCTTTCTGTGTCTGTAAGGGCTGAGAAGAAAATCCTGATAGACGGGAGTGTTCCATTATCTGGTCACATGTTTTTTCAGGTGTGAGTCAGTGGCGCTGGAGCAGCAGTGTCGGCAGCAACCAAAGAAGCTTCTTGACCTCTGAATCGTAGCTACGACTGTTTGACCTTGAAATCAATAGTCCAGGGGCAGCCTCCGAAGCGTACGCCTCCAGACTTTTCAAAAATACAACTGCTTGTATTAAATCACTTCCTGCTTCAAGTGCCTAAAATTATCACCATTTTCTGAACTGATAAATCCTGTACTCAACAAATAAATAAATAAATTCCAGCTTCATTGACTTATATTCGTCTGAAATCCCTAGAAAAATAGATTTATAACCCACACGGAATGCAGTTTTATTTCGAAGGCATCCTCAATCAAACACCTTCTCCTTTCTTACATCAAAACATTGCTTATTAAACTGAGAAGGGGTACCATGGATATTCACTACGATAGAGGGTCTTTCTCTACTTCTTTCAGTAATTAGGAACTTAAACTTCAGACCAGTGACTCACATCTTTCATGGACCATCTCACCTATACTCTTAACTGATTTTTTGCAAACTTTTACAAAGAGCATAATACTTTTATCTCTGGTTTAGAGCTGTTCTTTAGTTTTAAAAATCCAATGTTCTGGAAGGGGAAGCAACGTTATGTTTATTCTCTAGAACATGTACAAATTATGTATTTGCAAAAGGAAGAGGTATTCCAACCTTCTGAAAGCATAATACATCTCTTATTACCTTTAAATATTATATCAGAAAGCGCAGTCTTACATTAAAGAGCCTGGAATGTACCATCAGAAAGACCCAAGTTAAAATCTCAGCTGAGTCACGCAGAGCTGCCTAATAGTGACGAAATCCTTGGGTTTTCTGAGCTCCAGCTGATTCATCCTTAGAAATGTGATCTAACTCTCTCCAAAGTTTGTTGTAACATACAAAATGAGATACCGTGTATGAAAATGTCTGCTTTAAGACTTGATGTATAGCAGGTACTAAATAAATACGAAATGTCCTCTTATTTCTTAAATATGCTATGGAAGAACTCTACTTCAACAACAACAACAAATCTGGTCATGAAAGAAATTTATATGGAGTAGAAATTCTACATTCTAGTAACTTACATTATAAAATCATAGAAAAAGGTGCTAACAGATTCAGTCAAAAGTTTTGTGCAGATTAGTGGTAAGTAGTCCTGAGACAAGGAACCCACCAGCGGAACTTCCCTTTCCACATGTTGAGGACTCAAATTATTTCCCATTCCATCTTCACCTTTCACTACACAATACTTTGGGTATTCCAACAAACAGAGAAGCTGTGGTAGGCAAACCCTACCTAAATAGTCTACATTCCTACAGATTAAAAAACAACTAAATAAAACACTAGATAGGCATTTAAGAAATAATATCTTATCGATTATGATGTTGGCATTGGTCTGCTAAGTGTTACCATTAAAATACAGTTTTAAAAAATTTAGATGGTTATTTAGTATTTAGTGAAATGTGAAAACAGCAACTAATTAACCCACTGAAAACTAAAACCTATACAACAGAAGACTTAGAATCACCATCTTACCACTCTTTAGAGCAAATGCAGAATTTTGCTATTTTCATGCTGTCACTAAAGCAGATTGTTCCAGTTAGCTATTTTTATGTATTATATAAGGATATGCAATAAAGAAAGGAATAATTTACAGGTTGGCAGTAAATAGCCACGGTGAATGGTGGTGACAAAACTTCACCTCTTTATTCAAGTCTATGCTTAGGACCCACTCCTTCTTTGTCCATCTCACTCCATCCTATTGTCCTGATTCCTGGACTGTCAGATGTATCGTGAAAAGGAGAGAGAGTGAAAAAGTAGGCAAATGAGCTAAGAAGTGATAGCAATTGGAGAGAACTAATTCCAAAATACAGGTGTATGGAGTTAACTGATTTGGCAAATAAAAAGTTGATGCTGTATTACTCAGAATAAAATTTTTCTTGATGAACAACTTTGGCTAGATGGCATATGACTTAAGAAATTGAAAAATCATTATTTTCAAAAATATCTTGAAAACGAACCTCAATTGGCTCTTCACCACCTTTTACTTGACTTTCACCCATTTCTCCATTCTCATAGCTGCTGCTCTTCTCAACCCATAACTCAGATTTTTCTACAGTGAGTCGAAGCTGGTCTAGATCCGCCTTGATCTGCTTGTAGTTATCTACATCTTGATTGGACACCAGCAATTGCACCTGGAAACAGAAAATTCTGAATCCTTAATGTACTTAAGGAAATTCCTTCATTCCTATTTCAATTATGCCAAAAATCCCAGGTCTTTTAAGCTGTTCCTCAGTTGAAGTTTCATGTTTCTAGAATATTTGTGGATATTTTAGATGTATATTGAGCATGAAAACTTACCTGGAGGTATCTGTGAACACTAAGCCAATATATAAAGAATTATAAATTTTTAAAAAGTGAGTCCTAGCAGAGTGCTAAGGAGTAATGTAAAATAAAAGATACCTCAACTCTAGTTTCACTGCTAAAGCTTATTTCTCCAAGAGTCTATGTGATTGAAAAGAGGTAAAAATACAAAAATAAATGGAAGAAAATTCTGATACAGTCTAAACCTCATGGTATAAACTTTGATTTTATTATAATTTATGTGTATTATATGACATATCCAAATATATGCATTATTATGTCTATGTGTTTAGTCTTGGAATTATTTCATATTTTAATAGATTCTTATAAAACTTCCTAATGAAGATCAGCCCTTTATTAAATAAAATAAATATTAGTGAAACACATGTAAGCACTTAGGTATTATTCATGAATAGTCTCAAGATTGATGTCATTCAGATGACAAAAAAAAGATTCTATCCAAAACAGTTCCTTTCTTTCACCTGTATACATTTTGTCCTATCCAAATTTATCAGTAAAGTCTGGGGTCAAAATAATAGCCGTGGCAACAAGATTCCTAATATGGTATTACCCCCCAGCACCTTCCTAAATCTTTGTGCCTGTCATTTACATTAAAGATATTAACTGAAAATCACTCGTGGGGAACTCTTTCTAAAATAGATCATGTCTTGGCTTAAGACAAGGCCACATCTATCTTTAAAAATAGAAAGCATCTCCAGGAAAAGCCTCACAGTCTCATTAACTCTGCAACCATGAAGTCAGGTTGGATGTTATAGACAACATTTTCAGAGCTTCCGCTCTGGCACCATTGAGGGGCTACTCAATCTTACCTGTTTAAATGCCTGTAAAACTTCGGCTCTCTGGCTAAAGTGCTTGAACAGTAGTTGCAGGGCCCCTGATAGCAGAGGCGGGTAGTCGTGCATGATCAGATGAATGAGGACCCGTAAAAATGTCCTGCCTCCTTCATCATCAAGTTGAACTGGATTTTTCTCCTTTCTATAAAACCAACAATAATTCTACAATAGCTTATATTTACATAAAATCTATTCATAAGTGGTATTCAAATTATGTATACATTCTCAGAGCTATATATTCCTTTCCTCCCCAAAAAACTGGAAAATAAAAAGCAAAATAATTTTACACTTTTCTTCCCCCCCCTCATGTAACTGATCAAGAAACAAAGCACAAAGAAAAGCCTGTGTATGTGTCCACGAAAAGCAGGGGTGACCAACCCTCCAAATATGTCTGAGATGGAGGGGGGTTCCCAGAACAGAAGACTTTTCAGAGCTCGTACTGGGAAGGTACGAGGCCAACCAGGATGAGTTGCTCACTTCGACATAGACAAAGGCTAGAAACCTAAATCGATCCAAAAAAATCTCGACTCTAGTACTGAGAAGAGATACTAGGAGGGATGTACAGCAACAGCTGACTTTCCCCAGAACCCTAGAGACCCCTCCACGACAGGTAGTGACAGCTGGGAGAAGGACAAGGGCGTACACCCACACACACACACATGTGGACACAATCACCAGAGCTGCTCTGGGTTTTGCTATACTCAGACACTGGGCAAGACCGCACTGGAGGAAGAGGTCCATTTATTTCAAGGTGAAAAATCATACACTGATTTATTATCTATCTCTTCTCGGGAATAATGAAATACTTGAATAGGAAAACGCAACAATAACAACAACAAAATCCACCAAAACAACATGAAAACAAAGCTAAACCAAATGTTCACTAGAGATAAAAATCCTTTTTGGTTCCCTTGATTCTTCATTCTTGTTTGTCTTTCTAACCAATGAAAATGCAACAAAGGGCTTAGTGTGAAATTTGTTTAGTTTCTCATGGCAAACCTATAACAGAAATGAATGCTAGAAACTCAGTAAGTTGTAGTTTAGACATTTCAGGTTCATTTTTTTTTCCTTTACTTTTCTTTTTTACTGCTATTAGTTTTCATTTCTGAAAAGGAAAGAAGCAACTTTAAAACAATAAACGTCGGGGCTCCCAGTAACAAAGGAGGGTAGCCATGCCAGAGGCATGTTTTCTTTAATCATGGATATTTCCAACAGGCAGCAAATAGCTTTATTTCTCACAAATAGTTAATGATAACATTGAAAGAAGTTACTTCCTTGCCTCAAATTTTTTTAGATTCAGGCAAGCGATGTTTTGCAAGACACAGCGCTACTGATACCAGGGGACTTAAAGGGCATTCGCGTGCTGTCATTATTTGAGGGAAGAAAAGCAAAAAGAATTCAGGGAAAAGTTCAATACACTGATCTCATCTCTCTTGTCTTTTCCCCCCTGGCCTACCTAAAAGAAAAGCTAGGCTTTCCTCTTCTACAGTAAATTAGCAGCTTCATTTCTGGCAGAAATTATGTTGCCAACAATAAAGGATCTAAAATTAAATAAATGTCGGGAGGTAAACAATAGCAAAGTATCAATAAAATTCTAAGCAAAAATCGTATTCACAAGATAAAGCCACAGACGTGTTACTATACCTTCCAGCAAACATCGTTTCTGCCTGAGCTGCGATTTCATCTATATCAGGAACAATCGCTACAAAGACAAAGGGTAAAATCCATTCTTTATCTTATCATAATTAGGAGTCACAATATTTATATTGATATTAGCACACCTAAAAATATTTTGCCTTCATTCCTTCCTGCCAGGAAAAGTCAACAGTTTAAAAAGCCGCAATATAATTTCACTTACATATCAATGTTTTAAACAAAGTTTACATTTTGAAACATATATTGCTACAAAGATATATTTAGATCAGAAAGCACCATTTACAAAGTTGCATCACCTGTATAAACATATATATATGCATCAGCTACACACACACACACACACACACACACACACACACTTACATAATTTAACTGGGTGATGACGTGGAAGGACGTTTTTTAAATATGTTTTTTAAAGAATCAAAATATAGCAGTAATGAACCTTGTAACTGTTACGGTATTTCCAAACAACATGGTCCTTTCAGACATGCTCCTCTTCTACAATTCCATCCCTTCTTCTTATGGGACATTAATTTTTTTTATGTGAACCAATCATGATTCCTCACCCATCCTCACCACCAATATTTTGAAGATATCTTTCTTAAAATAACACATTTAAGGGGCGCCTGGGTGGCGCAGTCGGTTAAGCGTCCGACTTCAGCCAGGTCACGATCTCGCGGTCCGTGAGTTCGAGCCCCGTTCATGCTCTGTCTCTTATTTTTGGGACGGGGGAGGGGCAGAGAGAGAGGGAGACACAGAATCGGAAACAGGCTCCAGGCTCTGAGCCATCAGCCCAGAGCCCGACGCGGGGCTCGAACTCACGGACCGCGAGATCGTGACCTGGCTGAAGTCGGACGCTTAACCGACTGCGCCACCCAGGCGCCCCTAAAAATAACACATTTAAATAAGTACATTATTTATTTCTCATCTCCAAAGCACAAAACAAAGCAGAGCAAGAAAGAAACAAAGAAGGAAAGAAAGAAAGAAAGAAAGAAAGAAAGAAGGAAGGAAGGAAGGAAGGAAGGAAGGAAGGAAGGAAGGAAGGAAAGAAAGAAAGAAAGAAAGAAAGAAAGAAAGAAAGAAAGAAAGAAAGAAAGAAAGAAAGAAAGAAAGAAAGAAGGAAAGAAAGAAAGAAAGAAAGAAAGAAAGAAAGAAAGAAAGAAAGAGAAAAAAGGAAAAAGAATTCTCCCCAGAAAGCTCTCTCTTCCAGACTCAACCAATGAAAGAGATCAGGTAAATCAGAAAGAACTGGTTTTCTGGGGGTTCCCTCCCATACTTTACTGACACTTGGAGCTTCTATTTCCAGAAGTCTGGCTTCTGAGAGCCAATAATTTTTATGATACTGTCAATGCAACCGCCAGCTAGGCTCTCTGGTTCAGCCACGTGACTCCTGGAAATGGCCCTCTGGGGTTCTATACTTCTGGGAAACATAAAAACAATACTGTTGCAAATGTACCAGAAGTGACTTCTCATGTAGGCAAACTTAACCCATCTACAGAGGCATGCTGCCTTCTGGATGGTTCTAAGGAGTCAGAGAGCAGGACATTGGTCTACCACTCATGTTTTTTTTTTTTAATTTTTTTTAACGTTTATTTACTTTTGAGACAGAGAGAGACAGAGCATGAACGGAGGAGGGGCAGAGAGAGAGGGAGACACAGAATCGGAAGCAGGCTCCAGGCTCTGAGCTGTCAGCACAGAGCCTGACGCGGGGCTCGAACTCACGGACCGCGAGATCATGACCTGAGCTGAAGTCGGACGCTTAACCGACTGAGCCACCCAGGCGCCCCGGTCTACCACTCATTTTAACTACACACTTACAATCACGGAATCATTCCTTCCAAATTGAATGACAGGGAAAAAAGAGGAGGTTCCCTGACACTTTCATACTGGTTGTGATTAGAAGAACAGTTCATATTTGTACACAAATCTGATCCTCAGAAAAAGAATTCAGTCACCTGGCTAAATCTTTAATACAGTAGTTTCTAGACTGCTGTTACTGGCCTGACCTATTCAGAAACATGGAAATGTAGTATTTCTTAGGTTTCATAAGGTATTCTCTACAGTCACAAAATTTTTACAGTAATTCTTACGCTCTTTCTTCACTATGCTCCTACACACGGAGATAAGAGTGGTTTTCATTCTTACATTTTTAAATGTGAAAAATTGACATACGGTACCAGTTCATAACCATGCAAAGTAAGTGCACGCACACACACACATCACCACCCTCATTCAGACCTTTGAGAGATACCATGTCTTTGTTCTTGAGCTGGGCAACAGCTTCCTAAAAATCACCTTTCTTCCCAAAAGCTACATTTCACACTGCTCTTTGAACAAGCAAAAAAGTCTCCCTTGGACTTTCACCAACACGGTATGGTGCTTATTACAAGATTCAGGCCCTGAAACTGGAGAGACCTCTGAGGGAATCCCTCCTCCACTACTTTTGTGACCTTTAGGCAGTAATTTAACCCATCTGACCTCGGTTTTCTTATCTGTAAAGTGGCACATAAACAGTACCTCTCCCTCATCGAATTGTGAAGGCTACAAAATTAACTGCATTCTGAGGACTTAGCACCAAGTAACTGCAAACATCCTCCAAGACGTTCTAGGCTCTGTCTCAGTTCCTTCATGTCACTGGTGGATATGGTTTCTGCATTTGTGTCTCCTAGAAATATTACTATGCCTTAAAATATGAACGCTACGGGGTAAATATTGTCACAAAGGAGGTACCTGATGGTAGTAATGTATCTGGAGAGCCACTGGCAGATGCTTCAGCGTTTTCATTGTTCTCTCCAAATTCCTTCTTATATATTGACAGCATATATGAGATCCTATAATCCAGTCTGACACTCAGTATAAACTACAAAAGAGCATTAAAAACATAATTTTATTAGCATCATGTTTAAAATGACAGTTCATTACACCAAGAACAACATAACTATTAACATTTCACATGAACTAATTACAAATCTCAGCTCTTAACACTCCAGTTGCATACATGCTCATCAGCCATAAAGCTAACAAGAGTGATGCATTTCCATTAGCCAATGTCAGTAAAATCCCAAAGCAGTTTTTTAGGAAAAAGAAAACGATTCCCCCATGATTACTCTGAATATTCCAGACCAAGGTATCCAATGAGTCTAGATGAAGAGGTAATGATGACTATTTCACTGAGCATTTTGTGGAGGTAACATTGGCTCTGGGAGGAGACTGCTGGTGCTGTGATTTTCATTCACGCACAGAGAGGCTAAACTTCCAGGTACTATAGTGTGGATTCTGGCGCTACCACAATCACTTTGGGATCTAGGCTACAAAAGGACAGCTGAGGAAGCAGCATCCAAATATACCATGGATTAGCTTCATTGGTGCTTGCTTTCCCTTGGATTGTGTTGTTGACCTTGCCTCCTTAACTAACACTTTGAGAGACACTAAGGGAATAAGACAATAAGGTTCCTGCCTGTGCTGGGTACTACGAAGAATGCAAACACTTGAAACCCCTGCTCTCAAGAAGCCTATGCCTGAATTGGGAAAACAAAATATAGCATGGTTAACATAATTATAAAATTATCGAGGGGCGCCTGGATGGCTCAGTCGGTTAAGCATCCAACTTCGGCTCAGGTCATGATTTCACAGTTCGTGAATTCAAGCTCTGTGTCGGGCTCTGTGCTGACAGCTCAGAACCTGGAGCCTGCTTCAGATTCTATGTCTCCTTCTCTGCCCCTCCCCTGCTCATGCTCTGTCTTTCTCTGTCTCTCAAAAATAAATAAAAACGTTAAAAAAGTGTCAAGAACTAAATCAGGCTGCACAGACTTCAGTGGAGATCAGAGAAAGAAAAAGTATGTGCTACAGATTTCTGAGTGGAGAAGGGAAACAATAAAGAAGTGGTTTAATACGAGGCTCCCTTCCATCCCAGCTTGCCTGAAATAAGCCTAGTTTAAGCTTTTGTTGCAGTAAAATTACTATTAGTGCCCCCTACACTCTCAAAAGAGCCTCGTTTGGACAGTAAACAATAATGGACATGTATGGTACCATCTGACCTGATCTCCTACCATTTCTGTGACTCCTGTATCACACCCCTCCCTCCCTGGTCCTTCCCCCCTCCCTTCTTGCATTCTCCCTCTCACACTGCTCTGTTCCAATAGCACTGGATATTTCTTTCTTGCCTTCTCACATTTGTTCAGTGTCCACTTTACCTTGAAAATTCTCTTCCACCCAGAACAACTAGCCTTTGAGATACCCTCCAAGATCCAGTTTAAATCCCTTTTCTAAAGAAGCTTTCCCTGGTTCCCCAATCCAAACCAACCATTCTCTTTTTTTGCTCACCCAACCCATTATTTACACCTATCTGTCTCTTGGCTACCTAACATCTATTATTTATTCTCTGTCTCTCTCTCTCCTCTGCTAGCCGTCTATGCTCCTTATGGGCAACAAACATGCTTCATGTGAATAAACATTTGCTAAGCCAGGTACTAAGAAAGGTACCTGAGGGTACAAAAAAGTTGCCAAGGATATAAGACCTGCCTTTGAAGAGCATATAACATAGAAGGGTAACAAACACCAAAGAGTCTCTTTTACGAGCATGTGGTGAGTGCTACAATACATACAGGTTGAATGGATTCTAGTTAAGGGGATTTCAAAACAGGGGACGGATTGTGGGAAAACAGGCTGAGAGGGGGCCATTGGATTTGGTAGCCTTGAGCAGAAGGGTGGGGACAGAAACTGATTGCAGGTGCTTGAAAGGAAGGGTTTAAAAAAAAAAACTACGTAAAGAACAAATTACTAAGACACTAATTGGTGAAACACATTACATTTTCGTTGAAGATTAGTGCTCATAGACTTGTATTTTATTTTATTTTTTTAAATGTTTGTTTATTTTGAAAGAGAGAGAAAGGGAGTGAGCAGGAGAGGAGCAGAGAGAGTGTGAGACAGAGAATCCCAAACAGGCTCTGCAGTGTAAACACGGAGCCCGACGCAGTGCTCGAAATCACGAACCATGAGATAGTGACCTGAGCCAAAACCAAGAGTTGGACGCTTAACCCACTGAGCCATCCCAGCACCCTTAGATTTTTATTTATAAATAGAACCAAAATAAAAACTTTCATCTTCCAATATATTTAATTGTGAAACATAAATGGAAGGTAGGAAAGGGGCAAAGGGAAGAATAAAAACAAATGCAGAGAAAGATAGTTGAGAGAGGGCCAAAGATAGAGAGAGAGAATGAGAGAGAGAAATAAAAAGAGAGATACATAAAATATGGGGAAAAGAAAGGAAGACCCTGTGAGGAGGAAGAGCTGGCAGGAAGCAGGAGACTTGCGGAAGGAATGTAGCTACAAAGAAATTCTTGAACAGGTGTTCTAAGAAAGAAACGTATTCAAGAGCAGCACATAGGAACTCAGACAGAGTGAAGCAGACCCAGACACGGAACACAAAAATCAGAGTGAGGAAAGAGTTTCAACAAGAAATACATTAAAAGCCCGAAAGAGGCAACAAAGAAAGGTCAGTCCTAATCTGTCCCACCGCAGTAGTATCTCCATCTCATCATTTTTGAGCTGTTAGAGAATGTTTTTCAAACGCTGATCTTCTGTAACTGGGGCTAAAATGAGGTCACATATTTTACAGGTTGTCCAGTGAGTAGGATGATGTTAAGCTATGGGCCCATTAGATCCGCAGGTCAGGTGATCACTACCTTTCTCAGTTTAAGAAGAGGAGAACTAAGTGATTTTTCAGGGTCATGAACACAGGGTTGGGAGGCCTGCCAATATTTCTCAGGATTCAGCCTTTGGAATTCCTGGAGGAAATGTGAAACCCTTTATGATTATAAATCTAATTACTTTAAATAAAAATGTACAGACCCTTCCAGGACTACTAACCCACTTCTGGTAGTTCAGTCTACATTAAATTATGATGAAAGACCTAGTAAATTGTATCCAGAATCTTAATAGACCCTTGAAAACTCCAGGCTCCATTCTCCAAATCTGGAATAAATGCTATAATTAAAGTATCATAAAACTACTTTCCAAACTTAAAAAAATATATAAGAATTCACAGCTACAGTAAAAGGGAATTTATTCACTAAACCAGGGGGAATAAAATAATAATTTATCTCCTTTAAATTCACAGAGCTAGGTATTAGACTATGTTAATTTTAAATATATATATTATTCCTAGCCTCAAAAGCACAAAGATAGTCACTTATATAAAATACAAAAACCAATTATTAACATTTTGCTAATAATAAATAAAATTTTATTTCAGTTTCTTGCTACAGTGATAAACCTGGATACCCAGAATTACATATCCAATTCAATTAAAAATAGAAATAGAGTTAGAATTCAATCTCAAGTTTGCCTGCTCTGAAATCCTTAAATGAAGGTAAAATGAAATCAGGGTCAATACTAAATGAGAAAATGCATATGAAAGAGGTTTTGTCAACCTCAAAGCACTCCACAATTGTTAGATATCACCATTAATACATTTAATGGAAATGAACAAATGTAATTAATATGTTAAATAGTGTCATTAACTTAAAAGAAAGAAATTAGATCAATAGCATTTCAGAGTATTTCCACAGTGATGTGGAACAAAGTCTGTTAAGAAAGTTAAACCAAGAAGCTCAATTAGGTATTTGTCACTTTGCTTCCATTATGCAGCATACCTGTAAAATCTCAATAATCTTCAGTTTGGTGTCCATCACGGTCACGTCCTCAGGCTCTACAGGGCTTCCTTGCTTGCTGGGGTGGATGCTGGGCTGAACGTCAGGCACACTCATGGGGAAGATAGAGCCTCTACTGAGTACCATTTGGGTCATCATCTCTCCCACCCCATGGATGGTTCTCATGACATTGTTTCCTAGCAAAAGAAAAGCCCTTAAGTCAATACACACAACACCTGGGGAAACAGATGTAATATCCAGTTGGTCAAAACCAGACTGGAAACATGACAGGAAAAGTAATGAGATAAGAAAGAATAGCATCCACACTGTTCTGGCTCTTTCCTTACAGACATAGGGAAGGTCCTGACAGACGCATTTCAAACTGACAGATTTTAAAAATGAAAGTTTACTTTTCTCAGAAAATGCTTTCAAATGAGGTACCAAGGATGAGTTGTGGTAGCTCTGATGACATCCAAGGCAGGTCCTTCTGGCACACAGTAAGTCCTCTCAATTGTCACATCAATAAGCTCTAACTTTTATAATAATGTGAAAGAACCCTACGATAAATGAGTTACATGAAAACATGTAAGTGGTGACTAGCATCCTAATCCTACTCTCAAACCAAGGACTTCATAGTTTTGTTTTCATAGTGCTTGTGAGGAGGATTGTTATAACCTCATTTTAAGAAAAAGACCGTTTCATCTGGGGAAGAAGCATGTATTTGCCGATACACTTCCCATTCCTTCAACCCATTTGAATAAAAAAATCATTATTCAAAATCCACAAAAAGCAATTGTTTGAGGTAATCACAAAAACAATTTAGTGACAAACATGATCATTTTCGGGACATCTGGGTGGCTCAGTCAGTTAAGTGTCCGACTTTGGCTCAGGTCATGATCTCACAGTCTGTGGGTTCAAGCCCCGTGTCGGGCTCTGTGCTGACAGCTCAGAGTCTGGAGTCTGCTTCAGATTCTGTGTCTCCCTCTCTCTGCCCCTCCCACTGCTCACACTCTGTCTCTCTCTCTCTCTCTCTCTCTCAAAAATAAATAAGCATTAAAATTTTCTTTTAAATTATCATTTTCAAAAAGGCATCACCCTCTTTCTACATCTTCTGTGTTTGACTTCTCATTCATTTGTCCTCCAGTAAAATTGCATGTACACTCATTCCTTCACTGAGCATGAGCAGCTGTACCAAGGCAACCTCCTGACACTGCTCCAATTTATTTTCTCCAGCCTGACTGCTGTTTCTCACTTCTCAGTTCCTACAACAGGCAGGAAGGATTCAAAAGAACAATTGTCTACTTTTCTTTCAAAACAGTGGTCTTTACTTCATGTATGTTCATGGACCTTTGCCTCAGGCAAAGGCCTAAGAATCTAGCAAATAATTTTCCTTTCCCTAAGAGTCTCAGGGTATATACCAGGGAATAAATAAATACACACGCACACACACACACACACACACACACACACACGTACACCAGGAGAAAGGGAAATGGAAATAAGATGGGATGAGATAAAACTCTCAGCTCTAATTGAAGAGTATAATCTGTTGGAATATCTACATGATTGGAAGGCAAACCAATAAAGAAAAGGAAAATATTTAAAGGATGACCCCCAAAAACTCTTGATGGTCTTGTGCAGACCAACCCGCAATTATCATCAGGCCACTAGTAATCACTGTGAAAAGTGAAATCCCTTTTAAAACTTATTATCTTATCCATAAATGAAAAAAATACATATAGTAAAGGGTAGTGCTCAAATAGTGCCCTTGCGAGGTGGCAAATAAGTAACAATTTTTTTTTCTTGAGTGGCATTTTCCAGGCAGAAGTTAAGTTTGGTTTTCATTCTGAGAGTCTATAACCTTTTCTTTGACTGCTGTTTGCATAAACCAAAAAGCAGGCAGGCAGTAAGAAAAAATATATGTGAAAGGTAACTTCCAGGTTTGGACAAGATTGAGACCACGGATTTGAAAGAGGCCTATTTTCTACCAGAACAACTTCGAGGAGAAGATTGCTGCATTGTCTGCGGTTCTCAAGCAATCAGAGCAGTTGACTTCTTCCAACCCCCGCCCCCCATGTTTGCCACGTGGACTGCAGGGTTGCACATCTGATTGTTGGCAATGGTTTCAGGTGACCACCATTTAACCAGTACATTTACCTGAATCTTGATTCGAGTATGTATATGTGTTAGCCTCCAAGAGATGCTTTCTTACCACTAACACAGAACAGCCTCCTCTGTTATTCCTACCCCCTGATTCACACAGAAATCCTTGGCACCCACAGTCTCTGCATCTTATTTAGATTTGCATGGAAAATAATCATTTAATCCAAGCGATTATTACACAGAAAGTTAGCCCAGACAATTCTTTTTCCCCAAATACAGATCCTGTCACCAAGAAATTAAAATCTAGAGACCAGAACCATAATAATACATAACACATGTTGTCAGTGACATGGACGGGTTCATTCCGGTTCTACCATATCCTTAGATGCCTGTGGCACGTGGTCAGCACAAAACTCTCCTGACATCTCCATGTATGGCCAACTGAGAGGTCTCAAATTAAAAGATGCTATATTTTCTGGAGTTGCTTGGTGGTGATGAGAAGTGCTTAAATTGTGAACTATCACAGCTTGGAAAACTATAGTCAAATGCCACATAAATCACAGATGTGCAAGGCTCCCAAGTATCCATTTTTCCACAGACAAATTTCTGATTCTAGACTATTGAGATAAGTCACAGACCATCAGTTTTCAATGCTGCCAAAGAAGAAATGTTACCATTTCTCTTCTCAACTATAATTAGTTAATACTACTAAGAAGTTTTCAGTGGAAAAGCTACTTTATTATCATATAAATCTTGTGGACAAACTAACCCCTAAAAGTCCAGCTTTTCTATGTCTTTCATTTTAACCCAGCAGCCAGAATTTAGACTTATGTATAAAGGGTGTTGAGATGGTTTGAAAAAATGGGTTTCAGGTTTGTTAAGCAAAAAGAAGAAAGAAGGAGTTGCTTAGAAATAAAAGCAGATGAGGACGCCTGGGTGGTGCAGTGTCAGACTCTTGATTTAGGTTCAGGTCATGATGTCATGGTCATGAGATCGAGCCCTGTGTGGGGCTCTGCACTGACATCATGGAACTTGCTTGGGATTCTGTCTCTCCATCTCTCTCTGCCCCTAAACTGTGTGTGCTCTCTCTTGAAATAAATAAATAAACATTAGAAAGAAAGAAAGAAAGAAAGAAAGAAAGAAAGAAAGAAAGAAAGAAAGAAAGAAAGAAAGAAAGAAAGAAGGAAGGAAGGAAGGAAGGAAGGAAGGAAGGAAGGAAGGAAGGAAGGAAGGAAGGAAGGAAGGAAGGAAAGCAGATGGATTTTTCAGGTTCTTTTATTTTATGATTGAACGGATAGTTTTACTAATCCTAATTCCCTCAAGAGAAAAACTTGAAAGTAAGACAGGTATGCTAAATGCATAATGCGAATGGTGACTGGGGGTGGACTGAGAACACACTGTTTGTTTCTTTGTTTTTCTGATTGTTCTAATGAGTCAAGTTTCCATTACCAATTCCAGAGAAATAAAACGCAATATGAAATCTACATAACACTAAAGCTGTGCTGACCATGATTTAATTTTACCTATTCAGAAGTCATGTTACTGCTGGTGAGCACTACTGAGTTCAACAATCATTGAGAGTAATGTGATTTTCTAGAAAGTATAACTTGGTTGAAATTAACTTTATACCTATTGGTATTTTATTTAAAATCATCTTTATTTATTATCTTTTTCTATTAGAAATACTATTCTCTTTTAGATACATAAGACTAGAAACAGTAATTTGAATTTGTTTAGATTTCAAAAAGGCATTTCTGGGATCTTCTCAGCATTTATAAGAGATAAGTGAAATATTTGATTAGAAGAGTCTGGGAATAATTTTCACAGCAATTTAATTGCTCTGTGACTACTAAAGTCAGCTCAGCATTTTATAATAAAAGCCAAAAATATGGATAACCCAAAAAACCATTCTTACTTCCCTGAAACATACTTTCATAGTTGAATTTGAAAAAATGCATCTGCTGTTATCATAATTCATTTGAAACAGAATATTAAACCATAAAGACATGACTCAGGAAATCTTCCCTCCCTGCTCAGCAGCCTCTTATAAACCTCTACTTGCTGCTAGACGCCCACACTTTAGAATTGGAGCAGTTTTCTATTTTGAACATTCTCTGGAGCAGTGCTTCCTCCCAGTGGTTGAGGGTTTGGTTATAAAAGGACTTATACACATGCAAAAAAAAAAAAAAACCCAAAAAGATTAACATAAGATGAAAGCCTTAATTAAGCTAGGGATACAAGCAGAATAATGGGTACTATGATATCAAAGTTAGATCATGGTATTGTAGAGAGCTAGATATCCAGTCTCTGCCAGGTTTTTAGGCTTTGTGCTGGACCTGGTGGGAATTTACTGTTCCTGCGCTTAGAGTTCCCTTGACCAGATGCTCACTTAACTTGCTTTCTCACACCTTTATGATTTCAGGTACAACGTCACATCCTCAGATAGACTTCTCCTGGCCACTCTCTCTCTGAAAAAGGACTGCCATCATTCTGAACCCACGTACCTGCTTTACATTTCAGTCATGGGGCATTATCACCATCTCACATTATATTTTATATTTGTTTATGTGTTTATTGTATACTCCCCTCAGAAAAACATAAGCTCCATGAAAACAAAGATTCTGCCTAGTTTACTGCTCTATCTCCAACTCCTGGAATAGTACCTGACACACAGCAGTCATTCAATCACTGTTTGCTAGATTAATGTACTAATAAAAGAAAAAAAGATTTGAAAAATGAGTTATTAAAAATGAGATTGACATTTTTACTTTTAAAATTGGATCTTATTACATTAGAAATAGCCCATCTTTCATTAAGGTAAGTTTTTGCTTGCTTTCCTTTATACTTTCCTAAATTTTCTAAATTTTTTCAAAAAGTACATATAATTTCATGTTACTTAAAAACTTTTCCATTAAAAAGAAAGGAAGTAATAAAATAGATATCAGTGAGATAAGGGAAATAATAAAATCTGCCCTTATCAAGGGCAAATAACATCCCATGTACTTTGTTGGGCCAAATATATCCTTGTAGAGTGTGGGCTTGGGGGACCCATCCCACTTTACTCAAGCAGAAAGTGGTTAAGCTTCTGATAGAGGTCAACCAGTAACAACATGCAGTTTTTTCCCCAATACCATGATGCTTTGCTAATAGCCCATCACCTTACAAGTTTCCAAACATTTTATACTAGAACTCAGAAAACCTACCAAATGCAGAAAGCAAAGATTCTTCTTTTAATATTGTTGGGTTTTTTTTAAGTAGGCTCAATGCCCAACATGGGGCTTGAACGCACCACCCTGAGATTAAGAGTTACATGCTCTACTGACTGAGCCAGCCAGGCACCCCCAGAAAGCAAAGATTCTAGTTAAAACTGTGTACTAAATATGTGGAATTACTATCAATCATATAATAAACTTGGTCACATTATCCTCAAGTGAATTTATCCAACGAGTTTTTATTGTACGTGATGAGCCACGCACTACTCGTAGCATTTTATTTTTATTGCACAATTTAATTTTAAGGATAGCTCTTGTTCAGAACGTATTTATTGTTTTTAAAAATTTCTTTTAATATTTTTTTTGAGAGAGAGAGAAAGAGAGAGAGAGAGAGAGCACAAGTGGGGGAAGGGCAGAGAGAGAGGGAGACACAGAATCCCAAGCAGGCTCTGGGCCTGGGTGTGGCACCTGGGTGGCTAGGTCTGTTGAGAGTCTGTCAGATCATGATCTCATGGTTTGTGAGTTTGAGCCCCGTGTTGGGCTCTGTGCTGCAGACAGCTTAGTGTGATCTTTCTCAAATTATTTCACCATCCTATGTACACGATCTTAATCCTAATGTGTGAGAATAAGATTATATAACACGTGCAAAAAAGTCATGAAGAATAAAAAGTATCATATAATTGTAAGATATTAGCTCATAATGAAACGTGGAGGACATTTGTGCACTTTTGTTATATCTCTGAAAAACAGCCATTCTACTTTGCGTCATGTTCTATTATCGTGGCCACCATTCTATTAATGAACGTGTGGTTCCATCACATAATCATGGCTCATAATTTCTTACACTATGGCATGATTGTCACACAATATCACCTTGGAAAGGAGAAGTCCTTCAGAGAAGTGGTATGTAAAGAATACTCAGTGAACAAAATAGACAATATGACACCTAATTTTCTCCATTCTAAATAAACACTCACTGAATATAGCATGTTGATAACCCATTTACAGATTTCCAAGACCTTAGAATTAGAGCAAAGCAAAACCTATTGAAAATATGTTCCCAAAATATAGTAATGTTATTATCCATCTTTTTTTGAATATCAAGTCGACTGCTCAAAAGAAAATTATTTCCCATCCCACCCACACCCTAAAGAAGTGTTATTCAAAGGATGAATTTAAAAGGCAATTCATACAAAACAGTGGTTGAGTTCTACATCCTACTTTGGATTTCATCACTGTCAAATACTGACAAAGTCATTTTGATATTCCAAACCTCAAGATTTTAATTTGCAAAACTGACTTTAATTGTTAATAATTGGTGATCCAAGCAATAAATGAATTTACACACTGTTTTACAAGCGAGATACAATTTAAAGACAATGAAATGCACACATCTTAAATGAAAGGTTTCCGCAGTTCTGCTGAAGAAGAGCATACACCTATCTAAGCCACATGTCATTCAGATACCAAACCTTCCCATTACCCCTAGAAGCTCCTTTGTGCCTTTCTCTGGTTCATCTCCTCTACATTCCCCCACCACCATCAAGAGCAACCACTCTTCTGATTCATCACACCGTAGATACATACATTTAATAATAGGTATGATTATAGTTAAATGATTGTAACCAAACAGTACAAGTAAATTAATCATTGTTAAAGTACAGAAGGGTCTCTAGTTCCTTGCCGCTCTACTGTTGCCTCGACCAGGTAAGTATTTTTGTTGGTGATTGCTGAAGTCAGAGATGGCACGTTTCTTAAATGTAAAGGTAGCATGAAACAAGAAAGGATAGCTAATATGGTGAATGATTCCATCAAATCCCCAAACTACATCAACAGGTTGAAAACATATGCTAAAATCAAAATATAAAATGCCCTGTACATAGATGTAAATAAAGCCAACTGAAGCATATGATGAAAAAAATGTGATGTGTCAGAGCACAAATTCGAACTTGAGTTGTGTTCAAGTTCCATGGGAATCTATTCTGTGTCACTATTACCCACAATACCCATTTCACCTAGACTGCATTACAAAAGTAAAGTGTTCAGAATGAATGAGAAAATAACTGTCCTTGCCTCTACGCTGGTCAGGCCAGTGACCAGTGATAACTGAATCATAAGAGAAATAGTTAAAGAAACTGCAGGTGATGACACAGAGAGGAGGAGATGCTCAGGAAACACCCTGGCCATTTTCAAACGCAGAGAGAACTGACATGTGGAAGCCATGTTCAATTTCAATGTGGCTCCAGGTAACAAAGAAGGACTGCTTATTGGAAGTTAGAGGGAGGTATATTCAGGATAATCTAACATACGAGAACTAATAACAGGAGTTCTTGGAAAGAAGAAAGACTTGGCTTCTGCAGCAACAAAATCTTGGTCACTCAGGTGGTCAAGGAGATCCTAGATGACCACTTGTAATAGGTGTTATATGAAGATTTGAAGTTCATATATTGTTTAGATGATTTCAACAGTCCTTTTATATGCAAACATTCTATAAATTTATGTTTGGGTGCCAATAATGCACTTTATTGTAGATCCCTGGTGGACTCTCTTCAGCAGATATTGAGAGAACTGGGGAAGCCAGTGTATTAACACTGAGGCATCAGACTCTGAGGTTCAAACTATATTTATAATTAGAGGAAATAGTTGGAGTAGAGAAGAGGTGTGGACAACGTAGTCCTCTTTAGTCATTCTCATTATTTGTGAGGGCATCCCTCGGTATTGATTCTGTCCTATTAACTCAATATGGTAATGTTAGTAGTCATCCTGGGTGCCAGGAGTCATTCATATCACTCCTAGGTAACTCCAGAGACCTTCAGAGTTACTTTTTAGCTGACACCTTTAGGAAACCAAAACCCTGAAAACCTACAGATCATGCCTTTGTTTCTGACAAATCCCACAGAAACACAGACAAACACAGAATGTGAGTCTTCTGCCTCTACTAAGTCAATTAATTATGAAGTTTAACAAAAATAATTTTATCTATTATAACTTTATGTGACTAACATCTGATTGAGAACCAAAAGGAAGTCACACAGGTACTTCGTGACTTGCTGTACTATGTAAATTATGCATGCATCATACCCATTAAGTCCTTCTGAAATTTATTAACTTATACAGTTAGCAAGTGAATATTTCAATCATATTACTCTATTAAGATGGTGCATCAGAGGGCACTGAAAAAGCATAACATTAATCATTAAAACTGCTAAAATAAAATCTCAGGAAGTATTTTAACATGAACTGGCATTTGTCATGTTCTCTTTCATTCACTGGAAGTTTGAAAAGCCAAACTAGAAGTTCATAAGTAATAAAAGAAAACAATCATATATTTGGAATGTCATGGTCTAACAAATATTTTTGACATTCAAATACTTACATATTTATATAAAACATGTAATTTGCATGCATTCATCAAATGCGTTTCACTCAATAGATATTTTTGAAAGCCTAGTTATGTATATAATAGTATATGATACACGGTACGAATAAGCTTAGAGAACCAGAAATAGAATCTGTTTTCACAGTTTTTCTCTCCACCTTGCTTCTCTCAGTCAATAAATCTGAATTATGATAATTATAGAATAATCCAAGTAGTAAATCTAAGAGTCATGAGCCTTTTATAAGTCTACTAGGAAAAGAAGACTTAAAAAAATAATTACAGAAATGAACAAAAGAAAGACACAAATATATATTCGGAATATTTGGATCTCTAAAAACCTTTGTCCTCCAAATGCATGCATATTTTATGTAAGGCATGGCACACATACACCCATCCTAATGATAAGTGAGTTATGAAAGTATATATGAGATGTAGAAATGTGTCTAAGAGAATAAAAGTGTTTAGAATTACTGGGGAAACAGCAAGAGACAGAGCTAGAGATGTCTGGGGCAGATTGTGAAGACCTTTGGGCACCAACGTAAGGAACTGAGTTACTCTCCAGAGATGATGAGAGCTAGTAAAAAAGATAGAATATGTGATTTAGAAGGATCCTCATACTGGATTGGGGGGGGGGAAGAAGCCCCAAAAATGGAGTCAGGGAGATCAGTCAGAATTTATTGCAGGAAGTGAAGAGGAACATCGAGCTTCAAGAGAAATTTAAGTGGTAAAACTTTTAAGACTTGTGATTAAAACTTTGTTTCAGAGACAAGCCAACCATTCATGACGGGATGATTATCGATTTTAAAAAGTTTTCTTGATGTGACCTGTAAAATCCCTTCAAGTGAAATCGAAACTCTTTAGTAAACACCTACTGTTTAGTACTAAACTTTCTTGGGAAACTTGGAAAAAGTAGAAAACGAAGTCCCTGCAGATGAAGAAGTCATCTAAATAGAAAGTTGTGTAATAATAACAGAAAGAACATCAACTGTAGGGCTGTAGGGTATTTTTAAGGAAGTGAAGAAAAGAAACCTGAATTCAAAATTTGGCTCAGTAAGCTACAAGCTGTATGATCTTAGGCAAAGTATTTACCCTTCTATAATCTTATTTCCCGGACAAAATAGTGATCATGATACCTAATTGCTGGAGGCCAATATGGATTAAAAGTAAAAGTATGCAAAAGATCTAGAGGTGTGCTAAATGTTGAATATAAATAATAAGTATCCCTTTATAGTTATCTTTTGCCAACGTGTGGCCTGGCACATGGTAGAAACTCAGTATACAGTAGACATATCACATAGTTATTCTCTACCTATTTTTAAACATGCATTTGATTTTTAAAAGGAACATGATCTCACATAGATCATCTATTTGAAACATTCTCGACATATATAAAGAGGATTAAGCCCAGAAGGGGAAAAAGTCCTTTTAGGCTTTATTGATAACTAAGAGAAAACTGGTCAGTTACAGGCACCTTTTCTAAAACTTATCAAAGCTTAAAGCCAAGGGGGGCAGGTACAGGGAGTATAAGACATTGTACATTACGCCAGAAAGAACTCAGAGGCGTAGTCAGCATAGTGCAAAGCCATGGGAGAACCAGCCTCAGAATCACAATGTCACAGAAATCCTCCTTCATATCTGAAGAAGATCATTCCAGAAAAGACTTGCTTCCCAGAACAGGTTTCTGATGCTTGTGATTCTGGGGCATTTGGAAGTAGGCAGCTTCTAGAAATTTTTTTTTTCATATCGAGACCTTTGTTGTACATTTAAATGCTTTAATGTTTTTACTTTTCTCCCTAATCTCTATTTCCTAGAAGATCATAATCATTTTTATTTTTCTTCCTAATCTGTATTTCCTATGAGATCTTAATCTTCTACAAATTTTCCAATCATGGTACTTTTCTGGGAGATACCTATGGTGGACTCTGTGATGGTCTTGCCCAGATGCCCTTTCAGGGATGAGGGACAGTATACTGCCTCAGCTACTTGGAGGTCAGCCCTCAAATATCAGTCCTCTATGGGGACTGACTAGTCTGAAGAGAGCCACCTCAAGCAAGGCCACACACCCATTCCAGGGCAGCCCATGCAGGCATAAAGGCTCAGCCCCCACCCTCATTCCAATAGGAGACAATTCTGGAAGGACGTCCCAACAGCAGACCTCTCCCCTCATTCCAGAGCTTCCCACTAGGTCTGCATCACAACCTAATTTCTCCCTTTGCCCAGTCCTACTTCTTCCCCTTCCATTGCACTGGTGTTGATCCTACGATTAAGCTAGTAAACCTTCATGCTAATCTCCAGTTCAGGGCCTGATTCCTGGGGAACATAACCAGCAATGAGTAACTCCAGAGGTTCAGGGACACTGGCATCATTGCTGTTGCCGTTGTGCTTATTTAAAAATTAGTGGAAGAATCTCAAGGCATTATGATAACATGCTCATCGGACACGGTATGCATGCACACAAAGGGACAAGAGAAAACCTAGCACCGTGAATAGGACTGCATGTCTCTGACTCTTGTTCAAGTCGAAGGGTTCCTTTACTAGAAACACATGGTTCACACGAAAAGAAGTAGGCAGAAGAGAACAGCATACAGGAAGTAGGGAGGTATGAGGAACAAGATACACACTGGAGATAAAACAGACGTATGTGAAGTAAAGGGACATCACCGAAAGCAGAGATGAGGGAAGACAGGTCAAAAAAGAAGGCCATCCAAAGGAGAATACGGAGAGGCAGAATGGTATCGGGAAAACATAAGTTCAGAAATCACTGCAAGAGATTTTCAGATGACAAATGGAAACTGTGGTACCTTCCCCCTACAGGTAAACCTTGCTAACACTTCTGAGTACTCTGAACTCCCCTGCAAACAAATCCTTAATAGAGACCTGGAAAGAACTCAATCAGATGAGAAATTAGAAGATGAAGGAACACGTGAATGAGTCTTTACAATGAAAGCTGCCTTGTACCTTAGGTACTTGCTCTTCAGTTACGGTCTTCGTACTAAACCTCGTTTCTGTTCATCCTCACTCCCAGCTCCCCATATATACATCCTCAGCCTCACCCGCACCCAGGGAAATCCTTTCTTGCTTGCTTACTTGCTTTTTTTGTGATCCACTCAAAATCTGAAGTGAACAAAGGCTTCTGGTTTCAAGGCATTCTAGCTGCTGTCTTCACAAAGAGGAATCACAGCTATTAACCAGGAGATATGCTTCATGGATATTGGCTCACAGGAGCGTTTTTGCAACACACTTTAAAAAGACACCATTCAGTGAGTGAATGAGAGTTACACACTAATCTTCAAAGAATCACAGTTTTGAACTGAAAGAGACCGTAAAGATCACAGTTAGACTAATCTAATTTCATAAAGGAAGAAACTATTTTCTGGCAGATATTCTGCCGGCAAATATTCTCTTCCTTTCCCACCCATATCACAATATTAAAAAATGTTTCTGCTCCACCTCCCATCTCAGTTTCCTTTCTTTTTAACAGCAACTATGCTGCCAGAAAAAGCATTTCAAGGTGGATCGTGTACAGTCCCTGCCAAGACAAAGCAAAAGTTAAACTGAAGAAAAAGGCTGGTTCTTTGCCGCTAGGCGGAGAGTTAGCTTGCTCTTACTCTCTTCCCCAAATCTCCTGAGGCAAAGGCGTGCCCCCAGACAGACATATACGCCAAGTGCCTCTTCCAGCCCATCGTCTTATCTCTTCCCTACCCTGGGTTGGGTCCACAGGGCTGTAACTCACCCAGTGCAGCTCCAAGCCTTTTAGGGCAGGAAGGTAATTTCAGGGCATTGTGGTTATCTGTTTCTTATTCTCTAAAACCAAAGGCACTTTAGCTCCGAGCCTGAAGCCTCAAAAGAAAGGAAATCCTAAGAGCAAATGGAATTCTCCATTTGACTTTTTCAGTGATTTCCCATTTTTAACATTATAACACATATGCCAAAAAAAGAGATTATCTGGTTACTGATTAGGGACTGGCCCACATTTCGGGGCTTGACCATGGAAACTCCCAAGAATTTGAAGTTGTAAAAAAGCAAAATGACAGAAGATTAAAAGAAACTGTTCAGCTCTGGTTTGGTCTTTTGATACTTTTCTGATATACTGCCTTTTCAAACTGTGGTGAGTTCAAGGACGGAGAGACAACTGTGAAAAGAAATGATGGTGGCGGCCTAGATGCCCTAACTAGGCCTGCATCGTATTCCATGGATAAGACTTTCTTGCTCCCTGTTGGAGGTTGAAATTTAAATCCCAGTTCCATTCAAACAACAAACAGACGCATGGAAGGATACTGGCCAGATCACTAAATAAGGAGTTAGACCCAAACCATCCCCAGACTGTATCACATTCTGCCAGACTGTACCCTGTTCAATGGAGATGAGACTTACCCTCACCGCTCAGAGCTAACATGTAATGTTCATTAGAAGAATGTAAGTCGTATTCACATGTCTTCCCAAATTTAATGACTCTCTAGAACGAAATACACCCACCCTGCCACAAAAGGTGATCTTAATTAACAGTAGTATCAATCCTTGGATTGTACATCCTTCCATAAGCATAAAGAGAAAAAAAAGTATAATTTTTAAATAGAATGTAGTTTAAATAAATAAATAAATAAATAAATAAGTAAAATGTACTTTCAAAAGTATATTGAAAATATCTGACTTATCAGCCAGCATATGCATTTGCTTTTAACTTGTGTACATGACAAAAAACAGCACTGCTTGACATAATCCTTCCACCCAAAAGGTCAATTACACTGAATGGTGCCTATGCACTTTAAATCACTGAGAGCAAATGATAGGTATTAGGCAAAGCAAATTGACTCAACAACACAGCCTGCTGGGAGCGAATACATTTGTTTGAAAACAGTATTTGTTTTCTTAAGTGAGTGCATAGCCAATGAAGAGTATTGGATTGATGGCTCTGAAGGTTAGGATCTTCTAATTCATGACAGCACAGGCCAGGGCAGTGCTGGCTCCCAGCGCCTCCATGTGGGGACACCTGCATAATTTTCTGAGCAGGCCACCTCTAGGGCACACAAATGAAAAGTTGCTTCTGAGCCTAGCCACTTCTGCTGAGCGTGCCAACTGAAAACCACTGTGTTGTTGGGCAACACGGCCTGGGAGCTACATTCAGACCCCCAACCAACTCCAGCGTGACGACAACTCACAGCGGCACAGAGGTGGGCTGTTATCCAGGACCCAAAGAGGACAACTTCTGGGATTGCCACTTTTCTAGCCAGCCATCCCCATCGCCTCAAACACTAATTACCGACATCTAAACCTACAGGATTTAAAAAAAAAAAAAAAAAAGAATACCGCACACTGTGCATGCACACCCTCCTTAAGTCAGGTGCCACTGAGGCCGGCAAGAAATGGAACTCCAGGAACTGAAAGCCCTTTCCTTCTGGACACACCTCTTCCTCCGCTCCCCTGGGTCTGACCTGCCAAACTGCTACCAAACACATTTCCCTGAATGTCCAACCCCAACTGTGCTGGAGCAGAATTAGTAAGTTGTAAGGAGATCAGAAGGATAAAAAAAAAAAAAGACCCGGTTCTATTGCACAAAAATTTCCAGACATGGTATGAGAAAAGAAAACTATTATCACATACTTAAAGGAACTGGTTCATCTAGCAACAAAGCTTATAAAATTACTTCCTGTTTTTAAAAAATCTTGCTTTGCAAATGACTTCCAATTGAATAAGGTTTCACTAAAATAGGAAAATATAATCCATATCATTTAAGTATAAAAGCCAAGATGATGATACACTGAGTATTGTAATGTGGCCACAATGCTATGGCTCCCATGAGTTGCCCTTTAAACTAACAGTTATTTTTTTTCCCCCAGGTACTTTCTGTAGTCTGGGATTTCCTCTCTGGCATTAACCTCTGTCTCATCCTATACCACAGGAATTTTTCCCAGGCCTGAAAATCCTGTCTCCACATTCGGAGATTCCAGAAATGTGTTCTCTCTTGCTTTTTTTATTAAGAATTTATAGAGTCTAACAGAACTTTTGTTAGGAATTTATAGTCTAATAGAACTCAGCTATAATAACACACTTCCTAGTAGAGATGCCAGATAATACTTTAAGTTTGAAGTGTCATCTTAAATACAATAAATCATTTTCCTACTTGGCTAATTATTTCAGTCATTAACTTGTTGTTTTGAAACACTTCCAAAATATGGGAAGAATTGCAAACAAAGAACTCCTATAATATCTTCTGACCAGTTTTATGAGAGTCACAAACTCAGCCATATTTGCATCCTTTCCCACCCTCTCTCTCTCTCTTTACATATATCTTACATATCTTTCCTACACCCTTTAAGAGTTAGTTCCACACACCATGACCTTTTTATTCTCATTTCTTGACCTTTTATTTGGTAAAAACAAGTACATCCTCTTACATAACCACAGTACAATTATAAAATTCGGGAAATCTGATCCACTGCCACAACCTAACGTACAATTCAGATTCCAATCTCACCAATTGTGACAATAATATCTTCTGTAAATGATAGTTTCCCTGATCCAGAATCACATATTGTATCTAGTTGTCATTTCTCTTTAATCACCTGTTAATCTGGAACAGTTTCTTAGCCTTTCTTTATCTTTCATGACATGGACATTTTGAAAAGTCCAAGCCAATTGTTTCATAAAATATCCCACAATTTGTATTTGTCTCATAATTCTTCATGATTAGCTAGAGATTCTGAATTTTTGTCAGGGACACTTACTAGGTGATGCTACATCCTTCTTAGTGCATCACATCTAGAGGCACATGACATTGCTTTGTCTCAATTTCCTTTCATTTTAAACTCTATATTTTGTTTACTTACCTTATAAATATCCATATTTATAAGATCCCACACAAAGTGTTTACTTAAAAAAATTTATGAACCAAAGATTTAACCTCAGTAACAATTGTTTTAAAATATTAGCTCTCTGAACTAATACATAATCAAGTGGTACAAACAACAGGAAAACCACTTTCTTATGCTTTAACTCTTAGCAATGCTGCTAACTTACTAGCACATCTTGGGCAAGTTAATTAATCTCCCTGAATATGCTTTTCTATATTGGAACTTTAAAATAAAACTTTCTAAAAAGCTAATAATGCAAGTTAACATAAAATAAATGTTGAACATTAGTAAAAGCAAAAATGATTCTTTGGGAAGGACTTCTAGAGGCTAGTGGAAGGAAGAAAGCACAGCATAACAATGTCTCTCAGAGGTATCATCTATAATTCAATCATAATTGTGATCAAATCATGCTTAACAACAAACTCTTGTTTTCTCGCAGATTACATTAGATACCCAATCGTAGGAATGTACAAAAAAATAATTTACCCTCTGATTTGCAGATATCAAGAGAAGGAATCTTGAAACTATGGTCCTTAAATTCAAATTAATTTCAGTACACCAAAAACTAGGATAACAGAACTCTTGGGTATTTACTAATAAGGGGATAAGCACATTCTTTCAGATTTCAAAAACCTAGCCAAAATCCACAAACTCCTTTCCACAAATTAGGAAAATGTATTTCCCCAAATGAAGAGACATTATTCTACTTGACATACCAGTCTCAAAAGGAAGAAACCTCTGAGTCTTGGTTGATGCAGTATGTATACAGAGATATTTCCCATCAATACAAAATGAACTTTCTTAGAGAATTATAATTGGCTCACAAAAACTATTGTGAATCTATTTTAATACTGAGTAAAATTGTTGTGTTTCATATTTTAATAATGGAGTAAAATAATGTGTGTCATTAAGCAGAATTCACACTATATGGAAGGTAATCCATGTAAAATCACTTAGCATATAGAGTACTCAATGAATATTAGTTACCTAGAAAATATATGTAGATGAGCCAACAAATAATTAAAATTATCTAGTGCTACTTTTTACTTGGCTTCCAAGATATCACATTCTCCTGGTATTCTTTATGCACTGGCCTCTCTGCCCCAGTCTCTTTTGCTGACACTTCCTCTATTTCATAGCTCAATGTTGGAGGGTCCCAGGAGCCAATCTTTAGATCTCATTTCCTCCCGATCAATAATCACTCTGTAAGTGATCTTATTTAGTCTGATATTTTGAATGATTTCTGTGCATTAATTCTCCCATTTATATTTCCTACCCCGACATTACCCTAAAGTTTCATTCATATACCCAGCTGTTGACACAACCTCTCTACTTGGATGTTAATTCAAACCTAGGAATAATCTCTGACTGTCTTTCTCTTTCCACATCCAAGTCCTATCAGTTAAGACTGTAAAACTCCCAATTCATCCACTTCTCCCCTTGTCTACCACTACTCTCCTAGTTCGTCACCATTACCCAATTCCCCGACAGCTCCTTACTATGGTCTTCCTACCACTATGTCCACATCAGTATTCTCTGTTCTCTACTCAGCAGCCAAAATTATCAGATAATATCAATCCCTTCTCAAATCCCTCCAAAAATTGCCCAACAGACTCAATAAAATTCAGATTCACAGGTCTGCAAGGCTCAACAATCCAGGCTTCTCCAACTTTCTGTCCTACTATTCTCCTCCTTCTCATTTTACCTCAACCAAAATGGCCTTCCTGCTGCTCCTCCCACATGTCAAGCATATTCTGCCTCAGGGCTGACCTCCATGACATACGTGGGCCTCTGCTCAAATGTCAGAGGTTGTTCAGTCAATTCTGCCATCCTCCCCACTTACTCCACTCTCCATATTGGCCTACTTTATTTTTCTTCACAACATTATCTGATGTAACAGTATATATTCATTTGTTTATTATCTGTTTCCCCCAGTACAGAGAAGGGAGGGACTCTGCCTCTGTATTTATTAATTGTCCTCCTTGTGGCTAAGGACTTTATCTTCTTTATTTCCAGTGTGTAAAACAGTGTCTGGCATACAATAGTAACTCAATAAATTCCTGTTGAAAAAAATAACCAATGGTTCTCAGATTGCTGAAAGAATGATGAAGATATCCAGAGATGGGTGGAGTCCATGGGAAAATATGAGAATTAGAAACAATTTTAAAAAGTAAAAAATGCATCTTAGTGGTGCCTGGGTGGCTCAGCCAGTTAGGCATCTGACTCTTGATGTCAGCTCAGATCATGATCTCACAGTTCATGGGTTCTGGCCCCACACTGGGCTGTGTGCTGACAGTGCAGAGCCTGCTTGGGATTCTCTCTCTCTCTCTCTCTCTCTCTCTCTCTCTCTCTCTCTCTCAAAATAAATAAATACATTTAAAAAATGCCTCCTACAGGGTAGACCTGGATATGACAGTGAAAAGTGCAAACAAGATATTATCAAATTTTGAGAAGACAAAAACTACTTTTCTTTATGGTAATACTCTGAAAGCAGACTGTGAGCACTGGGACCAACAGTCAAGATCAATTTCTAACATTTTAAGAATAGTTTAGTTCAGAGTAAACTGAAGATTATAAAAGCATCACACCAAGAAATATCTTTAACACAATATCTCAACTCCTATGTACCCTCTGGGACTGTTAAGAGAAGCCTCTCACTGATGAGATTCAGGAAACACAAACAGAATAGTCTATCAGCATGTCCCTGCTCTTTGATATACCATTGCTGTTCTTGGCTTTTCCTTTGCTTTCATTCAGATATTGTCCATAGACTTTTATTTTTATAAAATTTCAAGATTATGTATAAAAGATGCAAGAACAGAACACTTATATACATTCTCATTTTTTCTCCATTTGTTTTCATAGTGCCTCCACCCACACACCACGACTCTCTCTGAATATACACTATACATAATAATTCTATCATGCTATGTCTGAGAAATGACCATTCTGGACAATTTCACCATGTAGGACTTAGGTTATCTTTTATTTACAAAATGTTCTCTTGGATTGTAACTTTAAATACAAGTTCTGCTCCATGGTTTTCTTTTTCTTCTTCAAAGGAGCTCCAATTATTCATATGATAGCTCTTCTTTGCCTTTCTTCCATTTCATCCACTTTCTCTCTGACTCTTTTTACTTGTTTCTCCATATCACTGACATTCTCATCATTGTTTTCCTGCCTTTCTTCAATGGTTCATATTACACTTTCATTCTAATCTACTCTTTTGATAATATAATTTAGTCTGTAATTCTAAAAAAAATAAAGTCTATATTTTATTCTATTTCTTTCCCAGATCCAATAAACTTTCATTTCATTTCTTCCTAGTTTTTTGGTCTATTTCTAACATTAGTTTTTGAATCTATGATTCAAGGTATTTTTCACATCCCAATGTTTGTTTTAAGATAGTAATTTCACTTTAGAGTCTCGTGTTATAATTTTTTTATCTTTTATGGTTGTTTTTCAGAGAAGAATTTCCATCAACTGATATGTTTTGATTTTTTATTCTATTTTGCTCTTACAACAGTTTCATATAGAGGAGGACCAACTTCATATCTGCATTTCTTGGACAAGATTGACAATGTGAGCTAGTTCATGTAATCTTTAGTTCAAGATCACCCTCTCCTGTCAGAGTGGTGAAGTGCAATTTCTTTAAAGTTTGGCTCTTGGTGGGGGGCAATGGAAAGGAATTATGCACATTTCCTTCAATGTTATGGTTTTCTTTTAGCTTCTGGTATTCAGGATTTTGCCACCTTGTTTATTTTTCCCTTCACCAACAAGATTCCAAAGGGTGCCTCTCCTTCATCCCTAGGGATAAACATTAACCCTCCTCTTCCTGAGAGGCATTGCATTTCCACAATTTCTACCTATGTACTGTTAAGTCCCTTCATCTTTACTCAGTGCTCTTATCCACCTAGATTCTCTGTCAGTATTTTCACACTTAGCATAGACTTTCTCTTTCTGAGGGTGATTTGCACACAATCCCTTCTTGTCTCTTCAGCCCAGGTTTTCCAGAACCTTCTAACTGTCTACAAAGGCTTGCAGTAAGAACGTGGGAGAGAGCTATACTGAAAACTGATGCTACTTTTCTACTTACACCTGAAGTTTGTATTGTCCTCTTTCTTCTTGTTCTGCTGAAGGTGAGGGATTTATGTGGTTTAATTTGCTTCTTATTGATCTCTACAGATTTTTGGAAGATGTAGAGATTCTTGAGATTTAGGTAGCAGCAATTAATTACTTCAGCTACCTGCAAGTTCCTCATTTATAATCTTAACCAGATATTTCTTCCTTATGTCTGAAATTACATTTCTGGTTTCACTTTTTTAATCCTGTAGTGGACACTATAGTGGCCACACTGTGCTCCACCCATGTCCCTTCTTCAGAGCTTAGGCACCTATTCCCCCAGTTGTTGAACATCATGGTGCTGACTTCCCACTATGCCTCTCACTAAGAGTGACCCCTGGCCGAAGGGAACTACCTTACCCAAGGGTACACTCCCCACTTCATGATAAAACCATCAGTCAGTGGCTGGCTAATGCAAAAACACAAAACTCAGCACCTTTGCCTTAATCTGTGACAACTACAAAGGGCCAGCCCTGCTCTAGGGCTCCCTATAGGATGAGCTGATTTGCAAGATGTACCTACAGGGTGGATCAGCTCCTCCATCTGCCCAGTCCTACCTTCCTCACTTCCTTGCAGGTGTATATCCTGAATGCACTCTTCAATATACTGCCTGCAAGCAATTCTCTACCTCTGTGTTTGCAAGGCATCCAACCTAAGCTAATCACCATCAAAAGATTTTTTAATTGAGTTAGGAAACAGGCACTGTTGGAAGTACCTTGAATATATCATAGACATTCACTAAATCTCACAAGGAAACTGTGAGGAAGATACTGTTGCTATCATCTTCATATCTCAGACAAGAAAAAAAATAAACTCTTAAGAGAAGTACCTTGCCTAAGTTAACAAATGGCAAAGGCAGGATTTGAATACAGCACTCTAACTCAAAAACCCATTCTCTATACTGCCTCCCACACTGGTTTTGCATTCAGTGCTTCTCTGGCACAACCATTACTGTTCCGATTCTTTGTACATTTCTATTTCCTGCTATGAAGCATAGCCAGCATATGACACATACCAAACTGATCACAAATATTAAGATGTTTTTGATACTTTAATACGTAATATTTTCACTAGTAGATTAGCCATAATATTATAGCCATAATTGCCAAAGACAGAACTCATTGATCTATAAATTTTTCTTTCAAAGCTTTAATTTAAAAACAGAGAAGAATGTTTAGAAATCCAGCCTATTAGCACTCAGTCCTATCATAGGATCAATTTTCATGTGTACACATACACTAGCAGGTACATGTTAATAACCACTTCTCTGTAGATATGTTTTCACCTTACCTCCAAAAAGATTATAACTTTTCTTAAACATTCTTACCTCCATCTTGAAATTTGCTCAGTCTTTCAAAATACGACGACATGGGGACCTGTACAATATCTAGGATAGCCAGAAGTGTTCTTGTTAGCCTTAGCAATTCACTGAAGCTATAAAATCCAAAGTATATAAGATTCCGAGCCAAATGGACCACCTTAATAAAGAAAGGGAGGGGGGTGGAAAAGAAACAAAAAACATTAGAAACTGAAATTAACATTGGTTTTTTTTATAGCATCTCAATTAGCGCAGGTGTTTCTAAACTTTCTAATTCTTTAACACCTAGGAATTGAAATGCCTACAAAAGCAACCACTGAACTCTGATTTATTCGAGCTTATGATTAAATCTAAATAGGGCCAGTTTGTCATCTCTATTAAAACCCAACATGACAAGATGAAGCATGTGGTCAACAGCCAGTAAGGAAGCCAAGAAGAGAAGATTTTAGGTGTATCAAGGTGTTTAAAGAAATTTACACTGGAATGGTTTACTTAACTAAATATTAACCTATTTAAGTCAGTAGGATATCACTTAATAAATGGTTACATTAATGAGTTACTTTAATAAATGGATATTATCCATGAATTTGTCCAGAAATATATGTCCCTATGCTGCTTTGTGGCTTTCTGGATACTATAAGGCAATCTAGGTATGATAGTTTCCAGATGGTCCCCAAGCTATGGTCTCCTTTCACATTGCACCAAGGATGGTCTGTGTGACCAACAGAATATGGCAGAAGTGATAGCACGCTACTTCCAAGATTAGGTTATAGAAGATTGCAACTTCCATCTTGGGCTCTCTCTCTCTCTCTAATGGCTTGCTCTGAGTGCCATGCCATAAGGACACAGGCAACCTATGGAAAGGCCCACATGGCAAGAAGATGAAGTGTCTGGTAAATAGCCAGCAAGGAGGTAGGGCCACCAAGAAACACATAAGTGAGCTTAGCAGCAGATCACCCAGCCCCAGATAACTGCAACCCCCGTCAACAGCTTGATTACACTTCATAACAGTCCCTGAGCCAGAACTACCCAATCATGTATTTCCAGATTCCTGACCCATAGAAACTGTGAGATAATAAATGCTTGTTCCTTTGGGCTAAGTTTGGGGGTAATCTGTTACACACCAGTAGATGCCTAATACACCAGGTTATCAAGTAATGGCATCTATTCTCTCGTTTTGTCACTATATTCCCCAAATGATATTAAAACCAAAGGTATTTCAATTCAGTTTAATCAGGCTAAAAAGTTCATTTCCATGAGTCGGGGGCGGGGGGGGGGGGGAATGTATCCAAACAAATTACAATGTATGCAAACTGTCTTTGTTCATTAAATGCAACAAAGTTTACATAAATGAACCCCCCCCCTCCAAAATCCAGGAAAATAGTACATAACAGATAATTGTAACTAAAATATTTTGTATTGCACTTCAGGTATAATTAAAGCATCAAATCTATCCTTTAATCCATGGCAGAGGGATCATACCTTCATCAACTAAACTACCCAATTACCAAGACATCCTAAATATTAAAGGGAAAAAAATCTTTGATGCTCAATGTATCTACCTTTTCACAGAAAAAACTGAATAACCTCACAAATGAATTGTTTTTATAAAATACCTCAAATGTCAGTTTGTTTTTTTCTTTATCCCCAAAAGGAAAGGGCTGATTTACAACTTCTTTCAAGTATTCTTCAACAAATTCCATTGTCAGTGCAAATTTCCTCTTCATATCATTTCTGGAAGAGTCTGTTATAGAATCATATCTGGGAAGGCAGGATGAATATGAAGCAAGTTAAATTGACTGAAATCATTTAAAACAGGAAAATATGTATACTTTAACCTCCTGGCTTCTGAAGTTTAGGTAACTTAGTTACCTTTCTAGATGTTTCTACCATAATACTAAACACTTAAAACATTGTTACTCCTATCATAAATATGATTTGTTTATTGGTTTCTAAAATAATGTTTCTATTATCAAGAGTTGGGGGCACATGGGTGGCTCAGTGGGTTAAGCATCTGACTCTTGACTTCATCTCAGGTCATGATTTCACGGTTCGTGAGTTCAAGCCCCACATTGGACTCTGAGCTAACAGTGCACAGCCTGCTTGGGTCTCTCTCTCTCTGTCTCTCTCTCTGTCTCTCTGCCCCTCCCCTGCTCCCTCTCTCTCTCCAAAAATAAATCAATAAATTTAAAAAAAAGAGCTGTCATTTTCCTCTCCAAAAAGAGCATTTTTTATTTTATTTTTAAAAATTTATTTATTTGTTTTTGAGAGAGAGAGAGCACCCACGTGTGCTTGCACGTGCAATTTAGGGAGGAACAGAGAGAGACAGGGAGAGAGATAGAGAAACCCAAGCAGGCTCAGCACCTTCAGCACAAAGCCTGATGTAGGGTTCAAACTCACAGACCAAGATATCATGACCTGAGCCAAAATCAAGAGTCTGGTGGTTTTCTGAGCCACCCAGCCACTCTCCAAAAGAGTATCTTATTTGCATTTGAAAGACTAACAACCTGGGAATGAGCTAAATAGGTGATGGGGATTAAGGAGCACTGGGTATTGTATGGAAGTGTTGAATCACCATATTATACACCTGAAATTAATATTACATTGTATGGTAACTAACTGGAATTAAAATAAAATTTTAAAAAATAGTAAAATAATAGGAGTGCCTGGGTGGCCCAGCCAATTGAGCTCCAACTCTTGACTTCAGCTCAGGGCATGGGCCCCACACTGAGCATGGAGCCCATGCTTAAGATTCTCTCTCTCTCCCTCTGCCCCTCTCCCCCTCTCACATTCTCTCTCTCTCTAAAATAAATAAATAAATAAATAAATAAATAAATAAATAAATAAACAGACAGACAGACAGATAGATAGATAGATAGATAGATAATAAAACAGTAAAAACAGAAAAGACCAAAACCTGAGTTTGAGCACAGAAATGCCCTTCCATATACTTCATTTCAAAATTGAAGACATTTGATTTCAAGTTCATCTACTAAATTTAAAGTCCTCAAGACATTTTTCCAAACATACTCATGAATTGTGATCTTTGTGGGGATTTCTGTCCAGAGCCTGGCATAGCGAACAGGTACCACAGACTCCTGGGGATCCCGGTCAACATGCATGTGGAGCATGAGGCGACAAAAAGACGCTCGGAGGTCAAATGGCAGGCTCTCATCCGACACACACCGCAGGATCAAATCGACAGAGAGCTGCGTAGAAATCTGGTTTATGGCCAGATACTGGCGATCTAAGCACATCCTTGCAAAGAGGTTTAGCTGGTACCTTAAAAATATTAAGCATATTACATTATTTGTCTTATCTTGAAAAAGTTCTTAAACAGCACAGTATCAGTCAGTGTCTACCAGCTACTTTCATGACACCGAAACTTCCAAGGGTCTGTCACACTGGAGTCAAATTGTTTTGGTGGTCAGTGATCAAATGACAACAAATACAAGAAATTGTCTCTAAGCCTGTTCAAGTTACAATTTCTGTTACTTGTTCCAGCAACATGTGTCTGATGGAAAGTATCATTAGGCTGTCCATTTTTGGTTTCCTAGGATTACAAATACACTAAGCTTGAAGGCTATGGATAACGGCTCACGTGAAACCACCTCTCGCCTTCCCAGTCCCACTCGGCTCTGGCTCTATTATCTACATTCTAACCTTAGATCCACTCACTTCTCAAACCAAATGTGACCAATCCAGATGGCATCAGTTAGGCTTGGATTCGTCAGCCTCCGAGATCAAGAATTAGCCTTGGCTTTGTTGCGATCGATACCTGTAGAAACCAGGGAACACGAAGCATGCTCTGCCTTTCTCAGATTCCTGCCATTTGGGCCTAACTTTTCCCCAGGGCATCGGCCGGGGTTTCTATACCTTCCACTCAAAGATACCAGCTAAGTTCTTGCTCCCAAGATACTGACCACCGGGAACTACCATCACAACTTCTGCTGCTACCTGTTTCCAGTGAACTTTCATAACCAAAGATACCAGTTTCTCTCCAGCCCTAGGTCTCCACGTATTCATAAACACAATCACACTCCCACCGGCTAACTGTCTCCGAGGCCACCTCTGTGGCTGGATCAGCACACCCAGCTAAGTACCATCTCTCAAGTCCAACACTGGGGTCCCAACATGTCTCACATCTGCACCCACTCCAATCAGTATTGGGGGAAATTACACCAATTTGAAATTAGTGAAAAATCAGAAAACTGCAAGTGGTGTAGGTGGAAAACACAGATATTGACTTTTATTTTGAATATTTTAAGTAATATTACGTATTTTCACTACCTTAGCTTTGACAGGATTTTTTAAATTTCCTCTTCCTAGATATATGACTTCCGGAGGTTTCAGAGAATCTTCCCTCAATGAATATGTAAGATTGACATTTATGATGATTCTTTACCTGTAATAGGTAAGAACTTCCAAATCAGCTTTGGTGCCCTCTTTCGCTTCTTGTGCAAGGTGTCTGATAGCTTTGCCGTGAGGTTCCTTGTTGCTGTCAATCCAGTAGAGCCAAACTTCTTCATCATCAATGTCATCTGAAAGGATGGAGCTCTCCAGGGGGTTGTCTACTTGCATTGAGACCAGCCTTGAAATAAATTATACATACAAAATCTATTAAGAAGCTCACTGACAGGGGCGCGCCTGGGTGGCTCAGTCGGTTAAGCATCCGACTTCGGCTCAGATCATGATCTCACGGTTCGTGAGTTCAAGCCCTGCATCGGGCTCTGTGCTGACAGCTCAGAGCCTGGAGCCTGCTTCGGATTCTGTGTCTCCCTCTCTCTCTGCCCCTTCCCCACTCATTCTCTCTCTCTCTCTCTCTCAAAACTAAATAAACATAAAAAAAAGAAATATGACAAATATTTCACAATATTTCACTCACAAATATGACAAGGAGCTATAATGCTTACAAATGATGAACAGAAAAAGATTCCTCCCCTGCTTACTTAGTTTGAATGAGAATGTCTGCATTGCCTGGGCTCAACATAAATTTACAGATGAGTTCTTGAGTTACAGGTATAGCAGTAGTATTAGACACACACAGATCTGATAAATAATCCAAAAACCTGGCAAAAGAAAAAAAAATAAGTTGAACAGTAAGAAAACACATTTCATAAAATATCACAATAAAAATATGGTCGGGGATATAATGAAAATAACTTTTTCTATCTATCTTTAATATTATCTCCATGCAACATTTTTTAATGTGTTGCTTATCTATTGCATCATTAGAAACAAACTAAACATCCAATTATTTGTGTTTAATACAAAGCTTGTTTCAAAAAAGGATATAAGTTTGCTTCTATTTATTTGGTATTATTCATCCCAGAGCACTGTGACTTATTACATTTAGAAAATTATTTATCTGCCCTAAAATGGACTATCCAAGAATTGGATAACAAAACAAAAGCAGATGGAAGCTAATTCTGTGAGTCAAAGCCCCATTTCTACCTTTTAACATTTATTTGCTGCACTACTTAGTAAAGAAAGCTGTCAATGTGCTTGATGTTTCTGCATTCACTTCTCCCACATAAAGCAGCATGGATCAATAGAAACTGAATTGGATGTAATACCCCAATAGTGAGAAATATTACTATATTTTAAATATGTCATAGTAATATAGTATTTCTCACTATTGGGGTATTCTTGGGCAAGTTACGATGTAGGCTTCTATTTTCTCATCTCTCAAATGTGGCTGACCATAGATAAACAGCAAACCTCACGGGATTGTGTGAGGACTTACATAAGACAATGTACATGAATACATTTTGAAAAACTATAAGTACTATACAAACATAAGTGATGAGAATGAAAGTCATTTATATTTAACTGTGTCTATAAAAGGTTTCCATCTCCTATGAGGTAATAAGTCTGTGATACATGATTATTATAACAGAAAGCTCAACATAATTTTGTCCATGAAAGCTAATGGTGTGAAACAACTCCAACTTTTACCACATTCTAAAAATAAAGCAAAAACTCTTTTCCAAAAAGCAAAAATAAAGCACTGTCCCCACTAGTAAAGAACACTGCATGAACCACTTCAAACCTTGGCTCGCGATTTCTCCTGAGTAAACTGACAAATGTTTCTATTTCTTTTGCTGTGATATGTTTCTCTAGTAGTTTTCTGTTGTTGTGCAACAAAGCTGTGATGGTATCTTCTGCCAAAATATCATAGCCAATCTGGGACTGCATGACACAGAAATTCTTAGCAATATATTCCTGCAAAGAAGAAAGACTGTCAGAATGTACTGCAGGCAGCTTAGAAATAACAGGTTCTGTTAGAGTCAGCAACATGGATTAATGTATTCATAACAGAAAACTCACTCAAATGTATTGTCAAAAGAGAAACAATAATCCCTCAGTAAATATGGCTTTTTGAGAAAGGAAATAAAAACATATGAACATATGCCTGACTTAAATTGTAACAGAAAATTATATACCAAAAATGTTTAACACGGGTGCTTCCGTTCTGAAAGTATAAGTGGGAAAAATAAACATAAGCCTAGTTAAAATAACAATTTCTTATGACGTGGTAACTACAGGTTTTACCAGCCCAACAGAGGCCTTTCTTCTACCTCACAAAAAGTCATAACTGACTGTATCAAATAATAGAAAGAAAATGACTCTCTGATACTTTGTTTATGAGGCATGAGATCTATACTGTTACATGAAGATGCCAGGCAGACTTGCGGTGATTTCTTTTTTTGCACATATGCCAATTTGTTAAATCTTCTCTTTAAAACAGTGATGAAATTCCATACCATTTTTTATCTTAGAAAGCTACCAAACAAGATAATATGATTAATCAGTCACTTTATGGACCAGATCATTCATCCAATAAATATTTCTTGGAAGCCTACTATATTCTAGGCTATTTGAGAGATTAGGCATATGGTGGTAAACAAGATAGATGAGTTCTCCTGGAGCTTATATCCCAGTGTGCAAAAAGGCAGTAAATGAGCCAATAAATATGATCCTTTTAAATGTTAATAAGTGAAAGAAAATAGAGGCATGGGGAAAGGTGACAACCTCAGATGGGGTAGACGCTGAAGAAATGATATTTGAGCTGGGATGGAAAAGATGGGAATGATAAAAAGGAGACAGTCATGGGGAGAGAAGCCATCTAGGTAGTAGAACCATGCTCTTCATGTTCTATAATTTTTTTTTTCAACGTTTATTTATTTTTGGGACAGAGAGAGACAGAGCATGAACGGGGGAGGGGCAGAGAGAGAGGGAGACACAGAATCGGAAACAGGCTCCAGGCTCTGAGCCATCAGCCCAGAGCCTGACGCGGGGCTCGAACTCACGGACCGCGAGATCGTGACCTGGCTGAAGTCGGACGCTTAACCGACTGCGCCACCCAGGCGCCCCTCTTCATGTTCTATAAACAACGGTGGCCATGGTAGCTACAGACTAGTAACTATGGAGAAAGCTAGAGCTGAAGTTGGAGAGGTTGGTCCTTGAGAGCCCTGGTAAAGGACAAAAATGTTACTCTAAGAGCAGGAAAAGGCCATTGGGAGTTTCAATCATGCATTATTTAATCTGCTTCTCATTCTTCACACTGACTCTCCTATATTCCATTGCTCATGTCCCACATTCTGGGTACAAGTAAGAATCCCACACAACCATAGATAGACCCAGTAAGTTTAACTAACTCCTTCCACAATCCAAAGTTCTCACTTCCAATTTCTTGGGGATTCTCCTTGGGGATGTACCTCTGGTTCTATGATGGGAAAATTTATTGATTAGAAAGTGGGGTGTGTTTTTTTTTTTTTTTTGCCTTAGGTAAAATTTACAGGAACCTATCTATTCCTTGAAAATGATACACATTGGACAAATCTAATTATATTCTAGGCAGCAATTTTGTGGCCTTTCAAAATGATAGCTTCATATTGGGTAGCCAGTTAAGTAAAGTAAATGTTCTGTTGGTATATCATTTTAAAGACATGTATTGATTTATACACTTTTATGACTGCTGTAATCATACTCTAGTATAAGGCAAACCTCCAAGATGTTTGATAAATAGATCAAGATGTTGATAAATCAGATCAATTTAGAGGTTGTCACCATATTCTATAAATAATAATAAACAGACACTCAACATTAAAGACTTGGGTTAACACTAAGTCACAAAAGAGCTCCCTATTAAGACTCTATACAATATAGATTAGGATAAAGGAAAATAAGATAATTATGCAAAAATTAGAAAGTATTTCTACCTGTATTTTAAAATTATGTTCTAAAAACATCAGAAAGCTGCTCTATGCTTAATAAAAGCATTTTTAATTCAAAAGAAATGAGAAAAAATCTTATGCATCTATCACTGAGACTGAATTGGAGCATGCATGAGAACATGAGGGAAAATAAAATCTAACCCTCAGTAAATGCTGGACATTTATTCTTTTGTCACCTCAATGAACTACATCTTGGGGAGACATCCCAAAAGAGAAAAAGAGTGTCCCCCCACAGTCATATGCTCTAAAGAAACCCAGAAAGTAGGTCACCAAAAGTGAATAAACATTTACTTGGAGAAGTGATACACCTGGGTAGGGTGAACTAAGAACAAAGAAGAGGAATAATTATAGGCGTAGAATATGTGTGTGTGTGTGTGTGTGTGGTTTCCACTTATCAGGCGGATGAGTGTTTTCAGAGGAGAAATTGCACATACCTCAGCACACTAGGCATGAGTCTTCAGCTAAGACTAACAGGAGTTGAGATAAAATTTGTGTGCCAGATGAAGAAAGGACATCAGTTAAGATATGCCACCCAGGGGGGCGCCTGGGTGGCTCAGTCGGTTAAGTGTCCGACTTCGGCTCAGGTCATGATCTCGTGGTTCACGGGTTCGAGCCCCGCATCGGGCTTTGTGCTGATGGCTCGGAGCCTGGAGCCTGCTTCCGATTCTGTGTCTCCCTCTCTCTCTGACCCTCCCCCCATTCATGCTCTGTCTCTCTCTGTCTCAAAAATAAACGTTAAAAATTAAAAAAAAAAAAAAAAAAGATATGCCACCCAGGGAATCTACTGGGGACTATCTGAACAAACAAAGCCAAGGAGATCTGACAATGAAGCATAGGGCAGTACTATAGAAAGAAGGTCCCTGAGACCTTTCCAAAGGCTAAGCACAGTCAAGATTGGTGTATATTGTGGACTCAGAGCATCAGATAAACTCTGTAAACCTGATGATTTTTCAGTAAATGCCGTCTAACACAACACAGCACCTGCCAGGTAGAGGAGGCCAGGTAGAATACACTGAGCAACCTCTAAGCCCCCATCTCCACCCCAGATCTTCACAGAATAACATGATCCCTAATATTGAGTAGCTTCCGGGACATAGACTCTCTGAGTGCTGAAGGTCCATCATTTAATGCTCTGCAACTTAATTTTTTTCCACCAAAATAGGAAGGACTCTACCTATTTTATCTTGCCATCTTAAAGGAATGAAGCTGGGGAAAATAAATCTGATGGCAGTATTTCCAATTGGAAAGAAGGCTGTTTATAACTGGGATTATATTCAAAAGTGTTTAAGGATTTGTTTATATTATCCCCTCCCTCACTCTTTTGCTCTTTGCCATATTACTTATCTTCTAACTAGTTTGTTTTACATATTCTTTTTAGACTTCTTCTCAAACTTGAAATAGAATTTCAAACCCAATGTATTTTAACATTTTTTATAAAGCAAATTCTTTGTTCTCACCAAGAAAGTTTCAAACTACTAAGAGGCCATAGTGTGATGACTAAGAGCCTAGGTTTGAATACTGGCTCCAGTCATAACACTATATAATCTTTGGTAACTTATTTAACCTCCATGTAGCCTCAGTTCCTCATCTTAACTCAGTATCACCTGAGTTAAGTTGTGAAAAGTGCTTAGAACTGAGCCTGGTAAGTAAACACTCAATAAATACCACTGACTATTCCCAAGTAACCGCTACCTTCTAGGCCTGACATCCTGGGCCTACGTGGCTCAGTCTGACCTGCCTTACCAGCCCTCTCACAAACTAATCAGTTTTCTCTCAAACTGGCTAAGAGAAACATGGGATGCTAATTTATAAAATAATGATTTTAAACAATTTTATATTACACAAATGTATATTATTATATACATTTATTTATATATTTATATATATATTATATATAAATGCAAAATATTTTGTATTTTTAAGATAAAAATGATACTTGGGGCACTTGGGTGGCTCATTCAGTTAAGTGTCAGACTCTTGATTCCGGTTCAGGTCACGATCTCACATTTCATGAGTTTGAGCCCCGTGTAGGGCTCTGTGCTGATGGCACAGAGCCTGGGTTGCTCTCTCTTCTTCTTTCTCTGTCCCTTCCCCGCACACGCTCTCTCTCAAAAATAATAAACACTTTTTTAAAGATAAAAATCACACTTTAATTTCATTTGCCATTGGAAACTTGCCATTGGCAATAGTCCAGGTTTCCTGTTCTCCATAGTTAGAACCATCGTAGGACGAAAGTGCCCTTGCTAGCATCCACCATTCTCTCTTCATAGACTCTTCTTCACTAAAAGCCTGTTCTGATACAGTTTAAGAAAATGATTGTCGGGGCGCCTGGGTGGCGCAGTCGGTTAAGCGTCCGACTTCAGCCAGGTCACGATCTCGCGGTCTGTGAGTTCGAGCCCCGCGTCGGGCTCTGGGCTGACGGCTCAGAGCCTGGAGCCTGTTTCCGATTCTGTGTCTCCCTCTCTCTCTGCCCCTCCCCCGTTCATGCTCTGTCTCTCTCTGTCCCAAAAATAAATAAACGTTGAAAAAAAAAAAAAATTAAAAAAAAAAAAAAAGAAAAAGAAAATGATTGTCATCCTCCTCAAATGCTTCCTTCTCCAAACACCCTTCCTGGGCTCCCCTCTCCTGAATTCCCATGCCATCTTTTCTCTCTCATGTCCCCTCTTTGCCTCTCCCTCATGTTTCAGGCATACATACCATATCTTCACCACCAGACACAGAACTCTTTGGCCTACACATGATGATCCAGAACCTCACATGTCAAGAAATGTCAAGAAATGTCTCCCACCTCTTTACATAACACATCCAGCATGTCTCCTGCCTAGCAAAAGCTAATACCATGCCCAAAGACTTCAGGTATCTTCCCCAAAGGTTCTAACTGTACATGGAAGAATAAATACGTCATCACAAAAATACTTACAGGTCATTTTTTTGTGTGGCCAACATAAAACATTTCATTGCAGAGCAGAAATTCCCATTCCTATGTTATGTAGTTTAGAACAGTAACCAAAGACCCTTGCCCATACTTGAAATGTTAAATAGAGGCAAAGACGCAAGCCACCTCTGACCTGATTTTTCCTGTAGTCCTGCTGCGAATGTCTGAGCACGCGGTAACACAGCCTCAGCATGTACTTATAAGGAGCGTATCTTTGGTCCCCCAGATCTTCAAGTCTCAACATTGAGCCTTCTCCTGCTTTCTCCTTAAAGGGTGCTTTAAGAATCCCAAATACCTATCAGGGGGAGAAAAAAAAACAAAAAACAACCATCTATTCTGATGAATGGAGGTTCATGTTTTACAAATAAACACAATGACTCAAAACTACTTTTGCAATATTTGAGCAGAATTAATGTAAAGGAAAAAAAAAAGACTTAGAATACAGAAACAACACATTAAGAAAAGAAAAAAATACCACGAAAAGGATTCCTTAAATTGACAAAGAACATTTAAATAAAACACTTAATTCTGTTTAGAAATTATATTTTATAAAATAAGAAATAGAAAGATGTTGGGATGTACCAAGTTACACGAACATATTCAAGTAAACTAAAATATAGTTCAATTTCTATGGCTTTACAATTACTTCTATTGTGTTCTATAACTTTCTAAAATCAAAATAATATAAAGAAAACATTTACTTTTCATCTGAAATTGACATCAGAATTTTAGTTCCGAATATTACTTCTAAACCTCTTTCCAAAAGAGTTTATCTATTGTTCCTGGTACATTAAGATGTCACCAAAGCATGGATATATCAGTATTCCAACAAATAAGGCACTTCATGGGCAACTGGTGGTGACCAGTGACCAGCATTATAACAAAGGATAGCAGCTGGGAAATATTTAATAAACATTAAGGAATATAACTCTTTTAGGCAGCAGGACAGCAGGTAGGGTCACCTAGGGATGAGCTGGTAGTGTGAGTAAATTATGAAAGAGCACCTACACAAGGGCATGAGCATTAATACAAGAAAGCAAAATGGAAAGGAATCATCTTTGGTAGTTCATAAAATATAATACAAATTAAAGTTACCTCAATAATTTTATATTCACTAAACCTTGAATTTTCTATTTAAAATACTGAAATAAACAGGGCTCCTGGGTGACTTAGTCAGTTTTTGTCTGACTTCGGCTCAGGTTAGGACCTTATGGTTCATGAGTTTGAGCCCCACGTTGGGCTCTGTGCTGACAGCTCAGAGCCCAGAGCCTGTGTCTTCACAGGCTCTTCAAATTCTGTGTCTCCCTCTCTCTTTGCCCCTCCCCTGCTCATGCTCTGTCTCTCTCTCTCTCTCAAAAATACATAAACATTTAAAAAAAATTTAAAGACTGAAATAAACTATTAGACATGTTGGTTGACGTAATATTAATAAATTATTCAAAGTCCTAAAAGTCCTTGAAATCAAATGTTTTATACAAAAGAATGCTAATGTCAGAAAAGCCTTTGTCTCATTATATTTGCAACCTTTATTTTCTTTGAGAGAAATGTTGATTTTACATTTTTAGACAATCAGCTATAGAATATTAATTGGCAATGTGTCTACTGTTTTCCTTTCCCAACTCCACAAGAACATGTATATTAATAACATGTTTTTTAATTTTTTAAATATCTTCCTTGAGTTCACAATTAATGCAGGAGCCCATTACTTTATACAGCAATTAACTGAATTGAAAGAAACACATAACGGTAGGTATGCCCATATATGCATATTATCAGGAAATGAATTAATTTACTGGTGTGTTATAAAACAATTTCAGAAGGACACAGTATAGGAGTAGATCTAGACTGCCAGGGGAAAAAAAAAAAACTAGAATATTATACAGAGCATTTGTGAGCTGATGAGTAGACTTCCCTACTTTCTTAAGGAAGAGAGGGACAGAAGCAGAAAGTAGATGGAGATAGCATTTCCAAAGTTATCCTGTAGATTCTACCTAGAAGATTATCCCAGCACATTTTCTGCAGATAGTCTGACACTGTAGGTTTTCTGAGAGGTCTGCAGAAGGATGTCTCTAAGATGGCCATGGTGATCCCTGCCTCCTGAAATCCACAGTCTTATGCAATCCTGTCTCCTTGACTATGGGCTGGATTTACTGACTCACATCAGATTCAGTTATAAAAAAGGCTGTGGCTTCTATCTGGGTGCGCTCTCTTGTTCTCTCTTGGATCCCTCATTTCTAAGGAAAGCAAGATGCTATGGAGAGGTCGGTGTCTACAGAGAGGCCTGTGTGAGTGAGCTGGGAAGTGAAATCCTGTCCCATTCAAGTCAGAGATGACTGCAGCCCAAGCCAGCACCTTGACTGCGGTCTTGTGAAAGACCCTGAGCAAGAACCACCCACCCAAGCCACTCCCAGATTCCTAATCCACAGAAACTGTGAGAATACTATCTGTTATTTTCAGCCACAAAGTCTTGGGGTAATTTGTTACACAGTAATAGATAACTAACACAAGGACTTTCCTGATGCTATAATTCAAAACAATTCAATGTGCAAATTTAGTACATGAAAACATTCACCTGTGCCAGTATGTTTTGTTCCCTCATTAACTTTTGACGTTCTCGGTTTGGCTTAATGATAACGACATCCAAAACTTCTTGTCCGTTATTAAGTACATCAGCCACAAAGAAGATGAGGTCTTCCAATAATTTGGTTACAAACCTACCATAAAGTGAAAAAGAAACTTAACTCAAGTTTTGGAAAATATTTTTTAATAAGTACTGAGGACTGAAACACTGGAACATTGAGAACATTTTATAATAAAAATTCTTTAATCAACAATATATCTAATTCAGTTAACATTTACCTAAATCTTTATAAAGAGCATGCCTTCTCTAGCTCCTCCAGCCGCCACTCCTGCTTCCAGTTCTAATCAAGTATTTGCAAAGACAATTATGACATAAAGCCACGTGAGCCCAAATAGAAGATAAGTTGATAGGCTAACACCACCAGATCATTTTCTAGAACTGACTAGCAAAGAAGAGCATTTCTGCTTAAGGGAGAACGGCTCAATTTCTAAATTTCTTTTTTTTTTTTTTAACGTTTATTTATTTTTGGGACAGAGAGAGACAGAGCATGAATGGGGGAGGGGCAGAGAGAGAGGGAGACACAGAATCGGAAACAGGCTCCAGGCTCTGAGCCATCAGCCCAGAGCCCGACGCGGGGCTCGAACTCCCGGACCGCGAGATCGTGACCTGGCTGAAGTCGGATGCTTAACCGACTGCGCCATCCAGGCGCCCCTCAATTTCTAAATTTCTAAATTCAAATCCTTTTTCTACTATTGACTCAAACTACATTTCCAATCTTCACCATACTTCTGCATTTCCAATGAACAGAATAGGAAACACTTAAATGATGTATGAACAGAGTCAGAGCAAGCAATCAGATGTTTTAAACTGTTCTCAAACTATTACCTGATCTATAAAAATCACGGCACTCTAAAATCATATATTAACGTTCACCTTTAACTCTACATTTTGGTTATTATTTTAACTATTACTTGAACTTCAGTGGCATTCAGAACCTAATATGTCTTAAAAACCCTTCCTCCCTTAGCTTTCTTCTTCCTCCTTCCTCTGCCTGTTCTTCATCATTTTCTACATGAATTTTTAAATTTGTTTTAATTTTTTCAACGTTTATTTATTTTTGGGACAGAGAGAGACAGAGCATGAACGGGGGAGGGGCAGAGAGAGAAGGAGACACAGAATCGGAAACAGGCTCCAGGCTCCGAGCCATCAGCCCAGAGCCTGACGGGGGGCTCGAACTCATGGACCGCGAGATCGTGACCTGGCTGAAGTCGGACGCTTAACCAACTGCGCCACCCAGGCGCCCCAAATTTATTTTAATTTTTGAAAAATTTTGTCCAGCAAATATATATACATATATATTATCCATACACATGAGCATAATCATTCACTATTATTAGCATGCCCAATCATGATCACATCAATAAGAAAACTATAGTATAAGAGATCAACAATTCCAAAAAAGTATAGAATGTATTTAGTTAAGAAGCATTTTGATCCTATCTCCAGATTTACCTCCTGAAAGAGAATGTACTTTCATAGAGTCAAATGAACACACCCAGAATCCAGAATTTAGCCACCTACAGGCAAATTTCAGCATACTTCCCAAATCATAAATTCCACTCCAAAATTTCAGGGATTCTATGCTTTCTTGGTGTACCTATGTTAAATTTGAACCCAAACTGTTTCTTTTCAAAAATGTGCCTGATAAGATTCACTCACATAAGCTCTGAGGACAATCAGAGAAATGTAAAATATGATTCATGTGCATTGAAATGTGGTGTTAATTTCTTTTGAAAAGCATAAATATATGTATTTTCTTTTTAAAATTATTAATATTCTTTTCCTCCTCTGTTTCAGATTAAGTGTATTCAGATGTTTAGATATCTAAGAAAGCACAAGTTTGGGGCAACTACAAATCATTCTGTTTTAAAGTCTTCCAGGTGGCCTGAATTGGTGACAATTAATGGAATGATGATGAAGACAATTAAGTCTTAATTGAAAATCATTATACATTAACCCTGCTTGCACAGCGTGACTCCTCTGATGATGGGGCAATGGAAGGCAAGAAAACCAGTCTTTTCTTCTGACCTCAAAACTGTTGAAACTCTTTTTCTCCCTTTTCACCTCCAGCACCCCATCTGTGGTAAGCAACTGGGTTTTCTCAGGTTAGATCAAACTCCAATTCTTTTTTTTTTTAATTTTTTTGAATGTTTATTTATTTTTGAGAGAGACAGAGATAGAGCATGAGTGGGGGAGGGGCCAAGAGAGATGGAGACACAGAATCCAAAGCAGGCTCCAGGCTCTGAGCTGTCAGCACAGAGCCCGACACGGGGCTCGAACTCACGAGCCGTGAGATAATGACCTGAGCCAAAGTCGGATGCTCAACCGACTAAGCCACCCAGGTGCCCCATCAAACTCCAATTCTTTACTGAGAAGTGGTTTGGTCCTACTAATTCACCCCATTTTATTAATTTGCTTATACTAAAAACTTTCTGTGTGGCTTTGTCATATGCAGCAACGATAAATAAGATATAGTTTTTAAAAGACATACCTAAAATAACAAAACACTTTGTGGATTAGGAACAAACTAAGAGAGACACAGCGATAAGCAAGGATAATGCTCAATCCCCGCAAGATAACTGGGACTGGAAGCACACAGCAGGAAACTAAGTTCAAGATCTGAAAGCAGCTATTAAAGTAGGAATTTTCCACCTCGGAAGAGAACCTTAAAACTTGGGTGGCCCCTTTTCAGCTCTGGCTGTGCAGTAGGAAACTCACAGAAAGACTGGACCTAGCCACCTGTGAGGTCAACAGCTGAAGCCTCAAATTACCATAGGACGGGGAACTCTGTTCTCAACCATAAGACTGACAGAGGAGATCAGCAAAAGTAGAGAAAGGAAAAGCAAAAACCAGCCACTTAAGAAGAGCCTGCATATTCAAATTCCAAAGCACGTGAGGAAAACGGACATAAAGAAGGCCAGTCCCATCACACGTGAAAAATCAAGAGGTCGATTCATTACCAACAAAATGCAGGTAACAGAACAATTTCAAAATAACTTTTAAATAAGTCTTTTCAATCACCAAAGAGATAAAGAAAGATGGGGCGCCTGGGTGGCTCAGTTGGTTGTTCATCCGACTTCGGCTCAGGTCATGATCTCGCGGTCTGTGAGTTCGAGCCCTGCGTCAGGCTCTATGCTGATAGCTGGGAGCCTGGAGCCTGCTTCAGATTCTGTGTCTCCCTCTCTCTCTGCCCTTCCCCCCTTGTGCTCTGTCTCTCTCTGTCTCTCAAAAATGAATAAATGTAAAAAAAAATTTTTTAAGAGATAAAGAAAGCAATTATATACAAAAGAGACAAAAATATCTTAAAAAGGCAGATACAAATGAACACAACAGAACCAACAGAAATCTGAGAAAAAAATTATAATCATTTCAACAAAAATCTAATTCACAAAGGTAAACTATTCTATACACAAAGAAAAATTATTGATTTATAAGACAATATAAAAAATCAATGCAGAAAGCAGCACAGAGAGATATACAAAGGCAAATGATAAAAGGAAAGTGAAAAGATAAAGAGGATGAATGAAGAGGATCCAACATGCATTTAATAGGAGTTCCAAAAGAGACAAGAGAGGGGAAAGGTAAAGAAGTAACATCTGAAAGAAAACACCAGAAAACTTTTCAGAATTAAAGGAAGATCTACGTATACAGACTAAAAGCATACCTTAAATATCAGGTGGGAAATACAAAAATAAAACTTCCTTATGTAAAAAAATAATAATAATAATTAAACATAAATTCACAGACACAGAGAACAGATTGGTCGTGGCCAGAAGTGAAGGGTAGTGGGTGGGTGAGATGGGTGAAGGAAGTCAAAAGGTACAGACTTTCAGTTATAAAACAAACAAGCCCTGGGTGTGTAACGTACAGCATAGTGGTGACAGTTAATAATACTGTATGTGAAAGTTGCTGCGAGAGTAAATCCTTAAAGTTCTCAATACAAGAAAAAAATTGTTGTGACTCTGTATGGTGACAGATGTTAACTAGACTTATCGTGGTGACGATTTCACAATAAACACAAATATCAAATAGTTAGGTTGTAAACCCAAAACTAATATAATGTTGTACACCGACTCCACTTCAAGTTTTAAAAGTGTGTTAAAAAATTTCCTTGTAGGAGCACCTGGGTGGCTCAGTTGGTGAAGGGTCTGACTTTGGCTCAGGTCATGATCTCACGGTTCATGAGTGTGAGTGCCATGTCGGGCTCTCTGCTGACAGCTCAGAGCCTACAGCCTGCTTTGAAGACTGTGTCTCCCTCTCTCTGCCTTTCTTTCTTTCTCTCTCTGTCGCTCTCTCTCATTCTGTCTCTCTCTCCCTCTCTCTGTCTCTCTCTCCCTCTCTCTCAAAAATAAAGAAATTAAATTTTTCTCAATTTCCTTGTAAACACATCATAGTAAAACTTCAGGACATCAAAGACAAAGTCTAGAAAATTACCAAAAAGTAAAGGAAAAATGGCCAATAAGGTAACAATTCTATCAGCATAAAACTTCTTAATGGCAACAAAATATGTCAGAAAATCATTACATTATAACTTTACTAAAGGAAAATAACTGCCAAGCTAAAATTGTAACACATAAAGTAGCACGTAAGAGTGGAAGTAAAACAAAGATTTTTTCATATATTTAAAAACTGAGATTTATAACCCATAGACCCTAACCAAATGTTTTAAAGAATAAATTTTAGCAAAAAGAAAAGTGAGCCCAGAGAGAAGACATGAGAAGCAAGAAATAAAAGCAAGCTGAAGAAGTAAAAGATAACAAGAAATACAATTCATAGTAAAAATAATTTTTAGGAATTAAAACTTTTAATAAAAAAGGGGGTACATCATAATTTATATGACACACTTACTCCTTTGTAGATATCAACTATTAGAAAAAAAAATTTTTTAATGAAAAGGATGAACATAGAACTATGATTCTAGACAAATATTCCAAGAAAGATGAGAAGGAGAATATCAGTGCATAATTAAACCATTCTGAGGTACTTTACTCCCATGAGAAGAAGAAAGATTTAATAACTAAATTTTATAAGAAAGAATATGCAGCTAAAATGTATGGCAAGAATAGTAATAATGTAATCGCTAGAGAACAGCATTGGGACCTAAAGCTTCTAAACCAGTAGAGGAAAAGAAAAAATGAGGAGAAAATACCAGCTTTATCAACCTAACAGAAAGAAGCAAGAGAGGGAACAGACAAAAAAAAAGCTACATTAAGAAAAAAAAGATAGGGGTGCCTGGGTGGCGCAGTCAGTTAAGCGTCCGACTTCAGCCAGGTCAGGATCTCGCGGTCCGTGAGTTCGAGCCCCGCGTCAGGCTCTGGGCAGATGGCTCAGAGCCTGGAGCCTGTTTCCTATTCTGTGTTTTCCTCTCTCTCTGCCCCTCCCCCGTTCATGCTGTGTCTCTCTCTGTCCCAAAAATAAATAAACGTTGAAAAAAAAAAATTAAAAAAAAAAAAAAGATAGAATTAAACCCAAACATTTATTAAATGCGAAATAATTGAAAGATGATCAGATTCCATTTTTGTAATTATTTTTGCAGTCTTGAGGTCTTTTTTTTTTTTTTTTGACACATATCATGCCACGGATTCACAGGGAATGGGTTCCATCAGCGCAGACTCTTCCCCATTGCTTCTCGCAAAGCGTGTCTTCTCTGGGCGGAGCAGCATGTGGTTCGGTTGAACCCAAGTATCTATCTCTTCCTCTTCCTTCTTAGTCTGATCATTTTCCTTCACACCCTTCAGGAAGCTATCTCTGCTCTTTGAGTGCTTCATGTGCTCAATAGGTACGTTAATTCTCTTGGCAAGAATGTTGTGCTTAACTTGTTTGTTTACAACAACGTCAACAGCATGCTGGGTAACACTGTAGACTCTTCCAGTTTTGCCATGGTAACATCTGTGGGGTGTTCCTTTTTAAACAGAGCCAATTCCCCTGATGTCTACACTATCATCTTTCTTGCCGATTCTCATTATATGTGGCTGAAGGAAGCACTCCGGGTTTCTAAGAGACCTGAGAGCACACAGCCGTGCCTCAACTCTTTCCCTTTGTGTTGGTCTCTTTGGTGAAATACCGGAAGATGAAGGCTCCAGACAAAAGGGATCAGATTAGGTGAGGAGTTAAGACGGTGGAGTAGTAGGGGGACCCTATGCTTGTCTCATGCCTCGAACATAGCTAGATAAATACCAAATCATTCTGAGCAGCCAAGAAAGTGATCTGAGGACTGAGAGAACAAACTGCACAAGGAGAGGGAGAAAAGAAAGAGATCAGATTAGATTTTTAAAATCTAGCTCTCAAAAAAATAAAATAAAATAAAATAAAATAAAATAAAATAAAATAAAATAAAACAAAATAAAATAAAAATCTAGCTCCCTGCCGCTCACAAGACACATCACTAAAACAAAATGACCAGGAAATCTGAAATAAATTGATACTCAAAAAGAAGCACCAGAGAAACACTAACCAAAAGGCAGCCAGTGTGGCGACTTTACTATCAGGCAAGTAAAAGTTAAGGAAAAATGATGTTGCTAAGGAAGATGTTAACTTTGAATGACAAAGGTATCTGATCTGAAACAAAGAAACAAACAAAAACCCAAGGATATCTGATCCGGTGATCTCATGTGGGATGACCACTATTCTAGATACTGAGCTTCCATCCTGGGGACTCGGAACCAACCTCAAACCAGTAAACAGAGTGAAGACGCGGCCGTAGTTCTGTGCTGTTGACAATCACATTATCAGTGCATGTGCATGCTGCCTGGCCCTGGGCCAGGCATATGCCAGGAGCTCAATAAACATGAATTAATTACATCGCCAAACTGTAAATGCTGCTGAGGAACCCCAATCCTTTTCTGTACCCTCAAAACTAACACATGGTGCAGAAATTCTGGTTTGCGATTACATGCATCACTAACTGAAAAGCAGTTAACCCCGCCTCCACTTTCCCTCCTCTCCCACCCCCACCACGTCCCCAAGACTCTCTATTTTGTTCGTGCAACTATGCACAATAAGATCAGAAATTCCACTGAAAACTATCTGAGATTGAGGATCTTGGGGCATAACACAGGAGCTTGTGCCTCCAGAGCCCATTCCTGGGGCAAGTAAAGGGGAAGCCGTGAGAGAGAATTCAAACAACACGGGCATTTTGAGCTAGATCTGCAATATTCTAACACCTCCCCTTTGACCTTGTATCATTCTTTCTGGTTTTGAGTAAGAGAAGATCTAATAATAACTTCATTCTCCAGAGAGAAAAAAAGTCAGAGTTGTGAGGGTATTTTCAGATAGAATTTTATATTGAATTCTAAAACAGAGAAAATAATATAAAAACACTCAACTATGCCAAGAAGTTCCATTGTATTGACAGGCAGCTTTGAGTGAATTGTGATAGGAGATGACTTTTCTAAAATCACTAAATCAAGATCAATAATTGCAACTTCATATTTCTCAAGCATATTTCTCTTTGCTCTGATGTTTCTCACTGTAAAACAGTGGGGAAAGAAGCAGGAACAATAAAAATGCACGATCCCTCATCCCTGGTCAGTCCTGGTCATCCCAGTCCTGAGAGCTCCAATATATGAATGCTTGTGAAATTGGTAAAAAGCTTTCTCTTGTTCAAATGTAAAGGTATGTAGCAGATCATCAAGGCGGGGGGGATATATAAAAAAGGCTTGTGTTCTGGAGCACTGAAAACACAGAGACTTGAAAAACGCACACGACTGGGGGCATTTGGGTGGTTTGGTCGGTTGAACCTCCAACTTCAGCTCAAGTTATGATCCCAGAGCTCGTGACTTTGAGCCCCACATCAGGCTTGCTGCTCTCAGTACAGAGCCCACTTTGGATCTTCTGCCCACCCCCCACGTCCCTCCCCTACTCTCCCTCTATCTCACAGAAATAAATAAAACATTTTAAAAAATTCAAAAACAAAACCACACATGATCGAATCCCCCACTTATGTAAAATGAGAATAATGTCCATCTCAGGACTGTTTGAAGGAGTACATAAAATATGTTTACAGTACCAACACAAAATAGGAATGATATCATTGAGAGCTATCAGGATCATTCTCTTTCTCAACCATTTCCAGAACCAGAGCTGAAGAATCGAGGATCCAGTTTCTCTGTGGGAGTTACAAGGGCAGATTGCTGCACCCTGCAGATTATGTCCTGGCATATTTATTTCATGGTACCTGAACAGACGAATGTGACTTGCATAAATAAGAATAGAAAAACATAAAACTTCTTTTAGGACTTTTAGAACTCTTAAATACAAATATTAAATGAAGCCCAACAAAAGTATTACGAGTTTTTTCTGAAACATTTAAAAGGAAAGATCAGCAAGCAAAAAAACAACTCCAAGCGGGGCGCCTGGGTGGCTCAGTCGGTTGAGCGTCCGACTTTAGCTCAGGTCATGATCTCACAGTCCATGAGTTCAAGCCCCACGTTGGGCTATGTGCTGACAGCTCAGAGCCTGGAGCCTGTTTCGGATACTGTGTCTCCCTCTCTCTCTGGCCCTCCCCCGTTCATGCTCTGTCTCTGTCTCAAAAATAAATAAACATTAAAAATTTTTTTTCAATAAATAAATAACTCCAAGCCCAGCTAAAATGGAAAAAAGTGAATATTCGACCAGATTTTAAAGTCCCCATTTTCATTCGCTCACCATGATCCACTCATTCAGAAGCAGGTGTGCCGCTAGGGAGACCATTCTAAATATCCCCTTAGAGCCATTCATTCACTTGAGGCTTACCACAAGAGTTGACAACTGACTCTTGCTGACTTAAGAGCCATTTAACAAAATTACTAACCTCCTTTCATTCTGAGTTATTGTACCATTTTCCAGCTTTTTAACTGTGGTCGCCAGCACTTTATTTGCATCATTGGCAAAGTCTAAGTCTCGGACCTCAGACAGTGGGACAGACACAATGGCAAATGCTTCTTTATCTTCTTTTGTTTGGCAGGTTCCAATCTGCAATGTGTTTTTTACACTAAGATTAGTTGTTTTTTAAAATCTGCAATATCTTTCTGGTACTAACACATCTTAATATTGTTTAAGAAATATAAGACAGGGGCGTCTGGGTAGCTCAGTCGGTTAAGTGTCTGACTGCTGATTTCCTCTCAGGTCATGACCTCAAGGTCATGAGATAGAGCCCTGCATGGGGCTCCATGCTGAGCGTGGAGCCTGCCTGGGATTCTCTCTCCCTCTCCCTCTGCCACTCTCACCCCCCTCTCTAAAACAAATAAATAAATACTTAAAAAAAAGAAATACAAGACAGGAATAGATCATCCAAATACAATAATTCCCACTTGCATCATCCACTATGAAAGACTGAAGGGACACACAGATTGTCCATGGCCATCCCTGCCTTGTTCCCAAAGCCCACTAGAAACACATCCTTGCACACTTGTCCTTTGCTTCAGTGTCAACAGAATAGAGAGAATGTACTCCTGGAATCTTCTCCCCTTTCTATATGCTGCTCCCACGCTTTTGGTATCTGTGCTAGCATCCTCCTGAATCACAGCCCCACTGCAGCCAAGCCACTTAGTTCAGCTACCTAAGCAACTGGCAAAATGAACACTTGAGGAAATGACTTGTAATAATCTCTAATATTGGTAAGGACACATTGTAAGGGACATGTCAATCACCCCCTGATCCTAATCATACAACATTTGTCTAAAAATTAAACACTTCTCATAGGGTGCCTGGGTGACTCAGTCGGGTAAGCACCCAACTGTTGCCTTCAGCTCAGGTCACGATCTCACAGCTTTGTGGGTTCCAGCCCCGAATTGGGCTCTGGGCTGGCAGCACGGAGCCTCCTTGGGATTCTCTCTCTGTCTCCTCTCTCTCTCTGCCCCTCCCCTGCTCACATTGTCTCTGTCTCTCTCAAAATAAATAAACTTCAAAAAACATCAAACAATTCTTAAAAACATTTACCTTTAACATAACAGGCCTCTCTTCATCTGTGTCTATGGGGATACTGGTACTTGTTACCCACGTGTTGGTACATAAATGCCTTAACCGAACATATGAGTTCCTAAAAGCAAAATAATACAAAAAACAGATGATTAAAAATTAGCACACTTATATATTAACATATTTAATAGTTTCATAGATGATATGAATATATTAAAGACTAGTTGACTCAAGTATAGGTCAGTCTGGTTTAAGGAAAAAGTTCTGAACCAAAGACTACTTCAAAACATGTGGTATTATTACCTAGACCAGTAGTTCTCAAAGTGTGGTCCCTGGACCAGTGGTAACAGCATCACCTGGGCACTTGTTAGAAATACAAATTCTGAGGCTTTCATCCCAGTTCACTGAATCAGAAACTCCAAACGTAGGGCCAACAATGAATATTTTAGCTGCCTCTCCAGGCAATGCTGATTTGAGAACCACTGACTGAGTGGCCATGTCAGTTAACACAGCTATCTGATCGTAGTTTCTGTAGTGTAATCATTTGTGTGCAAAAGTATTCTTTCAGTGAGAGACTCTCATTATGATTTTGGGGGCAACTGTTCATGTAGAACTTGGTCAAAGTTGACAAGTAGATTTCTTCTTTTAACCTTCATCTTTTCTGTTAGGGTGGGTCAGTTGTTAGCTTGCAAAAGGGAAAACACCAGCATGTTAGTACCCTTCTGTATCCCCATGCCTCTTCCATCTCATCTCTAACAACATGTTTACTTTTGAAAATAAATATGAAAAAAGTAAAAAAAAAAAAAAGTTGTGGTTTATATATACAATGGAATACTACTTGGCAATGAGAAAGAATGAAATCTGGCCACTTGTAGCAACGTGGATGGAACCGGAGGGTATTATGCTAAGTGAAATAAATCATACAGAGAAAGACAGATACCATATGTTTTCACTCATATGTGGATCTTGGGAAACTTAACAGAAGATCATGGGGGAGGGGAAGGAAAGGAAAAAAAAGTTAGAGAGGGAGGGAGGCAAACCATAAGAGATTCTTAAGGACTGAGAACAAACTGAGGGTTGATGGGGGTTGGGGGAGAGGGAAAAGTGGGTGATGGGCATGGAGGAGGGCACTTGGGATTAGCACTGGGTGTTTGTTGTATGGAAACCAATTTGACTATAAATTACATTTTAAAATAATAATTAAAAAAAATACAGTAGTGGCCTTAGGAAGAAAAAAAAAGTATATACAGCCAATCTTCATTATTTATGGATTCTGCACTTGTGAATACACCTATTCCCTAAAATGTATTTGTAACCCCAAAAACAATAGTCAGGGCACTTTTGCAATCATTCTTGGACATGAACAGAATGGCAAAAAATTTGAGTCCCCACTGTGCACATTTCCAGTGAGGCTGAACAAGGCAACACTGCCATCTCCTTTCTGCTCCGACTATAAATAAGCATCCTTTTCATGATCTATCCAGTGCCATGTTTTTCCAGATTTCTGTGCTTTTTGTTGATGAGTCTGCTGTTTAAAACAGCCTGAGGCATAGTGCTGCAGTGCTGTCCAGTGTTCCTAAGGACAAGACTGTGATGTGCCTTATGGAGAAAATACTTATGTTAGATAAGCTTCATTCAGGCATGATACGGTGTTGATGACTGTTAGTTTAACGTTAATGATTCAACAATAGATAAAAAAAAAATAAGGTGTCTTTAAACAAAAATACACACAGCACAAGATTACGTGTTATTGACTGATGAAAATATTGTGACCAGAGGCTCATAGGAACCTAATCCTTCATGTCTTCTAGGAGCAATGGCTCGGTATTTGCTATTTCAGTGTACCGGGAAAAAAAAAAACAGAACCAACTGTGTATGAACTGTGAGGGAATACTGAGAAAGGACAGCTAGAACTTGATCCAACTCAAACATTATCATCTTAGTGACCTTTTATTATTATCATTTCTTTAACAAATATGTATAAAATACCTGCTAAAACAAAAGCATTGTGATAAGTTCTCTGCCTCCAAGCTGCTGAGAGTTAAGTAGGAAATATAAGACATAAATAAATCCTACAACAGGAAGCAAAAGCATTAAGACCAATAAAACCCAAATAAAATGCCAAGGGGCTGCAGGAAAGAGAGAGGCTCAATCAGCATCATGACTTTGTTCATTCATAAAGGCAGGTGCAATAGAGACTGATTTTCAAAACTGTAAAATAGCACAGGGGCTCCTGGGTAGCTGAATTGGTTAAGTGTCCTACTTCAACTCAGGTCATGATCTCACAGTCTGTGGGTTCAAGCCCCGCATCTGGCTCTGTGCTGACAGCTCAGAGCCTGGAGCCTGCTTTGATATCTGTGTCTCCCTCCCTCTCTGCTCCTCCCTTGCTTGTGTTCTCTCTCTCTCTCTCTCTCTCTCTCTCTCTCTCTCTCTCTCTCTCTCAAAATATGAATAAACATTTAAAAAAAATACTTAAAAAAAAAAAGAAGGTAAGACATTCTCTTACCTTATGTTCTGGCTACCTCATTACCAATTCCACTTCCCCATCCCTCTCTCACTTAGGTCCCAAATGTCCTAAATTAGAGAGGCCATTTCTGAACACTAATACCTAATACAACTCTGCAGTTTTTTTTCAAAGCAGTTTTATTACCTGCTCTGGTATTTTATGTTTATTTTTCTATTGTCTCTATTCCTCATTTGAAATTAAGTATAGAACCAGTTTGTTCACTGTTCACTTCCCAGTGTCAAGGGCAATGTCTGTTAAGTTCAGTAAAGGTTTGTTGACTGAATGACTAAAGAAATGAACACATGGATGAATGAATGAATGAATGAATGAAATCTGAAATTTGACATAATAGAAATAAATGATATAAGTATTAATAGAAATTCCCCTAGCTTATTTTTCATGTTAGAAAGCAAAGGCCATACCAGTAATAAGAATAAATAATCGTCATGAATTTTTCACAGTTTCTTTGGTCCTGCACATTTTAATTATTTATGAGAATAAAACAAACTATGTTAATCTTCTCACAAGAGAAGCATGATTTTTACACACTAGTTCACTTATGCTTACTCCACTGATATCACAAAAGTTCCATTAACGTTGTATTTTCATTCCTTACCTCCCACTACAATCACTCAAAGAAATGTTTTTATTTAGCCGTATACATATAATTGTTTTTACCTTGGGACCAGGCAGTCAGCTCTCTGAAGAGTTGTGGCATCCAGTTCAAAGAGGGATGCAATATCATTTCCATGGGGTACTGAGACTAAAGTGTACATGATCTTTTCCCCTGCCTGGCGTTTCTTCTTTGAAGTTGGAAGATCTCCATCTCTCTGTTGAAGAGGCACAAAGTTACCTACTTTTGTCAGGTTTCTTCCTAAACTCTTCAATGAATCAGAAGGTGGGATTTAAATGTGAACAGCATCTTTTCATTGGATTATAGAGATGTCTGTTTTACATCATCCAAAAAGGGTAGGTGAAGCCTCAAAATCTTAGAGGTAATTATTACCAAGTGATAAGTCACACATTCAGGGAGGGAAGGCCTGATCTGGGCAAATAACCAACGCACTAACAGTCATAAGAGTTGTGCTCCCTTACCTTGTCTTAAACCTAGTTACAGAGCAGTTTTAACCATTCCACATTTAAGATGAACAGACAAGACATAGTATGTTGAATCATCCAGATTTCAAAAACTAAAGAGTCAACATGGTAGTGTTTCAAAGTTCCTGACTAATTTCCAAAACATAACTGGGACATTATCCTGAAGAGAAAAGGAATCAACAGCAATATTCCCATTCAGTTCATCAACTTGTTTCATTAAATCTGCAAACATACTATTGTGGCATATCAAGTGAAATAAAGTGGGATCTTCACAAAAGAAGTCTTCACAATGATGTGAAACTCAGTCAACATTTCTAGTACACCCTCTCTTAAGCAAGTGGCCACACAAGAATGGTAATTACATATTTCTACTTAAACCAAGTCTCAATCCCTGTGGAAGACTATGATGAGGCACAAGAAACCAAAATGTGATAGAGCAAATGTAATAGAAGCTTGGTAATTACACACATCCTATAAGTATACATATTTATCAAAAGAAACAAAATTCAAAAATGAGAGAAGAGAAAGAGTATCACTGTACTGTCACAGGAAGTTGAACAAAAGTGGACAAGAGAAGTGGTGTTCCAAAGGCAAATGAAAGCAGGCCGTGCCCAATGACACGCGGTTATTTATCAACGTTTATTTATTTTTGGGACAGAGAGAGACAGAGCATGAACGGGCGAGGGGCAGAGAGAGAGGGAGACACAGAATCGGAAACAGGCTCCAGGCTCTGAGCCATCAGCCCAGAGCCCGATGCGGGGCTCGAACTCACGGACAGCGAGATCGCGACCTGGCTGAAGTCGGACGCTTAACCGACTGCGCCACCCAGGCGCCCCTGACACGCGGTTATTTAATGGCCACTATGACAATGAGATATTACAGCTGATCATTCCAAAACATTCACTCGAAGTTCCATCCCAAGATTGTGAATATTATTTCCCTTGTGGTTTCATTCTGATGTCTTCTGTAAATGGTGTGCAAATCGGTAGCACCACTGAATGTGAACGGGCAGAGGAATCACCAGGGTTCCTCAGCAGGAGCAGGGCTGTGAGCTGTTAAATCCCACATAGCCCAGAAGCACCTGGTAGCTCCTGTCATCTTTGACTTATATGTCTTCCACAGAGACCACAATTCAGAGTTGAACGAAGGCAGGGGTCTGGCAAACTCTCCCCAGATAGTTTGACCCCCCATAATAGTTGCTTCTACTCAGTAAGCACAAACTATGTTTATTAATCAGAAAAAAAGCATACTTAAAACTTACTGTACATTATAAGTAGGCAAATGGATAAACAAACTATGGGACATCCAGACAGTGGGATATTATTCAGTGCTAAAAAGAAATGAGCTATCAAGCCACAAAGACATGACGCAGCCTTAAATGTGTATTGCCAAGCAAAGAAGCCAAACTGAAAAGGCTACCTACTGTATGATTCCAACTGCATGACATTCCAAAAAAGGCAAAACTATGGAAACAATAAAAAGACCAATAGCTGCCAGACAGTAGGGGGGAGAAAGGAATGAAAAGGCAGAGCACAGAGGAGTTTTAGGGCAGTGAAACTATCCTGTCTGATAAATGTGGATACATGTATGTGTAGTGAATACATGTCAAATGGTGGCTCCTTTTATCAAAACTCATAGAATGTACAAGGCCAAGAGTGAACCCAATGTAAACTATGGACTCAGGGTGATAATAATACATTAAAGTATGTTGAGCAGTGTAACAAATGTACCACTCAGGTGCCAAGTGTTGATAGTGGGGGAGGCTGTGATTATGTGGTGGCAGAGAGCATATGGGAACGTGTACTTTCCACTGAATTTTGCCATGAACCTAAAACTGCTCTTAAAAATAGTGTCTGCTTAAAAAAGAAAAAAGCAGGATGAGAGAAAATATTTGTAAGTCATATAGCTGATAAGGGGATTATACCTAGAATATATAAAGAACATAAAGAACAGTTACAACTCAAGACAACCTAATTAGGGGTGCCTGGTTAAGAGCCCAACTCTTGATTTCAGCTCAGGTCATGATCTCACAGTCTGTGGGTTCGAGCTCCATGTAGGGCTCTGTATTGACAGCACAGAGTCTGCTTGGGATTCTCCCTCCCTCTCTCTCTGCCCCTCCCAGCACTCGCTCGCTCGCTCTCTCTCTCTCAAAATAAACAAATAAACGTTAATTTAAAAAAAGACAACCCAATTAAAAATGGAGCAAAAGTCTACAGGGAAGAAAATAATCAGCAAAACTAAAAGGCAACCAACAGAATTGGAGAAGGTATGTGCAAATGACATATCAGATAAAGGGTTAGTATCAAAAATCTATAAAGAACCTACCAAACTCAACACCTGAAAAACAAATAATCCAGTGAAGAAATGGGCAAAAGACATGAATAGACACTTCTCCAAAGAAGACATCCAGATGGCCAACCAACACATGAAAAAATGCTCAACATCACCCATCATCAGGGAAATACAAATCAAAACCGCAATGAGATACCACCTCACACCAGTCAGAATAGCTAAAATTAACAACTCAGGCAACAACAGATGTTGGCGAGGATGTGGAGAAAGACGATCTCTTTTGCATTGTTGGTGGGAATGCAAACTGGTGCAGCCACTCTGGAAAAGAACGGAGGCTCCTCAAAAAATTAAAAATAGAACTATCCTACAACCCAGCAATTGCACTACTAGGTATTTATCCAAGGGATACAGGTGTGCTGCTTTGAAGGGACACACTCACCCCAATGTTTATAGCAGCACTATCAACAATAGCCAAAGTATGGAAAGAGTCCAAATGTCCATCGATGGATGAATGAATAAAGAAGATGTGCTATATATTCAATGGAGTATTACTCAGCAATAAAAAAGAATGAAATCTTGCCATTTGCAACTATGTGGATGGAACTAGAGGGTATTATGCTAAGCGAAATTAATCAGTCAGAGAAAGACAAAAATATCATATGACTTCACTCATATGAGGACTTTAAGAGACAAAACAGATGAATATAAGGGAAGGGAAGCAAAAACAATATAAAAATAGGGAGGGGGACAAAAACATAAGAGACTCTTAAATATGGAGAACAAACAGAGGGTTGCTGGAGGGATTGTGGGAAGGGGGATGGGCTAAATGGGTAAGGGGCATTAAGGAATCTACTCCTGAAATCATTATTGCACTATATGCTAACTAATTTGGATGTAAATTTTAAAAATAAATTAAATAAAATTTTTTTTAAAATTGAGCAAAAGTTTTGAATAGACATTTCTCCATAGAAGATATTGAAATGGCCAATAAGCACATGCAAAGATGCTCAACATCATTACTAATTAGTAAAATGCACTAGGATAGCTATAATCAAAGAGACAGACAATAGCAAGTGTTAGTGAGACTGTGGAGAAATTGTAACAGTACGTATATTGCTGAGGGAACATAAAATGGTGTGGCCATTTAAGAAGAGTGTGGCAGCTCATCAAAATGTTAAATGTATGACCAACAATTCTAACTGTAGGTAGCTATCCAAGAAAAATGAAAATACATTTCCACACCAAAACCTGTCCATGAATGGTCACGGCAGAATTTATAAAAGTCAAGATATGGAAACAATCCAAATGCCCATCAAATAATGAAAGGATGAACAAAATGTGGCATATGCACACAATGGAATATTATTTGGTCATAAAAAGGAATGAAGTACAGATACATGCTACAACATACATGAACCTTGAAAACATTATGCTAAGTGAAAGAAGCCAGACACAAAAAGTCATATATTGTATGAGCCCGTATATGAAATGTCCAGTTTAGGCAAATCCATAGAGAGAGTACATTCATGGCTACCAGGGTCTAGGGAGGGGAGGATGGGGAGCAACTGATAATGGATATAGGATTTCTTTGGTAGATAATAAAAATGTTATAGAATTAGATACTGGCTATAGTTTTGGAGCTCTGTGAATGTATTAAAAAAACACTGATTTACATTTTGTAAATAGGAGAGCTTTATGGTATGTGAATTACATATCGACAAAGTTGTGAAAGAGAAGGAGGGAGGGAGGGGAAAGGAACAAGGAAGAGAAGGGAAAAAGAGGGAGAGGGGGAAGAAGGGGGGAAGGGAGGGAGGGAGGGAAGGAAGCAGGAAGTCAGAAGTAGGCTGTTTCTCTGATGACTGTCATGTAGCTCAACAGGAAAACCCAGGTGTTATACTGAGACATGGGTGGCAAAGAAGCAGTTTTCCCTGGAATGGTGACACAAGAAGTGATAACTCTAAAGGAAAGAAAAGGAAGTTTGTTTTAATTATGTCCTCATAAGATGCAAACTTGGGGAGAAACAGACCAGGAGCATTACAATCACAAAGAAATATCACAAAAGAGCTTTTTTCTATACTCTATAATGCTATTACAGCCAAAAGAGAAAACCACCAACACAATGAATGTTAATTAATACATGTGAGAGAAGACTGCCTCATAACGTAGGAACACGGAAACAACGGACAAGATCAGTCATTTGTAGAAATAATCCAAAGGATTCTTTCAATGTGGAAGCAAAGGGATTTGAGAACAAGTGCAACGAGTGGTTTCAGTGTTTTATTAGAAAGACACAATTAAAATATGACTTTAATTAAGGAAAATAAAATTTAATCAATCATATTGAGCCATGTTTGAAGAAAGTCTTCATTACTACAAGATGATCATGTAACCTAAATAAGCAGAGATTCAATGAACAAAATTGAACAGTTTCTCTCATCACTGCCAGCAGAGATGCAAAAAATGAATATTCCTGTCTTTTTGGTGGAATACCATATCCCTAAAAAGAATATTTGTCATCTAATTTTCTGAGCCTCTTGCACACCAATCTTCCAATTATAACTTAGCTTTTGCTATGGATTTTCCCTTCAAAGAAAATACACTAACTAACCAAAGGATTTATATTTATTTACTTAGCAACTGGAAGGTGGCATGGAGGTTTATACATCAGTCACTTGTGAGTTCATTTAATATAAGTCAAATCCTAGTGCATACACTCTCCTTTTGGAATGTTCATAAAACTAATTTTCAAGACTTACAAAAAGAAAGCCGATCCAGGTTCCTAGATTGCCCTCCTACCACACCCCCTTTAGTATACCTCTCTGGGGGCTCCAAACAAGAGTAGTCAGGGACTTCTCTATTTTGACACTCTTATAATGAACAATAAAATTTTTGCCAGACATAGAAAAACTTTGATTAGGGCTAATTAAAAGAGGTCACTCTGTATTATTCATACTATTTAAGACCTGTGGTTTAGTTTTAATTACAAGGTATAAGTGGAATGTACAACTATACCCCTAAAGGTATAGGTTCCTGGGGCGGGGGGGAGATAAACTCCATTTATAAGTAGCATGACATAGATAAACTCCACCGATAACATAGATATTTATAAGCAGCATATTTATAAGTAGCATAACATAGTATTATTTTTATATTTATATTTATTTATATTTATTTATTTTTATTTATATATATTACTTATATATATTTATAAGTAGCATAACAGATAAACATAGCATAACATAGATAAACTCCATTTATAAGTAGCATAACAATTGTTTATGTGTGAAAAGAACTTCTAACATCCATAGCAGTTTTTAAAGCAATGCCATACATTCTGCTTTTTATCTCTTGCACTCTGATAATTTGCTTAACAAATTCTCCTTCATAAACAGTTCAAGGCAGCCCCTCAAAATCTGTAGAAAATAATACATGAATAATGAGTTATAAGTATGCAATCTTTTAAATGTATGGATCAGGTTTCAATCTATAAGACTGAAAGATGAGATCTATAGATCAATAAGATCTATAAAAATCAATATTATATCTCTACAATATGAAGGCAGTTCTGTTCAAAATTGTGTGCCTATAGCTTTTGTTTATAAACCCACCTCTTTTTTAAGTAAGAAAAAAGGCACAAAAACACTAGTTCCCTATACAGAATTACAGAAGCACAATGCCCTCCCTCTTGTGTCACGAAAATACATGTAAGGTACAACAGAGCTTAGACAGGTGTTAGATTTAATATCAGCTAGGTATCCAAAATATTCTCAATTCAGGTAATGCAGAGCCTCGGGATGTCAACCTAGTCTGCTGGGCTCTTACAAAACTAGCAGTTTTACTTGGAAGAAAAGGCACACAGAATCTCGGTTCTACAAGTAGAAAATCCCCTTAGGAGAAGCCAGTCGAGTAAACTAATGGTTCACCCGGCTTCTCCCTCCGGTCCTGGGGCTGCCAGTGGAGACACAGCAGTTAGCCTCCTGGAACACCTTCTCTGTTGACTCATTTGTGAGTCATCGAATTTTTAGCAGAGACATCACGTTGCAATCTGTTGTTAGGAGCCAGAGACATTCTGTAAGAAATAACGTATGCATTTTCAGGGCTGATGCAGACCTGTGTGCGGCCACGGCCGAGGAAGCATAATGATGTGCAGGCATCTGTGTTCTTGGTCAGACTCTCCAGGGCTCTCACTGCTGACTTTATGTAACAGACACAACCCTGCCATTTAAAGCTGCAGACACTTCTCTTGCATGGTTCCTTAAAAATCTGTTACTCTTAAACTATTTCCTATGAGGACTCTTTTTCCTTTCTTTTCTTTATCACCTTACCATTGATGAATATAGAGTAAAAACTCATGGAAAAGTGGGGGGCTTTGTTCATAATCTGGTCCCCCACCACCAAAAAAAGTCTATGAGACAGAATTTTCAAATACATTTCAGCTAAGCATCATGGTTCCTAGAACATTGCTATTTATGTGTGTCTGTGCACAAAGACGTGGTTCTCAACAGGCAGAGAGTTTGGACCGCAGCAGGGGTCATTTGGCAATTTCCAGGAGCATCTTTAGTTGCCCCAACTGGGGGCAGGGGAGACCACTACTGGTATCTAATACACAGAGTCCACAGATCTGCTAAACATCTTACAATGTAAAGGACAGCCCCCCCACAACAAATAATTTTCTGGGCCAATATATCAATATTGCTGAAATTGAGAGACCCCAGCATCGACAAAAGACACTCCCTTGAAAAATCAGATCACATTCCACATCAATACGGTAATGTGAAAATGGGTGGTGTTATTCCAAAAAAAAAAAAAAAAAAAAAATCCCCTTCAAAGAGCCATTTGAAAAGATGCAGCCTTTCAAGAAGGAACTAATGACTGTCAGGTTCCCAGCTGGGCTTGACACAGTTCCAATGTTTACAGGGTCCCTGTGGATGCTGTACATTTGTAAGATTGGAAATAATAGGCTCCTTTGTAGAATAAATACAGCAATTTGGGTCTTAATGGGAGCTCTGACACACACCGCCGCATTTCAGTGGCACCATGCATTAACCTTTGAAACTTCAAAAATGGAAGGCAACATTTTGATAAAGGTTTCTAAATTACAGGAAAAAATATTAACTGGATATTAAATAGATAACATAAGGGAAAATTTGGAAAGAAAATAATTAGCATGGTCACAGTGAACTCAGCATTACTGGAACCCAGATCTGGGGTGAGATAGCATTCTGTTTGGGGAAATTGATTTCGTTTTTCACAGGCTAAGCTCTAACTGCTCCTTTGTTTTCTTTTCTAGACAGAAACATAATTATTGCTAGGTGGCAAATGGTCTATAACATGAGAAGCCATATTGTTAGCTTTAGTGTTCCATATCTTCAGTTTTATTTACTTTCAAGCTAGGGATGAAGGATAGAAGAAAGATGAAATCAAATGTCTCCAGTTGGACATCTCTCTGAGATGGCAGACGAGATCCAGTCGTAAACTTCCACAGCAAAGCAGACCCACCTGTGTCAGATGCAATTAAAGTGCTGCTGGTAGCAACTGCTTCACAGAAAAGTACTCTTTCTCACCTTCAGAGGTGAATGAAGAACTTGTATCTCAGAATATAGAAGGAAACAAATCTACGAAGTCTAACTAAAAGCTTGATGGGTGCAAACAGCAAACTTCACCATGGATTCATTACCTATATTTTCTGTGCTGCTTTCATACCCTATCACTCATACTCTCTCTCTCCCACTCAGCCCCGCCCCGAAGCATCAGAAGCATCACCAAACAGCATGTAGCTGAAAGGAGATAAGCTGAAAGAGATGTAATTCAACTGCACAATTCGAAGTTTGATGCACTGCCCTTTTAATCGAAACAACGTACATTTTTAGCCTACAAATATCTTTTATTCAAAAAGTTTCCCTTTATCTGATTGAATTTTAACCTCACGGCACAGAGGTGACGTATGTAGGGCAAGCATCCTCATCCCATTAGTCAGGTGGGAAATGGAGTCTCAGGAAGGCTATCTTACATGTCCAAGGCCGTACAGGTTAACAGTGGTGCTAGAAGCAGAACTCCCTTGGCTGAAGAAGTCACATAGAATCTCATAAAAAAAGACCTTGAGAAAGAGAAAGGCAACTCCTGACATCCGACAGCTGGCCTGGTGTGATCGGGCAGGCTCAGTGCTGCCAAGGGCACCCTGACTCTCACAGCCAGGCCACGGTGTCCTCCTGCGAACGTGAACGATTTCACAGAACACCAACATCAGACAAGGCCGCTCCATGCCCGGGATGGATCACGTCAAAACAACACTGCTCCATAATCATATCTGAATACTGACAACATGTCAATGTTGTCCAAGCCATAAAAATGATTCGATATCCCTTTCCCCTAGCTAAAATGAGTGCTTCTTCTTTAGCACTCACAGCGTTAGCCTGGCTCTCATCTACCCTCCCTATAGATAAAAATGTATTAAGATACTTCCTCCTCCTGCCAGCATTCTTATCCACAGTGAGCCCCACTTCTTTAAATCCTCCCCAAGTCATCTTGTACAAGCCCAATTCCTACCATAGGTTCTTTCTAGCACCCTCTGAGAGGCCCCACAGTTCCCTTGGATGTAAATGCAATGTGCAATTAACCCCATTTAAGAACTGGTGTGTTCCTGGCAGTCATTGGCAAGAGACCATCGACCAGCTTATAGTAAGAACCAAAGACTCAGCTTTTAAACATGGTTATGGATGGCGTTTTCTAAATCATGGGGAAAGAAGAACCCAACAATCCTGGGCTAGCTTTTGAAAACCAAGGAGAAAAGAATCCACACAGGGGGAGAAAATTGAATTATAAATAAATGATCCAACCCATTTAATAAGCCTACTTCTATGTTTAAGGACATTTTGACACAAATTAAAGTTCTCGTTGGGCCAAAGACCTGATACTTCAGTTTCACTTCTGTTGTAAACCTGATAGTCATATGGAGAAAGAAGTCAAACAGGATTGACTCAGGTCCAGAAATTCTGATTTGATTCACCTCCCTCATATCAATATCCTCATAAAACATAAAGCTGAGGGCCAGTGCAAAGACAGTAGTCATTTCAATCAAACATTTCAACTCATTCTGTCAAAAGGTGGAATTTTGAATGCTGTAGTAATCATTCTTAGCAATTCCAAAAGAGATTGCCAAATTCCTAAGAAAATTAAATTATACACTGTGTCTATTTTACATCCAAAAATCTAGCTAAATTGCTGAAAATACATATAGCTATATAGATACACCTTTCTATCCAGCCCACCAACCAGGTTTTGTCTGCATCACACCAAATTGTCCTGAATTTCAGAACTTTCTATTGAATTAAGTCCTACTGTCCTCGTAACATCATCGTCTTTACAACGGTGATGAAAAAGCAGGCTGAATAATAATAAATATCTTAATGAAAATTGGCTTTTAAATAAGATTGAGATGTTTTTTGAGTGGCATGCTTCATAATATCAGAAAAATCAGTCATATAGTTGTTTGATGCCTCAATTTCTCCCCGTAAATAGAACCCAAATTATTTTTAACCAGAAAAGATTGTCCCATTGTGCCCTTTTACTATCATCATACCATAATTCAACTTGTCTTTCCTAATTTCTATGCACTTAAGAAAAGTAAACCCAGACCCACCATACCTCCCAGATGCCCATGGCCATCAGTGCTCCATCATAAATGGCCTCCAAGTTGCCAGAAATCTCCCTAAATACCTATTACCAGACATCTATTTATAATGTCAGTGCATCATCTTTTACTTATTATCTGTGATTCATAGCCTCTAGTCAGAGAATCTCTCAGAATCCCTAGTCTTCAAATTTTCTATTAACTTTTCAATTTGTTCATGTAAAATATGCACAATATTTTTGGAATTTGTTGGGGAAAAAACAATTCCACTCACCACAGTTTTTCCTTCATTTTGAGCATCTCGATAATCCGGATTAAGCTAAAAAAAAAAAAAAACAGTTTTGAATTGCTATTAACAGCACATTAACAAGACCAATGATCTTCAATTCACTATTGTATCCTTAACTAAACTCAATATTAAAAAAGCCTAAGAAAGAAACCATCACTAAATATTACAATTTAAAACATTACCTTCAAGTTCTAGCTGCAGGAGACATGAGCTAAAATGCCAAGTTTATGGCTTTTGTTTATATTAGCACAGTTGACATCTTTGCATAAGTGAGAGCTGACGATCTCACACCCTCTGAGGAAGCCTTCAAAAGAGTTCATCATTTTGCCCACCACAAAATCTCCCACTAACCAACAACTCTGTTTTTCAAATTAGACCAAAGGAAAGTCTTAACAATGATCCGAGATCCTGCTCCACGTGCTCTATACATAAGAAAAGAAAATCAAGCAAAAGAAGAGCCATATACCAGATATATATGTTGGATATGAGGGCTATTGAATGAGTATTGTGGGGTTTAGGGGTCATTCCAGTGAGGTTGATGAGTTTTAGAAATGCTGAGTGTTAATCCACATATTTCCGGCTGGCTGGAATCCATACCTCCTGACTGGAGATGTGAACAACTGGCTGGAACCCATACCTCCTGACTCCCACCGGATGACACAGTCCCAAAAGGATGTCTGCATTGTACTGAAATAACCAGCTCATAATTTGTAAAACAACAGACTTGTAAGGTGTTTTTATTTAAATAATGAGCTGTTCACTCGATTTTAACCACTTCAATACGAATATGTTCGTGTATGTAACATGTAACCACATAAAGTCTCCATTTAAGGGGCTCAGTCACTTAAGTGGCCGACTCCTGGTCTCAGCCCAGGTCATGACCTCACGGATCATGGGTTTGAGACCCGCGTCGGGCTCTGTGCTGGTGGCAGGGAGCCTGCTTGAGATTCTCTGTCTCTGTCTCTGTCTCTGTCTCTCTCTCTCTCTGCCTCCCACCCAGTTCTCTCTCTCTCTCTCTCTCTCTCTCTCTCTCTCTCTCAAAATAAATAAATTTTAAAAACTTAAAAAAAAAATAAAGTCACCATTTAAAATGTAAGATCAAGAGTGTTTCTCAGAATGACACTTGGCTAGTGGCTCTGAGGAATGTCCTCTCTACCTAGTACCAAATATCAATGAAGGTGCTGAAAAAGATCAAGAAGAAAGCAAAGCAAAGCAAAAAAATCTCAATCCCATCAAAAACGAAGACTGAAAAACAACCTAAACCCAAATCTACCATGAATTGCCAGCAATTACAAAACAGTCGATGCTGGAGGAGAAGCAGATACCTCTCCAGTTTTTATCTCCTGGCATTCTTCAACCTCGCTTCAAGCTAACAGCCTTGTGAACACAAGTAAGATACATGCTGTGGTTCCCACTGTTTGTCCATCCACTCAGAGACCCCAAGTATTTGCCCACCAAAAACCTACACAGAAGTGTCTACCACTGAGGAGCCATTGTTAGACTGAGCGGAGACTGGTCTCCCCAGACTCCCATCCACTGTCCCACTACCTCTGTCTTTCCATGACCATAGAGATGCAACAAAGCTCAGAAAACAAATGGGCAGAAAGTCAAGGGAACAGATGATAGCTGAGGGCTTTCTGAGAAGCACTGCCTGAAGAAAGAGAAGAGAAAGAACTGTGGCTTTGTATGTGGGAATCACACTGCCTAACACTGTAGAAATAGCAGAGACTAGGAGAGAGAAGCAAGTGCAGGAGAAACCAGGGACACAGAGTCGCCATCTGCTGGGCCTGAGACCCGCACTGCAGTGTGTCCTTCAGTCGGTCCTTCAGCTGAAGACTGAAAAAGGATTGAGAATTTTCGAAAATAGAATGGGGGCACCTGGGTGACGCAGTCGGTTGAGCGTCCGACTTCGGCTCAGGTCATGATCTCACAGCTGTGCCGACAGCTCAGAGCCTGGAGCCTGCTTCAGATTCTTCGTCTCCCTCTCTCTCTGCCCCTCCCCAGCTCGTGCTCTCTCTCCCCACCTCCTTCTCTCTCTGTCTCTCAAAAATGAATAAAAATTTAAAAAGATATTTTTTTAAATAGAATGAAAAGGGCACCTGAATGGTCCAGTTGGCTAAGCATCCGACTCTTGGTTTCAGCTCAGGTCATAATCTCACAGTTCATGAGTTCAAGCCCCACATTGAGCTCCGGGCTGACAGCACAGAGCCTGCTTGGGATCCTCTCTCTGTCTCTCTCTCTCTCTCTGCCCCTCCCCACTCATGCATGCTCTCTCTCTCTCTCAAAAATAAATAAACTTAAAATAAAATTAAATTAAAATTAAAGCAAAAATAAAATAAATAAAAAATAGAATAAAAAGACCATCTACTCAATCCATCTGGCTCTGCACAGAGTCCACTTGCTGAGGATAATAAGGAAAGAAGGAAAAAAAACAACAACATGGGACTGATTAAAAAGCATGTTAGAAGGGGAAATTCTTTTTACAGAGCCTTTCTGAATATTTTCTATGGTATAATGCAAAATAAATTTTCAGGAAATGGTTTGGCATATTCAAGAAAGCATAAGTAAACATTTCCTCTACATAAAGACAACAAACTACACAACAAGCTAAAATATAACACAGAATTAATTACATAAATAATAATATTAAATATAAAGAATTATAAAAAGAAATTAAGAAAGATTTCATTCACTAAAAATGAAAAGTGAATATAAAATTAAACTCCATGTTGACAGCAATAAAAATGCTATAGGAAATGAGGGATAAAAAAAAAATAAACAGGCATCTCTCAATACAGAGGAAAGATATAAAGAATTAAAAATTAGGAAAAAGAAAATAGCCATGGAGGACCAGAGAAGGGCATATCAATTAACAGATGACCAGCGTCCTGAAAAAGGAAAGAGAAGATTAACAGAATACACAAGCAATAATCAAAGATAATACAAAATAAAGTTTTGCTCGGCTGACAAACTGTGTATATAGAGGTTACCATACCCCACGAAAATCAACTAAAACACCTGACACATTCATTTGAGGACAATAAGCAGGGGAGACAAAACATAAAACAACAGTAGGGACATAAAAGATGGCCAGAAATTAGGTTTAGACAAAAATACTTACCATATAATAGGAGAATGGATAAATATAAGGTGGAATATTCAAACAATGGAGTACTACTTAGCAATAAACGTGATGAGCTACAGATATAACAACAAGGATGGATCTCAAAAATATATATGCGATGGGATACTGTTCAGCTATAAAAAGGAATGAAATCCTGTCATTTGCAACGATAGGGATGGGCCTTGACAACATTGAAATAAGTCACAGAAAGTAAATACCATAAGATCTCACTTACATGTGGAATCTAAAACCAACTGAGCTCATACATAGAGAACAGATTGGTGGGTTGCCAGAGGTGGGACATGGGGACTGGGTGAAATGGGTGAAGGCTGTCAAAAAGTACAAACGCCACTTACAAGAAAGTAAGTCGTGAGGATATAATGCCTAGCGTGGCGACTATAGTTAACAAGACTGTATTACATATTTGAAAGTTGCCAAAAGAATAGATCTTAAAAGCTCTCATCCAAGAAAAAAATTTTTTATAATTACGTATGGTGATGGATGTTATCTAGACTTAACTGTGGTAATCATTTCACGATATATACATGTACCAAATCATTGTGTTGTACATGTAAACTAATATAAGTTATGTCAATTATATATTCTTAAAAATGTTGTAAGTAGAAGAAGCCACTCATATGACTCCATTTATATGAAATCTAAGATCAGATAAAACTAAACTGTGGTTAAACAAATCAGGAAGTGTGGGGGAGAGGGTCTAAGGGAGAGGAATGGATAGAAAGCAGAAGCCAGCCAAGAGTCACATGACCGCAGTCTCTCAGGTTTTAGAACTGACTAACAGTAGGAGGCAAGGGAGGGGGTAAGAAAATGGGAATCCAGCTACAAGTTGCCTGTTAGTGCTAGGCCAGCAGTTGGGGAGATTTGAGGCTGAACTTTCTTCTTCTATGGAGACACATTTCTCAGGCTCCTTAAATTCCCTTGAATTACAAATAAAAGAATTAATCCCAAAATGGGATTATTCTTGCTTTTGGAATCCAAGAGTGAAAGGCAGAAAGCCAAAAAGATAGTGAATTAACTGGCCCCCTGTCTACTGATTAATCAAACACAAAAAGACACACTTTTACTTGGTAGTGATGGCACTTCCAGCATAGTGCCCGGGAGGGGTTTACCCGGCTGTTTTAGCCAAGTATCACTGTTTTGTATTTTTTAATTTGTTTCCAATTTGAAGAATTCAGATTTTTTTTCAAATTAAAAAACTGTGCATACTAAAATGATAGCTAAGTTACTTCCAAAAGATATGCAACATGTTTAAACATGGATATATCTTGTGATCCAAGTTTTTATTCACTAAGCATTGCAGTAGTTCACCACAGACACTGTGACGGAAATTCATACTGGAACCATGATGTAGCCTAACTAAAATGTGTACAGGAACAGGAAGTAACATACCTAAGTCAAACACACAATCACATATGCCCTCTGAAATATAAGTTATATTGTATCACAAAGACTTTCTGAAATTCAGTCTTCACATTTTTCATCCACTTTGGGTCACCCAGTTATAATCCCTAAGGGAAGTCTGGGAACTAAATTTCAGACTCTGCTCTGTGAAGACACACCCATGAGCTTTATAGAAAAGGTCACTCAGCCAACCTTTCCACCTTGGAATTCAGGGTCCTCATAGGTAAAATGAGAAAAGTCTATGACCAAAGCCTAATCATACTAATTATGTCATTAAATTTTATAACTCGAGTCTTTGGCAACAATACTAAAGATAATGTTAGATCAGTTAGATTTTGCCTCATCTTTGTGTCTCTCCAATAACTAATATGGAGTTATTGCTTCAGTAAATTCATTAAAGGATAATAATAATGAGGAGAAAGAGGAGGAAGCAGAGGGGAAGAAAGAGAAAAAGGAGGAGAAGCCACCCAAATATATCTATGACTATATAAATTTATCAGTATTAACTGAAGACCAAATAAATATATGCTTTAATGTATGTTTTAGTTATACTGATGCTTTCCTTCTCTAAATGAAATAATAGCAGTAATTATTATAGTAATTAGACTAAGGATGAACCAAAAAAATATTATTTCTAATAGAAAGAAGAAAAAAGACATGGTCATGTGAAGATTCCTGAATCTTTTAGGACGTTAAAGGAAATATTTCCTTATGTTAAAAAATAAATTATAAATCTGGCATTGGAGAGAGAGACACCTAATATGCTATTCAATCGTTTATTCAATAAATATTAATAGAATATCTATAATGGGCAAAACATTGTGGCATATGGTATTTTAGCAAAGACAAAAAGAATGTGGTCCCTGACCACAAGACCTTACAATCTAAGAGGGAAAATAAGACATAAATACAGCTAGCTGTAATATAAAATAGAATGTGACAAGAGATATAAGATAAGAATGAATAATTTATAAATAATATAGGTCAGAAGAAGGAGGGATCCATGGTGGGCAAATTTATTGAAGAATTATTCATGGAGAACGGAGCATCTGAGATAAGCCTTGAAGGATGGGTAGAAATTTAACTTGCAGAGAAGGAAAGGAGTGAAGAAGACAGGAAATGCAGGGAAGGTAACACCACATGGGTAAAAAATAAGACTTGTTCAGAGAAGACCGATAAATGTCACTTATGGAATACTTTTTATATCCTTTTAAAGGTGAATTCATTTCCCCTTATAATCATCATAGTAGAATGGATTCTTCACCCCCACTTTACAGATGAGCCCCCTGGGGCACATTAAGTGAAGTCCTCTGTGCAAAGTCACACCACTGGTGAGTGGCAGGGTCACTGGGAGCAGAGGTCTGACGATTCCAAAGCTACATCCTTTACTTACTATAGCATGTTACTTCTCTCCTGCCTCCATAACGAGGAGGGATGGGATCCAAGCCAGCCCAGACCAATGGGGCCATTAAATCATAGGCTAATGGGTTCACATCTTCAGAAAGATTTTGCATATCACTGGGGAAATGTTTGCTGAAACATTGCATTAAAAACCCTTTGCCATGGTTAGTAGGAGATGGAGACAAAGGATGGAAGAGGGAAAGTAACCAAGTGCGGTGGTTCAAGTGAGAGGCAGCAAAGCCCTGACAGAAATAATCATGCTGAAATGGAAAGGAAAAAGCAGACGCAGAAGATTTTACAGAGCCAGAGTCAGTAGAATCTGAATGTGTAAACTGAGAGAGAAAAATATGTTTGTCATCACTTTAAGTTTCTAACACTTAACTAAGAAAACTGCACTGTTTTATGGGGAAACAATTCAATCTTGGATATAGTTATTGAGTTTCAATGGCAGTGGGACAACTGAGATCAAATTCATGGCCCAGTAAAGCCAAGGGAGTGAGTGACAGAGGATATGAAGAACAAAAACACCCAGTACTAAACCTTTGAAGGGAGCTCTCATTTAAATGGCCAAAGAGGCTAGAAAGAAGTCAAGCAAAGCATGACACAAGTCAGAATAGAAAAGTGGCAGAGAAAGAGAGAGAGACACAGAACTATCATAAACATGTGGGCAGTGAAAGCCACGATGGTACCACAATCAAGTGAAAAACAACCACAACTTTCCATGGAACACAACACCAACTGGACACACTTCTAATACACGTTCATTTTCTTAAAACAAAAAGGTTACTTGTTTTATGATGAAATGTGTTTTGATCAACTTTTATTATATGTAACATTAAAATCATCACTTGTATATTTTTAAATAATTATCTATCTTCTTCTTTCCAATGACTGGCATTTGAGAGACAATCTATTATTCTGACTGACAAGTCTAGAAAAGAAAAGAAGGGAAAAATAATCTTTATTGGATGCTAACATGTGCCAGGCATGATTTACATTTCGACATATAACAGTTATGCTTGTGTGTATAGGGTCTTGCTTGTGTGTATAGGGTCTCGTATATATATTCTTCTACTGTCCTTATTTATATGTATGCCTACACACACAAACATACAAACCAGGCCCTTTTCATAAACTGTGTCTGATACAGTTGATGGCAAACTAAACATAGGGATATTTAAAACTATAGCCCTGAGATTCATAAGGTTCTATGATGATGGACAGGTTCTAGTGTACTAAGTTTTTAACTAATTAATTAAATCCAAAGTCAGTTGTATAGTCAGGAAATAAGTGTTTACTGCCATCTGGTGGAAGTCTGGCCTATCTACAAACATGTAAGCTAGTTGTCTTTGAAAGGGCAATTACAAAATCTTTAACAAATAAAATTATTTGCACTACCCAATCTATCTTATTTTGGAAAGGATCATTGTTGCTTTAATAATATCCAAAGAAAGAAAATGGAGAAGCAGCAGATCAGAAATTGTGATACTTGATTTATAATTGCTCCCTTGACTATGGAGGAACTATTTACTGAGGCTCTCATATCATCCCATTCAAAATATGATAAAATTACCTTCTCCCCCATTGACCATTGATATGGTTGTGAACTCTCCTGTACCAATAAGGAGATATTGGTGTTTATTGACACAAGTAAAGGATCTAGGGCAAATGTCAATGAGTGTGCTTATAATTGTGCTGTGCATTAAATGCAAATGCAAACATACATGGCTGTTCACCTTCCTTCCCCTCATGTTACCTTATTTCTTGTTTGACCCCATGGAAACTGACATCACAGGAAGACCTAACAATATGGTACTGTAAATGTACTGTAACACAGTATCTGACAAAGCCACAATTGGCTTCATGATCTAATTCACAACTAAATACTTTGTCCCACATTTTGTCCATGAGTTTCTAGCATTGGCTATTTCTCAAAAATAAATTTTGAATTATCCAAAACAAAATAGCACTACATTTGTATTGCTATTCTTTTTTATTTTATTTTTTTAAGTTTATTTATTTTTTTGACAGAGACAGAATGCAAACGTGAGCTGGGGAGGGGCAGAGAGAGAGGGAGACACAGAATCCAAAGCAGGCTCCAGGCTCCAAGCTGTCAGCACAAGGCCTGACGCCGGGCTCGAACTCACAAGCTGTGAGATCATGACTGGGCCAAAGTCAGACGCTTAACCAACTAAGCCACACAGGCACCCCTATTGCTATTCTTAAATAGCTTGCAGTTTATGTGCTTTGTCTCTATAATTAAACTACAGAAGCCTCAGCATATGAAATGGTCTAATTTCCTTTGGATAGTGTCCCCTTCATTTCTATACAAGCAATCGCCTTACTGACATTTTTCTGAAAAACTTGGCCACCCTGGAAGTTAAAACAAATTATCATGTTTAGGAAGTATATGTTTAAGTAAAATTTTGAGGTTTTTCTTTTTTTTTTCTTCATTTGTGCTTAGATTTAAGGTTGCAGCCCTTTAAACTCCCTGTGAGATTTAACATGGTCATCTATGGATGTCAATAATTTTAACATTACACAAAATCAGTTGTCTCAGATGCGTATGCAGAGGAGATGTCCCAGTGACTGAATTCATATCATTCTCCTCTACACTGTAAACACCCAATGATAAGGACCAACGGTTAATAACCTTTGTTTTCTTCACAACATCAAAATAGTGCTTCCACCCAGTGGGCAGTCCATAAATGCCTGTGTAATGTTGGTAAAACATAGGTCAAGGCTTCTCACCATTGGCACTATTGGCATTTGGGGCCAGATAATTCTTTGTGGTGGGGGCCGTCCTAGGCATTACAAGATGTTTCCCTGCATCCCCAGCCTCTACCCACTAGATGCCAGTAGCTCCCTCTCACCAGTTCTGACAATAAAAATGTCTCCAGACATTGCCAAATACGCCCTGGGGGACAGGACCACCACTGGTGAGAACCACTGGTATAGATGAAGCAATGCAAGTCTAGCATTGAGCCCAAAGACCATCATTATCTTGTTTTTTGTTTTGTTTTGTTTAACTTTGGACAAAGTAAATCGCCTCTCAGAGCCTGGGTCCCTTCTTCTGTAAAGTGAAATGATTGGATGCAGACCTTCAATCTCTCTCTCTGATTGATCCTTTAGGTTATCTAGTGTTTAGTAAATATAAATTAAATATCAGACTGTTCTAGGTGCAAGGCATCCCGTGGTGAGCCCCTAAACTTCCCGCCCTTCAGTCATCTGACTTACAAAGAAATACCAGTTCTGGAAAAAAATTACAATCAATAATAGTAGGAGTAGTGACAGTAATAATAAACAATGCTACTCCACATTTTTTGCCCCCTCCTTCTCAATGGAAGGAAAGGGACTTAGTACTTATTGAATACATTTTATGTGCAAAGTGCTAAACATTCCATATCTTCTTTAATCCCAAAATAATCCCATGTAATATATACAATCATCTTTTTTACACACAAGGCAACCGATGTTCAGAGAGGTCAAATATTTGCTTAAAGTCAGAGAGACTGTGAGCAGTATACATGGGATTTTTTCCCCCACTACACTAGGCTGTCTTTGCCACACTGGCCAAGATAAACACCATATACTCAAAGGCAATTCAAGAATTACATAATCCAATTTGCCAGAAATGCCTCAAGCACATTAAAAAGTAATATTTCAAATTATCAATATGTGTGTTCAGAATGGAAAGGATGAGGGAAAAGAGCCTTTTCACTGCCAAATTCTGCTCCTGTAATAGGAACTTCCCTTTAATGTAAAAGCAGTTCCCTTCTCATCTAATTTTTTTTTTAAATAGACCTTTAAAAACCTGTCTAGTAGGACTTGCTTGCCCTTTATTACTGCTTCTCCTGCACGGCCATGATACGAAAACTCAGTTCACCTTTCCTTCCGCTTCCTGGCTCCCTTGTCATTCCTCTCCCCAAACCCCCCACCCCGGATTCCGGTCTCCACCGAAAATGCTCTCAACCACAGATGACTGTGTTCTTGCCAAATGCTGTAAATACATTTTGTTCCTGACCTTTTCGGTAGCACTCCCTCCTTCTTGAAAGCCTATCTTCCCTTGCTTGACATTGTGATTCAGCCCATCTGACCTTCCAGTTGCTTCCTTGACTTCTCAGGCTCCCAATCTGCTGTCCATCCTTTAAAAACTGGCATTCCCCACAGTTCTGCCTTCAAACATCTCCTCACTCTCCTCGTACTCCCTGATGATCACACCCATGCTGACGATGACTACATCTACTTCTCCAGGTGCACCAGTCCCCAAACTTCCAGAAGATGTGAACACTGTCCCTATCAGGCATTTTCACCTGTATACTTTAGAGCACTTCCAATTAGACATAGTTAAAAGTGAATGGATTATTTTCCTCATCAACACTGCACCCCTTTCCATGTTCCCTAAATTGGTGAATAACATCGCCAGTTCTCCAAAGCCAGAATCCTACTCCTTAACCCCTAACATTCCATGGATTACCATTTTTTCCATTGCTTCCAATGTCCTAAAAATGTCTTCTCCCCTTCGCCTTCTTGCCATTACCAATGTCACCCCCTTGGTTCAAATCCTCAAAATACCCTGATGGTATCAGATCTTTCTCTCCTATCTGGGCTCCCTGCCTCTCAGGCAATCCCTTCCAGCTGCTTTACAAAGGCTCCAGAGTAGGGCGCCTGGGGGGCTCAGTCAGTTAAGCATCCCACTTGGGCTCAGGTCATGATCTCATGGTTCTCAAGTTTGAGCTCCGTGTCTGGCTCTCTGCTGTCAGCCCAGAGCCCACTTTGTATCCTCTGTCTCCCTCTCTCTCTGCCCTCCCCTCCCCTCGCACTCTGTCTCTCTCTCAAAAATAAATAAACATTAAAATTTTTTTTTTTTTTTAAATTTTTTTTTTTTTTCAACGTTTATTTATTTTTGGGACAGAGAGAGACAGAGCATGAACGGGGGAGGGGCAGAGAGAGAGGGAGACACAGAATCGGAAACAGGCTCCAGGCTCCGAGCCATCAGCCCAGAGCCCGACGCGGGGCTCGAACTCACGGAGCGCGAGATCGTGACCTGGCTGAAGTCGGACGCTTAACCGACTGCGCCACCCAGGCGCCCCAACATTAAAATTTTTTAAAAACGCTCCAGAGTAGTTCTATCCACTGGAACTTTCCCTGTGATGATGGAAAACGTTCTGTATTTGTGCTACCCAATATCATGTGCTTATTGAGCCCCTTGAAATGTGGCTAGTGTAACTGACAAACTGGCTTTTTAATTTTAATAGTACTTATTTTAATTTAAATAGCCAACATGTGGCTAGCGACTACCGCATTGGACAATGCAACTCTAGAGTGGTCATCTTTAAACACAACTTTATTTAGAACACTGCTCTTTACTTTTATAATAAAACTGGGGTGCCTGGGTGGCGCAGTCGGTTAAGCGTCCAGCTTCAGCCAGGTCACGATCTCGCGGTCCGTGAGTTCGAGCCCCGTGTCAGGCTCTGGGCTGATGGCTCAGAGCCTGGAGCCTGCTTCCGATTCTGTGTCTCCCTCTCTCTCTGCCCCTCCCCCGTTCATGCTCTGTCTCTCTCTGTCTTAAAAATAAATAAACGTTGAAAAAAAATTAAAAAAAAAATAAAATAAAATAAAACCAATTCTCCTTAACTGAATATATACGGCCTGAAAAAAATCAGCTTCCTACATTTCTGCCCCCCCCCCACCTTCTAGCACCACGTCCAAACTCACACATATCCTGTGTGTGATACACATATGTATTATCCATATAAAACTAGTTTGTAGAATACCACACACCTCCTTGCCTGTGCAAAAGCTGTCCTCGCCGCCTGCACACTCTCCTTGCCCACCTGCCTTACTCATCCATCAGGCAGCTCCTCCTCTAGCCTATTCACCATTCCTTGTACCTCCTCGGCACCTTAGTGCTTCCCTACCAGCACGTCACTATTCCTATTGCTACAATACACTTATTGCACTGTACTCAGAGCTCCCTGAGGGCGGAAATTGAGTTTTCTAATGACATCACTGGTGTCTACCAAATGTTTGCAAATAGGTGTCCATCCCCAGCCTCTAAGGTAACTACTTGAATCGTTATTCCTATTACTAGTTACATCAAATCCAAACCTTTCAATCAAAATCTTCAAGCAAAGGGATCTGTCACTCAATAATTCCTTTTAGAACCCCTCTCCTTGAGCCAAGCCTCCCTTTTTACATTGTCTGCTGATGATGTGGAACATTCCACAACCCTGTCTGTGCTTCCTTGATTGTCCTTCTGCTTCTCTACCAACCTGTGTCTATTACTTTCTTGGAGAACCAGGGAAAAGTTTGCCCCAAACAAGAGCCTCCTTTGGCTTACCTCACAACTCCACCTGACTGACATGATCCTGCCTCTGACCATCCTGTGGCCATTTATTGTACACTGTGTTCCAAACTAGAAGGTCAATTCTTTGAGGACAGAGATTTTCTCCTCTGCTTCCTTTCCTATCTGCAGCATTCTCTACCATGCTATGCATTTATCAGGCACTTAAAAAGTATATGTTAAAGACAGTATGACATCTTAAAGAGGATGTCTGTTGCTGCTATGAATTCCAAAAATAATTATTCCCAACTCCTGCATTTTCAACATCCTATTATGTGTATCTTATTGTTTAAGTAGTATCTAGATATTAAAGATGAAACTGAAAGAGCAAAATAAATAAAAGCCATAGAGCCCTTTCTCTCCTATAAGTAAGGGTCTAATTAAACAAAATAAATAAGGCTAGGAAGTTACAAATCCACATGCTAGGAACTCCTTACCATACCTCAATGACATGAATAATGATTTGAAATTAAAGACCTGGGCATTTTTAAAAAGCAAAAATGATAAAAAGGATAAGCATTGTTTTTTCTTCTTTTTTTAAATATGTATTTACTTATTTATTTATTTATTTTTGACAGTGAGAAAGAGTGCAAGTGATGGGGTGGGGAAGAGACAGAGGGAAAGAGAGAGAGAGAGAGAGAGAGAGAGAGAGAGAGAGACAGAATCTGAGGCAGACTCCAGGCTCTGAGCTGTCAGCACGGAGCCCAACGCGGGGCTCGAACTCACAAACCGTGAGATCATGACCTGAGCCAAAGTCGGATGCTTAACCAACTGAGCCACCCAGCTGCCCCAACATTGTTTTTTAACTGTTGTCAGAGGCTATATCCATCTGTTGTGGAATTAGAACTGGAAATCAATGTTTTTATCAAGTCATAGTGACTATAATAAATGTGCTTTTGCCACACCTGAGGACACTTTCACACCGTATGACAAGCGTGCTGAGATGTGACTGTACCAGGACCTTTTCTGACCTGAGCTGACATATGAAATATAAAACCCCAACCTATGGATGCCAATATTCTAAAGCTAAGATTCTTCTTTTGAGTTAGAATACTACACAGAAGCACCCATTCTGTTAAAATCAGTAGACAATAAATTCCTACTTTTCAATTTTCAGATATGTATTTAATGCTTAATTCTCCTTCTCTCACCTTCTCCTAAAAAAAAAAAAAAAAAAGTGCTATCTCAAGTATTAAAGGTCAAAGCAGAAATCCTACAAGTACACCAGAATCTTTAATGGACAGTATAGTATCTGGCATTTAAAGTCATATCCTCTAGAGATAGAATGAAAAGAGGCTTTCAAATTATTTTCAAGGAATGAGCTGCTTTCTATTTTTCAATTTTTAATGGACTACTTTATGTATTGAGGTCTTAGATCTTCATTAAAGTTAATAAACAATTTAATTTTCAATAATCTAGTCATTTGAATTATCAATGATACAAGTTTTAACTGTAGAAATTAACTAAGAAAACTAATAATGTTTAATCATGTCAGCTTTCTAGAGAATGTCCATAGTTATAACAGCCGTTGACTGAAAGCTGAATTATGGAGAAGAGTCACTAACACCAGATCCAAGAGAATTTTAATACGAATTTCTTATCTTTTAAAGGACATCCCATAGACTTTTCTAATTCTTATTTTAGACAAGATTCTCCACCTTACTGTTTAATTTTACATCAAAGCATTACTTTTCAACAAAGTTACTTCAAAACATTCAAGGTGTAAACAGCCCATAAACGGCAAAGCTATATTTCATTTATTTGAACAGCTTCATCAATAATAATAAAAGTATTTATATTTATACTATTTACTATAGTAAATAGTATAAATATATAGTAAATTTTATATAGTAAATTTTCTCATAATGAAATTAATCATGCCGGCACCACTTACCAGATGCCCATCATGAGGCATACATTATGCCAAGCCCTTTACCCTATTTAATTCTCTTAATACTTGTATTCTATGAATGTTGTGATTATCCCCATTTTACAGAGGAAGAAATTAGAGCTCAGAGAGATTAATTTGCCCAAATATGGCTCCAAATTCCTCTCAAATACAAATCCCCAAATCTTCTTCCTATCCTCTAAGCTTACAGAAGCCTGAATAGCTTCTTTGTATTCATTCATTCATTCATTCATTCAAGAAATAGTCATCAAATGCTCTCTAAGTTACAGGCATTGCCCTAGATGCTGGGGACACAGTGGTGATGTAGAAAATAAAAATAAAGTAAAAAAAATAAAAATAAAAAAATAAACCCCCCTGCCTTCAGAGAGCATACATTCTGACAGAGAATGCCAAAAAAATAAAATGTACCATAAGTCAGAGAGTGGTAAGTACTATGAAGAAAATTACCACAGATTAATAGGATGTAAAGGGTAATGGTGTCAGGTGCTGGTTTACACAGGGGTCAGCACATTTATGGAAACTTCCTGTTTCCCATACCTTTTTCTCATCACTTCTGCGTCCCCACTTCCTTATCTTCCCTCACATCCGAAACCACAAGTTAGATAAGTCATACTAAAAATTCTAAGGCCAAATTCTGGTTTAGAATCCCAGAAGAAACTCTAAATTGAAAAACAGAAACAGACTTGAGGGGAGTAGAATGGATGGATATTTTCATACATCTAAAAAAAACTAGTATCTTCAAAATTATTTTTGCATTTGATAGCCAAACTTTAATTAAATCATTTCTTTTTTTTTAAATTTTTTTTCAACATTTATTTATTTTTTGGGACAGAGAGAGACAGAGCATGAACGGGGGAGGGGCAGAGAGAGAGGGAGACACAGAATCAGAAATAGGCTCCAGGCTCTGAGCCATCAGCCCAGAGCCCGACGCGGGGCTTGAACTCACGGGCCGCGAGATCGTGACCTGGCTGAAGTTGGACGCTTAACCGACTGCGCCACCCAGGCGCCCCAATTAAATCATTTCTAAAACATCTACGCTGTTGCTTCTTCCCACTCTTCCTATCTACCTGATTGTCAACATGCTTGCAGTGGAGAAAGGAAAGACCTTATTTGTTGTTACCATTTTTATTAGCAGTTTTAGGACAGTTCAGTGTCTCAGGAAGAAATGCCTTTCTTCTCCAACAGTTTGAACAATAAAAGCCAGTAAAACCAGTTTCTGTGAAAACGGCCTGAAACGATCAAGGCTCTACTACACCAAAAATGAATAGATCACGTCTCCAATGCAGACATTCTGAAAGAATGAAGCTAAATACAAAAGTTTAGACTGAATCGATACTCTCTTGCCCTTGACCTTAAAGGAAACCAACCAGTGTTCTGTTGTTACTGTTGTTTTAATTTTTAAGACAAAGATTATTTAAAGGCTTCAATTAATATTTACATATTAAGAATAATTTATATGCCAGCCCAGATCATAATAGGCAATGGTCAAATTTTGTATCATGACTGTTCCTACAAATACAGCAATGTTTGGAGAGCCTAACTGCTTATGTCACTATCCAGAGTCAGAGATTTAATAGTACTCTATCTATTAGACTTACCTCTGCAGCTAAATAGTTCCCAGTTGCAAGGTGTTTAAATCTGAACAAGCTGTTCCATTGTCCAGCACCTCCACGGCAAGGGTCATGATGAACTACCTGCAGACAAAAAGAGGAACAACGATAAAGGCTAAAAGATACTCACGTTGCTGGCAAGCAAATGCCAACATTTTACACAAAGTGCTCGCCTGTTAATACTAACTTGTGAAATCTAATATGTTTTCATAAGAGGACAATGTGGCTGAAAAACAAAATTCCCCCACAAATGAGCAAGAGACCTAACAGTTAACTCACTGTGTGCATGCATGATACTCATGCCTTAACTGTGCAAATACAGCCTTACTCCAAAAGACAGGTTTCTCAGGCCAAAACTGGAAATGCTGTGGGGTTTTTCCCCATTTGTTACTCAAATATTCTTTCAACAAATCCTATTAAAAGCTTACTATGCACCAAGTACTCTTCTAGACAATAGGACGCAGCAATGAGTAAGACTAGAGCTTTTAATACATAAGATTTGGCAAGTGCTAGGAGGAAATAAACAGAGAGCATGACAGAGGAGGTAGGGAAGGCTTCTTGAGATGTAGCGATTAGCACAGGCCACTCGGAGATGACATGGTGGCTGAAACCCACAGGGTAAGAATAAACAGTCACGTAGAGAGATTGGAAGATATCATTCCAGGTAGAGAGAACCACAAATGCCAAGACCTGGAGCTTTCTCAACTAACTTAATTCTTGGCCCTATCCGTGGATGCTTTTTTACTAATACCATGTCCTTTCATATCTGTCCTAGGAACTGGCTGAGCCAGGAACTGGCCCAGATGCTGAGCCACCAGACTCCCTGAGTACAAAAGAAGGTGCTCTGAAGCAGCTGCTTACGCCAGGTGACCTGATGCACAGCAGCAAATCCTAGGCTTTACAGTCTGAAGATGACTGTGTTTGAGCCCCAGCTCTGCCAATTACTAGGGTATGATCACAGCAGGCAATTGAACATCTTCAAGCCAGTTTCATCATGTCTAAATGATTTTAATTCATAAGACTGTTTTGAAGATTAAGTACCAGGAGAACTTTTCATTATTCTCCCCCAACAGGTTACCTTCTTTTTGTTAATACTGACCACACTTAGACTCCTGCCTCCAGCCTCAAATTCTGTGTGCTGCTATACAGAACTTTCTAATATTTTTTGCTAGACTCCGGCATCTAGGAATCCCCTACTCTGATAGCTCAAGTAAGATAATAATTATGAAAATACTTCAAAGTGGATGAAGTCTTAAAAACACTCTCCCTGTGATCAAAAACCTACCCATCCTAAAAGGCTAAGTTCTCAAACTTCTTCCACAAATCCTTTACAAATCACATTGGCTATACTCTAACTCCTTTGACAAAGACATTGATACCTTTGAGAATGCTCAAGTCTATCAGCTGTCTCACATACATACACAGATTTTGCACACAATTGCTGGAGGTTAACAAATAACTTGAAGCTCACCACAGATCGCAGACTAAGAATTCCTATCCTATACAGTAGTGCATGTAGCAATGCTCGTATAGCTCCCTAAAGGACAATTTGGAGATACAGAGTGTCATCATTTATCACAATGATTTTGCAAGGCTGCTCTTGGCATCATCAGGCATTGGCCAAGATACAAAAATCCTGTAAGTCACAGCCTTCTAAGTGATCCACTGTATCACAGGGGTAGGAAGCCTCATCAACAGGGTTCTGGAGTCATTCCACTGGAACAGAAAGCAGAGAAAAGTAGAATAGAGCTTCTCTCTTTCTCTCTCTCCCAAAATAAACTTTAAAAAAAAATTTGAAATAATAAAAATAAAGATAGGAAATATGTTTGTTGTACAATTTCATCTCTATTCTAAACCATGGCAGAATTATCCAAACCAAGCCTACAGAATTATTTTGATGTTACCATTATAATTAAGGGTCAGCTCACTGGAATAAACATCATACTTCCTCATTGTCTGTTTCAATAGTCTGTAATGTGTGCCGTTACCCCTCTTTCAGCAGGGTTACTTCCCTCTTTTTTTCATCATGTGAAAAATAAGTATGTTCTGTTATTACTTCTTCTAACACGAGATATAATTCAAGGGCCCACGTTTGCCCCTGCTCGTTCATTTTCCTGTACTTGCATAGAATGTCTTCAGATCCTCATCTCCTACCACTTCTTTCAAGTCCAAATGCGTTTATTCAAGATACGTACAAATATTATACCTTCTAAAGCAATTATTTACATGTTGAAATACATATTATTTTATTACAAATCATTTTCCTTTTCTTCTTTATTTTGAAATTTAGGCATTTTATCAATTTTTAATCATGAAAATCTGTAAATAATATTACCTATGAATTCTATTTTAAGCTATTAAAGGAAGTGCCACAAAATATATGCTGTAAAAGGGGAGTGATGGGTTTAAAATGATTGCAAATCACTGCTATAGCCTTAGATGTCCATTACATCAGGATGGAACTTATCAAATGTTGGCTCGTTCATGAGTAATTACATCTATCTTATCTCCTCCATGGTATAGAAAGATCCTTTAAAGAAAAATCCATACCTTGCAATTCTTAATTACTCTGTCATACTGGCAATGACTTTTTAAAGGATGGATGAATTCTTAACTATGGGTCTCCTCATTCCCATAAAAATGGCATCCCCTGAAGACATAAATGTTCTTCTCAGTTACTGTGCGGTTCTGATATCTATCTTCACTTAAAGTGAGTTGTCATATTCCAATCTTAACTCCAGTGCCATTTGAGGCACATTGCCTGCAGTCTGATCAATCTTCACAACATTTCCCAATGGATTTTTAAAAAGCAACATCTATATATGCTCTTATTAGATGTGAGAGAGAGAGAGAGAGGGAGAGAGAGAGAGAGAGATGCGCCAGAGAGAATAGGTAAAGGAAGTAGTAAGAATTCAAACTGATCATAGTAATGAGGAGGACAAGTTAGTTCACAAATATTACTCTTTTATCAACTTATCACAAATGATGCCTATAATAATAAAATAATCAGCCTAGTAAATCTGATTTACTAGTAAATTTATATAATTTTTTAAATAAATACTTACTAAAATCCAAAAATATTTACACACCTCTATTTCCCAGAGTGCTTTAGAACTAGTAGCAGAAGTGGCTGATTGACGCAAGGTTGTACGAAGGAAAATGTGTTGTTTTTTCTCATATTCATCACAAGTCAGAAACTTCTCTTGTTCTGCATGAAACAATCTAACAACATCACCCTAGGAAAAGAGGAAAATAAAACTGTATTTCCAAGAAAATTCTGAACAAATAGACATATGAAGCAGATGTCTCTTTCTGGTTTTTATACTCTGTACCCTTCTGCTAGTTACTTGGCTTTTAATGATTATTTATATGTCCCAAAAAGAGGAAAACTCAATGAAACACTCAGTGTGGGTATTAAGGTCTATAACCATCTTCTGAAGTATGAATACTAGCGAATACACAGGTTTCGCATGTAGAATTTCAGTAAGACTGCCTTCAGTTCTTCTGGCAAATGTTCCATGTAGCACATACTTACTCCTTTTAGTACATCCTCTCGATAGGAACTATATTTCATAAATAAAGTGATTTTCCAGCTCGTGTTGCAATTAACAGCATTCACCTATTAATGAAGAAATGCTAAGTTATAAGACTATGCATTCCGTTTTGTACCAGAAATTATTCCTCCAAATGGTAAAAAGAGAGAAAAAAGATAACTTTGGACAATGAGGTATGTACCTCAATACAAATACCATCCAAAACTAGCAATCATTATCTACGTGGATCTTAGGAATATTAATTACTATAACTGGGGTTATGCTCATGAAAACAATAAATGAAGCTACATGACTTTTTTTTCTCTCACAATGAATATAAAATTCATTTTCTTTCCACCTGAACTTACCTCTTTACACCCTGGATTATCCAGAAGCTCTATGTTGCTGGCATGCAGTGGTTGTCCTGCATTCACGGGCATCAAAACAACTTTGTCGCCTACGACAATCTAGGAATCAGAAATAAGTTGCAACCATGACACTGAGTGGATCTGTGGTGCTCCGTTTGAAGCTCAAAACAACTGCACAGAAGTCCTCATTATTGACCTAACACACAAATCTTAGTTCAATTCTTTTTCTCCTTGAGGTAAAATGTCTTCTGATTAATGATCATGTAATCATGTTCATAATGCCTATCAGCCTGGATTCATAAAGCCAGTGTAGATCCTTTTCTTATTAGTCTCCCATTTCAGTAAGAACTTTTTTTAATGTCGATAAATAGGACAATTCGCCTCAACATGAGGTTCTTGCCATGTGCACACCAAAGAGAGTGAATACATCCGCCACAAACAATCTGCCTAAATATTTGAACCACTTCAAGTGCGAGGAGAAAATGTCATACATGTATTATCTAGGGAATTAAAAACAAGTCTGTGAAATTTGATCCTTCCCATAATCTCAGAAATCTATTAAACATTCTAATGCCATCTGGATTCAGGAAATGCACAATTAGGTATGACCTGGTAGAAATATGTTTATTGTTTGGTCCTTAAGCATCTGGTTGACTTTTGTCTTAAACATCCCAAACTAATATTGTTCTTTAAACTTGGTATTCATTTTTAAGTCAAAAAAAAAAAAAAAAAAGCTAAAAAACTGACTCTACTGACTGGCTGGCTCAGTCGGTAGAGCACGCAACCCTTGATCTCAGGTCATAAGTTTGAGTCCCATGTTGGGAGTAGAGATCACTTAAAAAACTAATTAAAATATACATAATATTTTTTAATTGGTTTTGGTAGAAATGCTCTAGAGAAGTAAGTCTAAGTTGATTTTTCATCTATGTTGTCATTAACGATGACCAATTTACCCTCAAGAATTTCTATTCATAGGAGCGCCTGAGTGGCTCAGTCAGCTAAGCGTCCGACTTCGGCTCAGATCATGATCTCATGGTTAGAGGGTTCCAGCCCCGCATTGGGCTCTGTGCTGACAGCTCAGAGCCTGAAGCCTACTTTGCATTCTGCGTCCCCCCACCGCCCCTCCCCTGATTGTGCTCTGTCTCTGTCTCTCAAAAATAAATAAATGTAAAAAAAAATTTTTTAAGAATTTATATTCATAATTCAAATTGTGGGAAATAAAGTTACGTTTTCTTAATGATAATGAACAGTTTAATTTTGGAATTATTAAAGTCTCTCTTGTGACAATCCATTAGAAGACTTATTATTGTAGGACCTATACTCTTAATTCTCATATGAAATTTCTTACCATCTCAGAAATGAAAAACAATACCTCTCTTTGCATACTTTGTACGAACTGAATATGAGAATACATTAATTTGAGAGAAAACTGAAAAGCAAATCAGAACTCAGAAAATAAGAATAAACAAAACTTCTTCCTGTATCTTAACCTAGACCAAGACTTTCAGGAACATAATGTCATATTTCCAATATAAATTAAGATTTTGTGGGTTATATACAGAAGTCTACATTTACACATAGTAGTGCTGTCACAAACTATATCTGGAGATTCAAATATGATAGAGAAGCTTCAAGTTCATTATTCGAGCGAAGGGTAGTTGTTCTTAGTTTGCAGAAGTAGCTTCTAGAATTGGTCTCTGTTCATCACCCGCCTTTCAAGTCATCATCAGTCAGGTGCTGGTGCCTAACTCACAAAAGCTCTGTATGCTGTAGAAGCTCTCTATGCACAGATAAGGGAACACCACCAAGAAAAGGTGTTAAGTGAGAGGGTGAGGAAACAGAGTGGGCTCTATTTGTGTTAAAAGGAGAGGGAAGGAGTAAAAGTACATGCATAAGAAATCTTTCCAGAGGTTAACTGTGGTGCAGAGGGCAAAAACTGGGGAGATGGAAAAAAGGGTAAGAGACTTTAAGTGAAACATCTTTATATTGCTTTCTATCTGTGAACCAAAATTGGTAAGTAGTTTTAAAAATTAAATAAACAAAAACATACAAAAGCCAACATGACATAAACATATTTCCAACATCCCCTTCTACAACACACACACACACACACACACACACACACACACACACACTTCTTACTGCACATGACATCAAAGTGGCTCTAACTCTCAGAGCCGGACAGAAGTCCACATCATCATCCATACTACGAATACTGGGATTTAATACACATCTTGCCAGTGCTGTGTCTGATCTTCCAATTTCTTAAGGAACAACTGGATTTGGTTTACAATGTCATTCTCATCTGCATCATATAAATATTAGTCAATAAGCTACTAAATATAATGATATATTTCAGCTGTGTCTTTTCAATTAAAAGAATTTTTTTGTTTGCACCTATATCCACTGACCTAAGTCTTACTATTTTAGTGTACTTTTCTGTAAGCTTTGGGTCAATCCATATGTTCTATTTATTTCAAAACACCACCCATAAAGTCTTATACTGTATATTTTTTTTAATTTTTTTTAGCTTTTATTTATTTTTGAGACAGAGAGAGACAGAGCATGAACTGGGGAGGAGCAGAGAGAGAGGGAGACACAGAGCTGTCAGCAAAGAGCCCGATGCGGGGCTCAAACTCAAGGACCGTGAGATCGTGACCTGAGCCGAAGTCGGACGCCCAACCGACCAAGCCACCCAGGCGCCCCTTATACTGTATATTTTTAAGAGACCAGCCATATAGCCAAAATGTTCCAAGCACCAAGGTTTCATAAGAATGGTATTCACAAAGAGAATCTAACATCAATTCACTGATTTCCAAGTCCTCTGTCTTGTTCTTGACAATGGTGACTTTGAGTAACCAAGCTGAAACAAAACAAAAACAAAACAAAACAAAACAACAACTTGAAAATGAATTGGACAAGATACTAATCAAAAGAAATAAAAAGAACAGTAAGGGGTGCCAAAAAGAATACAAACATGTGAGAAATAATCCCTGTTCTTGGGGAACTTACACATAATTGGATAAAGCAGTAAATATGGAACTTGGGGCTGATCCACCAATGTGGTCAGATGCCTTCCCAGATGCTATGTATTTAATACAGAACTTGAGGTTGCAATCATTTTCTGCCGTGACACACTCACCCTAGTACAAAATCATCTTTTAAAAATTCCAATTTCAAAAGCACTTCTGTTGGTTCTAAGCAACAGTCATGTAAAATTCAAGTTGAGATTTTACTGCAAATAAAGAGCAATACAGTGCCACTGGCAGCTACCCTTCTTTTGAAGTGGCACCTGGCCTGGTGAAAAGAACACTGCAATAAAAACCAAAACACCAGGGATCTAGTCCTACCTTTGCTAGAATTCCAAGAGACCTAGTTTTGCAAAATAGCAAAATCTACTTGCTATTTGAAGAGGCTCTTACCCTAAGAGTTGAATTTTTCTCTTGACTGGAGGAAGATCTGGGCTTTTCTCCTTTTTAAAATCTACCATCAAGGTTAAGAAGTAATAACTTCTTAGATCAAAGTTGAAAATTAAAAAAACAAACACTGAATCTTGGGAAAATAAATGAAAATGAAATATTTACATACTCTGCTATCCCCAATGACTTTCTAACTATTCAACAGCAAGGAAGAGCTTCTATACAGCTGAAAGTTGAGGGGTCCTTGAATCTCTTTTCCCCCAAAACCCATCCAACTGACAATTCTGTAAGATATGGCATAAGTGTTCTTAAATGATAGAAACCGCTCATTTTTGAGGATACGAGCATTTTTCTCCCCAGACTATCATCAGCCTCATTTTTTCTTTTTTTAATGTTTGTTTAATTTTTAGAGAGAGAGACAGAGAGAGAGTACAGCAGTGAACCCAACGTGGGGCTCAAACTTACAAACTGTGAGATCATGACCTGAGCTGAAATCAAAAGCTCAAACAACTGAGCCACCCAGGCGCCCCTCATCAGCCTCGTTCTTAAGTTTCATTTCAGTCACCGAACATCTTATTGGATACTTACAACCTAAATCACAACTTACTACTTGCTAAATGGTAGAGTATAATTTTAAAAGTCCTTTGAACCTTTCAATTTCTTCTTAGCTTAATACACTTTTAAGAAAAATCAGTAATAATTAAATCACTTACTACGACATGATAGTATTTCCTACATTTTAGAATTTTAGAACGATACTTATTGCTAGGGAATGCTACCTATTCCTGGGGAAGAAAATGAGCATTGCTATACATTTAAGTGGCAAACAGAGGACTATGGGTGTGCTTATGTTTTCACAGCAACCTTAATCACACACAATAGCTACATAGTGGTGAGCAAAAACAATGAGCTGTTACAGCAAAAAGCAATGTGGAAGGTTGCTTTAGCCATGCTTTATGGAGCACATCTATATAAGGAGGATTTCTATATTGCACTTAACAATTACATTGTCCATTTTACCAAAATGAAGTGTTTGGGTGGTAGGTTCCCCCCACCCCAGGACAACTAATTATTTGAAATAGTTCATTACATTCAACTCTCAGTTGATCCTATAAAGGCATCTGGGAGCAAGGAGAGGAATAGACAGAATGAATAAGTAAACAGAATGAATTAATAAAATCCACAGTGAATCTAAAGGCCCTAATTTATCCAATCATTTCCTCATATTCCCTCAGAACTTGAGCTCAGGTTTTGCTTTTTTCACAGTTTGATTTTCACTGACCATCTACAGCCAGGGACACTACTCGGTGGGAGACCAGAGAGGGAAGCAAGCATTACAAGAAAGGGCACCAAAAGACATAGGTTGTTCATAAACTACATAGTCAGTCCCTAAATAATTGAGAGTTGATTGTAATTAACTACCTACTGAAGTTAAGATATATATCATGCTCACAGCACACATCACTTGATGCCAAAAAATAAACATGTAGGGCTTATTTTTTTAAGGACTCCAACACAAGACTTAAAGTGCACTACATTCCTGCATGCCATGCGCCTCCCAAACCTTACCTAAAGAGGGTATCATCAGATAATTTATTAACCAAATTAAACCATGAAGCTTGCATCCTGTGGAATTGAATGTATATTTCAAAATTCACCAGAAAAAATAGATTCACTATAAAAGAGGACATTTCTAGGACAAGAAATATCCAAAACATATTTAAAATGTAATCAAAGCACTGAGAAAACTATCAGAATAATTATATTTTTATATTGCTTGGATTTTATGTTAATTTTTTTTAAATCGCAACTATTTTCTTGATCACCTGACCCAATATTTGCAAAGTATTCTATTCATAAAAAGTTATTCAGCATTTATGGAGCATTCCCCATGTGCTAGGGACTGTCACTTGCTACTTCATTTATTACAAATGAAAATAAATAACAATGTATTGAACCATTTCACATAATTTTTATTTTCCCTACTCTATAAATTTTCTAGCAGAAAATACTTTAGCAGCTGCTAAAATCTACATGATATGACATACATGTATTCCAAAATGTATTTTCAATACTGTCATCAACAAGCGCCCACCTATAGCTCCTCATACGTTATGCATCTTTAAGATGTATAGACTGTAAACAGCTGACCATAGAGCCAATAAATGAAATACTGGCATAAGGCATTGTTACTCTATTAATTCAAAGGGATAAACAACATTTCCTAAGCATAGCTTTCTCCTTACAACCATGCTCCCTCCTGATTAAGAAAGGAAGCAAACTCTACCCTTTGAAAGGTTCGGCCAATGTTAACATTACTTAAATTCTTTCACATGAATTCCAACTGGAAGATGATTTTTAATTAATTTGAATTTTGTCTTTTCATGATTCCCAAGCATAATTTGCACTGTAAATAAATACTTTTAACCTATTAAACGTACGACCATAAAAATAACGTGTCGATTGAAAACTACGTATCATTTCTTTGTGCTATCTGGATTCTTTCACTTATTAATAATTATTGTCTTTATGAACATACTGTTTCTCTCTTAATTTTATTTTTACATACATTGTCACCCTCGCTTCTCAGCTTCCAGAAGGGATGAATATAAAACCAAGACCCTTCATTTCCAGCAGCATCCAAGGACACACGCATGGCGTTCTTCTCCAATAAAGCAGGTAATCTCTTGTTGACAGTCAGATACTTGTTGCTTTTTATATGCAGCAGCTGTAGGGAAAAAGACATTACCACCTTTATTCTTTGATGTCCTCTGTTAATTACATGTGTATGCTTGTACCTATATGTTGAACCCACATAACACCACTTGGGGTGCAAGTCAAACAAAAGAGGTCTTTTTAAACTTCACACTCACCATCAAATTTCCAAGCTGACTTTCTTCGGGTTCCTCTTCACCTCCACCCCCCGCCCCCTATGAACTGGGCACATGGAGAAATCAAACCAGAGGATACCTCTGAACCATTTTTATCTACTGATAAATAATAGGATAAAACCAAGCGTCCCAAAGGAGACCAGGAAATTCCAAACATTTTTTCAATTCTTGCACAGACACAACAGAATACACGAAAAAAATAACCAAGAAACTAAAATAATGCACCAAACCACTTAGTGTTATTAACCATCCCTGCCAAGGACAGCCCTACTTCTTCCTGTGTGAACAGGCAGGCTTTGCATCCTCAATAATCCCTGCTCACTGATCCTACTCCCTTCTCAGATGAGCATGGATGTGCCATTTCTCAGACTTTTTGGGTGCCATTTGCAAAACCTCTCCAAGACCGTATTCTACTGAGTAGGAAAGCCAAAACAAACAACCTTCCTGTCTATTATTACAATCATTCCAAAACAGAATGGTCATTTTAATATCCACAATATAAGAAAGAAATTATCTCATGAACTGATGAAACCCTCATGGTCCAGCCCCACTCCTTTGGAATCCACCTTTTTAGAGCACATAGCTTGGCCCCTAGCTGGTAATGCTAACATTTGCACTTCAGGTTCTTGACAAGAAACAACTTGCTGGCACTTAATTCTGATCAAAACTTGGTTAAGAAAAACTCTATTTAGGGAGGATTTCTCAAGGGACATGCAACCCACCCATGCCACAGGTATTGTATCATCGTTCATTAGATAAAGTCCTACATTAGGGGAGCTGCAGATTCAGGCACTCTCATCTTGTCCCAGCAGAGGGCCGCTTGGGCAGTCCTGAACACTGGTATTTTGCCATTGGCCAAATACAAAACATCAGGTGATATTATTTTTTAAAACAGCTCTATGAAACACCTCATTGTAGTATTTTCTGTAATAAGTTGTTAAGGCTAGCGCTTACTATATGAAACAGTGTCCTCTTTATGAGGGCTCATTGGAGGAATACTTCTCTGGTCTTCTTCCTGGGAACATGTGTGCTTCTAGAACCTGGACTTAGTTCTATGGTAAGGACTTCCTATGTGAGGGCTATAATATATTATGCTTTCCATACAGCAAGGTCAGCAACAAAAAGGCTTCTAGCCAAAGGTGTCCAGCCTTCAAAACATGGTATTTATAAACAGGCCTCCCCCTGACGTCACCTTATTCATATAAGTACTATCTTCTCTTTGACCCAGTCGCCTTATTTATTTCATTTTAGTGTACGTGGTATGTATTTTAAAAAATGCCTTCCATTCTTTTTGGAATAAGGTGGGCATATTAACAAATAGCCAAGTAAAGAGCTGAAAGATCTAAGTGAAGCACAGGAGAGGAATGCAGCTGAGATAAATCAGTGGTGCAACTCATTGAAATAAACCTTTTAATAACAACTCAAAGATAATTCCCATCTGAAAGTACAACATGAACACTCCTCTCTCTACCAAATGCAAAGATAAAGCTTCATATGTTACATGTTAGTCCCACTAATTCTAAAGGAGGGTTTTACTATAGACCTTTAGAAAGTATGTTTCCCTGTTCTCCTCCTTTTGGTGGAATACCTGTACCTACACCTAGATAAGTACACTTCCTATGTGTATGCTCACCAGACTTATTTGCGAACATACAGAATACTATGCTGAACATCAACTGAAAATATCACACAATATCCATAATTCCCATCAAGGAACAAATTGTTGTATCCCCAAATTTTAATGCAGCTTGGCATTCCTAACAGACACAAATTACCCATAAAATATTCACCTTTTTTTTAAAGAAAGTAAATAGACTTACTTGTATAACATTACTGTATTTCACAATTTCTCCCAACAGTTTCTTATTCTCTGATTCATTTTGTTTTTGTTCCAGTTCTGCAGCATGCTGGAAAATGGTTAGCAAATATTCATCATGGAAACATAGTAAACAGAGTAAAATAGTTGACAAAGAAACAAGGGTCATTTTAGGAACAAAGACTATAACCATGAATGAATTAGGCTGATTGCTCTACTCTTAGTGCTGGGGGCAGAGAACCAACAATTAAATGATTATAATATAGTATGACCATTCTCTCATGGTAATGCTGAAATGTGGCCAAATATATCTTGGGATGCTTCTATGTTGAAAATTTCAGAAAAGTACCAGGCTCTTTGGTCTTCTACAATTAGCTTCAGAAGGAATATTGTTAGACAAACCAAACAGAATATAGAAACAGTAGGTGAATTTCAAAAGTCTCAAAATAGTTTCAATTTCAAAAGTAACAGGAATTTTAATAACACACAATTTAAGTTCTATCAAATTTACATTCAGCCCAAATCAGAAGCAACAGACTTTCAGTTCTTTTTCTAGTCTTTCAGGAAAAAAATGAGGTACGATGCCAAGTAAAATATAACTGGATCTGATACTCCTACAGAGATTCTGAATGGTTTCCAAGTTTGATGTGAATCTTTGAATTAGTCTGGCACACCCTAAAAAATAGCAGGAATATATTAGCTACATGCCAGGAAATCAGTGGCCACACCCTATAACTTAAGTCTCTTCCACTTTCAGTGTGCTGCTACCTCTATTCTAAAATCTCTGTGCATTAAGCGAAATCACTGAGATACAAAACAGATCACTTGTTATTGCTGTTCTTGGTCTAGCCTCAGCTAGACAAATGGCAACCTGGCCCTTACCTGTAATTTCTTCAGCAAGGCTGCCTCTGTGTGGTTCCCCTGTTTGGCTTGCTTAGCTTTCCAATATTGTTTCTGGGCAGAATATCGGTTCATAGGGCACACCTTAAAGAGGCAGTCTATGACAAAGCAACAAACAAAAACACTGTAACTAAGGCAACCAGCATTTCTTAGATTTTCCTTTGAGCCTAGCATTGGAATCTTGCAATCCCTGAGTAGAAAGATTAAGCCTATCTCCCAATCAACTCAAACTCCCCCTATAACATTCTTTCTAAATAATTATTTAGACTGTTAAAATACCTTCTTCTTCATTAGTTTTGGTTTTTTAAAAGGCACCATAGCTAGCGTGATTTATTTAAAAACCAAGTCAATGTAATCATTACATTATAAGATACTTCTTAATTATAATGGGGTACCTGGTGTTAGAAAGTGAAGAGGATGAGATTAGTGATTTTCACTGCCTTACCTGACCTTGCACCATTAATTATTCATTCATGGTATGTATCTTTGACAGCTAAAGTGATGCAAGAAGTAGAAACAATCAATAACAACAAAACCCATTTCAGTCATCCACTCCCCAAGTTTCCACATACTGGGGTGAAGATGGCATGGAACTCTGAGACGCAGTGTGTTATAAGGGAAAAACAAAGCAAAAACAAACAAACAAACAAAAAAACTAAACCAGGATTATAGTTCTAACTCGACTACTAAATATCAAGATAGGAAATCATAGTGGAATAATATAGCTGGTGACATCTCGGAGCCAAAAAGCTAAACATATTTTTTTCTTTTTAATGAGGAAATTGGAAATTTGAGTAAACCATTCTTCCATCACTAATGATTTTGTATGTTTGTGAAATGGACTACAATCTACAATAAAGATCAACTCCCAATATTCTATGATAAAGACGTAGTGATACAGAAAATCCAAACATTACCTTCATTTTTTTCACAAAAAATTGTATTAACTCAATATGATAAATGTACTTTATTTTGGTTGACGTGTTAATATTTAAGGTCACTTTCATTTTTTAAATATGTATCACAAAAATAAAATTCTGTCAACTCAAATACCTACTTTAGCTACATTCTTGACTATATATATATACTCATTCTATTATTCTCTATTAAAATAATTATAAAATTGGCCATACAGAGAAAGACAGATACCATATGTGTTCACTCTTATGTGGATCCTGAGAAACTTAACAGGAACCCATGAGGGAGGGGAAGGAAAAAAAAAAAAAAAAAAGAGGTAAGAGTGGGAGAGAGCCAAAGCATAAGAGACTCTTAAAAACTAAGAACAGGGGCGCCTGGGTGGCGCAGTCGGTTGGGCGTCCGACTTCGGCCAGGTCACGATCTCGCGGTCCGTGGGTTCGAGCCCCGCGTCAGGCTCAGGGCTGATGGCTCGGGGCCTGGAGCCTGTTTCTGATTCTGTGTCTCCCTCTCTCTCTGCCCCTCCCCCGTTCATGCTGTGTCTCTCTCTGTCCCAAAAATAAATAAACGTTGAAAAAAAAAATGTAAAAAAAAAAAAAAAAAAACAAAAAACTAAGAACAAACTGAGGGCTGATGGGGGCTGGGAGGGAGGGGAGGGTGGGTGATGGGTATTGAGGAGGGCACCTTTTGGGATGAGCACTGGGTGTTGTATGGAAAACAATTTAACAATAAATTTCATATATTTAAAAAAAATAAAATAAAATAATTATAAAATTAAATAATGGACTTGATTTCTTTTCAAATCTCTCTTATAGTTCTACTGGCATAAATTATCAAGAAATATGACTATAGGGGCGCCTGGGTGGTTCAGTTGGTTAAGCATCCAACTCCTGATTTCAGCTCAGGTCATGATCTCACAAAGGTTTGTGGGATAGAGTCCCACATCAGGCTCCATACTGAAAGTGGGGCTGCTTGGGATTCTCTCTCTCTCTCTCTCTCTCTCTCTCTCTCTCTCTCTCTCTCTGTCTCTCAAAATAAATAAATAAACATTAAAACATAATGACTTTTTCTATAGCTTGTAATCATAAACACAAATTCTACTGATTGTCCTCACCTTCCATATACAAACAGGCTACAGAAAACTAATTGTTAATTTTCTGGTGTAAAAGTTACTGACGTGGATGAGTAAATATCTTATACATAACAGGAAACAGACACCTTCTAAAAGGCACCACTAAAAGTAGGCTGAGAGACCATCACAATTACAGTATGATACAGATATTACCACTTGGTACATGTGTATGAACACCAAATAACTAGACCTGAAAACTGTTTCCCTTGGCAACATATTTTATAAGCCCTAAAAATATATTCTCCACATATTAGTAACTACAAAGAGAATATACAATTTTTTTCAAGCACCAGTATGGAAGCTGTTCACGGTTACCACCAAAACAATGTTCCCAATTTAATGCAGGAGACTATTCGGACTATCCTGTAGTAGACAAGTGACTGAATTCTACATTGTTTTAGTGCAGCAAAAACACAAATCCATATTCAAGTGGAACTGACTCCATAATCTGCAGTCTATACTTCTGATTCCACCCATGCATGAAAAGAGAAAAATTATGTTCCTCTCCATTACTTCAGATTCCTAATTAAGGTCATTAGGAAATGGTCCTCTGAGTGAAAAAAAATATTTTCACTAATTTCTAGATCACTTCAGTAGCATTCCTAATTAGCGGTATCTTTGGGTAACTAGCAAACAGACCGTGTGTGCCGTGGTCCTGATTGTTGTGGCTGAGGTTATTGTGAAACAAAGCCAAACATTCAGCCAAACCATGTTTACTGGTCTGCCTGTGTTGCTAGGTGCTAAGAATCAGGTCCTGTCCCCAAACATTCACAGTCTCGTGGATGAGACAGGCGTCTACCATGTGTTGGAAGTTTCACAATGGAGCTCAAGAGAAGGTACCATGAGGCACAAAGTTGCACGTGGCCAACCTCACCAAGGAGGTCACGATAGTCACCCAAAGGAGAAGATGTAAGGCACGGTTGAAAGAACCAACACCAATTCAGCACAGCGGCAAGGGGTCTCAAATGCACGGGTGTGGGGGGCATGCCAAACAGAGCCAACTGCCAGTACAAAGACAGAGAAGGAGAGTGCCAAAGGACCTGCTAAGTATACAGGAAAACCACAGCCCAGGCTGTGAAATGAGAATGGAGCGTTTGGTGAAGTCATGGTCTGTGGAGTCCTACGTGCTGGATTAGGAGAATGGACTTTATCCCCGGGAAAATGTCAAACTCTTACAGGATTTTAAGCTCTTACAGCATGTGAAAGATGATGTGAACAAGAGGCGAGGAGACCAGCAGAAAGCTCCCTGCCAGCGCTCTGAATTTGGGCTGCATGGTAGCTGGGGGATAGCCACAGCTTTCAGAGAAAGCAGCAGAAGCAACAAGCTTAATAACCTATGAGATGTGGGGTGAGGAGAGGTGAGAAGGAGAGAAAGTGAAGGTGGCCAGATGAACGAGCTGCCACCCACTGTGTCTGAGATGCAACTTCAAACGCTCTGATTTCCAAAGCTCTTTCCTCTTTCAGGGCTTTGGTTCCGTGGTCATCCTCAGCAGCCTCCCACGGATCACATCTCATTTCATACTACAGTAAATAAATAACCAATCTGTTTCTGTGTGGGAACCAGTATCTCAGGACTATTTTGGTTGATGGGAAAGAATGTAGGGCATACACAGACTTCTGTACAAATGCTTTTCTTGTTGATGGTGGTGATAGTGATTGTGATGGGTGTGTGTGTGTGTGTGTGTGTGTGTGTGTGTGTGTGTGTGTGTGTTTAATTCTCTCTTCCTCTTTTAGGAAACATAAAAAATCTACTGGTCTTGGGCTAGTCACATATTTTGTCCGATTCTAAATTGATTGCATAATAAAAGTGTTAATAATATGTGCCACACCTAATTCACAGGACTGCTGAGAGTCACAGAAAGAAAATCCGTGTGAAAGCACTCTGTGAATTTTAAAGCCTTCTTATAAATGTAAGATATTATTATTAATATTGCTTCATTGCTTCATTCATTCAGCAACAGCTTCACCAAGATTAAGAGATGACTAAACCCTCGCAGAGCTCCCAGCAAAGAGCAACAAGAAGTACCGGTCTCGGACTAAACCTGAACACAAACCAGAAATGCTCAACTCACAAGTGTATGCACCTGTGGTTTAAAAGCTGCCACAGTGTGTAATTGTATAAAATTCTTGAACTCCCTGAAATAGGACAGCAGTGAGCAGAGGAGGCAACCTGTATTACCATGCAATGCCTCTTAGCGTATGCAGGTATAAGCCCTACCACCAGCAAGGGAGGAGCCTTTGAACAGACCTCCCACACTCTTCCTCCTCCAGGATAGGAATCCCGCTATTTCAGAGCCTCCCTCTCTCATCTGCCCCCTCCACACCCTGCCCTCTAGTATTTCTTGGTCTGCTCATTCTCTAAATTCAAACATACATAAGAAAAAGTTTTCTGGGGATTTTTCCAATTAAAAAGTGGCTCAGTGTCGTTTGGGAATTAGTTGACAACATTCACTTCAGCATTTCGAGACTCAAGGAATAATTTTTAAAAGAGAAAGTTTTGCCTCATGGAGCAAACACTAAAAGCACAAATAAAAGGAAGTCATCTGAGTTAAGTTTTTTAAAAAGCTTAACCTGAAGACCTAAGGCCAATAATTTTGCAAAATTATATAGAGTTCATGAAATGTTAGTAATCCAACAAATCATGATATATTCAGTTAGGCAATATTATAAGGACAATGCCTTAGAATTAGAACTTTTTTTTTTTACAACTCTGGAAGAAGGAAATTAAACACCCCGGAAGTGTTCGCTTTAAACTGAAAGATCCGGCAGCATTAGGATGCTTATAAATTCTAGCGGTTTCTCCACTACAAAATATGGAAGCCATTCAAAGCATGGAGCACATAATGTGGATACCAAAAAAGTAACTATCCAACACGATTCCACGTAAATCTTGCAAGAAAACGGTCTAAACCTCCACTTACAACACCTATCTAAATAGCTTTGAAATGTTTTGCTTTGTATCTGTAAAAGCACTTTCTAAAATATTTGTACCTAAGGCAGTTTCTGCACCCGCCAGAAACTATCTATAGTACTCCATTTGGGGCTACTAAAGGCAAAGTTTAAGTTATGTAATGGCCAGCAACTTCCTTTGGTAATAGTGAAAAGAAAACTTTGTTTCATTTCTCTTCCCTCTGAAACATGTTGTAAGATTTAAATGACGCAAGACATGTTAAACCATCAGCAAATGCCTATCACAAAGCAGGCATTCAACAAATGGCTCTTTCATGGCAGCTTGTAAAATTACCTCATACTGATTACAGGGAACATGGTTGCCAAGGGGTTTATTATTTCCACGTGGAGAAAGGTGGGGAGGGAGGGCTCTAGAGTTTTCCTTTTTCTCTTTATGATATAAACAGGATGCAACAGAGTGCAATGAATATTATGGGACCTTCCCAATGATAAAATGGAAAGTAGTAAGAAAACTCTCCCTAGGGTACAGGAGAGGCACACAAGCGGCCATTGGACGCTAGTAATTAGAATTCAGAGTTGATCGGAAGAGAGGTACACATTCATTAGCTGAAAATGTAACTATAGCTTTGTCTTTCAGTTTCTCTTAGAAAGTATCCTGAAATACAGTGTTTGTACAAAATTATGCTTAGAGTGTGTTTTTCAAAGGAGTGTTGTTTTGTTTTGCTTAGGAGTGGAAATTTCAAACCAAGCATCTACCTCCCTTGATCATGGCCTAACCCAAGTGTAGAGAAGGTATGTAAGAGAGAAAGTATACTCTAGAACGTTAGGAAGGCCAGAGAAAATTTATTAGAGGTGTTAGCAAACATTAAAGTTTATCACAATACCTGGATGGACAACCATGAAAATGCAGAATAACTTCCTCTAGGCAAAAGTCAGCTATTTTACTATTGAAGAGAGAGAGAAACAGCCTTTTGAAGTTGAAGGCTTGTACACTGCTGAAATGTCAGTACTCCAAGGGGCTTCAGATAAAATCTGACCTTTTCCTTCTCTCAGATAAAGAAGCAAAAACTCAGAGTGAGTTACCTAGGTCATTCATGATAAAATCTCTAGATCAAAATAAATTATAAATGTGAACAAGTTCGCCCACACTTTGTACACTATACAGAGTCCTAAACATCGGTGGTAAAGATTATTTGAGACACTGAGAGTTAACCTGGATTGTTTCTCCCCAATCCCAGAGAGGGAAACTGAGCAAACTGTAATGAGCAAACCAAGTGTGGTCTCACCATCCCTACCACCAAGAGGCCAAACAGTCACCAGGGAAGGCATCCAAGCATCCTATGTGTGGTTGAACACACATCCTAAGGTTTTTCTTAAGACTACAAAGTTGGTAAGGAATCAAGCTGGAATTTGGAGATCATCTGAACACAATTCAATGTCTGTCTCACCGTGTGATGACACCATTCGGTAGCAGGTTTGTCATACAGAGGCAAAATTTGTCTCACTTGAAAAGCTGTTATAATTGTACACATACACTTCAAGGCCAATTAGAACAAATCTAATCTGGGGCGCCTGGGTGGCTCAGTCTGGCAAGCATCCGACTTCAGCTCAGGTCATGATCTCATGGTTCGTGAGTTTGAGCCCCGCATCAGGCGCTGTGCTGACAGCTCAGAGCCTGGAGCCTGTTTCGGATTCTGTGTCTCCCTCTCTCTCTGCCCCTCCCCCACTCGTGCTCTGTCTCTCTCTGTCTCTCAAAAATGAATAAACGTTAAAAAAATTTAAAAAGAAAAAGAACAAATCTAATATGGCTTCAACACAATAGCCCTAAATATGTGAAGACAGAATCCATCTGACATCTCTAGCTCATCTTTGGTTTAATTATTACATACAATGTCCTCAAAAAATTCCATTCTTATTACCAAATGCTAAGAATACTTCTTCACAATAGATGTGATTCCAGCCAATTAAAGGTTCACTTGTTAAAGCATTTATTAATGTATTTAGCAAGTATGTGCAGTGGTCAGAGAGTGAGATGTGTCTCAGTCTCCTTCTTACCGCAGTCTTACAACATAATACAATGTCTAGAGAAATGTTATGAAGATATATAAGTATGTTTACAACAGTTGTAATACTTCAAAAGAAACTAATGAACATGGAAATATGCCATCTAGGCATATGTAATTAAATAATTGTTAAAACATCAATAGGAATGTTAGCCTCAAAAACATTAATCACTTGATTCATACATTAATGGGTAAATACACAAAAACAAATGAAACTGCTATGTTGCTTCATTTGGAGTGGGGAAAAAATAAAATTCAAATGCATCAATGCTGATTTGCGTTCTAGTCAAGGCTTAAATTTTAACACTAAGTAAACCATTATACTACAAATAAGTGGAATTTCTATCAGAAAATCATAATGTTTAATTTTAAATCAATTATCCCATTCTCAAAGTGTCATATTAACACTGATAATCAAGACTGTCAAAAACAGACTGACTCAGAAATCTAAATGCAAGTTTATGAACCCAATTACATGAATATTAAGTCTGAAAAAAAAACAGAAGTGAATTTATACATACATAAATGTGTGTATATGTATATGCAAATAGAATACAAATAGATATATACAATAGTTTTATATATAAAGTTTTATATGTTTATTTGTGTTCTGATTTATGTGTATATTTCTATAGTACCTCTTATATATCAGAGGTTATCTCATACGTTTCCTCATTTAATTCTCCTAATTCTCCTAATTAGCTATTGCTTCCCAATCTGCATCATCTGAAAATCTGATAAACCTTCTTGTATATTCTTCCCAGCCATTGGTAATGACAAAGGTGACTTCCTCACACCTGTAGGGACACTTGGGTGGCTCAGTCGGTTAAGCACCTGACTCTTGATTTAGGCTCAGGTCATGATCTCATGGTTCATGGGGTCGAGCCCCACATGGGGCTCTACGTTGACAGTGAAGAGCCTGCTTGAGAGTCTCTCTCTCCATCTCTCTCTCTCTCTCTCTGCCCCTGCTCTCTCTCTCTCTCTCTCTCAAAATAAATAAACTTAAAAAAAAAATCATAAGGTTTATTTATTTATTTTGAGAGAGAGAGAGAGAGAGAGAGAGAGAGAGAGAGAGCACCCCTGCGTGCACATGCAAGCATGGGAGGGGCAGAGAGTGAATCCGGAGCAGGTTCCGCACTGTCAGCACAGAGCCCTTCGCGGGGCTCATCTCACCACCATGAGATCAGGCCCTGAGCCAAAATCAAGAGTTAGATGCTTAACTGACTGAACCACCCAGGCGCCCCTAATTCTCCTAAAAACCTTTTGAGGTAAACATTAGTTTTATGAATGAGGAAAAACTTGGCACATTTTAGGTATCTATCCTCAAGTCTCAAAACTAGTTTTTAGACTTAATCCACACCAATCTGTCTCCAAAGCCCACCACAATGTAACAGAAGGCACTCTGTATTTCTCCAAACACAAAATATGATAGTCTAGCTTTCCCTGGTTCCATATTCCAAGAGATACTGAACTTCTAGAAATACCAAAAAATTTATTTTAAAAAAAAGATGAAAGAATTTGCTTGCTCTTTGTTGTCTAGGTACTGAATTAACTGCTATTCTCATATGGAAAAACCTAAAACAAAATCAGTTCATTGTACTAGGTCTTTTGTGGGCAGTGATTTGTCCATATGAACAAACAGATGGAGTCCTAGTCATCATTATCATTGCTGATTTATGCCCAAGTGAGACCAACTTTCTATTGATTACTACCATGATAAAAGCATCTACTTCTATAGACAATTTAGGAGACAAGAATGGACAATAAGTTTACAACAGTGTTTTACAAACTGTAATTGTGCAAACCAGGTTTGAAATCAATTTATATGGCTTCAATCAGCTCTTTTTGAATGAAGTGAGATGGAATGGAACAGGAAGGGAACAGAAAGGGAACGGGAAGGGAAGGGAACAGGAAGGCAAGGGAACAGGAAGGGAAGGGAAGGGAAGGGAAGAGGAGGGGAAAGGAAGGGAAGGGAAGGGAAGGGAAGGGAAGGGAAGGGAAGGGAAGGGAAGGGAAGGGAAGGGAAGGACACTGTAAATAGCAAGTATTCTTTTGAGGAACTTGTTTCTGTTGTGTGTGTGTGTGTGTGTGTGTGTGCGTGTGTGTGAGTGTGTGTGTGTGTGTGTGTGTGTGTGTGTGTGTGTGCATGTATGTGCTGGCTTACAATGTAAAATGTATTTCTCACTGACAGATGCAACAAAAAGTATTTAAAGTCAATATTCTAAAGGAGTACATATGTGCACAAGTTAGAGTTAACAACTGAAAATTCAAAAATATATATATTATATATATACAAATGCATTATATTTGTATCTATATGCATTCTATAAATACAAATTACATGTATACATATTATATAAGTTAATACAAATGTATAATATCTATATTATATAGATATATAATGTACTTATAATGGATATATTGTATATATAATAGGGAGAGAGACAGACAGAAAGAAATCCTGTGGTCAAGAGGAGAGGAGACCACCAAAGGAATGTTTTTTTGCTCTATGAATGGCTTCTGAAATCCACAAAAACTATCCTTTTATTAATTGCCATTTCAAATTTTTATATAAGCAATTACAACAGAACAGGCAGATGCCCCTGTCTTCCTCTTTTTTACCTCCACTCTGCTTAACCTCTGCCTTTACTAGAGCACCTATCCTGTATTAGTTACTATGTTTGCATCTAACCACATTCAGCGTCTATTATCTGGTATATGGAAAATGCTCAGAATCTGCAGAAGGAAACTCCTGCCAAGATACCAGAGAAACAACCATTAGAATCTATTCTTTCTGTTCTGAAAGGTTTAACAGTCTTTTTTGTCTCGTATTAACATGCAAATACCTGAGAAGAGAACAGCTAAGATCTTGGCTCTCAGTTTAGGGCTGGAGCCTGATAGCTACCTGAGGTTGAGGTGGATTGATGCTACAGGCGTGAGGAAGGCACCTTTGTCATTACCAATGGCTGGGAAGAATATACAGGAAAGTTTATCAGATTTTCAGATGATGCAGATTGGGAAGCAATAGCTAATTTGACAGATAAAAATCTAGATTTTATCATCTCTACGAGGGCAAACATCAACACAATTAAACTGTAAACAAGCCTAAGTATAAAGTTTTGCATTTATGTTCAAAAACCTTCAACTGCTTGGGGCGCCTGGGTGGCGCAGTCGGTTAAGCGTCTGACTTCAGCCAGGTCACGATCTCGCGGTCTGTGAGTTCGAGCCCCGCGTCGGGCTCTGGGCTGATGGCTCAGAGCCTGGAGCCTGTTTCTGATTCTGTGTCTCCCTCTCTCTCTGACCCTCGCCCGTTCATGCTCTGTCTCTCTCTGTCCCAAAAATAAATAAACGTTAAAAAAAAAATTTTTTTTTTAATAAATAAATAAATAACGTCCAGGCAGAGGCAGATGAGAAATGCTACAGAAGGGATCTTGCATCAGGAAGGATCCCCTTCCAAATACTACCTTCTGTTTAATATGATGGCAATTGTGGCAGGGGTGACTGGCATGAAAGGGTAGGGTTCATGTCCAGTATTTATGGATAAAAATCTCGGACCTCTCACTTTGTTCAGCTATGTTTATCACACCATGGTTTTGTTGGGCTTCTCCCTATTACAGAGACCAGGAAATTCTGGCCCTGGATCCTGTAAGTCATGTACTAAATATCTGTCAGTACTAGGGTAAAATGCTCCAAGTTAAAGCACTATATAAATATTCATTATTATTATTTCCAACTTTACATTCCAGATGTGTAAACACAGTTGTGTTTATATTTTGGAGTTCCAGAAGCATGATGTTTGTTGTGGTAGTCTGTCACTTCAATATTTTAATTTGGTAAGGTACTCCCCGATTAAAAGAAGATGAACAAAGAACCAAACGTAGAAGGAATGATGACCAAGAAATACCTCCTCTCCCAACACACACGTGTGCACGTGCACACACACACACACACACACACACACACACACACTCACACGCACCACTAACAGTTAACATTCAATAACCGAGCACCATGGTAAGAGCTTCCCATGGATTCTTTCATCTTCATAGAAAAACTGGAGACAGGTGGTGCTACCATGCCCACTCTACAGTGGAGCATGAAGTTAGGTGCTGCCCAGGATCACAGAGTTAGCAAATGGCAGAGCTACGATTCAAAGCCAAACACCTAACTTCAGAGTCTGTGTGTGCTTTTATACTCTGGAGATGGAAGGGACACACACCACCCAGCTATTTTGCTTGTCTGGAAGCTGGAATAGCAAAATATTGAAGAATTGGGAGGTGTGAGGAAAAGTGAGACTTCCAGAAAACAGGCTGGACATGAGAAGTCGGAAGCAAGAGATGAGCTATCACATTAGCTGATGCAGGAGGCAAGACAAGGGAACTAGAAGAAACACTTGTGGCGTTTCCTTCTCCCTGCATTTTTTTGTCTTCTCCTTTCATATCTATTTCTCCTTTTTCCTCCATAACTTCAAGTGTGTGTGTTGTTCTCTTCCTCCATGTCTTAGGATCTCTCTCGTTCCATCTTTTTTGTTTGTTTGTTTTATCAAGTTCTTCCCTTTTCCTAATCATTTTCTTCCTTTTTACTCTCTTATTTCACTCTTTCTCCAATATTTCCTTTATTTCTTCTCTGAACTTTCTCATTACTCCTCTTTTCTTCCTTTCTCCCTTGCATGATTATAAAATTGTGCTTAAAATGTACTAGATTTTGTTCAGATAAGATTATATCTTTTGAATTTCAAATAAAAATGTAGATGAATTGAACATTTCTTATCAAAATTGAATTTAAGGGGCACCTGTGTGGCTCAGTCAGTTAAGTGTCCAACTCTGGGCCAGGTCATGATCTCACAGTTTGTGAGTTCAAGCCCCCCATCAGGCTCTGTACTGACAGCTCCGACCCTGGATCCTGCTTCAGATTCTGTGTCTCCCTCACTCTCTGCTTCTCCCCTGCTTATTCTCTGTCTCTCTGTCTCTCTCTCTCTCTCTCTCTCTCTCTCTCTCTCTCTCTCTCTCTCTCTCCCTCTCTCAAAAATAAATAAAATTTTTAAAAATTTGAACTTAAAACTAAGTTGCAAAAGCATAACATACATCTACCAGAGGACTTGGATTCAGAATATAGAAAGTACTCTTACAACTCAATAAAGAACACATACAACCCAATAAAACATGAATAGACACCACAAAGGAAAGACATATGGAAGGCCAACAAGCACATGAAAAGATGCTCAACATCTCTGGTCGTTAGGAAAATGCAAATTAACACCTCAGTTACAGGGGTGCCTGGGTGGCTCAGTCAGTTAAGCGTCCCACTCTTGGTTTTGGCTAAGGTCATGATCTCAAGTTTCGTGAGATCAAGCCCCACATTGGGACTGCACGGAGCCTGCTTAGGATTCTCTCTCTCTCCCTCTCTCTCTCTGCCCCTCCCCCACTCGTGCACTTTCCTGTGCTCTTTCAAAATAAATAAATAAACTTAAAAAAAATAAACAAAACCCCAATGCATATTACTACATTCCTGCTCAGAAGGCTACAATTAAAAAGAACAACAACACCACATGTGGGGGAGGATGTGGGGCAGCTGGACCCCCAATATCTAATGCACATATACATTCTTACCCTCATTTGTGGGATGAATGTAAAATAGTTCAAATACTTTGAAAAACATACTGGTAATTTCTTGAAAAGTTAAACATATACTTAAAATACCCCATTCCCAGGTATCTACTCAAGGGAATTAAAACATATGTCCTCACAAAGCCTTGTATGCAATGCTCATCTCAGCATTATTCATAACAGCCCAAAAAGTGGGGGGCAGGGGGACAACCCAACTGTAAATGTAAATGTGATGGTATAACTCAACAATGGAATACTACTCAGCAAAAACAAAAAAACAAAAAAACAAAAAACTGATACATGCAACAGCACAGAGATGTCTCAAAAGCATCCTACTAAGTGAAAGAAGCTAGACACAAATTTCCATTTATCAGAAATTCTAGAAAAGGCAAAACTATAGCATCCAAAAGAAGATCAGGGGTCGCCTGCAAATGGGGTGGGGACAAAGAATGACTACAAAGAGAGGACACTTTTTGTGGTAATGGAAGACTGATTGTAGTGTTGGTTGCATGACTGTAGGCATGTACCAAAACTCACTGAACTGAGCACTTAAAATGGGTGGATTTTATTGTATGTAAATTATTGTACAATAAAACTAAAAAAAAAGTAAATAAATTACTGTATTTGTATATGGCTTTCAATCGCATACCTTTCCATGGATCGGTGGTTTCCCAAAAATATTCTTAAGATAAATGTTAAAGCAGGGGCGCCTGGGTGGCTCAGTCGGTTAAGCGTCCGACTTCAGCTCAGGTCATGATCTCACGGTCCCTGGGTTCAAGCCCCACGTCGATCTCTGTGCTGACAGCTCAGAGCCTGGAGCCTGCTTCAGATTCTGTGTCTCCCTCTCTCTCTGCCCCTCCCCTGCTCATACTCTGTCTCTCTCTGTCTCAAAAATAAATAAAAACATTAAAAAAAATTTAAGATAAATGTTAAAGGAATAGTAAGAACTCCTTTTTGTTGTTTGCATTCTGGTTTTCTGGGTACAGCAGCAAGAAGACAGGGGTGACTTGTTTGCTACCATAACAGGATTTAGCTGGCTTCCCCGCACATGGCCGCTCTCAAAAATATTTGATGATTGACTGATAAGGCACACCCAGTCTTGCAGCAGATAGATCTGGTTAAGCCTAGTGAGACAAATTTTCCTAAACAAAGCACAAAGTAAAATTGAGCCTTGTTTCCAAAATTTAACTTTAACCTGGGGAAACGAATAGGCTAGAATACCTTCTCATATGTGAAAGTGAGGAATTCAGCTCAGACCACTGAGTCACGTCAAAAAAGACTTGGGAAGGCTGACACCGAACAAAGATGAGACTATCGAAGCATCCAGACTAAAGACTGAATTGAACTAAAGCACATCAAATATGTTAAAATCCAAGAGTTCACAGGTATAAAAAAGTACTGTGTGGTCAACTTTGAATGCTAGGGTACCAGCTTGTTACTTTAAAAACAAGGAAAAGAAAACCAGCACACTAGAAAAGGAAGACAAAGTAAGAGGAAGTTGACCCAGCACCAACACAGCCCATGCACAAAAGCATGCCTGTGCTACCCTACAAGGTGGAAGACAGAAGCCGCACAGCACGGTGTAATGTGATCCCAGTCCAGCAAAAACAAACAGATCCACAACGTGCTTTTCCATGCTTGATAAAAACCCTGGGAAGGTAAATGGGTAACAGTGGCTCTCCTTGCAGAACGGCAATGGGCATTGCAGAAGGGAAATGATCTTCACCTTGTACTTTCCTGTTACTTTTGTAAAACATCTCAAACCAGTAAGTTTTTAAAGAAAAAAATGTTCATTTTTCCAAGAAAAGGATCAAATTTATCATGGACTATTTAATTGTGTGCTTCATTTAGTGGACACATGTTCTCTTCCATTCTTTTCCACGAACTCTGATGCAGTAGCACCCAACCACTCACCCACTAAGAAAATACGAGACAGGAAACGCACCCAGGCTGAGGAGGGGCAGGTTCCTGGTGAGGGAGGGAACAGGAGGCGTGCACGTCCCAACCGCATGCCAGCTGTCCCTGAGGCCAAGGCAAGGCCCTCTCAGCCTGGGAGGGTCCAGCTGAACTGCATTTTATTTCTTTGAATCTCTAGTCACGCAGTTTAACAAGAGTGGTGAAGGACACAGTTAGGAAACTTCTCAAATGGTCACAGAACTGAAAAGAATGAGGACTCCACAATCATTACAATGACTTTTCTAACTGCTAATAATTCTTATGTCTTTTGCCAGATAGGTTAGACTTTCTGTATTAATCAGTTTTATATCTATGCATATATGGTCATTTGTATGGCTACTTCTTTTGACAGGGACAGCTCAGAGCAGAAGATCTTGAAGAGTCAGGGTAAACGGGGGGCGCCTGGGTGGCGCAGTCGGTTAAGCATCCGACTTCAGCCAGGTCACGATCTCGCGGTCCGTGAGTTCGAGCCCCACGTCAGGCTCTGGGCTGATGGCTCAGAGCCTGGAGCCTGTTTCCGATTCTGTGTCTCCCTCTCTCTCTGCCCCTCCCCCGTTCATGCTCTGTCTCTCTCTGTCCCAAAAATAAATAAATGTTGAAAAAAAAAAATTAAAAAAAAAAAAAGAGGGTAAACGGAAGTACTGACACATCTTTAAGGCATTACAAAACAGAGAAGAGTCTTAATCTACGCACCATGGACCCACAGTTTCCTGGAGGACCACAAATCCCCCAAAAGTGTAAGAAAAAATATAAGAAAAAGTGTGTGTGTTCACAGGGGCATTTTCTATCAGAGGGCCTATAGCTTTTATCACATTGTGAGAAGGGGAGATGTAGACCCCTCAAAAACCTGTAGCAACCACTACAGTAAGGAAATGTACCAGTGTAAATCATGTTAAGCTCCCCTGCTGGTAACTGTATAAACATAGTGAGTTGTAGGCAGGCACAAGCTAAACTCTGCCTTGTTAATCAACAGAAGAAAGAGAAGATTGTTACAAGATGCTGGAGAGGGAACAGAAAAAGGGAGTCAGTCCCAAGTGTGTGCTCAGGTAGAGAAGAATTCCTAGAGCAGGTCCGCAAGAAGCCACAGGAGCTCCCAGCACCAATGTAAGCAAGCGTGCCAGAATGATGTGGAAAGACAGAAAGAACAAAATCGCAACTCCACTTCTACCCAAGGGATATAACTGCTTTTGCCCACCAAAAGACACCTAAAGGATGTTCACAGCAGTATTATTCATCATAGCCCCCAAACTGGAAACTACTCAAATGATCATCAATTAGAGAATGGATAAATTGTGATACGTTCATACAACGGAATCCTAAAACAGTAATGAAAAAGAACAAACTGCTCCTCACACAACAACATAAATCACAAGGGCAGAGTGCTGAACAGTCGCCTTGATTGCAAACTTGAGAGCCAGCCTTGTATGCATCCCCTCTCTTGTACCTCAAGTTCCACATAATAAAATCCCTGTAAGGCCTACCTTTAAAATATATCTAGAATCTGATTTCTCACCGACTCCTCAGCCTAACTCAGACTGCCATAATTTCTCCCCTGGCTATGGCAAAATCCTCCTACCCCGTCTCCGTGTTTCCATGCCTGACCCTCTGCCTGTTAACTAACTCTCCACACAGCAGCGGGAGTGAGTCTATTTAAACACAAGTCAGGTCCGGTCCGTTTCTGCTCAAACCCAGACACAGGCCCCTGGCCTCTGCCACCCCTGACAACCTTCCTGACTTCATTTGCTACCCTCGGGGCCACTCACTAGCTCACCCCAGCCCCCCCACCTGCGTGCTATTACGGACACTTATGCAGGACCTCTGACCTGGATGCTCCCTCTGCCTCTGCCTTTTCCCCATGATGTCTGCAGAGTTGACTCTCTCTCCTACTCAGGCCTCTGCTGGAACATCAGCAAGGACCTCCCTGCCACTGCGAAAACAGCAACCCCTTCCAGCCACACTCCGTTATGTTGCTTTACTTTCCTACATTGCACAGCACCGTGCGATGGGTGCCTGGCACTTAGCACTCAAAGGATGTTTCCTACATGAGTGAACACACACATGAATAACTGAGTAAAAGAAATGCATGATGTTAGTTACATTCATTCCTGGATGTTGAATAAAATCCCACAAACTTTGGTACAATCTACATTTTTTTTGTCCTAAATATGAATTATTTTGACCGAAGAGGAGGTATAGGACACAGTCACAGGAGCCCGCAATTTACTGGGTCCTATTCATGAGATGCCTAAAAAGTATGAGAAAAGCAATAAAGCAAAAGGAAATATGTTCTTTCTTGAGTATCTTACCATCTCCTTGGCTTTATTAAGAAAGTGGTTACTACGATCTTTCAAAAGGAAAATGTGAGTATGGAGAAAAATCATTTTCAGGCAAAATGTTATTCACTTATAAATTATCAGAATAAGTTGTCTGTGAAAATCAGGCAAACGATGGTAGGTGCAACTTTTTTCAGCTAGACTGTTTCGCAAGCAGGGAGAGATGTTTCCCAGGTAGCAGCATTATAAACGTTCTCAAGGGTCATAGAGGCCTATCCTGCCTGCAGATTAGCAACGGCTTTGCCAGAACAGGCGGGCTTTGATCTTATCCAGGAATGACGAACAACAGACCTCCCGCGCTCGCTGCCTGCTAGATGAAAACATGAGAGCATAAAGGAGCCTTGGTGCTTCTTTCCTTTTATCCCTGAACAAACACAGACACAAAGCAGATGTGACTTCACTAAATTTGAGCTGGTTCCACTGATGCACAGTTTTGATTGCACTTCTAAGGATCACACATCGTGATGTTCCCACACTGTGTGACTGAATCCAGGCAGAAGGTGAAAGCAATCCTCGGCACCACAGACATAAAAGTGTATTTGAGGCAGAAATTCTGGATAGTCTAATGATCCGGAAAATGGTACAGGATTATTTTTCGAGAGCCCAAAACTGCAAAGTTGAACTATCGGCTCGTTAGAACAATTGCTCTGTTTCCGATTCTGTGTCTCCCTCTCTCTCTGCCCCTCCCCCGTTCATGCTCTGTCTCTCTCTGTCCCAAAAATAAATAAAAACGTTGAAAAAAAAATTTAAAAAAAATAAAAATAAAAATAAAAAAAAAGAACAATTGCTACCAAGACAGCTGACTCACACTGCTTGAAGAATCACCCGTGAGGGACTTGCCAGGGCTCGAGAAAGAAGAAATGCAGTCACAAAATCTTCACTTAGAGAAGGTAGAGAAGTCTACAGGAAAAACACAAGTGAACCAAGCAAAAATTAAGAAATATTTGCTTTAAGAAGGGGGGGAAATAACAATAATATGGCCATCGTAATGTTGTTTTGTGGAACACAATTAGAAAAAAGCATTTAGATGCTTCTACCTGAACTATACAAAAACAATCACACCCGACTGTTTTTTTCACTCATAATTCACAATTTAGTTCCATTACTGAGACTACCACAGTAGATATTCAATAAATGCTAACTTAATTGAAATTTAATTCTAAAACATAAACCTCATTCTTCCAAGAAGGCTTCATGACTAAATCACGTCACAAAAAAAAATTCCTCCTCAGACCCCTAGAATACTTACTACCCAATAATGATTACAGCTGGTTTTTGCTGTTCTTTATTTTGTACATAGATGCTTATCTCCCCAACTTATTTCCCAATTCCCTCAAAATCAGAGACTGGGCATTACATTTCTTCTGAAAAACCTAATAATACCTAACCATGGGGAAACACAGAGTGGGATTAAATATGAAACATCACACCCCATTCACCCTAAGTGAGCACAAACCGCTCAAAATAGAATCTCTCTCTCTCTCTCTCTCTCTCTCTCTCTCTCTCTCTCTCTCTCCCCTCTCTCCTCTCTGTCACACACACACACACACACACACACACACACACACACACACACACTTGCATGGCTCTTCATGAGCTGCTTCTTTGAAGACCCAATAAAATATGCATGCAAATGGAGGGAACCTGGAGAATGAGCTCATTCTACTTAGCCCCATACCCCACATTGGCTGAGCTTAGAGAAGACAGGGCTAGTGTTTCTGTGCTATTTAGGAAGCACTGGACGTGAGTTTGAATAGGAAATGGGAAGAAATAACCTGACAATTTGCCACTCAAAAACATGTAACCTTTCCTTCACTGCTACTTGGTCCTATTTAGCGTGGCATGCCTCCTTGGAGAGCTGGCTGGGCTAGTGACACATCCTTTTCAAAGCAGTCTATAGGAGATTTCCTCCAGACTCACACTACCTTGGTTTGCTGAGAACGTCACAAACTTAATCTGGCAATGCTGTTACATTCTTTATTACTGGAGTAAACATGGGCCATTTATGAATTTACACTCACCAATAAGATCTACATTGAGAAAAGTAGAGCACTGTCAAGGCAATTCAGCCAAGTTGAGTATTTCAAAACAGTGCATTGTTCACTGAGATATCACCTCACACCTGTTAGAATGGCTACTTCAAAAAGACAAGAAATAAGAGTTGGCAAGGACATGGAGTAAAGGGCACCCTTGTGCACTGCTGGTAGGAATGTATATTGGTGCAGCCACTATGTAAAACAGCATGGAGTTTCCTCAAAAAAGTAAAGACAGAGCTATTGTATAATCCAGCATTTCCACTTCTGAGTATTTATCCAAAGAACCAAAAACACTAACTCAAAAAGATATACGTACCCCCATGTTCATTGCAACATTATTTACAAGAGCCAAAGTATGGAAACAACTTAAGTGTCCATCAACAGATGAATGGATAAATAAAATGTGGTACGTACACACACACACACACACACACACACACACACACACTGGAATATTAGTTAGCCATAAAAAAGAATGAAATCTTGCTTTTTGTAACAACATGGATGGATTTTGAGGGCATTATGAGAAGGGAACTAAATCAGACAGAAAAAAGACAAATACCATATTATCTCTTATATATGTGGAATCTAAAACAAAATTATGGGGCGCCTGGGTGGTACAGTCAGTTAAGCGTCCGACTTCAGCCAGGTCACGATCTCGCGGTCTGTGAGTTCGAGCCCCGCGTCAGGCTCTGGGCTGATGGTTCGGAGCCTGGAGCCTGTTTCCGATTCTGTGTCTCCCTCTCTCTCTGCCCCTCCCCCGTTCATGCTCTGTCTCTCTCTGTCCCAAAAATAAATAAAAAAACGTTGAAAAAAAAAATTAAAAAAAAATAAAATAAAAAAAATTATAAAAAATAAAACAAAATTAAAAAAAACAAGCTCATAGATACAAAGAACAGATTGGTAGTTGTCAGAGGCAGGGGGTTGGGGCTGGGCAAAACAAGTGAAGGAGTCAAAAGGTACCAGCTTCCAATTTTAAAATAAATAAGTCATTGGGATATAATCTACAGCATGGTGACACAATACTGTATTGTATACTTGCGGGTTGCGAAGAGAGTAGACCTTAAAAGCTCTCATCACAACAAAAAAATATGGTGACTTATGTTAACTAGACTTATTGGGGTGATCATTTCGCAATATATACAAATTCCAAATCATTATGTTGCACATCTTAAACCAATATAATGTTGTATGCCAATTATATCTCAATAAACAAACAGTGCATTGTTGTATGTACCTGCCTTTTTCTTCAAAAATTTCAAGTGTTTTCTTCTCAGGGTGTGTGTGTGTGTGTGTGTGTGTGTGTGTGTGTGTGTGTGTGAGAGAGTGTGTGTGTGTGTGTGTGTGACCAACTGACAGACAGACAGAGACAGAGACAGAATTACTTTTAGTTTCTTAGTTAACTTATGTCTAATTATCTTTGTGGCTACATTGGAAAACTATAAAAGTGAGAAAAACATGTTTCCAGGCTCCCTTTCAAATTCACAAAATTACTTTTTCTTGCTCAATAGCCAAATAATTCAAAACTGAGCAGTTGCCCAGGTCAGGACCAAACTGTCCAAAGAGGTAACCAATCTTCCAAAGTTTCTCTACTAAATTTTCAGTTAGTAAATTTCAGTTAGTAAATTTAAAATTCCAAAGAAAAATTATTCATGAAATTTGCATTTAGTTAGTTAGTTAGTTCTTGGTTCTACAATTTACCCCACTCCCAGCTCAGAGCTCTAAAAACACCTACAATCACTTGAAATCTTTGTCTTCACATAATTGGTAATATTGCTACCCTTCCAATTCTTGGTTCCTTACTGATGCCATTACCCATTTTTTAGAGTAGTCACCTCCAACTAGTTGTGTATACATGAAACCATATAAAACTACCACTTTGGTAGATTTAAGAAGTTCAAATTTGGTAAATCCTTACTTGAAATGTCTAGTCTTCTAGATGTTTGAAAGTGAACAACATGTTAGAAGTAGAGAATTAAAATAACAACCCCCTTTAACTATTCTGTTAATTTACAGGAATGGTTGTATTTGGGGAATGGACGTGTTGAACCTGATGTGCTAGAGAGTGTGGTGACTGTTCAACTGGGGGGGTGGGGGGGAGTGAGGAGAGAAGGGTTCTGTGCCCATGAGTCTTTAGACAAATTTAGATTGTCTAATCATTGTTCTGTAGGTGCATTTTAGTTAATAATACTGTGTGTTAAAGGAGAAACAAGTCCTAATGCCCAAAGTATATTAAAAGTAGAGGTAGTAAAATAATCCCTTTATAAAAGCCCTTTTGTTAGTTTCTAGGAAGGGCTGTTCTGGGAGTGTCTGTTAAACCACTTCTTGGAGCGAGATGTAGTCCTGTACTTACTTAGTCACTGAAATGGTGGAGGGAGCAGAGGTGGGGTGAGGGAAGGGCTTTCTTTCTGTTAGTATCTCCACATCTAGAAGACAGTTTTATGTAATAACTAGAGGTCTGTATGTGCACTTTTATGAAGTACCTGTGTTTGCTGTGGACAAGGTTCATTATTTTGTAAATTTTTTTTAATGTTTATTTATTTTTGAGAGAGACAGACAGAACTTGAGCAGGGGAGGGGCAGAGAATCCAAAGCAGGCTCCAGGCTCTGAGCTGTCAGCACAGAGCCCGATGTGGGGCTCAAACTCACAAGCCAGGAGACTCAAACCCACATATGGCGAGATCTTGACCTGAGCCAACGTCAGACGCTCAACAGATGAGCCACCCAGGCGCCCAAAGGTCCATTATTTTGTAACACCTAAGCTTTCTGGATGTCCTAAAGTGACAATGTATCATACAATGCATAGCTAGTGAATTAACCAATTTATAAGTTTCTTTTTGTTTTAATTGATAGGAAGGAAGCATCTTGGGCATGGAAGTGTTAAGCTGTCTCTGAGAAACGTATGTCAGGACTTTCGCATTAGGCTGCTAGCAGAGGGGCAGGAGGAAGTACGGTGGGAGAGATGCATGCAGGTGTGTTCATATCTACATTCTAATAATAATAACCGCTAATGTATGTATGTGCATCTCTTTGTCAGTGCCATAGGAATACATGAAGTGATTCAGTGGAAACATACCTCCTTGCTTATATTTTATAGTTTGGATAATGAATTCTATTAGAAGCATTGTACTTTGTGTATTCAGTTATTTTATGTCTCATTTTTAGTTGAACAGTAGGGAATGCAGTATTATTTTAAAATATTTATTTATTTTGGGGAGACAGACAGAGTGGAAGCAGGGGAGGGGCAGAGAGACAGGGAGACACAGAATCCGAAGCAGGCTCCAGGCTCTGAGCTGTCAGCACAGAGCCCAATGTGGGGCTTGAGCTCACGAACTGCGAGATCATGACCTGGGCCGAAGTAGGACACCTCACCAACGGAGCCACCCAGGCACCCCAGGAATGCAGTATTTTAACTGTAACTCTGCCAAAATCTTTATCTAGAGGCCTGTTGTCTTCAATGAAATTTTTGTCACCAAGAAAGGCAGGATTACATTTTTTTTCTTTCAGACTGAGTTGGCGTAGTGTATTCTTGGTTATCAAAATACTCATAGTTTTGGGACTTTGAAATGGTAAATATTCATGGTGTGTAAAAAAGCATGATACATAAACATATGAGCTTAATTACATTAAAATGCTTAGATGTGTAGATACACACATGGGACCTAGAAATCAAACTGTAAACTGCTTGTGATTACGGATGACTTTGTTCTTTACTTCTTGTGTTTTTCAGTTTCCTTTTGTGCACATGTTAACTTTTTAAAAACTAAAAATTTTTAAGTCTAAAAAAAAGAAGTTCAAATTTGGTAATTTAATACAGCTCAAACCTAATATATGCTTTAAAACATCTTCAACTCCTCTGTTCTTCATGCTATTCATTCAAATAGTATGCAGTTTTGACTAATCAAATTCCATAAGGTTTTTTGGATATGTCTCTCGTTTCACTTTCATAGCGACCATTGTCCATTTGCTAAATTGCGCTGAAATGCACAGCTCACCACCACTCGGGAGGACAACCTACCAACCATGTTTGTGCCGGACTCTCCATCATTCACATCTCCTCTTCCAGTTCAGTCTCAAGACCACTGGGTGAATTTCTTCCAACGCTGCTTTTAACATACTCTCCTGTTCAAGAATTCTGCATCAAATGGAAATGTATTTACCTCTGCTTGAGTGTCTTCCATCAAGTCGCCTGTCTCGTGTCATTACTTCACCAACCTTCCTTATTATCCTCCAGAAGATTGCCTATTCCAGGCCAGAAAACACCTGCCACAAACCCATAGCTTCTTTTGCCTTCATAAGAGACTTATGTGTGTTAGTCTATCATCTGAATGATTCAGCGTATCAGCTTTCCACCAGTTCAAGTCGCTGAAGAAAATACCTTCTCTGGGAAGCCTCCCCTAATTAAAACACTCAATTAATGCTATAATATTACAAAGAGATCATCATTTCTCATTGTTTTCACATTTGTTCCTACCTCAATTTTAGATGTATTATCTCCAAACCATCTTCTCACTAAAACTTCAGTAGCATGATTTCCAAACTGCCTGCAAAACATATCCACTGGGGTGTCCCATTTTGCACAGGAGAGAAGACCTTCCTTTTAATTTTAGTGGTAATAATGATGGCCATTCCTTGATATTTGGGTAAGTTATTTTTTAAATTGCAAAAGAATGCTTGAGATTCTAAAATATCATTTTCCTCGGGAAATCCATGTGTGATGAGTCACTGCATAGGCCAGGAAAATCGTTAAGTAGCTCAAAATACAAATTTTAGACGCTATTAGCACAAAGATAATTATTTAAACCACAGGAACAGATGAAATTCAAAAAATGGAAGTAAAGGAATGTGAAGGGAAGGGGCAAAACCTGGGGAAATTCATTCTTTTAAGTACATGTTGAGGTACAAAAAGAAGTGAAATTCATTGCTGGGATCTGACTGTAAGGTATCACACAGCACTCACATAACCCCAGCCCTTCTCCAACAGTATTAGCTTGATTCCCTATAAGGTTTTTATGGGTAATTATGTCTACTCCTCAGTTTAAAGATAGGAAACTTGAGGAAGAAACTGAACTCATGACTAGCTGGCATTGACTTATAAATGTCCAGGTCAGGAAATTAAAAATGGACTGTGATCCAAAGCAGCGATCATTCAGGCATAGTATGCATAAAGATTTCTGAAGGAAAAGTTACTGTTTATTTCATTATTTAAGATGTCAAGCATTGGTGGAAAAATCTGAATTAGAGCCATATTTTAGTCATAACAGATTTTCTAAGTGTAGTAATCACACAGTTACAATCCCTGTTTTTTTTCCTCCTGGAGAAACAATGAGATACTGATTACGTCCCACTACATTCACAGCCTGCTCTTCATTCTATGAGAGAAAATAAAGGCCCTTGCTTTTAAATATTGTACCAGGATTTTAAGGATTCTAAGAATCACAACCAAGTATTATGTTCATTTTTGGAAACCAAGCCTACAGATCTCAGGGAATGCCAAAGTTAATTTGTCCATCAGCTTCATATGTTATCAATTCCCATATATGTCATCAAAGAAGGAATAAACACCAAAAATCTCATTTTCTTTATTATGACATCTGTCCTCTATGACTCCCTAAATCACTAATCATTTTAAGTACTATGACTCAGAAACACAGTTATAGGAATCACTTGAAGATGAAGATGTACATAATTTATTTTTTTAATGTTTACTTTAGAGAGAGAGAGAAAGAGAGACAGAGTGTGAGCCGAGAAGGGGCACAGAGAGAGGGAGACACAGTATCTGAAGCAGGCTCCAAACTCTGAGCTGTCAGCACAGAGCCCGATGCAGGGCTCAAACTCACCAGCCACGAGATCATGACCTGAGCTAACGTCAGATGCTCAACCAACTGAGCCACCCAAGCACCCCAAGATGTACATAATTTATTAATCGTGTATCTTCTCCCCCACCCTGCACTGCTAGAATAACCTTCACAATTGCTAATTAATACCTGCTGGATGTCCAACAGGGGTAAAATATGGAGCCAGACAACATGAACCATTAGAAAACAAGAAATGATCCTGCTCCTCCTAGAGAGCCTGGTGAAGAATAAGATAACCTATTTCTAACTCCTATTATGAACTTGAGAGTGACCTTACATAATAGTAGCACGTTTCATTCCAAATCAAAAGAACTTAATCTCAGTTTGGAAAATATTTACCATAATGTTGAGCTTTAGGTTGCACAGTTAGATTTCCAAGCTCAATACCCAATAAATGCTTGATTTTCATTTTGCAGTCTGGGTAGACAGTCATCATGGCTATAGACTCCAACATCCCTGCCCTTCCATAAAGTAATATATCTTTAAATATATTTATAGTTAGCTCTGACACTAGACATCTCTCTAAGGGTATGTCACATTCACCACTCCCCTTGTCATCTCCTCATAGACAGTAAATTATGGAACCCTTCTCTTTAGGTAACATCTAGGGTAAACTAGAGATTTACACCTCATCTGAAGAGAACCATCTCTAGGCTGTACAGTGCCAACTAGGTGGCCTTCATTTAAGAGATCTGCCTCACAGAGGTCCACTATACTTGATGGTGACTGATTAATAAATAGGGTGACCATGTGTTTTATTTTATTTCCAAACCAGGACACCTTTAAAGTTAAAAGAACCCCTGTAATTACACTGGGACAATAGGTGAAAACCAGGATTGCCTCCGAAAAAATGGGACGTGTGGTTATAAACAATGAGCCCAAACAGATCCTCTCTCTGCACATGAGAGAAGAAAGCCAGCAAAAACACACAGAGTGAACGCAGTAAGCAAAAATCCTGAGGCAAAAGGAAAGTTGGTAGGTAGTCATGAATGAACAGAAGAGGTAAGACAGAAATGGAAAAACAACTTGTCAATGACATCAAGAAAAGTAGTTAATATTTCAGACACTGCGCTAACAACTTTAGATACCTTGTTGCCTTTAATCTCCAAAGCAATTCTGTGAGACCGCTATAATCACTCCCCACTTTACAAATAAGTTAAGTTTGGATATCTGCTCAAGATCATGCAGCTAGTTAATATCTTCCAGGCAACGAAAATAGCTGAGTCATCTTAATGGCTAAACACCAGAGCAGAAGGTTCCAGAAATGGTATGCACATTCCAGAAGATCACCCAAAGAGAGTAGTAGAGTGTGGAAGAAAATGCTAGAAATAAAATTTACATTTTTTTATCTTCTATTTTAAATTTTATTTTTGTGTAGGTTCAATAGTGTATACAAACCTGTATTAGAGTAATAAACACATAATCTATAAGTCAACACAGATCCATTACACTCACTTTTTTCTGATGCGACATACGATCAAACTGTTGAGAGACCACTGCCCTAGAATTCAGAGCAACAGACACCCACTTCTGAGGGGACATTTCCCACAGTCACTGGCATCATGAGGACTAATTCCAAGCTACTATAGCCAAGGTTGCAGCCATGAGGCACAGGTGGTGGTGACCCAGACTGATTCACGTTGTCCCTCGCTTCTCTATTACACGCTCTAACAACAAACTCCCATCAGCTCAAATAAGCTGAGTGTGAAATACCAAAAGCATCATCTTATACTAGAAGCTCTAAAGGTCCTAAACCAACACTACAAAATAAGATGATTTTAAAGCCAGACATGAAATTATTTTTACCACATGCATAATCCCACTGAATTACAGAGCTATGTGTCTATAGTCTTGACATAGACAGGGAGGCCATGAGACTGAGTGGGCTCCAGTGTCTTGGTAGCCTACAGAAGCAAACCAAAACCCAAGTCAGAGTCAATGCCTGGGAATCCAAGAAAGTGAAACCAATCACAAACAGCCAACCAGGCTTTCCCAAATTGCACAACACTGTAAAATATTAAACAATCAAATCATTGCTTTGCTTCTGCACCTTCTCTATAAAAACCTCACCCCTAGCTTCTGTCGTTGGAACACTCCTGGTTTACTACTGCCCAATTCCAATTGATATTTACCCATATAAACTTCAAATTTTTAATGTGCCTCAGTTTACCTTTTAACAGTCTGGAGGCATAAGCAGGATTAATAATTAACTACGATGGGTGAACAGTCTCCTTTTTAAAAATAGTTTAAAAGATTTCAATTTAGACATCTAAAAACTCATTTTAATTTCAACAGCACTCTTTTTTTAGTAATAAAGTGCTTTTTGCCTACAATGGCTAAGCTACTTTCTCCTATTACAGCCTCATTTGAGATAGTGACTAGTTATTATATGCATAATAACTTTTCAAATACATGAAAATGTTTCTTTAATTCAACTGTTCTTCTTTCTCTATCTGATCCAAATTCATCTCTGATTTTATGAGACCCTCAGGAAGTACACTATGTTGTGATAATGCTTTAGGCAGAGTCCTTTAAAAAAATACTTCTTTGAGGGGCGCCTGGGTGGCTCAGTCGGTTAAGCATCCGACTTCAGCTCAGGTTATGATCTCACAATTCACAGGTTCCAGCCCCATGTTGGGCTCTGTGCTGACAGCTCAGAGCCTGGAGCCTGCTTCAGATTCTGCGTCTCTGTCTCTCTGAACCTTCCCTACTTGCTCTCTCTCTCTCTCTCTCAAAAATAATAAATAAACATTAAAAAAATTTTAAATACTTCTTTGGAATGTGGAAGACAGGAAAGTGAGGGTAGGAGCTGGCTGCTTAGACTCTCCTTGAGAATTTGTAGAAATTCAAAGACAGTTCTGGAAGTATTAAGAATAATTGCTTGTGTCTTAATCAGAATCCAAAGGACAATGGCAGTTACTAAAATTTGATTCTGAAGAAAACTGCCCAAATTAACAGCCCAGGTGAGAACCTTTCCTATTGTCTCCTTTCCCTTCCATATGGCTTTCTGTTGCATCTCTTTCCTTATGTCATGGAGAGCCAGTCTTTTCTTCATCCTCTTCCTACCTTCCTTACTTTTTATCTCCCACTTCTCATCTTCTTTCTTCATTAACTACACACAATATGTAAATCTATATTTTAAATATCCATAAATATACATTGATACCTTCTTTTCTCAATTTAAAAATACCAGCTGACCACTCTCTCTCTCTCAAAAATAAATAAACATTAAATTTTTTAAAAAAAAACATGTGGGCACCTGGGTGGCTCAGTCGGTTAAACATCTGACTTCGGCTCAGGTCATGATCTCATGCACAGTTTGTGAGTTTGAGCCCCACATTGGGCTCTGTGCTGACAGCTCAGAGCCTGAAGCCTGCTTCGGATTCCGTGTCTCTGTCTCTGTCTCCCCCCTACCCCCCGCACTTACTCTCTCTCTGTCTCTCAAATAAACATTAAAAAAATTAAAAAATATACATAAATTGACCATGAAAATTTAGAAATAACCAAATACCATCTAGTACATAATAGATGATTACTAACGTTAGTCCACATTATATTGCCCCCTTTGCTTGTTGTTTTTGCCTTGCAATTAGCCCTTACTTGATTAATTTGTCCAGATCAATTACCCTTAATGAAGAAAAAAGGATTCCCCACCTTAACACTAGCCTTTTCCCAGTCTTTCTAGCCACGATGGCTCTTAAAAAATCCAGCTCTGTAACGTTTCTGTTAAAAGACACAAGTCCAGAATATAAAGCCTCTTGTTGGAAAAGAGGATGTCTAAGTCCTCACAGACCAGACTGTGAAGAAGAGCTCCAGGTATAGCAGGATATCTGATCCAGTAGCTGGACTATCCTTTTGAGTTTCGGGTTCCACTGAACCTACACACCCAACTTTTGAACTGGACACATGGATTTTCTATATTCTCCTGAGCTCAAATGAAATCAGCCAACTTTTTTTTTTTTATGTTTATTTATTTTTGAGAGAGACACACAGCATGAGTGGGAGAGGGGCAGAGAGAGAGGGAGGCACAGAATCCGAAGCAGGCTCCAGGCTCCGAGCTGTCAGCACAGAGCCCGATGTGGGGCTCAAACTCACAAGCCACGAGATCATGACCTGAGCCGAAGTCAGACGCTTAACTGAGTGAGTCACCCAGGCACCCCTCAGTCAACATTCTTTTTAACTTTCTTATTAAATGCCAAGGAAAGTATCAAAGGAAATATTTACAAAATCTATAGTTTTTCCAACAACAGGTTATTGATACTCTATGGACCACCTCCAACTCTACACATGGTCTTCTCTGGGATCGAGGCTCAGAGGCCAGACTTAAACTCTGGGCATGGTAGGCCATTTGCACCATGAAGGCAGAAACAGTATCTGTATTATTTTGTAATAACATCTCCAATGTCTATCAAAGTACCTACTACTTAAAAAGGTTCAGTAAATACTTTACAAGTCAACGAATGATGCAGGCATATAAATTCTCACCTTTTGAATGAAATACCCATCCTAAGAAGTAGGTAATGGGCCATATCCATTACATGAACTAGCAGAAAGAACTTCCTTCTCTTAGTGACAAGACAGATATTCTTTCAAAATCCCCTCACAGAAATCTAACTTGTGTTACATTTGAAAACAAATTCAAATGAGGAGGGTTTTTTACCTTTTGTCCGTGTAAAATCAAGACACAGTAGCAAACCCAGGTATGTTCTAAAATACATTATTCATTTCATCATAGCACAGCTCTTTGTCAAAGGGACAGAAACAGTAGTTTGTAACTGTCTGCCTTCCCTCAACAGCTGCTATTTAAATCGTGAGGTGCCATTCTGTTGCAAATTATATCTTACCTAAGGAAATTACACTAGCTTTGCAAACATCAACCAAATCTAGACAAATGAAGTACAAAATTACTGATACTATGAGTTGGCACACACAAGCGACCTAACGAAAGGTGAGAACAATGCCTTCAAAGACTAGCGCATAATTACGGGTGGTGAAGCAAGACTAAAGGACAGTGCACAAGACACGGGAACAGCAGCTTTTGGCAAGCCCAGAGGCAAAGTATGTGACTTCCACACCATCTTTTCTAGAGCTGCCCGAGATTACTGTTAATCTCTGCTACTGTTAACTTCCACCAAGCCCACGCAAAGTCTGAGCTAAGGAAACCCATAACAAGATGGAAGTCACCAGAATCAAATATGGTTACATCGAAATATCAAATATGAAATTAATTGTCAGCACCTCAAGGAAGAAAAGAAGGCAATCTTGACTTTATCTTAATATCTGCATCTCTGATTCCTTATAATATAGGGGATGAGGTGAGGAAGAAAACAACCCTCCGTGATCCCACCTTTGCCAGTAACCATGCTAGTTACTTTACACAAACGATTTTATTTAATTTTCAAATAACCCCAGGATGTCTACATCACCATCATTTTACAGGGTGTATAGTGAGACAGAGTGGGATTAAGTAAACCCCAAAGTCACGTTCCCAGTAAGTGGCAGAGCCAGGGTCAAACCCTCAATTAGTCTGACTACATTACACCAACGCAGGAAAAAGAAGATGCCCATCAAAAACGGAATGCCACAACTGCGGTTCCAGTAGAGAAGTGAGCCCTAACACTCTAAGGAATTCATCGTATATAACACTTTAACCTCTCCCCTCTGCATCTAGAATGGACTAATTACATCCCATCTTTTAGAGAACTGAGAAAACAGTCACTCACATTATCTGTGTTCTGTGATAGATGAGGAATCTGGGTGAGAAAGAACAGAATGTAGAGTCTGCCGGTTTCCTAGCAATGGTGTAAAAACATGTTTTCTGAGATCCGGCAATCCTACTCCTAGGGAAATACCCGAGCAAGAAGGTGCCATGGGCCTCTGGCAATCTAGTAAAGCCCTTGGACCTTTTCTCAGACTAATGTTTGATTACCTCCACTCATAATTAAAGACAATGAACCAGCAAAAATAATGCAACTCATGACAAAAAAAGGCAAGTGAAAATAAACATGTAAATTTTTTACATCCAAGTTCATGGACCCAGAAAACAATGAGACATGTACATTTAACTCAGAAATGCATGCATACATCATAAATAACAGGACAAAAGAGCAGGAATGGTTAACACAGAAGTCAGGATAGCAGTTGCCTTTGAGGGAGAAAAAAAGGGGGCACAGTAAAGTCAGGGGCACAAAGGGAGTTTCTGAGGTACTGGTAGGTTCTAGTTCTTAAACTGGCTGCAAAGCACTGGTATTGCTGTTTTTCTAATAGCACCATTAGCAAAGACTATCCTCCCCACTTGGACTGCTTCCAAGTTGGACAGTGAAACTGTGGCATTTTTCCACCCTTGTGTTTACATGTGCCTGGGGAAGCAAAGAGGCTTCCTGATTACCTGAATGCTGCCTCTGACTGGGTAGAGAGTTCTGCCTGATTCTAAATTCAGAGTTGGCACACCCACTGGGCCAAAATACTTAAAGCCTAACCTCCATACCTAGCCTCTACTATACAAAAGGTGAAATTTTGGTGTCCACCTTCCCTCCTTCAGCTCAATTTGTCCTTAGTGAGAAAAAAAGGGGGGCTAACCAACTTTCAAGACTTATTATAAAACTACATAATCAAGACAGTATATTCGTGAAAAACAGAAAAATCGATCAATGGGGGCACCTGGGTGGCTCAGGTGGTTGGGCATCTGACTTCGGCTCAGGTCACGATCTCACGCTTGTGAGTTCGAGCCCCATCAGGCTCTGTGCTGACAGCTCAGAGCCTGGAGCCTGCTTCCAATTCTGTGTCTCCCTCTCTCTCTGCCCCTCTCCTGCTCACACACTCTCTCTCTCTCTCAAAAGAAATAAACATAACAAAACAAATTTTAAAAAGAAAAAGAAAAATTGATCAATGGAACAAACTAGAGAGCCCAGAAATAGACCCACATGATTACAGTCAATTGTATCTTTGACAAGGGAGCAGAAGCAATACAAGGAGAAAAGACAGTCTTTTCAACAAATGGTGCTGGAAGATCCACATGCAGGGGGAAAACATCTAGACACAGACCCTACATCCTTCACAAAAGTTACACCCTTCACAAAAATGGAACACAGACTTAAATGTAAAATGCAAAACTTTAAAACTCCTAGAAGACAGTGTAGGAGAAAACTCAGATGACATTGGGTATAGTGATAAGTGATAACTTTTTAGGTACAATACCAAAGGCACAATCCATGAAACAAAGAATTGATAAGCCAAAATTCATGAAAATAAAAACTTCTGGGGCGCCTGGGTGGCTCAGTCGGTTAAGCGTCCGACTTCAGCCAGGTCACGATCTCGCGGTCCGTGGGTTCGAGCCCCGCGTCAGGCTCTGGGCTGATGGCTCAGAGCCTGGAGCCCGTTTCAGATTCTGTGTCTCCCTCTCTCTCTGCCCCTCCCCTGTTCATGCTCTGTCTCTCTCTGTCTCAAAAATAAATAAACGTTAAAAAAAATTTTTTTAAATAAATAAAAACTTCTGCTCTGCAAAAGGTACTGTCAGGAGAATGGGAGACAAACTACAGAGTAAGAGAAAGTATTGCAAAAAAAAAAAAAAAAAAAAAAAAAAAAAAGCATGTCTGATAAGGGACTACTATCCAAAGTACACAAAGAACTCATAAAACTCAACAATAAGAAAGCAAACAACCCAATCAAAAACTGGGCAAAAGACCTAAACAGACACCTCACCAAAAAAAAGATTCACATTATAACCAAATGAAAGGATGGTCAACATTTTATGAAATTAAGGAAGTGCAAATTAAAACAATGAGATACAACTACATGCCTATGAAAACACCCAAAATCCAATGCTGGCAAGACTGTGGAGCAACAGGAACTCTTCATTCATTGCTGGTGAGAATGCAAAACAGTACAGCCACTTTAAAAGACCATCTGGTGGTTTCTTACAAAACTAAATGTACTCTTAACATCTGATCCAGAAATCATGCTCCTTGGTATTTACCCAAATGAGCCAAAAATCTTTGCCCACATAAAACCTGCACCCTGTCTATGGCAGCTCTGTTCATAATTGCCAACATTTAGAAGTAACCAATATGTCCTTCAGTAGATGAATGGATAAAGAAACTGGGACATCCAGACAATGGACTATTATTCAGCACTAAAAAGAAATAAGCCCTCAAGCCATGTAAAGACATGGAGGAACCTTAAATGCAGACATACTAAGCAAAAGAAGTCAGTCTGAAAAGGCTATATACTGCATGATTTCAATTACATGGCATTCTGGAAGAGGCAAAACTGGAAAAAGTAAAGGATAAAAGGCTAGAATGAGAGAAAAATTTGCAAATCACATATCTGACAAGAGATGAATATCCAAACTATATTTTAAAAACTCATATAACTCCATAGCAAAAATAAAGAGAAAAAAAATCAACCTGATTAAAAAATGAGCAGAGAATCTGAATAGACATTTTCCCACAGAAGACATGTGAATAGCCAGCAGGTACATGAAAAGGTGCTCCACATCACTAGTCATCAGGGAAATGCAAATCAAAACCACAGCGAGATATCACCTCACACCTGTTAGAATGGCTATCATCAAAAACACAAACAATGACAAGTGCTGGTGAGGATGTTGACATAAGGGAACCACTGTGCACCATTGCTGGGAATGTAAAGTGGTGCAGCCACTCTGTAAAACAGTGTGTAGGTACCTCAAAAAATTAAAAATAGAACTACCATTTGTGATCCAGCAATCCCACTTCTGGATATATATGTGTAGGAAACCAAATCACTATCTTTAAGAGATATCTGCACTCCCAGGCATTGCATTATTTATAATATTCAAGAAATGGAAACAACCTATGTGTCTGTCAACAGATGAATGGATTAAAAATGTGGTATATATCACATACAATGGAGTATTATTGAAATGGAGCATAATGGAATATTATTCAGCCATTAAAAAGGAAGGAAATCTTGCCATTTGTGATAACAAGGATGGACCTTGAGGACATTACACTAAGTGAAGTAAATCAGACAGAGAAAAACAAATGCTGTATGATCTCACTTACATGTGGAATCTAAAGAACCTGAGCCCACAGAAACAAAAAACAGATTAGTGGTGGCTGGGTTAGGGGCATGGGGGAAAGAAGAATACAGGTACAAACTTCCAGTTATAAGATAAATAAGTTTTGTAAGTGTAATGTACAGCATGATGACCAAAGTTAACAATACTCCATTGTATTTTTGAAAGTTGTTAAAAAAGTAAATCTTAAAAGTTCTCATCATGGGGTGCCTTGTGGCTCAGTCAGTAAAGCATATGACTCTTGATTTCGGCTCAGGTCATGATCTGGTTTCAGATCGTGGCTTCAAGCCCCACATCAGGCTCTGCACTGACCCTGCAGAATCTGCTTGTGATTTTCTCTCTCCCTCACTCTCTCTGCCGCACCCCTGCTCACTCTCTCTCTCTGCCTCTCTAAAAATAAATAAACTTTAAAAAAAATTATTTAAAAAAAAGGTTCTCATCACAAGAGGGGCACCTGACTGGCTCAGTTGGTGGAGTGCGTGACCCTTGATCTCAGGGTTATAAGTTCAAACCCCACTTTGGATGTCGAGATTACCTAAAACAATAAAACCTTCAAAAAAAAAAAGTTCTCACCATAAGAAAAAAAAAATTGTAACTCTGTGAGGTAATGGATGTTAACTAAACTAATTAGTTATACACACACACACACACACACACACACACACACACACACATATACTAATTAGTTTAGATATATATACATATTTATATCAGTTCATTATATTGTACACCTTAAACTAATACAATGTTGTGTGTCAATTATATCTCAATAAAACTAGGTGGAAAAGTATCATGGGTTGATGGATTAGAAAGGAGGGAAGGATGAACAGGTGGAGCACAGAAGATTTTTAGGGCACTGAAACTACTCTGTGTGATACTATACTGGTAGATACACATTTATACATTTGTATACAAATGTATAAAGAACACACACCAGCAACAGTGAACCTTAGTGTAAAGTGTGGACCTTGTGATAATGATGTGTCAATGTAGGTTCATGAATTGTAATAAATGTATCACTCTTGGTAGCGGGTGTTGACAATGGGGGAGGATATGCATATGGGGGACATCTCTGTACTTTGCTTTCAATTTTGCTATGAAGCTAAAACTGCTCTGAAATGGTATCTATTAAAAAAAACAGAGCAGGGCTACTTTGGGGACTCTGCCCAGTTAGTTCTATTACTATATCTATATAATTTATATCCTAATACACACACATGTATCTATATACATACACAAAAAGGTATATACATTACATTTTTGAATGTATGCTTTACTTCACAATAGAAGTTTGTTTTTTTTTTTTTAAGTAAGGGTATGGTGACTTCAAAGATAAATGATACTTCTAAGAATTTCCAGCAATATGGGAAAGTACTTATAAAATTAAATGAAAAAAGCAGAACATAAACTTATTAAGCCTTAAGAAAAATGGAATTAGCTTAAACAGTCCTTGGAAAACGTTCCCAGGGTCTGAAGTGAGTCCTTTGTAGGTGGCAAAGCCCAAAGTGTGGCAAAAACAACTGCAGGTAGGAGACAAACAGAAGGAAAAGTGATGGCCGGTCTAAGACTGGCAGCTCCTGTCTTTCTCCTTTCCTTTCTGCTTCTCCAACAAGTGATAATTATCAAGCAGGAGAAGCAGTTACCTTTGTCCTCTTGCTTTCTTCCTCCTCAGGAACATTTGTTTCAACTGTAAAATGATCCTAACACAATCAATTGGCCCTTCCAACAGAAAGCAGAAAAACTAATCATGGGCCCTGGATTGTGGATTCTGGATTGGGATACTCTGACTGAACAGCAAAGATCTGCACCAAATAGTAGCCGCTAATATTCTAGGATAACAGAAAGGATGTGTGGCTCTTCTTTTTCCCATAATACTAACACTTTTTTTTTACTTGAGATCTACTAACAAACATAAAGGAAAATCTTTCAAAACATAAGGCAATGTATCCTCTTTGAATCCTTATTCAAAACAAAATGCTACATAGTAACAATAAGGGTAGGCACATTGTTTTTTGCTTTGCTTTTAATTTTTAATGATGAACTACTTCATACATATAGAAAAACTATTAACAAAAAATAAAGTATTCCAGACTTACATATTAGTCAGTTACTGGGTACCCAGTATATGCCAAGCACTAAGATATTTGCTAGGGATGAAAGACGAACAACACAGTTAGACTTTCTCCCTTTGTAAAGCTTTTACTTTAGTAGGGGAAATGTATACCCATGAACATGTATTGAAAAGTACACCTATTTCTTTGCAATGACGTTGACATTTCGCCATTTACTAACCCATTCCTAAATTGCTGCATACTGTTTTCCCTTTGTAGCTATCATGAGGAGTATCATTTTAAATTTTTTTCTGTAAATTCTTTGGCCACTTCTGGACTACTCTTAAGACCCAAGGGGAACAGAAGTTTTGACTAAGATTATCATGCCTTTCCATCTAGATCTGCTGTCAAATCAGACCATAAGGAAACTGACTGAACTAACCTGCAACAATTTTTATGTAAGTGGAACTTAAGCAGTACCCAAGAATTTTGTGTGAAAATGCAACAAAATAGCCAGTATCTTCTATGGGACACACATCAAAATTGGCTTCAAATTTTCCCCATCCTGTACAGACTCAACAAAGTTACATTAATTATACATTTTATGAGTTGGTAATACTTTTTATGAGATAGTTCATCATTGAACTTGTACTCATGCATGAGCAGGTAGAGATGGTACTTTATTATTTAACATTTAAGATCAGAACTCTTTGCTTCCTGGTTATTCCCTATTCTCCTCCCTTGGCAAAGCCTTATAAAGTATATCTGGTTCATTTGACAGTGTTTCAGAAAGTCTGCATCACTTTATACATTCTCCTTCAGTGCCCATTTCCACAAAGCTCCCCTCTCTTTTTTTGTACATAGCCTTTCTTAGAGCTTGTAATTTTTACATATTTTGGCTGACTAGACAGACATAATGGTACACCAAGTTGTTTCAACTTGGTAATTATTTGTGAGTTTTAGCACTTTATCATAGGTTGACTCCATACCGTCTGCCTTTATAACAGTTTTATTGATATATAATTTATATACCATTAAGTTCATTCCTTTAAAGTCTGTAATTCAGTGGTTTTGGTATATTCATAAAGTTGGGTTAACATCCCCATAAACTAATTTTAGAACATTTTTATCACCTCAAGAAGTAATCTTGCACTCAACACCATCAACCTTATGTCCTCTTCCCCTATCCCTAGGCAATCACTGATCTACTTCCTGTCTCTACATATTCGTCCTATTCTAGACATTTCATATAAATAGAATGCTACAGTATGTGTTCTTTGGTGACTGGCTTATTTCATTTAGCATAATGCTTTCAAAATTGACCCATGTTATAACATGGATAAGTACTTCATTACATTTATGGCTAAATAATGCTCCACTGAAGGGATATATCATGTTGTGTTTACCCATTCATCACTTGATGGGCATTTGGGTTGTTTCCACTTTGGGCCATTATAAATAATGCTGCTACGAACACTGGTGTGCAAGTTTTTTATGTGGACATGTTGTCATGTCTCTTGGGCATATACCTAGGTGGTAGATGATAGACAGTAGAGGGTTTGGCTAGGTCACACAGTAACTCTATTTTAGATTTCTGGGGAATTTCTGGATTGTTTTCCAAAGTCAGGCACCATTTCATATTCCCACCAGCAGTGTATGAGGGTTCAAATATCTCCACATCCTCACCAGCACATGTTATTATCTGCATTTTTTATTACAGCCATCCTTGCAAGTGTGAACTGATACTTGTGGGTTTTATTTGCATTTCCCTGATGACTAATGATGTTTAGCATCTTTTCCTGTGCTTCTGACCATTTTTAAACCTTTTTTTTTTTTTAAGAAATATCTATTCAGATTCTTTGTCTATTTTTTAATTGGGTTATTTATCTTTTTATTATTGAGTTGAAAGCGTTCTTTATATATTCTACATACAAGTCCCTTTTCAGATACATGATGTGCAAATATTTTCTCCCAGGCTGTGAGTTGTCTTTTCACTTCCTTGATTGTCCTTTGAGGCACAAAAGTTTCTAATTTTGATGAAGTCCAGTTTATCTATTTTTTTCTCTTGTTGCTTATGCTTTTGGTGTAATAACTAAGAAATCAGTAAATAACCCAAGGTCACAAAAGTTTACTCCTATGTTTGCCTCTAAAAGTTTAATTTAACTCTATGATGCTCTTTGAGTTAGTTTTTGTGTATGGTCCTTTCACTTTTTTTATCATTTTATTCTATTTTATTTGTTTTACCATGATAAGTAAGTGCATTCTTTAATCTCCATCCCCTATCTCCCCTATTGCCCCACCCACCTCCCCTCTGGTAACCATCACTTTGTTCTTTATAGTTAAGAATCATGGGGCACCTGGGTGGTTCAGCTGGTTTAAGCATCTGACTCTTAGTCTTGACTCAGGTCATAATCTCACAGTTTGTGAGATCGAACCCTACGTTAAGCTCTGTGCTGACAGCATGGAGCCTGCTTGGGATTTTTCTCTCTGCCCCTTACCCCTTTCCCACGGGCGCTCTCTCTCTCTCCCCCTCTCTCTCTCTTAAAATAAATAAACTCCAAAAAAGAAAAAGAATCTGTTTCTTGGTTTTTCTCTTTCTCTTTTTTCCTTTGTTCCTTTGTTTCTTAAATTTCACATCTGAGTGAAATCATATGGTATTTACTTTTCTCTGACTGACTTATTTTGCTTAGCATTATATTCTTTAGCTCTCTCCATGCAGTAAATGACAAGACTTCATTCTTTTTTTACAGCTGAATAGTATCTTATTATATGTATGTATATACACACATATACCACATCTTCTTTATCCATCCATCAATGGACACGTAGGTTGCTTCCACATCTTGACTATTTATAAATAATGCTGCAATAAACATAGGGGGTGCCTGTATCCCTTTGAATCAGTGTTTGTGTATTTTTGAAGTAAATACCTAGTAGGACAATTACTGAGCCATAGGGGGGTTCTATTTTTAATTTTTAAGGAACCTCCGTACTTTTTTCCACAATGGCTCCACCAATTTGCATTCCCACCAACAATGAAAGAGAGTTCCTTTTTCTCCACATCTGCACCAATGCTTGTTATTTCTTGTGTTTTTGATTTTAGCCATTCTGACAGATGTGAGCTGATATCTCATTGTGGTTTTGATTTTCATTTCCCTAATGATGAGTGATGCAGAGCATCTTTTCATGTGTCTGGTGGCCAACTGTATGTTTTCTTTGGAAAAATGTCTGTTTATGTCTCCTGCCCATTTTTTCTTTTATTATTTGGGTCTTTTTGGTGTTGAGTTGTTTAAGGTATTTACAGAGTTTGGATACTAACCCTTTATTGGATATGTTGTTTGCCAATATCTTCTCCCATTCAGTAGGTTCTCTTTTAGTTTTGTCGACCATTTCCTTTGCTTTGCAGCTTTCTATTTTGATGTCCCAAGAGTTTATTTTTGCTTTTGTTTCCCTTGCCTCAGGAGATATATCTAGAAAAAATGTCACTACAGCTGATGCCAAAAAAATTACTGCTTGTGCTCTCTTCTAAGATTTTTATGATTTCAGGTCTCACATTTAGGTCTTTAATCCATTTTGAGTTTATTTTTGTGTATAGTGTGAGAAAGTGGTCCGGTTTCATTCTTTTGCATCAGCTTTCCAGTTTTCCCAGCACCACTTGTTGAAGAGACTCTTTCCAATTGCACATTCTTGCCTCCTTTGTTGAAGACTAATTGACAATATAATTGTGGGGTTTTTCTGGGCTCTCTATTCTGTTCCATTAATCTATGTGTCTCTCTTTGTGCCAGTACCATTCTGTTTTGATTACTACAGCTTTATAGTATAACTTGAAATTTGAGATTGTGATACCTCTAGTTTTAGTCATCTTTTTCAAGATTGCTTTGGCTATTTGAGGTCTTCTATGGTTCCACACAAATTTTAAGATGATTTGTTCTAGTTCTGTGAAACAATGCTGTTGGTATTTTGATAGGGATTGCATTAAATCTGTAGATTACTTTGGGTAGTATGATATTTTGATAATATTGGTTCTTCCAACCCATGAGCATGGAATATCTTTCTATTTGTTTGTGTCATCTTCCATTTCTTTCATCAGTGTTTTGTAGTTTTCAAAGTACAGATCTTTCACCTTTGGTTAAGTTTATTTCTAGGTATTTTATAATTTTGATGCAATTATAAATGGGATTGTTTTATTAATTTCTTTCTGCTACTTCACTATTAGTATATAGAAATACAATGAATTTCTGTACATTGATTTTGTATTTTTTTACTTTACTGAATTCTTTTTGTCAGTTCTAGAATTTTTTTGGTGGCATCTTTAGGGTTTTCTATATATAGTATCACATTATCAGCAAATAGTGAAAGTTTACTTCTTCCTTACCAATTTGGATGTCTTTTATTTCTTTTTCCTGTCTGAGTGCTTTGGTTAGACTTCTACTACTATGTGTAATAAAAGTGGTGACAGTGAATATCTTTGTCTCATTCCTGATCTTAAGAGGAAAGTTCTCAGTTTTTCACCACTGAGTATGATGTTGGGTGTGAGTTTTTCACATATGGCCTTTATTATATTGAGGAGTGTTCTCTCTAAACCTACATTGTTGAGGGTTTTTATCATGAATGGATGTTGGACTTTGTCAGATGCCTTTTCTGCATCTATTGAAATGACCATATGGTTTTTTACCCTTTCTCTTGTTAATGTGATGTATCATACTGATTGATTTGTAAATTCCATGCTTGTATCCCAGGAATAAATCCCACTTGATCGCGGTGAATGACTTTTTTCATTTATTGTTGGATTCAGTTTTGAAGTGATTGCTTGAATTCACATAACCAGTGAAGAAATTTAAAAAGTTCTAAGCCTGGGACAGAAAGCTATCGTGATATGAAACTCTAGTTTTTTTCTTTCCTAGTGGCCTAAAAAACTGTGTGTGTATGTTTGTGTATAAAAAACTTGGGTTTTTCTGGGGCACCTGGGTGGCTCAGTTGGTTAAGCGTCTAACTTTGGCTCAGGTCATGATCTCGTGGTTCACGAGTTCGAGCCCCACATCGGGCTCTGTGCTGTCGGCTCGGAGCCTGGAGCCTTCTTCAGATTCTGTATCTCCCTCTCTCTCTGACCCTACCCTGTTCACACACTGTCTCTCTCTCCCTCAAAATAAATAAACATTAAAAAAAAAATTTTTTTTTTAACTTGGGTTTTTCTGAATATAAAACTGATATATGATCACTGAAAAAAAATTGGAAAAATTTAAAGAGCATAAAGGAAAAAAACCCACCTCTTTTCATGCCCCAAGGTTAACCATGTTTATCATTTTGGTGTATATCCTTACAGAGACAGGTACACAGATACATTCACCAAAATATACACTTATACAGCCATATCATATTTAAGGTAACTAGAAATGTGTTTATATGAACTGTGTGTATATACATATACAGTTTCACAATAAGCCTTTTTCCCAGTTCATATCCTCTAATGTCATTAAATATTACTTGAAAACATTAAATTCCCACTTAGGACACATATGATGTGTAAATCTTTTTCCTCCTTTTGTATATTCTTCCCTCTACTAAAAGTATTACTGTGATAAACACTGCGCCTCATATGTTTCTCAAATTTTTATTTGGTTCTACATCTTTATACTGAAAAGTTCACCCTTTCACAGATATTCATCACAGGCCTATCCTCCTGTAAGCACAGTGCTATGGACACAAAGCTGAACCTGGAAAAGCTCACAGAAAATAGCAATTTCTCCCATCCCCTCATTTTGTTCTGCCTCTTTGGTACACCTGTGGGCATCCTCATTTCTAATTACTTTTCCTGACCACAGTTCTTGCCTATTCCCTGCAGATCCACTGCTTTTAACACATGCCTTTTCCCACAGCTCAGTGATATTTACTCCAACTTATGCTACCTGATTGTTCTTTTAGCAAAGAGTTCTCAAACTTGTTGGTACCGAGACCTCTTTACACTCAAAAATTATGGAGAACCCCAAAGAGATTTCCTTTTTCTGCCTATATTCACCATATGACAAATTAAAACTGAGCAACTCACAACACAATAAAACACAAACACATGTCATTAGCCAACCAAGACGTGACACCACCACACTTCATGTAGCTTCCAAAAACTCCACTACACACTCAAGAAAGAGTAAGAATGAAAAAGGTAAATAGTGTGTAGCCTCATTATGAAAAAAGTTTGATCCTGCAGACCATCCTGAAAGGATCTGGGGGACCCCTAACCTACAGAACCACAAGAAGGCCTTTGTCTTTCAACTTCTTGTGTTACCCGATGCACACGGTGCGTTGACCATCTCTTATGGCCTGTGGCAACCACAGGGGACTGTCTTCAGCTTGTCTGGTTGCCATACACCATGATGGCACGACTCACAGGGCACATGCAGGAAGTGCTCCTGGTTGCTCTTGCTTTCTCTGTAAAAAGTGATCAGTTTCCAAGTCCCAAAGGTTTTATTCAACTAAGTGTTTCTAGGCTATTTAAATGATGAAATCCAGAATTTCAGGTTGTTAAGAAATTTTATTTAGGAGGGCAAGGAAGGATTGACAATACAGCCAAAGAAGCCTCTAGAACAGTGCTGTCCATCTGTTGGGTTAGGAAGAAAGCAGGGAACTATCTTGTTCTCGTGGCTTACATATGTGTAAGCCAACCAATAGCGATACCAGCCTCTAATTTTACTAACAATGCTGGCCAAATATATAGAAAGAAACTAAGGCGAGAAAGAAATAGGGATTAAAGGACTTCCATTGTTAATGTCTTAAGTCAAAATATTGCATTTTCCCACTGGACAATCACACTTTTTTTCAACATGACATTTGTGTATGGGATTTTTTTCTTTCATATGATAACATTACAGAACGTAACTCCCAACCTTGCCACACAATTAACTTTGTTAAACTCCCTTCCTTCCAATATTTGCCCACATGCAGGTATTTAATTACGCAGATACAATCAGAAAGAAAGTTGCATAACTATGAAGCTTCTTACAACAATGATAGCTGCACTTGTGCTTTATGCAATACATCTATATAGACTCAAAAGGACAAGTTCCACAGTCCTGTTTCTGAACAGGAGCTGAAACTTCCAGCATTTAGAAAATGCTAGTTTAAAAGCTTTCAAGGTATCTATGCTATCATAGAAAGCTATCTATGCTTTCAAGATAGGACACTCTCTAGATAAGCCTATTATCTTCCAGTTCCGCATGGCCCTTGAGAGCCTGTGTGAATTTAAGTTTAACCACTTCTAAATCCATCCAGTGGAAGATTCACACACACACACACACACACACACACACACACACACACACACACGTGCACACACACAGCAGTCAGTCATGTAGCAACACATTAAACAAGTACCAAGCCTCAGTGAGTTCCTGGGGACCCACCACTTTCCTTTTCAGGGCATGTATCTCTCTTTGTAGGGGTCTCCAGTTGTAAAAGGGCAAGCAAGCAAGGCTCAGGAAGAACAAGGGTGAGTCAGTGGTGCATTGCCAAGCGAGGCTGGATCTCTACTGTGGAGGGCTGTTTTCTTAGATTTTTACCTACTTTATCCTCTAAAACACCAAGTTTCCAAACTACTTCCAAGTATTTATAAAACAAACAATGCCACCCGCCAGCACCTCTTTGCTTTATTCTGAAATTACTGTATTTACTTTGAAAACCACAAAATGTAAACAACGGCACCTGATCAGAAAAGATCTTTAAGTGGCTCACTCACTAAATCAACACCTGGGAAGGAAAGGCAGTTTACTTGAACTTGAATACACAATGTACAAATCAATCTTTTATCTGAGTAGTAGCTTGAATAGGTTAATGATTAGTGAGTTTTGTGAAGATACACAGAGACTTTCATAAACAAAATATAACTTCTATTAATTTATTTAATACTCATCAGAGAGTGAACGCCCACCTACCATTAACCATAGAAGTACAATCTTAATTCACACATATTTCCACTTGATAAATATGTGTACAACATTCTCCCACATGTAGATACTTTATGCTATAGAGCATGAGAAAATTGAAGTGATTTGACTTTTTAACATGCCTTTCTATATGCCTACTACATGACAAGATGAGAAAAAATAAGAGAAATGGTTTAAAAGTCACTACTATTTACTTCACTGAAGAGTTTTTGAGTGGCCATGGTTTCAGTTCTACAAACAGTCCATGCTTCTTACCATAATGTATTCCTGGAAACTACATTATAAAAAGAAAGCATTTCCCGGGGCACCTGGGTGGCCGAGTCAGTTAAGCATCTGACTTCGACTCTGGTCATGATCTCATGGTTCCTGAGCTTGAGCCCCTCATTGAGCTCTATGCTGACAGCTCAGAGCCTGGAGCCTGCTTCAGAGTCTGTGTCTCCCTCTCTCTCTGTCCCTCCCCCACCCACACTCTGTCTCTCTCTCTCTCTCTCTCTCTCTCTCTCTCTCAAAAATAAACATAAGAGAAAGGAAAGAAAGAAAGAAAGAAAGAAAGAAAGAAAGAAAGAAAGAAAGAAAGAAAGAAAGAAAGAAAGAAAGAAAGAAAAAGAAAAAGAAAGAAAGAAAGCATTTCCCATAGGGAATTCCACTGGAATAATAAAATTGGATTATTTTCCTCAGGAATACAAAGTTTATAGTAAGTATAGCACAGGTAGAAAACCTCTAACCCTCCATATCATTTAGAAGAGCAAACATCCTATAAAAGTGATTAAAATAAATTATCGTAAAGATCATTCATTTCCCCCAAATTAATACTGTATCATATGAATATCTGAAGACCTCACCAAGGACAAAGAGTTCTGAATGAATAAGATCTTTCTCTATCTTCCCACACAGCCAACCTTAGAGGTTAAAAAAAAAAAAAAAAGTCACACAAGTGTTGAATGGGGAGACTTTTTTTTTTTTTTCAGTGAAGTCAAGAGAGTACTTCTGGGTCAACAGAACTTTTAACTACCTCAGGTCCATCCTATCTTTAACTGGCTAAATCCATCCCTCCTGACTCAGCCTTTTGCAGAATGGCATATTAATGCAGTCATATATTATGTAGCCATTTGAAACTGGCTTCTTTTACTTAGATAACACTTTTGAGATTCATCTGTGTTGTTGGGCATATCAGTCCTTCATTCCGTTTTACTACTGAGTAATGTTCCATTATGTGGATATACCATTGCATGTATTGGTTATCCAAGACCAGTTGTCATTTTTATTGTTTCCGGTTTTTGCTACAAACATTCATGTACAAATCTTCGTGTGAACTTAATTTGTCATTGCTTTTAGTTCATACTCAAGAGTGAAAGTTGGAGGTCATATGGTATGTACACGTTTAACCTTATAAGAAACTGCCAAACTCTTTTCCAAAACGGCTAGGCGAGCCTGGTTGGCTCAGTCGGTTAAATGACCGACTTTGGCTCAAATCATGACCTTGCGGTTCGTTGAGTTCAAGCCCCACATCTGACCTTCTGCACTGAGCACAGAACCTGCTTTGGATTCTCTGTCTCCCCTTCTCTCTCTGCCCATGCCCTGCTTATTCATTCATTCTCTCTCTCTCTCTCTCTCTCTCTCTCTCTCCCAAAAATAAATAAACCCTCAAAATGGCTGTAGTGTCTTATACACCACCAGCAATGTAAAACAGTCCCAGTTGATCTGCATCCTTGTCAACACTTGGTATTTTCTGTATTTTTTTTTAATTTTAGCCACTTTTATAGGGATATTTCATGGTGGCTCTCGATACTGTGATGTTTTCTTGTGGCACCTTATATGTTGCTATTGCCAGAGATTCCAGTTAGGGTCCTCTTTGCTTTTCACTCCCACAGCTTTAAAATGCTATCCATATCTTAATAAATTTCAAATCTCTATTTTTCCATCAAATTTGTCTCCTGAGCCTTCAGATCAATATATCCAGCAATCTTCTAAATCTACCTCTCTGGCAGAAAGGATTCCAGAACCAAGTTCAGTACTGTGGTAAACTGTGAAAAGGTCCTACATTCTTCCCATCCCTATGTGCGGGTTCCGTTGCAGGTGACTTTGCACCTCCACCTCTCAAAAGGCACAGCCAATGTCTCCATTCTTTGCATCTGAACTTACCGTATCACATTAGCAAATGTAACACAAGCAGAGGTTTGAACACTGATGAGCACTGATGTTTGCCCTTTCTTGCTGTTGTCACACTATCCCTAGGTGAAGAATCTGAACTGTCTCTCCAGGTAATAAGATGGGGGTTCAGCCACCCCCATCAACAACCTATCCACTGGCAGATATGTGAAGGAAGCCATTCTGGACCATCCAGATGTCAAATACCTGCAGATACACGAGCCAGTTCAGCAGAAACCAGCCATGCCAGCTCAGAACAAAAGAATCAGCCAATGAACCTGCAGATTCATGCGTTAAACAAATGGATGCTGTGTGAGCTACTCGGTTTGTGGGTGTTTTGAAGTAAGAAGGAAAGAACTTACATAATTACCCTCCTCTATCAGGTAATTTATTTTGTATTCCATATCTCAATACATGCTACTAATATCTACCACACTGCCAAAATCTGAAGCCTCGGAGAATTCTGGGACACATGCTCTCCCTCACCACCTCCTACCCCACTCCCACATATAATAGGTTATCAAGTCCTAATATGGTCAAAAACATCTCTTTCTTGCCATCCATAGCCACTAGCTTAGTCCATTATCAAATTTTCTGAACTATTTTAACAGTCTCCTGGTTGATATCCCATCCTGTATTTCCAACCTCCCCATGTAAAAGAAGAGTCTTTCAAAATTTCAATTCTGATCACGTCTCAGCCTGGCTTAAAATTCTTTAATAGTCCTCCACTGTCTTAACATAAATATCAAATGCCTCAGTGCGACATACAAGGCCGTGAGGCATCTGACCTTCTTCCCGGCTCATCTCTGCCACTCTTCCACGTTCTCCTAAGCTTTAAACATTCTTAAAAGCCACAAACACAAATGGGTCATGCCGCTGCACACCTCTGCACCTCAGCCAGAAATGCCTCTTTCTCCTCAAACCCCCTCCTTTCCAGCTAGCTAACAACCACCCATTCTTCCACAGCTCTAGCTCACCTCCATTCTTCCTCTGAATTCCTAAGCCACTTAAAATCCTCTTCTCTGTGCTTCTGAAGCCCCTTGGGCTTCAAAGCAATGTAGTTAATGGTGAAGGGTCAAGATTTCAATCAAAGCTTTGCTTCCTTTCCATTGGAAAACCTTGAACAAGTTACATAACTTCTCCATACTTCAATTTCCTCAGCTATAAAATGAGATGTGCCAGAGAATATTACCCCTCACCTCCAATACCCATTCTCTTCTTCTTTTTAAAAATTTTTTTAATGTTTATTTCTGAGAGAGAGAGAGTGCAAACATGAGTGGGAGAGGAGCAGAGAGTGGGAGACACAGAATCCAAAGCAGGCTCCAGGCTCTGAGCTGTCAGCACAGAGCCCGACGCGGGGCTCGAACTCACAAACTGCGAGATCATGACCTGAGCCGAAGTCGGATGCTTAACCGACTGAGCCACCCAGGCAACCCTCTCTTCTTCCTTTTGGTAATAGAACTCTTGAGTTTAGGTAGGCATGGGGCCAGCCCACTAACCACCACATTCCTCAGTCTCCTTGTGGCAAGATGTGGCCATATGTATAAGCTTCCTGTGGTTGCCATAACAAATGACTACAAACTTGGTGGCTAAAACAGAAATTTATTCTCGTGGAGTTCTGAAGGCCATAAGTCCAAAGTCAAGGTGTCGACAGAGCCATATTCCCTCTGAGGGCTCTAGGAAATAATACTGTCTTGTCTCTTCCAGCTTCTGGTGGCCCAAGGTATTCCTTGGCGTGTAGCAACGTAACTGCATGCTCTGTCTCTGTCTCCACATGGCCTTCTCCAATAACTTCTATCTTAGATAAGCCATTGGTTTTTGGTGTTGTTGCTGCTGCTGTTGTTTTATTTCTGGCCTAGCACCTACCTAACTCATGCAGGTAATAATATTTCAATAACCATACTTATCTCTTAGGGTTGTGTAAAGATTAAATGGATTAGTAGAATGTGAAGCATTTCGAACATTACCTAACATAGAGTAAAAACTAAATAAATGTTTGTGATCAGCAGTCGAGGTGGCAGTACAATAGGCTGGGTCACATGTAATTATCATTAGCTTATCTTCTAGAAAACCACATTTACTGGGATAATGGCTTAGTGCTTTCATCTCGGCATTATATTTGAAAGAATGCCAAGCATTCCGTCACTGTTTTAAGAAGACATGCAATTTAGCTTTGCATACCAACTATTATTACCCAGGAACTACTTTCATGAAGAGGTTCATACTCAGCCTGAAAACCTGGATGTGCCTCCCCCATGGGTACCCATTTTTTAACCTACAAGTCAAATGCTATCTTAATTAAGAAGCTTTCCTCACCTCTCAAAACAGGAAATTACAATTTCCATCCTCCTGCAATACCATCACCACACCTTTTTATTTAGCCTTTATCACTTTCTACCTTGTGCTATAATTGTTTACCAATACATCTTATCTCCCTCATTAGATTATAAATTCCTTGAGAGCAGCATTCATTTCTGACTGGCTTGAACTGTAGCAACAAGTTCACACACTGCACTGAGCACAGTGGATATTGAATAAATCTCTACCAAACATATCCCAAGATCTGACAGTATTGAAGAATACTAGCTTCAAAGAAACTTGCCTCACCACCTAGTAACTGTGTGACCTTGAGCAGGTGACTTTACTTCTCTGAGGAGTGGCTTCCACGTTTGTAGAATGGCACTATTAAGAATTAAACAAGGTAACATGGATAACGGCTACCTTAAGCCCTCAAAGGTAAGAAATCCAACATTTAGGACTTTCTATTCTTAGAAAGAGTATAGTCGTGGCTATTAAAATTCTCACAAAGGGCATTTATTCAGTATTTATAAGGAAGTTAGACACACAACCAACTGCATACCCAATTTTAGAAGAGAGATTTTTACACAAGAGCTAGCAGCACAGGAAATTGGCCCATCAATACACGATTAGCAAGTGGGCGAGTCCCACTAGAAAGACAGTGGTCCTAACGCCATTAAACACACACATTACAAGTGTTCATTGTCTGTCCCTCACTTCTGAAGGGAGGGAATTAAACTTCACCACATAAAGCCACAAATCAAAGCTCACGTACCGTATATATCTTAGATACACAATAATTGTGGGAGTGCTGCCCTACATACCAATTTGTGAGGCTTCCAAAGCAATCTGGTTTGACCATTCAGAACCACAGCAAATTCCTCCAATAGAGACTGAAGGATTTTAAAGTGTGAACACTTTTACAACCCTGACTAGCTCCAACAGAAGAAGCAAAGAGGCAGTCTCTTTTCATTTCACCCTTTAGGCCTTCTCCGAAACCTCCCTGAGAAGAGTAAACTTAGTATCCAATTTCCACTGCCTCCTGGAGTTTAATATTAGCCGCAGAAGGTTCTTACTATGATGACATACCATAATGACACATGATCGGCACAGCAGTAACATTCGACTAGAGAATTTTAAAGATTTTTTTGTATAAAGCATGTAATGTTGGTTTGGAAATCCATTGGACTTTTCTAAACTTCTTTGTGTAGCAGGAAAGTATAAAATGCTAAAAAAGTCACTCGAGACACATAGAAGTTTTCATCTTCTGCTATTCACCCTACAGATTTATATGTTAGAATGCACACTTGATACCAATGAACTTAAATTTAGAGAATTTAAGACTATAACAAAATAGGGGTGCTTGGGTGGCTCAGCTGGTTAAGCATCCGACTTTGGCTCAGGTCATGGTCTTGGCGGTCAAGCCCTGCATCAGGCTCTGTGCTGACAGCTCAGAGCCTGGAGCCTGCTTCGGATTCTGTGTCTCCCTCTCTCTCTGCCCTTACCCCGCTCACACTCTTTCTTTCTCTATCTCTCAAAAATGAATAAATTGTAAAAAAAAAAAAAAAAAAAAAAAAAAAAAAAAAGACAACAGGTCTACACATTGCTTTACATATTTTATGTAAAGTTTTTATTTATTTATTTTGAGAGAGTGCACAAGTGGGGGAGGGACAGAGAGAGAGAATCCCAAGCAGGTTCCACACTGTCAGTGCAGAGTCAAATGCAGGACTTCAACTTCAGAACCATGAGATCATGACCTGAGCCAAAACCAAGAGTTAGGGGCTTAACTGACTGAGCTATCCAGATGCCGCACATGGTTTTATTTTAAAACAACTCATCAGCCAGCAATTTTGCTACACGCTGGGTAGCATTAAGACCCCAAAACAAGCATCTGAAATTATATTGCCTTTAAGAATTATAATTTTTTTTAGAACTCCATTCATTAATTCAAAATTCATTCGGCACTGACAATATGCAAAGCACTGTTCTTGATCTTGGCAATTCCCCAGAATGCAAGGCTAACATGGTATTTACTCTCATACAGTTTATAGTCTAACTGCGGGTCTTTCAAGTAAGGAAACAGGTGCAACTTCCGAGCAGGCACAAGTGATGTGACTGTCTTCAGGCCCAAGCTCACTGACAACTGCAGTGGACAGTTCCCAGCATGCCAGCAGCCTCCAACCTCGAACCCCTCCATCTCCTTTATGAGAGCTTTCCCTGATACTTGGAGACCTTGCTCAGCTTCAAAGAGGAGCAGCCCAGAAGTGTGCTGTGGAAGATTGCCAACCCATAACCCACAGAGGATAGAAGTTGGCCCCAGACTTTCTGTCCGTGGGTAGGAGATTCTGAGGCATGGTCCCCATGGAGTCTCAGAGGACCCCAGAAGCACTGAGCTCTGGTTGCCACAGCAGTGGACATTCATGAACAATCTGTTGCCTTTTCTTTCTTTAGGCTCACTCTCCCCCACTCCATTATCCGTGCTGCAAGAGATCACCTCCCAAACTGACTACCTCCATCCACGCCTTCCAAGGTCTGATTTGTAGGGATGCTGACCTACACATTCCTAATCTACTTCTCAGAGATATTCAAAAATACTGGAATAACACATGGATCACACATTTACCTTGAACCAACTTAACGAATTTCCAGGTGTCATAAGCCTGGGAGTTTGAATAAATAATTTGGATAAGAGTTAAGATGAGAGAGAGAGAGAGAGTCAGAGTGAGTGGCAGGCTAGAATAATGAGCCAATCAATGCTAATAAGATGAAATGTAACAGATTCTCTGCTTGGTACCAAAGTACCAATTATACAGCACAGGAGGAGGAAAATGAGGATTAAAGATGCAAATGAAAACACATCAGGAATCTAGGTTGACTAACAGCTGGAGGTGAGTTAGGGATCCTGCCCAGGACTCTTGGGCCACAAGCACAGTATCCCAAAATAAGAGTCTCATAATACTGCACCCAAATGTACTACATTCTCTTCTTTCTACAACCACCAAGAATTACACTGACGGAGGGTTGTAGCAACTCTGGCGGTGGCCAGGCAGCTGGGCTTCCTGAAGGCTCTGGGCACGGGCAGCCAGCAGGCACCTGCACACGCCAGTCTCACCACCAGGATGCCCAAGAGGGAGGTCAGCTCCGCCGAGGGGGCGGGAAGGAGGAGCCCAAGAGGAGGTGGGCAAGGTTGTCAGCTCAACCTGCTCCTGCAAAAGTGGAAGCGAAGCCGAAAAAGGCGGCAGCGGGGGAAAGGATAAATCTTCAGACAATAAGTGCAAACAAAGGGGAAAGGGGGAGCAAAGGGAAAACAGGCTGAAGGGGCTCACCAAGACACGAAAGAAGACTTGCCTGCAGAAAACGGAGAAACTGAAAATGAGGAGAGTGCAGCCTCTGAGGAAGCAGGAGAGAAAGAAGCCAAGTCTGATTAATATCATATCCCAGGTCTTATCGGTGTTCGCTGTCTCCCTTCTTGTACAACCTAGAGGAATATTTTTATCAGTTATTTTGTAAATGCAAGTTTTTTAGTAGCTCTAGAAACATTTTTAAGAAGGAGGAGATCCCACCTCATCCCATTTTTTTAAGTGTAAATGCTTTTTTTGAAGAGGTGAAATCACTTGCCGGGTGTTTATTTTTTGGTACAACCAGAAAATAGTGGGGTTGTACAACCAGAAAATAGAAAATACGGGAGGCTGTGATGGTCTTAGGTGCCAGCTTAACATTCCACATATGGGGTAGTTTTTATATCCTATAATACCAAACATACTAAAAGGCAATTTAGAGTCGGTCGTGCGTTTAATGTCTTGAACATTTTAAATTACTTGTATTCCCATGTTGTTTTTGGTAGAATTGTTTCCTTGATCTTAGCTCTCCCCTGTCAGAATTTTGTGCATTCTGTAACATCTTGGTGGTGGTAGTCCAATTTCCTAGCAACTTTGTTAATATGTTGTGCAAGATTGAACATTGAATATGTAGTATATATGATATTAAATTGTGAATCAAGGGGGCTTAACAATGCAACAGCATATCAACATTTGAAGATATTGGTATTTGATGTACTGCTAAGGAAAATCTGCCTCCAAATTTTAAGCTGGAAGGTCACTGGAAGAACTTTTGGAAAAGAATCACAACTACATGATTTTTTAGATTTTTGGTACATACATTAAGCATTGTGTACAAATTGAATCATCTGTACTGATCCTCAGAACAACCAATAAAAACTCACTTATGAAAGAAAAAAAAAAAAAAAAGAATTACACCGACAAATAGAAGCCCAACCAGAAAACAAACAAGACAGTATAATGAAAACTGGAGAAATCACTGAAGACTTTGTGACTAGCCACAGGCGAAAGATTTTTTAAAAATTAAGCCTGCAGGAGGAAAAATCTGCAGAAACATGATCATTCTAAACAAATATTTAAAAGGGCTGTTGTGTGGAAGAGGAATTAGATTTAATCTGTGTGGCTTTTTAGAACCAACAACTAAAACTTATAGGAGGGCATAGTTCAGTACACGGTATGGTATAGTGATTCAAAACAAACAGCTCTGGAATCAGTGACATTAAGACAGCGGCATAACTTCTTTGTACTTGACTCTGTCAACTGCAAAACTGGGAAGAGCAACAATTTCCACTTTGTAGGGTTATTGTAATTACCACATAATCATGCATAGGAAGCCCCAAGCACAACGTAGCATGGTTTAAATGCTCAACCAATGTTATTTCAAATCTGAAATTGTTTCAGTCATCATCAAGTAATTACACTAACCCTAATTCTGAAGAAATCCAACACAGCAATCGTTAAACTGGCTCATACTGGTGAATCACTGTGTTATGCAAGGCTGACATAGTCAACTACACAAAAATCCAAAGGTGCTTCCTTGCAAGATGGCTTTCTCACTTAAGCACTTGTGTGTGTAATCTCCATGACTGGAGGCAAAAGGTGACAGTCCCGGCCTTCAAAGAGACTTCCTTGAATTATGTGAAGAAAAGGAATTGAGTTGAAGAAATAATCTTGTCGATCTTCTCCCAAGTCCCTGACTTCTCACTACCTACATTAGTGTTGCACAACAGAGCAGATTTCTCTATTTTAGCTCTAATTCCGGAAGCATTCTGACTGCTTCAGAATGACTTTGTGCTTGCTAGATGTGTCCACTTGATAGGCACGGTAGATTATGAAAAGTCACATGTCAAATGAGCACAGATCTCAAGAGCTGAAAATTGCAAGACCAAATGGGCCAAGGCCAACCCTGGGGAGTATCTAATGAACCAGAAGAAGGGGCCATCTTCTCTTCCCTCAGTCCCTCTGGGGAGGGGGGGTGGCTTCCTGGGTCCTCTATTACTTCTTTTTTTTTTTTAATTTTTGTTTAATGTTTATTTATCTTTGAGAGAGAGAGAGAGAGAGAGAGAGAGAGAGTGAGCGAGAGGGGGTGGGGAGCAGTGAGAGGGAGACACAGAATCCAAAGCAGGCTCCAGGCTCTGAGCTGTCAGCACAGAGCCTGATGCAGGGCTCAAAGTCACAGACCATGGAATCATGACCTGAGGTGAAGTCAGACACTTAACCGACTGAGCCACCCAGGCACCCCTCTATTACTTCTATATTTTATCACCCTGATGGTAATAAAAGGACACACAGCCTCTTTTGCCTTGATTTATATTAGCTTCTCCTTCCAAAATAAAATGTACGTGTATCAGTAGAGCAAAGACTTTAAGAAAAATCCACATCAGAGAAGAGCTTTCTACAGAGTAGGGGTTAGGGGTAGGGACAGAAGTATATAAAGGAACTAGGGGAAAAAAAGGAAAACCAAAAGAATATAAATTCAACAAAAATAATTGCCTTAATTTAGTATAAAGGAGGATTAAATTGTATATCAAAAAATCAGGACCAGTGATCAAACATGTTGATATTTTGTGTCCCTGAAATGTTGCAAGAAGGGCAGTGAAGCTCAGTGGTGTTCTTCTCAAACTTGACGCCAGTCTAATCATGACAAAAACATTAGGCAGACCCCAAATGAGGGACATTCTACAAAATACCTGGCCAGCATTCTTCAAAAGTATCAAGGTCATGAAAAATGAGGAAAGACAGAAAATGTCACAGACCAGATTAGATTAAAGAGCATGATAACTAAATACCCTGTGGGATCTTGAATGCAATCACGAAAAAGGAGAGGAAAGTAGCCAAAAAACTAGTGAAACCCAAAGGAAGTCTCAAATTTAGTCAATAATAATGTACAAATAGTAATTTCTTAGCATAACCAAATGCACCCTGGTGATGTAAGATGCTAACCTAAGGGGAAACTGGGTGAAAGGGAACTCTCTATGCTGCTTTTACAACTCCTCTGTACTTCTGAATTTATTCCAAAGTTTAAAGTTTATCTTTTAAGAAAATAGACAATATTTGACCATGAAAGGAATTTTGCACTCACAAGAGAAAGCCACTGTGCTTCTGTTAGTATTAGTCTGATTGTGTGGTGTACTGAAAAATAGCTATCAATCGGGTTTTAAATAGCCCTTGGGAAGTTATTTGTTAAAATTCAGCTTCCTCTGTTCATATGTGAGGCAATGTGACATAGTCAAAAGAATATTTCGTTGTATAATTGTTTGTATTGGAAAGAATCATTTTAACCTTTTTGGAACTTTGCCTCCTCATTCCAAACACTGGGGGAGTTGCAGTAAATTAACTTCTAATTGCCTAGAAGCTCTAAAACCATATGATTCACTTGAACAAATAACAGACTGTGAAAAACAAAAATCTTTCCAAATTAATTTGAGAATATCATTTGTGTGGCTGAGGCGAGAGGAACTGAGGTGTAGCGGAACTGTGATATGCTATTGTTTCTTCACCTTATCTAAAAAGTAACAATAAGGGAGGGTGCTCTGGAAACTTGGCAGAGGAGTCTGGAAATGCAGGGGTGGTGATGCTGGGCGGCAAATCTATGAAAAAGCGATGGTTTTTAAAGCCAGAGGGCACAGGGAAATACACCACAGGCAGAGAACGGTGAAATGCAAGAGCTGTAAGAGGACAAGTTATGCCGAAAAAGATGACATCTGGGACAACAAGGCCTGCTTGTGGCTTCTGAGTAGTCTGGAGACCAAGGCAGAGGCAAGCCCAACTCGGAATTCTCCTCCACGGCTCTGCCATGACAGAGTTCCAAGAATTATCGGAAAAGAGTCAGAGCTTTAAGATAAAAGGAAACCCTAAATCCCCAATAAAAAAAAAGGGGGGGGGCCCTCCTTCTCCAATGATGAATGGAATAAGATAGAAAATAAGAGCAAACTAGTAAGGACAATGACCTAAAGTATCAGATTACAGGAAAAGCCAGCCTTCCAAGGGCGGGCTAGAGCACCTGAGTGATTCATACTTTGAGCCAGCGCCCGCTGAATAATGACACCAAGCATCTGTATATAATTACCTACCGGGTACAGAGTGTTACCATGGTGTTCCTTCACATACACTAAAATAATCTTAATGCTTTAAAACAATTCACTTCACTGGGAAAAAGGAAAAGAAAAAAAAAGGTGGCCTCAAACCCTGAAGGTTATCTGTGAAAGAGGAATCCCCCACCCCCTTACCAACAGAGGAGTAAGACTATCCAATCTCGTGGCAGTGAAGTGTGGAGCAGTCCCAGGAACCAAGTTTTGTCACTTGGCCCCAGGGAGAGTTTGGGTGTCTCATCCAAAAGCATCTAATGGCTATTTTTTGGATGTCTAGTATGGGCAAATGTCTGGAAAACACAAAAAGAAAAGAGTAGAATCCTGTCCCTAAAGAGGTTACAATCTAAGAGCAGAGCCAAATACGTTAAAAGGAAATACATGATGCCTTTCTATTATAAGTTAGCTCTCATTTCTGTAATGATTTAAAACCGTTTACATTTATTCTCTGGAAAGATTTAGGCCTCAGAAAGCTCCGTGTGGTGGGCATTGTTCTTGTTATTACCCACCCCTGCTCCCATCAGCCAATGACAAATGTCCTTTGAGGCTCAAAGCGGTTAGGTGACCTACTTACAATGACACAGCCAGTGAGCAGTACAGTCAAACCCTGAACCCCGTGCTTTTTCCTGTTACAAACACAGATTTGTTGTCCCAGTTTGCCCTGAAAAATTTTCTTTTTATCTTTAATGTGCTACCACTCTACTCACCTGACGCACTGCTGACTCTCCTTCGGCGTAGTTTTATCATGAGTCCATCCTCAGTGAGGACGGTGGAGAGAACACCTCCGCTGCCCAGGGTTAGGGGAGGGTCCCTAGTACGTAGTTTTATGGTGCTTCCAATGGGCAGTGTATCTTCCACAGCCTGTTTTATGTTAATATCTCCACATAGAGAAAAATCTGGATTTCTTATTCAAAGTGACCAATTTAACTCAAAAATTATCTATTGTTTTTGTCACTCTCTCCACAACATTCTGAGTTTAACGTTTATTTATTTTTGAGAGAGATACAAAGTGCAAACAGGGGAGGGGCAGAGAGAGAGGGAGACACAGAATCTGAAGCAGGCTCCAGGCTCTGAACTGTCAGCCCAGAGCCCAACACAGGGCTCGAACCCATGAACCATGAGATCACGACCTGAGCCAAAGTGGGATGCTCAACCAACTGAGCCACCCAGGTGCCCCCCACAACATTCTGAGTTTGGATAAAATGAAATATATATTCTTATAATGAGACTTGGATGGAAAGTGTCTATCACAAGGAGTGAAACAAGGGAAATACCTGTCAAATGTTGAACACATCCTTCCCCAGCGTAGGAAGCAGCACACCCTGACTTGGGTCTGGGGATCTGGAGAATCCCTTCCACTCTCTCTCTCTCCAGATTTTTATCCCCTATGAAAGCTGCTTTTCACCATTATGAGAAGGAATGCTTACACAGTGTGTTCAAAGTGAGTGCTCCTTCAAAGTTATTTTTATTATTGTAAGTACACACAAACTATGAAATTGATTTGAGAAGCTTGTAATTATTGGTTTTCGTTTGTCTATGACTCTCTGCAGATTCCATTAATCCTTCCTTCATAACAGTCAAGTTACAATTGGTCTCCTATTATGACCAATGTCTCAGTTGATATATTACCAAGCTAACACAAAAATTATACTTAGAAAGGAGTTCTAAGACAATCATGAGTTATTACATGCCATCCAAAATGACATTTTAAAAGCTGAGCTAACAAATCACTGTCACCCAGCTACAGACTTTACAAAGCTACACTGAAGAGTTGATCATGAAACGCTAACATTTACAGCATGTCTCACAAATAAATATTCGGCTGTATTTATTGGTTTGAAAAGTAGCCTTTCAGAGTTAATTACCAAGATTTCCTTTCAACAGATAAACTACTGTCCAGCAAAACAAAAATTGAAACTCTTCTTCCAATGTAAATCCTTCTACATATAAAAGAAGAGAAACGATGAAGAAACTTTTGAAAAAAATTTTCAGTGGACATATTTATATATGACAGTTTCACACTGAATAAAGTTTTAGCATGATTTATTTTAAGACAAAAAAATGATCCCATGCCCTTTGGCCACATAATAAAAATATATTTTTATAAATATATATATCTTAAATATGTTAAAAATTTATTTCTTACCTCTGAATTTCTTGGGAGGGTTGGCAAGGTCTCCCGCCTCCGGGTGCACCACACATCTATCATCCACTAACCTAGAAGAAAAGCGTGTTTACATCGTTAACATCGTCATGTTCATACAGCACAGACTGCATGTGGCCATTGTATAAATATTTACAAAGAGTTTTAATACCATTTTCCACCATTAAAGTTTTTTACAATCATAAATTTATAAAAAGATTTAGGCCTTGCCGGCCTTATTCCTTACCATACAGACTGCTTCTAGAAGAGACCTTGATACATACTAGGTACTCAATGAATATTAACCAAATGAATAAATCATCTTTGTAGTTACAAAATCATACTTAATGCCTATTAAAATATTTATGAGAAGCCAACTTCTAGGACAATACCAAGAGAAAGAAGCTCTCAGGCACAGGACTTGAAAGCCAGGAGACATGAACCTCCTGATCAAAGAGAATTATCTAGCTATCAAAGCTTCTTCACGAACGTTCATTTTCTTCATTGACTAAGTGGTAGGAATAACTGGATTTTTTCCAGGATATTGTGAGAATGCATGTAATTTACTAAATTTATGAATTCATTTCAAAGTAGGTGACCAAGTTGCAACAAACAAAAAACCATTATAACCAGAATCACTACTTTGCATCAACTCCAGCACAGAGTAAACCCCAATTTGTGACTCAAGTGTCCCCTTGACTTAGGATGATTAACCAAATCAAAATGAAACTTTTGGTTCCTGATTTATCTGGTTACCAAAAGCAGACACTTCCTAAATCACCAGATTGTTCTATGGCATCCAATTTCCACAAAACAAAATGCCAATTTGGTCGAGCAATATGGCTCTTTGATATTTCTTTCTTTAAATAATATACTTCATTCACACTGGTATACTAACATGTGGTTTTACAAGAGCTGCCAAGCATGCAAGATATTCCTTTTAAAAGTCTTTAAAACTGTTTTTCTTAGAAACAGGAAGTCACATTGGGTCAAGAGAAAGCAAACCCAAACCTTCACAGTATCCAAGTTCAGCCTATAACACTAAATATGAAAGGCTCATAGAGTCCTGAGAATGTCACAACATAATATTTAATTTTTTTTAATGCTGTGAATTAAAGGTCAGCTTTTCTAATTACTTAAGACATGTTAAGAATTCAAAACATATGGAAACCAATTTGACAATAAATTTCATATATAAATAAAAAAAATAAAAAATAAAAAATAAAAAAAAAGAATTCAAAACATAATGATCAAAACAACCATAATCTTATCTAGAACACATAAAAGTTCTATGAAAAACAGCATTGACATTCTACTCATTCTTTGTGCACACCCGATTCCCCAGATATATAGGCTTCCACTATAATGCCCACTAACAGTCCCCACCTGCATTCATTAATCATCAAGAGGAATGGGAAAAACTGAAGCTATAAATCAGATCACAGTGCATTTACATAAACACTATGCCTATCCATTACATGATAGCCCAGATTAAAACATAATAATTACAAATGATTTCAGTTCTAAGAATTGGCCCTGTTCCTTATATACAAACATCTGTGAAAATCACAAAATCATTTCATCATACAGACTTAAATAACTGCAAATGAGAATGGAAGAAAGGGAAGGACAGGATAGGAATGGGGAAAAAAGCAAGGAAGTGTGAATCTGTTACAAAGCCATATACAATCATTGATGCTAAAAGTTACACAGGATTTTAATGGTAGTTATTGGCAAAACTTCTTAATTACCCCCCAACAGCCTCTTCTTAAGTTATCTCCAAGGTCAGAGTATTCATCATTTACCATCTTTCTGATAGTATTAATATCACAAAGGTGTTTTACATGGAGGGGAAATAGCATCCTGGCTTTCCCATTACCATACTTTTCATCACATTTTCATTAAACTGCTTGCTTAATTGTCTGGATCTTCTAATAAATCGCAACTTCATGAAGTCAGGAACTGAATCCATCTTGTTTACTAGTATATCTTTGGCAACTTTGGGAATGAGTTACAGTAGATACTAAATATTTGTTATATGAATAAATGAGTTGATGAATAAATGAGACTTACTTCCCAAATAACTTTCCCTTTTTAGTCCCAGTTCTTTCTTCTGGAATGATGTAGACTAAGTTTTCTTATTCTTGGATGAATGAAACTATTTCTCTCTAATTCTTTTCCGTAGGGATATTTATCAAGGAGATCAACATCCTTTCATACACCTCAACTGTCAACATGCCTCTTACACATGAACCTAGAAACTACCCACATGAGTCCAGATGTGTTCTCCAACGAATCCTCCCTAGAGGACCCTTCCCCACTTCTCTCTAATACTAAGCTTACAGTTAGTTATGTGTCCCAAAATCATGGCAGCTTCCATGGCAGACAGGCCCACCTTTGACTCTCATTGGGTTTATAGCTAACCAACAATTCCAGGTCCTTTCCGTGTGTGTACTATCAGTACAGGTAGTCCCTCTCACCCACCACTGGGGCAGTTAACTTTTACAACCTAAGACAGGAATTTACAACTGAATAGGGATAAATACAAAGATCAACCTTTGGCCTCTGAGCAGAAATTATCTAAAAACCATCCATTCCATCCTTGGCTAGTTCATTTAAGAGACCCTGCCATGATCAGTGCCCGTTTTAATCACTCACACACAGTATTTTCTAAATTTGGCTAAGTGGCTGCATTGTGTGCGGAGTTAAAATCATCATCATCTTCATCATCATAATACAACAACATAATACAACAACAACAAGTTTCTTTGGTCCAGATCTACAGAACCAAATTTCTGGGGATCAGGACCAAGAATCTATATTTTTAAAAAAATCTCTCAGGGCATCTGGGTGGCCCAGTCAGTTAAGCGTCTGACTCTTGTTTCTACTCAGGCCACGATCTCACGGTTTGTGAGTTCAAGCCCCACACTGGGCTCTGTGCTGATGCTGACAGCACAGAGCTTGCTTGAGATTCTCTCTCTCCTCCCTCTCTGCTCCTCCCCCCGCCCAACTCTTTAGTTCTCTCTCTCAAAATAAATGAATAAACTTAAAAAAAAAAACTCTCACCTTCCTTAAATGGATCAGGAGTACCTATTCTTCACTCTCATAGTAGTCTAGGCTACCCTCCATCAATAAAACTTATCACACTCCATCATAATTTTTTACTTATATATAGGTCTCTAATACTATAAATTATAAGTCCCAAGAGAGTCGGTCCATCTGTTTTGCTCACCATAATATGCCCAACTTTAAGCATTAGGCCTCAAATGTGAAAGGTGCTAAATAATTATTAACTGAGTAGATGACTGGATGACTTTTTGAATCACCGAATAAGTCAATGATGTTATTTTTGGTATGTCAAAATTAACTGGAACCAAAAAACAGTTGCCTAAAAGTAGATGTAAGGAAGGGTGGGAAACATTTCCCATCCAGATGTGTTTCTGAAAATTATCAAAAATACCAAATCCTGGGGAGAGGGAAGATGGCGGCGTAGGAGGACGCTGGGCTCACCGCGCGTCCTGCTGATCACTTAGATTCCACCTACACCTGCCTAAATAACCCAGAAAACCACCAGAGGATTAGCAGAACGGAGTAGCCGGAGCCAAGCGCAGACGAGAGGCCCACGGAAGAGGGTAGGAAGGGCGGCGAGGCGGTGCGCGCTCCATGGACTGGCGGGAGGGAGCCCCAGCGGAGGGGCGGCTCACCGGCCAAGCAGAGCCCCCGAGTCTGGCTTGCAAAAAGCGGAGGGGCCTGACGGACTGTGTTCCCACAGGAAGCGCGACTTAGCGTCTGGGAGGTCATAAGTTAACAGCTCTGCTCGGAAAGCGGGAAGGCTAGAGGACAAAGGGAAGGAAAGCTGCTGAGCCCCCAGACGAAAGAGCTCAGTTTGGTGGGGAACAAAGGCGCTCGCCAGCGCCATCTCCCCCGCCCATCCCCCAGCCAAAATCCCAAAGAGCACCAGTTCCTGCCAGGGAACTTGCTCGCTCCGTGCAAACACCCAACTCTGCGCTTCTGCGGAGCCAAACCCCCGGCAGCGGATCTGACTCCCTCCTGCTGCCACAGGGCCCCTCCTGAAGTGGATCACCTAAGGAGAAGCAAGCTAAGCCTGCCCCTCCTGCCCCTGTGCACCCTGCCTACCCACCCCAGCTAAGACGCCAGATCCCCAGCATCACAAGCCTGGCAGTGTGCAAGTAGCCCAGACAGGCCACCCCACCCCACAGTGAATCCCGCCCCTAGGAGAGGGGAAGAGAAGGCACACACCAGTCTGACTGTGGCCCCAGCGGTGGGCTGGGGGCAGACATCAGGTCTGACTGCGGCTCCGCCCACCAACTCCAGTTATACACCACAGCACAGGGGAAGTGCCCTGCAGGTCCTCACCACGCCAGGGACTATCCAAAATGACCAAGCGGAAGAATTCCCCTCAGAAGAATCTCCAGGAAATAACAACAGCTAATGAGCTGATCAAAAAGGATTTAAATAATATAACAGAAAGTGAATTTAGAATAATAGTCATAAAATTAATCGCTGGGCTTGAAAACAGTATAGCTGACAGCAGAGAATCTCTTGCTGCAGAGATCAAGGGACTAAGGAACAGTCACGAGGAGCTGAAAAACGCTTTAAACGAAATGCATAACAAAATGGAAACCACCACGGCTTGGATTGAAGAGGCAGAGGAGAGAATAGGTGAACTAGAAGATAAAGTTATGGAAAAAGAGGAAGCTGAGAAAAAGAGAGATAAAAAAATCCAGGAGTATGAGGGGAAAATTAGAGAACTAAGTGATACACTAAAAAGAAATAATATACGCATAATTGGTATCCCAGAGGAGGAAGAGAGAGGGAAAGGTGCTGAAGGGGTACTTGAAGAAATAATAGCTGAGAACTTCCCTGAAGTGGGGAAGGAAAAAGGCATTGAAATCCAAGAGGCACAGACAACTCCCTTCAGACGAAACTTGAATCGATCTTCTGCACGACATATCATAGTGAAACTGGCAAAATACAAGGATAAAGAGAAAATTCTGAAAGCAGCAAGGGGCAAACGTGCCCTCACATATAAAGGGAGACCTATAAGACTCTTGACTGATCTCTCTTTTGAAACTTGGCAGGCCAGAAAGAATTGGCACGAGATTTTCAGTGTGCTAGACAGAAAAAATATGCAGCCGAGAATCCTTTATCCAGCAAGTCTGTCATTTAGAATAGAAGGAGAGATAAAGGTCTTCCCAAACAAACAAAAACTGAAGGAATTTGTCACCACTAAACCAGCCCTACAAGATATCCTAAGGGGGACCCTGTGAGACAAAGTACCAGAGACATCACTACAAGCATAAAACATACAGACATCACAATGACTCTAAACCCATATCTTTCTATAATAACACTGAATGTAAATGGATTAAATGTGCCAACCAAAAGACATAGGGTATCAGAATGGATAAAAAAACAAGACCCATCTATTTGCTGTCTACAAGAGACTCATTTTAGACCTGAGGACACCTTTAGATTGAGAGTGAGGGGATGGAGAACTATTTATCATGCTACTGGAAGCCAAAAGAAAGCTGGAGTAGCCATACTTATATCAGACAAACTAGACTTTCAATTAAAGGCTGTAACAAGAGATGAAAAAGGACATTATATAATAGTGACAGGGTCTATCCATCAGGAAGAGCTAACAATTATAAATGTCTATGCGCCGAATACCGGAGCGCCCAAATATATAAAACAATTACTCATAAACATAAGCAACCTTATTGATAAGAATGTGGTAATTGCAGGGGACTTTAACACCCCACTTACAGAAATGGATAGATCATCTAGACACACGGTCAATAAAGAAACAAGGGCCCTGAATGAGACATTGGATCAGATGGACTTGACAGATATATTTAGAACTCTGCATCCCAAAGCAACAGAATATACTTTCTTCTCGAGTGCACATGGAACATTCTCCAAGATAGATCATATACTGGGTCACAAAACAGCCCTTCATAAGTTTACAAGAATTGAAATCATACCATGCATACATTCAGACCACAATGCTATGAAGCTTGAAATCAACCACAGAAAAAAGTCTGGAAAACCTCCAAAAGCATGGAGGTTAAAGAACACCCTACTAACGAATGAGTGGGTCAACCAGGCAATTAGAGAAGAAATTAAAAAATATATGGAAACAAACGAAAATGAAAATACAACAATCCAAACGCTTTGGGACGCAGCGAAGGCAGTCCTGAGAGGAAAATACATTGCAATCCAGGCCTATCTCAAGAAACAAGAAAAATCCCAAATACAAAATCTAACAGCACACCTAAAGGAAATAGAAGCAGAACAGCAAAGGCAGCCTAAACCCAGCAGAAGAAGAGAAATAATAAAGATCAGAGCAGAAATAAACAATATAGAATCTAAAAAAACTGTAGAGCAGATCAACGAAACCAAGAGTTGGTTTTTTGAAAAAATAAACAAAATTGACAAACCTCTAGCCAGGCTTCTCAAAAAGAAAAGGGAGATGACCCAAATAGATAAAATCATGAATGAAAATGGAATTATGACAACCAATCCCTCAGAGATACAAACAATTATCAGGGAATACTATGAAAAATTATATGCCAACAAATTGGACAACCTGGAAGAAATGGACAAATTCCTGAACACCCACACTCTTCCAAAACTCAATCAGGAGGAAATAGAAAGCTTGAACAGACCCATCACCAGCGAAGAAATTGAATCGGTTATCAAAAATCTCCCAACAAATAAGAGTCCAGGACCAGATGGCTTCCCAGGGGAGTTCTACCAGACGTTTAAAGCAGAGATAATACCTATCCTTCTCAAGCTATTCCAAGAAATAGAAAGGGAAGGAAAACTTCCAGACTCATTCTATGAAGCCAGTATTACTTTGATTCCTAAACCAGACAGAGACCCAGTAAAAAAAGAGAACTACAGGCCAATATCCCTGATGAATATGGATGCAAAAATTCTCAATAAGATCCTAGCAAATCGAATTCAATGGCATATAAAAAGAATTATTCACCATGATCAAGTGGGATTCATTCCTGGGATGCAGGGCTGGTTCAACATTCGCAAATCAATCAACGTGATACATCACATTAACAAAAAAAAAGAGAAAAACCATATGATCCTGTCAATCGATGCAGAAAAGGCCTTTGACAAAATCCAGCACCCTTTCTTAATAAAAACCCTTGAGAAAGTCGGGATAGAAGGAACATACTTAAAGATCATAAAAGCCATTTATGAAAAGCCCACAGCTAACATCATCCTCAACGGGGAAAAACTGAGAGCTTTTTCCCTGAGATCAGGAACACGACAGGGATGCCCACTCTCACCGCTGTTATTTAACATAGTGCTGGAAGTTCTAGCATCAGCAATCAGACAACAAAAGGAAATCAAAGGCATCAAAATTGGCAAAGATGAAGTCAAGCTTTCGCTTTTTGCAGATGACATGATATTATACATGGAAAATCCGACAGACTCCACCAGAAGTCTGCTAGAACTGATCCATGAATTCAGCAAAGTTGCAGGATACAAAATCAATGTACAGAAATCAGTTGCATTCTTATACACTAACAATGAAGCAACAGAAAGACAAATAAAGAAACTGATCCCATTCACAATTGCACCAAGAACCATAAAATACCTAGGAATAAATCTAACCAAAGATGTAAAGGATCTGTATGCTGAAAACTATAGAAAGCTTATGAAGGTAATTGAAGAAGATTCAAAGAAATGGAAAGACATTCCCTGCTCATGGATTGGAAGAATAAATATTGTCAAAATGTCAATACTACCCAAAGCTATCTACACATTCAATGCAATCCCAATCAAAATTGCACCAGCATTCTTCTCGAAACTAGAACAAGCAATCCTAAAATTCATATGGAACCACAAAAGGCCCCGAATAGCCAAAGGAATTTTGAAGAAGAAGACCAAAGCAGGAGGCATCACAATCCCAGACTTTAGCCTCTACTACAAAGCTGTCATCATCAAGACAGCATGGTATTGGCACAAAAACAGACACATAGACCAATGGAATAGAATAGAAACCCCAGAACTAGACCCACAAACGTATGGCCAACTCATCTTTGACAAAGCAGGAAAGAACATCCAATGGAAAAAAGACAGTCTCTTTAACAAATGGTGCTGGGAGAACTGGACAGCAACATGCAGAAGGTTGAAACTAGACCACTTTCTCACACCATTCACAAAAATAAACTCAAAATGGATAAAGGACCTGAATGTGAGACAGGAAACCATCAAAACCTTAGAGGAGAAAGCAGGAAAAGACCTCTCTGACCTCAGCCGTAGCAATCCCTTACTCGACACATCCCCAAAGGCAAGGGAATTAAAAGCAAAAGTGAATTACTGGGACCTTATGAAGATAAAAAGCTTCTGCACAGCAAAGGAAACAACCAACAAAACTAAAAGGCAACCAATGCAATGGGAAAAGATATTTGCAAATGACATATCGGACAAAGGGCTAGTATCCAAAATCTATAAAGAGCTCACCAAACTCCACACCCGAAAAGCAAATAACCCAGTGAAGAAATGGGCAGAAAACACGAATAGACACTTCTCTAAAGAAGACATCCGGATGGCCAACAGGCACATGAAAAGATGTTCAGCGTCGCTCCTTATCAGGGAAATACAAATCAAAACCACACTCAGGTATCACCTCACGCCAGTCAGAGTGGCCAAAATGAACAAATCAGGAGACTATAGATGCTGGAGAGGATGTGGAGAAACGGGAACCCTCTTGCACTGTTGGTGGGAATGCAAATTGGTGCAGCCGCTCTGGAAAGCAGTGTGGAGGTTCCTCAGAAAATTAAAAATAGACCTACCCTATGACCCAGCAATAGCACTGCTAGGAATTTATCCAAGGGACACAGGAGTACTGATGCATAGGGGCACTTGTACCCCAATGTTCATAGCAGCACTCTCAACAATAGCCAAATTATGGAAAGAGCCTAAATGTCCACCAACTGATGAATGGATAAAGAAATTGTGGTTTATATACACAATGGAATACTACGTGGCAATGAGAAAAAATGAAATATGGCCTTTTGTAGCAACGTGGATGGAACTGGAGAGTGTGATGCTAAGTGAAATATGCCATACAGAGAAAGACAGATACCATATGGTTTCACTCTTATGTGGATCCTGAGAAACTTAACAGGAACCCATGGGGGAGGGGAAGGAAAAAAAAAAAAAGAGGTTAGAGTGGGAGAGAGCCAAAGCATAAGAGACTGTTGAGAACTGAGAACAAACTGAGGGTTGATGGGGGGTGGGAGGGAGGAGAGGGTGGGTGATGGGTATTGAGGAGGGCACCTTTTGGGATGAGCACTGGGTGTTGTATGGAAACCAACTTGACAATAAATTTCATATATAAATAAAAAAAAAATACCAAATCCTGAAAAGGGCCAAGATAGCCTGTTCTGAATAACTATATCTCATATAGCCCCTTCCAACCCAATATATCAGTGTACTTTTCAGTGGGCTGTATTTATTCTCCTCATGTCCAAATAAGGCAATTACAGAGCTAGCCCAAAATGCTCAACCTGTCACTGAAACTCAACTATCATAAAACCCATTATCCTTCATATCTTCTCTTCAAAAGATCTTAACTGTAAGTTATTTGTTCATTCTAATTCATAAGAAAAAAAATTACTCAACTATTAGACCTTTCAAGATATCTCTGTAAGGAGATTTCAATAGCTACTTTGAATGATTTTACATATAAATGTGAATCAAAAATATATGAGAACTAAATTTTAATTGGATATATATATCCCCCTAGAGAAATCTTGCAAACATGCATCTGAAGATATGTACAAATGTGTTTGAGGCAGCACTGTTTGTGATAGCAAAAAGTGGAGAAAAACATGTCCGTCAACAGTAGCATGGATAAAGAAATTATGACTAAATGAACAATTTCATACAATAGATAACCTATTTTAAAAGTGAATAAGCTGCAGCTGTATGCAACAACATTGAAAATCTCAAAGACATAAAGTTGAGCTTAAGAAAAAGCAAGTCCCAAACTAATAAATGCCATATTATTTCCATTTGTATAGAAGGCATAAATAGGTAATACTAAACAGCAGATATTTGAGAAACACGCATGGGGTATAAGTAAATTATTGTATAAAAATACATGCTATCAAATCTTTTTAAAGATTTCCAACAGAAAGCAAATTATTCTTTGATCTCCAGTCCCTTGTTATTCCAACTGCAAAGAAAATGCCACATAATGGGTAAAATATGTTAGTCATGTGAGTAAAGGGAAATCTCACAAAAGTGGAGTAGGGAGGATAGGAAGGAGGATAGGAAGGAGGATAGGAAGGGGACACTCAAGGTCAATTACACGAAGAATTGTCAATTATAGACCCCAACATAAAACCATCAACAGGAAGAATCATCAGTTACAGGCCCCAGCAAGGAAAGACACTGCATCTCCTGTAAGAAGTCAACTACCCTTCAACTCAGCTAATGAGAAACCATCATCACCCTGGATTCATACTTTTCTCCACTGGACTTTCACCAAGACAACCCCTCCCAACTTCCTCCTTCTTCTCCATAAAATAATGGTCCTCCCCTTCGTTTGTTGGACTTGCCTAGGGCTCTGCCACAGCTTGCATGATCCAAATCTCAATTCTCAAATAAACTCAATTTTGCTGATAATTGTCTTAATTTTTAAAGTTAATAGTCACTATCTTTTTCCTTTAGAAACCATGAAAGAAACTATTCCTAGTTTGAAACTTAGTAAAATAAGTATTTTATTTTCCTGATATTTGCCTACCACATATATCTGATCCTTATACCACTAAGTGATACAGTTCATTTCTAATGAAATGACTCTGAAGCACATTTAAACAAAATGAATTTAGGGGGGAAAGGGGAAGTGGGGAATCCACAATGGATATTATTTTAAATGTTTACTAAGAATGGGGGTTAGGATTGTGGCTAGGTTCATAAGCATGATGGAATTGCCCTTAAAGTACTTCGAGAACTTTACCACAAATAACTTTATCCCCAACTCTGGATTCACTTTGCTGGCCATATCGATTTCTGTCTTAAATTATGTAATCCTCTGGCTTCTTACCTAAACTGTCCCTCCTTCCCACGCCTTCCCACCACCAGCCATCACCACAACCCCCTAATGCCAGCAAACATTCACCTGCCTCTTTCACCTTCATTTAGAAGCAGCACTAGAACAGAAGGGGATTAAAAAAAAAAAAAAAAACTGAGTTTTAATACTTGGTCTGCCAGTACAAAAGCAGCTGTGTTTACACTGGTCATTTAACCTCTCTGGGCCTTACTTTTTAAATGGAGCAGTTGTGACCTCACAAGTTCCTTCCATTCCTGTAGCTTTTTCATTCCTCCTATTTTGTAACTAGGTTTGGCTTGTGGTATCATTCTTCAATAGCAAATTCTGCCATGTTTAATGTTTTACAAACTGTAATGTGAACACTTAGCTGTTTAGTATCAATTTTTTTAAGTTTATGCATTATTTTCTCATTCCAAGCAAAGTACCAGTATGCAATCTTGTTCTGTTCACTCATTGTCTTAGAACATGGTATTGTAAACTCTTTTTTTTTTTTTTTTTTTTTTTTTTTTTTTGGGAAGGAGACAGAGCAGGGGAGGGGGAGAGAGAGAGAATCCCAAGCAGGCTCTGCCCAACATGAGGTTGGATCTCACAAACCATGAGATCATGACCTGAGCAGATATCAAGAGTCCAACACTTAAACAACTGAGCCATATCATACTGAGCTCGGTATCATAAAATCTTAAGACCTTATCATTAGTAATATGGACATTTTTTACTTACAGTACTCAAGTTGCTCAAATAAGGAACCAACCTATTCTTGTTTGTATGCCTATTAATTTGTCTCATAAATCAGGGAAACTGAAAAGGAAATTCTACAAATGTCCAATACCTTATATCTGATAGGTCCTGCGGACTTATCCCTGCACAAAGCCATAAACAATTAAAATCATGCAAAGAGGGGAAAAAAACATTGCCAAAACTTTCTGCCAAAAAGTGTTCTACCTGGGGACACCTGAGTCAGTTAAGCATCTGACTTCTGCTCAGGTCATGATCTTGTTACAGAACCTGGCCTGGATCACCCAGCAGAAGAACCAAGGGCACTGGGACATCTTGGAAGTCAGGAGGTTTATTTCACACCAGCAGGCTCCGAGGAGATCGCTCTCCAGAGTTCTGAGCCCCGGAGCGTAAGCATGGGGAACAATTTATAGTCTGTTACTTCTGCATTAGTGGCAATTTGGGGCACACGGCAAGTGGGGCAGGAAGAAGAACCTGGAAGGAGAATCTTCAGGCGGCGACTGGAATTTCCTTATCAGTCCCATCGGCCATCTTATAACATAATTTTTCCCTATCAATTTCAAGGTTCATGAGTTTGAACCCTACCTTGGGCTCTCTGCTGTTGGCGCAGGGCCCACTTAGGATCCTGTCTCCTTCTCTCTGCATCCTCTCTGCCCTGTCTGTCTCTCTCAAAAATAAACATTTTTCAAAAAGTGTTCTACGTTGTAAATGCAAAACATATGCAACATACCAAATGCACTCACAGCTATATTCCTATTTTGCCTGTCTATGATGACAAGAACTGATTTTACTTTTGTTTGCCATTTGAAATGTGAGGTTGCTAAAAATTAAACCAAGAAAATTTAACATTGTCTTCCCCTTTTATTTCTTTATTTTCCCCTTCCAGAGGACTTACTACAATAACACTGTCTACTGACACAAATATTTTAAGAATGTTTAATTTTATATAGCAACGTTTCCATCATACATAGGTTCGTTGCTGCTGATATTTCTAAAACTGGTTCCTTCCAAAGTTGAAATTGTGCTTGCTCTTACGTCTTTAAAATGTTTACAGTTAGTTTTCCATGAAGGATTAAATCAAACTAAATCACATATAAATTATAGCATAAACACTAAATTTTGAAGTACTACTGCATGGAAACCCTAAAAAGCACATGGAAAACCCTAAAAAGCACATGGAAACCTTGTGCTTAAATTTTTTGATCAGTGCCATCACAGCCTGAGTGGCTTACAGACCTTTTAAAAAGGTATCATGTGGACTTCAAAGGCAATAATGTCTTGCACATATTAACCTTTTTAGAAATCACTGCAAGAAGCCATCATTTTCAGAGTAGAGATGGCTGATGAAATGGGGGTGGGGGAGAGAATGGGGAAATACTAGGTTACACGTTGCCTTTCAAAGAGAAACATGTGTATCTATCTGACCATGATTTCAGAAAGGATTTCTCCATATATTTTGAAAGCTTAAAGCCCTAATCCAGCAAAGAAAGAAATCATGACTTTTTCTTTTCAGATCTTCCTTCTGCATCTAATAAGTTCCTTTTCTTGATCCTCTCCACCCTGCCTCCTTGCCCTGTTCGAATTCAGCAATATCATCAGTCAGTTTATGCAGCATTTTCTCCTAGTCTGCCTATTACTGTTCTCATAGAAATCAAAGCATTTGCAAAATGCCTTTCTCAGGATATGGATGAGCATCTCTACCAATTGAGGTCAATTATTTAGTGATGCTGAGTTGACCTTAATACTGTCAATTCTCAATCATCTGCCAAGAGCTAGAAAATCATTGGCACTGATAAAAGCGGCTCATGAGGCAAAATTCAGGTCCAGATGTTTACTTTTACCAGATTGACATTCCTTTCTGAGTTTTTGCCACCTGGTTTGTCCAGAGTTTATAGTTGTTATACTGCAGATTAAATTCAAAGAAATATTTTTAAATATTTTAAAATATGATTCAAATCAAATATTTTAAAAATCACTAATAAGACAAGGCAAAAGTTGCTATACATGCATCAGAAAAAACAATAGGTATTATAATTATCAACTAAAAAATAGAAGATAACTATTATGAATATTTTAAAACAAAAAGATATTTAAAAAGAGGGAGAGAAAAGAGTAAGGGCAATCAAAAATGACTAGACGATCTGATAAAGAATGTCTAAAAATGAAGCATGGGGCGCCTGGGTGGCTCAGTCGGCTAAGTGTCCGACTTTGGCTCAGGTCATTCTCTCATGGTTCATGAGTTCGAGCCCCACATCAGGCTCTGTGCTGACAGCTCAGAGCCTGGAGCCTGCTTCAGATTCTGTGTCTCCCTCTCTCTCTGCTCCTTCCCTACTCGTGCTCTGTTTCTCTTTCTCTCTCAAAAGTAAATAAACATTAAAAAACATTTTTTTTAATGAAGCATAATTGTTGAAATAAGTAGGTGCGTTTAAAACAGTAAATTAGACACAGCCAATGAATAACCTGGAAGATTGGAAGATAAATCATGAGAATCGCTCAAAATGAAACTGAGGGCAAGATGGACAGAGAAGGTATGAAAGAGGGGTTAAGAAACATAAAAAGGTAGGATGAGAAGCTTACCATGCATATACAATTCACAATCGGGAAGGAGAGGCTATAGAGAATGAAAGGGAAGCAATATTCAAAGAGACAATGGCTGAGAAAGCGTCCAGAGCTAGTCAAAGATATGAATCCACAGATACAGAAAACACAACCTGTTAGCCTGCAAGCTTCTCAGAATCTACACTGCAAGCCAGAAGACTTGAATCGTTTCTTCAAATGCTATGAGAAAATTTAGCTCTCAAGTTAAAACTGTGTGTATCCATGGGCATCTGGGTGGTTCAGTCAGTTGAGCATGTGACTTCAGCTCAGGTCATGATCTCATGGTTCATGAGTTTGAGTCCCTCATCGGGCTCCGTGCTGAAATCTTGGAGTCTGGAGCCTACTTCAGGTGCTGTGTCTCCCTCTCTCTCTGCCCCTCCCCTGCTCATGCTCTGTCTCTCTCCCTCTCTTGAAAATAAATAAAACTTAAAAAAAAAAAACCTGTGTATCCAGCAAAGTTAACTTTTGAGAACAGGGGTAATATCAAAGCATTATTATATAGACAAAAACTAAGAATTTACTACTAACAGACTTTCACTTAAAAAGCTATTGGGTTTATACTTCAGGGAGAAGGAATATTGTCTTATTAAAAAAAAAATACAACTCATTAGAAGAAATAAAGAAAAAACTGTTAAACGTGAACTAATCTACACAAAAATCATTGGTATAAAAGAATAATAATGACCAACATGTGAGTTTAAAAAAGAACAGCACTAAAATACTGAACAACTGCATATAAGCAGAAAGCAAGTGATCAAAATTGAAAAGTCAGTCCCATGGTTCTGAATTGTACACAGATAAAAGTTAAAATATCAATTAACTTTACACTTCCTTAATTATGTATAATTTTTAAAAATAAAAACTACTAAAACAGAAACAGAGCACATAAATAGAAGGAATAGAAAGGGAAGAATGGAATAAAAAGAAAAAGAAGCAAAACTTCAATCCATCCCAAAAAATTAAGAAAAGGAAAAATCAGGGAAAAGTTATGATTAATACAAGGCACAAAGTAAGAGGGTAGAAATAAGTCAACAATAATCATAATAAAAATTTAAAACTTTAACTTATTGTTTAAAAGTCAGATATTCCCCCCAAAAAGCAGATTTTCAGATTGGATGGAAAAAATCCAACCATATCCTACATAATTATAAGAGTCATCCTAAAACATAAGGATAGAAAAAGACATAACAGAAAAATGTTAATCAAAAGAAAGCTATGGTCGCAGTGATGCCATCAGAAAAATAGAATTTTAAAAAAAGCGTTATTCAGGATAAATAGGGACATTAGATAATGGTTTCAGTTCGCTAAGAAGGTATAACAATTCTAAATTTATATGTAATTGCCTCAAATTATATAAAACAAAATTTATAGACTACAGGGAGCAATTAACAAAGACATTATTATAGTGAGAGATTTCAACACACTTCTCAATTACTGATAGGGCAAACAGACAAAATTTGGTAAGAATACATGCCTTGAAACTGATAAATAACAAGCCAATCTAATGGGCATATATAAAACATATAACTACTCGTGGAAATATATAAAACTCAGTAACTGAAGTATTTTCTTTTAAAAATATATGGAACATTATTATACCAGGTCCCTCAACTGTTTTCATATTACTATATATAGTTTTCATATTTCTCCTATATTTCCAAAATACACCCTAAATTTACAGGTTTTTAAAAATATTATTCTCTTGGTTCACACTGCACTTATGTTTAGCTAAAAAGTCCATACTCACCTGTCCTCCCGAGGCTTGGGGTCTCCTTCTATTGTCCCACCACATTTGATATGCACCCTTTCAAGCTGATATTTATTGCTATAAACAATGAGCTCTTCGAGGATTACAGAAATATATACTTTTAAGTTTGTTTGTTTGTTTGTTTGTTTGTTTAAGTAATCTCCACCCAACATGAGGCTCGAACTCATGACCCCAAGATCAAGAGTTGCATGCTCCACTTACTAAGCTAGCCAGGCACCCATGCAGTAGATTTTTAATCTTTATATCCTCAATACTAGCACAGGGACTAGCATGTAGTCAGTACACAAAAAAACAATTGAATGAATGAATGGATACTTTAATGAATCAAGCAGGTGAATAAACCAAATTGCAAAAGATGAAATGAGGCTGATGATGATATAGCAGAAAGATCACAGAGAGGAAAGATGAAATAAATATGTGATGATACAACTAACTGTTTATCCTTGGCTCACCCCCTCAGAAAATCATAAAGTAACATTTAATTATACATTCTAAAAGTGGATGGCTAAAAGGGACCTAAAAAGTAAGCCAATCAGTAAGAACTCCTAAGCAAAACATAAGAACATAAGTAAGCCAAAAGTATTTCCTTGGAAATCTTCAGAGCGCAATGCAATTGGTGATTAAGTTTTACTGCTGTAAGGACATGCCTCTTCCCTGTTCCTTTACGTATGCCACCTTCTCCAAAAGGAGAGGACTATGAGATCCAACTACCATTTCCTGGCTAATCACACATAAAAGAGAAATATACCTAGGAAGAAACAGTTGGCAAGAGAATTTCCCTGGCCGGAAAAACCTCTGGCAACTGTAAACCAATTCCCACAATGATTCCGGCATGAGAAACTAGATTTTTTTTTCCAGAAAGTTGGAGAGTATAACAATTACCTTGTTAAACTTACCAGCACATGACTCTTGTTTTGAGTCAATAAGGAACCAGTACATTTCTAAGAACTACCAGAAAAGGGAAGAGTTCAAAACTCTTAAAAAAAAAAAAAAAAAAAAAAAAACTCCCAGAGACATAGCTTCCAACATTTCATTAATGGTAGCTAAGTGTGAATAAATATGAGTTTTTAAAAAAACACAGATGTCATTTGATTTTTTTTTAAGTTTATTTATTTTGAGAGGGAGAAAGAGCACACCAGTGGGGGAGAGGCAAAGAGAGAGAGAGAGAGGGAGAGAAAGAGAGAGAGACAGAGTCCCAAACAAGCTCCTAGATGTTAGCACAGAGTGTGATGTGGGGCTCAACCCCAAGAACCGTGAGATCATGACATGGGCTGAAATCAAGAGTTGGAAACTGAACTGACTGAGCCACCCAGGTGCCCCAAAACACAGATGTCATTTTAAAACACTTATAATTAGTATGGATGGAATCAATGGATATAAGACTCTCTTTTAAGCCATTTCTGTGCAGGAAGAAAATAATCCTAGACTTACATGTGTTACTGGCAAGGGTCTAATTGTGGCTGAAATGATAGATAGCCCCTCACCTGGAGTATTTTAATTAAAAGGCAGAGACTCAGTGGGAGAGAGTAAATGAATCCTTAACCTGAAAATAATGAAGCAACCCACAGGACCTCTGAAAGCAGAACCAACTGAGGACAAAGTCAAAGGTAAACAAAAACTAGCAGAAAAGTCTGATAGCCAGAAAAAAAGTTATACATACATGCATTGTTAAATTATTTACCTTGTTTCCAGGTTAGACCAAAAAAAAAAAAAAAAAATCCAATCCCTGGAGGCAAAAATAGTAGTACTCTTAAGTTAAAATTTGTACAGTAAATTATATTCTTTTTAATATTTTTTAACATTTGTTTATTATTGAGAGACAGAGAGACACAGAGCATGAGCAGTGGAGGGGCCGAGAGATGGAGGTAACAAAAAATCCAAAGCAGGCTCTAGGCTCCGAGCTGTCAGCACATAGCCCGACGTGGGGGCTCGAACTCACAAATGGTGAGATCATGACCTGAGCCGAAGTCGGGCTCAACTGACTGAGCCACCCAGGTGCCCCAATAAATTATATTTTTTAAAAAATTGTAATCAATCCTAGGCAATGAACTTATCTCTAAATACAAGTATATTTTTAACTCTAATACTAATTCTTCAGACAGCGATCATCATAACCACAAATAAAAGTTCCCAGAGACATATTGACTTCTGCTGGAACAGGACAAAAATGGGGTAATGATAAATTTAACAATATATGTTTTCTTTTGAGATTCTACTATCACAGTGGTATCTATTTCATACCATGTGATGTTGGAAAGTTATTCCTCTGGCCTAATTATAAAATTTAGATAATATTAGTATTAATTTCATAGAATTGATTTGAAAATTAACTGAGCTGATAATGCAAAATAACTGGTACAAAGTTAACATTTAATAAAGGTTAGCAATCATCATCATCATCATCATCATCATCATTAACAATATTTATTATAAACATCCAGCACAGAGTATACACTCAATAATTATTTGCTTTCATCATCATTACTATTTATTATTACCACCAACTGTTGAAAGAAGTTCACCAGTAATCACTTCAGAAAAAATTTATTTAAATCCCTTCATCAGGAAATGTCTTCATTCATTCATTCTACAAATATTTAGTAGCTAGTACATGCCAAGCACTGTTCTGAGAGCAAACAAAACCAGCACTCTCACAGGGGGTAGTGGGGAGTGGACCAATAATAAACAATAAACAGTAACAAATACATAAACTTTATAATGTGCTAATGGATACATGTGATAGAAAAAGAGGAAAGGTAAAACATGCTAAAAGCCTTGAAGGACATGAGAGGGGCACCTGGGTGGTTCAGTCAGTTGAGCATCTGACTTCAGCTCAGGTCATGATCTCGTTGTTCATGAGTTCGAGCCCCGTGTTGGGCTCTTGGCTGACAGCTCAGACCCTGGAGCCTGCTTCGGATTCTGTGTCTCCCTCTCTCTCTCTCTCTCTGTCCCTCCCCTGCTCACTCTCTCTCTCTCTCTCTCTCTCAAAAATAAATAAACATTAAAAGAAAAAAAAAGACACGAGGAAGGTATCTAGGAGAACAGCATTCCAGGCAGAGGGAGCAGCCAGTTCACACCTTCCAGTGGGAGTATGTTTGGGGTGTTCAAGGGCTGCAAGGAAGACAATGTGGCTGATGGCCGTGAGGAGGAAAGTGAGCTATTGGAAAGGTCAGAAAGGCCAAGGAATGGAAGGCCAGTTCTCATAAGGCCTCCTACATCATGGTAAAGTCTCCAACTTTTTCTCCAAGTGACACAGAAGCCACTCGAAGGTTTGGGGCAAACAAAGGCCAGTGTAATCTGACTTGATTCTGAAAAGATCTCACTGGTGGCTGAGTTGAGCACAGACTAGTAGGAATAAGGAAGATAGTAGGGAGCCGCTTTAGAGACTAGCGCAGCAATCCTGGTGAGAAAATTAAAGAGCCATAAATGTGTTTCATACAAACTATCAATACTCTGACTAAAAAGAACAGCAGGGAAATTCAAAAGAGATGTAAATAGCTATTCTCTCTTTAAGGCCTACCATATTGGTTTTACAGTGGAATTACACATGGTAATATATTATTTGCCATAAATAAGGTGCAGTTAAGACCTTCAAAGCTAAAAAACTAACAGCGTCTGGCACAGAGCAAACACATAATTATTACAAATTTAATTCAGTAAATCTAAAATTTACCCAACTTCTTGTTATTCAAATATGATCTTTAATGGGAAAAATAACATAGACCTGTTGCTCATGAGGCACACTGTTACACATTAATTCATATTCACTCATCCTTTCATTAAACACATAAAACTGACCACTTACTGTGCGTCAGGTATCACACGAGATTCTAACCAAATCTAACTGGGACTTCAAGAAAAAAAAAAGGAAGAAAGTTGTGGAAATATTCCCCAAAAAGTTCACATTTAGTTACTGAACATGAAAAACAGTCCAGGGTGAGAATCTGAGCATATTAGAGATCTAAGTTTCAAAAATTACCACTCTGTCAAGAAACTAATGGTCTCCTGCTTAGCATGGGTCCACAATGGACCAAACAAAAAAATTAAGAGCATTATGCCTTTATTTTTTTTATGTTTTTTATTTATTTTGAGAGAGAGAGAGAAAGAGTGTGAGCAGGGAAGAGGCAGAGGCCAGAGGGAGAGACAGAATCTCAAGCAGGCTCCACACTGTCATCGCATAGCCTGATACGGGGCTTGATCCCACCAACTGTGCCAAAATCAAGAGTCAAACCCTTACCTGATGGAGCCACCCAGGTGCCCCAAGGACATTATGCCTTTAAATATTAAGCCATCTTAACTTATCCTAATATGTCTTTAAGTTTTGAATGTATTTAAATCTTAAGTGATATTCTCAAACTTTCATGATAATCATCAAAAAAATATTTCTCTTCTTTTCAAAGAAAAAAATATATGAATTATTAGAAAACCAATATCGAATGAAATACATAGTAAAGAATACTTGAAATTGCAGTCACTTGGAATCTTGGTCATTGATATTGAATGCTTTCTTCTGTAATAAAATACTTAGAAAACTATTTCAACAATACCTGTACATTTCAAAGTATGTCCTTCCTACTCAAAGTCACCTGCACTGGTGCCATTTATGAGCCCTGCCAAGCACAGTATGCCCAGTCCATACTAATGTCCTGCTGGAGGGACCACAGGGAAAGTGAAAAGCCAAAGCCAGACTTGATATCACATCTGGTAAATCCAAATTCAGCCTCTGCAGTCTGAAGAAAGCAGCCTTATGATAGGTTTCACTAGATTCCTATTATGCTCTCCTAGTTTTTCCTCCTTTTACACAAATGTTGGTATTTATTCTCTTAATTATCAAAAATTCTGCATGAGAAGTGCTTGCAGAAGCGATTCCTTTGAGGGCATGAGTGTCTTCAATGATAACATCCAGAAAACCATCTGCTCAGTAAAAGACACTCAATGAACCACTGACATCCTAAGACCACAATATCCACCTTAAATTAAACTATCATCTATGAAGTGTGCCTTAGACATCTGTTATGTTTTATTCTGCCTCTTAACCTTTTAGAAACTTCCCTTTCCCACCTAGTAATTCTTAACCTGGTACAGTTAAGTAACAATGGGATCCCTCTACCACCCAAGGGAGGGTATGAGTCCTAGGGTATGAGACAGCCCAAGCAAGGCCAAAGTGCCTCTACAGAAGCAGATATGAACAATGAAAGGAAAAGGGAAGGTTCTACCTCCATCTAAAATCAAGCATTATGAGAGAAAGTGTAGGCCTAGAACTGCCAGAAATCATTTTCCCTCACTATGAATGGCAAAATTCTTCCAGGGGCACCTGGGTGGCTCAGCCAGTTAAAAATCCAACTCTTGATTTCAGCTCAGGTGGTGCTCTCTCAGTTCCTGGGTTCGAGCCCTGCATTGAACTCTGCGCTGACAGCATGGAGCCTGCTTGGGATTTTCTCTCCCTCTCTGCCCTTCCCCCACATGAGCTTACTCTCTCTCTCTCTCTCTCTCTCTCTCAAAATAAATAAACTTGAAAGAAAGAAAAGAAAAAGTCTGCCAGAGAGTAAGTCCTACAAGAAGGGAAGAAGTTAGGAAAGAAAGATAAAATCCTGGTCTCCTCAATTGACTCCTTGGTCCCTTCAACTGAACACTTGGTCCCAGCTGAACCTGAAGCCAGACCCTCCTCGTGGACTCCCCAGTAATGCAAACCAAAAAGCTCCTATTTCACTTAAACTAAATGGGTTTATATCCCTTGCAAAAGAAGTAAATGAAGGTCTCATAGAGTACAGAACTGGTAAAGTATAAGCAACCAGAAAATCCAAATTATGTTAGCCACATACCAAATAAGTCCAAAATTTAAAATGTCCACTTTGTCACTGATTCATTCAACAAATATTCATTGACTTTGAGCCAGGCACTGTTTTGGGCACTGAGGAAATAACAGAGTGTTATACAAACGCAAAGCTTACAGTTTAATGTAAGAGCCATTATTGCACATTAGGACAAGGGCTGCCAAACTTGGGTCCAACAATCCAACGGGTGATCTTCAGGGAGTCTTGAATGCCCTCAAACATGGGTAAACTCTTGTGTCTTTGTATACTCATTTAAAGTTGCAACATAGGGGCACCTGAGTGGCTCAGTCAGTACAGCATCTGACTTCAGCTCAGGTCATGATCTCACGGTTCATGAGTTCGAGCCCCGTATCAGGCTCTGTGCTGACAGCTCAGAGCCTGGAGCCTGCTTCAGATTCTGTGTTTTCCTCTCTCTCTGCCCCTGCCCCACTCGTGCTCTCTCTCTCTCTCTCTCTCTCTCACCTTCTCTCTCAAAAATAAACATTAAAGTTGCAACATAAATTTCCTCAGATTCTCAAAGTGACATACGATTCCCAAAGATTAAGGAAAACTCTTAGAACATAAGCATACCTTAGAGTCAAGATGTCTTGAAGTTTTTATGGAAATTCTCATCCTTTAACCTTACATAGTTTTGTTCAAAGAAGACACACATTATTTAACAGACATTTCCCAGAAATATCACTATCCTTTAAAATATATTATGAAGCTAACTCCTTTGATAATTCCTTTTTTCTATGGAAACAAAACTAATAGCTAATAGCTGACTGCCTTAACCCCTAATATGCTGGAGAGCATCTCAAATATTAGCACTTAAAGGGCTGAATAGAGAAGAGGATTTAGAGACTCTCCTATATATAACACATATAGTCTTATCTTCTTAGGATGCTGTTTGTGGTCAACATATAGTTCAGTGATTTTTTAAAAAATTAATGGGAAGCAAAGAACTCCTCAAAAGGAGGATTTCCCCTACCATGAAGTTTTAAAGGGCCCAGCTTACAAATGTTGCTATCAATAGCCAACTTTATTTTTTTCCCTTAGCAATGTAATTTGAATTTGAAAGTTTCTATATTATAATTTAATAGAAGTAAAGAGCAATCAAGTTGCAACATGCAAAGTGTCAATAACTCTGAAAAGTCATAGGGGAAATTAATATGAAAAATCTTCTCTTGAAGTTATAATCTTCATCTTTATAATTTTAAATCAGAGGAAAATAATTTTACAAAGACAAGCTCAAGAGAAGAACAGATACAATATGTTTTCACTCATATGTGGATCCTGAGAAACTTAACAGAAGCATGGGGGAAGGGAAGGGAAAAAAAACTAGTTACAAACAGAAAGGGAGGGAGGCAAACCATAAGAGACTTTAAATACAGAGAACAAACTGAAGGTTGATGGGGAGGTGGGGGAGAGGGGAGGATGGGTGATGGGCATTGAGGAGGACACTTGTTGGGATGAGCACTGGGTGTTGGATATAAGTGATGAATCACAGGAATCTACCCCAAAAACCAAGAGCACACTTTACACACTGTATGTTAGCCAATTTGACAATAAATTATATTTAAAAAATAAGAATAAATAATAGTATGAATGAAAAAAAACCAACAAAGACAAGCTCAAGAAAGCTATCATCTTCTACATTCTGCCCATCATTTGAATGGATGGGAGTATCTCAGTACCTACTTTCTAATTCCTTTTGAAGCATATATATAGGCTGTTTCACACTTGGTCTTCCTGGACCCAAAAGGAAAGGTATATCCTTTTCATCTGCAAAATGGATTTTTACTAAACTGATATTGATCAGATTCTTGTCTGGTTAAGAAAGAAAAGAAAAAAGAAAAGAAAAGAGGAGAAAAGAAAAACAGGAACCAGGGTCACTGCTTTCCCTTACTCAAAAATGGTCTTCTGAAGATGTTTAAATAGCAGTTGGCTCATTGTGACTATTTTCTCACAAAAACTTCCCCTAAGAATGTGATTTGGTAGCTTTTATTCTGGCCTTTCCTACTCCTAGACTACCAAAAGCAGATTCCTTTTCAAGGCAAAACAACTTCTTTCTCAAGCTCCCGCCATTTTGGTGAGTGAAACTAAAGACCAAGTAATCAAATGTCCGCAATGATTTTTTTTTTTATCCTGCCCAGATATTCACTGATTCATATTTACCATGTGCCCACTACCTTCACTCTTCAACAAAAGGTATCTCCCTGGGGATACACAATCTCATGTGTATGTTGGTAAGACTTTACATTTTGGTAAAGTCTTCCCAACTCCCTCCCAGATGGCATGACTTCCTTGCCTCCTGGGAGAGATGAGAGAAGAGCAATGTCAGCAGCAGCCATTTTGCCCCAGGAATAAAACCAGGTATTTGTCTTTTGGTAGCACGTGCTCTTACTTATCTACATATGTTTATCTCATCCTTTCTCTTCTATAATGTTGAGCTTTAAACTTACCCAAAATATTTTTTAGGTTGTCTTTTTGAGGAACTGTGTTTAGGGTCCAATTATCTTGTCAAACTGATGGCTTCCAACCAAACTCCTAATCAAGAAGAAAAAGACAAACCTCCAGGGTCAACCTATCTTACGGGACATGCTATAAGGAACACATGTAGATTTAGTAATATACTCACTCTCTCCCACAAACCAATACAAGCTTTCAGCTTTTCATTTTTAAAGCTCTTCTAAATTTGCACATTAAGTCATAATGCTGTACATAATAACAAATTACATGAAAAAAATAAATACATCCATTAGGAGACAAACAATTCTTCAACTGTGTGTTGTTGCTGGGTTGTACACAGAGGGCTTTGTCACTGAGAGGCCACATCCATGCAGGATGGTGTCATCTCCTGCTAGGATAAGAAGAAATTATCCTAAATCATAAAGAATAAAAAACCTTCATGGTCTCACTTAGCCTGTCAGAAGAAGGTCTGTGAAAGGCACAGGATTCACTCTGAACCGAGATTTAGTATTACCAAAAGAACCCCGTTCCTTTTTCAGTTTCCTCTCACGAGGCAATTTTTATGGATAGTCCCTACAGTAAATGGTCTCCAGAAATCCTTAGAGCTTTCTTCCCCCCACGGTGTCCTATATTTCAACTTTAAATTAGTGAAATGACATCTCTTTGGTCACTTGCTTTATTCAATATTCTAAACCACTGAGTTCTCTCTAAATTTAAGAGAGCCGGAACGCCATTTTCCCCTTGTCCATCCTCTTTAATTCTCCCCTTCTCCAAGCACAGCACCAAGGGATGTTCAGTCTTCCCTTCCTTTCATACACCAATCAAAAGCCTCTTCCATGACTGGAAAAACATCTAAATTCCAACAACTTGGCAGTGCTGGGGCTGTTACTAGGCCAGACTCATTAGCATTCCAAACATGGCCTGAAGAACCAACTGCTAAGTAGCAAAAGTTTTCTTTAAAGAGCTTGGAATTTAAAAACAGGAAAAGAAAGGATGTGATGGGAAGTGTTTTATTTTCCCTCCTTCAATATTACATTGCTTTTAATTTATGGATACTTTAATTTACACACATAATTGTGTGGAGTATTTCACCCTTTAAACTTCACTGAACGCTGGAGCTAGAAGAAACAGCTTGACCAAGTATTTTTTTTTAACAATCAACAAACCCTAAATCCTCATCTGCTCTCCCTCTCTCATGTTTTGTTCAAAAAAAAAAAAAAAAAAAAAGGTATACCTTAATGACACTCCAAAAACCATGACTGTTGAATCATAGTCAGATGATGTTTGGAGTGTAGTTTTAAAACCACTGCCTAAAACAAGATATGTAATTATATATATGGCATATGTATATGGCATGTATACACACACATATTACATATATGTAATTATATACACACACACATATATAACTAAAATAAATTATTTCTCTTCTCTGAATATGTTCCTTCATCAATAAACACAAAATAAATCAAGAAAATACTAGGTTATGTAACTAACTCAACATTAATTTTTTTTTTTTTTTGTATCACTCCTACAGGGGAAATGTTTTGTGTCTTTTTAAATTATAGCAAATCTGGAAAAAGAAGCCATTGATATTTAAATGTGTAATATGATTCAACTCAGTAAGTAGGTTTAGGTGATTTCCTTATGAGTTTATCATTTTAAAAAAATACAAAATTCTACTCTTGAAACCCTTATTACATTATATGTTAACTAACTTGGGTTTAAATAAAATTTTAAGTAGACAGACAAATAAATAAATAAATCCAGCACCAGATGGCTTTTGTTTGGCTCAAAATAATAAATAATAAATTGAAAAAAATTTTAATACAAATTTTTAAAACATCTGGCATGTATCAGTATAGCTTTTCAAATATTCACACAGGTATAACATCATTTCATACCCCCCCAAAGAACCACTGTGTTTCCCTCTCTCTCTGCCCCTTCCCTGCTCATGCTCTGTTAATTAGTTCTCCTCATTTAAAGATGGAGAAGTAAATTCAGACATTAAATAATTTGCCCAAGTTCTCAGAACCTCTTCAAGGTAGACTAGAATTCAAACCTAAGCATTTAAACAGCTCTTTCCAAAACACACATTGCCTTTAAAAGTTCATTGTCAAACATCTATTTAATGGTTTGACTCAACTTCGAAATTAAACATGATTTCTAGATAATTATATCATAACCAACCAATTTCTTCAGGAGTTCAAAGTGGACCCCAATTTTAAATATTAAAATAGGAGGGAAAAAATGAGTTGAAGACACTAACTTTTAAGAGTTAGAAAATTTGGGGGGGCACCTGGGTGGTTCCGTCGGTTGAGCATCCGACTTCAGCTCAGGTCATGATCTCACAGTTTGTGAGTTCGAGTCCCGTGTCGGGCTCTGTGCTGGCAGCTCAGAGCCTGGAGCTTGCTTCGAATTCTGTGTCTCCCTTTCTCTGCCCCTCCCCCACTTGTGTTCTGTCTCTCTCCATCTCTCAAAAATAAATAAATAAATGTAAAAAACATTTTTTAAAAAAGTTAGAAAATTTTACTGTGCTATTTCTGAAAAGATTACCCAAAGATCACATTTCAATATTACATATCAAGAGTCATAATTCATATCTAGCTCTGGCACAAAATATATCGGTTTTACAGGAGAAATTTTTATTTGAAAGTATTTTAACAACAAAATTTTCTAATTTTTGAGATCTAAGCTAATGATTTTTTAATTTCAAACTTTGTATTTTATTTTTAAGTTTATTTTTATTTTTAGAGACAGAGAGAGCATGAGAGAGCAAGCACAAGTTGGGGAGGGGCAGAGAGAGTGGGAGAGAAAAAGGGAGAGAGGGAATCCCAAGCAGGCTCGGACAGGGGGCTCAAACTCACAAACCCATGAGATCATGACCTGAGCCAAAAATCAAGAGTCTGATGCTTAACCGACTAAGGCACCCAGGCACCCTTCAAAATTTGTATTTTAAATCCTGCCTATATTACACCCTGCTCTGTATACATCTCCACCATAATAATTAATGTGTGTATACATGACGTGCTGCAATTATTCCATAAAGCGGATAAGCTACTTGTACCTAAACAAATACTACCTACATTAAAAGCAGATACACTCACAATAAAATTCACTTTAAGAAATAGAGATTCTAATGCATATACTTTCATGATGAGATTCATTTATCAAAGCATGTTGATTCATGTGCTTATGAATAAGGTACTTACTTTGAAAAGTCTGCTTCATAAACTCCCTCTTTATTTTGTAACAACATTGTTAAGGTATCATTTAGGTACATTTAGATACAATAAACTGCTGTCTTCCCTCTTTGACCTCTCACCATGACACTTGATTTCCTCAGAGTCCTTTCCTTCAAGAGCTGATGCCAAGGAAGTTTAGACCAGACCAGATTTGAGGCTTTAGTATGGCATGTAAAAGTACTCACATAGTTCTCCTTTCGTCAGAAAGTAAACTCCATCTGAAACAGTGCTAGCATTAAAAAGCCCCAAAGTTGAGGCACCTGAGTGGTTCAGTCAGTTAAGCCTCCGACTTCAGCTCAGGGCATGATCTCGCTGTCCCAGCGTTTGAGCCCTGCATTGAGCTCTGTGCTGACAGCTCAGAGCCTGGAGCCTGTTTTGGATTCTGTGTTTCCCTCTCTCTCTGCCCCTTCCCTGCTCATGCTCTGTGTCTCTGTGTCTCTGTGTCTCTCCCTGTCTCTCTCTCAAAAATAAACAAACATTTAAAAAAAATTGTTTAAATCCCAAAGTAATAAACTAGAAACAGAAATAGTCTTCTATAAGCACCAAAGATAATTAAAGTCTTCACATTTGAAAACCTGATTGGAAGGACATAGGAAATGTGGCTTCCTGGAGGGTAAGAGAATCCTATTTGGCTGCAGTGGACACATGTTGTCTTTGCCTTTCCAGCACCCACTGCCTTTCTCTGGCAACAGAACCCTGACAGAATAACAGAGATGGGCTCTTCTCCCACCCAGGGCATGATGGTATCATCCCTGTAAGCAGAGCATCTCATTCCCTGGCCACAGTGTTTGGCCAAAGATGGGACCATTATCCTAGTCACTGCAACAGTGACAACTGCACACTTCTGGAGTTCATGGAAATGAGGCACTCTTTTCAGCTCTGGGCTAAGAGGATAGGGTACTGTGAGGCAGAAGCTGCTAGCAGCCTGGCAGTCACCATAGGCAGAGGCTTGCCTGAGGATGGAACTAACACTCCAGACACAATGGAATCAAGGGAAGGAGTCTGTAACAAACCTATGACTAGACCCTTCAGTTACCTTGATTACAAAGTTCTCTGCTGACAATTGTTCCAACCGGGTCTTCTGTTTCTTTCAATAAAAAAACAGCCTGATTAATAAAGCGTCTTCAAATTCACTAGTTCTATCATAACAAGGAATGTGACATTTTTGAGCTCTTATCCATGACTCTAGTCTAGAAATAGCAAATGAATACAAACTGCAACATAAGGAATTTATGTTAGCTACAAGGAAGCATCGGGGAGAAACTTTCAAACAAGTTTATAAAGTGGGAGGGTATGGGGCACCTGCCCAGTTGGTTAACTGTTCGACTTTAGATCAGGTCATGATCTCACAGCTCGTGAGTTCGAGCCATACATCAGGCTCTGTGCTGACAGCTCACAGCCTGGAGCCTGCTTCGGATTCTGTGTCTCCCCCTCTCTCTGCCCCTCCCCTGCTCATGCTCTGTCTGTCTCTCTGTCTCTCTGTCTCTCTCTCTCTCTCTCTCAAAAATAAATAAATATTTTAAAAGTTAAAAAAAATAAAGTGGAGGGTATAAGCGTTTTTTAATGCTTTAATTTATAAGGATTCTTCAATAGTCTGTGTGTGTATATATATATCAAGATTCCAGTAAATAGTAAAATCTCCTTTTATGGCATATCTAAAAGAAGGCTACAGCCTGCATCATTTTGTTTGTTTGGTATATACAAGAGACACTCTCTATGCCTTTCAGACCCCCATGATTTTGTCTAAAAATCGTTAGTATTCCCAAGATAAGAGGCCATCATAATTTGATTAGTCACTGTTCAAAATTTAACAAGATTATCCTAGGCAAATTTGTTTATTTGTAAATTGACTAATTATCCAAATTAGATACCAGTTTTTGCTAATCCCTCAACCATTCACGGAAGTTCATTAGGAGATCTTGGCCCATAGGAGACTAGAGAAGTATAGTAGCACCAGCTGTCCAGAAAAAAGTTGTGCAAAACCTCTATTCTCATGGCTCCAAAGCAAACATTTGTTTTTGTTTCAATAAATTAAACAAAATTGTTTCCTTTTACCACTATGTTCTATCAGGGAAGAAATATTAGCAACTAAAATAATATGTTGTCTTTAAAATGTAACAAGACTTGGGGTGCCTGGCTGGCTCAGTTGGTGGAGCCTAGGACTCTTGATCTCAGGGTGGTGAGTTCAAGCTCCACGTTGGGTGTGGAGCCTACTTAAATTAAGAATTTAAAAATAATAAATAAATAAACAAATAAAATGTAACAAAACTTGAAAATTCTAGTCAAGGAAGACAGGGTGTGTGTGTGTGTGTGTGTGTGTGTGTGTATATATATATATATATATGCCATATATATGCCATATATATATATATATATATATATGGCATATATATATACATATATATACCGTACATATATATGCCATATATATATACATATATATGCCAAGCAATTCTAAGGTTATTACTAATGTTGGTACACTTCAGGTGTTCCCATTACATCAAAAAGATAGCAGGCATCAAATCACTAATAAAAGATAAATGTAGGTGCTTGCAATTTAGTGACGTGCATTATCAAAGTAAGGAAGAAAAAAAAGCCAAAACCAAAATAAATAATAGATAAGGCATCGTGCCTTTGAACAGCCTACTAAACAAACACCAGCTTAAATTGTTTTACTGCAAAATTTTATAAACATAATTCAGCAGAACTTTCAACATCGATGCACTCTGAAGTCAACCAAGCTTCCAAAAGGAGACTCATGTTGATTTTTTGAATATTTATGGTTTCTACCCTATTTAATTTAGGCACCTGATGCTAAGGGTTTGATTCTTACTAAGTGTTCCACATATGTTAATTGCCATTAATCTTATCACAATAGTATAAACTAGGCAATAATCCCACTCTACAGATAAAGAAATTGAGGTTTCAGGTGTTAAGTCCTTCTTAAGGTAATACCAAGAGGTACAGTGTGATTTGAAACCAGGTTTGTCTGAATCAAACACAAAATTTCCTGAGTACCTACTATCCGACAAATACTGTGTGAAGCATTAGGAACATGATTGTGAACAAAACCAGACATGGTCTCTGCCCTTACAGAGTAACCTTAAGTAAAATTAAAACTATAGCTGTGATAAACTCTCTGAAGGAAAAAAAAAAAAAGTATGGTGCTGTATGAGCATATAGAAAGGGAACTCACATAGTCTGGGAGATCAGGAAAAGTTTACTGCAGAAGGGTCACTGAGCTGAAATCTGAATAATGAATAGGTATAAATTAGGTGAAAGGCATGGGGTTAAGTAAGGAAACCTACCAGACAGAGAAGAAAATGTGTGAAAAGGCCCTGTGGTAAGAGGAAGCTCAGAATGTTTGTGCACCTAAAAAAAGGGGGAGGGGGAGGGAAGCATTGTGCCTGAAGCAGAGAGCCAGCAGAGGAAAGCATGGAACAAGATGAGGCTTGGATCTCAGAGCCCCAAAAAGCGTGAGGTTGTGCTGGGCTTCATGACATTTTATCCAAACATAAGCAAATGAAACAGAAACTTCTTTCTATATGTTTCGTTTTTTTTTTTTTTAAGAAATTTCTAAATTTTTTCTTCAATGTTTATTTATTTTTGAGAGACAGACACAGAGCACGAGCAGGGGGAGCAGGGGGAGCAGGGAAGGGCTAAGAGCGAGGGAAACACAATCCGAAGAAGGTTCCAGGCTCTCAGCTGTCAGCACAGAGCCAGACACAGAGCTGGAACTCAACAAGGCTTGAGATCATTACCTGAGCTGAAGTCGGACGCCTAACTGACTGAGCCACCCAGCACCCCATGTGTTTCATTCTTAAAATAAAGCCTCAAAAGTCACAATGAATATTTTAATCTATGAAACTTTTTAGGTCTGGTAAGTGAAACACTAACCAGAGATACTGTCCCTTCAGTGATTCTATGATAAGCTACTTTTCATCCCCAGCACAGCTGCCTGGCTCAGGCTGCCTTACATATGACCCTGATTCTTCCCATGTCTACCATTTCCAACCTTATTCTATTCTTGCTCTTTACCACTGTCTGATCCCCCTACAGCAAAACCTGATCATTTCACTATCCTGCTTAAAAATCCTTCAATGGCTTCACATTACCTAATGGGGAATATGATCTGGCCTTTGTGTGCCTATCCAGTTTCATCATCTGTTAGAATATAGTCAAGCCAGGATTTGAGGATATCCAGAGAACAGGTTCATTTATAGATGCTCTATTATCACCATGATTCAAGATGGTTTCTTACCTGCTCATATTGCAATTAACTGAAGGCGGTGGGGTGGGGAGGAGGGCAATAAAAGCCTTCTTTAAAGGCCCGACCTCCAAGTATAGTCCATGACCACCCTGGCTGCAAGGGAGGCTGGGAAATGTGGTCTTTAGGCACCCACAAACTAAAATACTTCTGTTAGTATGGAAGAAAAGAAAATAGTATGGAAACCAATTTCACAATAAATTCTATTAAATAAATAAATAAAAAGGAAGAAAGGAAAAATGAATTTGAGAGAATAACTAGCAGTCTCTGATATGGAAACTGAAATTAAAATGTATTTTGCTAAGTTAAATTGGTCTCAAACTGGGGCGCCTGGGTGGCGCAGTCGGTTAAGCGTCTGACTTCATCCAGGTCACGATCTCGCGGTCCGTGAGTTCGAGCCCCGCGTCAGGCTCTGGGCTGATGGCTCAGAGCCTGGAGCCTGTTTCCGATTCTGTGTCTCCCTCTCTCTCTGCCCCTCCCCCGTTCATGCTCTGTCTCTCTCTGTCCCAAAAATAAATAAACGTTGAAAAAAAAAAAATTTAAATTGGTCTCAAACTAAATGATGCAGTTGGCATCAATTCTTTAGAGTTGATCATATTAATTATAATTCCATTTTGAAAAAAAAAGTGCAATATGAATGTTGATCTACTCTTTAAAAAAATTGTTTTGGGGCGCCTGGGTGGCGCAGTCGGTTAAGCGTCCGACTTCAGCCAGGTCACGATCTCGCGGTCCGTGAGTTCGAGCCCCGCATTGGGCTCTGGGCTGATGGCTCGGAGCCTGGAGCCTGTTTCCGATTCTGTGTCTCCCTCTCTCTCTGCCCCTCGCCCGTTCATGCTCTGTCTCTCTCTGTCCCAAAAATAAATAAAAAACGTTGAAAAAAAAAATTTTTTTTTAATTGTTTTAATGTTTATTTATTTTTGAAGGAGAGAGAGGCAGAGCATGAGTGGGGAAGGAGCAGAGAGACTGACACAGAATCCGAAGCAGGCCCCAGGCTCTGAGCTGTCAGCACAGAGCCCGACACGGGGCTCAAACCCACAAACCGTGAGATCATGACCTGAGCTGAAGTCAGATGCTCAACTGACTGAGCCACCCAGGTGCCCCACACTCTTTAGAAAACTGTCATAGTATAACTTTATATGCCAAGGTAATTACTGCCTCTCAAAGGTCCTACATGACAATTTATCTAAACAATTCTTTATTCAGATTCTTCAATAATTAACAAAGTGTTATTATACTTGCAATTTGATAATATTTTTAAAAGCCTTTCTGAGAGATTTTTTAGCAGCTAAGACTGGAAATAAGCACTTGGTTTCACCCTAACAGATAACAATGACTTCATTTGTACTGATTGGGAAAGGAGGCTCATTCTTCACATGAATTTAGAATTAGAACTCAACTATTAAATCATGTCCTGCCAGGTAAATAGTGAAGAAAGGTAAATAGAGGCTCTATTTTCATTTGTTCTTAATCCTAGAAATGGATTAATTTGGTAAAGTTTTAAATAACTAACACTTTCATTGACAATGAGGCTTAATTTGATTTAAAAGTGTCATAATATTTACCATTCCTAGCCACAAGCATAGAGTCCTTAAAACAACAAAATTCCTTTCTTTACATTTCCTGCCTATTTTAACAAACCAGGTTTGAAATTACCCTCTTTGAAAACATGGTTGAAGCCAAAAATCTACCTGAAATGCAAATGTTTAAGTAGTTATGTCCCTGATATCAGCAATGACCTTGAACACTTTAGCCAAACACAAGTAGCTAGTCCTTAAATCATTAACTTCTTTTGGATCCCTAATGTAACTGTGTTGATGATTTGTATAATATATTTTTTAAGTCACTGTCTTTAATTGGTGTGATGTACTTCCACTGAATTAATGTGGATGTTACAGAAATGAAGCAAAACTGATCATGTTTTGTATCTTTCATCTCAAATGTACTTTTCTAAAAATATTACATTTTAAACACCTATCATAGAAGATCATGGCACATTAGAACTAAAGGAAATAGAATGACATTGTCTTACTTTTTAAATTTTCCAGACACTTATCCTTAAATTTCAAAAATAAAAATTACAAGTTGTCATTCTATTTTTCTTAAGTTCTATAAATTCTCCAACTATTCTCCGGTTTCACATTAGCAAATTATTCCCAACTAAACTTTTTTTGCCAAAATGTCTCCCTGGATATATCATATACTATCCACAAAGAGAAAGAGATGACAAATTCACCCTTTGCACACATTAAAAACAAAATCGAACTTTCTGAAATATCAACTTTTCTTTCATGTGGCTATTAAACAAGGCTATACACATTACTTTTTCTAGACTATAGGATTTATCACATGTTGGGCTAGTTAGGTGCAGAGATATGACCCAAGAGATTATTGAACTCCCTATTATAGTGAGGTTTAATAGCACCATAAAACTAATGGCAACTTTCATGTGTTCCAAAAGAATTACCTATATAGATTCTCAAAACATTTAATAAGAACAATTAGATTGATTTCTTTCCGGAGAAGGACTGATGTTAACAGCTACTTAGAGATTTGACAATACATATATTCTCTTTTTTTATTATTCTAGAGAGAGTGTGCACACAAGCGGCTTGGGACAGGGAAGGAGGGGTGGAGAGAGGAAACAGAGAGAGAAGGAGAGAGAATCTTAAGAAGGGTCCACACTCAGCACGGAGCCTGATGCAGTCTCAATCCCACAACACTAAGATCATGACCTGAGCCCAATTCAAGAGTCAGATGCTTGACCAGCTGAACCACCCAGGTACCCTGAGAATATATATATTCTAATTCAATAAATATTTATTGAGCCAAGCACTTGAGATACTCATTGACAAAACAAAAAGATCCCCACCTTCAAAGAGCTCATAGACATATGATAAACAATGGGTACATTAAATAGTAAATTATATTGTATATAATAAGATAGTAGGGAGGTAAAAAGGTAGAGCAAGATAAGGATAGGAAAGGCTGAGGCAAAATGTGAAAGAGGTTACCATATGACCCCCCAATTCCATTGTTAGATATATACCCAAAAGAATTAAAAATATATATCCACACAAAATATATATATATCCACACAAAAACCTGTGCATGAATATTCATGGCAGCGTCATTCATAACAATTAAAAATGGAATCAACCCCAAATAACCATCAACGGATGAAGAGATAAACACACATGCTAAATCCTTCCAATAGGATATTATTTGGTGATAAAATGGAACGGAGTACTGGTACATGCTACAATATGGATGATGCTTGAAGACATTATAGTTAGTAAAACAAGCCCAGACACAAAAGGACAAATATTGTATGATTCCATTTATGTGAGGCACCTGGAATAGGTAAATTCATAGAGACAGAAAGTAGACTAGGAGTCACAGAGGGGAAGTGGGGAAAGTGATTATCTAAAGAGTACAGACTTTCTGTCTGGGATGATGAAAAATCTGAAAATGGGTAGTGGTGATGGCTGCACAACATTGTAAATATGATTAACGCCACTGAATTTTATACTTAAAATGGTTAAGATGGCAAGTTTTATGTTATATGTATTTTACCACAATTTATTTAGAAAGGCACTTAGGAAGTTACTATTTACCTACAAAGTAGTGATCTAAGCTCACAATCCCCTTAGCTCTCTCCCCATACCACACTGCCCAGAAGCCAGCAGAAATCAGACACCTCTGCTCAGTGATTTCCGTGCTAATCAAACCTGGCATTGTTCATGCACCTTAATGAATAATCTGAGTGGAGACAAACTCCATCACTCAACATTCTGAAATTTAAGAAGATGCAAAGTATAGGAATTGCTGGTGGATCCAGGTCATGTAAACGGAGAACCCAGAGAGAAGTTTCTGCTATTAAGATTCCCACAGCAGCCCTGGGTTTTTGCCTGTCTTACTGCTCAGTTGTTGAGCTCATCATTCAATTTCTTGGAGCTCCTCCAGTATCCTTATAATTAACATTTCCTTCTTTGCTTAAGCTAGCCAGAGATGGTTTCTGTTCCTCACAAACAAAAGAACCTTACTTCTAATATAATATAGACTTTTGATTCCTAAGCTTTATCCATGTGGGAAAATGATATGCAAGTATCTTTTGCTTTCCAAATCTTTTGGGCTTTTGAGATCAGATCATAAGAATGAGAATAGCAAAGGATACCGATAGATTCTTTTCAAGAGGATCCAAGACAATTCAATACAAGGTTTGTAAATAATTTAACTAAATGTGAGTTGGAACATGAATTGGAGATCACTTTAGGCTCAGAAATGTGTACAAAAACAGGTCTCCTCCCCACCCCACTATTGGAAAGTAGAGCATTCCTATGAAAGCTTTTGCAAGCCAAAATGGCAGAAAACAAAGAAGCAATTACCATGACATAAAAGCAAAAATTCTCTTCGGATTTCTTTCAATTAATGAAAATTAGGTATTAATGTAGGTCGTTTGTAAAGCAAAATGGCATAAAGTAAACTTTCAAATAGCAGGAAAAACCTGCAATACGCTTTGATTTGCCAGTAGAAAAGTCAATCAATGACTTTATGGTCCAGTTTTATTTTTTTGTTTCTGTCGGTTCTGTTTGTGCTCTATTTAGCTCTGATGATCCATGTAATTCCCTACATAATTTGATGAATCCTCTTTTCAATAACATGTGGAGAGTAGCAGTGTCTGCCTTTAGTGATTGTTTCAAAATTAGTCACTACCACAAGGTCTTAGAGGGCTAGATATCCAGGAAATTACTTAATTAAAAACTTCAGTTTTCTCTAGGACTCTGTTGAGGAATTGTTTTGGGTAACTAATATATAATAAAAGTCTAGCATTTTGTAATTTTCACAAAGAAATTTTTATGAGGATATTTTAATAGGAGATCAAACATCTTACTAATAGAATCTCAATAACACATTTGAATTCTAAGAATTTAGACATGTATTCAGAGTATGCTTTGCTCACTTCCTAAGCCTTTCCCCGCATTCATGGTTATCTATAAATGCATCAAAAAAAAAGAGGGCTTCATACCTACCAGAAAGGTATTCTATACCAAGTGTGAATGTGTGTGTGTGTGTGTGTGTGTGTGTGTGTGTGTGTATTAAACAGTCAGGCAGTATGAAGCAAAAAAGCAAAAAACAAAAAACAAAACTTTTTTTTTTTTTTGCATCCCAAGAAATTTATAACTATGTTAGATAAAAAGTTGTCCTTATTGCCTAAATTTCCAGGGATCTGTAAGACTCTAATTAGGTTCATGATTCCTGAAGAAAAACTATGAAACAGTGGGGACAAGGAAAAATAAGGGGAAAGGAGTAAATATATAATATCCTAAGAAGCTGGAAGCATTGTATAAATTCCCCCAAATAATTCCCAAGTTTCTTCTTTATAACATGCCCTCATTATCTCGGGTCTCAGTAAATTCAGTGTATGTGACAAAGATTGAAGGCAGTCTAAACAATTCAGAGGATCTGAGCCAAACTTAAACTTCTCATATTTGGAAATTAGCATAAAATATCTTCTTAGATCATGTCTTCTATCTTTTCATATCTCAAAAATATCCAATTGTTTGCTTCCTTTTTTGGGGCTATCAAAAATCGACAGTAAAATTTCACCAAGCCTCTTTTTAAATGAAGAAAAAAAACCCATCAAAAATATATATCAAGGGGCACCTGGGTGACTCAGTCAGTTAAGCACCCAACTCTTGATTTCAGCTCAGGCCATGATCCCAGGGTTGTGGGACTGAGCCCCGCCTCTGGCTCCACGCTCAGTGCGGAGCCTGCTTAAGATTCTCTCTCTCCGGCTGCCCCTCTCCCCCACCCGTGCCCTCTCTCTCCCTTTCTCTCTAAAATAAAAAAATAATATGTGCTCAAATTATGGGTACAGATTTGAGACAAATATCCATCCTAATGATCTTTCAAAGTTCAGCTTAAATACGACCTCCTCCTCGAAGCGCCCCCCCCCCACCGAGATCATACCAGCAAGAAGCAACAGAATCTTCTTCTGACTTCTTTACAATACTGTTTTTAATCATCTTTATGACATTTGAAAAGAATTGCCTTATGTTGTGGTTATTCAATATCAGTCTCACCTCCATCACTAAATAGTTACTACGCTGACTTCACAAACATTTATTAAACAGGAACTTTGTGAGGTGCTAAGCATACAAAGATTGAAATGACAGTTCTTTACCCTGTGGCATTTATAGCACTGAGAGCAAAGAAGGTGTCAAATACATATACTCTCTCATAGGTCTTAGCCAGCTTCTCAAAGGAATCCACAAACTACACAAGATCCAGCATATCTTCACACTGTATCCCAAGCACATAGTCAGGGCTCATTAAATATTTGTTGAGTGAATTAATGATTCCATCTGCAGCATGCTCCAGCATAAACCACCTCACAAGGAAAGTTACATGGACTTGATGCGTGATGTAGACACATTTTCAATTTTATGATTAAACTTTTTTGTAAATAGCCTCATAATTTAATTTATTCCTATTCAGGGTTGGATTTCTGTGGGTGTGTGTTAGTATAAACTATAAAATAGCCATTGTTAACCAATGAGTGATTTGAATTTTGAGAGAGCTAATCATCCATTTCAAAGATACTTAAGAAAAATATTTCAATCATACCTACACAAAAAGAAATCCTTCACAAACTATCGCCTATAGAAGCGACTCAGGAAATAAAAGTTTCATTGTGACTACTAAGATTATGAACATGAACAAGTCGGCCATGCTAAAGTGCTTACTTCTTACATGTATAAACAGACTTCTAAAATAAAACGAACTATTTATTTACTGTATAAGTTAAGTCAATCATTCATAACTGCTCAGCATTACTGGTCAAACATTTTCCCATAATACATTTTAAAATACCAATAATAGCTAGGAACAAGTTGGGTTTACAGTAAACATAAGACCATCTATTTCAGTAGCATGCAGTTTCCTCGTCTGTAGTTTTCTTGCAGACCATGACCAGTACAATGCTTTATTTATGCTTTTGAAGATAAATACTGTCGACTAACAGTAGTAAGAAACTGAAGACTCTTTCAAAACATCACTTTCACTTTGGCTAGCTTTCCCAACTGTATCAGTAATAGATGTTTAATTACAGAAACATATATAGAACCTGGGAAACATAGGAGATACAAAAATGAAAATGGAAATCACGTATCCATTCACCATGTGGTGCCATAACTGCTAATATACTGTTCTATTTTCTGTCACTATTTCCCATGTATGTTGTTTTGTATTTTTCAAGTAGAATTATGGTTTTCTGAAGGCATATATTGAAAACTTTCCAGTCTAAATCTGCATGGGAGTGGAAAGATAACCACAAAAAAAAAAAAAAAAAAAAGGCATCAATACATTTGAAAAGCAGAGTTTTATCCATTGAATGAATGAATGAATGACTGATCATTAAAGTTACACTTCTCATTATAATCTGATGATCGGTTACCAAGATCCGGTGTTAAAAAAAAAAAAGGAGTAAAATTCATTCTGTTACTATGCCATAAATTTGTCATAGAAGTCCACTGTTACTTCTTCTATATTTGTATACGAAGACACACCCTCTGCCTGGAATTTCAGTTTTAAATTATGAGTCTATAGTATTCTGTCTATATTCTGTAAGTTACCCTTGTACCATCTGTACAAGGACAGTTCCAAGGGGACAATGTGATTATGAAATGTGTTACCTATGCAAAAAATAAAATAAAATAAAATGAAATAAAATGAAATAAAATAAGCTTCTGTTAAATCTAGAAAAAGATCAAGCAGTTGCCTGTGAGTTTCAGTCTATCAGAGCCAAGCCAGGCATTTGAGGAGGGATGGTTGTTTACCTGACCGAGCTATCCACAAGAGAGGGTCTAAAAGCTAAAAGAGAAGTCATTTATGGAATGACTTCTAAGTTTAAGAAACAGTCCACTTTAGCTTAAAATAAACTTTATGTTCACCACTTGAGAAACTCTCTTTGTACCTGAGCAGATTTCAAGTTCCATAACATGACACTACTAACCCTTAGATTTTCCAAAACAGCTAAGTTTTCAAGATTATACTGTCTTCTTCCTCTCCACTGAACATGCATGCAAATATTCAATGGATTTTTAGATGTTTTTTTATCAAAATAGCATATGCCTCAACCAAAACAAAGCTAAGTTTATACAGCTAGTTACAGCAGGAAATACTGGCTGTTAATTTGGAAGGGTTCTGTTGGAAAGACTAAAGATAATCTGCAAATTATACTAAAATAGAAGTTGACTATAACCATGCCTTGCTTCATCTACTTGACTCTTTCTTCACTGATCAGTCCTAGTAAGGGAAAGAATCTTAAAACTGTAATAAGAGTAGCATAATTCAATGACAGAAGAAAAGATAGTAATAAACCAAATCTGCAAATATTTAAATACCAGAAACATTAAACAGAGAAAAAGATCAGGAAAGGAAAGTCAAGGGACTATAATTGGGAACAATAAAAGGTATGCATTTATAGTTTTATTCATCCGAGGAATTCAGGTAGAATTATAAACTGTGTGACATGCCATCACCCTACCTAACGTCCATCATTGAACATGGAAACAAAGGTACTGAAAAGTTCACTGAATTGGCCAAAAATCAAGCAGCAAGTAAAGATAAGGGCCCCAGTTTTTTGTCACTCTGGTTAAAAGATTATTATGATGCTCTGTAGTCACGGCATCAATGAGTGTCATCTGATAGTTTGCTGAGACTTTAACTAGTGGGTGTTGACTCTTGGTAGATCCTGTGAAGAAACCTCAAGCCAAAAGCAGCAATCACTTATACATATATATACACACACACACACACACACACTCATATGCACATGTGTCATTTACTAACCTTTCAACCATATGGAGAATAGACAACGAAGGAGTTAAATACCTTTTTACTGATTCTATCCCACCCACCCTGGAAGTCCTGCTATGCTCATTCCCACTGGATGGTACCTAATCACTGGTCAAGGTGATATTGACCTTGATATCATATTCAAGGTGATATCATATTTAGAAATATGAAGTGTCAGATGTGGCAATAACCAGGGAAGTGAGGCTCAGGATAAAGAAAATAGAAAAGGGAAGAAGGAACTATTACCACTGCATTTAAAATTGTACAGCAGGTCCCAAAATTCCCTCCCTTCCTTTAAAAAAAAAAAACTATAACCCTAAAATGTACCATTAGCCAGAAATTTGTTTATTTAAAATATATTCACCATCTTCATTCTACAGGATTTAAAGCAGTTTTCCTTAAATCAATATAAGTGTTTCTTAAATAGATGTTTAGATGAAAAATTAAGTTACAAAATACAAACTGGCCCCTTTTGCACCTACACAAGCTGGCAGAAAAATACCTCAGTCAGCAACAATTTGGGATTCAGAAACATCAGGTACGTACTGGTTAAAGGATAACTGGAGAAAAAAGAGGAAATGCAAATCTTTGCAACTGGGGCATTCTAATTTCTCACACTGAGAAATCAAACTTGGAAGCTCAGTCACAGAGCCTAAGAAAATTCCTCCCACATTTCCAGTAGGAAGTATCTCTAAGAGGAGCCTGCTAAACTCTTCGAGAATGAAACTGATCGGTTTTTTAACAGAAAAATTCATTACCTTATTGCAAAACTTCCCCAAAGCAAAATGATAATAATGCATATCCTCCAAAACTTCCTTACACACTAAATGTTCAAATCAGACAAAATTTGTTTGCAGATGACTATCTTTACCAAGAATTACCTTGAAATGCTTATCCACTAAATTCTCATTAACTACTCTCTTAAGCTGAATTTGAAAAGCCATCATGCTATCGAAAGTGTCAAATGGATAAAGAGCTAAAACAGAAATCAGAAACTTTAAGCCAAATTTTTAGCTCCACAGGTTAGAGAAAAAGAATATCCAATCAAAGCACCAAGCTTCACGAAGGGCAGCTTTTCTGAAGATCCTTCCTCACCTCAGAATCGAGCTACACAGAGGTCTTGTCATATTAACCTCAACAAGACTCAATTTGTTAACAGAAAAATAATACTACACATGTTCTGTAGAAACGCAACTTTCAAGACACCAGCGAGAAATTTGGATACAACTAAATATTTTCACAAACATACACTACATTAAAGGTCGAGAGCTTTCTTTTTTTCAAGGCTTAAAGATTATGATATGTCGCCAAAGAAACACACACTCGGCTGGGAATCTGAAGACGGGGTTACAGTTCCAGCTTTTGGCATTAATATCCTCTGTTTCTTAGGTAAGTCACCTCATTTCTCTTCCCCTGAGTTCCCTGATCTCTATAATGAGCAGGACAGAGTCCACAACTGCTGAAGCAGCAGCTTCCTGATTTACCACCTATAACTCTTTATGTGTATAGACACATAAACACATACCTTTGCTGAATGAGACACTACAAACACATGGCCTTTTGTTTGTCTAGGCTTTATACTCTATTCCTAGTCCTTTTTTTTTTTTTTTTTATCATTTTGTCTACCAGTGTTAACTATTGTTCACAGGAACCAAGGTAGTGCTAATTACAATAGCTGACACATAAGTGCTTACTATGTGCCAGGTACTGTGCTAAGCACTTTACATATATTAACTCACTTCTTCCTCACCAAAGCCCTGTGAGGTAGAAACCATCATTCTTCCCAACTTTAGACATGAGGAAACTGAGATACAGAGCAATTTTGTAACTTGCCCACCCCACAGTCATAAGATTCACACATGGAGAAGCCAGGATTTGACCCTAAGCATTTTGGCCCTGGAGCCCTTCCTGCTTACCCACCACCCAGAGAGTGAGTCTATGGTGGGGAAAGGTGAAGTGCAACAGAGTTCATCTGCAAAATGGTGCTGGGGGCACAAAAATGTCCTTGAACTGTGAATTCTGTCAGGAACAAATGGTAGCTCATGAGTTACAAGCCCAACATACACACTGGCCACTGACATTTTTTCTTACCCATTTCAGTTTCACGATTAACATTGACCTTAAAGGGAATCAATTATATCTACCTCCCTTCCTTCACCTACGGGGGAGATGCAAAATTAACACAAACTGTGTAAGTACTGGTGACTTCCACGACCTCGGTCGAGTAGGCACCCACTCCGTTATAATATGGCTCACAGTCACGGTCCAAGGACACTGCATGTTAAGTCATGTGCCCTAAAACCTAACAGTGACCGGCCAGGAGTGGAAACACCAGTTCTGCAGCCTGAAATCCTAAAGAGTGGGCAGTCTGAAGTACTGAGACCGCAAGGTAATAAAAATTTAAAAAAAAAAAAAAAAAAAAAAATGCGTGCGCATGAAAACACATTGCCGCGTGCATATTTAAACTGCTAACTGGTATTCACAATCAGGACAGAGAGAAAATACTAGTCATCAAGGAAGTCCTATTTAACCAACTAGCACATGTTATGTTTATATAGCTATTTCCCCCATTCATAAGTCAGCTCGAATCTCAAGAGCCCTGCACTTGGCTGAGTTCCAGGAGAAGTTCAGGATTTCAGTGGGCCAAGGCCCAGGACAGGGGAAAAGCAGGTCTGCGTTCTAGAACCAGGAGGCCCTCAGAGACATCTAAGGGTCACAGAGCTGCAGTCATCATCCCTGGGCTACCCCTGACGGCAAGTCCCGGTTTGGCAAAGCCGAAAGGAAATTACTTCAGAGAAGACGAGACGGTGAGCAACCCCCGCAGGGGCAAAGCCACACTTTGGCTCACCACGTCGCCTGAGTTTCATGTCCAAGGCCACGGACTTTTATCGACTGCCCTGAGAGACAGGGGTTTGGGGGTGGTCGCTCGCCAAGACCGGGAGAGGTGCAGTATTGTTCTACCTTTTCGGGAAAACAAACACGTTTAACGAAAACAACCCTTGGAGAAGCTAGCGAAGACTTCTTCGCAGGGCCTGTCTCGGGGCTTTTGAATCACTTCCTCCTTTTTTGATGCGTCTCTGAGCTTGAGATTACGAAGTTGCTGAGAAAGTCTTGCCTCTCCGGGCAGCTTCCTGCGAGCGAGCCGAGCGCCCGGCGCTGTCCGCGGGCGCACAGACCCAGCCGCGCGGCCCGGCCACCCCCCGGGCGGGAGCAGGGGGACGCGGCGGCGCGAGCAGGGGCGGGGATGGTTCAGGAGAGAGAGCGCGGGCGCTGCGCAGCCCGCGTCCCCGGCTTACCCCAGGGTGCTGATGAAGCCGTTGACCGAGCCCTCCGCGTACAGGGACACGATGTCCCCTATGTAGAGGAAGCTGGACATTTTATCAGACATGCTGCTTCATGCTCCAAAGTAGACGTCCCTCCTCTTCCCTGCGCCCTCGCCGCCCTCTCCGGGGAGCCGCCGCGGCAGAGGCGGAACGGAGCGCACAGCTGCAGCGCCGACAGCGGCAGCGAAGGGCACGGCCTGAGTGACCGAGTGTCGTGGCTCAGCCCTGCCCCCGCGCCGGGGAAGCCGGCCCGGAGCGAAGCCGCTGCGGCGGACGCCCCGCGACGTGCGCAGCCCTGGGGGTCGGAGGGGCCCGAGAGCCGCAGCCGCCACTACCCCGGCAGGTTTCCTGTTCCTTTCAGAACTTTTCTCTCCAACACCTCTGCTCCTCCTCCCGCCTCCTCCGCTCCCCCGCTCCGGGTCCCCTCCTCGTTCTGCGCCCCACCGCGGCGGTCCCCGCCGCCCTGCAGGAGCTGGCGGTGGCAGAGCCCCTCGGTCCCCTTGGGGGAATTTTTGGACCAGGTGGCGATGCCCATTGGGCTGAGGGGAGGAGAGGAGCCCGGGGAAAGGAGGTGGAAGGCCAATCAGCGAGCTGCGGCCGGGGGCGGAGCTGGAACGGGGCGGGGCGACTCTGGGGAGGCCGGGCCACCCGGGAAGCGGCGAGCTGCGGTGAGCCTCTGGCGCTAGAGGGGCGGCGGGGGCCCCCAGAGCGAGGAAAAGGGAGGTTTATAGCCGCCCTGGAGCTTATGGGCCTGGGGTGCGACAGTCCCCTCCCGGGAAAGTGCATGATGGTGGAGCCAAGACGTTTTCCCTGGGCTTTTAAGGGAGCAGGGAGGGTGAGAATTGGCCTGACCGGCGCGGGGGTCGCGCGCGGTGGAGTGAGCCTGCTAAACGCCAGGAGATGAAAAGGTGGAGCCGGGGTCGGGTCGGTGGGGTGGGGGAGGGTAATTTGCCGACGTAGGGAGAAGAAGGTGAAGTGGGGGGTGGAGGGTGTGGAATAGAAATAGAAAATAAATACATAATAAAGAAAATAAAGAGAGGAAAGAGAAGGAGAAGGAAGGAAGGAAGGAAGCAGGGAAGGAGGAAAGGGAAGGATGGAGGGAGGGAAGGGAGGCTCTGTCTCTATTTGGAGTATGTAGTTTGGGTTTTTGTCTCAGGTATACGGAGTTAGTGAAACCTGACCTGTCAGCTGATGTCCAGGTGGGTGCGAACTTCAATGGACGTAAACATCACTTGAGGAGCCAGCAGTTTTTGTGGCCAACCTGTGGAGGTGAACCTTCTCTTAAGTCTCCAAGCCACGCCTCCTGCACTTCCTTAACCCCAACCCAAGGTTTAACCTTCCACCTCGGGAGCCCACCGTCACCATCTCCCAGACGACGTCTGCTGACCCTTAAAGCTCCAGCGGTGACAAATGAAAGTGGTGTCAGGACGCCTTTCCACTCCTCTGTTGTGTTTGTACCCCTCATCATATCATTTTAGAAGCCTTTTGCTCTATTTTTCTGGGAGACCTGGAGAAGGCAAACTCGTTTAGGACACTAGCAACCCAATCAAAGAATTGCGACCCGAGGAATCTTCACAGAGCCGGGTTTACAGAAAGGCGGAGGAGCTCAGGACATGCAGAGTGGTGTATTTCAAACTGTGCAACTGACCAAAGCTTAAATTATAGGTCAGAGATGTCTTACAATTCATAGACGGTTTTGGTTGAGACTTACGGTCATACAATGGAATATGAAAGAAAAATAAGCTTAATGTTCAAATATGTGTGTTTAGAAAGCCTGCAGGAAAGAAGACAATAGAGTGTTAGACCCAGAATCCAGGAAATGCTAGCACAAGGCCTGTAAGTGTTGAGATAAACTGGACCCAGTCATTGTCCTACCATGCAGCTGACAGATCTCTTTATGTCTGCGTTCTCCTTTGGAAAAGGGTACTTAGCAACTTAGAAATGCCTCCTATATGATAGAAATCCTCCTCTGTCTACACAAATGATGTTACTGTTTGGGGCCTCCAAGGCATTAAACAGGAACTATTAAAAGAAACAGAGGTTTCTGTTTATCCAGGGGATTTGTATATGACAACCTATCTATCACTCTCTATGTTGCACAGCCCTCTGCCATACATTTAATGGATGTTCGATTATTGGTCAAAGTCACAAATGTTTTTCCTTGGATTTTGGAACCTTCAAACACTCCTAGTGCAAATGTAAAATGGCACAACACTTTGAAAAACAGTTTAGGACTTCCTCAAAAAGTTGAACACAGAGTTTCTATTTAACCCAACATTTTCATCTCTAAGTATATATCCAAGAGAAATGAAAACTTATATGTACACAAAACCTTTACCCAAATGCTCATAGTGGTTTTATTCATAAAACCCCAAAGAGGAAATTTCCCAAATGACCGTCAACCGATGAGTAGATAAACACAAGGGAACATTATTTGGCCATGAAAAGGAATGAAGTAGTGATTCATGCTACAACATAAATGAACCTTAAGAAGATTTTGCTAAGTGAAAAAAACCAGACATTGGGATCATATATTATTCTGTTTATACAAAATGTCCAGAGTACACAAATCTGTGGAGATGAAAAGTAGGTTAGTGGTTACCTAGGGCTTGGAGTAGGTAAGTAAAGGGCACAGGATTTCTTTTTGGGGAGATGAAAATGTTCTAAAATAGATTGTGGTGATGGTTGCACAACTCTATGACTATTAAAACCTATTGAATTGTGCACTTTAAATGGGTGAGTTGTGGTATATGAATTATATCTCAATAAAGCTGTTACAAAAGTCAGTGGAAAAAAATGTCGCAGGTTGGGGGGAACGGAGAGGAAAACCAGATAAGTTTAAAAGAGACTCACTGAAAAATCATTCTTCACACTTACACTTGTGTTCAGTGTTTCTTTTCTTTAACTTGACCTTGTCCTCTTGGTCCCACCAGACACCTACTTTGGGCAAGGGTATCCTCATATCTAACTGCCCGGACTGGAAAAAAGGTGTCAGCGTATGACTAAAAAGAATTCAGTGAAACCCCAGGTAGGGTAAAACACATTACTTAATTCCTTACTACCATCTGACTAACTATGCAAAGTAAAAAATGTCCAGCTTCAAATAGAAATCACCTTTTTCTTTTCTTTTGTTTAAAGTAAACTCTACCCCCAATGTGGGACTGGAACTCCCCACCAGAGATCAGGAGTTGCATGCTGTACTGACTGAGCCAGCGAGGCACCCGTAGAAATCACCTTTTTCATCAAATGGCTTCACCAACCTCTTTAGAATCCAGGTACCAAGTCTTATTCCTTTCTCTACCTCTTTCTTCCTCTTCCATTATCTCAAATACATTTTCTTTTTATCTTGCCCCCATCCTTGCTCACCATCCTCATGGCAAGCCAGCACTCTCTCTTTACAAAGTTGATCTGATCAAAACTTTTCACACTTACAATGACACCCCACTGTCTACATAAAGATTTTCAAAGACCCTAACCCTACTGGAGTGAATATTAGATGTCATGAACATCAGTCCATGTAAATGGATCTCCTGTGCTGAGAATACAAGACACTTCACCATGTCCTAGCATTCTGGGTAGTGTATGATCTGGTCTCCTTTGTTTCTACTCTTCCACTCCTGATGTCCTCATGGAAAGCTAGGTTCCCCACATACAAGCTGACACTTTCAGTTCTATGTCTTTGAGTGTGATGTTCCCCTCTGTCAGAAATTCCTCTTCCTCCTTCCCTTCTCCCAGCTCTGCCTGTTCAAGCTCTACCTCCCCAGTGAAACTTCCCAGATACTGCCAAGGTCAAGTTCTTGCTCTTCATAATTCCCATAGCCAGGCCACCCTGCCCATAACATTTGTGGGCCTCTGGGGCAAGAGTAATTGGAGACCCTTGCAACATAGTCTAAACATTAAAAGTTGCAATTTAAGGTAATAAACTGTTACAGGTGGTACAGGGAGAATTGGCCCACATTTCCAAGTCTTCCCACCGATAGTCCCTGCAGGTAGTCATTCCTTGGCCACTCCTTGGGCCACCCCGGCACACCCCAGATGTGCAGTCTACACTTGGGAAGATCGATAAGGGCTGGGATGTCAGATACCCAGAACATATTCTAAAAGTGGGAGGAATCTCAGGCTGCTGGTGGGCATGTCTCTTTGGTCCAGAATAGGGACTTCTAGAACTCAGGGCAGGAGTCTAAGGTCACATCCTTTTTAAGGTACCATTCAACACTTTCCACCTTGCCTTCTTGTTATTTCCATATACTTGAGCCTTATCAAACTAGAAGCATCTTGAGAATGAGATCACTGTCTAATTCATGCTTTAGCCTTTATGGGGCTTAGCAGTCCTCATTTAGAGCTTCAATAAATAGTAGATACATAAATGTAGCAATAAATAATTGATGTGGAATTTTTGTAATGCTTAAGTATTTGTATTACCCCGATAGGATCAATAGTAGATGTCACAAACATCAATTCAGCCAAATGGCATTCAAAGAGTCTCCTGTGCTAAGACTGTGAATCATTTTAGCAAAGGCCCAGTCATCACCCTAAAAAATCTATAGGAGAGGTCATAAAGAGAGCATAGTATAATATTTAAAATGTTTACTCCCAAAAGATTGATTGTATTAAAAAATAAGTGTCCAGTATAATGTTCTTCCATCAGAGATCTTTTCAGGGTGATTTATATTCACTCTTCACTTGGATATCCTCAGTTCAAGACTAGAAGTGAAAGGGATTATTATCCATGATCCATCAACTGAGTCTTTCATGAATAGCTTTCTTCATTCCCCTGTCTTGTACTAAATATAATTATTTTTAATTTTTTAAAATGTTTATTTATTTTTGAGAGGGATTGAGAGAGAAAGAGAGAGAGAGAGAGGCAGGGAGAGAGAGATGGAGACACAGAATCTGAAGCAGGCTCTAGGCTCAGAGCTGTCAGCAAAGAGCTCCATGCAGGGCTCAAACTCACAGATTCCAAGATCATGACCTGAGTCAAAGTTGGACACTTAACCTACTGAGCCACTCAGGCGCCCCTAAATATAATTTTTAATATGTAACCGTTTATTGAGCAGTCGCCTCAATGAGGTACAAATAAAATATTGGTTTTTAAATAACTCCCTTGCAACAATCAAATCTATATGTTCTATTCCTTAATGATATTTCAAGGACAGTCCTTGGATTTAGTTATTTTCAGTTATTAAACATTACATACATACCCCACTCCAGATCAGTTTAAAATGTTGGTCTCATCTCTTCCAGACTTCCTTAGATAAATGAGGCAGCCATTAATTCCTTTACTCCTGTCCGTGCATTGGAGCTCCTTCCCTGTTGGGATAGGGAAGCAGGATCAGGATGAAATGGGCAAACATATCATTCTGACCTGGGTGTGTGATCTCAGATCCTCTTGACTATTGTTTGTCTGGTCAACACTGACTGGTTGCACTTAGGTAGGTGTCAAATGTTAGCTCTCTGTTGGGCACATGAGTGATGTTTTTAGTAGCTCTGAAGGATTTCTGCAGTGCACACTTCTTTGAAGTGGGAGTGCTGTCCCTGGCCTGACTTCTTGCAAACCCCCTTAGCTCCATCACTGACAGTATACCCAAAGGCAGACCACACTCTTGGGTGGAATTCTAGCAAGTGTGACCTCCTTTTGACCAGGGGAGATTCAGGCAGGGTCTGCCTTATGGTTGTACGAGCTATGCTGTAGCACGTTGTCCAGTACTTAGAAGGGTCTTGGTTTGATGCTTGGTTTGATGTTTTGCTGGCACGATCTTGAAATTCTTATTTTTGAACAAGAGGTTCCACATTTTCTTTGGCACTGGGCCCTGCCAGCCCCAGACTCAGGCAGGCATCCTTACTGCACCAGAGTGGCCATATAAGATGCTCCACTGCACCCCACCATCCCATCAATTTTTCCCATTTCTCTCCAATCCCCTTTCCTTTTTCAGACAGATCAACAAGTCTGACATACCAAGTACCAAGCTGCCTCCAATTAGGAGATTCAAGGTCAGAGCTCCTTGTCTCATGAGTACTACCACTCCTTACAGGTTCCCTTCCAAAATATCCTCCACAGAGACAAGAAAAAAGCTCTATGACCCCTCACTACCTCACTAAGCTGAAAATGGGCAACTCTTCCAGCTCACCATAATCAATTATATTTTCTATGGAGAATCTATGGATTTGTTCTCTAATAAATATAAATTAGGCATTTATACTTCCTGCTGGGAAATTTGGAGCTAAAAATGCTTGTGTACTTGAGATTTCCAGATATAATCTGGAAAACGATAGTGGATGGTATTGGGGAGAATATAGAAAGAGAATCTCATAACTATCCTCACCCACTGTTGTGAGCTAGATCCTGTGGTCACCATCCAAATATCCATCACCTTTCTCCCATGTCCAACAGCCTGAATTAACACCACACCCCAATTCCAAACATGGTTCCTGAGTAATCTAAACCAGTGTTTCTCAAACTTTAGTATGTATAACCATCCAGAGAGTTAAAACACAGATCCCTGGCCTCATCCCCAGAGATTCTGATTTAGCAGGTCTGGGGTGGCGCTTACTAGCATTTCTGAAAGGGGAACTGTGTGTGGCCACAGGTAGGAGACAAGGTTGAAACAAGCACTCACTAATGGGAGACCTTGCTGAGAAAATGTCTTATTTTTCTTTCTTTTTTTTTTTTTCAATGTTTATTTATTTTTGAGAGAGAGAGAGGGGAACAGAGGATCTGAAGCAGGCTCCATGCCGACAGCAGAGAGCCCAACGTGGGGCTCAAACCCACGAACTGTGAGATCATGACCTGAGCCAAAGTCAGACACTCAACCAACTGAGCCACCCAGGAGCCCCTCATTTTTATTTCAAAAGAATCTCAAACACAGAAAAGTTACACGGAGAGTACACAACTTTGACCCCAAATCAGCATTTTTATAATTTGTCATGTCTGTTTATCATTGTCATGCTCTACACACACACACACACACACACACACACACACACACACACACACAATTTATTTTCAGAATTATTTGAATGTAGGTTGAATACATCATACCCATGTACGTCTTAATAATTCATGTATTTCTAAGAACAAAGAGATTCTCTTACACACTAGTCCCCCCTTATACATTCCAAGACCCCCAGTGGATGCTTAAAGCCACAGATATTACCATACCTTATATATGCTATGTTTTTTCATATACATACATACATACATACCTATGATAAAGTTTAATTTATAAGTTAGGCACAGTGAGACATGAACAATGACTAATAATAAAAGACCAATTATAATAATATATTGTAATAAATTTATGTGAATATGGCATCTTTCTCACAAAATACCTTATCATACCATACTTACACTTTTTCTTCTTGTGATGATGTGACATGACAAATGCCTATGTGATGAGATGAAGTGAGGTGAATGACATAGGCATAGTGACATAGTGTCGGGCTACTGACCTTCTGATGATTTGTCAGGAAGACCATCTGCTTCTAAACTACAGTTGACCATGGGTAACTGAAATCATCATGGAAAATGAAACCAGGGATAAGGGGGGAACTACTGTATATTCAGAGTACAACAATCAAGTTCAGAAAATGTAACATTGATCTAAAACTTTAATCTTTTACCCATATTCCAATGTATCCATTGTCCAAACGGTGTTCTTTAAAGCAGTTTGTTCCTCCGGCACAGAACCCCATTCAGGATCACATGTAGCATTTAGTTGTAAAATCTCCTTAGTCTCTTTTCATCTGTACCAATTCCTCAGCCATCCTTTGTCTTTAGTGACATTGCCATTTTTTAAGAATACAGGCCCTTTATTTGTAGGATATTCCTAAATTTGGATTTGTCTTGCATCTCTTCATAATTAGATGAAGTTAAGCATTTTCAGTCAGAATACTATATAAGTGATGATGTCTTCTTCCCCAGGTACCATCTGCCACACTTGTGATGATATTAATTTTAACCACTGTCAAAGACAGTGTGTAGGATAGGAGTTTAGGAATAATCTCAAACCAGATCTCTTTTTAAGGTATGGTTCATAAGAAACAATCTGTTAGCCTGGGAAAACTCTGGAAATGCAGGCCAATCTCAAAGCAGCAGCTAGTCTGATTTTCCTGCCAAGAATGCCGTCCAGCCCATCTCCTGACCCTTAACCTCTCTGTTTCCAAAGCTGGAGTGTGACATCAGTCTACTTTATTTCCCTACCTGCAGAGGCCAAACAGCAAGCTCCCCAAGTGGAGCCTTTGAAGTTCCTCCCACTAGACTAGATGTGAGTGTCAACCACCACCTTCTCCCCTCCACACCCGGGTCCCCTCCCATGCACTGAGGTGGGGCAGGACAGAACACAGACACAACTCACTACAAAGCACTTGCCATCACAAAATTCTCTCTTATCTCCAACAGCTCAACTGTTTTATATCTTTGGTCTGGGGGCAGGGTTTTTAAGCATTATAGCCCCAGTTTTCAAATATTTTCTTTTAAAATTTGCATCTTGGTCTCATTGTATTTTGATGCCTCCAATGAGACTCCCAAATTAGCATCCTATTAAACTTCCAACTTATTTGATAGGGTCATAGCTCTTAGAGGTATTTACACTACTTGCCGTTGAATTGCTCATGGCCTCGTTCCGATAACAAAGAAGAATGGAAATTTTAAAGAAAAATATATGGATATTTCAAATCTTGCCTACTTCAATTTACAATGATTCTTCCTAAATATAATTTCATGCTTCCATCTATATATCAGGATAGCATTTATCAATCACTTCAAAGGATCTCATACCTCTATACCAAAATTTTTAAGAATGCAACATCACATAGAACTGATTTTAGTTTTAATTAGCCTTTTGCCAGTCTTTACCAAAAGAATAATCACCAAGGTTTCATTTTCCTTAACTATAAAATGAGGGAAATAATGGTGCCCACCTCCTATGCCTCTTGTGAGGTTTAAATTAGAAAATACACTTAAAGGGCTTGGCACATTACCTGCCACAAAGTAAGTGCTCAATAAATGCTAATTATTTTTGTGATTATCATTATCTGAGAGAAAAGCAATACTGAAGGTCATAAGAAAACCAAGTATCAGAGATATTGTGACCCATTCAAAAGGACGCACTAGTGACTGAGCCAGCACTAGCCTGTCTCCAGAGACTCTGAGTCAACAGCTCTTTCATTTACACATCAGTCCCTTCAGTAAACAGTAGTAAATGCTTGATAACTATTGAAATTTTGATCTCTTTCAGGGAGATTTGGATTTTTTTTAAAGTCTATAAGAGGAAAAATATCTAATTTTTAACAGGAAAATTTCAGACATAATAGGGAAAACAAGTTTTGAGACCAAAAGAAAGAGAAGTGGCTAAATTTCCAGCCTGGTGTTACAAAACCACCCAAAAATGTCACATGGGACCTCTGCCTTCTACAAGCTGACAGCTTTTATCTCTTCACGGAAGGGAGCAGATAAAACCCATACGGAAAACAGCCATCTGACACCAGAGAACGCTGTCATGCTTGCAGTCCCCTGGGTGATAATGGGGAAGATGTACTCCAAACTTTGACCATCCCTCACCTCTTACAAACTTCTGGTGATCATAAGAAGGGCAGCTTGCCCTGTTAAGGTCCTAACATGCAAATTAAGAGAGACTTCTTAAACTGTAGTCCAGGTGCTAAGATCCCCCAGGATTTCTGAGCAGTCGCTCTTAAATGATTACTTCAGTATTTTTAACTGTCTTGATGAAGGGAAACAGACAAATAAGGCTAAACTCACCAATAGTAAATGTCCATGGGAATAAAAGATTTGAGAACAAGTCTTGGTAGAGGGGAAAGGTATAAACTGTGAGGAAGGAAACTAACATATATTAACAACATTCATGTTTGAATCTCTGTGCGGAGCACTCTTCATACAATATGTAATAACCTCCAGGAGATAATTGCTATTATTAACCCCATTTTTTAAATGTTTATTTTTGAGAGAGAGGGGGCAGAGAATCAACAGTGGGGTCTGCATGGGTAGCAGAGAGCCTGACATGGGGCTCAAACCCACAAATCTCAAGATCATGACTTGAGCTGAAGTCAGATGCTTAACCGACTGAGCCACCCAGGCTCCCCATCCCCATTTTATAGCTGAAGAAACTGAGACTTAGAGAAACCAAGGAATCTATCCAAGATCCCCCAATTAGTAAGATGCATGGAGAGAAAAGAGAACATAGCACCATAATTCAGATAAGGGCAAAACCAGGGAAGATACTCAGAAGTCTTTTTTCCCACCCCCGGCCTCTTCCCCAAGTTTGCCTTGGTTTCCTCTCTTAAGTGTATATGGTAGGAATTATAGTCCTGTGGGCTTGCTGTGTGCATTATTTCAGGCATATACCTCCTGGTTACCCCACCAAAACATTGGTTTGCTCAAGGCAAGAGCTCTGTCCTGTACTTCTCTTGCATATCCCCTCACACCCACACACAGTGCTGAAGTCATTAGTGCAGGAAATACTCTTGAATCCCGGTCATGCTGACTCCATTCCATGATCTGCTTAGGGCAAATGCTCTGGAAATGGGATCTTTCCATGGGCTTTTCAGTCTTTTTAAGTCATCTGGTGGTATGTGGGCCAAGTAAATATCTGAAGAACTAAGAGGAGCAAGATGGGTGTTTATTTAAATGATAGGCACATTTACAAAGCACCAAAGGAGTAAACTTCAGAGAGGTCAGAAGCTTGGGCCTCCTGAGGCGTGCTTCTGGAAATGTAACTTGCACTTAACCAGTCTCAGAGCAAACTCCTTAAAGGATGGGGAAAGGGAGGGGGTAGGCTGGGGTGGCAGTGCTGTACCAGCTACGTGTGCAGGCAGGCACATGGCCACAGTCTTCAGGCCTGATTATTTGTAAGAATTAGATATATGATAAAGGAAGCATCAAAAAGCAATGAGAAAGCATAAGATTACTCAAGAAATAATGTTGAGGTGATTATTTACTTATATGGAGAATACCAGTTTCATACAGTTTTAGGATATCACATAATATGTTAAGATAAAAATAAATTTAGGTGCGGGTGCCTGGGTGACTCAGTGGGTTAAGCGACCAACTCTTGGTTTGGGCTCAGGTCATGATCTCACAGTTCCTGAGATAGAGGCCACATTGGGTTCCAAATTGGGATTCTCTTTCTTCCTCTCTGCCTCTCCCCTGCTCTCTCTCTCTCTCTCTCTCTCTCTCTCTCTCTGTCTCTAAATCAATTAATTAAGTAAGTAAATAAGTAATTGTTCAGGTGAATATATTATTACTCAATATTTCTAAAATATCCCCCCAAAATTGAATTTAAATTTAGCACTCTATGAATAAGTGATTTCTTAATTTAGAAATACATATGCCTTAATATAAAAATATAAAGCAATATATCAAGTAAGTGTGTTTCATACAACTTTTAATTTTTATGTCAAAACTCTAATAAAATTAAAAAGTAGACAACAAAATGAGAAAACTTTGCAACAACTGTTATATGCAAAAGATTGATTATAGGAAAGAAATTAAAGTAATATAATAGTGAGATATCATTTCTCATGTATCAGATTAGCAAAATATTTTTTATTATAGTAACCAATGCTGATATTGAAACAACCAATCTCATATCTTCTACAACCCTTTTAAATGGCAAAATGGAACTACTGAATATATCCTAAGGATATAATCCTATATTTGAAAAATACTTTATTCACAATTGTGTTTATCATAATATGAATAATAATAAACCTTTGTGGTAAAGTAAATATTGCACAATAGCAAATATAAGCTGTAGCAGCTGACATAATATGTAGCCAATAATTCTTATTAAGAATATGTAATAATATATAAAACGACTTATATCATGACTTTAAAAGCAGGATAAGGGCACCTGGGTGGCTCAGTCAGTTGAGTATCTGATTCTTAATTTCTGCTCAGGTTATGATCTCATGATTCATGAGATCAAGCCCTGGGTCAGGCTCTGCACTGATAGCACAGAACCTGTTTGAGATTCTCTCTCCTTTTCTCTCTGCCCCTCCCCTGCTCTCTCTCTCTCTCAATAAATATATAAACATTTAAAAAAAAATAAGGGCGCCTGGGTGGCTCAGTCAGTTAAGTGTCTGACTTCAGCTCAGGTCATGATCTCACAGTTTGTGAGTTCGAGTCCTGCGTCAGGCTCTGTGCTGAAAACTCAGAGCTGGAGCCTGCTTCAGATTCTGTGTCTCCCTCTCTCTGCCCCTCCCCAGCTTGCACTCTGTCTCTCTCTCTCTCAAAAATAAACATTAAAAAAAATTAAAAATAAATAAAAATAAATAAAAAATAAAAGCAAGATAAAAGTTCATACTGAGTATGGTCACTAAAATGTAGGAAAAATAAACAACAAAAAAAAAGACTTGCATGATAAAACTATGGGTAATATTTTTTTACTTTTCTAATGTTTTAGAGAGTATATGTTACCTTTTAAATGGAAAATAAAAACACAGAAATAAATGACATCTGCTTTTAAGTTGAAAAATTCAAAAGAAGAAATTATGAGAAAGATTTTTCTTTTTTTTAAATTTTTTAATGTTCATTTATTTTTGAGAGAGGGAGAGAGACAGAGTGTGAGCGGGGGAGGGGCAGAGAGAGGGAGACACAGAATCCAAAACAGGCTCCAGGCTCAGCTGTCAGCACAGAGCCCGACATGGGGCTCAAACTCACCAACTGTGAGATCATGATCTGAGGCAAAGTCGAATGCTTAACCAACTGAGCCACCCAGGTGCCCCATGAGAAAGATTTTTCAAACAAAGTCTAAGTTAACACAGCAGAGTGAAGGCAGGACAGTAGAAGATGAAATTATCAGATTCGGTTGTGCAGCATACATGCTTGGAAACTTTTGGTTGTGGTGTTTTAATTAATCTTTTCCTATTAATGCACACTTTCAAGAAAATGTTGATCATGTTCTATGTAGTGAGGTCATTAGTAGAGCACATATCTTCAAAGCATTTAAGTAACTCAGTTTTAGCTGGGCCAGTCTTCTGTCATCTTTCTGAACATCTCAGTAGAGAAAGGTGCCAAGTGAAAATTCAAGAAGCCTGTAGAATTTGAATCCACCCTTCTTGGCAGAAATGGATTTAAGACCGGACTGCCGTTGTCCATAACAACCTTATCAGTGTTTGGAGTCTGCTTATTTCTGGGTACCATGTTCCAGGAAAGTATTGCCACTAAACTTGTTCCCATTTTTTTGCCTTAGCTATGGGCCTTGGGCTAAGCCATGATCTCCACTGCAATCTCTGCTTATCAAACTGGAACAGGCATGATATTGAATACACCTTGCAATAAATGACACAGAAATATTGATAGATAAAATGCTAAACTCTTTTCAATGGGAACCTCATACAGATATTCAAATATGTGGGCCTAAACTCAGCTCAATCAGATTGTATCGCTCTTAAGAATGCTTTAAAACACTTGAACTAATCTAATCTAGTATCTTTCCTGTAGAAGTGAGGTTTACACTACAGAACACTGTTTGCCTTCAAATACTAACCCATCACAGCTGCTTCACTCTGACTTTCATTTCCCGGAAAGGATGGACACCTGCCTAAGACGTCACTTCTTACCCATGTTTGTATGTAAACTATGCTATCACAACACCAAGTTTTGAACACATGCTCACTTCCTCGTAGACTGTTTAAGAGTCTGTCTTTGCATTATAGAATTTCTGAGAGAATGTATAAATGGCAGTGGGTAGGACCAGAGGCTGGCCAAGGAGCAGTGGTAGAAAGTTTAGGAAAACTTGTTAACAGCATCTGTTCTGTTTACTTCTGATGAACATGCTAATTTACTCACAGGTTACGATTCTTCCATTCCCACAGCATTTGAAATATCCTTCCCATATGTCTAATACTAATACCTTAGTATTTTAATATTATGCCGTCTCCTCAAATACACAGGCATACACATGCCCATGAAAATTTGTACCATGTTGGTTTTTCAGCAGCTGTATTACAAGTCTACATTAAGTTTACATTCCTAGGGTTTTATCATCTGTCTTGCAGTCATTAGAATTTTCTTCCGACTTAACATTTACATGACCTTTTTTTCCTTCAGACTTTCGTGTTGTCAGCCCTATTCTTAGACCAAAGACAGGGATATGGGGAGAGAGGAGATCTCATTTTCTCTACTCTGACCCCTGCTGCAACATGTCCAAGTGACATCATCCACCAGCACCATTCATGTTTATTTCCAATAGCGCTTTTGTCCTTTCTCAAGAGCGCTGTGAAGGTTTACGTTGCATTAGATGCTTTCATGTTGCTCCACTTCTGGGTAATTACCCATTTCTTCTACCAAATTGATGGAAATATCAGCCTCTTTTTTTTTCCCCCCCAAACTCAGTCTCTCTGTGCTCTTGTCATCCATGACTAGGTCAACCTGGAACCAATAAGACAGGGTTTGGAAACAAACTAATTGTGTTGTATTCACCTAAAAATGTCATTAAAAAGCAAGTAGACATGAACACTTTAGATGCTTTATTTTTTTTAATGTTTATTTATTTTTGAGACAGCAAGAGACAGAGCACGAGTGGGGTAGAGAAAGAGAGAGGGAGACACAGAATCTGAAGCAGACTCCAGGCTCTGGGCTGTCAGCACAGAACCAGACGTGGGGCTCAAACTCATGAACCACAAAATCATGACCTGAGCTATGGTCAGATGCTTAACCACTTGAGCCACCCAGGTGCCCCTTAAATGCTTTAAATATAACCATTTATTCAAAGTTAAAGGGACATACTAGCATTTTATTTATTCCACAAATCTTTATTGACCACCTACTATGTGCCAGGAACTATGCACGTAGTTATTCCAGAAACTGTTTCTGCCCTCAAAAACTTTGACGTAAACATCCATTAGAAAGTGCCACCTGTTTTTGTAAGCCATATAAAATTGGATAGGCATTAAGAAAAAGGAAAACACTGATATTAAATATCTTGTGAATTTTATGCTCCAGTTCATCATGCTTGCAGATGGAATTCTAAAATCAGAATCAAGGTAAAATTTGAATGAAGTAGGAAAAAATTACCCTTTAAACATTAGAATCTATTCAAGAACTGTCATACACTCAGCGTCCAAGTTATGAGGTCAGTCAAACAGAGGGAGGAGTATATGAACAATTCCCTTCTCAGGAACTACACCCACTGAGAGGCAGATGAAATCTCCCCCACACAAGTTGCTATTTTCCTCTTTATTTTCTGGACAAAATGTTAAATTTTCAGTTAAACTGGATTATATTTTAACTTCACAATAAAAACTAAGCTCGTGAGCTTCTTCAACTGTCACTTAACTCTGATAGGGATATTTTGTCATGTATGTTATTAAGAAATAATTTAAGGGGGTTGCCTGGGTGGCTCAATTGGTTAAACATCCCGACTTCAGCTCAGGTCATGATCTCACAATTTGTGAGTTTGAGCCCTGAGTCAGGCTCTGTGCTGACAGCTCAGAGCCTGGAACCTGCTTTGGGTTCTGTATCTCCCTCTCCCTTTGTTCCTCCCCCACTCCCTGTGTGTGTCTCTCTCTCTTTCTCTCTCTCTGAAAAATGAATAAACATTAAAAAAAGAAAGAAAGAAATCATTTGACAGAAGGATGAGAGTTTAGAAAATTGGTGCTCTGAGGGAGAAAAATCAAACCATATATTGTCACCCATGAACAATATGCATAATGGCACGTGCCCACCAAAGCATACATTTAAAAAATCCTAGAAACATATATTGTTAAGATAATTATTAATTATAGAGACTCTCAAGGATAAAAAGGCAGATGTCATAGTTTAAATGACAATTAAGAGATGTCAAATATTTTTACATTAAAAATATATTAGGGGTGCTTGGCTGGCTCAGTCGGTGGAACGTGTGATTCAATCTTGGGGTCATGAGTTCAAGTCCCATGTTCAGCATAGAGCTTACTACAAAATAAAAAATATATATATATATATACACACATATATATATACGTTATATATAATATATAAATATTAATTATATATAAATACATATGTATATATATATAATGTATATGTTTATGTATATTTACATGTAAATATTAGGTCAATAAAGTGGCTAACCAAAAAAGTTGAACATCTGTATAAACAGTATTTTCTATATATAAAAGCCAAACATGTTTTATTATCTGTTTCCATCATTTATCCCAAATTGAAATAGATTCATAATGTTTTCTGTGTGTGAATTTCTTACAATTAAATACTATTCTGGTGATATATCTTGATACTTAACAGATGTGTTTTATCAGTTCTAAAGAAGACAAAAGTGGGAATTTTTTTAAATTACATGCACTTAAAACTTATAGAATGAGAAAGAAATGCAAAAGGAATATAAGGGAAAGAAAGAGGAGACTTTAAGAGGGGTAATAATGGAGGGAGGAAGACAATGTATCTCAGGATGCAAGAAATACAGGGATGGAAAAGAAAGGAGACGAGGGAGGTGATATACTCTGAATCTCACTGTTTAGAAACTGGAGGAGGGAAGAAGTCTCACTGGCCAGTTTGAGGGTGGCACTGAGGACAGATAAGGGGTTTTGCCCTGCTTCCAGTTAGGGCTCCAAAAGGAGGCTGTCTCTCAAGCAAATTGTCAGCCACACTAATGGGAGAGCAGTATATCATGGCAGAGAAAAAATAGCAATCCCGTGGAAATGGACAGAGAAGAAAGTTTGAGAGCAGGTCCCAGAGTTTCTAGTCCATGTGGTATAGATGGAAGCCCAAAGTGCTGATTCTAAAGGTAAGAATGTGAAGGCATGTGAGCTGAGATGCAGTGGGGCTGCTACAGGGCCACTGTACAAATCACTTTCCGCTCTGGTGAAGGGTGAGATGATCCATAATCCACTAGGCTAGTGGCCAGATAGAGAAGAGGGCAGAAACTCGGAGAGAACCGTAGTGAGCAAGATGATGCCAAGTCAGTCAAGGAGAACCAATGAGATCCAGTCAAGCTAAGTGAGTTACGATGAGTTACAGTCCTCAGTCAAGAATGCCAACAGAGCCAGCAGCAACCTGGCAGACAAGAAACATTACCACAGAGAACAGAGAAGCCAGAATACAGAACAAGGAAACCCTCCCCCCAAAGCCACAAGGTCACAAAACCACATCCTGCCAGGTGAAATCTAAAAGGCCAAACATTTGACATGTACCTAAAGAGAGTATTTAAATGTATGTAACTGGATCAAATTTTCAACAGAAATGGACAGAAGTCAGCTTTGTCCTAGTCATCCAGCAGGTGGAGTGTTGATGAAGATCAGATCAGCTTTAGACAATTAAGTTTTATTTTTCTTTTTAGCTTTTTTTATTTTTATTTTACAAGTAACCTCTATCCCCAGTGTGGAGTTGAACTCATGACCCTGAGACCAAGAGTCACCTATTCTACCAACTGAGCCAGCCAGGAGCTGCTCTTTTTAGCTTTTTTTTTTTTTTTTTTTTTTTTGAGATATAATTGACATAAAACATTGTATAAGTTTAAGATGTACAATGATATGATACAATGAAGTTTTAGAGAAATAAAGGAACTACATTTCCTCTGCATCTCTGATTTGCAGCGTAAGTAAATATGGGGCCCCCCAAAATATGACTTCTCTGCTTATTAGTCAATGTACGGTATTTGATGATGCCAAACTCTGTTGTTTCTGAGCATTTGCAGAGAAATAAAGAATATGCTTCATGAACCTTCTTTGATCTCTGCAGCCAGAAGCAATCCATCCCTCTTCTGAATTTTCATACCAGATCAGTTCTTGAAATGTGGCCCCTAGACATCGGAACTTGTTAGAAATGCAAATTGTTGGACCCTATCCCAGATCTATTGCAGCAGGAACTTGGGGAGGGGAGGCAGCAATCTGTATTTTAACAAATCATTTAACAAGTATCAGAATATTTGCTAACATTTGAGAACCACTGTCAGCACTTTGTACCTCTTTTATGAGATCTATTACATTCTAGCATTATGGTTTTAGTTTTACTGTCCTGTGGCTCCCAGGTTAGAATATTCTATCTCATCAGACCATAAATATGCATTAATCATCCTTGTCACAGTCATTACCAAGCCCCTGAGTTATACTTCTCAATTCCTTGCAGATTTACCTCTGGGCTCATTGTTACTTTTGCTAACACTTCTCTGGTCATAACTCATAATACTTTCAATATCTATGTAAATGGTCTTTCTCACATCCTAGCTTCCAACTTAATTCACCCCAAGTCCTCTTCTTCACTTCAGCTGCTCACTCTATAAGCACGCCATCAGTCCTATCATTACCAATGATTACAACCTACAATATCATTCCTTTTTTAATGTTTTTTAATGTTTTTATTTCTATTTGAGAGAGAGAGAGATAGTGCATGAGTGGGGGAGGGACAGAGAGAGAAGGAGACACAATCTGAAGCAGGCCCCAGGTTCTGAGCTGTCAGCACAGAGCCCGATGTGGGGCTTGAGCTCACAAGCCATGAGATCATGACCTGAGCCGAAGTCGGATGCTTAACCAACTGACCCACCCAGGTGCCCCCCACAATATCACTCTTAAGCAGCTTACTCCCTTACTGCCATCTACTTCCTATCTTTCTAACTAACTACAGCTTTAAATCCCCATAATCACACTGACCCACCACGAATCCATGGTAACCTACCTCTCACCGGTCCTACTTTCCTGTCTTACTCAGTTGGATCAGAACTGATCGTTATAACCATTTCCATGCACTATTCTCAACTCTCCTCATCATCTCTTTTTGTGTTATTCACCTAGTAAAATTCCAATCCTGGCCAAAGCCAACGCTCAGCTTGCTCTCTACCTGCACTGCTGATGTACAGTACCAGAGAAAAACATAAGACTACACTGACCGTCTCATTCTAAATACATAACTACTGGACCTCGAGGGAATGTGGCAGTCATAACATGCTCTCTGAATCAGTTCGTTCCTCCAGTCTTCTAGATGACTTCTGCTCTTTCTCCAAATGCCAACAGCTCCTGCCCAAACCTTACTTCCATCCTGCTGATAGCCTTGCCACTCATTTCAATGAGAGAATAGAAGCAATTTAAACAAAGCTTCCGAAAGCACCTGCCAACGCATCTATGTCATTTCCTGTGCCTTCTGTCCTCTTGTTATGAACTCACTCCTTACAGAAAATCTTCCGAACAGTTGTGCATATTTTCCGCCTTAAATTTTTCTCCTCCCATTAATTCCTGGAACCCTTTGGCTTTTCCCCATTAATCCACTGAAGCCACTCTTGTCAAAACCACCTGTGACCTCCATGATGCTAAATCAATGGTCTTCTGTCTTCATCTTTCTTGCCCTATCAGCAGCATTGTACACAGTTAATCACTCCCTTCTGTTTGATATATTTTTTCCATTTGGCTTCCAGGACACCATACTCTCCTGACGTACCTTACATTTCATCGCCTACTTCTCAAACTTTATTGGCTCCTTCTTGTATCCCAAACAGCTAAACAAAGGAGGACCCCAGGCCACAGACATTGAACCTCTTATCAGTCTACCTTTACTCACAAGTTTTCCACTCCAAGATGGATTCCAAAGTCTACATCCATCTGCCTAGACATCCAGACTTGTTTGTCTAATAGACAACTTTCAGTCGACTGGCCAGCAGCATTTGACACAAGATTGCTCAGGCTGCTGTATGAAAAAAGGAGTCAAGGAGATCAAGAAATGATATAGGAACACTAGTGAGAAGGCTAAGGTAAAAAGTAAGGTCCAGGTAAAAAGTAATATTGGTGTGACCTCTAGTTGTGGTAGACATGAAGAAAAGTGGAATCATTTAAAAATAGAATAAAGGTGGAGTCAAAGGACTTGATGATGGATTGGAGGGAGGTGGGGAGGAAGAGAAAAAATTGTTATAAGAGACATTATCTCCTAATGTTCAAGGTCGTGACAAACTCTCAGAAAAATAAACCAAATTGTCCTGTGGGAAGGTATGTCAGAAGGGTAGTAGAATGATACTAACTCTCTAAGGCCAGTTATTTCCTAACAATCTCTTAAAGAACATAACACAGTTATATTTTTCATGTAATGCCCACTAATTGCTTATCCAGCCAGTAACAAATGCAGAACTTCATCTCAGGAGAAAAGTTTCACATACAAATATGTAAATATCTGATTAAAAAAATGAAAAGAACTCTGAGGAGACTCAGGAAATGGATAAGCTCATGACTGTCATGAAGGCACAATTGAGCGCTTGTGATCACTGTACCCAAGTTCCAAGACATCTGCCTTTAAACATGAAACTGTTTAGGGGTGCCTGGGTGACTCAGTGGGTTAAGCATCCACCTTGGGCTCAGGTCATGATCTTGCCGTCTGTGAGTTTGAGCCCGATGTCAGGCTCTGAGCTGACAGCGTGGAGCCTGGAGCCTGCTTTGATTCTGTGTCTCCCTCTCTCTCTCTCTCTCTCTCTCTCTCTCTGCCCCTCCCCTGCTCTCCCTCTCTCTCTCTCTCATAAATAAATAGTAGAAAAAATTTTTTTTTAATTTTGTTAAAAAAAAACATGAAAGTGTTTATTGTACATGAGGTAAAAGGGCAATAAATGCTCGTGCACTGATTGTCTCAAGCTGAATGCAACCAATTTTTAGAGGGCACAGTAAGAATTCTGAAATCGTTTTATTTTTCTCTTTTTATAGGAGCGAAAATAAGCCTAGCTCACATTTATTGTTCGTATATGGCCTGTTCCTTTCTACCATGACAGCCCCTAATTCTTCATAAACACAGAATTTAGCTCTCCTTTTATCTTTACTGAAAAGTCCTTTTCAAATAAAATAATCAGGATGTGGAGGAGAAGGAGCAGGGGGAGGAGGAAGGACACTTTCATTGACACGGAAGGAAAGAGGAAGGTGTTGGGCACAGAAATAGGAGTGTCATTGGTTTGCTCACAGGAAGATGAGGGAACACCATCTGATTCCTTTTTTCTTAGCAAACTGGGGTGAGGGAGAGGGAGAAGCAGAAGAAAGGGAGAAGCTAAAAGACAGAGGGAAATGTGTGAAACCAAGAGAGTGAGAGGGCGAGAGAGGCGCTTACCAAGAAAATTCTTATTTGCAGAATGGAAAATGAAAAGATTGACAGGATGTAACGCTTGCTATGAGAGGGTTGCTAGGATGCAGCTGGGTTCATACTTCATTTTTCTCTGTTCAGAATGTAAAAATCTATGTAGGAAGGAACGCCTGAATGGCTCAGTCGCTAAGTGTCCAACTCTTCATTTTGGCTCAGGTCATGACGTTGCTGTTTGTGGGATCCAGCCCCACGATAGACTCTGTGCTGACAGCATGGAGCCTGCTTGGGATTCTCTCTCTCACTCTCTCTCTCTGCCCCTGCCCCTCCCCCTCCCTCCCAATAAATAAATAAATAAACATTTTTTAAAAATCTATGTAAGGTTCAGGCATCAAGGAAATCATATGCTGTGTAAATAAACTAAATGTAAACTTTTAAAATTATAAGACTTTAGGTTTATTACTTTGAAACAAATAGCTACCTATTTGCTGCACTGAAAACAATAAGGAAAAAAATTAATCAACAGGAATTCTGTTAACTGTCACTTAAGCAAAACCATTTCCTTTCTTTGAAATCCAGCTGGAAATGTTCACAGGGCAAGGCGTTTGCCGCCAACCCAAGGTACAAACACTCATTACAGGACAAACAGAGGAAATTATTCCATCATAAATCTGTCAGTCATGAAAACAGGCCATTCAGACCCTTACAAAGCCCTTATCTGCTCACTGGTTCTCCTGCTCCTGCTATTTCTCTTTTCTTTCCTCAAGAAGGGACAGACGTTTAGTCATTGGAATCACAGGAACTTGATATGTGGGAGGGGCATTGCAATTCTTCTGGCTCAGGACTCTCCATATGTTTGCATTGCTTTTATATAAATCATCAGGATTTTATGCATGGAAGTCTCCAGTGAAAGAACTCAGTAGCTCTGTAGAGCACCCATTGCATGCTGGACAGCTCTTCCTTCTATTGAACTTAACTCATTTCCCTGATGTGCCTCTGAGTTTGCCCTTTTATTTATTTTTAATTTTTTTGATTTTATTTATTTCTGAGAGAGAGAGAGAGAGAGAGAGAGAGAAAGAGAGAGAGAGAGAATGCAAGCAGGGGAGGGGCAGAAAGAGAGGAAGACACAAAACCTGAAGCAGGCTCCAAGCTGTCAGCACAGAGCCGGATGCAGGGCTCAAACTCCAGAACTGCGAGATCATGACATGAGCCAAAGTTGGATGCTTAACCAACTGAGCCACCCAGGTACCCCTGAGTTTGCCCTTTTAAAGGTTTTCACAACTCTGATGTTTATTCTGTATGGTATCCCCTCAAAGAGGGAAGACAGAGATCATACACTGTCCTGACTTCTTTTCTCTAGTAGATAATTCTTGTTCTTATTTCTATTTCCTCCTTCTTATGTTCTTTCAGAATATCTCTTTGGTTGTGCCCCTGTTTGATTATATTTTCAAGTGTGCTGTTCAGAGCTGGATACAATTATCCAAGGATCCTGTCTGATAAGGAAGAGTAGAGTGAACCTATAATTTTTCCTTTGAAGTATTATGTTTATTGCTTGCTATATAACTAATATATTTATTACATATTATCAGAATGATATTCTATTCAAAATGTTAATGCATCTAATGATCCAAAACTTTTGGTGATAATGTCACACTATTGACTCATTGCGGCATGCTGAATAATGGTTCTTTAAAGATATCCATGTCCTACCCCTGGAGTCTGTGAATACGTTACCTTACATGGCCAAAGAACTTTGCAGGTGCCATTAGTTAAGGATCTTGAAAAGGGGAAATTATTCTGGATTATCTGGGTGGTTCAATGTAATATCAAGCGTTCTTACAAGAAGGAGGCAGGAGGGCCAGAGTAAGAGAAGGAGATATGACAAGAGAAGCAGTGGTCAGAGTGATGCAGGGCCACAGACCAAGTAGTGTGGGCAGCCTCTAAAGAGCTAAAATAGGCAAGGGAACAAATTCTCTCCTAGAGCCCCCAAAAGAAATGTGGCCCTGCTGAATCATTTTAGACTGCGGACCTCCGTAACTATAAGAGAATAAATTTGCATTCTTTTAAGCCACTCAATTAGTGACAATATTATAGAACAGAAATAGGAAACTAATACACTCATATTTAGCTTAAGTTAATATAGGTCTTGTTCATAAATACTATAGCAAAACTCCGTGTTACATTTATATGATTGATTTTATGGATATAAAAACAAAACCTTAGCAATTGTTTACATCAATTTTATTTTGCTTGCTTCATCTCTTCCTTTCAACTATCAAAAATGTATTAAGGAGCACCTGGGTGGCTCAGTCATTTAAGCGTCCGACTTCGGCTCAGGTCACGATCTCACCATTCCCAAGCTCGAGCCCCGTGTCAGGCTCTGTGCTGACAGCTCAGAGCCTGAAGCCTGCTTCGGATTCTGTATCTCCATCTCTCTCTGCCCGTCCCCTGCTCATGCTCTGTCTCTCTCTCTCTTTCTCTCTCTCTCTCTCTCTCTCAAAAATAAATAAACATTAAAAAAAATGTATCAAAACCTGACCGTGATACCCAAGTGCCCATAATCCTTCTATCATCATGGAATGTACTGATGGTTTTATTATCATTTTTTTCTCTACCATTAATCAAATCACCAATTAAAATATCTATTAGGTGAGGACAAAGGAAAAAGGCAAGAGAGATGTACCTCCCTCCAGATTTTAGAAATCATCATTTATCAATGACTTTGTTATATTTCACTCGACCTACATTTTTCAATTGTATCCAATTCATGAGACTTTCACAAACCTTGAACTGATTCATACCCTTCTGACAGTAATTCTATCAAAGATGAAGTCCCATGAACTTGCTCTTTGTGTATCTGCGCTGGTTTCTGGTGACCCCAGCTTTCTTTTCTAGGTGCTCATAAGTCACTAGTTTCCTAATGTAATCAAGAATTTTGCCTGGACAACAATGCATTTATAGGCCTCGGTTTGATGAGTGTAAATACTTAAAAATTCTTTCTTAATATTAAAAAAGATAACAAAATGTCTGCACATTGCTTATCTTTTAAACATGATACCCATATACATATTAGATGAAGTATCTGTTCAAGTCTTTTGTCCAATTTTTTGGAAAGGGACCGTTTATTTCCTTATGATTAATTTTCAAAGTTCTTTCTAATGTTCTAGATACATACGTGATTTACAAAATTTACCCCTGTCTGTACCTTGTCTTTTCATTCTCTTAAAAATGTGTTTCACAAAGCAAACCTTTTACATTTGATAAAATACAATTGGCAAAGCTTTTCTTTTAAAGATGGTGCTTTGGGTTTTGCAGCTAGAAACTCTTTGCCTATCCTCTCTCTTGCTCCTTGTGCCTGAACTAGAGACTTCTGGAGCTCTCACTCTGTCCACAACGATGTCCACATCCCAGTTTCAAATAGACTTGAATCATGCTGGGCAGTGCAGAGTTGTTGTTTTTGTTTGTTTGTTTGTTTGTTTTGGTTTTTTGCTTTTTTTTTTTTTTATTTTATTTTAGAGAGAGAGTGAGTGCAAGTGGTGGTGAAGGGGAGAGAAAAAGAGAGGGAGAGAGAGAGACTCCCAAGCAGGCTCCACACTGTCAGCACAGAGCCAGATGGGGGGGCTCGAACTCATGAACCATGAGATCACGACCTGAGCCAAAACCAAGCATGACGCTCCACCAACTGAGCCACCCAGGCACCCCTATCATTTATCTTCACATAAACTTGAACACCAAAAAAAAAGCCTGGGGATGGGCAGGGAGAGAAGCAGCAATATACCTCAGCCAGTGGCAGCTGCAGCAGATGCTACCTTTGTCACGCCCACTACTCCAGTCCCCTCTGCAATTAAAACTCTAGTTGCCCAGAATGAAGAAGAAAGAAGAGGCAGAGAGAAACCCCCACGGACCTACCACGAGTTAGATGTCAAAAAAAAATTAGCATCATGGTTCTGGTTCTGGGATAGATGGAGCTAGCATGCAACCCGTGTCTCCCACTGTGTGCAGCTATAAAACCTGAAAAGCAGGCATGGAACAGCTACCCGAGGATTCTGAAAAGTAAGTAGGAACAGGCAGATTGGGGAAGAAAGCCAGAATTTGAAGTAACATGAAAATGGCAGTGAATGTACCAATTTTTAAAAACTCTGGGGTGGCTGGGTAACTCAGTTGGTTGAGCATCCTACTCTTGATTTTGGTTCAGGTCATGATCCCAGGGTCGTGGGATCCAGGTCTGCTTGGAGTTCCGTGCTGGCATGGAGCCCGCTTGGGATTCTTTCTCGCCCTCTGCCCCTCCCCCACTCACACTCGCTCTCTCACTCGCTCTCTCTCAAAAATAAATAAATAAATGTATTTTTAAAAAAGATAAATGATAGACATCATGACATATATAAATCTGTTACTATAAACATTTAGAAAGGATATTTTTCTACATGAACACAATACCATTAGCACAGCCTAATACAATTAACAATAATTCCCTAAGACCTAGACCACATTAAAATTTTTTCAATTGTTCCCAACATGCAACTGACCAAATATTAGTATTTTAAAGGATGGTAACTGTGTAGAGGTAATCTTAACTGGCATTCAGGAAAAGCCATTATCTTTTTTGTGTACAAACACCTTCTCAGTGCCCATAGGTCTAACTTCACATGTTTCTCCCATGATGCTCCCCTTCCTGGCATTTTAATCTCCAGCAAGGATAGGAAACAGAGGAGAACACAAATAACTTGCAAAATTTATTGTGGATAATCAGGAAATTAATCATTTTTAGCCTAAATCTACTATTAGTGAATACTCCTTTTACATTGAGTTAAAGATACTTCTTTATTGTGCTATGTTTCAAGCTGCCAGTGGTAACTTTTTAATGGGTTATAAATCAGTTTGCTGGATCTGGACTGGCATCGTTTAAAAAAATAAATAGAATAGAAACTTTCAAAGCACATCCCATATAGTAAAGTGTTTTTACGACATTTTGTTTCAGTTTTCTGTATGTAGATTTACATGTTGTGATTTGCAACAGAAATATATCCCTTATGGTAAGCTGTGGTCAAGAATTTTGAAAGCCACACATCATAGACAATCCAAAGGGGCCTTGTAACTTAGAGAGCTAGCCCCTTTTCCAATATCTACAGAGAATACTTGGATCCAGAAGACCCAGTCTTTTCTTTTTTTCCTGTACCTCTGGCTGACATGAGATTTCCTACAGATTCAAATATCTGGACAGGTGGGGACGGTGAGTGGTGCACTCACCAGCTATCTGGGCTTCCTCTCATATAGAGCTCAGAATACTGTGGAATCAGATGGTGTGCCCACAGGGAGAAGACAAGGGCTATAGACAGGAATCGGGACATAAAGCAGGAAAGAGAAGAAGACACAGGTATGAACCCTTAGGCCAACAGCCCTATTTATAAGTCAGCATGCATGGGAGCAAAGATGAGAACAAGCCAAACCATTCTTGCAGCACAACCTAGTGCACACTCTGCAGAGAGATACTTCAGGCGAATGGTTGAGGGCCTGGGCTGTAGAACCTGATCCTCTGAGACCTAAGCCCTCTTCTCTTCTTACCAGTCGTGTGCCTTTAGAAAAGTGGACCTCCCTGACTCATTTTTGTCACCTACAAAACGGGAGGAAAAGACTTATCATCTCCTAGGTTCATTGTGAGGATTACACGAGTCAGTACATGTACAAAGTGAGTACATAGCTTCTGGCAAATAAAAGACTCAATAAAAGTAACCATTATTTTTGAAGGGTTTGTGGAGGTGAGAGGGAAAGCAAAGAGTAATAAGGAGATGACTAGATAAGGGGTGCCTGGGTGGCTCAGTCAGTTAAGCATCCAACTCTTGATTTCAGATCAGGTCGTGATCCCAGGGTCATGGAATAAAACGGGGCGTGGAGCCTGCTTGAGATTCATTCTCTCTCTCTCTCTCTCTCTCTCTCTCTCTCTCTCTCTCTCTCTCCCCCCCACTCTCTCTCTTCCTCTCTCTAAAATAAAAATAAATAAAAATGAGATGACCAGATAGAGCAAAATACAATGACTTTCAAATGTAATTACAATATTTTCATTTGACGGATGGGATTCCATATCAAGACAGTCATGAAGCTGCTTATAACATTTTATTCTCTGTTGAATATGTCATTTGCTCAGCATCCTGACTTGGCTGAAGTTACATTCATTGAAATCATGATATGTAGAGATAAATGAGAAGTTAATACTGAATTGAGAAGTGCAAATGTTGATTTTCTAGTATTAGTGTCTTTAATCTAACACTGACATATTTTAAAATTGCCTACATTTGGCAACATTCATCCCTCATGCTGGGTGTCATCTTCTCTGAAGAGTCCGGTTATCTAGGTCAAAGAGGACTCAGGCAAGCGGAGCACAGAGAGCACAGGAAGGAGTGTGGACTGCAGGGTGGGAAGGCAACTATCTGTTGAGGATGGGTTGGTGCCAGGAGACATGTGGTTCCCAATGATGGGTCCCAGATTCTAGCAGAGGATACTGGGTGAATTAAAAGAGTGGGTGCGCCTTGTGGAAACCCAGTTTTACTAGCAAGCAAAGAAGTCCTACAGGGGAATGCTATTGTAAAATTACAGTCTGTAGGTTAGCAGTTATCCACCCCTCCCCCATGAAGGGTAACTGCCTTTCCACCCTAACTCGAGGACAGTTAACAGGTAGATGATTTATTGTGAAAGCTCAGCAAACTATTTTTTCCCTCCCTCCCAAAGTATGAAAGAGGAGAGACAAAGCTTACTTTTAATCTCCTTTTTTTTTCTTCTCTATCCCATTAACCACACCACTATATATAAATCTGATAGGAAAACGATGTTGATCATACTTTATTTCTGAATGGTTACAGACCATACTCATGGCCACTTCCTGTATGTATTAATTGTGAACAAATGCCCTTGGCTTAAATAGTATTTTAAAGGTAAACCAGTTCTAGGATCATTAAGGACATTATTCAATTTAATCGTTTATTTTACAAATTGGATGGTGGTATTCTTATCACATTCTTAATTTTTTTTTCATTTTAAGTTTTTATTTAAAGTCATATATCACATTACTTTATTCCCGCATCTTCTCAATTGTTTCTTCCTCATAGTTGCCCTTTCCCTTTCCTACTTGGTGAGATTTGGCTTCACGTTCAAGGATCTTTTTGGCATCTTTGCCCAGTTTTGGTCTAGTGATAACTACCTTGCCAGGGTGAATGTCCACATGGACAGCTGTGACATTCACCTTCTCTCACCAGGGTAGATGATGTATTTCCTCCTGTAAGCCTGGACTACTTTGCCAATTTGCTGACCTTTGTAGTGTCCTCACTCAACCTGTACTTCATCATCCTTTCAGATGGGCATGGATCAAATGTTGTACTTCTGTCTCAGCTCTTTGGAGAGAGGGGAAGGCATAATCTTCCTGTGCATGTGGGAAGGTATGTCGAAATGCCTTTTTTTTTTTTTTTTTAATTTTTTTTTCAACCTTTATTTATTTTTGGGACAGAGAGAGTCAGAGCATGAACGGGGGAGGGGCAGAGAGAGAGGGAGACACAGAATCGGAAACAGGCTCCAGGCTCTGAGCCATCAGCCCAGAGCCTGACGCGGGGCTCGAACTCCCGGACCGCGAGATCGTGACCTGGCTGAAGTCGGACGCTTAACCGACTGCGCCACCCAGGCGCCCCCGAAATGCCTTTTATAGTTCTTGCTCTGGTCAGAAGCCACAAAGGGATTGAACTTCATTTGGGCCTCCAGCACTTCCTTAATTTTCACTTTCTTTACTTTTAAATGCAAGTATAAACTCCCAGCCCTTGGGAGGATTAGATACATGTACATTAGACTATATACCTTTTTGACTCTCCTTTCCTGATATCATTGCTCAAATGGAGCCCTTCTGACAAATTTTTATGGTCTCTACCCCCACGTGGTCAGTCCCACAGAATCCCAACAAATCTGGAGTCCAGAGGAAAGGAAGATAGGGAGTGCATTCCTCATGTATGCATGTCTATTTATATATAGTATGCCTCCAGTATTGACGGCTTGTAACAAACCAACTGTAATCTGAAACCCTACTGTATAATAAACATTGTTAATAACCAACTCCTGGAAATTGCTAACTTCTAGAAAGACTGTTAAGCCAATTAAATTATACCCTTTTGACAAATAATGAAAATTTCTTCCCTAAAGCCAATGTCCACATTTGAAATAATTTAATAGGAAAGAATTTTAAGAGAACACTCTTTGAACAAAGGGTAGGAGAGAAAAATGTCTAGTAGAAAAGAGCATTCTCTAGGCATATAATATTCAGTTGATCAAAAGCTGAGTGCACGTCATTTACTTTTCACAGGGTTCTATCATAGGACTGCTAGGTTGGTAAGACCACTTTGCTTCTCAAATTACAGCAATACTGCGAAGCCTCAGTATCCTATTACATGCTACACATTTTTGTTGCTAAATTACACAAGAAATATTGGTATGGTATTTTTCTTACTCTCTGGTGCATCATCTTGGGCCTCCACTCTCTTTCCAGCCTCACCATTTTCCTTCACAGAAGCCGTTGTCTGGTTTATATAAAAAGTGTCAGCTCACTGCCTAATTTTACAAAGGAGAAAACAAAAACTTAATTAGAAATAAGATAATAAACTATAAAAGGCTATCATTAGAGCTTTCCTTCTTTAATATGAAAAGATGTGTTCTAATCATTTCATTTCTTTGACTTTTCTTTTTCACAAGAGTGCTTTTCCATACCTCGTCCTCTCATTTCACAGGAAATGTCTCCACACAATGATTGTATTTTCTATCATTTGGTCTGCCTTGATTGGGTTCAACCCAGGTGGGTGGCTTTTTCTTTCTTTCTTTTTTTTTTTTTTTTTTTTTTTCAGAAGTTCAAATTGAGTACTGGCTTCTCTCACACAGAAACCACAAGTCTCAGTTTCTCCTATGTTGAGGCAGAATGATTCTCCCCATCTTATCAGCGGTTTTCTGACAAACTTACTATTTCATGATCTTTCTGTTTCATAAACTTGACCATGTTAGTTGTCATTAACCCATTGAACTGGTCAAGGCCTACTAGTGTTACCTGTATCTGTCATGAAGTCATTTCTTCCAGAGGTCTGTTGTGTACAGGGACATTTTGAACAGATGAATGGAACTTTTTCTCTGTAATAGGGGCTCCTCTCTGTGGCCAGTGACATAAGACCCATGTGAGTTTCCATGGTTGGCCCAGATTCATTCCAACAGTGCCATCCATTATTGAGTACCAAATGCCTGATCCTAGAATTGATCCCAATTCAGTAGGAATAATATGATTGGGGTACCTGCTCCAAAATAACTTCTGCATAAGCCTTCTAAAATCTTTCTTTCCCGGAGGCATTTGGGAAAACTGTAAGACACTATGTAAGTGTGGGAGAACCCCTCCACACCAGACCAGATGTGACAACCTCAGTTCAGATCCTGGTTCTGCCACTTCCTAATTGTGTGACTTAAGACAGGTTGCTTAATCTCTCTGTGCCACAGCTTCTTCATGGACTGGTTATTCTCTGTCCTTTTGCCCCATACTGAGCCCCATGGTGACTGATACTTCAATCCTATATCACTGAGATTCCCTTGATGTCAGGCTTCTAGTTGTTTCAGCCACAGGGAAATTGGAAGATGGAAGGGAACATTAGAGTGTTTGTTCCCTCAACACCTCATCGACCCCAAACTATTCACTTCACCTGCCATCTCACCCCAAGAGATGGCCACCAAGGCCACACCACCTTGGTCACACCACCAAGGCTCTGGCCACATCTCTCCATGACTGCAGACGGTTTCTCAAAATAGCTCTTCCTAGAATAGCTCCTCATCAGGCCCTAGTTACACCATTTCCTTGCTCCCCTTTTCAGCCTGTGAGTGGGAACAGCTTCTGAAGGCAGCTAGTTTGCTGGGTGCTTCAATATCCCTGACTGATTCCCTTAAATCTGCCTACACATCTGCAAATAGTTTCTGCTTTCAATTCTCTTCAGAATTCCATCTGTGTGTGCCTCCTCTTTCTTGCTGGAGCCTTGACTAAGACCTCATAGGACTCTTGTAAGGATTAAATAAATTACAACATATTAAGTATTTAGATTCAATGCTATATGATTGGCTGTTGTTACCACTAAAGCTGCCTTGTCTTCCTTTCCAATCAGTCCTGGGAGCCACACCACCGAGGTTGCCAAAATAAATAGGGGTCCTAGCTCTAGAAAGCCTCAGGCATCTGGAGGTCCTTCACCAACCCTCCAGGAGGACATTAGCACAGGCTTGGGTGGGAAAGCTTGAATAAAATTTGTTCAGCTACGGACGGACGGGAAAATCAACAGGCTGGGGCAGGGGAGGAGTCAGAGGCGTATCAGAGGGTCTGAACACATTAACAGACAGAGGCTGAAGGACTCAGTAATTCTGGCAAGACTTGGGCTCCAGGAATTGAAAGAAGAGTCTTTGTTTGACAGGATACTCAGAGGGGATGGGCAGAGTGCAGAGGAGGATCAAATGCCTAAGACAAATTTCATCTACCTCACAATTTGGCCAACGGCCAGCTGTTTTCCAAGTTTCTGAAGACAGGTGGAGCTAAGTGTTTGGGACTAACAGGATCTTATCTAAAAGCGAGCCAGCTGGCAGAGTTCACACTCACATATTTATACTGGTGAAATCCAGTTCAGGCAGGAACCAAGACCATTCTTTATTAACAAGACTGAGGACATACATAGAGGATTAACAGGCTGTTTTCAGCGGTGGATGAGATACAGGCATTCAGGCCAGCCTGACAAGATTCAGAGTGAGCTCTACCCCTTTCTCACCGTGCAGGACTGGGCAAAGTCACTCAGGCTCTCTAAGCTGCAAATTTTTAGTTTGCAAAACTGCTAATAACAGATCCTACCCTGAAAGTCATTAGGAGAACTAAATCAAGAAATTTAGAGGCAGTGTTTTACATAGCACCTGCCACATAGTCAGTGTTCAAAAATGTTTTCCTTCATAACCGTCATCATCATCATGATCTCTATCATGGTTCTTAACAGTCAACTGGTACAAATCTTGTAGGCACAAGTTAATGAAAGAGTAACAGAGCTTATAAGGATCTCATGAAAGAAATGGAAAGTATTAAATCAACCAACTTACTTTTTCTCCTTTTGTCAAAATAACAGATGCACAGAATCCCGACCCAGGAAAGTTGCAATTGTTAGCTACACCTCAGGACGGATCTGCTCTTTAGCATAGTGATTTACAAGTCAGGTTCTAGAATCAGCCCAATCTGAGTTCAAGTCCCAGCTCTGAGAGTAAGAGATGTGGAGACCTTGAGGAAGTAAGAGCTGTTTGGCCTTTGGGTAAATTATTCTATCTCATTAAGCTTCAGTTTTCTCATGTGTAAAATAGAAGAAGTAATAGTTCCTACCACATAGAATAGTTCTGAATATTGATAGGATGCATGCAAGCCTCTCATTAGTTTACTTCCAATGGAAGAGAGTTGTGAGAGTACAAATGTTAAGTAGAAGACATCCCTAAGAACATTTGGGAGATTTTACAATAAAAAATTCTGCCATAATGGGGATTGACTAGAAAGGAGCATGAGGGTCATTTTGGGGGTGATGAAAATGTTAACTTCTTGTTTTGGGTGGTCGCTGAATGGGTGTATGGAATTGCCAAACTCACTGAATTGAATACTTAAGATCTATTCATTTTATTGTATGAAAACTATACATCAATTAAAACAAAAAGAATAGTTATGAATTCTGCTCTGTGCGTTAGATTTTATCCCATTCAACTCTTTACGTGAAGCCAGGAAAATGTCATTGGTAACACTCAGAGAAGAGGTGAGGGGGATGCTATTGTCTACAATAGCACAGTTAAAGGCTCTTGGTCATGAAAGGTACTATTTCTGCACAAAGCTCATTTACTAGAAACCATTAGGGGCAATAGAAGATCCTGGTCATGAGTATTGTGCATCAGATCCGTGGGAATAGTGAATTTATGGCTTACCTTCACTGATCTTACTTGGGGCATATGTCTATTACGGTCGAGACAAATGGCCAGGCCAGAGTCACACCCTTTACCCAACAGGTGTTTGTTCATATTGCAAAAAGTTTTTTAACAGTGTCTATAGCCTTACTATTACAGGAGTAAGGCATGTATACCTGATGAAAGAAAGGATGAACACACGAATGGATGGATGAATGAAAGAACAAGCATTTATTGAGTGACTATCATGCATCATCTTGGTTATTTAATGTAATTTAAATCTTACTAAAAACTTGTGAAGTAGAGTTATTATTCCACTTTACAAATGAGAAAAGCCATTCTTAGAAGTTGAAGCAATCGGGGCACCTGGGTGGCTCAGTCGGTTAAGCCTCTGACTTCGGTTCAGGTCATGATTTCACGGTTCATGAGTTTGAGCGCCATATCAGGCTCTGTGCTGACAGAGCCTGGAGGCTGCTTCAGATTCTGTGTCTCCCTCTCTCTCTGCCCCTCCCTTACTCATGCTCTCTCTCTCTGTGTTTCTCAAAAATAAATAAACGTTTAAAATTTTTTTTTAAAAAGGTAAAGCAATTAACCTAAGGTTCCAAGGTCAGATCATAGCAGATGGACCCCATGTAATCTAATTATATCCTCAATAATTTCCATTTGTTACAAATAATATTTTTTCTTACGAGCTCCTATGTATTTTATTAGAGCTTATATGTATCAGTTAGCATACATCCAAACATTTAGTCTTTGTTTCAGAGGCTATTCCAGCTACCTCTGTTTAGGGAATTGATCAGTATGAGGTAGGATACCACTAATACTAAAGTATTAGTCAATGTTTTCCCCTAATATTTTCTCCACTTCTTCATTATTACCCTCTTTCAAACAGCAGATAGATTATTCTGAGTTCTGTTACCCCCGGGCAGAAGAGGTTAACAACAGAGGAAAAATGAATTTCTTTTGGCTTTTAAGTCTTCAAACTTCAGGCCCCAAGGAGAATGGGAAAATATGCAGGGCATAAATAAGATATATAAGTTTACTTGGTAATTTAGAGAATGAGTTCTCACCCAAGATTACACAAAGCTTTCCCAGGTGTGGGGAAAGGAGACATGCTAGAAAGAAGTCAGAGCATAGTGCTAATGTAGCCTCTGAACAGGGGCTGTCCCCTCCCCTTCTCCCCCACCCACTCAAGTGGGGGGAATTACTGAAGCTCCAGATGGGTTTGTGTGTTCTCAGATCAAAGGGAAAGAGCAAGAATGGCCTAAAAGAGAAACGACCATCAGGTGTGGCCAACAGATAGCCAAGAGGGAGTCCCTGTGGGAGCCGCAGGGGGTGGAGGTATTATGTTCCCCTTGTTGGGCATCACAGTGGATGCCAGCCAGCATGGACAGATGATGGCCAGAGACCAGCTTCAAACCCGACCGACATCCCCCATGCCCCACCTCTTGTCACTTGGAACATCCTCCAGAAATTAGAGGCAACTCTAGGAAGGGTGGTAGGAAATCCTCAGTTTAGCCCAATTTAGCAGAGATTAACTTCTGCTGCATTGGAGGAATGAGGGATTAAAACAGAAATTAGATTATAAAAAAAATAAATGTAGATTTCTGACACAGTGGAGTTTGCAGACTGGCATTCATTTTGCTACAGTTATAGATGTAATGCATACAGTCATACTTGAGATCGGCTAGAGAAGGGAACAGCACTTGAAGCCTGCAAAAAGAAATCTAGAGGAAGAAAAGAAATTCCTTTAAGACAAATGTTCCTTTCAACCTGACCCTGTATTTAATGCTACCATATTTATTGAAGTCATCGTATTAGTTTATATAGCCCCAAGTCTATCTTTACCTGATAATTCCTGGACCTTCTTCCTCATAAGTTATGTGACCTTCTGCTTATACCCTTGGGAGTCTTTGATCACCTTAAACTTTTGTCCTGGAATTTGTTTATTTTGAAGCATAAGTTTTTTTTTGTTTTTGTTTTTTTTTTTTTAATTTTTTTTTCCACGTTTTTATTTATTTTTGGGACAGAGAGAGACAGAGCATGAACGGGGGAGGGGCAGAGAGAGAGGGAGACACAGAATCGGAAACAGGCTCCAGGCTCCGAGCCATCAGCCCAGAGCCTGACGCGGGGCTCGAACTCACGGACCGCGAGATCGTGACCTGGCTGAAGTCGGACGCTTAACCGACTGCGCCACCCAGGCACCCCGAAGCATAAGTTTTTAAGGGGAGAGTCCCTTATTGGTGGAATCCTTTGCAAAAATCCTTTGCAAAAAAACATGAGCTAGAATATTCTTTTCATAACTCTACACTCCACAGCAGCAATTTGTTCTTACATGATGCAATCTCTAGTTTCCATGCATCACTTGTCAGAGGATGACCCAAGGATGACCATCCAGATAAGGCAAAAAGTAATTGGGGGAAGGGAGGTGACCACCAAGATGAGTGCTTTGAAAAAAAAATTATCATTTGAACCTTTGGAGACTCAGTAGCTCAACCTGACAGCTGGGTGGGTGGGAAGCAAAGGACAAGAAACCTGTTTCAAGGTTAGTTCAATGGTCTAGGAAATAGGTATGGCGTTTTGGACTAAGATGGTAATGTTGACATACTTGATTCAGGAATATATTATATTTTGAAAGTAGAACCAGTAGGATTTGGATGTAGGGATACAGAAAAGGGCCAGATTTGATTCCTGTGGAAGAAGCCATGCTTACCTGGAACTTCACATGACTGGACAAATGTGCCTGAAGGTAAGTTTAAAAACTGAAACCAGCCAACTAGAAACCAAACAGAAAAAAAAAAAAAAAAAAAAAGGAATCGGGAATGAATACCTTTTTAACTTAGTGAAAATTGAACCTGTCATGGAATCAACAACAACCATAAAAATCTTGAGGTGCCTAGCTGGCTCAGTCAGTAGAGCTTGCAACTCTTGATCTTGGGATCGTGGGTTCAAGCCCCATTTTGGGGGTAGAGTTTACTTTAAAAAAAAATAAAAGTCTAACAAGCTATTTAAACTACCAATAAAAATCTGCATGAAGTTTCATCTTGTTCAAAGGTTACGTGCAAAACCAAGGTCCCCAAATTAATGCTGAACAGCCAGTTGGTTTTCCTACTTAACAAGGAGACTTCAAAATGCAATCACCTGGGGTCCCTGAGCTGCTCAGTCAGCTAAGCATCCAACTCTTGATTTTGGCTCAGGTCATGATTTCACGGTTCTTGAGACCGAGCCCCATGTCAAGCTCTGCACTGACAGGGTGGAGCCTGCTCGGGATTCTCTCTCCCCTCTCTCTCTGCCCCTAACCTAGCTCACACTGTCTCTTTCAAAACAAATAAATAAATTAAAAAAAAAAACAAAACAAAACTACAATCACCTGACTACCATACGCTACACCCCCCTGCTGGTAAGTAGGAAAATTACCTCTGGGTAAATGTATGCTAAGTGATGGGTGCTAATTTTGCCCTAAGCAAAATGTATGAGATAGGCTGAGTATGTCCTTTTATGTAATATCCCTCCTTTCCTTGATGCCTAACTCACTTCCACTCACATCGACTATCACCAGCACCCAGAGTTTGCACACAACATCCCATATACAGTCTGTATCCTAAGAAATAACATTTCATTTTCCTAGGACTCATGAAAACCCTCTTTTATGTCCCGTTTGTTAAGACAACTTAACCTTGTGACCTGACAGTGTGAAGCAAAGGGCCGGGTACTTGAAACTTAGGTCTCTCAATAATGTGATGATTTTAACTAAATACAGACTTTTTTTCTCAGTAAGAGAAATTAAGTGTCAAAATTTTAGATAGGACTAGTGATGAGAAAGGCACACAGAATAGAAGAATATGGTAGAAGATATGAAAAAGTAAAGATTTCTCATCATACCAGGCTATCCTGGCAAGCATTGTGCTCACAATATTCCTTAACTAGGCTTTCCCACTCCCCCACCTCCCTTCACCTGCTTCCCCTCTGGAGAATGGTGGTTGCCCTGATCTCCTGCTCCAAGAAAACAATGCATGGCGAGTGGGCCAGATGGCCAGGGCCCAAGAGAAAATATAGCAACCTTGCTTTTCCAGGAAAGTGCAGAAGAAAGCTTGTAAGCCTGGAGTCAGGTTTTCACTATAAACAATAGAGGAAAGGTCAAAGATTATTTCCAATCACAGTCACCAGGGAGACAGTCGCCAAAATACTTAACTATCAAACTCTGGTTTTATGCCCAGAGCTCAAGCAGAGAGAACACAGGGAAGTCCAGGTACTGGCAAGCAGCAAGAACCCAATACAAGGTGCGTGTAGGGGGGCCTCTGGTGCCATAAGCCAGCACTCAGGGTTGGCTTCTGAAGGAGATAAAATGGTCTTAATGCTCCAGCAAGACTGCTAAGCTTTACCTAACTATTATCCCTAAGAAAACTCCCAACATTCTTGAGTGCTAAGGAGACTGTGTATTGATGGGCTTTTTAGTCTGTAGTGTATATTTCCTTACATGGCTGTATTATAAAGGGGGGTGCTCAGAGCTCACATCCAAGATGGAAAGTATTCTTTTTTTGAATCAAAACTTTATTTTTAAAACAGCTTTAGGTTTGCAGCAAAATTGAGAGGGAGGTACAGATTTCACATATACTTCCGGCACCTACACATGCATAGTGTGCCCCATCACAACAGCCCCCCACCTCAGAGCAATGCATTCGTTATATTGATGAGCCAATATTGACACATCATAGTCACCCAAAGTCCCTCATTTACGTTAGGGTTCACTGTTGGTGTTGCATATTCTCTGGGTTTGGACAAATGTATAATGACATGTGTTCAGCATTACATGTGTTCAGCATTATGATATCATACAGGGTTATTTTCATCGCCTTAAAAATATTCTTTACATAAGGAATTAATTTTAAAAATAAGACTTTTGTGAACATGGAAATATACTAAAATTTGATTCCTTAGTTCCAAACTAAAAGTTTTCTTTACTTCCTTTTCCCACTTTATGTCAGACAAATGTACCAATGTTTCACTTATTGAGCGGCCTCCCTTGATATTAACATATTTAAGACTTCTCTGAAAGGTCAAAAAGGGTCAAGTGATTATAGTATTTTCATCATCACATCATTCCTTGCTCCCTTTCCCACCCCACCCTCCCCCACCATCCATGTCTCTTTTATGTTAGGGAGATAGTTTCCAGTGTGCCATTTTATATGCTCTGTTGTGACATGTATTACAATTCGGGCTGAAAAGCTCAATGTGAAACCAACAAAGTGGACATAGAGACACTTTAGATAGCAGTTTCTACCTCTCCTATGCAGGCCCTCATTAAACTCTAATAATGGAATTGTCTTTTTTCATCTGTCCCCCACCAGAGGACGACGGTGAACTGTCCCTATGGATGGCACAGATGGGATTGTTTTGCTCACTCTCGCATCCGTGGCAACAATGCCAGACCACAGTGGGAACTCAGTGAATAAGCTGCTACTTGAGATTTTGTCTTTGAGCATAGTTGACACACAATGTAACATTAGTTTCAGGTATACTACATAGTGATTGCACAAGTTTAGACTTCATGCTAAGCTCACCACAAGGGTGGCTACCCTCTAGCCAATACATTGTTATTACAATATCATTGACTATACTCCTTATATGGTGCCTCTTATTCCTATGACTTATTCATTCCACAACCTGAAGCCTGTATCTCCCATTCCCCTTCACCCATTTGCTGCTTGTGAGATTTTTATACCGGCACTCTGAACGGCGCGAGTGGTCTCTCTGACCAGCATTCTAGATTTCCTGATCAGGACCTGGGGGAGGCAGGGTGCCATCACTGGCCATGAGCTACCCTCCCTATAGTGAGGAGGCCACATTCAGCTACTGCTTTGTCAGAGATAATGGAAATTTCCTTTAGCAGCCTGCCGTAAATCAAAGACATGAAACATTTTTAAGCTGGAAGAAATCATGATCTACATTGGCTACATAAAGCATCAGCTGAGTATAGGGCTTCCTTCTTTTAATTCCTTTGGTCAAGGAACTCTTACTACAGCAGGTTTCATTGTGTTGCATGGAGGGAGAAACAGGATACAGTCCTCTATCTTTTTCTAGGACACAGTGTTACCATCTTGCTATTGGCATTAAGAGTAGTTTATTCACAGACTTTCCTAAGTGAACTATTTTCTAGAAATATTCTCAGAAAACAATACCTGTTTCTGACTACAGGGTAACTGATCAAGTCAAAAGGGAAAAAAAGAAGGCCAAGAGAAATGTTTTCTCTGGGGGTCAGCACAGCACAGCTGGTTACATCCATCAGTGGGACTTTATGCCTTCCTTTCTATCCAATATCAGGTAGGAACCACTCCCAGAGTAGATCTTACACTGAAGTCAACACAACTTGTTTATTAACATTAAGTTACTATGAGGAATTTCATCCAAGTCTCTTTTAAATTTTTTTTTTTCAACGTTTATTTATTTTATTTTTGGGACAGAGAGAGACAGAGCATGAACGGGGGAGGGGCAGAGAGAGAGGGAGACACAGAATCGGAAACAGGCTCCAGGCTCCGAGCCATCAGCCCAGAGCCCGACGCGGGGCTCGAACTCCCGGACCGCGAGATCGTGACCTGGCTGAAGTCGGACGCTTAACCGACTGCGCCACCCAGGCGCCCCTCCAAGTCTCTTTTAAAACTCACATTTCACATTTCAAAGTCAATGGTTATAGACCTTAAGGATAGTGAATCCTGAAAGCTGGCGAGTGTCATATTCTATGTGCCATGGAGGTCACAGAGTTAGAGCCACAGTCTCTTTTACCTGGTGATAAATTCTCAGTTATTCATTCTGCAAAACTTGGTCCAAATTGTGTGGCTTTTTTGTCATTTGGCTCCTCGTCTTAAAAAAGAAATGCTACTGACAAAAATAAATTGCATCAACTTGGAATTTTATAAGACTATTCCATATCCAGACTATCACATATGGCAGATTAGATGCTGTAAATGACTCTCCCAATAAAATAAATAAAATGTTGGATAAAAAATATCTTTTAAAACTCCTGAGATGCAGGAAAGTAAGAAATATTCAGACCTTTAAACCAAGTCAAAGCACTCTCTGACAGCAAGTAACAGACTGACTCTCCCTGGGACCTCCAGCCTGAATTCATATTGTCACTGTGATCCAAAAATACAAAAAACAAAACAAACAAAAAAAAAAAAAAAACAAAGTTAAGCAAAAAATGTTATTCATACTGGTGATATTGTTCCTTAGATGTCTAGCAAAAGAAAATAAAATCCAGGCCTCAAAAATTTGCATAGATAAATATCCAAGGAAAAGGAATAACTCAGTTGAATATTGCAAAATATAAGGAAGCAAGGTGCCATGAATAAGAGATGGCAGAAACAACAGGGAAAAAAGATCCCAAAAGTCTTCTGATGTTGGAACTATCAGGCACAGAATATAAAATAACTATATCTAATATGTTTAAAGGAATAGAAGTGAAGACTCAAAATATGAGGAAAGAACATGAGACTCTAGAGATGCACGAAAAGATTTTTAAAGGAAGCAAATAAAATTTCTAGAAGTCAAAAATTGAATTGATAAAAAGATCAAAAGAGAGGCACCTGGATGGCTCAGTTGGCTGAGCATGTGACTCTTGATTTCAGCTCAGGTCATGATCCCAGGGCCATGGGATTCAGCCCCGCATGGGTCTCTGAGCTGAGCATGGAGCCTGCTTGGGATTCTCTCTCTCTCTCTCTCTCTCTCTCTCTCTCTCTCTCTTTCTCTCTTTCTCTCTTTCTCTCTTTCTCTCTCTCTCTCGTTCTCTCTCTCTAACTTCACAGAATTGTTAAAAGACACAGGTCTGGTAAAAATAAACCAAACTAAAAAGCAAAATGAGAGGAAAAAAAGTCTGTACCTAGTTACAGCTGCAAACATCAAAAGATAAAAAGACATGCAGAGAGAAGACACATTACCCACAATGGAATAATAATTACTCACAATGAAATACCAATTAGGCCAACACCCGACTTTTCAACAGCAATGATGGAGGCCAGAAAATAGTGGAATAATATCTTTGATAGGCTTTGATAAAACAGCTGTCAATCTATTAGTCTATACCCTTGAAGAACTAGGGAGAATTAAAATACATTTTCAGACAAATAAAAACTGAAACACTTTGCTACCAAAAGAACTCACTGAAGGAGTTTCAGAGGAAGGACTCAGTTGCAAAAGAAATGGTGCTCAAAGACATCAGGACATCAGTGACTGTTTGTAATAACTGATAACATTGGTCGTAATGTAATAAAAGTCAGTGGTAATAATTGGCCTCAAACACTGTGATAGTAACTTATAAATAGTGAGGGGTGGTCAGAATTAAAACATTCTAAGGGCTTTGCATTTTTTTAAAGTAAAAATACTGAATAACTAAAGTCTGACAACTATTCCATTAAAATAGTCGGAATAACCACAAAAATAAAAAACAGAGTATATTAAAAAAAAACACAGAGTATATTACTTTTGAGTTAGTATACGTGAAAAAAATCATATAAGAGGAAAGGAAAACTGCATGAATTTGAAAGGCAACAATATGAGGAGGGAAGGCAGAAAAGGTCACACAAAGAGCTATAATCCGAATATTTCAATAACCACAATAAATGAAAATGTATTGATTTTTTCCATTAAAAGAAGGCAAATGTCAGACTAGATTTTTAAAAATCCAGCTATCTAGGGGCACCTGGCTGACTCAGGAGAGCATGCGACTCTTGATCTCAGGGTGGTGAGCTCAAACCTGGTGTGGTGCCTACCTTAAAAAAATAAAAATAAAACTTCAGCTGCTTAAAGCTGGTACTCCAAAAATGTAAGAATGCAGAAAGTTTGAAAATCAATGGAAACCAAACTGATAATCAATGAAATAAATCATTCACTGTCTCGTCTCCGAATTTTCTAGTTTTGAAATTAAGCTAAAAAGAAATGACCCCCACAGTCACCATAAATAAACAGTTACTAGGCAATGCTGCACGCAGGTATGTGCTGCTGAGGCACTCAGGGAAGAAAAAGAAGCAAACTCTAAACTTTAGAAGTTCAAAACATCATGAATTCTCTAGCCATAGATTTTGTAATGGCATGGTTTTTATATCTTGCATAGGAAGTGTCCTTTTCTTTTGGAAAAAGTACCTTAAGATCAAGATTTTGAAAGTATGGGATCATCTTCTATTGTTTACTTCTGGGTTTTTTTTTTATTTTTTTAATATTAAAAAAAATTTTTAATGTTTATTTATTTTTGAGAGATAGAGCACGAGTGAGGGAGGGGCAGAGAAGAGGGAGACACAGAATCTGAAGCTCCAGGCTCTGAGCTGTTAGCACAGAGCCTGATGTGGGGCTTGAACTCATGAACTGTTAGATCATGACCTGAGCCAAAGTTGGATGTTTAACCGACTGAGCCACCCAGGTGACCCTATTGTTTACTTCTTTGATCATCTTGTTCACCAAAAAGAATACAGAATCTTAAACTCTGGCAACACCTACCCTTCTTAAATTATAATTGCTATCACTTGTTTCAGAAAATAGAGGTGGGGGGGAGAAAACCCACCAAAGTTCCTACATATTTAAATGGACAGTAGCTTTGTAAGTGACCCAATTGCATATTCATAAGCTATCCACTAATCTGTTTCAAGATTTCTTGATATAATTTTTTTTAATATTTATTTATTTCTGAGACACAGAGAGACAGAGCATGAGTTGGGGAGGGGTAGAGAAAGAGGGAGACAAAGAATCCAAAGCAGGCTCCAGACTCTGAGCTGTCAGCACAGAGCCTGACCCAGGGCTCGAACTCACGGACCGTGAGATCATAACCTGAGCCAAAGTCAGTCGCTCAACCAACTGAGCCACCCAGGCGCCCCGTTTCAGGATTTCTTTAAGAGTGTGTGTGATAAAATGGAATTTGAAGTGTTCCATCTCTTCAACCCTCTCGAGTCACTGAAGTGCTTCCCTCTTGAGACCCAAGTAAGCAAGAGTAGTTACTTCTGTTAATGCTCTTAAGATTGCCACAAAGGAGAACAATTCACTCTAGTAATGTTCATGACACCTCTAACTCATGAAATGCAAGACCTGAAAGGGACCATAGGGAGTTTTGAGTCTGACCCTTCTTCACTTAACAACTGAAAATCTGAAACCCGGAGAAATGAAATGATTTTCCCTAGGTGTCCCAGCTGGTTAATTGCATTAGGGACAAGAACCCAGATCTAACTCCCTCCAATTTGAAAACATTCTACCACTTTCCATTTACCATTCTTTGGGTAAAACCTAATTTTTTAAAAGTTTTGAATCTGGTATATTTAACACACAGTGTTATGTTTGTTTCAGGTGTACAATATAGTGATTTGACAATTGCATACATCATCCGGTGCTCATCAAGTGCATGCCTTAATCCCCATCACCAATTTCACCCATCCCCCCACCCCCTCCCCTCTGGTAACCATCAGTTTGTTCTCTGTAGTTAAGAGTCTGTTTCTTGGACGGGGCGCCTGGGTGGCTCAGTCGGTTAAGTGTCCGACTTTGGCTCAGGTCATGATCTCACAGTTCGTGGCTTCGAGCCCTGCGTTAGGCTCTGTGCTGACAGCTCAGAGCCTGGAGCCTGTTTCAGATTCTGTGTCTCCCTCTCTCGCTGCCCCTCCCCCGTTCACACTCTGTCTCTGTCTCAAGAATAAATAAACATTAAAAAAATAAAAGAGTCTATTTCTTGGTTTGTCTCTCTCTCTCTCTCCCTTTGCTCATTTGTTTTGTTTCTTAAACTCCACATCTGAATGAAATCATATGGTATTTGTCTTTCTCTGACTGACCTATTCTGTATTACAATTTTAAATACCTAACGAGAAGAGTACAAACTGTTGACTGGAGGGAGATTTCTATTTCCCAGACTCATCAGAATGATGGATTCTAACTTTCTTGGGTCATTATCTCCAAGATGCTACAGTGAAGCAAATGGCAATTTGTCCAGATCCACATTCCCTTTCATTCCTTCCTGGCACCATCATTGTATTCACAGGGAGTTCAAAGACGAACCTCAGAGCCCCAGCAGACAGGGGGAAAGGGCAGGGGTGGCTAATTTTCCAAAGGCAGCTTCAAACATGTTGCTAGTACTTTATTACATTCTTTCCCTAGTAATCATCTTACTGAAATGGTCTTTTTATATTTAGACAAGATGAAACCTTTCCTTAGTGTCGACTTTTTCTCTCCTCATCTGAAAGAATGTAGGAGAAATTAAAGAGGATATAAGATAAGTAACTAAAAGGCTTAAAGAATGGGAATGTTTCTTTACAGGAGACAAATGAGGTGAAAAAGAGACAGCTAGGTGGCGATTTAAATGCAGAAAAAATACAGTAAGAGGTACTGTAAGATGGTCTCATTGAAAAGCAACATGTTAATCTTTAAGGTAGCTTCAAATTCAGAGTTCTGTATTATTATATTGCCACTAATAATAATAATAAGCTATATACTTGAAAAATTCTGTAAGTATGTGATTAGCTTTGTAAGAAACTGTCAGTGTATTTTTCAAATTGCCTGTGCCATTTTGCAACTCCATGAGCAATGCATGAGAGTTCCAATTTTGCCACATCATTGCCAGCACTTGGTATTGTCAACTTAAATTTTTTTAGCCATTTTAGTAATTATGTGCTTTTTGTATCCTATTTAAAAATTCTTTGCCTAATGCAAGGTCATAAAGGTGTTCCCTAAGTTTTCTCTAGAAGTTTTATAGCTTTAACTCTTATACTCAAGTGTAACCTTGATTTTTTCCTCTGAAATTTAGTGCACAAGACCAAGGAAGGAATGGGCCCAGGAATCCTTTGGAGGAAATATGGAGAGCATTGGCAATAGTTGTTAAGGTGAGTAATATATAAACATATATGTATTTGCAATTTATAAATAAAACCAATAATCATTTCAACATTTCTTGACATTCTGTGTGTAATACAGATTTTCCTCGATTTATAATGGGGTTATGACCTGACAAACCCATTGTAACTTGAAAAGATTGTACGTCAAAAGTGCATTTAATACACTTAACCTGCCTTACGTCGTAGCTTAGCCTAGCCCACCTTAAACGTGATCGGAACACTTACATTAACCTACAGTTGGGCAAAATCATCTAATACAAAGCCCATTTCATAATAAAGTGTTGACTGTCTCATGTAATGTATTGCGTGTTGCACTGAAATGGTTGTACGGGTATGAGTGGTTGCATAAGTGAAGCAGTTGTTTACCCTCATGACTGGGACCTGCGGCTGCTGCTTTCTGAAATCATGAGACAGGGTCACACTGCATAGCCTGGGAAAAGATCCAGATTCTAAATTCAAACTATGGTTTCTTTTTTTTTTTTTTTTTTTAATTTTATTTATTTATTTTGAGAGAGACAGAGATAGCGCACAAGCAGGGGAAGGGCAGAGAGAGAGGGAGAGAAGGGATCCCAAGCAGGCTCCACACCAGCAGCACAGACCCCAATGCTGGGCTCAAACTCATAAATCGTGTGATCACCACCTGAGCTGAAATCAAGAGTCGGACGCTTAACCAACTGAGCCACCCAGGAGCCCCTCAAAGTATGGTTTCTACTGACTGCATATGGCTTTCAAACCTTCATAAAGTTGAACCATTGTAAGTCAAACCATCGTAAGTTGGGGACCATCTGTACACACAACCATGAATTGTGGGCAAGGACGACTGTCAAGAAGTAGTAGACCCACTGACTTCTTTCTCATGCATTACCATTTATTTAAAGAGATGAGGCAAAAGAATTTGAATACTGATTCCAGGGGAATTCTACCAAACATTTAAGGAAGAGTTAACACCTGTTCTCTTGAAGCTGTTCCAAAAAATAGAAATGGAAGGAAAACTTCCAAACTCTTTCTATGAAACCAGCATTACCTCGATTCCAAAACCAGACAGAGACCCCACTAAAAAGGAGAACTATAGACCAATTTCCCTGATGAACACGGATGCAAAAATCCTCAACAAGATATTAGCCAACTGGCTCCAACAATACATTAAGAAAATTATTCACCACGACCAAGTCGGATTTATACCTGGGAAGCAGGGCTGGTTCAATATCCGCAAAACAATTAATGTGATTCATCACATCAATAAAAGAAAGGACAAGAACCATATGATCCTCTCAACAGATGCAGAGAAAGCATTTGACAAAATACAGCATCATTTCTTGATAAAAACCCTCAAGAAAGTAGGGGTAGAACGATCAAACCTCAAGATCATAAAAGCCATGTATGAACGACCCAACACTAATATCATTCTCAATGGGGAAAAACTGAGAGCTTTCCTCCTAAGGTCAGGAACAAGACAGAGATGTCCACTCTCACCACTGTTATTCAACACAGTCTTGGAAGTCTTAGCCTCTGCAATCAGACAAAACAAAGAAATAAAAGGCATCCAAATCAGCCAGGAGGAAATCAAACTTTCACTCATTGCAGATGACATGATATTCTATGTGGAAAGCCCAAAAGATTCCACCAAAAAAGTGCTAGAATTGATTCATGACTTCAGCAAAGTGGCAGGATATAAAATCAATGCACAGAAATTGGTTGCATTCCTATACACTGACAATGAAGCAACAGAAAGAGAAATCAAGGAATCAATCCCATTTACAGTTGCACCAAAAACCATAAAATACCTAGGAGTAAATCTAACCAAAGAGGTGAAAAATCTATACACTGAAAACTATAGAAGGCTTATGAAAGAAATTGAGGAAGGCATAAAAAAATGGAAAAAGATTCCATGCTCCTGGATAGGAAGAACAAATATTGTTCAAATGTCGATACTACCCAAAGTGATCTACATATTCAATGCAATCCCTATCAAAATAACACCAGCATTCTTCACAGAGCTAAAACAATTAATCCTAAAATTTGTATGGAACCAGAAAAGAGCCCGAATAGCCAAAGCACTCTTGAAAAAGAAAACCAAAGCGGGAGTCATCACAATCCCAGGCTTCAAGCTATACTGCAAAGCTGTAATCATCAAGACAGTATGGTACTGGCACAAGAACAGACACTCAGATCAATGGAAAAAAATAGAGAATGCAGAAATGGACCTACAAAATGTATGGGCAACTAATCTTTGACAAAGCAGGAAAGCATATCCAATGGAATAAAGACAGTCTCTTCAGCAAGTGGTGCGGGGGAAACGGGACAGCGACATGCAGAAGAATGAACCTGGACCACTTTCTTACACCATACACAAAAATAAACTCAAAATGGATGAAAGATCTAAACGTAAGATAGGAAGCCATCAAAATCCTCGAGGAGAAAGCAGGCAAAAACTTCTTTGATATTGGCCACAGGAACTTCTTACTCAACACATCTCCAGAGGCAAGGGAAACAAAAGCAAAAATAAACTACTGGGACCTCATCAAAATAAAAAGCTTCTGCACAGGGGCACCTGGGTGGCGCAGTCGGTTAAGCGTCCGGCTTCAGCCAGGTCACGATCTCGCGGTCCGTGAGTTCGAGCCCCGCGTCAGGCTCTGGGCTGATGGCTCAGAGCCTGGAGCCTGTTTCCGATTCTATGTCTCCCTCTCTCTGCCCCTCCCCTGTTCATGCTCTGTCTCTCTCTGTCCCAAAAATAAATAAACGTTGAAAAAAAAAATTAAAAAAAAAAGCTTCTGCACAGCAAAGGAAACAATCAGCAAAACTAAAAGGCAACCGATGGAGTGGGAGAAGATAATTGCAAACGACATATCAGATAAAGGGTTAGTATCCAAAATCTGTAAAGAACTTATCAAACTCAACATCCAAAAAACAAATAATCCAGTGAAGAAATGGGCAAAAGACATGAATAGACACTTCTCCAAAGAAGACATCCAGATGGCCAAAGGACACATGAAAAAATGCTCAACTTCACTCATCATCAGGGAAACACAAATCAAAACCACAATGAGATACCACCTCATACCTGTCAGAATGGCTCACATTAACAACTCAGGCAACAACAGATGTTGGGGAGGATGCGGAGAAAGAGGTTCTCTTTTGTATTGTTGATGGGAATGCAAGCTGGTACAGCCACTCAGGAAAACAGTATAAAGATTCCTCAAAAAACTAAAAATAGAACTACCCTACGACCCAGCAATTGCACTACTAGGTATTTATCCAAGGGATACAGGTGTGCTGTTTTGAAGGGACACATGCACCCCAATGTTTATAGAAGCACTATCGACAATAGCCAAAGTATGGAAAGAGCCCAAATGTCCATTGATGGATGAATGGATAAAGAAGAAGCAGTATATATATATATATATATATATATACAATGGAGTATTACTTGGCAATCAAAAACAATGAAATCTTGCCATTTGCAACTACACCAATGGAACTGGAGGGTATTATGCTAAGTGAAATGAGTCAGTCAGAGAAAGACAAATATCATATGACTTCATTCATATGAGTACTTTAAGAGACAAAACAGATGAACATAAGGCAAGGGAAGCAAAAATAATATAAAAACAGGGAGGGAGACAAAGCATAAAAGACTCATAAATATGGAGAACAAACTGAGGGTTACTGGAGGGGTTGTGGGAGGAGGGATGGGCTAAATACGTAAGGGGCACTAAGGAATCTACTCCTGAAATCATTGTTGCACTATATGCTAACTAATTTGGATGTAAATTAAAGAAAATAAAATTAAAAGAAAAGAATTTGAATAATGAAAATGGTTTAAAAACAGCACACATTTAATGGAGAAGCATAAGGTTAGACCAGTCATTCTCCTTTGGAAAGGAATTATATTCCTCTATGGCTAAGGAGATTCTTCAGATTATACAGGTCCCCACATCCATATGCTGAGGTTCTGGTACAAACTCTTTCTTCACCCATTGAGAATAGATGCATACTGAGCCACTGTTACAAAAGAACATATTTGATCTCTCAGATAAGTTGCTATGGGGAAAAGTCATGAACTATTATAAGAAGTGTCTAGTGATTCATGGATAGGTTTAAACCGGTCTTGAAGAAAGCATAGGGTTTGGATGGACAGAGAAGATGGAAATCATTTCAAGTATGATACTTGATAGAGGGGCAGGAAATTAACCATGAGATGTTCACATTCCTGTGGGGCACAAGTTAAGGAAGGGAGATAAGTCTGAAAGGATAGATTATGGTGAAATCGTGGAATATGAACTCCATAAATTAGGCATTTTGTCTACCTTATTTACTTCTGTATGTCCAGCATCTGGAACAGTGCCTTGCATATTACAGGCCTTCGTGTATGTTGAATGAACGAGGCCTTGAATGTCAAATTTAACATTTAGGACATAATCTTCCAGCATCTGGACAGTGGAGAATAACTGGTGGTATTAATGGAGATATGCACCCAGAGTTCCAGCAGGAGGTCGAGATGAAGCTACAGGAAGCAAGGGTGCAGGGGGAAGGCAAAAGTTAAGAACTCCTAGAAACGTTCAGACAGAGGGTGAGGAGAAAGAAAATCCAGGAAGATAAAGAAGCACTGTTAGATAATAAACAGAACAAACATAAAATATCACTTTATAATTTACAAACTCCCTCTTATGTATGATAACACATAAGGCAGGCATTGCTTCTCCCATTTTACAGAGGTAGAATAATAATATAAACATTAACAAAGTAGAGGTTAAAAAAAAAAAAAAAAAAAAAAGAGCCAAACCAATCGCAGAAACTAAAAGTAGTACTAAGAATAACTGGCTAGGGGCGCCTGGGTGGCTCAGTCGGTTGAGCCTGGGCTCAGGTCATGATCTCACAGTTCGTGAGTTCGAGCTTCACTTCAGGCTCTGCTGACAGCTTGGGGTTGGGGCCTGCTTCAGATTTTGTATCTCCCTCTCTCTCTCTCTCCCCTCCCCTGCACACACTTGGCCCTTTCTCTCAAAAATAAATAAACATTAAAAAAATTAAAAAAAAAAAAAAAAAAAAAGAATAACAGGCTAGGGAGTGCCTGCCTGGCTCAGTCAGTATAGCATGCTACTCTTGATCTCGGGGTTGTGCGTTCAAGCCCCATGTTGGGTATAAAGCTTACTTGAAAAAAAAATCAACTGGATTTAGTAAGAATTAAAAAACAAAGTACAGGTTAATCAGTCTGGATCTAATCGGGAAATAGAAAACACACTAATTTGAACAGAGGAGGTTATATATAAAGAGTTATTATTAAACTAGAATAGGAGAGTAACTACTTTAAAAGATGTAAAAAGAGGGGAGTCTGGGTGACTCAGTTGGTTGAGTGTCCAATTCTTGATTTGGCTCAGGTCGTGACCTCAGGGGCCTGGAATCAAGCCTTCTGTTGGGCTCCTCGCTGAGCATGGAGCCTGCTTGAGATTCTCCCTCTCTCTCTCTCCCTCCACCCTTCTCTCCCTCTTGTCTTCGCATGCTCTCTCTCTCTAAGAAAATAAAAAGTAATAAGTTAAAAATTAAGTTTAAAAAAAAAAAGATGTAAAGAGAACTCAAAAGGATAAGTAGGCTGTTGGAGAGTGTCCAAGGAAGGGAAAACTTGGAGGAAGGCCCACTCCCCAAGCCTGGGTTTTAGACCTCATTAGAGAAGGTATGGTTACCCCCATGGAATAGCAGGGAAGTTTGCTGGGTTGCCTGAGCCAAAGCTGGTCCACAGCTACTAGGCTGTGGGCAACAACCCTCTAGGGCACAGATGAGCCAAGGCTGGTCGGATGGTGCACAGAGAGAGTCCAGCTGCCACTGCTGACAGGAGGTCTGGAACAATCCAGCGTTGATGTCAAAGAGTCGTGAAGTGATCAATTTGGCCTGGACCTCACTGCAAGATCACCAAGGGATGGTGTATGGCTGGTTCAGAGTGTCTCCAGATATCCCCCTCTACACAACATTGATGCACCTTTAAGCAGGAGTTTAACAAAGAAAATCATAGCGCACTGACACCAGAAGCCTCCTTCTTCCTGCAGCGTCTCTCCCGTACCCTCTACTGGCATTGTGCTCACCATAATAAAGAAATGCTATAAACAGCAATCCATTAGCACAGAATAGATATAGGAACTGAAAAGGAATAAGTTGGTGGCTTGCACCATGGATTATTTGACATTTTCAAGAGTGCCTGTACACAACTGAGCTGTTCTGAGCTGGACTGGGGTGCTGAGAGAGGATTGAGAGGGAGGGGGAGTGGAAGGAGTAGGGTAGGTAGCTGAAGGTTGACATAGCAACTCTAGAGCAAAGTGAGAGATTTTATGTCTCAGCATTTCCGTATAAAATCCCAGAAAACAGGAAAAGATTCTGGAGAGCCCAGGTCTCCTACCCAAACCTGGTCTTTCCCTGTGGCAAGAGGCACTGAGTATCATGATTGACCAAGCCTGAGTCAGTCGCTCACCCCTTTGGCCACAGAGCTGAGTCACTGTGATTGACAGCTGTATCAGATCATCATAAGGTGGGAGAGGGAAATTTTCCCAAAGGGAGAGTGTTACGACCAAAAGAGGGACAGAGATGCTGGTGTCTATTACAGGGATGAAAATGGGATAAAGCTGTCTCTGAAAAGGGCTTTTTGTTGTTGTTGTTGTTTTGTGTTTCTGCTTTGTTTTGTTTTTACTGTATTGTTACATTAATTCATTCTTTTAAGAGTCCCGTATTAATCTTAGGGCAGAGCTGGATGGAGGTCATGACAGGAAGCAGTGCAAAGTGAATGCTACATCAGAATGCGTCAGTAGTCTCCCTCTCTTACTCCTCTGACAGTCACCACAGAGCAGTCAATGTTTTGAGATAGTAGAATTTTTATTTTAATTCTCCATTAATTGATGTGAATGATATATAAAAACAAAGCGATTCTAAACCTTAAATATTTCTCTGAAGATAGATAAAATCTATTTCCCCCTTCCCAAGAAGTACGCATGGGTTGAACTCCAATGTTGCTGCTTTTGTTTTGCAATGGTCTGAAGTTCAGTACAGTGAAATCCAGTTACCCAACTGGAGTCAACTATACCAAGGCAATGGATACCAGCAAGAAAGGTGTGGAAAACAATGCCGGTACCCATTTGTTCCTCGGTTGGATCAGAAGAGTTTCAGTGATACCAAATCTTGTGCCGGTTGTGACATCTGTGTCCATGAATATGCTGACTGTGACTGGGCACCCTTCATATGAAGAGATCTGAGTTCTTCATGGCATGCCAGATGCAGTTGCTATTATTGGATAATCATCCAATTTCTCCATATGCCTTCCAAGGGAAAACGAGTCAGTTTCAGGTAAGCATCTAAGTAGCTCTTACTTATCTGCTCAGCATTGTTTCTTTATAGATACTAAAAATAAATAGGGCAAAAATTTTCCAACTTGATCCCTTTAATAATTTATATGTAGGTGTCTGAGAGCACTAAGAAAATTAAACTATTTTTAAAGGCTGATAAATAACAATCTACTATGAGGAAACCAGTCTGAGAAGAAAAATAATTCAACATTCTAATTTAATAGAATACAGCATTTTTTGACACATCTTAATTGTTAGTCATATTAACTAGTTGCTAGTTAACTATATATAGTTATATATGTCATATATATTACATATAATATATAGTTATATATATAATTACTATATTGTATTATATATATATATATATATATATATGGTAATTTTAAAAACTTTTTTTGGTGAAATACTTAGCCAAGATTTTTTAAAAATTTTTTTAAATATTTATTTATTTTTGAGAGAGAGAGTGCAAGCAGGGGAGGCACAGAGAGAGAGGATGACACAGAATCCGAAGCAGGCTCCAGACTCTGAGCTGTCAGCACAGAGCCCAACAGGGGGATTGAACCTACGAACTGTGAGATCATGACCTGAGCCAAAGTCGGACGCTTCACTGATGAGCCACCCAGGCACCCCTTTAGCAAAGTACTTTAATGAGTTTAATGATTATTTTGTGATTTGTATTCAAAGTTTGTGTTTTTTCTTAAGGACTTTATAAGCCTAAGATGAAAGAATGTTTGTTTTTAGGGTTTAAAAAAACTGTGTTTATGATTAAACTTGACAAAGACCTCAATATAGACCTTTAACTCTTGGTACCAAGGCTCTGCCAGAGGGACAGAGCAAGCAAGTTTAAAACCTCTTCCTATTGGCAAGTTCAGACACTGTTTCATGTGTAATTGAACAGGTTACACTCGTTCACAGCATCAAACTTCCAAGATGGCTGGAATTTGGTTCTCTACGAAAACCTTGCAAGGACTGCCTTTAGAAGATGACGGAAGAGATCATCAAATCGTGGTGCTGGTGTCTGGAGATCTTTGTTTCTAGTGAACACAAATAGCCCCCATCATCTTTACCCTTCATGTGCTGGTTAGGAATGAAGTAAGGGGAGAAAGCTTGTTTTCTTCTCCAAATGGGCAAGTGTCTTCATTCAAAAGCAGCAGGGCAGCTCTGTGTGGTGCTCACCTTATGGACTTAGTCAAAAGAACCAGGCAGGCTTTGGAGAAGTAAAATCTTAGATTAGAGAAAGAGTGAGGAACAGAAGACCATCACAAATGGGAAGAAGAAGAGACATTTCACCGGAATCTTAAAGCAAAGTTTATTGTGGAAATTTATGGAATTGGAAAACAACCTCCTGAAATAAATGAAATCTTGAGAACTTAACTTTTATTTTTCATGTCATTTTACTTTACACTCAGGGACCATGCATTAATTGAAAGCAGTCCTTTCTCTTTTTCTCTTTCAAAAGGCAGTGTCCTGTATACATGCATGCCTTATAAGCACAGAATATGTCTCAATATTATGGTAGCAGTAAGGGAGAGAAACTGGAAGTTGGGCAACCAATGTGAGGGGGTTAAAAAAGTACACTATGAGGAGCGCCTGGGTGGCTCAGTCAGTTAAGTGCCCGACTTCAGCTCGAGTCATGATTTCATGGTTCGTGAGTTCAGGCCCCAAATTGGAGTTGCTGCCGTCAGCAAATAGCCCACTTCAGATCTTCTGTCTGCCTCTCTTTCTGTCCCTCCCTGACCCTCTCAAAAATAAACATTTTTTTTAAAGTACACTGTGAATTTTATATTGTGCTCATGCCGTATCTATGAAAAATAGATTAAAAAAACAGTTCTACATTTCGATTATTTTTTATTTTCTTCAAATAATTTTCCAATGTGGAAATAACCATGTCATTTGCTATTCCACTTAATCTAAATTTTTGAAGCTTATCTCTGCAAAGTTGCTTTTAATTTCTAAAAGGATTTTTATGCAAAACTATGAAGATTATAGTTCAGGCCAATAACACTAACTCCGACATAGCAACTCACAATTTGTAAAGTGCTTCCACATATATTATTGCATCTTTTTTTCATTGTTTTTTTCATTTATTTATTCATTCATTAGATAAGGGTTTGGTGAGTGCCCACTATTTGCCAGATCCCTGAACTAGGAGTAGGAGATAATATGAATAAACTGCCACTAAGGAACTCAGTCTAATAGTCCAGAAGGGTATGCAAAAATGTAAAAAATGATAACTAAAAAATTAGAATATAGAGTAATGCGTGCAGTTACAGCACCATATATTAGATATAGAGGCTAAGTTAATAGCTTAGTTCAATTTGGGGAAGGATTCTGGCAAAAACTTTTTGGATGAAGTAATGCCCATGATGGATTTTTAAAGTTGAAGCAGCTAGCTAACTGGAAAAGGAGGAAAGACACTCTAGGTTCAAAGAAGGACTTGTTTCATGGTTACAAAAACCACTGGGATGATTTACAGGTATGGACCTGTTGAATCGGTACAAAAACCAACAGTTACAACAAACCTTGTGTGTTTAGGAAACCACATAAAATTTGGTACTGCTGGAACACAGCACAAGTTGGGGAGTGGCAGGAAATGAGGCTGGAGAGGTTAGCAGAGCCTGGACCTTACAAGGTTTGTGGACTCCATAACAGTTACCACGTTTGTAAGTCTTGGAGATGAAGGGAGGAAATGGAAGCCTTAAGAATGCATCACAAATGTAATCCATTCATTCGACTCTAAAAATAAATAACATGTTCCTATTCTTAAAAGATCTAGAATACTTTTTACACTTTTTTATACTTAATCTTTTGGTTTAGCAAGCCTGCTCATTTCAGTATTAAACTGGTGCTATCCCCCCCTCAAAGGCTTTTGGGATCTGTGAGAGTCATTGCTTGAATTTCCACTCAGCATAGCCAAGATCTTCTAGACGTCAGCATCATGACTCAACTCTGAACTGAAACCCAACCACAGGCACTTCTACTTAAAAAACCACACTGAGCGAAGCATCTGGTTGGCTAGAGCGGTTAAGCATCTGACTCTTGATTTCAGCTGAGGTCATGATCTCACAGTCCATGGGATTCTCTCTCTGCCCCTCCTCCCGCTCACATGCATGCACATACTCTCTCTCTCTGTCTCTGTCTCTGTCTCTCTCTCTCTCTCTCAAAATAAATAAATAAACATTTTAAAAAAGAGAGAGAGAGACAACACATTTAGTAACTTCAGTGACCACTAACCAGTACTGCCATCTAAAAGGAGATCCCCAGTTGGTCTAGATGCAAAAAAATATGAGATAAAGAAATATAACATAGGGGCACCTGGGTGGCTCAGTCAGTTGGGTGTCCAACTTCAGCCCAGGTCATGATCTCACCTTTTAGAGTTTGAGCCTCACATCAGGCTCTGTGCTGACAGCTCAGAGCCTGGAGCCTGTTTCAGATTCTGTGTCTCCCTCTCTCTCTGCGCCCTCTCCCCATCCCCCACCCCCAAAAACAAACTTGAAAAAAAAATTTTAATAAAAATTAAAAAGAAGAAATATAGCAAAGTGAAGGGAAGGATGGAAAGAAGAGGATACAGAAAGCTAAAAGGAAGGGTGCAAGGGAGAAAAGACACAAGTAAGGTGAAGAGAAGGACACAGGGAAGAAAACAGGGAGGAGAAAGATAAGAAAGGTCCCGGGAAAGGGAAAAGGAAAGAAAGGAACAGGAAAGGCACAGTAAAGTAAAGGTCTTATCTGGGTGCCAGGAAACTGGCAAATTACCTTATATCAATTAATATTCAAAATATGTCGGGGCGCCTGGGTGGCGCAGTCGGTTAAGCGTCCGACTTCAGCCAGGTCACGATCTCGCAGTCCGTGAGTTCGAGCCCTGCGTCAGGCTCTGGGCTGATGGCTCGGAGCCTGGAGCCTGTTTCCGATTCTGTGTCTCTCTCTCTCTCTGCCCCTCCCCCGTTCATGCTCTGTCTCTCTCTGTCCCAAAAATAAATAAAAACGTTGAAAAAAAAAATTAAAAAAAACAAAAACAAAAAAACAGAATATGTCTGCAAGGAAAATGTTATTTTACCTATTTTATTTTTAAAAACTGAGGCTCAGGGTGGGTGATGGGTAGTGAGGAGGGCACCTTTTGGGATGAGCACTGGGTGTTGTATGGAAACCAATTTGACAATAAATTTCATATATTGAAAAAACTGAGGCTCAGATCAGTTAAATAACTCAAAAGCATATAACTAGTCTAAGTGACAAACTGAACTTATAAACTTTCTAACTCCAAAACCCACAACTTTTCCACTAAAATCCCTACCTTCCAGTTTGAAGTCAGAACACCTGAAATGTGGATCAGGCTCTTACTCTGTGTCCTTGGGCATTTTAATTAGCCACTTTGAATGAGTTCTTCAACCACAAACTAAGGATTATAATAATTGCCATTCCTTCCCTCCTCGTTATCGGAGGTAGCAATGAGATGATGTATGTGAGAATACTATGGATACTCTGAAGAACTACATAAAATTAAGGGATTGCTAATAAAGCAATAATCCATGCTGTGTTATTCTTTAAATCTTCAGCGTTAGGACTCAAGGAGACTCAAGGGAGTTTTCCACCATTATAGCTGAAATTACTGTTAAAGCAGCTACTGAAAGTCTTGGTGTTCAAGAGCGTCTCTTTTTTGGTATACGCACTGGCAGACTATTTCACTTGGATCTTTCCTTAGTGACTATGAGCCCATTCACAAGCAAGATAAACAAGCACCTGTGGAAACCTCCAGCCTTGGCTGAAGATCGTAGGCATGCCTTTCCTTTATAAGGTCACTCTTTAGAATTCCACTGGTTAGCAGAGACTGTGGAATATGAGGTTTCTACATTACTGCCTGAGCTAATACAAGTTTTTCAATATCATGCTTCCTCTAAGTATCTTATATTTTAAGATAGAAGTCTGGATATTACTTTACAAATCTCAAAGAAGACTGAGACAGTTAGGTGCTATCTCAATCACATCAGTGGGGTCAACTGAAATGTCAACAAAACTAAGCAAGCCTTTCTGTTTTATTACCCACCTTTCTCTGCTTCACTAGATCCCTGAAGATGAGGCATCATCAATTCCTAGTTTATTTGCTCCCTTAAGACAGTTTGCTCCTAACCCTGATCCTGACCTTATTCTAAATACACTAAGGTACGTGGAGATTAAAAGCCCACTACACACGTTGGTGTCACAAAATCTCTTAAAGGAAATGACCTTGACAACAAACCTAGAAGGTTATTCCTTCTATTAATAGCTACTTCACTCACAAATGTCGACTTCCTTCAGAGTAGAACTTCCACAGTGTCAATGTTATTTAAAAAAAAAAAAAAAAAAACTAGACTTTATAGAATAGGCAATAAAGGAGCACACCCTGATCCACAGAATAAAAGTACAAAAGCCTCCTGTTTTATCTGACCTTGTCTCAGAATCGATTAATCAAGCTTGGCATTCACAAGCCCTATTTGCCTTCTCCAAGTACCCTCATTTTTCTTGGGTCCTCTATCTCTCAGGAAGTAATGCAAAATTGAGCCACCCTTTCAGAAGGACTATCTTCAATGACAACATTTCTCAGCAACTGGAGTGGCCCTGTTCCAGCCTACCTGGAAAGATCTGTACAGTCATCTTACAGTTTCTTGACTTTCAGCATCAGCAAGGGAGACATTGGCAGCCTCGCATTTTCCCCTTGAGTTCAGCCAGTTGCACCTGTCAAGTCAGCTAAAACAAAAGCATCTTCATGAGCATAAACATATGTCTGAGACTCCTACAGTTTGTCACCAGATTCATTCATTCCCCATTCCTATGGAAACAATTTTACCTCTTGGCATGAGCGTAAACACAAACTTTGTAGGGGATGGCACATCTGACTCGACATGTGATGTGATTATGAAAACCCAACCTTATTCTAAGGAGACCTCATCATTTACTCAGTTACATGATTTATCTGTTTCCTTCCTTTCTGAGCTTCCCAAACTTGCAAAGTCCTCTAGGTACCAGAAGGTATGAGCTCAAAGATTATAATGCATGTTCTTACTCACTGGTACTCAGGCAGAGAATATTTAGCTCACAGCAAATTTTTAAGAACTAGCAAACCTTTGCCAGGCTGGATTCTACTGAAATCAACCTGGATTCTACTGAAATGGTGTTAAATCACCCACAAAACTCCAAAAACGTATTGACAGCAAGATATGGGACTACTGGGGCACCTGGGTGGTCAGTCTGTTAAATGTCCAACTTTGGCTCAGGTCATGATCTTGTAGTTCCTGAGTTGGAGTCCCACATCAGGTTCTTTGCTGTCAGTACAGAGCCTGCTTTGGATCCTCTGTCTCCCTCTCTCTGCCCTTCCCCCAGTTGTGCTCTCTCCCAAAAATAAATAAACATTAAAAAAGATATAAGACCTCTTATGACATTAACAGTATACAAGGCAAGTTTGTAGCAGTTGGTTAATTTTCTATTTGCTCTATTTTTCAGTGAATCTTTATAGTAACAAGCAGTAACCAGCAAATGTTGGTTAAAATATTAAGATTAAAATAGAGTACCTAAATGTTAACTGCAGTGAAATTATGAGTTTTTAACGTCCTTTTCCATATATTTTCTGTATTTTCCAATATTTCTACAAGGAACATAGGCATTTTCAGGAGGAAAAAAAATAAGAATATACTACATAAGAAATCAACAAACAAATACAGTATTATCTTATGCCCTATACAAATTAAATACAATATTCAGATATATCAGAGTTTCACAATCCTGTAAGGAACTTCAAGCTATCACTTACACTATGCTGTCTACTTATTATCATTCCTAAATTATTTCAGAAAGACACTAATCATAAGACATTGCAACCTTATGGTCCATCACAGATAAATCCTTGCTAACAAACTCAATTTCTATTGGTAAAGTTAAGACCATCATTTTTCATTTAGCTTCTGCCTCATGAAATACTGTTAACACCTGCAGTACTGTGATTAAGAATTCAGTATATATAGTCAGACAGGAGTTCAAAATCTAGCTCTATAATATACTATGTGTATGACCTTGGATAGTTACTTAATTTTATTATTTCATTTTAATCATTTATACAGTGAGGATAACAGTTATACTAGTATCTTTATTGTGAAGATAAAATAAAATATTCACTTAGCAGAATGCCTAGTATATGGTGAATGTTTATGATATACAAGCTGTTATCCCTGGATTAAGATAATCCACATCAGAATGATTTTCTTAGAACTTGTTTCATATGAAAACCTACTTGTATGGTAACTTTCATGGGCAATATTTAATTCTGGGGGATTTACTATGTTTGAAGTAAGCATCTCAATTAAATAGATGCTCACCATTTTATCTGGATTCACTACAGAGTTTCCAGAAACATTATTTAGACAAGGTGCAACCAGTTTGTCTTTCAATAAATATGAATTGCTTCAAGCAAGAAAGATTCTGGCAACATGTGCTCTCCACTCTGAATCTCAAAAACCTGAGGACATGTCACACCCAGGTAAGCATTTCTATCATCAAGGAATGGTAAGGCTAATGACACCTGAGCCTGTTTGAAGTCATCTCCCTAGGAGTCAGAACATATACTGTTAACTAGTCTCATGAAACATGCAGCAATGCTCAGGTCTCACTTTAAAAAAAGTCTTTTTGTTCATCAAGTGAGTGCCCTATTCTCTCTTCTAGATTCAGTATTCTTTTTCTGGTAGCATGACACTCCGCATCTTGCCAACTTGGTGCTACCCACAATATCTAACATTTTTTATTTTATTTCATTATCTGAGAGACAGAGAGAGACAGAGAGCAAGCAGGGGAGGGGCAGAGAGAGAGAAGGAGACACAGAATCCAAAGCAGGATCCAGGCACAGAACCCTGTGCAGGGCTCGAACCCACGAGCTGTGAGATCATGACCTGAGCCAAAGTTGGATGCTCAACCAACTGAGCCACCCAGGCACCTCAGCTACCCACAGTATCTAAAGCAACCTACCCTTGTTGTATTGCAGCATATCCCCATTTTTCTGATAATAAGTCACTCCAACTTCCTTCTCAGACAACCCCACACCATGTCAATGCTGAGCTTCAGTTTCTCTCCAGCTTCTTTGAAATTAAATGTCTTAATTTAGTTAGTTAATTACAGCAAGCACTAGCTCATTTCTACATCTTTGTTCAATTATATGACTTTTATATGCTGAACTTTAAAAAAATTGCCCATTTAGGGGAGCCTGGACGACTCAGTTGGTTAAGTGTCTGACTTCTGCTCAGGTCATGATCTCATGGTTCATTGGTTCGAGCCTCACATTAGGCTCTGTTCTGACAGCTCAGAGCCTGGAGCCTGCTTCAGGTTTTGTGTCTCCCTCTCTGCGCCTCCCCTGCTTACACTCTGTCTCTCTCTCTCTCCAAAAATAAATAAAGATTAAAAAAAAATTTCCCCATTGAGCTCTTAACCACACACACACACACACACACACACACACACACACACACAAAATCAGTTTGGGAATTTGGGCCCGTTGCCCCCAGCCCAGATTTGGTTACTTGATGAACTAATTTCAAGATTTTCTTCATACTTAATTTAAGACTGAAAGAATTAAGAAATTTGGAAACTAACAAATTCTATGAATATATAAAAGCAGCCTCAAGCCAAAATGCAAAATCTATTAACTGATTATGAGGAAAGATTAAGAAGGAAAGAAGAGGGAAGAGAAGAGGGAGAAAGAAAATGGTAGAAGAAGGTCTGACTGAGCTTGAGATGAATGAAACTGACTCTTGAATAGATGGAGGCAGGGGCGCCTGGGTGGCGCAGTCGGTTAAGCGTCCAGCTTCAGCCAGGTCACGATCTCGCGGTCCGTGAGTTCGAGCTCCGCGTCAGGCTCTGGGCTGATGGCTCAGAGCCTGGAGCCTGTTTCCGATTCTGTGTCTCCCTCTCTCTCTGCCCCTCCCCCGTTCATGCTCTGTCTCTCTCTGTCCCAAAAATAAATGTTGAAAAAAAAAAAATAGATGGAGGCAGTATCCCAAATCAAAGGCTAAAAACAGAGATGAAAGAAGTCAGTCTCTTGTTGAAAAAAAAAAAAATAGATGGAGGCAGTATCCCAAATCAAAGGCTAAAAACAGAGATGAAAGAAGTCAGTCTCTTTCACTCATCTCTGGGGCTACTTATATGGTACCCAAACACAAGGTGGCCTACTAATGCACACATATATCTACTGAGTATCAATAGATGCATTCCCACTTTCCTATGCAAAGCAGGTCAAAAATGAATATGGTGAAGCAAGTCAATCATCAAGACATCCTTCAACATTTAAATGAAGACTGGTATTTGTTGATATTTGTTGAAATTGGTTTCTTGTGTGCTCCTTCTAGGTCAAACCAACACATTTCCAAAAGTTGTTCATCCAGTTCAATTGATAACATCAACTATTGGGCACAGACTTCATTTCCCAATCCTTCATGACACATTTTATGATCTGGAAGATGGCAACTCTGCTCACTTGATACTTGCCATAAAATCAGCAAATGAATATCCTTCAGGCCCAGACAGCTGGCTGCAATTTAATGCTTCTCATCAAATACTACATGGATACCCCCCTTTGAATGGATCTTCATTGTTTCCCTCAGGAATTGATTCTTTATGCCAGATTCTGGGGCCCTGGCTGCTCAGATGCTTTTCACCATTGAACTGAACCTGCCCAGAAATACTCCCTGCCACAGGTAAACACTCCATGCACAAAAAACAGTTTCTACCCATTTGTAAAGAAAAGAGAGAGGGTTGGTTTTTTGTTTTCTGTTTGTTTGGTTGGGGTGTTTTTGTTTTTTTGTTTTTTTGGGTTTTTTTGTTTTTTTGGGTTTTTGGGGGGTTTTTTTGTTTTGGCTAAACTCACTGACTATCTAAATTCCACTGACCCTGAACAAATTGTATTAATGACCCTGAGACCAGGGTCTACTATTACATCCTGGTATAACAGTGCTTTATGTTTAGCCAAAGGCAGTGTTCTGAAATGGTGTCCTAACAGAAAAATCCAGGAAGTGACCTTTAACCTATAGAGGGAGGCCTGATAGAAATGTCCATCCAAACTTTGCATATGCTATGTTACCAGAATACAAAATTAGCACAACAGAGAACATGACATATAGTGGGATCTGCCTGATTCTGGAGGCAGTGGGTCATTAATTGAAAACAGCATTCTTGCTTCAATTAGCATAGAAAATAGCCCCTAGATTAGAAATATCTTTCTGGCTCTGTTGGTAAGTGTATGTATACTGACTGGTAACAGCAGAAAGTGTAGCTTACCATTCCTGTAAGAAATAGAAGACTTTTCTTTTACCTCTGTCCCAGGTGTTTCAAGGGGGAAATTTAGTAAGTGATACTAAGGCCTTAAGATATCTTCAAGGTATTAAGGCCTTGAAAGCCACCTCTAATGGGTATGAAGCTCTGCCTTCCCCTCAGTGAGGGAGAGGGGTACCACTGTCTTCCCAGAGTCAGCCTTACAGAGAAAATGTAATCCCGGCCACAGAAACAAGAGCCACCATTCTCCCAGCCTCCAAAATATCAGCTCCTATTACATTATGAAATGGAATCATTAGCCAGAGGAAAAGTAAGTAATGTTATGAGAAATCCACACGCATCAACAACTGCATAAGAAACAGGGCTAATTGATACAGAAATTAGGTAAAATAAACAATTGATGAATCAAATTGCCAGAGAATGAGCAATAAATAATTTTATCCTCTGTGTTAATTGTATTAACACACTACCAGTTAACTCTAATCACTTATTTTGCCTTGCAAGCTTGGATGGCCAATTGCAAATTTATCTCCCAGGCCACCACTGCCATAAACAAATCATGTAAAGACTCATCCATTAAGAAAAGAAATTGCACCAGTGGCAACAGCATCTCCCAATGTGAAAAATGCCATCGATTGCCAACTCAAGTCAATCATTACAATCTTCAGCACAAAGACACAAATAATTTAACACTAAATAATAAATTCTATAATAGGTTAAAGTTTACTATATATGAGCAAAGAATTATTAAATATTTATTTCTCCATTTTATTTGTACCTTTAGCATGCTAACAAACTCATCATATTGATTTTAAGGCTACCAAAAAATAACAAACCTTCCCTCAATTCTGTTCTCTCATAACAGGCAAGGATACTTTTGTTACAATGCCTCTGAAACAGCTGACCACACTTACATCCCCTACTTCTAACTTCCTTCAAGTAATAACTCAATAGCTGCAATGTACTTTCTACTTCTACCATTCCATGGAAATGGTTTTTTGGAAGTAATTGTCAGCATCTTGGCTGACGTATCCTTTGGCTGACCTTCTCTTAGACTTCAGCCTTCTGAACATCTCTACAGGTCCTATGACATTTCTTTATTTCTACCACGCTGACCTTTATTTTTCCTTCTCTTCTACCCCTTTAAACATGATCCACAATGACTGTCCTTGAACTTGGTAAGTACATAAATGTAATATGATGCCAGTTTTTAAATAAGGACAATATTTTCCCCCTCCTTTTAATATTCTAATTTAAGGGGCGCCTGGGTGGCGCAGTCGGTTAAGCGTCCGACTTCAACCAGGTCACGATCTCGCGGTCCGTGAGTTCGAGCCCCGCGTCAGGCTCTGGGCTGATGGCTCAGAGCCTGGAGCCTGTTTCCGATTCTGTGTCTCCCTCTCTCTCTGCCCCTCCCCCGTTCATGCTCTGTCTCTCTCTGTCCCAAAAATAAAATAAACTTTGAAAAAAAAATATTCTAATTTAAATAAGTTCACTATTATCCCATTTCTTACAAAGGAAGAAATTATAGGGGCATTTTAACTCAATATCACTTTTTCTCCCTTAGAGCTTTTCATTTTCAATTGACTCAGAGCAACAATGGAATTAATTTAAAATGTTACAAATAAGGGGCGCCTGGGTGGCTCAGACAGTTAAGTGTCAGACTTGGGCTCAAGTCACAACCTCACAGTTTGTGAGTTTGAGTCCCTCATCTGTGCTGACAGCTCAGAGCCTGGATCCTGCTTTGGATTCTGTGTCTCCCTCTCTCTGCCCTCCCTCTCTTGCTCATGCTCTGTCTCCCTCTCCCTGTCTCAAAAATAAATAAGCATTAAAAAAAATAAAATGTTACAAATAACACTTCTAAGCAGACACTAAATTAAGTTTTCACCTTTCACTAGAAGGAAATTATTTCAGTATTCACAACTTCCTACATTTATAGTTTCTGTTGAATATTCAGACAGGATATAAAGACAAATATATGTAGTGAAGCATATGAAATTGCCAATATTCAGTTATGTTTTTTAAATAAAAATGGCAATTTCATATGGTTCAGTAGAATATGTTCATTTTAATATGGAAATAGAAATAAATGGAATAAAACTTGATAAGTATAAATGGAGATCCCAGAGTCTCCTAAATTAAATCTAATCCTTCAAATCTTCACAATATTATGGAAATTTCTAGATTTGCTCACGTTAGCAACATGTCCATAACAAAATTAGCATCTGGACACTTTTGGCCTCTACATAGGTGCAATTGTACTAGTAACTTTAATTGAAATGTGCCAGTAATAACAAGGCAAATAACTCAGTGCTTCATAAAACAATCTTGAACAAAATACCATAGACTGTTTTTTCCTCAACTAAGGGCACCTAAGTGTACCATAAAGTCAGGAATACAGAGCAATATTCAAGAATTCAAACACTTGGTGACCTTCCTCCAAAACTAAGCTGTTGTATTGTTCAGGTTGATTCTTAACACTTACATGAAGCATCAATGTCAAGCAATCCACACATTAAAAAGTCTATGCTATATTAAGTTATAATGATGTTTGTGCATAGCCATATGGTGATTTTGAACAATATTCAAATAAAATGGAACTTTGTGGGGTAAAATCTCACAATATTTATGACTGTAATATTTTTGTCAAACATATCATGTGATAAGAGGATTGTGAATATTGTGTCTTACACTATGATTACAAAAATAAGGGAGATTTAAGTTGGTAGCATCTTTTTCCCACCTTTATTGAAATATATTTGACATAGGGACGCCTGGGTGACTCAGTGGGTTAAGCATCTGACTTTGGCCCAGGTCATGATCTCACAGCTCATGAGTTCCAGTCCCATGTCGGGCTCTGTGCTGACAGCTTAGAGCCTGGAGCCTGCTTCTGATTCTGTGTCTCCATTTCTCTCTGCCCCTCCCACACCCGTGCTCTGTCTCTCTCTCTTTCTCTCTCAAAAATAAATAAACATTTTAAAAATATTATTTAAAAAAGGAAATATAATTGACATAAAATATTGGGTAAATTTAAAGTGTACACTTGATTTAATGCATATATATATTGCAAAATGATTACCACCATAGCATTAGCTATCATCTCTATCACATCACATAAATACCATTTCTCTTTTGTGGTGAGAACATTTAATATCTACTCTCTCAGCAACTTTCAAGTATATAATACACAGTATTACTAATTATAATCACAATGCTGTGCATTAGATTCCCAGAACTTATTCCAGTCTTATAACTTGAAAAGTCTGTATCCTTTGACCAGCATTTCCCTAGTTCCCAACAAGCCCCGCCCCTTCCATTCTCTATGGAGATGTAAGACATATCATGCAGTATTTACCATTCTCTGTCCTACTTATTTCACTTAGCATAATGCCCACAAGGCCCATCCATGTTATCTCAAATGGCAGAATTTCCTTCATTCTCACAACTAATATTTTATTATATATAAATAACATATCTACTTTATCCATTCATCCATTGATGGACACTTAGGTTGTTTCCATATCTTTGCTATTGTGAATAATGCTGCACTGAACATGGGAGTGCAGATATCTCTTCAAGATTAGGTTTTTATTTCTTTTGAATACATACCCAGAATTGGATTGCTGGATCATATGGTAGCTCTATTTTTAATGTTTTAGAACCTCCATATTGTTTTCTGCCATGGCTGCACCAATTTACACTCCCACCAACAGATTTATAAGGGTTGCATTTTCTCCACATCTTCTTCAATACTTACTAACTTTTGTCTTTTTAATGATAGCCATTCTAACAGTTGTGACGTGATGTCTGATTGAGGTTTTGGCTTGCATTTCCCTGGTGATTAGCGATGTTGAGCACCTTTTCATGTACTGTTGGCCATACGTATGTCTTCTGTGGAAAAATACCTGTTCAGTCTCTCTTTGCTATTTTTATGAGGTCTTTATATTTCTTCTTATTAACTCCTTATCAAATCTATGGTTTGCAAATATTTTTTTCCCATTCTGTAAGGTGCCTTTGCATTTTATTGTTTCTTTTGCTGTGTAGAAGCTTTTTTAGATTGATACAATCCCACTTGTTTGGTTTTTTTTGTTTGTTTTTGTATTTGTATTTTTGTTTTTGTTGCTTGTGCTTTGGTGATCATATCAAAAAAATCATTGCTAAGACTAATGTCAAGGAATTTTTTCCCTTCTTTTGTGTGGTGTTCTATGGCTTCAGGTTTATGTTTAAGTCTGAAATCCATTACAAGTTAGATTTCATGAGGTAGGGGGCCAATGCCATTCTTCTGCACGTGGATATCCACTTTTTCTAAACATCATTTATTAAAGAGACTAGGCTTTCCCCATTGAGTACTCTTGGCTCCCTTTTACAATATTAGTTGACCATCTCTGTGAGGGTTTATTTCTGAGCTCTCAATTCTGTTCTATTGGTCCATGTGTCTATTTTTATGGCAACAACTATACTGTTTTGACTAAATAGGTTTGTAGTGTAGTTGGAAATCAGGAAACGTGACGTCTCCAGTTCTGTTCTTTCTCAAGATTGATTTGGCTACTCAAGATCTTTTGTGGGTCCATACAAATAATACAAACTGTTTTATTTTGGTGAAAATAAATTTTTCACCATTGGAATTTCATAGGGATTGCGTTGAATCCATAGATGGCTTTATGTAGTATGGACATATTAAAATTGTTAATTCTTCCAACCCATGAACACGAGATATGTTTCCATTTTTTGTGTCTTTTTCAATTTCTTTCATCAATGTATTATAGTTTTCAGTGCATAGAACTTTCACCTCCTAGGTTAATTTATTCCTAAGTATTGTATTCTTTTTGATGCTACGGTAATGGGGATGCTTTATTTACTTTTCAGACATTTTATTGTTAGTGTACAGAAATGTAACTGATTTCTGTATGTTGATTTTTTATCCTGAAACTTTACTGAATTCTTGATTAGTTCCAGCAAGATTTTGGGTGGAATCTTCAGGATTTTCTATATATAAGATAATATCGTCTGCAAACAAAGACAATTTTGCTTCTTTCTTTTCTGATTTGGGTACCTTTTATCTCTTTTTCTTGCTTGATTTATCTGGCTAGGACTTCCAGTACTATGTTGAATGAGTGATGAGAGTGGGTACACTTATCTTGGTCCTAACTTAAAGGAAAAGCTCTGGACCTTTCACCATTAAATATGTTAGTGGTGGGTTTGTCATATATGGCCTTAACTATGTTGAGATACATTCCTTCTATACACAATTTGTTGAGAATTTTTGTCATGAAACGATGTTTTATTTTGTCAAATGCTATTTTACATCTATTGAGGTGACTTTTATCTTTCATATTATTAAGGTCATGTATCACATTTATTGATTTGTGTATATTGAACCATTTTTGCATCCCAGGGATAAACCTGACTTGATCATGGTGTAAAAATAATCCTTTTCTGAATATACTGTTGTATTTTATTGGCTAATATTGTGTTAATATTTTGTTGAGAATTTCTATCTATATTCATCAGATGTAGCTTTTTTTTATAGTGTTTTTATCTGGGCTTAGCATGAGGATAAGGGGGCCTCATAGAAAGAGTTTGGGAGTGTTCTCCTTCATTTTTTTGGAAGAGTTTGAGAAGGATTTGCATTACTTCTTTAAACCTTTGGTAGAATTCACCAGTGAAACCATCTGGTTCTGGGCTTTTCTTTGTTGGGAGGTTTTTTATTACTGATTCAATTTCCTTGTTATTGGTCTGCTCGGATTTTCTATTTTTTCATGATTCAGTCTTGGTACATTATATGGTTCTAGGGATCTACCCATCTCTTCTAGGTCATCCAATTTATTGGCATATAATTGTTCATAGTAGTCTCTTATTTATCCTTTGTATTTCTGTAATATCAACTGTAATGTCTCCTTTCATTTATAATTTTATTTGAGTCTTATTTTCTTAATGTAGCTAAAGATTTGTCCATTTTTTGTTTTTAATAAACCAGTTTTGAGTTTTGTTGATTCTATTATTTTTCTCACCTCTATTTCACTTATTTCTGCTCTGATCTTTCTGCTAACTTTGGACTACAATTGTTCTCCTTTTTCTAGTTCCATGAGGTGTAAAATTAGATTGTTTTTTTTTTTGACATCTTTTTTTTCTTAATGTAGATGTTTATCACTGCAAACTTCCCTCTTTTGCATAATAGCATAAGTTTGTGTATGTTGTGTTTACATTTTCATTTGTTTCAAGATATTTTTTTATTTCTCTTTTGACGCCTTTGACCCATTGGTTGTTCAGGGATGTGTTAATTTCCACATATTTGTAAATTTTCCAATATTCCTTTTGATATTGATTTCAGTTTCACAACATGGTGGTCAAAATAATACATGTTGCATGATTTCAACCTTCTCAAATTTGTTAAGATTTGTTTTGTGATCTATCATGTGCTCTATCCCAGAGAATGTTCCATGTGGCTTAAGAAGAATGTATATTCTGCTGCTCTTGGATGTAATGTTCTATATATGTCTGCTGGTGCATTTGGTTTAGAATATAGTTCCAGTCAAATGTTTCCTTTCCATCCAGTCAGTTTTGTCCATTGTTGAAATTGGGAAATTGAAATACCCTACTGTTATTGTATTGTTATTTCTCCCTTCTGGCCACTTAGTACGTGCTTAATATGTTTAGGTTGATTTGGAGTGCATATGTATTTACGATTGTTATATCTTCTTGATGAATTGACCCCTTTATCATTATGCAATAAACTCCCTTGTCTTTTGGTACTGTTTTTGGCTTAGTCTATTTTGTCTGATATAAGTATCGCTACCTGCTCTCTTTTGGTTTCTATTTGTATCGGATATCTCTTTCCATCCTTTCACTGATGAACCTTTGTGTGTCTTTAAAGCTGAAGTAAGTCTCTGTTAGGCAACATATAATTGGGTCTTGTTTTTTAATCCATCTAGCTACTCTATGTCTTCTGATTGGAGAATTCAATCCATTTACATTTAGAGTGTTGATAGGTAAGGACTTACTAATGTCATACTATTGTTTTCTGGCTGTTTCGTAGTTTTTGCATTCTTTTCTTCCTCTCTTGCTGCCTTCCTTTGAGAAATGATGATTTTCTGTAGTGGTTTGCTTTGATTCTCTTCTCTTTTGTGAATGTACCATAGGTTTTCACTTTGTGGGTATTATGAAGCTTACATAAAATATATGTATATCAGTGTATTTTACACTGACAATAACTCCAATCACATACATCTCTATGCTTTTACTCCTCCCCCTTTTGGTTTTGATGACACAATTTACCTCTTTTTGTATTCATTAACATATTATTGTAGCTATAGTTATTTTTAATATTCTTGACCTTTAAGTTTTATACTAATGTTAACACTCCATCATATTATAGTATTAGAATATTCTGAATTTGATTATATACTTTCCTTTCCCAGTGTTACATATTTTCATGTTACTAATTAGCATCCTTTCATTTCAGCTTGAAGAACTCCTTTCAGCATTTTTCATAAGGCAGGTCTAGTGGTGATGAATTCCCTCAACTTTTGTTTGGGAAAATTCTTTACTTCTTCTTCATTTCTGAAGGACAGCTTTGCCACAGTGTATTCCTGTTTGGCAATTTTTGTTTTTTCTTTCAGCACTCCTGATAGATCTCACTCTCTTCCAGCCTATAAGGTTTCTGCTGAGAAAGACTTATGGGAGTTAACTTGAAAGTTACAAGACTTTTTTTTCTCTTGCTCCTTTTCAGTTTCTGTTTTTGACTTTTTTAGAGTTTTAGTATAATGTATCTTGGAGATCTCTTTAAGTTAATTTTGCTTGGTGACTTATGAGCTTCATGAACTTGCATATCCAAATTTCCTATCAGGTTTGGGAAGTTCTCAGCGATTATATTTTTAAATAAGCTTGCTGTCCCCCTCCCTCTCCTCTTTCTGGAATTCCAATAATTCACAAATTGATTCTTTAGATGGCATCCCACAGACCACCTAGGCTTTCTTCACCCTTTCATTCTTTTTTCTTCATTCTCTGCTGACTGGATAATTTCAAAGTCCCTGTCTTCTCTCTTAGACACTTTCTTCTGATTGATCTCCTGTTGTTGATGCTATCACATTTTCATCTATTGAATTCTGTATCTCCAGAATGTTTCATTCTTAATGATTTTTGTTAAACTTCTCATTTTGTTCATATATGGTTTTTCTGATATTGTTGAATTGTCTGTTTTCTTACAACTCATGGAGTTTTCTTAAAATAGCCATTTTGAATTCTTTGTTGGGTAAATCATATGTCTTTGGGTTCAGTTACTCAAAGATTATGGTCATCTTACTTTGATTGTTCATGTGCCTTAAACTTTTGCATTGCTGACTTTGTTTGCTGTTTAAGTAGCCGTCAACTCCTCCAATCTTTACTAACTGCCTTTAAAAGAGTGATAGATACTGTCAGCCTTCCCAGATTCTGAGGCTATTTCAGACCTTTTATGGTACATCTGTTCCACACTTCTTGCTCCCTCTTGTGGCAAAATTTTTAAGCTTGCATGCCTTCTCTGGATCCTGCAATGCACCAGGCAGAGTGCTGTCAGCCTCTCTCATTTTTCCAGAAGTGGCTTGAAAGCTTGTTTGTGATCTCTCTTTGGCCTGCAGATTTGAGCCAACTTTTTGCATGTATTCACTCGCGATCTATAGAAAGCTACTGGCAGAGTAGTTCTAAATGCAGCCATAGAAATATCCCCCACCCACCATAGTAGAGCATAACAACAGTTCATATGTAGTATCTAAAAATGGAAATGGCAGGGGCGCCTGGGTGGCTCAATCAGTTAAGCGTCTGACTTTTGATGTCAGCTCAGGTCATGATCTTGCAACTCATGAGTCTGAGCCCTACATCAGGCTCCTCGCTGACAGCACAGAGCCTGTTTGGGATTCTCTCTCTCCCCTTCTCGAGGAGTCAAGATGGCAGAACAGCATGGAAGTTTTTTGTGTGTCTTGCATCCATGAAATACAGCCAGACCATCACTAAACCATCCTATACACCTAGAAAACTGATTGGAGAATTAACACAACAATCTGCACAACCTGAACCACAGAATTCAGCAGGTATGCAGCACAGAGAGGTGAACTTGGGGAGTAAGAGGCTGCAGCAGACAGGGACCCACTTTTGCAAGCAGAGAGAGGATGGAGACTGGGGAGGGTGGTAGAATAAGGGAAAAGCACCCCTCCCCAAAAGCAGCTGGAGAGAAAGTGGAATATTGGAAACAGCTGCAGGAACTAAACTAACAAGGGAGAAAGGAGAAAGGAGAGGGTTTAAATTCCATTAAGACTGTAAACAAGGGGAGCGCAAAGGCTGCAACTCCACAGCTCGATACCTGGCGGTGCTCTGGTGGAAAGGGCGAATCCCCAGGAACAGAGTGGGGTCCAGGAGGTTCTCGGGCCACACTGGGGAAAGCGGTTCCACTGCTGGAAGGCCATTTGGTAGAGACTGTTGAAGCCACCTGGTCCCAGTAGACCCCAGAAAACGGCCACATTCACTGGTACTGGAACAAGGTCGTTAAGGGTGAAGCCAGGTGCCAGATGTGTGTTGTGATTTTCCATAATCCCTGAAATGCTGCTGCTACACTATCTTGAGAATTTTTTCTGGGGCAGGCTGGCACATGGCCACGGTCTCAGGCACCGGCAGCAGCAGGGTCCAGCAAGCGTTCCTGGGTGCAGCCAACATTTGGCCATTGTTCATTCGGCCATTGGTCGGTAAAACCCTCCCACAGAGGGGAAGAACAGGTCAAAGCCGCAGTCCTTCAGAAGTAAGGGGATGGGGAAAACAGCCACATTTGAGACAAAACTCAGGAGAGAGGTACTGCCTGGGGCCTGGTCACACACAGTGAAAAAGCAGGGAGTGGACGAAAGCTGAAGACAGAGGACAGGTGCATGATTTTTGATCAGGGAGAACAGAGTTCCGATACTAGAGACTGGGTGGCTGGGTGACGCCATTTTCACTGCTCCCGAGCATGCACATACGCACCTATGAGTGACACAACAATCCACCTCAGTAGGCTAGCGGCGCCATCTAGTGGAGAGCGGAGATGTTACACTGAGCCCCGCCCAACTGGGCCAACCTCGCTCTTCAAGAACACAAGTCTCACTGCCTACTTAGTTTATGGACTATAAAGTGCTTCATAGTCTAACTTCTAGGGGAAAACAAAGTAATTTCAGTCCTATTTCAATCTATTAGCAGGTCCATCTATTCAATTTTCTTTTTTTTTTCTTTTTCACTTTTTCTTGAAAACAGAAAATTCATTTTTATTTTCAATTTTTATTAAAAATATTTTAATATTTTTACTATGGTTTTACTTTTGTGTAAATTTTTTCAAATTCTATTTTACTTCCATCATTTTATTTTAGTCTACTTCAGCGTATTCACTTTTTCAAATTTTCAAACGATTTCCTTTTTTTTTTTCATTTCTTTTTCTTGAATGCAGAAAGACTTCATTTTTACTTTAAATTTCTATTACAAACATTTTTAATTTTTTTCTATATTCTTTACTTTTGTGTAAATTTTTCCAAATTCTGTTTTACTCCCATCATCTTAGTCTACTTCAGTGTATTCATTTTTTCAAACTCTCAAATGATTCCCCCCCACCCTTTTTTTCTCTAATCTGTCAAACCACTTCCAAAACCCAGAACAAAACACACGTAGGTTCTAGCATCATTTATTCGATTTGTGTGTTTAATTTTTAAATTTTAATATTTTAAATTTAATTTTAATTTTTCTACCTCATTCCTTTTATCCCTTCAAAATGACAAAACAAAGGAATTCACCCCAAAAGAAAGAGCACAAAGAAATGACAGCCAGGGATTTAACCAACACAGATACAAGCAAGATTTCTGAACCAGAATTTAGAATCACGGTAATAAGAATACTAGCTGGGGTCGAAAGTAGATTAAAATCCCTTTCTGCAGAGAAAAAAGAAGTAAAAACTAGTCAGAATGATATAAAAAATGCTATAACTGGGCTGAAATCACGGATGGATGCCGCAGTGGCAAGGATGGATGAGGCACAGAATCAGTGATATATAGGACAAACTTATAGAGAATAATGAAACAGAAAAACAGAGGGAGATTAAGGCAAAAGAGCATGATTTAAGAATTAGAGAAATCAGTGACTCATTAAAAAGGAACAACATCAGAATCACAGGGGTCCCAGAAGAGGAAGAGAGAGAAATAGAAGTAGAAGGGTTATGTGAGCAAATCATAGTGGAAAACTTTCCTAACCTGGGGAAAGACACAGACATCAAAATCCAGGAAGCACAGAGAACTCCCATTAGATTCAACAAAAACCGACCATCAACAAGGCATATCATAGTCAAATTCACAAAATACTCAGGCAAGGAGAGAATCATGAAAGCAGCAAGGGAAAAAAAGTCCCTAACCTGCAAGGGAAGACAGATCAGGTTAGCAGCAGACCTATCCACAGAAACTTGGCAGGCCAAAAAGGAGTGGCAGGATATATTCAATGTGCTGAATCAGAAAAATATGCAGCCAAGAAATCTTTATCCAGCAAGTCTGTCATTCAAAATAGGAGAGATAAAAAGTTTCCCAGACAAACAAAAATTAAAGGAGTTTGTGACCACTAAACCAGCCCTGCAAGAAATTTTAAGGGGGACTCTCTGAGGGGAGAAAAGATAGAAAGGACCAGAGAACACCACCAGAAACTCCAACTCTACAAGCATCATAATGGCAATAAATTCATATCTTTCAGTACTCACTCTAAATGTCAATGGACTCAATGCTCCAATCTCTCTCTCCCTTGATTGTAGTCTCTCAAAATAAATAAAAATTTAAAAAAAAAAAAAAAAAGAGACTGCAATATAGATAAGACTGTCAACAGGTAGCATGGCCTTTGCACATTGGAAAGGGAGAAGCATAAATTGAGAGTAAAAAAGGATCCCAGTCTTTGAGGGTACATTGTGAAGACTTTAGGATCAAGAAATAAACCAGGGGGGCACCTGGGTGGCTCAGTCAGTTAAGCGTCTGACTTTTGCTCAGGTCATGATCTCACGGCTCATGAGTTCAAGCCCCCTGTTGGGCTCTGTGCTGACAGCTCAGAACCTGGAGCCTGCTTTGGATTCTGTGTCTCCATCTCTCTTGGCCCCTCCCCCACTCATGATCTATCTCTGTCTCTCTCTCTCAAAAATAAACAAACATTAAAAAATTTCTTTGTGGGGCACCTGGGTGGCTCAGTCAGTTAAGCATCTAACTTCAGCTTGGATCATGATCTCACAGTTCACAGGTTTGAGCCCAGTGTCAGGCTCTGTGCTGACAGCTCAGAGCCTGGAGCCTGCTTTAGATTCTGTGTGTGTGTCTCTCTCTGCTCCTCCCCCACTCATGCTCTCTCTCAAAAATAAATAATAAACATTTAAAAATTAAAAAAAGAAAGAAAGAAAGAAAGAAACCAGGGTCCCCAAGTGGGCACAAGTTGAAATCTGGGTATCAAGAATAAAACACAAAAGATCAGAACCCAAACAGAATGTATTCAGGATTGGGTTTACAGCTCCTTAAATCTTTGAGGTGCTAACCAGGCCTGGTCATGCTTGTGTAGGATTTGTGTTAAGTGTGTATTTACACACAATGGTAAGGATAAAAACAGCTCGAGTCTAGAGGAGAGGACCTATGGAAGGGCTGAGACCAAGACAGTAGTTGACAAAAGAGAGCGATATAAATTTCACTGCCTTGACAAGGGAGCCCACCTAACCCTTGTTTAAACACCAGTCATTTTAACAGAAAATACTGACCTGTAGGTTTAAATAAAGCTTTCTCCGTCCTCTACTCAACACTCAGGGGAAAATGACAAGCCTAGAAGTAGCATTTAACACTGGAATAACAGGTTTCTTGTAGCATGTTATAAGCCTCCAGGTGAAGAAGCACAAGGAGACTCACCAAACATATGCCATATAACCATGACACTTCTGAGATGTAAGGAGACCAAGATGCTATTCAGGGGTAAACACCAATAACCCAGTAACTTTCCTTTCTTCTAAGTCTATGAAGTAATCTTTATGCTTCTCTTTCAATACGAAAAGCCAATGGACAGTACACTTTTTAGCAGAAAAAAAATGCAACATTATTTAAATGGGTAAATATAAATTTATACCAACTACCTAAAAGTTCTGCCTTTAAATGGTCAATGCATACACAAAATAATTTAAAATATAAAATAAAAACAACATTGTTTTTTGGGAAAGCACTGTATATGTTGCAAACTAATAGGAAATAGTTTATGTTAAACATTGCAAATCTCACCTAAATCCTGATAATTTTAATTTCTAAAAATCGTTAGTCATTAAATCAACTCTTTTCTAAAAGAATACTCCAATATTTTACATTTCAGAAATTTTAATAGTTTTTATTTGGCAAAGAGAAGCCTAAGAATTTTTTAAAAAACATTTCCAGAGGGAACATTGTTTACCATAAAATAAATTTGTGTGATTTGGGAGGACAAATTTCAAATGTATATTTTTGATATATGTGCCAATTTTACAATTAATACAAAAAAGATAAAGTCAGTTGAAATATTTTAAAAATGTAAAAACCAGTCCAGGCAACTATAACTATACAATCTTGCTGTAAAAGTACTTATATCAAATTCTGCCCAAAATATGTATGCAATATAGTAAATTTTAGTTCCTCAAGTCATTCTTCACTGCCGGCTGGCTTTGCCATTTTCTGTTGTCTCCATTCTGAAAAACAGAAGAGAAAAATGAGTTGCTAAAATAAAACATTTCAATAATTGCCCATATTTTTTCTCCAACTTTCACACAAAATTAAACTGTTTATATATTCACAGGACAAAAGAACATCCGTCCTTTAGAAAAGGACTACAGTTAGGATTCTTCTGCTACTCTTACGTTCCTGGTTCCACAGACGGATGCACACTGAAGCTTAGAGGAAGTAAGTCCCCTTCCCAAGGTTTCATTTCAAAGGCTACTTTTTTCATGATACCTCTTCAAACTTAAAGCTAAGGAAAAAAACCTCTACCATTTAGTCAAAAATTTACTTCCTTTTCCCCTTTTCTAGTAAAGAAACTCCTTTACCAATACATTTTCAAGAGGTCTTCCAAAAAGGATATTAAAATAATCAGACTTGAGACTTGTTCAATTAAAGTCAATATTCCTAACACTGTATTACTTAACAGGAACGTTTTTCTCCCCCATTATTTTATACAGGTTCAGTGTTGTATATCAAGTGTTCCCCAATTTTCCCTCTATGATGCTTACTGAGCAATGAAATGCTCTAAGGAATATATATTTTCAAGGTTGTGATCAACGTAATCAAGTCTTTTATAAGTACCAAGAACCGAAGGAAGTAGATTTTTTCTCTTTAGAGGTAACACATATCAACTCATTACATTAGTAGTAAAAAATTACTGAACACGATAAACAAGCAACGTTTATTACTTTTAACTTAAAGCAATTCACAAAACCAATTTCTACAATAAATAATACAAACCCATTTTCCTCTTTAAGATGTTGATACAATTCAGCTCTGTTATTAACAGAGTTCAAACGTCCAGCAAACTCCTGATGTTTTCTGGAATTGGCAGTATTGATTCTATTACTCCACAGGGATAATAAGGACACTGGACCTGGTGTTACAGTGTGAAAGAAGAGGAAAAAGGTGTAATAATTCATTACCTCAAAATTTACAAATTAAAAAAAAAATGTATTTGAGAGAGAGAGAGAGAGAGAGACAAAGCGTGAGCAGGGGAGGGGCAGAGAGAGAGGGAAACAGAAGGTCTGCAGTGGGCTCTGAACTGTCAGCACAGAGCCCGATGTGGGGCTTGAATCCATGAACCATGAGATCATGACCTGAGCCGAAGTCAGATGCTTAACTGACTGAGCCGCTCAGGCGGCCCCCAAATTTACAAATTAAAAAATTTTACCTTTAATTTACCATCGCTAATTTTATATCATTAAAGCAATATAATCTTTTCCTTATTCTAAATGTTTAGGGGTCCCCAAGACCAGCTACTAGTTTGGTGATTTGCTGGAAGGATTCAATTAACTAAGCCAAGTTATAGTCACAACCAAGAATCACTGCAGCAACACAATAAGGATACACAGCCAGATCAGTAAGAGCAAAAGATACACTAAGCAAAGGGCAAAAGAATCCACTTGCAGGCTTTCCATGCTCTCTCCCTAGAGTGAGGGGTAACCCCAAGTGCATACTCCCTCCAGCAGCAAACATGCAGCCATGGATATACAATATTTCTTCCAGGAAAGCCCATTTGAGACTCAGAGTCCTGGGTTTTTATTAAGAACTGGTCACAAATGCATCCTCTGCCAAACTACAATTACCAAAATTCCATACTCCTAGGCGGAAAGTAAGTGTTCACCTCAGATATAAGACAAAATAACTTCATCATTTAGGGAATGTTTTAAAAGCCAAGTTGTCAGATGCCAAACAAGGGCCAAACTTGCAAGCAGGCTTTGTTAAAGATAACAGCTTCAAGCTTGCTATGTTATCTCTTCAGCACAGTATGAAAAGAGAAAGCACTGGCACAGCTAAAACAATTTTGAAAAGTAGAAAAAAGAAGACTTACTACCTCATTTTAAGATTCTGCTTATAGTGATCATGACAGTATTGTATTGGCAAAACAACAGATACATAGATCAATGGAACATTAAAAAAACAAAAACGGGTGCCTGGGTGGCTCAGTCAGTTAAGCATCTGACTTCAGCTCAGGTTATGATCTCACAGTTCATGAGTTCAAGCCCCGCGTCGGGCTCTGTGCTGACAGCTCAGAGCCTGGTCCCTGCTTCAGATTCTGTGTCTCCCTCTATCTCTGCCCCTCCTCCTCCTCTCTCTCTCTCTTAAAAATAAATAAAATTAAAACAATTAAAGCAAAAACAGAAATAGACTTCCACATATCAAATTAATTGATTTCTGATAAAGATACAAAGGCAATTCAATGAAGAAAAAACAGTCTTGTCAACAAATGCTGCCAGAACAATTGGGACACTGCATACACAAAAAAAAGGGAACACTGACTCATATCTTCTACCATATGGAAAAAATAAAAAAATGAACTCAAAATGGTTCATGGCCTAAATGTAAAATCTAAGTACAGAACTTATAAAAGAATATGTAGGAAAAAACTTCTGTGAGTTTGGGCAATGCAAAGATTTCTTATAGATAACACCAAAAGTACAACCACAAAAAAAGTTTTGATATACTGGACCTCATCGAAATTAGAAACTTCTGTTCTGCAAGTCACTGTTAGAAACACAAACCAGACTGGGAGAAAACATTTGCAAACCACATATCCAACAAAGCATTTATATCCAGAAAAAATAAAGAATTCTCAAAATCTAAGAAAAAAACTCTTAAACAGTCCAATTTAGATGTAACTACAATACCTGAATGAACCTTCTAGTAGAAAAATATATACAGATGGAAAATAAGCAAATGAAAAAAAGCTTACCATCATCAGTCATGAGGGAAACAGAAATTAAACCCACACTGAAAAACTACTTTATACCTGTCAGAGAAGAAAAAAATCCAGCAAGTACTGTTGGGGATACAGAACCACCAGAACTCTCACTAATTTCTGGTGCACAATGATCAGCCAGTTTGGAAAAATGAGATTCTAATAAAGCTAGTCACATACAATGGAATAAAAAAAACTATTGACAAACACACAACACAGATGAATCGCAAATGCATTATGCTTTATCAAATAAGTCCACCTCAAAAGGCAGCATACTTTAAGATTTCACTTTAAATGGCATTCTGAAAAAGGCAAGATCATAGGAAGGAAAACACATCAACCATTATGAGGGATTGGGGACAAGGGAAGTATAGGGTACTTACAAAGGAGCAGTACTAGAGAATCTCTGGGGGTGACAGAACGGTTTTATACCGTGACTGTGGTGCAAATGATATACAACTATATACACTGTCTAAATTCACAGAATTGCACAACAAAAAAAGTTAAAATTACTGCATATACATTTTCCAAAACTGAATGAACAAAAATACTTTTTCTCACTATAAAACTAATACATGTTCATTAGTTAAAATTTAGACAACATATAAAGGAGAAAATAAAATCATCCATAATACCACTGCTCTAACACCTATTCAATGGCAATCTATATCAATAAAACTACACTTCGGTTTTTCTGCTATTGCATTGTACAAAAAGCTGAACAGATTTTCATCCAATCCAGAAAGCATGTTTGGAATAGCCCAACCTTATATGTATCAGGCACAAAATTCACTTTGGACAGTCCTGGGAAGTCATTTTCCGAAACAGATGAAACTGAAGTATATAATAAAAGGCCTGTATAAGCTGCTGCTCAAAAGAGACATGGTTTCTGTTTGAAACCAAGTTGCTTTTCATCTGCGCCACTCTATATAGTGTTTCCAGTGTGTGAAGCATCAGGGATCTATTTAATTTAAAGTGACAAGCAAGTGTATGTGTGGATATGAACTTTTTTTTTTTAAACAAAGTGGAGATAATGGTATATATGGTTTTGTAGCCTGTTTTTTTTTTTTCTTTACCTCATTCATTCATTTATTCATTCAACAAATAATAATTGAACTTCTACTATGGGCCAGGACTGCATTGAGTGGTAGTGATATTAAGAGTAAATTTTTAAAAATCCCAGCATTGAGGCACTTGGCTAGCTTTGTTGGTAGAGCATGAGCTTTTTTTTTTTTTTTGAGAGAGAGATCGTGAGCAGGGGAGGGGCAGACTGAGAGGTAGACACAGAATCCGAAGCAGGCTCCAGGCTCTGAGCTGTCAGCACAGATCCTGACGCAGGGCTCAAACCTATGAACCACGAGATTGTGACCTGAACCAAAGTCAGAAGCTCAACTGACTGAGGCCACCCAGGTACCCCAGTAGAGCATGAGACTTTTGAGCTCGGGGTCATAACTTCAAACTCCAGGCTGGATATGGAGCCTACTTAAAAAATAAAAAGCCCATCCTTTAAAATGTTCCCAATTAGTAGCTGAGGCAAGATGTCAATAAGCAATGTCAATGCAGGACTCTAAGTGCTACTCAGTGTAATCCTGGGGTGCAATGGAAGCACCTAACTTAATTGTGAACAGAGATCAAGGAAGTCCTTCCTGAAAAAAGACTTGCTTAAGCTGAAATCTGAATGATACACATTAGCAAGAGGGAACAGTGGGCATTTGTAGCAATAATTATTCTTGGGCTATATAAATTCTGCCCTATGGACATACCATCATTTAGTTATTTTCTTCCTAACAGTGTTTTGGTTGCTTGCAACTTTTTGCCACTAATAAATAATTTTTGGAGTTCTATTTTACAAGCAACATTAATGCATTGTTTAGATTAAACCTAAATTTCTCATCCTAATCAACAGTGGCATATTTTGGCCTATGAAAAATAGAACAATTTATCAAGACATTTATTTACTTTCCAGGAACCCTGGCAAATGCTTGAAAGCAAATATGATAAGATCGCTCTTATCTCTGGCTCCAAAGAAATCAGTGAAAGGAGAATATTTTACATGTATCACTATATATATAGCGTGTGTATATATATACACATACATACATACACACACATACACACACTGTCTCTCTCTCTCTCTCTCTCTCTCTCCCCCCCCCCCCACCTCCAGAAGGAGTATATAAAAACAAACAAGGCTTCTCTCTAGGATGAAATGCCAATAAGTGCAATATGGCCAGCCCCTGGGTCTTATTGCTTAGGAGAGGCATAGTGGCAAGAAACCAAACAATCCTTTTATCTATTTGCCATTTATCCTAAAAGGCCTAAATCTAGTTTATCTTCAAGACAACTAAAGCCTACAATGATTTCAGGAGCTCCCAAACCCAATTCACAGCTCTGCTACCCAAAATTCCTTCAAGAAGAAATGAAGCATTTCAGTCTATAAATAAGAGATAAAATGAAATGAAAACATTATGAGGTTTTTTTTACAGTGAAAGTATTATTTATAATACCTTTACTGAAACTCACTGACACCACTTTATAGATGGGTAATGTAAGAGCTTTCCTTAAGTTCAGTAAGCAGTTTAGGGAAAAGAAATCTGTCTTCATTAAACCCAGCACACTTAGTATAGAGTCAGGAACATAAATGAATTCAAGTTTACAGAATTAAAATTTCTTAAAACACAGACTTTGTAGTGAAAGTGCTTATTTTCCACAGGCTTCATTAATGAAGGTATGACACTACTTTTTCATTAATGTCAAGAAATAAATTCACTGCCTGCATTTTCCAAGGCTGTAAACAGAACCTCCTCAACAACATCCAGGAACAGTTAGTAGCTCTTCCTCATATAGGCAACAACATTAAATGACACCGCAGAAAACAGAACTAAACTGGAAAACTGTTTACAAACACAGCTACCCCCATAGCTCTACCCTACCTTTTGATTTTTCTACTGGTGGAGCTTCATCCATCTCCACAAGGGGCTTTTTGTTTGGAGGTTCTGGGGAATCGGGTGAATCTTTAATGATCTCAGCTTCAGCCAACTCTTCTTTTCCACGTTCCAAGATTCCTTTTAATCTGTTAGAGGGACACACAATAAAATCTAAAGTTTAAATTTTACTGGTTTTATTATTTTTTATGTTTTTTTAATTTTTTAATGTTTATTCATTTTTTTAAGAGACAAGAGAGAGAGCGCAAGCAGGGGAGGGACAAGAGAGAGAGGGAGACACAGAATCTGAAGCAGGCTCCAGGCTCTGAACTGTCAGCACAGAACCCGATGCAGGGCTCAAACTCACGAACCATGAGATCATGACCTGAGCTGAAGTCGGATATTTAACCAACTGAGCCACCCAGACAGACGCTCCATAGTTTAAATTTTTAGAACTCTAAACAGCTCAATAATTAGACTTTGTATATTGCTTTTAGTAAAAGATAGCTGCTCTCACAAAGTAAACCCAGAAACTAATGAAAATACAAATCTCAACCTAAAATCAGGTAAGAGAACTGACTGAATTAAACACAGATTTCCCTTTTCCTTCATCATCATAATTTAATAATTCAGTAATATAGTTGGCTGTAAAATATGAAAAAATGGGAGAAAATTTAGGAAGTTAAAATTAAAGAGGTCAGAAATGTGATCTTTGGAAGAAATGTCAGTTTTAATTTTTACAAATATGGACAAAATACTCTTTCAAATTACAAATAAGATTAAAAAATGTACTATTTGTGCCCTAATTTATGTGCTGTGGAAATGTATTTACATTCCACAAATTAAGAACTTAACTCCAAGCTCATTTTGAGTTTCATCAGAGAACAGAAAGGGGTGCCTGGGTGGCGCAGTCGGTTAAGCGTCCGACTTCAGCCGGGTCACGATCTCGTGGTCCGTGAGTTCGAGCCCCGCATCAGGCTCTGGGCTGATGGCTCAGAGCCTGGAGCCTGTTTCCGATTCTGTGTCTCCCTCTCTCTCTGCCCCTCCCCCGTTCATGCTCTGTCTCTCTCTGTCCCAAAAATATATAAACGTTGAAAAAAAAAAATTAAAAAAAAAAAAAAAAGAGAGAGAACAGAAACCCTTTCAACATATATAAAGATTGGTGGTGTCTGAAAGAGAATATTTCCCCCCACTCTTCTTAAAGTGAGCTGATTCTGTTTCAGAAGTTCAGTAGCCCTAAGAAAGAAATGAACTTCTACTTTCAAAGAGAATAAAATGTTCTACTTATTTTTGGATGAAATGATAGGATTTCTAGAATTAGCTTCAAAATATTCCCATGTGGGAGGCATAGTGGTGGTGCTGGTGAGGTGAGTGGTTGTGGACAGATATGAAATGGGATCTGCCATGAACTGTTAAAAATAAATGAGTAGCTATTTGTTCTGTTACTGTATATGTTTGAAATTTTCCACAGTAAACTGTTTTGTTTCTAAGGACCTTACTAACATTGCCATTATAATATTTACCTGGTTTTTTGCTGATTACTGGCAAAGAGGTAGAAGACAAAGCCAGCTGAAATGTTATGATTCTTTCATTTCGAAGACTTTCCTACTTTTTATGATATAACCGTACAAATCACAAAGGAAAGAGTGTATTACTGAGGAAGGGTTTCAGAAGTAAGACTATGTTCTTCCTCTGTGCTCCCAAGGATATCCTGTGCCTATTTTTATAGCAGCTCTTCCACCCTTTGCTGTAACCCATGACCTACATGCCTGTCTCTATCACAACCACTGTACGTTCTTCCAGGGCAAGAATCTAATACCAAATGCCTGACACATCACAGGCACTCAGTATTTATTGAACAAATGAAACCATGTCTTTGATATTCATAATGCATAAAGCAAATACTGATATCAAATATAGTATGTTATGGTTTGCAGAAGTTCGTTAAAAAATTCAACACTACCTTTGCCCCTAAGAGCAAAAAAACAAAAAACAAACAAAAAATCCCTGTAATTCTTAAGCCCAGGATATTTCAGATTTTAAGAATGAAAAATTATAGTTAGATAATGAAACAAATACACATTAAGTGAACTACTATTACATGAATGTTTGAATGTGCTACATGCAGCATGTGATGTGCCAAAAGGCACCACGGTCCTACATTATCAACAAGTCACCTCTCCGAATCTTGCCAAGATTTCTCCTGTTCATAATCTTTCACTGCTTTCTCTGATTTGTCCTCTTTGTCCTCTCTCTTTCTTCCTCGTTTCTTTCGTTCTTCTTCTTCTGGGGGTTTGCTTCTACATGCCATCAGACATTCCAATACTCTTTGATGTTTCTCTGAGTTGTTGATATGAGCTCTGACAAGGGTTTCTAACTCATTCCACATGATACGGTACTGTTCATCTCTGAAGTAAAGATTGGAAATGACGTTTTTAGAAATACTCTTTAAATAATATTGAAGTATCACTTGCTACTGGTAAAATAAAGTAAAAGGAATCATTAAACACAGACTCTTTCTTCTTAGTGGTGTAATTCTAAGTTATAATGTATCTGATTCTGCTATTTTAGATTTTATATCATTTCATCTCAATCATATACATATGAACACTTATGTATACACACACACACACATATATATATATATACCTTCAATTATATAAATTACAATATGAAATAAGTTAGCTTAAAAAACAGTCTGCATCAAGTAAATGTGATATATAGAGAAAGCAAGGGAAAAAAGCTACCTTTTAGGCCCTTTTCCTCTCGTACCAACTGTGGAAATAGGTAGAGGATCATTTTTTCTTTCCATATCAACTAAGTTGTATATTGTTTTTTGACAGTTTAACACATCTTCTTCTGTCAAAGATTCTTTCACAATAACACTGGCTAATGGAACTACCTGTTAGAATTTTTTTAAGAAATAAGAAGAAAATCTGTCTTGAAAAACAAATATCAAAGCATCTAGGGAGAACTTCAATTGATTTTAAACATCACCATAGTGAGATAACCTATATTCATCATTTCAATTTTCTATTACTAATTCTTTAACTGTAGCAAACTCATATATTTCATTCTTTGCTTGAGAAATGATTATCTGTAAAAAACATATAACTAATCAAAAAGAAAGGTTGAAAACTATTTAATACTTACCGCTTGCATGTTAAAAATGGTGGTTTGTGAAATAATCATAGGCCAGTAACGGGTGTGTTTTTCTAACTGATCTTTTGCTCGTTCCAAAGGGATCTCAAGACTTCCATCGATTTTATATCTGGGGTCTAGAAAAGGAGTTAATCTGTTTTCCCTCATAAATTCACCAAAATCCTAATGATAACCAAATAAAATAAAATTAGAAACTATTTTCTTATGTTTCAGTATGGATTACATGTAATAGTCTGTTGCCCTGATGCCTTCTCTCCTGTGATACGCAACAAAGTATTTTCTCTAACATTTCCCTTACTAATTCTCCCCATCTTTCTGAACATGAAGTCTATCAGCCTTTATTACAATGGAGATGGAAGAAAGGCTCAAACATCAATGCATTCATGGTTCTTTCTACTTTTTAAAAACCAAGAACACTCATTTTTCTTCACTTCTATAATTTAACTCTTTTATATCATCTACAGATAAAGGAAGGAGTTAATCATCTTAGAATACCAATGCTTATTTAAAAATTACCTTGACATAACATCAAAATGTTAACAGTGGTTATCTATGAATGATGGAATTATAGGTAATTTACAGCTATTGTATTTGATTAAAAAAAGATACCTATATTCTCTAAATTTTCTGCAAAGAATACTTATTTTCTCCTTATTAAAAAAGATATAAAAATAATAAAGAAAAGCCTAATCAAAAATAATTACCTATAGTCTATAACACTTCTGTGATTTACCAAGTACATTCCTATATATGAATCACATTTAATTTCCACCACCACCTCAAAGTAGACAACCATAAAGTACTAAATATATAAAAGAGGAGGGGAACTGAAAAATTAAAATGAGAATAAGATTTCTACCCAAAATAGACACAATTTCTTTGTATATATCTTTAAATAACAAAAATTTAGTGTTATTTCAAAATAGCAATCCAAACATTGAACTGTTTTTATTTGCCATTAAGTTACTACAAGGTAAACTTCCACCTGAAATATTCAAGTCAATTTCCATTCTTTCCTATAATTCCAGGTGTCAATGCTACCCATATACTTCTCGATATACACTGAATACATAATGAAGACCACATAGTGATAAATAGTTCTTTTGAGCAAGTATTGCCGGAAAGTCACCTAATTAAAATAGTAAGTCATGAACTTCTCCAAACCCCATTTTGTCACAGAGCTTAGCATGTAATAAGCATTTAATAAATATTTGCTGAATGGTGGCAGGCTCAAAACATAAAATTTGTAAGTATTAGAATCTTACTGTGATCCGGTAGTCTGTAACTCTGCCTCCACATCCCTCACTAATTGAAGGTGGATCTTCTAGAATGGATCGAGAACTGCTAAGGACATGCAAAAAAATCTCTCCTCCATGGCTACTAAGCATATGACTAATGACTTTGGAACCTGACTTTCGTGGTTGCTCCAATAAAACAGAACGACCTGTCAAAAGCAAGATTACTCTATCAGTGATGAAGCTCATATAGGCTGTTATTTTTTTCCTCATTATTTATGTCTAGATTTTTCATTTTATTTATTAAACCTCATATTTTTTTTTTTTTTTTTTTTTTTTTAACGTTTATTTATTTTTGAGACAGAGAGAGACAAAGCCTGAATGGGGGAGGGTCAGAGAAAGGGAGACACAGAATCCGAAACAGGCTCCAGGCTCCGAGCTGTCAGCACAGAGCCCGACGCGGGGCTCGAACTCACGGACTGTGAAATCATGACCTGAGCCGAAGTCGGCCGCTTAACCGACTGAGCCACCCAGGCGCCCCTATTAAACCTCATATTTTAAGCAGCATAGCTAATTGAGTATATCTGCATTTCAAGTCCTAAAAGTCTGAATTCTAGCCTTAGCTTTCTCTTGGTCACTCAAAGCTTACATAGTTGTACAGTTTTCCAAAGTAAGTATAGTGGTCTCTGGTACAATGTTTGGTTACATCCTTTATACATTACAAGTACATACAATCTTTCTCCTGGACATCAAGAAGAACAGAGAGACAACTGCTGGATAACTCTCTAGCTATCAAAGCTACACAACATTTGGGGGAGAAAGCAAAGTCTCAATGTACTTGCACAATACCTCCTTATCAGCACAGTTACCATAACTACTTTCTATTTCACATGACCAAAGGTTATTTAATCTACACGTTACACAGTCTTAAAATCAAATTTTGCTTAAATTTGACCCATCACATCAGTGGTTTCAAACCTAGTCAATCAGAAGAATCAACTGGAGAAGCTATTAAGAATTTAAATTTAGCAAATGGACTCCAATTTTTTTTTTTTTTTAATTTTCACACAAGGAAACCACAGACTTAAGAGTCATATAGGTAAGAATCATATGGCATAATACTGAAAATGCAATGTTTATTTATGATTAAGGTACAGTGTGCAAAAAGAGGTTTATATATACTTTGCAATTTAAAATTTAACAGGCCAGGGTAAATAGTCTGTATTATTCTACCAAAAAAATCAACTTAGACTCTAACAGCCAAATTTTAAAATTAAAAATACTTAAAAATATTTAAATAAAACTTTTTATGACAATATGGAAAACATAAAGTTATCTTATTTTTTTAAAACATTAATAAAATTGCTAAAAGGGTATTTACAATTAGGTAACTTTAGAAGAGTTTTCGAAGATAAAACAGTTTTAGGTTATCTTAAAAGAGCTTTCCAGAGTACAGATTTTCACATATCCTTACTAATAACTTCACTTGTAATATTTTCAGCCCAAACAATTAAATGTTGAAAATTACCATTTAGAAGAAAATTAGTAAGGCAGGAGGAAGGTCTGCTATTTACGTCTACAGGTGAAATTCGGTAAGCGCCAGTGCAATAGTGTAATTCTGAAATGGGAGAAAACACTGATTTGAAAGAATATAAAGGAATTATTTCCACAATTAAAAGAGGGGGAAAAATGTTCGTTGAGCCCCTAAAACAATGAAAAACATAAATTCAAAAATAAACTAATGATCCCTACATATACCCACTTTTAGAACCTCTTGATTTATCCTTTCCTTTTTCTTTTTTCCTTTCTTTTCTTCTTTTTTAAAGTTTATTTTGAGAGAGAGAGAGAGAGAGACCATGAGTTAGGGAGGGAAAGAGAGCAAGGGGAGACAGAGAATCCCAAGCAGGCTCCGCACTGCCAGTGCAGAGTCCAATGAGGGGCTCGAACTCACAAACCGTGAAACCACGACCTGAGCCGAAACCAAGAGTTGGACACTTCACCAACTGTGTCACCCAGGCACCCCTATTTCAATTTCCTTAAAATACCTACCAATGTTATTTGTCCTGGGTGTGCACCATTTTAATGTTATCGTTTCTTTAAACGAGCCTTCTCTACTGCTGCCACCTATGTGAGTATCACCTTTAAAAATAAGCCAGAGAGACATTACAAAATAGATCACAAACTTCAAATCATTTACTTAAGTAAGACTTCCAAAACAGTTTAAACTCTATAGGAGAAAACACCTCTGGGAGAACATCAATTCTATAAAGTATCCTAGAATAACACCAAAAGGAGTTTAGATATTTGCTCTGATTAAAACAAATATTCAATTATCTTCAAATTTCTCATTAATCATTTCAGTCACTGCACTGAAAGTCAACAGCAAAAATTTTTGTTTATTTTAATAATATACAACTGTTCTCCTCTGACACCATGAAATCGTAATATGGTCAAATACTCAAAGAAAGTGTCAGGAATCTAAAATGAACTGAATCCTAATGAATTTATGAGGAGAACCATAAAATAAGGGATCTAGAAAATAAATATAAAAAGATGTAACAATGAGCATGTTTTGCCTCAATGGAGTCTATAGTAAAACAGAGTGAACAGATGTTAAGAAAATAATAATGAACAAGTGAGGACTATAAAGTTGACAATGCTTTGAAGGAGACGTGTACAGTACCATGAGCATCTATACACAGAGATCTGACCCAATCTACGACACCAGGGAAGGTTTCTTTGAGAAGTGAAAAAACTAGGTTCAGTTGTCAAAGGATAAGGAGAAATTAAAGAAATGAAGAAAAGAACATTTGAGCAAGGAAAGAACAGCAAATGTCAAGATACTGTGACAGGAAGGAGCATGGAGTTTCTGGCCTATGCACTGAAACAGGAGTACGTTGTGAGAGGAAAATGGAAAGGAGGACAGGCCAGGCAATGCAGGGACTGGTAAGACATTTAAACAGTTGGGTCTTTATCCAAAGGGTAACAAAAACAATAAAGGGTTTTAAGCTAAGGGAACATGGTCAGGATTAGCATTCTGAAAGCTATTCTAGCTCACAGGTCAAGAGGAGACACACCATTTTAAGGGGCTACTAAGGAATAGTAGATAAGAAAATAATAGGCTGGATCAGGGAGATGGTAATGGCAGTAGAGATGCAGTTGTATGAATGTATTTGGGAGACACTTAATAGGTAAAATCAAGAAAATGTGATGATGGCCTAGATATGAAGAATGATACAGAGATGTCTCAAAGATGACTGAGGTTTCTGCCTTAAACAACTGGGTAGACAATAGGGCCATTCACTAAGAGAGGGGACAGTAGAAGACCAGTTCAGGGGGCAGGCTCCTAAGTTGTTCTGGGAATGTTGAGTTATAGGTGCCGGAGAGACACCTAGCAGATATAATTAGGCAGTAGAGGATATAGGTCTACAGCTTACGGAAGCTATCTGAGCTAAAGCGCAAGCCTACTCATCCAAGTCCAGCTCTAATGTCATCTCTGTAAAGCTTGCCTAAGTCACGGAGGCATAATCACATGCAACCCTCGTGATCCCACAGCACCCTATTCATAGTGCTACTACAGCATTTACAAATGGTTCCCTTGTGTCACACAGACAACATGTCAATTACTATCTTAGAGAAATATTTTGTGTCACAAAAGATATTCTTAACATTTTTTTGTTTTAAAATATTTTAAAAGTTGGTATTAACTCAGTTAGTGACATAAGTTCCACACACCATATTTTCAAAAACAAGTTCTTTACATTCCTTTGTTAAACATTAATACATCTGTTTATCTTAATAGTTTTTTTCACATTACAAATTCGTATTAGATTAATTTCAAGATTTCTTATACACTGAACAAATGTTACGACTGGTTGATGGATACTAACTTCAAAAAAGATGTATAAAACATTATCAAAGTTAACCATTTAATTCTCTGATAGCATCAACTTACAGAGAAAACATTAGAAAGGATTTAATCAAATGTCAAAACTTAAAGGCAATTTCACTGAATTTTTTTCGGAATGGATGGATTATTAGTTCATCTAATCCAGCATCTTTATTTTATTAAAGTGTGCAAACTCAAGTCTAGAAACATACAGATCTTGCTAGCTGGTGGCAAAGCTTTAGCTAAAACTCTGATCTACTAACTCCAGAGCCTTCTCCCAAGTTATGCTAATAGAGTTGCAGAAATCATGATATTGGTGATGAGACCTACTGACTCGAATAATTTTTCGAAGAAAACAACAAATTTAGATTTCAGAACAACTGATCTTTATGCAGGCAAGTTGGAACTCTATCACTCTTTCAAGTCAGTTCTTGTTCCTCTTGCTTTCCCAAGGTGATTTGCTTGCAAAAGAGAAACTAGGACATGACTGTACCGGCTATCTCAGTATTTGTTCCAGGAGGCTAGTGTTTCCCAAAGTAAATTCTACAGGACACTAGTTCCATGGCCATTAGTAGACAGCATTGTGGAATAAGTGTGGAAAGAGGTGGACTACAGCCAATCAGGTCTGTTTACTGACAAACTTCTGAAAGTTGTTAGTATGCTTTCATAGGTTAGATCTTACAAAATAAAACTTTTCAATGTCCTTTTCTTACCACTTTTCAGGAAATCCACATGTGCATCTTTGTGATGAAGTAGTTCCACATCATAATTGGCAGATGTATTAGCGTGTTGTTCTTCCTTAAAGTAAAATTTAAAATAATTTAGTTTTATTTTCAAAATAATGAAGTTATTATTCACTTTGCTTTTTGCTTAAAGTGAGATAAAATATACCCAACAATAATTAGCTATAATATTGGGACAGTTTGCTCAGTAATCTATTTAAAGATGCAATAATTTTCCAAAGCAATATGAACTCTATAAAACTACTAGCTACATAGAAGTAATATTTAATGATTTTTCTTACATCAGAATTAACATAAATGACTCTTCCAGAATTTTAGAGTTTTTTTTCTCTAAATGCATTGTCTTGCCAATACATTTTATAAATACAACTGAAGTAGCTTATACAAACTCAAAGTGAAATAGTTGTTTAAAGGAGGAAATAGCATCTTTAAATACCTACAGGAAATTAGCAACACCAGTTATATAAAATAGTAAATACAGACTAATAAACAAGTTTAGTAACTTGTTTTCACTAAAGAGTAAATAAGAACTTCAATAACATCAGTTTACAGGGAAAAGACAAAGATTGAAGAAAGGGTCACACCAGTCGCACACAAATATGATCAAATTTAAAAAACAAGGTATCTGTCACCCTCAGAGTATTTTTCTTGTACCTCATGAAATTACACATATTAAAATATATTATGCTATTTTACTTGATAATTTCTGCATCCAAACCATTCTATTAGATAAGGCTACAATTTCTATTAAAGAGCCAGCCATTTTATAAGGAGGAAATTAATAATGAATAGATTATACTTCTCATGAAATTCAGTGTTCGTCATATGGCGGCAAAACAATGAAATTGGACTTAAAACTGTGCTTGTCCTAGACAACTTAATGATGACATAATGGAAATAAACAGGTACCAACAGATTCCTAAGAAAATCCATTAGTAAAATCATAAAACTTACATCTTTGGTTTTTCAGCTAGAGTATAATAAACTTTTTAAAAACTATGAGCTATTTTTTCTATAGTCAGGCCTATTAGTTACAAACACCTTCATACTAGATGAGCAAGAACAAAAATACAGGAAATAAAAGATCCACTAGGATGCACAAAGTAAAATCTAATAACATAACTATCAGGAAAAGAATCACAGAAAAAATAATCATTTAAGATAGAGATTGTATTTTGATGAAAATAATGAGAACATAATTAAAAACAAAAAGCTGATATATAGTACTCTTACGAGAAAGAAAACTACAGAATTTTGTTCTGTGATCCTTTTTGTTGCTTTTCACTATGTACTGACCTGGTCAAAGACACTGAATGTGGGCTAGCAAAACAGAAAATATGATATGGGGAGAAAAAGTTAAGGTCCAATAAAAATAAATAATACATGTCAAACAAATATTTAAAAAGCATACCAGAACTTTCAAAATAGCAAGAAAAAGTACTGCCTACCTTCATTGGAATATTTGTAATAGTAGTTGAAGCCAAGTCAAAATGTTGCTGTACCAAAATATTTAACTTGGTAGCAAGATGCCGTCCTGCACGAACACTATGAACTTCACTGGTTAAAACAGGGGATAACTACCAAAAAAAAAAAAAAAAAAAAAAAAAAAAAATATATATATATATATATATATATATATATATATATATATATGAAAAAAAAAAACCAACGTTAATACATTGTGACCTGGTGTCAAATATTTTACTTCAGTCTATAAATATTAAATATTTTTAGTTTTTGGAATTTGGAAAAAGTAAAAAAGCCCATAAATTAACTATGATTATTATTTTAGCAAGAAATGTTCATGTATTTATTCATTCAACAGACAGGAACTAAGCAGACCTTACTACATTGTATGCCAGAAACTACATGAGCTATTAGAGGATACAGCAGTAAATAGGCAAAGTCCTTTTCATCTTGACACTCAGAGTGCAAGTCTTCGATTCAAATATTTATTTTAACTTACAATTTTTACTTCTATTTATCTATATGCAAAATGGATTTGAAATGGCCCACAGAAATACTGTAGAAAATAAGTAATTTTATGGAGAGGAAAAACACCTGCAGATAAAACTGCTTATTATAAAGAATACGGGAACTGCCACAAACATATTTCATCACGAATAAATGCGATCAGGCAGCCAAAAGTTACTTTATGGCAAGATAAAGTGTATGCATACATATATCTTATATATAATTTGTATATACTACCTATCATACTTATTATACCTATAACATCTGTCACAAATAAATGTTTAGTTATTACAAAGAAAGCCAACAAACTGCCATGTTATCGAAAGAGGCAGAAAAAAGTTAACAGAAAAGGGGTTTACACTGGAAACCACCTAAAAACACAATGAAAGAGCTAAAGACCTAAAAATACCAGTTAACTACAAAACATTCAGACTAAGGTAATACTTCACCTGTTTATATTAACTAAGGCTAAGAGAAAAAACAGAACGTAAGAACATACGTGTTTAATTATATAAATATACACATCTATATTTCTAAACACAGACCACTGATGGGAGAATATTACATGATGCAAATCCATTTGAAAATCAACAGACCCATTTTTTCCTGTAAAATTGTTCAAATTTATTTAAAAAGTAAAAGCAAGATTAAAAGTTAGCTTTAGCTTTTTATCCTCTGGATAGGTAAAATTAATTTGTTATTAGAGTCTATTTTTGTTAAGAAGTGTATTACTCCTCTAATGAGGAAAAAAAGATTTTTATACAATAAAAAGTTATTAAAGCAAATGAAATCCATTACAGTAATTGAAATTTTAGCATCAATACACACTATGTACGGTTTTGCAACACATTTAATTAAACTTCAATAGGCAAGCAAAACAGAAAACACTTTAAAATCTACAATTATAACATGAAGAACCCAACTAGGTGTTTTGCCACAGAGATGGCTTTGCGAACTCTAAATATCTTCTTGGCAGAAAATGTTGGCAATGTGATTATTTTTATGCTAACCCTTCTCAGCATTTATTATTAATAAATGACAATGATCTTTTCTTCCATTACTTCTGCACTTACCTCCTTTTTAGGACGATCAGACACAAGGCTGTCTTCACCAACTGCGTAAGTATGGATCAAGACCAGTTCACACTTCTGAATCTGCATGAGACTTAAAGAGAAACTTTTCATTTAGAATCTAAAAACACATAGTATGTAAAGAAACCAGGTAGGTAGACTATTAAGAGTTTAATATACTAAAACAGTGCATCTCTATAATCAGATACTACTGTTAACTAACACAAAAGCTAAATATTTAGAAAAACTGTATAATTGCTGTACTTGTATGGACATTTAGTAAATATATGAATTTAATTCAAATGCACATATGATACTTTCTTGTATGTTTGAAAAACAGAATAAAGGAAAATGTCCTATAATCAGGAAAATTTTCCATAGATAACTACCACAGAGAAAATGAATATATTACACATTTGTTTCCTTTTTTTTTTTTTTTACTAATGATTTTTAAGGACAAAATCAGGCAATCCTAACCATTACCTATAAATGGTTATTTCTAAGAACATAGGATTTTCAATGCTAGAAGTCTTTTATTTTGAAAATGTTTTGGGGCGCCTGGGTGGCGCAGTCGGTTAAGCGTCCGACTTCAGCCAGGTCACGATCTCGCGGTCCGTGAGTTCGAGCCCCGCGTCAGGCTCTGGGCTGATGGCTCAGAGCCTGGAGCCTGTTTCCGATTCTGTGTCTCCCTCTCTCTCTGCCCCTCCCCCGTTCATGCTCTGTCTCTCTCTGTCCCAAAAATAAATAAACGTTGAAAAAAAAAAAAAAGAAAATGTTTTTAATTTTTGAAAAATTTTTATTTTGAAACTTCCAAACCTACAGAAAAGCTAAAGGAAAAGTACTATGCAATGAATACCCATACACCCTTAACCTAGATTCATTAACTGTTAGCTATTTTTGTTTTCCCCACATAAATATCAAATAAACATTTTTTGACTAACTAGTAGAGCCAGTAGAGAATTAAAGGGAATACTACCAATTACTATTGAAATTATTGGAGTAATTATAATGAAATACATGACTATAAAATGGAATATGTATTTCACTTATGATTATACTCACTGATCTGAATTTGCAGCAAGCTTGTTATGCTCGTGAATTGTTTCCTGGACACAGTCCTCAAGCATTCGCACATGACTATCACTATGGCATAAAAAAGAACAAAATTAAATAAACAGTAAGAGAAAAAATTAAACACACTATTTAGCTGTAGTATCTTGTGATAGGCACTTAAAATTACTTCAGTGAGGACGGTCTTCAGTATGCTCATTCACAATACCAAACAGCCAGCTGAAAAACTAGTGAGAAAAAGTCAGATTAACCCATATGATGACAATCTAAGCAGCTTTCACTGAAATGACTATTTAAGAACTGGATAAATACAGCTTCAGTATTAGGCCACCTGAGATATGCTTAACCGCTAACATGCTGTCCTGTTTTTTTAAGTAAAAACTGCAACAAGACATTAAAATTCCCTCAGTGAAAGAATTACTGTGATTAATGTCTCACCTTTTTGCATTAGTAATGCAAATTATTCGTCCTCTATTTCCAACACGTTCTGCATTTTCCATTAGTAGAGTACGAGCCTCATGTTGGTATTCTGTAATTTTACACAGGGTTTCCACTGCTGCAACGAGACCATGCAGAATGCTGCAGCATTCTGGATCTGCTCGTGGATTAGGAGGCCCAACAGCAGCTAATGCTGCCATTAGCTAAGTAAAAGGGAAAATAATTATGTTGACAAGAGTATGTACAAGTCAGACAAAGACATCACAGGAAAACTACAGACCAGCATACCTTAAAAATATGGACACAAATATCCTCAACAAAATACTAGCAAACCAAATCCAGCAACATATGAAAAGAATTATACACCATGACAAAGTGGGACTTATCCCAGGAATGCAAAGTTGACTTAACATCCAAAAATCAATTAATGTCAATACCAACACAATTTTTAAAAATCACACGGTCATCTCCATAAACACAGAAAAAGCATTTCATAAAATCCAAGACCCTTTTATGATAAAAATACTCAACAAACTACAAATAGAAGGAAACTCCTCAAGCAGAAAATAGCATCTAAGAAAACATACAGATAACACCATGCTTCATAGTAAAGCCTGTACATGTTCTCTCCAAGATTAGGAACAGAAGAAGGATGTCCACTCTCATCACTTCTATTTCACACTGTATTGGTGGGTCTAGCCAGGGCAATTAAGAAAAAGAAATAGAAGGAGCCAGAAGTAAAATTATCTCTGTATCACAGATGACGTGATCTTGTATGTAGAAAGTCAAATGGAATCCACTAAAAAACTGTTAGAAATAATAAGTCCAGCAAGTTGCAGGATACATGATCAATACACAAACACAAATTGTATTGCTACACACTTGCAATGGACAATCCGAAAATAAAGGAAACAATTCTAATATAATAGCATCAAAAAAATAAAATACTTAGGAATAAAATCAACAAAAGAAATGCAAATTTTATACTCTTGAGAACTACAAACATCACTGAAAGAAATTAAAGATCTAAATGATATAAAACATCCCATGTTCATGAGTTGGAAGACATAATATTGTTAAAATTGCAACATTACTCAAACTGAACTACAGATTAAACATAATCTGTGTCACAATCCCAGCCGACTGCTTTGTAGAAATGGACAAGGTGGTTCTAAATTCATATGGAATTGCAAGGGACTGAAAATGACCGAAACAATCTTGAAAAGGAACAAGATGGAAGAACTTTGCTTTGTATATGCATAAAGACACTCTGGAATGAGCCATGAAAAACTAATAGTGGTGGAGATAAATAGTGATGTGCTAGTAAATCAGTTCCCCAAAGTGTGGGGAAAGCCCTAATCTGTAGTGTTTGCCAGTATCTATGGTTAAATAAAATACCCCCACCATGGGAGATGTCAAGATTCACTGAATGCAAAGTTGGTGTAAGCAGGGTCCAGCACACTCATTGAGACAGGGGATGAGTTGGAAAGTTTTCCCGTTTACTAACACAAACATGTATGTGGAAGTGTACATATGTACATGTGTATGTATATAAATTTTACTTCTAAACTATATAGGTATTACCTATTCATAATAAGTAACCAGAAAAGAAAGAAAAAAGACTGTGTATAAACGACTATATAAAGTCTCTGGTACATAGGAGAAGCTCAATAAAAAGTACCTTTATAGGGGAGGGATTCTGTGGTCCTGAAGAAAGTAGCAGAAAGCAAGTTTAACTTTTAAGGTCAGACAGAGATGGGTTAAAACTCTGGCTCTGCCTTTTAATGCTGTGTGACCCTGGTCAATTCCTCCTAACCTAAAAGTGAAAATACTAATATAACCTGTCCCACATTAGTATAATACTTGCAAACTTGATTTAATTTAGCCAACAAAAATCAGACCCAAACTCCTGAAATATGACAATTTTTGGTGATAAAATTTAAGATATGTAGGATAGAGTTATGTGCTATAACAGAAAGAGCCCTGGACCCAGGTATAGAAGTCAAACAACATATAGCCCCTGTGGGCTCCATTCCTTCACCTGCACAATGAAGGAGTCGAAGCAAACGACATCTAAAATCCTTCTAGCCCCCAAATTTGTCTTTGATCTCTTCCACTTGTTACTCATGATTGTTGACAATAACTAGGGAAAGGTGTGACATGGATAACCAAAGCTAAACATTAAATGTGTTAACACAGGCAAGCTTATATATAATTTATACAACATGTCAATTATTTCATATAATCTTAAACACCAGTGAGCTGCTATACAGTTGCCTTCCGAACTAGACTGGAGTTTCCCCTTCTGTTCACGACTTAAAAACAATCAGTGTGATACAATGTGCCTTCACATTCAGAAAGCAGAGAGAAGTAGCAATTCTCTTATCATTGGTATATGTGCCATTATGAGATGCACAACTTTTACTGCACCGCAGAGGTGAAGTAAGGAAAACCTATGCCAATTTGTACTGATTTTTTTTTCATACACAACAGAGAGACTTCAAGCTTCTTTCACAGTACCTCTTGAAAGAAGTAAAGCAAAACACATGCCATTTCAAAAAGAAAATGCAAGGAGAATGTACAGAATCCTTAATATTACTTTTTCAAGTTAAAAAAAAAAAAGAATAAAGAACATTCTGGAGTGATATAAATGCAAAGCCAAACCAATAAAAGCCTGCTGCTTGAGTGAGTTACCTCAAAAGAATAAAGGGTTAGATGTGTTTACATACATGATGATACTAATCACAACATTTTAAGACCAAACACTGGGATAAACACATTTTCTTTAAAAATGTTCCGTTTAAAACACATTTACAACATGAGATTATCTCCACTGAAGACCATCCATTAACAAAGAATTTTAACATGAAATAATTCAAACAATGTATTCAAAAATTTCACTAATGTCTGTCTCTCAGATACATCTTCATCAGTAAAGAAACCAGTAAACTGAAGTCTTCCATCCAACCAACAATAGCAAAGAACATAAGCTACCACAAACCCAATATCCTTAGACACATAATGTTTAAGAAGCACCAGGCCTATTAAGCGGCCAGCTAAAACTGGAGCAAAAGACTGCTCCAAGAAGTTTTTCAAGACAAAAAAACGAAGCTGTTACATTTCTGATCAAAATATTGGGAAGTTTTGTAGAAACATGAGGAAAAGCAGCAACAGATATACATAAAATTGAGCAATTAAGAAGGAAATGATAAACTGTAAGAATAAACAAAGAGTCACACAAGAAAGGAAATAATATGTAAGACAAATCATTATGTTTCAGACCTTAAACTTATACAGTGCTATGATACCTCAATAAAACCTAAAAAGAGAGAGAAAGGAAATAACCACATATACTACTTAGCTTAGCAGTAACACTTTATATAGATATTATAATGCAAATATGCAATTTTGAATTAACAAAAATTCTGACATAACAACACTGAGAAAATGAAGGAACGGCAGAAGGGAGGTAGAGGGGCATGGGTGGCAGAGAATATAAAAGTTAATTCCTCACTAACAATAATGATAAAAAAATAAAGTTTAAATTGAGAATTCTATCAATAGCAGTAAAAATTTGTTATTTTGAAATATGGAAGTAAATACTAGATGAGTTAGAGTTGAAAGTTTGCTTCTAGGAATTGGGGAAAGACTAGAATGAAGATAGCTGGCTTTCCTTTAGTAGTAGTTGTTTTAAAACTATGTGCAAATACTATAGTGATAAAAAAAATCTTTTAAATCATCTTTCAAGAAAGTATTACCACATTCAGATAATTTTCAAAAATGGCCACAGCTCAAAACCTAACCATACCTCCTGCAAATTTTGGTCTTCTTGAGTCCAAGAATTTAAAACATGTGCTCCAGAGTCACTCACAATGAAATTCACCTGATAGATTTCAAAGACAGAATTAGTATTCACATCCAATTCCACTGAAATCACATCATATTTAAAATAATATGCAGTTCCTAGAACTGGTTTGCTGATTCATTCATTCACTTTATAGTTCTAGAATGCCTAGTATCTGCCAGGTGCTATCCTCAGCACTGGGGTTTTGGAAATACAGTGATGAATGAAAGTTGTATCACTCACAATGTGGGGAAAGTCAGGGGTTTGTGGGTAGTGGTAAGACAGAGGGCAGTATGGGAAGAATACAAACAAACAAATGCACAAGATTATTTCAGTGAGTGACAAATGCTATGAAAAAGAAATTGGTTAGCTACTTTAGGTTGGGTGGTCTATAGTGGCAATTGGGGGGAATCCAAAACGACCAAAAGAAAACAGCCATAAATAGAGCTGGGGATAGAGAATTCCTGGTACAGCAAACGCAAAGGCCTCAAAAGGATGAAAAGGTCAGAACAGGCAAAGGGGTCGGGGGAAAGCTCAGAGAAATAAGCAGTAGCCATATCACAAAAGGCATTGAAAGTCAAAATAGTGCATTTGGACTTCAATGCAAACCAAAAAAATACTATCACAGAAGATGATAATGCTAGTAAGGATATATTAGAAAATACATAAAATGACGAATGTTCTTTTGGAGGAGGGTGAGATTCTTTCTTTCCTCTGGACTATATCATCTAATCCATGATCTTTTTTCCTACCATCCATGAAATACTAGTTTTGCACCCCTAATAAATGTGATAAGTAGCCTTCTCTCCTAAGCCTTACCTGACAGGGACATTTTACTAGCCACTTCAGTTACAGTATCTCACTGAAATCTTACATCATAGGAAGTAGGTGTTATGCTTACATGGGAAGAACCAGACTTGGAGAAATTAAGCAATATGATCAAGGTCACACTGTGGTAGCTGATGAAGCCAGAATTTGAACCAAAGCCTGCACCCTAAATGACTAGTTATCCTCCCTTTCGTATTTTTTTACCCTACATAATGCACAATTTACTGAAGGACTAAAAACACTTACATTTAATTTGGAATATATCTGAATATATAGATTCTCTATGTTCAGCCTTACTGTTACTGCCCTGCCTGTGCCAGTCTAAGAACTGGCTAGGTCCCAGCCTAGGCTGCTCCAAATGAGACAAAGCAAATCATCCACTTGTGGCTAACCAAATGACTCTCCCAAAATAAAATAGCTGAAATGATGAAACCTGAAGGTAATTTTCATATCTGGAATCTATCAATCTTCAATTTCTCTTCTTGTGGATAAAAACAAATTCCTCTTAGCATTCTTAAGAGCATTTCTTTCTAACAGCCAAATCCTGCAGCAGTTTAGTGTGCATTCACTAACACTATGAGCAGCCAGCCTGTTTAGGTTCAAATTCTGGTTCTGTGTCTAACTAGCTGTGTGACTCAGGACAACTTTCCTGTCTTTACCTCAGTTTCTACATCTCCAACATGGCAATAATAAACACGGCTGATATTCAGATCGTACACACCAACACAATCTGACATTGCCCACAGCCCACATCCTTTCTGCTTAGGCCAGCAATAGCTCTCAATGGTCAGTGCCTGTTCTATTCAGGTTATTATATACTTCGAATATTGTCCCAGTAATTAGAGTAGCTACCTTATAGGACTGTTGTGAGAATTAATGGAGTTAATAAATATGAAATACTTTGGATATGACTGGTATGTGTCAACGCACCATAACTGTTAGCTGTTATGATGGTTATTGGCCCCAATTAAACATACATAACATATTAACTGCAAAGAAGAGTTCTAAATACCACATTTTTAAAGTAGTAAACAGTTTCAAGTTAAATCTATAGTAAATTCTTATATTAAAAAATGTAACAGGCAGTTAAGTCCATCCCCCCAAATCATGATTTTTCTTGTACTTCACACTCACCAGCTTTTTGAAAGGAAATATATCATACATTATTCTACAATATTCCATGGAAGATTCTACTGAGCAAGTCCACAAGGATTTAGATATGGGGGCCAAAGGGATGATTCCTTGGGTCCTATTCTTCACCAGCATATCAAACTCGACATGCTGTCTGCATGATTCTGCCATGTAAGGGCAGTGATCTACAACAAATACTGTTTTATGAGATTCAGAAAAAATCTTCATTTTGTTTTAACCTGTAAGGGATAAAATATATTAGCCAAATGTCTTATACATGACATTTAATATCCTTAAATTGTTCCTAATTAGTGTCTCTTCCTCAAAAAGATTTGGTAGGGTACATGAATAATCAGTATTCAAAGAAATTTATCTAACAAGATTTAATGAGGTCATGACTAGAAAGTAGCTATCAATTCGAGGGATAAGCTACACCATATTAAGCTGTCACTCTATCAGTCACAGACAAAATTACAGTCCATACAAAATTTTGCTTTTTGAATGAACTTAAAATTGTCAGGAAAAAATGCTTACAAATAACTGTGGTCGATTGCCTTCCATAATACCAAACATAACAAATGATAAATCCTCTTCAAATACACTTCTAATGATTCTTCCTAATTGACATCACACACAAACCCCCAAACTAACCCAAGTCAGTAGTTTTGGGCTTCCCTCCAAAAAGTCTTAAGACTTCTGAAAAAGGATGAGGGGAGCCAGAATTAACAGGAAAGGGGAGTGACAGCAAAAGGAAAGCCCCAAATATAAAAAACATCTCCTACGACAACTGCATATCGGGTCTTCGCATTAGGATAAAGACCCCAAATTCAAACTCTTCCCCCTTAGTATTTGAAACACCATGGTAATTTACCATGTAGAACAGAAAACTTAGTTGCTACCATTCACAGAGCTGGAGAGGAGAAACTTTTAAACTTTTTCTTATAAAAACTCCCTTGCTTCGCTAAATAAAACCTTATACTGAATAGACAATCCACATTCAAAAAGCACATGGTAAGCAAAGTGTTCATCAAACCGAACTGACTTTTTACGATCTAGCTATTTTCTTCTGCTTTCAAACACATTTCCCCTTCATGCAAACTCTTCTTTGAGAAACCTAGTCACATTCTGCTGGAGAGTGGGGGGTGGAAAGTACAAGGTGAGTGAATAGGGAAGACCTCATGATCGAGGTTTGCTTACTTTCGTGCCTGGTCCTGCAGTGAAAACGAACAGAGGCTATGGACCACAGCCTCTCTGGAAAAGGCTGCTGGCTGGGTGGGGAGGGTCAGCGCACAGTCAGGAGTGTCTGGTACCAAAGACAGGGAACTATGCTTTCCCCGCTCATCTCCTAGCACACCGGTCCTTCCCAGGCTTCCTAAATGCAAGAGCGCGCGCGCGTGCGCGTGAACACAAACACTCACACACTCGGACTCGCGCGTGCGCAAAGCCCTCTTCCACAGCCCCGCCAAGCTGCCCTTCCCCCTCGGTGGGCCAGACGCCCAGCTCGCAGAACAGGAAGAGGGCGGAGCCAAGAAAAAAATGCCTCCGACGCTCAAGATTTTCTACCGGCTAATTTTCCCAATAACCCACTGGGAAGATTGATCCGGGCGACCATAGAGACTCCACAACAGCGAAGTACCAACCACAGCACCGCCTAAGCCAGCCACGCTCTCTTAACGCAAGGCCCTCCCACCCGGCCTCCACCCGGCCTCCCTTTCTCGGTTTCTCCACCCAGGCCGGCTTCCCCTGTCAAAACTCGCGACACTTTGCGAGAAGCCAAGCGACAGCCTGAGTAGATTAATAGGGAGGGACGTAGAAGGGAACCGCCTCCACCTCTCGCGCATGTCTGCAAAGACCCGCAAATAAATCTCTGGCTTTGCCCCCACCGTAACGTGAGGAAGGAAATCTCGCGAGGTTTGGGTCCTCTGAGCGTGCAGGTCCGAGGCGGTCCGCGGAGGTTTACCTCCGGCCAGTGATGGGGCTGAGCTCCGCTGACCTTTCCAGCCGCATCTCCACTGATGGTCTCTGCTGGGTCCTGAGTCTGCTCGCTGAAGAAGGTGAACAGACGAGCGGAGTCTCTTCCCGTGGGTGCGTAGGTCCCTGTTAGCAGAGGCTTTGAGTCCTAACGCCACTGCTGACGGCTGCGAGGGATTGAGACCAGAGTAAGTGGAATAAATCCAGGGACATGAGCGGGCAAAGGGAGTCGGAAGTTTCCTTCCCCTGGGCCGCTCTGGTGCTTTCCACCTCTTGAACTGCTTGCCCCCTGTCCCTAGCCGCTTCCCTGCGCTGGTTACCCGCTTCTTCCTTTTCCCGGCCTCAGTTGTGAGCTCCTCTTTCCGGGTCTGAGGTGCGGAAAGTTTCTTGAAGCTTTGGCCGTAACCCTGTGTGGACGCATTTTCCGTTTCTTTTTTCTTCCTGCCTAAACCCACCTGGGTGCTGACCATTGAGAGGAGGGAAGAGGGACTCTTGCGGTTTTGAGTTTACCGCTTTGCAGGATATATCGTGCCTATAACCATTTCTTGTCTCTTGAAAAACTGCCCTCTCAGGAATACTACTCTTTTCCTGGTTTTCTTCCTTTCCAATGTATCCCATCTCTCATAATGGTACCAGTATCCATCCCTCTGTCCAAACTAGAAACCTTTGTCCCTGATTCTGCATTTCCACTTGCACTGAACTGTATTATTTCTTCCACCAGAATTATTGCAGTTACCCACCCTCCCCCAGTAGTTTCTCCACCTTCATCCTTCCATACAGTTATTCTGAAATCCGTTTATGTCAGTCCTTAAACTTTGTCAGTAACCATATTGCTGATGGAATTAAGTCTTAATTGTGAGGCATATCATTTAGGGCCTTTTACTATCTATCCCAATTCATTTTATCTTTTTCCTCTCCTCTTCTCCTCCAAATACCTCGATATCCACTCATAAGAGAGAACTGTTTTTCCCCAAACATGTCATGCACTTTCACAACTCTGTGCCTTTGTGTGTGCTGTACCATCTGTTTAGAATGCTAACTCTTCTTCTCCACCCCATGCCCCACCTGTCAAGACCGAATTCATAGATCCTTGTTTTCTCATACTCCCCCAGGTGACATTAATAATGCCATTGTGCTCCCAGGGCACTTGAAACAGCTCTGCAGTATTTATTAGGTTGTATTATTTGTTCATGTATCTGTATCAATTTGAGCTTGAGTCTGGAATCCTGTCTTATTCATCTTTGTAACAAAAGCTGGTCCAATGCCTGGGGGTATAGCAGGCATGATTTGGATGTACATAGCAGGCATATCATGTGTGTACACATTTGTAAATATGTATACTTGTAAATACAAGTTCTAAAGATTAATGATAGAAGTCCTTAGTGCCCTTAAATAGCCAGAAGGAACCTTGTATGTTAAAGGCCCCTGATCCGTTTTGAACATGAGAAACTGTACTCCTAACACAGAAGTAATTGTACTTTTAGTATTTGTTGGTTGAGATTATGCATAATGGGAAAAAAAAACTTAAACTTTTAAGTGATTTGCTATTTTATTTTACTAGTATCTGTCTACATTTGAAAAACAGAGAAATAAGTGGGTGAGCAAATTATTTTAGACTACAGATTGTACTGGGTGCGTGTACATCCATGTAACTTCCAATGACTCCTTGGCCCATAGGTTATAAATAACCAGTTTAGATTAGGTTAGTTCCTTGACTTGTCATACCTGTTTGAACCTCCACCTATATGCAACTTATATTTAGCTACAATTCTAAGGTAAAAAAAATTCTCCTATGTCCTTTTAAATCCTGTTCTTCCAATTTTAAAATTTTATCTTCTTCAGGGGTGCCTGGGTTGCTCAGTTGGTTAAGCGTCAGACTCTTGATTTCGACTCAGGTCATGATCTCGTGATCATGAGATCATGAGATCTCGTGGTCGTGAGTTCCAGCCCTGTGTCAGGTTCTGCACTGCTATCACAGAACCTGCTTGGGATTCTCTGTTTCCCTCTCTCTCTGGCTCCCCCCCGCTTGCGCTCTCTCTCTCAAATTAAATAAACATTAAAAACAAATTTATCTTCTTCATAAAGCTTCAAACGTGTTCATTCCGTCATTTTCAAAGACCGTAAAAAATTTTCTACGCTTTCAAATGCAGAAATATATTGTCGATAAAAGATGCTTATTTTTATATGTAATTTACATGCACTCTTTCTTGATTTCTTTAGATTAAAAGTTTCTTTTTTTTTTTTTTTAATTTTTTTTTCAATGTTTATTTATTTTTGGGACCGAGAGAGACACAGCATGAACGGGGGAGGGGCAGAGAGAGAGGGAGACACAGAATCGGAAACAGGCTCCAGGCTCTGAGCCATCAGCCCAGAGCCCGACGTGGGGCTCGAACTCACAGACCGCGAGATCGTGACCTGGCTGAAGTCGGACGCTTAACCGACTGCGTCACCCAGGCGCCCCTAGATTAAAAGTTTCTAAGGAAGCCATAACTATGCTTTTTTATTTTTCTGGTTCCATATGTATCTGTTAACATTATGTACTAATTAATACAGTTAGTATGCCTGAACAATAAAATTTAAACTAGGTTGTTAATATTTAAGGACAGAGGCACCTGGGTGGCGTAGTCAGTTGAGTGTCCCACTTCAGCTCAGGTCATGATCTCACGGTTCATGAGTTCGAGCCCCATGTACATTCACTGTTGTCAGCACAGAGCCCACTTCGGATCCTCTGCCCCCTCTCTCTCTGCCCCTGCCCCACTTGCATGTGCATACGGTCTCTATCTCTGTCTCTGTCTCTTTGTCTCTCAAAAATAAACAAACATTAAAAAAAGCATATTTAAAGAAATTTATGGTGTGTCAGTAGTCACGATATTTCTGTGTAGGTCCAGCTATGGGATAGTGGATTTGTGGATGAAAGAGAAAGAAGAGTGACTTGAATTTCTTTAAATTTTTCTTAACCAAAATGTAAAACTGAACAGCTGGCAGTTGGTATTTTGAGTGGGTGGTGGTTTCTCTTTTATCAGCAGCAGAATGTTCCGAAACCTCTGCCAGGAGTCTGCCAACATCTTTGGGTGGCAAAGTGGGCTAGAATGTGGCTAATGCAGGCAGGGAAAAACCCACTTTAGAAAAATTCCACCTGTAAATTGGGCCTACCTATGGAAAATAATGTAAGTGCACTGTGACCAGTTATGACAAGCACTATAAAGATAGGCAGATAAATTGAAAATACTCTCTTTTTTTACTGGAGTCTATTTTTAAATATTTAAAACTTGTTAGAGAGTTTGGAAAAACAATCTTCTTCCCACTCCACTTACCAGCCAAAAGAGGGGGAGAAAGCACAATGATTTTCAAAAAAGTTAGCAAAGTAAATGCATGTTATAAACTATTTTAAACTTCTGTTGTTTCACATACAGGAAATGAACATGCGGATTCTTAGAAACTCTGTGTCACTATTTTTCTAAAGTGTTAATAAAATTATGCTTTCAATTATCTGATGTTTATAATTCCTTTCTCTGAATAGGTATATTTTTGTAGTTATAAAACATATTTTAACTATAACTGATTTTGACAGTATTTCATTATGCAACCTAGAGATTTTTTAAAGTGGATGTTAATTTTAATTTTGAAAAACCTGTCAGTAAACATTAATTGATTTTATAATTAACTGTGATGCCCAATTAAAATGGATGCTAGGCTTTTATTAATCATAAGGGAAAATAGTTGAAATTTTGTGGGTTTTTGTTTTTGTTTTTTGGTTTTTCGGGTTTGTTTTTTTTTTTTTTTTTTTTTTTTTTTTGGTCTTTTCTTCACTTACAGCCTCGTTTATTTTCTATTGCTGGCTTGATACTCAGTTTTTGTAATATCTTGGAAGTCCCATTGGTGAAGCATGGTCAGGGAATTTGCATTGTTTTTCCACCCGGGGAGACAGGTGGTTTTTACATGGCTAAAAGTAAACAGAGTCCTGAGGATCCACGTTGGCTCCTGTGTAGAGCACTAAACTCAGGATCAGAAATTCTATTTCTGGTACTAGCTTGGCTCCTTGCGTTTCCTCATTGATGAAATGGGAATAACATTTGTCCTGTTGACCGAAAGAAGATAAGGTAGGATTCTTTGAGTTCAGACATCTACCAATGGTTTGAATTAGTTAAAATTAATAGCTAGCAGTTTGATCTAGAGTGCTCTGGATGTCCATTTAGTTGGAGAGAAAGTTGAATTAGGTTGAAGAGAAGGCTAAGAATAGGTAAACAGTTTTGAAGAAGAAAAGGGTAACTTGCTATATCAGATAGTAAGGGTGTATTTTACAACTGTTAACAGTATAGGCAGCGTGGTATTGTTGTAGAGATAGATAAAGAAAAAGACCCAGAGGTAGAATAGAGAGCTCAGAAACATACCCATACATTTATTGAGAAAACATACAATATGTGTGGCATTAAAATGAGTGGGGGTACTTCTTTCCACAAGAAAGAAGTGATTATGTGACATAGAGATGCTAATTATCACTATAATGGCAATCATATTACAGTATATAAATGTATCAAGTCAACATGTTGTACACCTTAAACTTACATAACGTTATATGTCAAATATATTTCAATAGAAAAAAATTCAGTGCCGGAAGAATGTACGATACAATAAATGAGACTGGGACAACTAGTTGTCCCCAAAAGAAAAAGGAAATATAAATAGATACCTTCCTTCTGCCACACATGCATATAGCCACCAGAAGAATTCATGACAAAGACAAAACCTTGGGGACGGAATGCACGATAGCTTTGTCCTTTAGGCAGTGCCAGATAATTGGAAACATTATATAACCTGTTGAGACTATCTTCTTTCAGTCAGCATAACGCCTTTGAGATTCATCTGTATTGTATCAGTACCTCATTTCATATGACTGCTGTACTACAGTACAGTTTTTCCACTCATTTCTCTACACTAAATACCCAGAAGTAGTACTGTTAGGTCATGTGGCAGCTATATGGTTAACTTGGTAAGAAACTGCCAAACCATTTTCTGAACTAGCCATATCATTTTGCATTTTCACCAGCATTATAGGATAGTTCCAGTCACACCGCATCCTTGTCAGCACTTGGAATGTCAGTACTTATTTTAGCCATTTTATTTGGGGTGTAGTGGATCTCATTGTAGTCTTAATTGCATTTCTCTAACGGCTAATGACTTTGAATATATTTTCATGTGCTTATTTGCCATTTATATATCTTTTGATTAAGTGTTAAAGTCTTTTGCTCATTTTAAAAATTGGATCATTTTCAGGGCGCCTGAGTTGCTCAGTCAGTTAAGCGTCCGACTCTTGATTTCAGCTCAGGTCATGATCTGACGGTTCATGGAATCGAGTCCCATGTCAGGCTCTGCACTGCTCTCTCTGCCCCTCACCTACCTGTTCCCGCAGTCTGTTTCTCTCCCTCTCTCTCAAAATAAATAAACTTTTTAAAAAATGGATCATATTCTTACTGTTAGTTTTGAGACTTTTTAAAGTATTCTGGATAAAGTCCTTTGTCAGATATGTGATTTGCAAATTTTGCCTCACATTCTGTAGCTTGTCTTTTCAGACTGTCTTAACAGTGCGTTTCCCGGAGCAAACGTTTCTAGTTTTGATGAAGTCTAGTTTATTACATTTTTCTTTTATGAATCAATCATTTGGTATCATGTGTGAAAAATCTTTGCCTAACCCAGGTCACAGTGATTTTTCTCTGCTTTTCATTTTACATTTACATCTGTGGTCCACTTTGAGTTGATTTTTGGGTAAAGTGTAAGAATTATGTTGGGATTAATTTTTTGGCATATGGCTGTCCGGTCTTCTAACACCATTTGTTGACAAGACTGTCCCTTTGAAGTATCTGTGTACCTTTTTCTAAAATCAGTTGACCATGTTTCTGTGGGCTTATTTCCGACCTCTGTTCTATCTTTGCCAATACCATGCTGTCTTGATTGCTGTAACTTTATAGTAAGTCCTAAAATTTGGTGGTATGATTTCTCCAACTTTGTTTTCAGAATTCTTTTGGCTATTCTAGTTTCTTTGCATTTTCATAGAAATCTTAGAGTTAGCTTGTCAATTTCTACCAAAAGGCCTACTGTGATTTTGATTGGAGATTGCATTAAATCTACAGATCAGTTGGGGAAAATTGACATCCTAGTATGTTGAGTTTCCAGTTTATGAACACAGTGTGTCTCCACTTATTTAGGCCCTTTTTGGTTTCTTTCATTAGCGTTTTGTAGTTATCAGTGTACTTACTCTGTATGTTTTTTTAGATTTATACCCCAAACTTCCATTTTTTGAACTATTATAAATGTATTTTTTAAATTTTGGTTTCTACTTGTTCAGTGCTAACAAATAGAAAAACCATGGATTTTCTTTCTTTTTTTTTTTTTTTTGCACATTGATCTTGTATCTTGTGACATTGCTAAAGTCACATGTTAGATACAGGAGTTCTTTTTTGGATTCTTTGGGGTTTTTTTTTTTTTTTTTTTTAATTTTTTTTTTTCAACGTTTATTTATTTTTAGGACAGAGAGAGACAGAGCATGAACGGGCGAGGGGCAGAGAGAGAGGGAGACACAGAATCAGAAACAGGCTCCAGGCTCTGAGCCATCAGCCCAGAGCCCGACGCGGGGCTCGAACTCACGGACCGCGAGATCGTGACCTGGCTGAAGTCGGACACTTAACCGACTGCGCCACCCAGGCGCCCCTCTTTGGGGTTTTTTTTTACATAGACTACATGTTGGCTGCTAATAACAGTTTTATTTTTTTCCAATCTATATGTCTTTTATTTCTTAATGACACCAGTATGATATTGAATAGGAGTGGTGTTTGGGGACATCCTTGTTCCTGACTTTACAGAAAACATTCAGTCTTTCACTTAAGTATGATATTGGCTATATTGAAAATGCCCCTTAAATAAACATTAAAAAATTCAAATAAAGGGGGCGGGTGCCTTGGTGACTCAGTTGGTTAAGTGTCAGCTTCAGCTCAGGTCATGATCTCACAGTTCCTGAGTTTGAGCCCCATTTCAGGCTCTGTGCTGATAGCTCAGAGCCTGGAGCTTGTTTCAGATTCTGTGTCTCCCTCTCTCTCTGCCCCTTCACTGCTGGTGTTCTGTCTCTCTCTCTCTCTATCTCAAAAATTAAAAAAAAATTAAAAAAAAGAAAGAAAACGCTTTTGTCAATTTGAAGCAATCCCCTTCTATTTCTATTTGCAGAGAGTTTTTATTGCAGAGAATTTGTTGTTTTGTTTTTTTGTTTTTTTTTCAAATGCACCAATTAGTATGAAGAAGTGTTTTTTTTGTTTTGTTTAAAATTTTTTTTAACGTTTATTTTTTTGAGACAGAGAGAGACAGAGCATGAACGGGGGAGGGTCAGAGAGAGGGAGACACAGAATCTGAAACAGGCTCCGGGCTCTGAGCTGTCAGCACAGAGCCCGACGCGGGGCTCGAACTCACGTACCGCGAGATCAAGACCTGAGCCGAAGTCGGACGCTTAACGGACCGAGCCACCCAGGCGCCCCTTGTTTTTGTTTATTAATGGTGGATTACATTGGTTAATATTGAAATGTAAAAACAAACTTGATTTCAGGGATAAACCTTACTTGCTTATGGTGTATTATTCTTTCTATATGTTGCTGATTTGATCTGCCAGTATTTTCTTGAGAATTTTTACATTTATGAGGGACATTGGTTTGTGGTTCTCTGTCTCTCTCTCTCTGAAGTGAGTGTGGTGTTGGTTTCAAAGTAATGCTGGCATCATTTTATGAGTTTGGAACTATTTTCTTACATTTTCTCAAAGAGGTCGCATAACATTGGTATTATTTCTTTATATGTTTGGTAGAATTTGCCATTAAAACCATCCAAATAGTGATTTTTTGTAGAATATTTTTAACTACAAATTTAATTTCTTTAATAGTTATAAGACTATTATGGAATAGTTACAGGACTATTAATAGTTACCTGTTTCCTCTTGTGTGACTATGTAGTTTGTGGTTTTAGGGAATTAATCCATTTTGTCTAAATTATCCAATTCATGTGTGCAGAATTTATTATTGTATTCACCTGTCCTTTTAATGAGTTAGGAATCTGACCTGATACCTTTTTTTTCATTCCTGACATCAGTAATTTATATCTTCTCTTTTATTTTTATTTGTTCCTTCATCAGTTTTGCTGGAGGTTTATCCACTTCATTTGCTTTTTCAAAGAACTAGGTTTTGGTTTCATTGGTTTTTCTCTATTGCTTTCCTGTTTTCAATTTCATTGATTTCTGCTCTTTTATTATTTCCTTCTTTCTATTTACTTTAGAGTTGATTTTGCTCTTTTCCTGGTTTCATAGTTTGAGGCTTAGGTAATTGATTTGAGATATTTTTAAATTGTTTTTTGTTTTTTTAATGTTGAATTTTGGGAGAGAGCAAGACAGAGCATGAGAGAAGGAGGGGAGAAGAGAGAGGGAGACCCAGAATCCAAAGCAGGTTCCAGGCTCTGAGCTGTCAGCACAAAGCCTGACATGGGGCTCAAACTCACGGGCTGTGGGATCATGACCTGAGCCGAAGTCAGACACTAAACTGACTGGGCCACCCAGGCGCCCCTGAGATATTTTCAATTTTCTAATAAAAGAATTTAATGCTACAAATTTCCTTCAAAATACTGTTATACATACATGAAAAATTTTTTGATACCTTGTATTTTCATGTTTATTTAGATGGAAGTTTCTGATTTCCAAAGTTTTTTTTTTCCCCCTGAGTTACTTGTGTGTTAATTTTGGATTTTCTTATCTCTTTATTTATTTTAGTTTAATTTCATTATGGCCATGGAACATAATTTATATGATTGCAGTTCTTTTTCATTTGTTAAGGTTTGTTTTGTTATCTAGGATAAGATCTATCCTAGTGAAGATCCCTGTGCACACTTAAAAATAATATGTATTCTGTTGTTACTTATTTTATAAATATTAATTCAGTCCACCCCATTGATGGTGTTTGTTCATGTCTTCTGTATGCTTGCTGATTTTCTGTGTACAAATTCTATTGATTACTGAGAAAGAAATTCTCTATATGCTAGCAAAATCTTATTATTTGTCTTGTTTATTACAACCATCCTAGTGGGTGTGAAACATCTCATTGTAGTTTTGATTTGCATTTGCCTGATAGCTAATCATGTTGAGCATCTTTTCCTGTGCTTATTAACACTCTGACTTTATTTTGATTAGTGTTTGAATAGTATACCTTTTTCTGTACTTTTACTTTTAACTTACCTATATCATATTGGAAGTAAGTTTCTATAGACTATTTACAGTTGGGTTCTGATTTTGTTTTTTTAATTTCTATCTTCTGCTTTTTCTTTTCCCTTTTTCTTTATTTTTTTTATTGAATTATAATTGCAACGTTATATTTCTGGTGTACAGCATACTGATTTGACAATTCCGTACATTACTCAGTGCTTACCATGAAAAGTATAGTCCCCATCTGTCACCATATATTATTACAATATTGAATATATTCCCTATGCTGTACTTTTTGTCTCTGTGACTTATAAGTGGAAGCTTGTCCCTCTTAATCCTCTTTATCTATTTTACCCATCCCCCAACCCATCTTCCTTCTGGCAACCGCCAGTTCTCTGTATTTAAGAGTCTGGTTTTTTTTAATTTATTTTGTTAGCTTTTCTTTTGTTTTTTTAGATTCCACATGTAAGTGAAATCATACAATATTTGTCATTCTCTATGTGACTTACTTCACTCAGCATAATATTCTGTATGTCCATCCATGTTGTCACAAATGGCAAGATCTCATTCTTATGGCTGAGTAATACTCCATTTTATGTATATACCACATCTTTATCCATTCTTCTATTGATGGACACTTAGGTTGCTTCCATCTCCTGGTTATTAGAAACGTGCTGCTAGAAACATAGGGCTGCACATACATTTTCAAATTAATATTTTTGTTTTCTTTGGGTAAATACCCAATAGGAGGATTAATGGATCATATAATCTGTTTTTAATTTTTTGAGGATATATTAATTTAATTTAATATTAAATTAATAAATTAATTTTATTATAAATAATTAATAAATTTTAATTTAAATTTAATTTAAATTTAAATTTAATTAAATTAAATTTAAATAAATTTTAATTTAATTTAATAAATAATAAATATTATTATAAATAATTAATAAATTAATATTAAAATAATAAATTAATTTAATTTTTTGGCTATATTAACCCCCTATCAGATATGTCATTACAAATATCTTCTCTCATTCAGTAGGTTGCCTTTTTGTTTTGTTGATGGTTTCATCCAGTAAGCAAAAGCTTTTTAGTTTGTTGTTAACCCCAGTAGCTTAATTTTCCTTTTGTTTATCTTGCGTGAGGAGACCCATCTAGAAGAACGTTGCTATGGCTGATGTGAAAGAAATTGCTACCTGTGTTTTCTGGTAGGAGTTTTATGGTTTTGGGTCTCACGTTTAAGTTATTAATCCATTTTGAGTTTATTTTTGTGCATGGTGTTAAGAAAATGGTCCAATTTCATTCTTTTGCATATAGCTGTCCAGTTTTCCCAGTACCGTTTATTGAAGAGACTTTCTTTTCCCCCATTGTATACTTTTGCCTCCTTTGCCATAAATTAATTGGTATGTAAATAATGGACTTGTTTCTGGGCTATTTTGTTCTGTTGTTCTGTGTCTTGTTTTGTGCCAGTACCATACTGTTTTGATTACTAGAACTTTGTATTCTATCTTGAAATCTGGGATTGTGATACCTCCTGCTTTGTTCTTTCTCAAGATTGCCTTAGCTATTCAGTGTCTTTTGCAGTTCTATATAAATTTTAGGTTTATTTTAGTTCTGTGACAAATGCTGTTAGCATTTTGTTAGGGATTGCTTTGAATCTGTAGATTGCTTTGGGTAGTATGGACATTTTAACAATATTAATTTTTCCAATCCATGAGCATGGAATATCTTTTCATTTGTTTGTGTCATCTTTAATTTCTTTCATCAATATTTTATAATTTTCAGAGTACAGATCTTTCACCTCCTTGGTTAATTTCATTCCTAGGTATTTTACTATTGCTACTGTAATTATAAATGGGATTGTTTTCTTGATTTCTCTTTCTGCTCCTCATCAGTGTATAGTAATGTAACAGATTTCTATGTATTAATTTTGTATCCTGCAACTTTACTGAATTCATTTATTCTAATAGTTTTTTGGTGGAGTCATTAGGGTTTTCTGTATATAGTATCATGTCATCTGTGCATAGTGACAGTTTTACTTTTTCCTTACCAATTCGGATGCCTTTTATTTCTTTTTCTTTTTTTTTTTTTAACTTTTTTAAATGTTTATTTATTTTTGAGAGAGAGAGTGTGAGCAGGGGAGGGGCAGAAAGAGGGAGACACAAAATCTGAAGCAGAATCCAGGGTCTGAGATGTCAGCACAGAGCCCGATGTGGGGCTTGAACCCACAAACTGCGAGATCATGACCTGAGCCGAAGCCAGACACTCAATCAACTGAGCCACCCAGGCACCCTATTTCTTTTTCTTATCTGATTGTTTCATCTGGAGCTTTTAGTACCGTGTTGAATAAAAATGGTGACAGTGGATATCCTGGTCTTGTTCCGGATCTTAAAGAAAAGCTCTGTTTTTCATCATTTAATGTTAGCTATGGGTTTCTCATATATGACCTTTATTATGTTGAAGCATGTTTTCTCTAAAATTACTTCGTTGACACTTTTTATCATGAATTGATGTATTTTGTCAAATGCTTTTTCTGCATCCATTGAGATGATCATATCGTTTTTATCATTTTTCTTATTTAATGTGAAGTATCATATTGATTGACTTGCAAATATTGAACCACCCTTGCATCCTTTGAATAAATTCTACTTGATCCTGTTGAATGATTTTTTTTTAAGTATATTATTGAATGAGGTCTGCTAATAGTTTATTGAGGGTTTTTGCATCTCTGTTCAACAGAAATATTGACCTGTAGTTTTCTTTTTTTGTGGGGTCTTTGGTTTTGGTATCAGGGTAATGCTGGCATCCTAGAATAAATCTCAAAGTTTTCCTTCATCTTCCATTTTTTTTTTTGAATAGTTGAAGAATAGGTATTAACTCTTTAAATTTTTTTTTTTTTTAACGTTTATTTATTTTTTTGGGACAGAGAGAGACAGAGCATGAACGGGGGAGGGGCAGAGAGAGAGGGAGACACAGAATCAGAAACAGGCTCCAGGCTCTGAGCCATCAGCCCAGAGCCCGACGCGGGGCTCGAACTCACGGACCGCGAGATCGTGACCTGGCTGAAGTCGGACGCTTAACCGACTGCGCCACCCAGGCGCCCCTTGGGTATTAACTCTTTAAATGTTTGGTAGAATTCACCTGTGGAGCCTTCTGGTTCTGGACTTTGTTGGGAGTTTTTTGATTACTGATTCAATTTCATTACTAATAATTGGTCTGTTCAGATTTTCTATTTCTTCCTGGTTCACTTTTGGATGATTTTACGTTTCTAAGAATTTATCCATTTCTTCTAGGTTGTCCAATTTGTTGGCATATGATTTTTCATAATTTTCTCTTAGAATCTTTTGTATTTCTATGGTGTTGGTTGTTTCTCCTCCTTCATTTCTGATTTTTTTTTTTTTTTTTTGAGTCTTCTTTTTTCTCTTGATGAGTCTGGCCAGAGATTTATCAGTTTTATTGATCTTTTCAAAGAACCAGTTTCTGGTTTCCTTGATCTTCTTTATTTTTTTTTAACTTTTATTTCATTTATTTCTGCTCTAATCTTTATTATTTTCTCCCTTCTGCTAGCTTAAGGTTTCTGCTAGTTTTTTTTTTTGTATGAAATTTATTGTCAAATTGGTTTCCATACAACACCCAGTGCTCATCCCAACAGGTGCCCTCCTCAATGCCCATCACCCACTTTCCCCTCCCTCCCACCCCCCCCCCATCAACCCTCAGTTTATTCTCAGTTTTTAAGAGTCTCTTATGGTTTGCCTCCTTCCCTCTCTGTAACTTTTTTCCCCCTTCCCCTCCCCCATGGTCTTCTATTAAGTTTCTCAGGATCCACATAAGAGTGAAAACATATGGTATCTGTCTTTCTCTGTATGACTTATTTCACTTAGCATAACACCCTCCAGTTCTATCCATGTTGCTACCAAAGGCCATATATCATTCTTTCTCATTGCCAAGTAGTATTCCATTGTGTATATAAACCACAACTTCTCTATCCATTCATCAGTTGATGGACATTTAGGCTCTTTCCATAATTTGGCTATTGTTGAGAGTGCTGCTATAAACATTGGGGTACAAGTGCCCCTATGCATCAGCACTCCTGAATCCCTTGGGTAAATTCCTAGCAGTGCTATTGCTGGGTCATAGGGTAGATCTATTTTTAATTTTGTGAGGAACCTCCACACTGTTTTCCAGAGTGGCTGCACCAGTTTGCATTCCCACCAACAGTGCAAGAGGGTTCCCGTTTCTCCACATCCTCTCCAGCATCTATAGTCTCCTGATTTGTTCATTTTGGCCACTCTGACAGGCGTGAGGTGATATCTGAGTGTGGTTTTGATTTGTATTTCCCTGGTGAGGAGTGACGTTGAGCATCTTTTCATGTGCCTGTTTGCCATCTGGATGTCTTTTTTAGAGACGTGTCTATTCATGTCTTCTGCCCATTTCTTCACTGGATTATTTGTTTTTCAGGTGTGGAGTTTGGTGAGTTCTTTATAGATTTTGGATACTAGCCCTTTGTCTGATATGTCGTTTGCAAATATCTTTTCCCATTCTGTCGGTTGCCTTTTAGTTTTGTGGATTGTTTCCTTTGCAGTGCAGATAGGCTTCTGCTAGTTTGTTCTTTTTCTAGCTCTTTAAGGTGTAAAGTTAGGTTGTTTATTTGAGATTTTTCTTGTTTCTTATGGTAGAGCTGTATCACAATAAATTTCCCTCTTAAAACTGCTTTTGCTGCATCCCAAATATTTTGAACCATTGTGTTTTCATTTTCATTTGTCTCCATGTATTTTCTTATTTCCTCTCTGATTTCTTGGTTGACCCAGTCATTTGTAGTAGCATGTTGTTTAGCGTCCATATATTTGTGGCATTTCCAAATTTCTTCCAGTTTCATACACAGTTGTGGTTGAAAAAAGATGCTCCATATGATTTCAGTCTTCTTAAATTTATTGAGACTTGTTTTACTGCTTAATATGTGATCTATACTGGAGTATGTTCTGTGTGCACTTGAAAAGAATGTGTATTCTGCTCTTTGGGATTACAGTGTTCTATATGTATCTGTTAGGTTTGTCTGGTCTAATATGTCATGCAAAGCCATTGTTTCCTTGTTGATTTTCTGTCTAGATTATTTATCAATTGATATAGGTGGGGTGTTAGAGTCCCCTACTATTATTGTATTGTTGTCCATTTCTCCCTTTATGTTTATTAATAATTGTTTTATGTATTCTGGCACTCCTGTGTTGGATGCAGAGATATTTACTGTTGTTATATTCTCCTGATGGATTGATCTCTTTATTTTTATATAGTGCTTTTCTTTGTTTCTTGCTACAGTCTGTGCTTTAATATCTATCTTGTCTGGGGTGCCTGGCTGTCTCAGTCAGTAGAGCATGAGAATTTTGATCTCAGGGTTGAGCCCCATGTTGGGTGTAGAGATTACTTAAAATCTTAAAATTAAAAATAAAGTATTTTGTCTGATACAAGGATTGCCACCCTGGCTTGCTTTTTTTTGTTTTTTGGGTTTTTTTTTTAATGTTTGTTTATTTTTGAGAGAATTTGCAAGTGAGGGAGGGGCAGAGAAAGAGGGAGACAGAGGATCTGAAGTGGGCTCTGCACCAACAGCAGAGAGCCCCACTTGGGGCTCAGACTCACAAACTGCGAGATAATGACCTGAGCCAAAGTCAAACTCTTAAGTGACTGAGCCACCCAGGTACCCCACCCTGGCTTGTTTTTGGTTTTGTTTTTGGCTTCTATTTGTATGGTATGTGTTTTTCCAGTCCTTTCAGTCTGTATATGTCTTTAGGTCTGAAGTAAGTCTCTTGTAGGCAGCATTTAGATGGGTCTTGTTTCTTTATCCATTAAGTTGCCCCAATTTTTTTTTTATTGGAGTCTATTTATGTTTAATTATTGATAGGTATGTATTTAATGCCATTTTGTTAATTGTTTTTTAGTTATTTTTGTAGTTCTTCTTTGTTCCTTTCTTTGTCTCATGCTCTCATCCCTTATGGCTTGGTGGCTTTCTTTGGTGTTATGCTTGGATTCTTTTCTCTTTATTGTGTGTGTGTATTAATACGTTTTTGATTTGTGGTTACCATTAAGTCCACATATAAAATTTATGTGTGTAGCAGTCAGTTGTAAGTTAATGGTCACTTAAGTTTAAACACATTAAAAGCACTAAATTGTTACTTCCCCATCACGTTTTATGTATATGATGTCATATTTTACATCTTTTTATTTTGTGTATCTTTGGATTTTTATAGACATAATTGATTTTTCTATTACTGTATTTTAACCTCCATACTTGTTTTATAAGTGATTTATCTACTACCTTTATTACATACTTGTTTTCACCTGTGAAATAATTTCCTTTCTTAATTTTCTTATTTCTAGTTAGGGCTTTCTCTTCCACTCAGAATTCCCTTTAGCATACTTTGTAAGGCTGGTTTGGTGGCGATGTATTCCTTGAACTTTTGTTGGGAAACTTTACCTCTCTATTCTAAAGATAACTTTACTGAGTGGAGTATACTTGTTTGCAGAGTTTTTTCCTTTCAGCACTTTGAATATATCATACCACCCCCTTCTGACCTGCAATGTTTCTGCTGAAAAATCAGCTTATGGTCTTACAAGAGGGCTTCCCTTGTATGTAGCTGCTTTCTTTTCTCTTGCTGTTTTTAAAATTCTTTATCATTACTTTTAGCCATTTTAATCATTACCTGTCTGTGTGGACCTCCTTGAACTAATCTTGTTGGAGGCTCTTGGTGCTTCCTGGATTTGCAAGTCTGTTTACTTCCCAGATTAGGGAAGTTTTCAGCTATTAGTTCTTCAAATAGGTTTTCTCTCCTTTTTTCTTTTCCCCTTCTGTGATCTCTGTATTGCAAAGGTTATTATGCTTGATGGTGTCACTGCGTTCCCTTAACCTATTCTCATTTTTTATTCCTTTTTCTTTTTGATGTTCAGCTTGGTTGCTTTCCATTACTGTGTCTCCTAGATCACTAATCCATTCTTCTGCCTCCCCTAATCCCTGGATTACCTCAAGTGTGTTTTTTTGTTTCTCTTACTGAATTATTCATCCCTTGCTGGTTCTTCATCTCTTCCTTAAAGTTCTCATGAATTCATTCACTCTTTCTTAAGTTCAGTGAGTATCTTTATGACCATTACTTGGAATTCTTTATCAGGCATATTGCTTATCTCAGTTTCATTTAGCTCTTTTGCTGTGATTTTGTCCCGTTCTTTCATCTGAGACATAGTCCTCTGACTATGTTTTGTCTAACTCTCCGTGATTGTTTCTGTGTATTAGGTCAGCTACGACTTCTTGAAAGTAGTGACCTTGTGTCAAAGAGGTCCTGTGGTGCCCTATAGTATAATGCCCCCAGGTCAACAGAATCAGGTATTCCAGCAGTGTCCTATATGGGCTGTATATGTCTTCCTGTTGTGACTGAGCCTTCAGCCCAGTTGACTGCAAAGCCTACTGTGGGCACACTGGGCAGGGTTTAGTCTCTGAGTTGTTGAGGAGCCTGTGTGAGGCCCAGTTGGCTCATGGGTGGCAGGGTCAGCAGTCAGGCTACCTGTCTGCAATTAGCCTCTCTATGTTGGTACATTAAAAGGCAGGGCCTTCTCCCTGCAGAGCCCACAGCAGCTTTTTTGGGGGCCTGGGGCCAGCAGTCAAGACTAGGTGTCTATATTCCACCTCTGGCTGCACTTGCAGGTGCACCATATGGCAGAGTACTCTTCCTGTACAGCCTGCTAAGAGATTCGGCTCTAGAACTGTGAGCCAGCTGGTATGTGAGATTATCTTTCCCCTCCACAGTGCAGGAGTTTCTTTGGAATGGCACCATTCCCTGCCCGGGCTGCTTGCAGGATATGGAGGAGCGGGAGTCTCTTTAGAGGGATGTGTGCCAAGATGGGTGGGTTGGAACAGGTAGGTGGCAGGGGAATGTGGCGGCAGGGCATGCAGTGCTAGCAAGTGTGGAGAGTGTTGGTGCTGGTTCCCACAGGTGTCTGGCTATCTAGGCTAGGCAAGGGAAGGAAAGTGGCCCCCACCATCAATTTTTTCTTGGAGTAATCTCTGAAGATTCCTGCTCTTTCAGCACATGTCCTGAGATTAGTAAATAAGTCTCCTTCACATATACCCCAGGCACTTTTCAAACTGTTGCTCCTGTGCCTGAATTATTTGTGATGCTTGCTCTTTAAGGGCAGGGACCAGTTTCCTATTGCCCTCCACCTCTTTTGTTAAGCCAACTGATTTTTAAAGTCCCCAGAGTTACATTAAACTCTACTGATTTTAAAAGCTCCAGAAGTTAAGCCCCATTGGTTCTCATAGCCAGATTTTAATGGGAATTTGTTTTCACAGTGCATGTCCCCAGTGCCTGAGATGCCTGGGGTGGGGTCTGATACTCTTCCGTGCTTGTGGTGTCCCTCCCATTTGTGGTTTGTCTTGTCAGGGGGTTGGTTCCCAACCAGTCTCTACCTCTCCTACCTTTCCTACCTCTCTACCATTAACTGTGTAAGGTGTGTTCTGCCAGTCTTCAGGTTGTTTTTAGAGTTAGTTGTACAGATGTGACTGTTGTCTTGGTGTGCTCAGGGGACAGGGTGAGCTGAAGATTCTCGTACTCCACCATCTTGGTTCCCCACCCTGGGTCCTGTTTTTTAATTCATTCTGATAATGTCTTTAATTAGTGTGTTTATAACATTTACATGTAGTGTAATTATAAATATGGTTGGATTTAGATCCAACATCTTATGATTTATTTTGTTTGTTCCTTCAATATTTTGTCCCTTTATTTTAATTCATCTCTTGTGATTTTGACTATTATCTCTGTACAGTTTTTCAAGAGGTTTCGCTAGGAATTTTATATATATATGTGTGTATATATATGTATATATATGTGTGTGTGTGTATGTGTGTATATGTATGTACACATACGTATACATATATATGTATCTATACATATATACGTATATGTGTATATATATACATACACATATACATATACACACATACATACATATATAACTAATAACATATTAGCAGGCCCACATTGTCAAGTGCGGGGCTCAGTCCCATGAATCATGAGATTATGACCTGAGCCAAAATTAAGAGTTGGATGATTAGCCAACTGAGCCACCCAAGCACCCCAACGTTTAATAATTTCAAGTGACATGTTGAAACCTTTTCACTTTATAGGTCCATTTACCCTTTCACTTTTATGTCATAGTTATATATTATATCTACATAAATTGAAAATTCTATCAGGTAAAAGTCATAGTTCTTGTTTTCAAACATAAGACATTTTATTTAAAAAAAATTTTTTTATTACGTTTATTTTTTGAGAGGCAGAGAGAGACAGAGCATGGGGGGGGAGGGGCAGAGAGACAGAGATGCAGAATCTGAAGCAGCCTCCAGGCTCTGAGCTGTCAGCACAGAGCCCGATGTGGGACTCAAACTCAGGAACCAGTAGATCATGACCTGAGCCGAAGTCAGACGCTCAACTGACTGAGCCACCCAGGCGCCCCCTCAAACATAAGACATTTAAAACACTCAGAACTAGATCACTGTATTTGCCTATTTCTGTTCTCCTTTTTTTTTTTTTTTTTTTTTAATTTTTTTTTCAACGTTTATTTATTTTTGGGACAGAGAGAGACAGAGCATGAACGGGGGAGGGGCAGAGAGAGAGGGAGACACAGAATCGGAAACAGGCTCCAGGCTCTGAGCCATCAGCCCAGAGCCCGACGCGGGGCTCGAACTCACGGACCGCGAGATCGTGACCTGGCTGAAGTCGGACGCTTAACCGACTGCGCCACCCAGGCGCCCCTGTTCTCCTTTTTTCCTGATGCTCTAAGTTGCCTTCTGATACCATTTTGCTTCTCTCTGAAGAATTTCCTTTAGAACAAATCTATTAGAAATGAATTCGTTTTCTTCTGAAAATGGTTTTTATCTCACTTTCATATGTGAATGGTATTTTTGCTGGGTATAGAATTCTGGGGTGACAGTTCTGTTCTTTCTGTATTTTAAGTGTTCCACTTTCAGTTTCAATCATTTTGGCTTCTGGCCATCCTGATTCTGATGCAAGATTGATAGTCCTTCAAATTGTTGGTTCTTTATAAGTATCATCTGTCTCTTACTGTTTTCAAGAATTTTTCTTTGTTTTTAGTTTTCAGAAATTTGATTATGATGTGTCTCAGCTTAGACCTACTTGGATTTATCCTGTTTGCGTTTTGCTGAGGCCTGAAAATGATGAAGACAGGAAGATTTCTGAGGAAGAGACAAAGTGTTGCATAATTTAAGCTCATAAATAACTGTTCCAGCTAAATATGTTTCCATGTTACTTTTTGCTTTTGTTTCCATATTACTTGATTGACAAGTTAGAATGTAGTTGATAGGAAATACAAACTATAATAGTATTTTAACTTCTGTTACTATTACGTCTTTTCAGCAGAGGGCTTTTTCAATCCATTCATAAAATAAATATTCTAGTATATTAATGATTGTTATACATTCCTAGAGCATAGAGAGACAACCTTATAAAATCCACTGGGAGATGTTAAAAACAAAATCCTTTAGGAATGGTTTTAGTCCTCATTTCGTCTTTAATATTTTTCCAGGGGCACCTGGGTGGCTCAGTCGGTTAAGCGTCCATCTATTGGTTTCAGCTTAGGTCATGATTTCATGCTTTGTGAGTTCAAACCCCACATCAGACTGTGCTGACAGTGCAGAGCCTGCTTGGGATTCTCTCTCTCTCTCTCTCTGCCCCTCTCCCACTCTTTCTGTCTCTCTCCCAAAAATAAATAAACCTAAAATAATTTTTTTAATTAAAAAAAATAAAAATTTTCCAGATTTATCTACAAATAAAGCATGCACTGGGCCATATCTTATGCTATCCAAAAAAATTTTCTATCCATGTTTTGAATACTGTGGCCAGTTTTTTCCTATTGGAATAAGATGTTTCATGGAGTTTTAGAGTCCATTTGAGGTTTCATCTGGTGCTATCAAGTCACCATTCTGATTGTGGCAGCTCTTACCTTTATAGATTTTACAACTTGATCATCCCATGTTTCTTTTTGGAATGTCAGACCAGATTTTGCGTGTCTGTGATGGAATCTTTGAACTTCTCCATAGATTTATGATTTTATTGTTTTATCTGAGGCCCCTGCATAAGGACTTGTGGTCAAAGAACTTAGCTTATAACACACTTTAAAGTAGTTCTGTACTTACATATGTATGTATACTAGTACATACATAGAATGTTAGCTTGTATAGTATTTTTATTGTGTGTTGTCTATTTTAGGTAGTGTCAAGCTATCAAATATAAGTCAGTTTGTCCCCTCTTCTCCCTCCCTGTTTGTTTTGTTCTGTTTGTTTTTGTGGGTTTATTGGTAAGGGGACTTTAAATAACGAAACTTTTACTCTGAAGGATCTAGTGTTTCATGGTAGTGGAGTTAATGGCAGATATGGTGACTTAAATATGAAAGGAAATCTGTATTATTATCCATCTGTAGCATTTGGTAATTCTCTTAAAAAGTTTGGAGAAACGACAGGACATTGTTGGATGCTAATGTTTTCCTAGAAGCAGTATCTTGGATAGACACTGGATAGTTGTCCTTCTGTGTTTTAGCTAGTATGGGACATTGATAACTAATGACCCTTTTGCTTCTCATTTTTTCAAGTACCTTTTGCTAAACCTCTCAAATCTTAGAAGACAAATCTTTTGGTTGTTTTATCTGGGGAGCCAGAAGTTGTATTAATTTCCAGCTTGTTTAATTTTGGAAGCTCTCTAGAAATGTCCAGTCACATATTGAAGATTTTGTAAATTGGCAGTTTTACCCTTTAATTTATTCTAATTGAATCCTATTATTCAGGTTTGAACTAGTACAGTAGACTCTAACAGTCACATTCTGTAGCAAATTTCTGTCTTCCTAAAGTTGATGAAATCCTTAATTATAGCCGTTAACTGGGATCCATATGAGAGTTTTAACTTATAGAGCTGGCTTCTGGCCTAGTAATTTTATAGTGTGATTTTACTTTTTGAGAAAACCCTGAAGAGAGTATGGCTCATATAGAAGGTAAGGTAAAACTTAGTACAAAGAGAAAATTTGAAGATAGTAAGTTTCAGGGGCACCTGGGTAGCTTAGCTGGTTGTGTGCCCAACTCTTGATTTCAGCGCAGATCATGATCTCACAGTTCATGAGATCAGCACAGAGCCTGCCTGGGATTCTCTCTCTCCCTCTCTCTGCCCACCCCCAGTTTGTGGCCTGTCTGTCTCTGTCATTCTCAAAACAAATAAACAAACAAAAAGATGGTAAGTTTCAGAATGTTTACATTTTTGAGAGAGATTATTTTAGAATTAAAATTTGTTTTGAGGTCACTGCATATCAAATGATGAAGCTAACTAACTGTTTCATATTTTGTCTCCTAATATTTTGAGCTCCTCTTAAATATTTATTGATTTTAACATATCAAAAATTTCTGATAATGGCTGGTGCTCTAAGTAATATATTTTTTTTAATTACTAAGGAAAGTGCAAGAGTTAGGATTATAATAGTTCCTATAAGAAGTAGTTCCTCCAAAAGAAGGACACTTTGACGTAGCATGACACATAAGAGACCACTTTGGCTGGTCAGTGTGTGTTGTGAATGGGGTCTCAGGTCACCTAACTAAGCAGAGGCTAGGAAGGATCTCCTAGTTAGTGACTGAGAATCATGAACCACAGAATATAGACTAATAAAGTGACCTTTTTCACAAATAACAAGATGACAGAGCGCCCTCATGAAGAGCACAAATTTTTTTTTATTAAAGATTTTATTTTGGGGCACCTGGGTTGGTTAAGCATCTGACCTCGGCTCAGGTCAGAATCTCGCTGTTTATGAGTTCGAGCCCCCCGTCGGGCTCTGTGCTGACAGCTCAGAGCCTGGAGCCTTTGTCTCCTTCTCTCTCTGTTCCTCCCCTGCTCATGCTCTCTCTCAAAAATAAAAACATTTAAAAAAAATAAAAATAAAAAGATTTTATTGTTCAGTAATCTCTACACCTAAACATGGAACTTGAACTTAAAACCCCAAGATCAAGAGTCGCATGCTCTACCAGCTGAGCCAGCCAGGTGCCCCAAAAGCACAATTTTTATACAATATAAAATGTGTTCACTTGATTTGTGCTGCTTTTCCCCACCATAGATTCAGGGTGTTTTAAATACATTCTGATTATTTCTGCAAATCATTTATATGCTTTAATTTTTTTACTATTATAAATTCACTTTCAAGCTTATGCCATCCTAACAGAAGCAAAACTGCAAGGGTTCTTAGATGTTTTTTTCTCCCCATGAACAGTCCTATAACAATTGTAGCTTAAGAAGCATATCTATGTTAACATGAACCTAAAATAATAAAATGGTATGCTGGCTTTGTTTTGAATCTTGATTTTAATTTTATAGGTATTCCTTTAGAAATGAGTTGCACAATTGAGAAGGCACTTGCTGATGCTAAAGCTCTTGTTGAAAGATTGAGAGATCATGATGATGCAGCAGAATCTCTGATTGAGCAAACCACAGCTCTTAACAAGCGGGTAGAAGCAATGAAGCAGGTTTGATTTTTCTTCTTTCTTGTTGATTCTTTTTTTAAAAAGCAGTCCTAGACATTTATGTATTGCTTGAATCATAAATTTCTGCCTAATTAGTATTTAGGTATTTTTTAATGTTCTATAGAATTTAAAAGTAGCTTGACTTCTATGTTTTAATTTTACTTTACGTTATCATATAATTTTGTCACATCCAGGTGACAGTATATATGCATGTATACTCTAAAAACTATAGATTTGATCACTTGTTTTCCTGACAGAGTTGCACATTGGAGTTTAGAAAATATATGAATATATTAGGTTCATATATATATGACAAAAACCAAATAATAACTTTTACTAATAGTGACACATACTTTTCTCTCATATTTTTATAATGTAATGTTCATATTTTTCTCTGTAAAAGTACTTAGTGATGTTATTTAACAATGAAGTAGTTTTTGAAAATGATGTAAGGCAGTATCTGGTTTATACATTAGGCAGTTGTTGAATTTGTACTTACTACCTTGTTTTTCATTTAATGCTATCAATAAAAGAAGAAATGAAAAGGGCTTCACTTCTTATTCTTTTATATAAGAACTTGCATATGAGAATTTTCCAGTGGTCCATGGAGTTCAACTATCATTTTAAGCCTTATGATAAAAATTTTCAACTCTAAGAGAAATATAAAATCTCTGCTATTATGATGGAAATCAGGGGAGATGTATATTCATAGCCTACTCTTGTGAAACTCATCCATTTTGTAAAAGGAAGCAATCCTGGGATGATGCTTTTAACAAAGCTACTAGAAATAATGGAGCAAATTTACTTGTTTTGTTGCCCTAAACAGATTACCTATCTCCCTAACTATCCAGTTTGACTCATGCATTCCAGTAAACATATCTGGTATTGAGTTGTAAAAACAAAAGAGTTTGACAACTAAAGTTAAAAACCAAGAATGTTATAATTAATACATTACTAAGTGGAACATTAAAATGCCTTGAATATAGAGGCGCCTGGGTGGCTCAGTCCGTTAAGTGTCTGACTCTAGGTTTCGGCTCAGGTCATGATATCATGGTTTTGAGAGTTTGAGCCCCACATGGGGCTCTGCGCTGACAGTGTGGAGCCTATTTGGGATTCTCTGTCTCTCTCCCTCTCTCTGCCCCTCCCCCCCCCCACACCGTCTCTGTCTCTGTTTCTTTATTAAGAAAATAAATAAACTTAAAAAATTAAAAAGAAGGGGCACCTGGGTGGCGCAGTCGGTTAAGCATCCGACTTCAGCCAGGTCACGATCTCGCGGTCTGTGAGTTCGAGCCCCGCGTCGGGCTCTGGGCTGATGGCTCAGAGCCTGGAGCCTGTTTCCAATTCTGTGTTTCCCTCTCTCTCTGACCCTCCCCCGTTCATGCTCTGTCTCTCTCTGTCCCAAAAACAAATAAACGTTGAAAAAAAAAATTAAAAAGAATAAAATGCCTTGAATATAAAGGAGTACAGTTTTAAAGTTAGATTCACATTAAAAATTTTTTCATTTCTTTTGCCCATGTTCTTTTACTATTATTATTGAGATATAATTCACAATACCCGTAAATAAAAGGTACCCTTTTGAAAGGTATAGTTCATTGGATTTTGGTACATTCACAGGTTGTGCTACCATGATCACTGTCTAATTCCAGAACTTCCCATCACCCCCCAAAGTCCACCTCTGTTAGCAGCCACTCCCTTGGCTTTCCCTTCCCTCTGGCAACTAATCTTTCTATCTCTATGGATTTGTCTATTTGGGATATTTCATGTAAATGTTGTTCTATATGTGGCTTTTTTGTGACTTTTTAAAATGTTTTTGTAGTTCATCCATGTTGTAGCATATATCAGGTTTTTTTTTCCTTTTAATTGCTGACTTAATATTCCATCATATAAGGATATAGTGTATTGTGTCCATCAGTTGATGGACATTTGGATTGTTTCTATTTCGGGGCTATTATAAATAATACTGCTATGAATATTTGTGTATGTTTCTGTATAAACATATATTTCTAGTTATCTTGGGTATATACCTGGGGGTAGAATGGATGGGTCATATAATGGCTGTGTTTAACTTTTTGAAGATCTGCCAGACTGTTTTCCAAAGCAGCTACACCATTTTACATTCCAATCAACAATATAATAGTTTCTCCACATTCTAACACTTGTTATTTGACTTTTTGATTAAGATCATCCTAGTGGTTGTGAAGTTGTATCTCACTGTTATATTGAATTGCATTTCTCTAATGACTAATAATATTAAGCATCTTTTTATGTGCTTATTGGCCATTTGTATACCTTCTTTAGAGAATTGTCTCTTCAGACCCCTTGCCCATTTTTTCCCCAGCTTTACTGAGATAGAATTGACATACAACATTGTGTAAGCTTAGGGTGTACAAGATGATTTGATACACATATGTATTGCAAAGTGATTACCACAGTAAGGTTAACACCTCCATCGCCTCACATAATTACCATGTATGTGTGTGTGATGAGAACATTTAAGATCTACTCTTATTAATTTCTAACCATAGAATACAATATTATTAACTATAGTCACCATGCTATACATTAGATCCCCAGAACTTATCTTATTTGCCCATCTCTTAATTGGGTGGTCTTCTTATTGTTGAGAGGTTTAAGAGTTCTTTATATATTCTGGATATTAAACCCTCATCAGATATATATCTCAGAAATATATTTTCAAATATTTTCTCCCCACATGTTCTTTTTTAATCTTTTCATTAGTATCAGGAAGAAATTCAAGAACTTAATGAAGTTGCAAGGCATCGGCCACGGTCCACATTAGTTATGGGAATCCAGCAAGAAAACAGACAAATCAGAGAATTGCAACAAGAGAACAAAGGTAAGATATATATAATCACTTCATTCCAGTGAACATATGATTGTAAAAACAACGGAGTTTGACCACTAGAGTTAAGAACCAGGAATGTTATAATGAATTAAGTTACTAAGTGGCTCATCAAATGCCTTGAAAATAAAGGAGTTTAAAAAATTTTTTTCATTTCTTTTGCACATGTTCTTTTGTTACTGTTTACTATTATTTGTTACTCTCATCCACATACCATAAAATCTACACTTTGAAGAGGATAGTGCATTGGATTATAGTTAAAATTAGTTACATTTAGTTAAAAGAGAGCTTTAATTTACAATTGGACTATTAATTTGGAACCAGTAGGGCAATGGCCAGCTAAATTTACTCTCTGTTACTAATCTTATTTCTGGTCCATATGTCTAAAATCTATGTATTAGTTTTTATCCCTTTCCTATATATGAGTGTCTACCTTGCTTGGAGTCATCTTAGGTTCTCACCCTCAATATCCAGTTTGTACCATTGTTGTTACCTATGAAATAATTCCCTTTCTTTCTCTGTGGTCCCACTGCTTTGGCTTCTTGCTTAGGCGTTCCTAATCACGTCCCTGAACTGTCCTCATTGGTCTCCCTGATTGCAGTCTCTTTTCCCCTTCAGTCTATCTTCAACACAGGCATCAGATTAATTTTTCAAAGATCTATCTGATCATGCTATTCTTTTGCTTTAGAACCTTCACTGTATGCTTATTTCCTTATCCAAAAGCCTTCAAAATTAACTCTAAGCCTTTTTTTTCTTTTTCCCATACCTCTCTTCTCCATGAAACCTTTTTTCTTGCCATCCTGAACTAGTCCCTCAACACAGCATCCACTGTCATGCCTCCCTATTCAGAATGTCTTTTCCTTTATTTTTCAGCTAAGAAATGCAAATTAATCTCAGTAATGTAAAGCTTTCACCACTTTTTCCTCACAGACTTCTCTCATATATATTTGGGTAGAGCTCTATTCTGTACTTTATACACTGTATTATAATTATTTATGTATTGGCTTTCTCGACTAGACTGTGCGCTCCATGGCCTTTTGGGAGTTCCTAATATACAGCATTATCTGGTATTTAATTGTTATTCAGTAAATGTTTGTTGAAATGATTCTATAAAAATTAGTTTTAAATGGTTATTCAAAAAACTAATAAAGGACTCTATTTGGTATCCTTTCTTTTTTTTTTTTTAAATTTTTTTTTTTCAACGTTTATTTATTTTTGGGACAGAGAGAGACAGAGCATGAACGGGGGAGGGGCAGAGAGAGAGGGAGACACAGAATCAGAAACAGGCTCCAGGCTCCGAGCCATCAGCCCAGAGCCCGACGCGGGGCTCGAACTCACGGACCGCGAGATCGTGACCTGGCTGAAGTCGGACGCTTAACCGACTGCGCCACCCAGGCGCCCCAATATCCTTTATTTCTTTATGGCAAGATTTTTTCATATGTGTTCTTGCCAAAATACCCTCTTTATAAAGTTGCTTTTTTGATAAATGTAATTGGGAAGAGACTATTTTGTACATCTTTAACTCAAGTTTCAGTAAAATATACTGTTATTCTTGTTGTTCTTGATAGAATTGCGTACATCTCTGGAAGAACATCAGTCTGCCTTGGAACTTATAATGAGCAAGTATCGAGAGCAAATGTTTAGACTGCTAATGGCTAGCAAAAAAGATGATCCAGGTATAATAACGAAGTTAAAAGAGCAGCACTCCAAGGTAATCCATTTTATAAACATAATTTGAAATGAAAAGAAGCACAAATCAGTTAACTTGTGTTGAGATTTTTTTTTTTTTTGCTGTTGTTAAATCACAGGTATCTAACATGATACTGAATACTTCATCTTTCTGAAATTTTCTGCTTTTCCTTATTTTTTTCATTACTTGTTACATATTTTGATTATCCTCCTAACTCCTTTTGTCCCCTAATAGCTTTAACATACTTTCAAAAATAAATTTTATTTGGGAAGTTAAAGGTAAGTGTATTCAATTCAAAATTATTCTGTAAGGTTATCTGCTTTTAAGAAATATTTCTTCTAATATGTGTGTTGACATTTGTTGCGAAAACAAAAATTGAAATGTTGAAAACATTTCAGAAATCTGAAACCAGCTAAAGGTAGATTTCTTAAGACTATTTACTGAATGAGGCTACTTCATCCAGATTATACATAATACTGAGTATGATGGAAAAAACCATGGGCGGCTGGGAAGGAAAAGAACCAACATCTTAAAATTTTGCCCCCTGCTGCCCCCAGGCGCAGATCAGTTAGCACCATTTTTAGAGACAGAGCCCAGCTGGTTAGAAATTTGTGTCTTTCCCTCTGCTCATTTTACTTATTGACATCCCTGTGTGTTTCCTTTTTGTATGTCCCTGTGTTTGTTAGCAACTGCTATAAAGACAAGTAGAATAATCCTTTCCTGTTTACATTTTAAACTGAGTTTTAACTGCTGGTGTGAAATAAAAATATTAGAATACTGTGATTTCTAGCTATTATCTGTATTGGATAATGGTGAACTAACTATTAGTTATAACTAACATTTAAGAAATACTGTTGTAAGACATGTTTTCATCTTTCTCAATTATTGAAATACATTTTAGAGTCCTTAAGATAATTCTTAATTCTTCCATCTTAGTGCTTGTGGGTATTTTTAAGTTATTATTCTATTAAAATTAAATACCTAGTAAATCTTTGTGTGACAACTTTACATTATTAAGGAAGTTAGTTATAGATACTTCTTGTGTCAATAGTAAAATAGATTAATAAATAAGTGTTTAATGTTATCTAATTACACTATTCATCTTCTAACTGAAGGGGAATAACCTTGGATGTTTAAGTGGCAATCTTTTGAACATAAATTTATCTATTGTTAGAGATCATTATAAAAACATTTAAATTTAATTGTATAACTTGACTGTTTCTTTTAAAGGTACAAAGATGAATTGATTTAAATTATTGGTAAAATAAATTTAAATTGATTTAAATTATTGGTATAATCTTCAGAAATTCCAAAAGCCCCTAGTGTTTAAAACCTAAGAAATTTTTTAAGATCTAAAGGGAATACTCTGACCAAAAAGTGTTTAGCATAAGATACTGCAGGTTGCTAAGTTGTCTGGTAGCAACTATGCCAGAAGCAAATGTTTTCTAAAACACATAAGATTTTGCCATTCACTAGAGCAATTTCATTAATCCATAAAGTTAAACATTTCTTAAGATAGCTGTAAACCATCCTTTTTTACTATGGAGATTGAATTCATCTAAGTGCTGATCCTTACCTTCCATAAAATGACTGTTCAGTTACTTGTTGTTAATTCTAACTAATACATATTAATGTTTGTGATTTTGATTTTTCCCAAAAAGGAGACACTTCAACTCAAATAAACATTTATTAACACTTGCACTGGCTTAGTTATTAATCATAAGATGAATGAATACATATGTTCCATTACTTTGCCATAGGAGCTTACAGTGTAAAGGGAGATAGAAACATATCGAATATAAGATAGGATGTGATGAATCCTAAAATAGAGATATCATTTAATATGGGAATATGAGTGGAAGTAAGATTAGTTCTCATGAGGAGAATCTGGAAAGGTGTCAAGAAAGGAAGAAAAATCCCATCTAAATCCAGCCTTGAGTTAATTATTAGAGGGGGGGAAGTGTCAACAAGCAGAAGTGGGTGAGCAGAGACACTTGTGTGATAAAGGTGCAGAAATAAAAGATTCCAGGATGTGTTTAGCTATTGACACTCTGATAAGCCTAAACACAAAAAAATTTTATAACACATTTAGATTAACAGAGTTACACATAACAGCATTTTGGCGTGAGACCATTTTGAAACCACCGTGATACAGAATTTCTCCCTCACTTAGAAGTTTTTGAGCACAGATTTAAAAATCAGTAAAAGGTTTGAGAAGAACTCATTTTTATCCAAATACTCATTTTTACGTTATTTTTGAACAGATGCCTTTTTGGAAATCTTAAAAAAACAAACATTTCAAACAGTTGGCTAACACGCATGAACTAACACTCATCAGTTTTTAAATTACGGATAATATCCGTATTAACATTATAATGACTCTATACTACAGATTGACATGGTACATCGTAACAGCTCCGAAGGATTCTTCCTTGATGCATCTCGACACATCTTTGAAGCATCTCAACATGGACTGGAGAGGAGGCACTTGGAAGCAAATCAGAATGTACACTAAATAAAACAGTCAACTTTTGGGGTGTGGATGGAAGGGGGGAGGTCCATTTAAAACGTTCTTTTACATTGAATTTTCCTGCCAGTTTAAATCAACAAATAAATGAACTTGCTTTTTAAAAATGCTGTGCTTTTGATAGCCATGCAAAAACATTCAGTGTAGAAACTTTAAATCTGTCATTTCTCTGTGTATTGTATCATACACAGCCTGTTAGGTAATTGCAGGCTTTAAAGGTTGTTCAAGCCAGCTTTTCATTTTATCGCTGCAAAATTTTAGTAGTCTCTAAACAATTACCCTCTTTGGGAACATCAAAGATGTTTTCTTGGCAGTCATTTTAATCTAATTTCATAAAAATTTTGCTCAAACTATTTTAATTCAGATTTCTGATGGTTAGTAGTCCTTCAGTTTGAGGTCACAGTTACCTAAACATGCCTTTGTTTAGGTGTTATGATTTAATAGCATACACTAACTTGTCTTAACTTTGTTTTAATTGTGGCAAGTCTTGACTGAGCAAAGTTGAATAAACCTAAACAAGAGTTAAAAATGAGCATTTCAAGGATGATATCACTGACAATTCAAGGATTATGTTACTGACACCTTGTGCCTTTAAGACTGTTTCGAAAACACAGGTCTTAGCCTCTTGTGTTCATTAAAAGGTCTATGATGCTTCCCTAAAAATTTTATTGTAATAAATGAACTATCCATGAACTGGGTCTAGAAAAATACTACTCTGTTTGAAGTCTTGGGATTTTGTTTTGTTTCATGATTTTATTAGAACAGGCTCTGTCCTGAAAAAATTAGTGGAATCTTGTTTTCTTCCATTTTAAAGGCAAAGAATTATTTCCTTCCTGTACCATCTTTTCACCTAAAAGGACAGTAAATGATAAGCTGAAAAAAGTGTTGGTGTTCAGAATTTTTTCATTATCCTTAATCTGCTGCTGCAGTTATCTGTATTTAACTTGCTTTTAAACATTATGCTCCCTTTCCAGAGGGAGGGGATTTAATCATTTTCAAAAACCTGTTTCAGAATATGACAAATGTTGGTCTTGACACTATTCTTGCTACCATAATCTAATCCAGGACTGTCCAATAGCACTTTCTGAAATGATGGAAATGTTATCTGTGCTGTTCAGTATGGAAGCCACCAGCCACATGTGGCTAGTGAGCACTTGAAGTGTCACTAATGCAACTGAGGAGCTGAATTGTTAACTTTTTAAAAGGTGTTTAATTTTAATTGACATTTATGTAGCATCATATTGGATAGGGTAGATTAGTCCTTTTATTTTGCCGCCTTTTGCATACTAGCATTGTATAGGTTTTTCCATTAAAATAATACAAGGACTTGCATTTTTGTTGGCTAGAAGATATTGTGTGGTTTGCTAAAGATACTGTTTGTTCTCCATATTTCTTTCACAGTTACTAGTTTTATAGGTTTTGGGGGTCGCCTTCAAATCCTTTTTACAAATAGGGTATATACGGCTATTTAAGAGACAAGGTTTGGGGGCACTTTTGAGCTCTTATACTTGATTTTTGACCTTAATGTAATAAAGTCACCCTCAAATGCCAGTGAACAATGGTCTATAGAAGCTGTTTGTTGAGAAATGATTATTCTTAAGTTTCTGCTGGTTTTTAAACCTTGTGTCTGTCTCTTTCACCTGACTAGAAGCTCCTTGAAAGCAGGAAACATGTCTTAATAGGCTTCGTATTCCTATTGCCTAGCACAGTGCCTGGCACATCATGGGTGTGCAAAAATGAATACCACAAGATTGGAAAAAACTTATCTACTTGCTGTACCAAATAAACGTGGATATCTATTTTATACCTAAATTATATTTTGAACAGTTTGCAAAGAAGGCCATTTAATATTTTAATACTTAAAAGCAGACTTATGTTCATTTTACTCAGTATTTATTATTACCTGATCTGTTATGTACCAAACACAGGCAAATATAAACAAGATACAGTTCCTGCTCTCAAGGAGGATTATAACCTGGGAAAGTTTTAGGTTGGATTGAGATCATCGCTTCTTGGCCTTTTGGCTAAGATCAAGTGTAGGTTGGATTGAGATCAATGTTTAGGCATAGATAATAAAGATTTATAAATCATCAAGACTTTAGAGATAAAGAGACTGAATGTGTCAAAAATTTTTGTCTTTCCCATTACTTTAGTAGGTGTAGGTACAAAAAAGGAAAGGTTGTTGATCATTTGTGGTAAGAGGAATGTGAAATAGTACTCTTCTTGCTAGTGGGTTTAGTTGTAATTATGCTGCTTATCCTTATTTATAGTCCTAACAGAAATCTGATTTCAAAAGCACATTCATGGTCAGTCAACTTTCTTATAAATGTGTTTGATATATTACATTCATGTTAAATGGCAATGTAAGAATATTACATTCATATTAAGTGGCAAAGCAGATTTTTTTTTTTTAAAGAGAGTATCCAAAAGTAAAAACAGTTATTTCACTGATTTGCAATTCCCATCTTTTTTTCAGGAATTACAAGCACATGTTGATCAGATAACAGAAATGGCAGCAGTAATGAGGAAAGCCATTGAAATTGATGAGCAACAGGGCTGCAAGGAACAGGAACGAATATTTCAACTTGAAGTAAGTTTTAAATTGTAAATTGGGTGAAAACTGTCCACATGAAGATTTATGCCAGAAAATACATCCCATTTAAATAAATATATACATCTCGGGAAAACTAGTAATGTTCTCTTTCTTAACCTGGATATTGGTTATATGGGTATATAATGCAAGACTATTTCAATAGTAATACAAGAGTCTAGGATCAGTATAACTTATAGCAGTATTTGAGCAAATTGACATTTTTTGATGCTATGTGTTCCTGTTACTGGGTGAATATGCCTTTTAACTTAGTAATTTAAAAAATTTCTTTATTTCTATTGGAGATCATGGTGATGCAGGGAAAATTATTTTAATCTACAAATATTCTTTGGGCATTCGTATTCTTCTGTGGAATATAAAAGCTTTTCTGTCTTTTATTGTGTGGTAGTGAAAGCATAAGTTATTGTTGAATAGTTCAAATCAGTAGACTTTTATACTTTAAAAGCTTCTTTTTGAAATGATGGTGGAGATACTGGTTATAGAGGGCCAAAAGTGATTTCAGTCTCTAAGCATAGTGTTCTCTCATTCTTTAAAACAGGGCTTAGCAAACTTTTTCAGTAAAGGACCAGACAGAAAATATTTTTTTGCAAACCAGACATTCTGTGTTCCTCAACTCTGTGCTACTCAACTCTGTCATTGTAACACAAAAGCAGCCATACACACAAAAAAATATTCAGTTTACCTATGTTCAGTGAAGTTTAATTTACAATAACAGGCCTGAAGCCAGGCTGTAGTTTGCTGATCCTTGCTTTATACCATTGAAACGTAGAAAGTAAGACTGAGAACAAAATAGTTGTTAAATGTCTGCAAATTCTTACAGTAACTAATCTAGAAGAAAAAGAGTTTATCAGTGCTCGATTTGCCCACCTATCCTTCTTGAAAAATCTCAGATCTACTCAACCAGCCCCAATGCTTTCAAATTCCAGTGAGGAAAACCAAACCTTTCCTGTATTCCGTGCTAACATGGAAAGTAGTAAAGGTACTAACTAAAGTCCTAAGAGGTTCTCATCATTGGCTTTGTTGTGTTTATATCGATATAAATCTAGATGTTACTTTTCCTCGTCTATACTGTGATGATAAAATGAGGCCGTTTCTGAGGTTCCATTTACAGTTACAGCTGCATAAATAAGGCGGCTTTGACCTGATGGAAAAGGAGCACAGTTCCTACCTCTTTAAAAAAGTGTTCTCTGGATTCAAGTTTTCAACTTTGTATATTCATTTAGTCTATTTCTGCTCTGCCAATTATAAAACTTTTTGTCATACCTTCTTACGTTTAGCTTAAGATAGGTTTGTATTTTTGTAGCTATCTTGGTGACTACATCTTTTTGTTTGCCTTCTTTTAGCAAGAAAACAAAGGCTTGAGAGAGATCCTGCAAATAACTCGAGAATCATTTCTGAACCTTAGGAAAGATGATGTGTCTGAAAGTTCATCTTTGTCAGCATTAGTGACCAATAGTGACCTGAGTCTGAGGAAGAGCTGAAGAGCCTGTAAGTGTGTGAGCTTCCTGCAAGGCTCCAAATGGTCACTGGGACTGGCCTACTGACATGAATGAACAGAAAAATCCATCTCAACCCTTTATTTTTTTTCTATAGTATGTACAGTGCACTGGCAATGACATTCTTACGCTGGCAAAAATGCAGAATTAATGGTTGTAGATTTTATTCCAAAATATAATAAAAAAATAGAAACTTTGTTAATTGGGGAACAAACTAAAGATTTTTTGAGTGACTGCTGAACCTAATAGCAGTACTGTTGCTATTCTGGCTGATACTTGGATAAACATGAATATTCCCAATAAATGTTTGGGAATTCATAACATTATCCAAATTTTAAAATATACATCTTGGCACAGTTTTGTGAATGGAAGACTGTCATATTAAATGTTATTTCTCCTCCCTGTTTGGTGTCAGAGTTAACAAATAGCTTATGTACTGTGAGATTTCAGCTTTAATGGTTGCCTGTCTACCTTCCCATTACTGTAAATTTTGGTCAAAGAAAATTCAGTTTGCAAGACTGTAGGAATGTTTCAAATGCACCATAAACAAAAGTTAATTTAATTTTAGCTGATTTGCCATAATTAAAATACTCCACTAACAATTATCCATAAGTTTAAGTTTATGAAATATCATTTCAGGAATGAAAGAGAAAGAGTATTACTTTCTAAGAAAGATCTTATAAGAGACATATTAGTAGGTTAAACTACTCCTTTGAGAGATTTAAGTTTTGGTTCTAAATAATGAAGATGAGATTTTTCTCTTCTCTGGTTGATCTTTAAGGATATTAGGTAGTTCTTTTAGCTAACAGAGTTGCAATGTTTGATATAGCAAGCTAGGTATGGTAATGTCAAAGTAAATTGGGGATTCCTCTGCCTCATTGAACCCTTTTTTAAAAGTATTCTTAAGAAATACAGAAAGTAAATTAAAATTTCAAAATAAAATTTGTTTTCTGGTCCTCATAACCTGTAAGATTTTTCTTATACTCTGTCAGTCAAAGGGTGGGGGTGGGGGTGAGAGGAAATCTGTAGATTTATAAGTATTTGTTTTTTGTTTTTTTTTTTTTTTACAAAATCTATATCCAGTATGTAAATTTTTAAAAGCCACTAGAAAAAGAAATGTACTTTAACATCAATTGAAATCTAAATTTTTCTTATTTTATGATTATAGAAGGATAAAAATATCAAATATGATTAAATATACTAATTTATATTAAAATTAGCACAATAGAAAATTCTACTTTTGGGTATGTAATTTGTTAAAGAAATATTCACATGGTAGCTTTTGTGTATAATTTCATATATTGGTAAAATTCAAAGCTACTTTTCACTTTGGAATTTTTGTATATTAAGTTTGGAGTAAGTGGGGCTGATGTGGCTGATTGAAAAGGGCTAATGGCCCAAACACTGAATAGATTCCTTTTTTCAGAGGCCTTAATTGATATTTTATAAATGACAGTTTTTATTTTTAACCTTTTCTATTGGTTTGGGGTAAAGAATCTGTTAATTTGGTGGCACATTCATTCATACAGTTTTTATCCCAAGTCAGAATTAAAAAAAATACACAGTTGAGATGAAGTCTGAGGCAATTCATTGAGGCAGCTCTATTATAAAATGTTTCTTGATAACTATTTTTTTATAAACAAGTTAATTTATTCTTGGTCTTCTTACTTGGATATAATTTTAAGATCTTGGCGTTTAAAGACATTTACTTTGTTACATAGCAACAGTTTTCCATCCATATATTTTTTGTTTTTAAGCAGAACCTTAAATTTATGTCTGAGAGTGTATACTGCATAGGAGCCTATTTTATCAATAAAGATGAGTGGTTGAAATTGATATTGTCTCCAAGTTAATGTGAGAACAATGCTTACATACAGTTTATTTTTCTGGCATTTCATCTCTTACCACAAAACTAGTACTTAGCAACAACTTCTATCTGTATTTCTTAGGAATTGGCCAGCAACTTATTGCTGATCCAGCAAACCTTTTTATAATCATATGTGGTGGACTTAAGAGTGTACCTGCTGCAGGGGCACCTGGGTGGCTCAGCATCCAACTCTTGATATGGGCTCAGGTCATGGTCTCACAGTCAAGAGAATTGAGCCTCGAGTCAGGCTCCACACTGGGCATCGAGCCTGCTTGGGATTCTCTCCCCCTCTCTATGCCCCTCCCTGTCAAAAATCAGTATTAAAATTTTTTTTTACAAAGTGACCCTGCAAAGGCACGTCCAAGTGCTAACCTCCTGTACCTGTGAATGTGGCGTATATATATATATATATATATATATATATATATATATATATATCTTTTCAAAGTTTATTTTTGAGAGAGAAGTGGGGGAGGTAGGGGCAGATAGAGAAGGAGAGAGAGAATTCCAAGCAGGCTCTGCACTGTCAGCATAGAGCCCAATGCGGGGCTCAAACTCACAAACTGAGCTGAAGTGAGATACTTAACTAAGCCACCCAGGCACCCGAACCATATATGTTTTTTAAGTTTATTGGAGAGAAAGAGGGAGAGTGCATGTGCCTGTGAGGCAGGGAGGGGCAGAGAGACAGGGAGAGATAATCTTAAGCAGACTCCAGGCTGCCAGGGCAGAGCCCGACACGGGGCTCAAACTCACGAACCATGAAATCATGACCTGAGCCGAAATCAAGAGTCAGAGACTTAACGGACTGAGCCACCCAGGTGTCCCATACTGACCACATTTTTAATAGTTTTTGCAGATTTAAGGATCTGGGAATTAGATCATCTTGAATTTAGGATGGGCCCTATATCCAGTGACCGGTGTCCTTATAAGAGAGAAGGATATTTGAAACAGGCATAAGGAGAAAGCCATGTGAAGACAGAGGCAGAGAGTTATGCAAGCTGCAGAGCCCTAAGGTGCCAACAGAAGCTAGGAGAGGGGTATGAATTGAATCATCCCTCAGAGCCTCCAGAAGGGGCCAGCCCTGCTTGACATTAGACTTCTGGCCTTCCTGATTTTTCAGAACTGTGAGAGAATAAATTTCTGCTAAGCCACCCTACCTGTAGTAATTTGTTACAGCAGCCCTAGAAAACAATGATCTATTTATCATCTATCCACTACATGCTTTTTATTTTACAGTGGAAATACAATTCTAAAAAACCAGTTCTACACAGCCTCACAGAGTGTTTTCTGCTCATATTGGTATTCTTTACTATCAAGGTGACTTCCAAAATTTTCTATTTCTAAACTGCCTCAATGACCAGAAGATCACAGATCCATAACTCAATTTTTAGTGATCACTACCTTTTTTGACAGAGTAAAATAGGAGTTCATTTTTTAGTGAAATACCAATGAAGAATAATCTCTAATTGAAATTTGAAGGGGCTTTCTTTTTACATCAGTGGCTGCCTCTCAGCCTCCTCTGTCCCTTTCTTCTGACTTTAAGCCCCAGGGCTCAGTCCTTATTCCTGCTCACTTCCTTGGTGATCTCACCCAGTCTCATGACTTTAAATACCACCTGTAATGCTGATGACTCCCAAATTTACAGCTCTCATGAACTCTGGACTCTTCCAACTGTAACTATCAAAGATCTCAGACTTAACATGCTCCAAGCAGTCTTCCCCCCCCAGGCCTCTCCATATGCTTCCCTATCTGAGATGGTGACAACTCCATCTTTTCAGCTGCCAAGGCCAAAAACCTTCCTGGCATCTTTGACTCCACTTTTTCTACCTTGCATCCAATTCATCAGCAAATCCTATTGACCCCCTTCCCTTCTAAATATATCAGAATCCTACCATCTCTCACCATCTCTACTGCTTCCCCTGGTTAAAGCCACATTATGATAGTGTTGGAGTGAGCAAATTAAACCTAAGTATCATACAATAAGGAAATAATTTACTTCCAGATTACTAATTTACTATCAATATCTACCCAAAGCAGTTTATATATACTGTGGCTTAAAGATTCTAGCAACAGGAACAAAAAAATAACTAAATTTACATAATAAAAACCTGAATGCTATACTGCAGATGTAATTACAACCATGTAAAAACTGCATAGCGGGTGGGGTGCCTGGGTGGCTCAGTCAGTTAAGCATCCAACTTTGGTTCAGGTCATGATCTCGCAGTTCTTGAGTTTGAGCCCTGCATCGGGCTCTGTGCTAAGAGCTCAGAGCCTGGAGCCTACTTCGGATTCTATGTCTCCTCTCTCTGCCCCTCTCTTGCTTGTGCCCTCTCACAAAAAGTAAACATTAAAAAAATAAATAAAATGCATAGGGGGAAATGTCCAGAAGCAAATAACATCAGTATACTTCCAACTAACTCTGTTTTACATACACTAGCCAGTTAGTTTTCTGTTGCCTGCAAACCAGTTTTTTTGTGACTATCTTTGTATAGATGTATCATAATTTATTCAACTCTTTCTTCTGATGGATATTCAGACTGTTTGAAATTTCTGTTAAAACAATGCACCCAGGGGCGCTTGGGTGGCTCAGTCGGTATAGCATCCAACTTTGGCTAAGGTCATGATCTCATGGTCTGTGGGTTCGAGCCCCAAGACAGGCTCTGTGCCGACAGCTCGGAGCCTGGAGCCTGCTTCGGATTCTGTGTCTCCCTCTCTCTCTGTCCCTCCCCCATTTGTGCTCTCTCTCTCTAAAATAAAATTTAAAAAAAAAATGCTTCATTAACTCATGTGCATAATTTATGTACTGTGATTTCAGTACATAATTCTCAGAAGTTGGTTAGGTTATGTTCCTTTTTGAGATCTTTCACATAAAAGAAAAAATAAATGTAGACAGTTAAAAATCTACCATACAGAAAATATTACAGTTTAAAGTAAGTCAACTTCTTCCTACAACGTGTGTCTTCCCAGGGGTAATTAGAAGTTTCTTCTGAATCAGAAAAACTTCCCTATAAATGTTTTTAAACATATTTACACACAAATACACATAATTGGAATCTTACACCTTGGTTCCTCAATTTTTTTTCATTTAATGCTGTCCCTCACAAGTTTTTTTTCCCATATGAGCAAAAGGAAAAGAGTAAACCCACTGCTTTGGAAAAACTAAAGCCTGCAGAAAATTCACTACACTGAAATCAGTATCAGTAGGTAGAACTGGACCCGGAATAAAAATATCCTGATCTTGAAACACAGGATATATACTTCTTGAGTATCAGATACTGCTAGGAAGGCTACATTTGGGCTTTCTATAAAACTAACAAAGCTGGGGCACCTGGGTGGCTCAGTCGGTTAAGCGGCCAACTTCGGCTCAGGTTGTGATCTCGCGGTCCGTGAGTTCGAGCCCCGCGTCAGGCTCTGTGCTGACAGCTCAGAGCCTGGAGCCTGTTTCAGATTCTGTGTCTCCCTCTCTCTCTGACCCTTCCCTGTTCATGCTCTGTCTCTGTTTCAAAAAGAAATAAACGTTAAAATAAAATAAAATAAAAGTAACAAAGCTGGTTAGAATCAGTGTTTCTGCAATAACCCCAAGCCTCAGCACACTGCTTTTGTCTGTATATACATTTCAAGATGAATAGGGCTGGCCCTTGGCTACTTTAAAATGCCAAGGATTTATCAGCTGCATCTCCAATTTCAGCACCACTCAGTGGGCAAGGGCACAGTGCTATCAAATCAAAGGCTGATGTGAGATCAAGTGAATGCATTCCTCAAATGTGAACTTCTTCTAGAATATTTTTAAGACCTATCTCTAACTGAAATTTAAATAAAAATTTGAAGGGCAAAAAAAGACCTATCTCAAAGATTATAAGGTTTTTATTCCCAGTCATGTAGACTCTAGAGATACAGAATACAAGAGGTTAACAACATTCAATGGAAAATCACTGGGATATACAATTGAAGTAATTCAGGAGGGAGAGCTGATCTGGAAGAAGAGTAGCTCTACTTGTGAAATGGAAGACTGTCCTATGTTGAAAAACCTTCAGGCATTAATAGGATGAGAGACTTTTTTCAGAAAAAAGCCTTTAATCCTGTCCATGAAAACAGTCCTCTAGAACCCCAGGCCCAGCCCTAGCAATACAATGTATTTCAGTTTTCAGGAATTTTGATATATGGATGGTCTCTCCAAAGGAGACAGCTAGTTTAAAAAACATGTTGAGGTCTAGTTCAATTGCCGAAAACACAGCCCATGGAGAACTGGGGAGCAAAGGCACACTTAATGTGTCTCAATTATTGCTTCTTCCATCTGCATCATTTTTGGATCTTCTATCTCCTTCCTTAAAGCTCCCAGACACGCATCCATGCTTTTCCCAGTGCACCCACCACAAGTTCAGGCAGGGCAGAGCACGTACAAGCCACTCTGGACAGCAGAAAATCTATTAGCAGAAGGAGCCGTGAACCTCAGGTGAATAAGCCGTTTAGCCCTTAAAAACTTCAAAGTAAAAAAGTAATTGTGGCCATTCTTCAATCTCCTTCCAAAAGAAGGAATTCACCCTTGGGGAGCAATGGAGTCAGGTATATTATACTTGTATACGGGTACGTTAATAAGACTCTGGAACAGAAGGAAAGATTTTGAGGACTATGGCTTTTGTGGGTCACCCAAGTGTTCTGACCCACCTGCCAGGGAACAATTGCTAAATTCTAGGGTCTTGGAAGGAAATAAGAAAGGTAAATAAAAAGACAAGGTATGCTCTGGGCAGTTTTGTAGTATAGTCCAAATTTAACGAGGAAGATGGACAATGAAAACAACTACCATATGATCCAATAATCCCAGTCCTGGGTATATATCCAAAGGAAATGAAAAGCAGGATCTTGAAAAAATGTAACTCCCATGCTTACTGCAGCATTATTCACAACAGCCAAGACAGGGAAACATCCTAAGTGGCCATCAACGGATGAATGGATAAAGATGTGGCTTATATATACAATTGAATATTATTCGGTGGTAAAAAAAGAGAAAGAAATCCTGCCATGTGCAACAACAAGGATAGACTTGGAGGACATTATACCAAGTGAGGGAAGTCAGAGAATGACAAACACTAGATGATAACACTTATATGTGAAATCCAAAAAAGCCAAATTCCTAGTAACAGAGGATGGTGGATACCAGCAGGTGGGCATGGGAGAACTGGAGAAACGTTATTTAAGGAAATTAGGTAGACAAATTCTGGAGCCCAAGTGCACTAGGGATTATAGTCGTCAATACTGAACTTCAAGGTTGCCAAGAGACTAGATTTTAATTGCTTTCACAAAAAGAATAATTATGTGACACGATAGAGATGCAAACTAACTCTATGATATTAATCATAGGGTAATCATATTGTAGGAATAATCATAGAGTAATATTTAATAAATAATTGTATCAAATCAACATACTGTACCTTAAACTTACACATTATGTCAATTATATATGAATTAAAAAAAAAAAAAAAAAACACTGGGGCACCTGGGTGGCTCAGTGGGTTAAGTGTCTGACTTGGGCTCATCTCACAGTTCATGAATTTGAGCCCCGCGTTGGGCTCTGTGCTGACAGCTCAGAGCCTGGAACCCGCTTCAGATTCTGTGTCTCCCTCTCTCTCTGCTCCTCCCCTGCTCATGCTCTGTCTCTGTCTCTCAAAAATAAACAAACATTAAAAAAAATTAAAAACAACAACAACAACAACACTGACAACCTCCTTCCTGGATCAAAATGCCAAACAAAAGCTGAGAATGGGAGAGCTGACCCCAGCAAGCACTCACCTCACCAAGCTCCAATGTGAAGGGCTGTAAGGACTGGCTGGGCATACAGGTGGGAGAGACTCCACTGGAGGCTCTCCGTAGAGAAGAGAAGGCCTTGAAGCTTTTCTCTATGCCTTTAACCACAGTACATGGAATGCACTCTGCCTCCTTGTGGTTTTGTTACTCCTACTCATCCTCCAAGTCTCAGCTTAAATGTCATTTCAAGGAATTCTTCCCTGGCATCCCGATTCTACCCCCTACTCCATCAAAAATTTCACTGCCTACCATACCTCCTCTGTATAACTATTGAAGTATATCTGTCTCCTCCCACTCTAAGCCCTGAGATAGGCACCATGCCGGAATATTTTGCCATCTTCTTCCTAGTGCCCAAGGCAAGGCCTGACATTTAGGAATTTAACTCATATTTATTTAATGAGTAAAGGGTGAGAGCCAAGTAAAAACGACTATCATTGTACATATTTTCTTGATTTTGCCTATTAATACTGATGTAGCTTGATCCAGACCTGCCAACCTCCCATGTAATGACTATATGGTAGTCCCTGGGTAAGCCCAAATTTCCACTAACTTGAGCCCCTCTGTATCTCAGTTTCATAGAATGGTCCTCACAAACACGGTGGCCAAACTGCCCAGAGGTCTTCCAATCAACATTCAGGGTGAAATGATTTATAAAGGGTATTAGTTTGCTAGGGCTGCCATAACATATCACGGACTGGGTGCCATAAACAACAGAAATTTATTTTCTCACCATTCTGGAGGCTGGAAGTCCAAGTTCAAGGTTGGGTTCCACTGAGGCCTTTTTCCTCTTCTTGCAGAAGGCTGCCTTCTCACTGTGTTGTCACCAATCCACCAGCAGAAGAGAGCTGAAAATAATTAGTGACTTACATTTTCATCATGACAGAGCATAAAGCACATTTGTATAGGGAATCAGGTATCCCAAATTTTGATCTGGGCACAGTTATTGATAAATATCCATATAATTGACTCCTTGGTCAAGAATTTACTCAGTTATAAAATAAGGGACCAAGTAAGATGATCTCTAAGGTCTGTTTCTGGTCTAACAGTATAGCAATTTCCTTGGAAGAATCAATTTTCTATCCCAACCTTCTATAGATCTACTGACCCATGGCACGAGTTACCTGCTGTGATTTAGCAACCTGGTAGCTAACCTCTAACAGACTGGTCAGAACCAAAACATTTAAGGAATGGTATAACTAATTTTCTGGTAATACTACTACCTTTCTTCAGTTACACAAACCTGAAGTGCTAATAACCAACACAAATCAGCCCACCAAAGACGTCAGCTTTCCTTCTAACAAGGGATATAAATTTAACACACTGCCACAGATTTCCTTCATTTCCTACTATTTCGCTTAGGCTTAAACCAAATTTTTTAAATAAAGATTTAATTCTCCAGATTAAGTAATTTTATACCAATGACACTTCTGTCATGTCTTCACTGCTACGGTACAAATACAGTTGGTGAGAAAAAAAAAATCTGTTAAGAATAATGAGACTTTTTAGCATTTTTCTTCAAAATAGGTATTTATTATTTAAAAAAATGATACAAACTGGCATTTTATGACTCACAAATTATGAAAATTTTTTAAGTAATTTGTCTCAATCCTCCAAAAAACTGTGCTCTATCTTTACAGTGTTCAGTGGCAGTACATTTTGACGGTACAGAAAATAACTCCCAAACATTCCATATAACTTGTCAGAATGTACAAAGATATGGCAGAAGCCACAATCCCTACAGTAATTAAAAAAAAAAATTCAAGTGTTACTGAAGTTATATAAACAGTGAGGGTTACATAATAGTAAACACCTGTGTGTAATTCTGCAATGCAAAAATGTTTAGTTTTGTATGGTTTCGCTTTCTGTATGTTTAGTTTTATGTTTCAGCCTTTCCAAAACAAATGCAAAAGCTGAAAATTTTCCAGTTACCTAAAACTCCAAAAATCTATCGTGCTGTGAAAAAACTCTTAAAAGCAGCATCGTTTAAATAGTGGTTAACTCACAAATGCGTATGCAACCACCACAACTACCCTCACCGTTACTCACTGTGTCAGAGTCACCAGCTTCCGATCCAAGGCAGAACCAGATGCCGTGAGGAGTGGGTACGCAGCCCAGGGCATCGAGGTGCTTGCTTGGGGCGGGGGGAGGGTCAAAATGGAAGGAACTTTCCTTACAGAGTCCAAGAACCTGATTAAAAGTAGCTCCTTTAAAGTCTTTAATCCTTTTTGACCCCCTCCCTCCTCATCACTAAAATATAGATGGTACAAAGTCTTCACACAAAAGAGAAAATTTTTGACACTATTTTTACATCAATGCTAATAACAACCAATTTAGCAGAAACAACTAAAAAATGCAAATGTTAAAAGGTTTCCTTACTAAAGGGACTACAGATTAAGGTAGGCGCCAATCGGTTTCCTTAAAAAAAAAAAATTCAAACACATTTTAGAGATCAGATTTTAAAATCTAAAATCTGATTTAGAAATCAGATTTTAAAAGGCCTTTAAAGAAAAAACCCGAGGCCATTATATCCATATCTGATCTATGTAAATCACCCTATTTTCAAATAACGGACATAATTTAGTATTTAAATTAGCATTGTAAGCAATAAAGGACAAAAACAAAGTGCCTACTGAACTTATATACTTTATGACTGAGATGGTAAATGTGTGTTTTACCACAATTAAACAAAAGAAGGGTACCTTTTGATAACACATCAATAAGGACACCGTGAAACTGTGCAAAGCACACATACATACACCTCTTCTTATCAGAGTTGCACCGGAGACTGCTGCAGCAGGCTGGGCATACACACCAAAGCTGAGGCAACGCCTGGGCAGTACTTTGAGACCACACTGACCAACCCCCTTTGGCATCTACAGAAGCAGGGGTGTTCTCTCTCCGGCTGGCTGTTCCTTCTGGAAGAGCTCTTTGATCTGGGCTATTCGGCCATAGAGCCTCTCTCTCAATGGAGGGATGTGGTAGCTAGGGTCCAGGATGTTTGTTACTCTGCGCTCTCTCTCTCGCTTCCATAACTTGTATGGGTGGGGAGGAAAAAATGGTTGCCCTCTTTCTCTTCGAATCTGTAACGTGATTCCACTCACAGCAAGCATCCCCCATACTGCCAGGATAATAAAGTCTAAAAAAACAACAGAAAAGCAGTTTGAACTCTTGTCTCTTAAATACCTAACACAGCTCTTAACATTTAACTTCTCATAGTTTAAATCTGTGTCATTCTTTCTCAGTACAATTAAGACTTTTTGGTGAGTCTGACCAAACATGTATATCTCCTCATTTACAAACCAAGGAATAAATAAGGAAGCTACGGTTTTACATTTTAAAATAGGCATTTTATGCCTATTTATGCCTATTTATGATGGCATTTGAAAGTCCAGACAGGCTGTAAAGGAATCAGTTGTTTGGATCCTTGGAACTCCAACATTTTATGACCGATGCCCACAGGCATAGTTGTTTGTTGTGTTTTTCCGCAGGTGGGATGGGGAGAAGGCAGTCATCAAGATACACCTCACAAACATACACCATGGAACAGGAGATGTCACCTTGCTCTCTTTTTTCCCATTCCACTCAATATTGGGCCCCACTACACTCATAGGGTGGATTTAGAAATGCATGGAGAGAGTCAACACACTGTAACTGAGCTTCCAGTACAAGGCTTGGCAAAATTTCGTCTTGTATGTAAAATTTCCAAGACAACATGGATTTTGAGGTCTCTAAACATCAACCTCCTATCCAATGAGGGCAGGCTCAGCATAATAGAGGTAAAGATACTGCAATCATGATTGTGCTTAAATATTTTCCAACTCTAAGATATGCTTTTCCATCTTCCATATTTTAACATTTCTGAAACCAATATATCTTACACTCACAGTGAATACTTAATTTGGTCATTTTCTCTTCCTCAAAAAGTTAATGGAAAACCTTTAACAGATAGAATCTTACAACTGTGGAAATGGTAACACTTCTAGACTGAAAATCACTTTTTCACTTTCAATTAGCAAATTACATGCTTCTTTAAAGGAGGGAAACAAGGGAATAACTTTAAAAATCAGGCTGTCGTTCTCATCCCTCATCCCACCCCAATCTGTAAGGTGCCAAACAATTTTGTTCTCAGAATTTTTCTCCCAACTGGGAATCTGAACAGGTAACCATCCTGGTTGGGAAATTTCTTAACAAAATTCACTCAGTAGATTTTCAGAAGTGTGAACTTCCACCACTTACAAATTTAAATTATTTGCTCCTGTGGATCATAAGTTATCATTAACGGAAGGCTCTAATAGCATTTGTAGGGCGTGGGTTTCCTCCTTTTGTCTAGTTAGCCTTCTTTCAATTGAGTTACCAAGTGCCCTTGTTGGCACAGGCAGGCCAATATTCTTATCTGTCACTCCAGTTCTTGGATTTAGTCTTACCATTAGTTTGAAAAGGCACATTTGTGAAAGCTCTGTGGAAATCCATGTTGAGTGCTCTCTTGAGTACATTCAGAGTGATATGAGAAAGGCTTGTGTACAAGTAACTGTCAAAGGCCAAGACCACCGAGTAGGAGCCAATGAGTCCACAAGTCAGTATGTTCAGCTGTGGAAGAGTGCAAGAGTTTAGGCATGGCCACTGGTAGAACAAGAAATTGTTTCTATGCCTCATTACTGGCCTCAATCACAGAGAATCACTTCTCCCTCAGGGCCCATGAAACGGGATCAAGTCTCAGAGCTGCATAAAGGCTACCTGGCAGGTTAAACTGAAAACCACCTTCGAAACCCATAGTGAGTTCTCAAAACAGAACCTGATAGAAAATGTCTTCCCTGTGAAAGAACCTCAGCAACAAAGTCTAATTACACAAAGAATGCTTCTTTGGAGAGACCGCTGAAACTAAGCACTCACCAGGCTGTGAATTATAGTGAGCCCAACCTCTCTGCTCCCAATTGTCCAAAGCATATGGACGGTGGTGACCTGCCTACTCCACTTGATGAAAAACACTCTGTGATCATTATAATCAGAACTTCTCCCACTTTCACAGTAACAAGGCTATTTAAAATTAATCATCTCATGAAGATTGTCCTACAGCTCTCCCCAGTAAATATAACATGCAAAATGATGCAACACGTGAACAAGTGAAGGCCCGGGACAATATAGTGAATGAATCTCATTGATGAAACACTCACTATTCTTAAGCAGCCCATGAAAACTACTGGAATGAGGACAGCTATGCAGGAGAAGGTCACCCAGAACACACCATCATCATGAAAAATCTTTAGGTTCCCTGAAAAAGCAAGAAGAAATCAAGAGTTAACAACAGGTTTACCAAGTTCAATTTCATCTTCTCAACATCTGAACACAGACACACATGGAAAGTTTATTGTAACAACCAAGGCATAGGCTGGCATTTAGAAATGAATTCTGACTTTTTTGATTTAATGGCCAATACAATCCCCTTTGAAGGATGTGTCTTAGAAGGTCAAGGGGTGGGATCAAGCAGGTAAATGCTCTGCATTTACTCCCAGGGAAATGCAGAAGAGGCTGGACGAGTCTAAACTCTTCCATTCACTAGCTGTGATGCTGGGCCTCACATTCCTAACCCATAAGATGATTGAACTATTTTGTAGTTCAAACCATCCTCTCTTGCTCTATGCTTCTATCATTCTGTGATTTTGTACTGCAAAGTAAAAAGTGCAAGTAAATGGCATTCAGAGATAACTGTATGAAATCCCACCCAAAATGAACAGCAAAATCCTTTTACTAGATTTTTACCATCAATGCATTTCCTGTCCAGGAAAGACAGGAGCTAACCACTGACCGCACTCCTACTGAACCCTTCTCCAACATGCAGCACACCGGGGGTGACCCAGGAAGAATATATTAGAACTCCTATTTATAAATTAAGTTTAGAGGTGAGGGTATAAGCTGGACAATTATTTGATACTGATACTGACACCATCATTCAGCCCAACTGGAAGTGGCCCTGTATCTTAAGACCCATAAATCCCAGAAGAGGGGGAGTTCCATAGTAAGATCGGATCTTGGGACCACACATTCTGAGAAAGCGAACTGCAACGTGCTGCAGTGACGTGGATTTATGGGTCATATTCTGTAGTTTAACTCTATTAACCTTCACAAAATACACATGCAGCTTAAAAAAAAAAAAAAAGTCAAGGAATCCAGGGATTGAAAACAGTAGTCGCGATGCCAGCATGTGAAGACTGACCCTTTCAGAGTATAAGCTCTTTGCTGGCTACATAATAAGGTGAAAACAGTAGCAATTTAATTAGATCTGAGAAGTTAGCCACCAACTAAAATTTTAATGCCTAAAAATTTTTTAATTTTAATGCTTAGAAATGTTTAAAATTTTAATGCTTAAAAATAGGACTTTGCATCCACCAGAGACACTGATCCTAACTGTCCTTCAGCAATGAGTCAGTTCATAAACAAACACATTAACCAATCATCCCTCCAACCATTAACCAATTAAAAATTTAAAAATTCTAACCAATCATCCCTCCAACCATTAACAAAACAAGGGAAGGGAGCTTATTAAGTAGTTGATTTAGTGCTTTTAGAATAGGGCCCTGAATACGCATTTTCAACAAACCTCCCTGTGTATCTGTCCTTTAGGCAAATCTAAACATTGCTACTGAGCATCAGACTATCTAGTTTTTATATATAAAGGTATCTAGTTTTTTATATATATTGCTACCTGCAAGGGGGCCTGTGGGAATGAACTCATAGGTTTGCTAAAATCAGAACAAAGGCTGGAGCGCCTGGGTGGCGCAGTCGGTTAAGCGTCCGACTTCAGCCAGGTCACGATCTCGCGGTCCGTGAGTTCGAGCCCCACGTCGGGCTCTGGGCTGATGGCTCAGAGCCTGGAGCCTGTTTCCGATTCTGTGTCTCCCTCTCTCTCTCTGCCCCTCCCCCGTTCATGCTCTGTCTCTCTCTGTCCCAAAAATAAATAATCGTTGAAAAAAAAAAATTTTTAAAAATAAAAATAAAATAAAATAAAATCAGAACAAAGGGACTTGGAATAGTCAGTAAACACACAGGTTGTCAATTCTTTCTGGTCTTGGGGAAAAAAGTCTTCAGAGAGCCAACCACACTCTGTCATATCATGCATTCTTAAGAGGTGACAGCCTCTTATATTCTTATATCTAACATTTCCATCAACTTTAATCTGAGGTTGATATATGTAAGATATACACAAGAACTAAATTAACTTTAAGCTGAGGTTGATATATATAAGAACATTATCACAAGAAGGAAATAGCCTAAAAGAGTACCTTAAAATATAAATACTCTTTTTTCCTGCATTTTTGACAACAATCAGGAAATGTAAGTTATTATGCAACCACAAAGGGCAGTAGAATGTGCCACTCAGGCATGTGGATTATTTTGAGCTGAAGGCACTCAAGACCCAGCAGAGTCAGGAAAAACTTTTATTGCTTCCTTAACTGCCTAAAAGAATGTAAATAGGGATCCTGGCCCAGGGAGAGAACAATGAACAGAGATAACTATTTTCTCTGAAAGACTTAACTGCCTAGCAGGGCAAACATCTGATTACCAAATGTCTGCTCTTCTTATCTTCTTGTCCTCTTGCTGAATTGCACCTCCAACCCCCACCATGTGAAACCCTGCACGCTTACCCCATTTCTTAGCTCCATATGACACAGAGGTCTGAAACTGCCTGCCTTTGGGTCTCATATTTTTCTAGGTCTCCTGTATATACAAAATTAAATTTGTTTTTCTCTTATTAATCTATCTTATGTCAATTTAATTATTTTACCAGCCAAAGAACCTTAGAAGGATAAAAAGGAAATTTTTCCTCCCCTACAAAAGAAAGTTAACTTAGAAAAGTTAACCACATTCTAAAAATTGACAGAAACTGAATTACTTAAAGAAAAAAAAATCTCCGACACCATCCCTGTGCTACTGACCTAGAGGACAAGTAGGTACATTAGAATATCTGGGGTTTAGCAGACAGTGGAAATGAAAACCAGGAACAAAGCCCAGGTTCCCAACTCAGCTCCAACAGAGCCATGCCCAGTTCATCTGTGGGATAAACGGAGCTTCTGCTTAAGATTCACCGTGTACTGGTACTCCCTAGAGTGCCACATCACAGATACAAATTTCCAGAACTCAGGGTGCCTGGGTGGCTGAGTTGCTTAAGCGTCCGACTTCAGCTTAGGTCATGATCTCATGGCTCTTGAGTTCAAGCCCCACATTGGGCTCTGTGCGGACAGCTCAGAGCCTGGAGCCTGCTTCGGATTCTGTGTCTCCCTCTCTCTCTCTGCACCTCCCCTGCTCATGCTCAGTCTCTTTCTCAAAAATAAAAACATTAAAACAAATTTCCAGAGCTCTACAGGTAAGGCCCCAAGTCCCTGAGAGGCAGTAGTTGTACCTAGAGAGCCCAAATAAAGGTCTTTCAAACAAAAAACTGAACACACAAAACATTACATATCTCCTACCCAGGAAAGCGAAGAACATCACTGAGGAGACGAGGAAGCCCAACACTAATCCAACACACAGCATGCAGAGCAGGAGGATTCCAAATCTCCACCAAGCAGCTACCAAGAAAATCCCACCAACGCTTCCAGCGATGGCTGTCAGAATCAGACGAACTGCACAGAAGAAGAAGATGAACTGTTTGACCAGAGGCGGCTTTTCCTACCACATGCTTCAAATACACAACACCATCACCAGAGCCAACCTTAGCCTTTCTGTAGGCCAGGTACTGAGGGGGTGACATGACACCAGCATGGCGGTGGGGGGGGGGGGGGTTGTTGTTGTCCAGGGAAGGGGCTAGTCTGAGCCATGGGAACCAGCAGGTGAACTATACCTCCCAGGACACGTGACAGGTGTGGCTTGGCACAATCTATAAACAGGGGCTAAGGAAGAACGAGGGACAAGCATTCTGTTCAATGAGACATGGCCGGGTTTTGTTTTAAGGTAAAGAAAATCTTAACCCATTATTGGGTTATATATCTTGGCCCATTATTTACACACGTAATAGCACACACAATACTGGTCAAACTACACAAAGAAAGGGGGAGTGTGAACACAACACCTTTCCAATGAAACTGTATTATTTTCACTTACCATCATATTTAATAAGTGTCAGTCTTGTAATCAGTATGTAGAAGAAGAGTCCCATGAAGATAAAGCCTATGAAAAACAATTCTAGTAGCAAACCACCAGGAAAAAAAAAAAAAATACAAGCTATGGTTACGTATTTTTTTTTTTTACAGTGCAATTTAAATTTCTAACCTACAAATATATGCTTCAGCTCCCAGAATTTACACGTATTAGGACATTTAGAGGAAAGAAATAATTACCTGAAAGACAAGAAAAATTTAGAAATCATATTAAAATGAATGCGATATTAAAGTACTAACTATTGGATACGCTCTTGCATAGAGGTCAGTTTCAGCTGGTAAGTTGTTAACTGTTAATTTCATAGCTGACTCTAACATCCTCATACTTCCCACTGAAAACAAGAAGAGTATACTTTTGTCATTGTATCTGATCTGAATCTCATCACACTCAATTTGTTACATGAGCAAAAATAAAAAGATAAAGCAAAATAACAAACTCTTCTAAAGCAAAAAGTGACCTTTATACCTTCCTTTAATTCATCCTTTTTTGTCCAGGATGAATAATTAATCACTGTCTTCACCCACTAAAATACCTAGTAATATATTTGGGGCTTAAAAATTAAATTCTTTGTTACAGAAGCATTCTATACTTTGAGGAATGAAACATTCTTCACAATATTTTCTTCTCAATCAAGAAAAAAATACAGTAATTGATAAGGAAATGCATATTTTAATTCATAGTTTATTAAAGCAAGTTTAAAGAGTTTGAGATCAGGATTATTTTCACTCTTCCCTTGATGCTCCAGTATACTCCTTGTTAATGAATTAAATTAGGATTTTTTTTCAGTAATTAAAAACATTGTTACATAAAAGGCAGCCCAAAAATTCAAATCAATTCAGCGAGCATAACGTATACAGTCATTCCCCCCTTATCCGTGGATACTCTTTTCACGGCTTCAGTTAGTTACCCCGTGGTCCGGAAACAGATGATCCTCCTCCTGAGGTTCATCAAAAGGTCAACAGTAGCCTAAAGCTCACTGTGTGCCAATTCCTACCTACATCACACAACTCACATCATCTCATCATACAGGCATTTTATCATCTCACATCAGCACAAGAAGGTAAGTGCAGGACAAGAAGATATTTTGAGAGAGGGGGACCACACTGACATAACTTTTATTACAGCATATTGCCATAATTATTCTATTGCATTGCTGTTGTTAATTTCTTACTGTGCCCGATTTATAAATTAACCTTTATCATAGGTATGTATTACAGGAAGAAACATAGTATACATAGGGTCCAAGTACTGTCGGTAGTTTCAGGCATCCACTAGGGGTCTTGGAAAGTATGCCCCACGGATGGGGGAAGGGGAGGAACTATGGTATTTCACTCCCTGAATGGTTTTCACCGAGAAGATTGTGGGAGTTCCTGTTTGCAGTCTCAACCTCCTAGGACTAAACAGACATTTCAATCTACATATAATATACCACAGACCTGCAGCATGATTTATAGGAAACATCGTCAACCACCAATACCAAAATCCACATATTCTTACACAGATGTCCTGATTTCCAACCAGTTATTTTTAGTTGGCTATCTGACCTAGCTAGCAATTGAAGAAGTTTGCTGCGCAAATCCAGTCTTGTTTCCCTCCTAAGAAGAGGAAGTTACACTCCATCATTAAGAGAAAAAATTAAAAAGCACAGCAACTAAGTAAACTCTTTACTGAAAGAACCCCAGTCACAAATCTATGAAGACAGTTGGAGATAAGCAGTTACTTAATCTACTTAAGAGGTCATAAATCTCCTAGCAGAATTTAAGCAAAAAAGACCACAGCGCCTGAAAATAGCAACTATAGCAAAATACCTGTTTTCCAGAATCTGTGTCCAAAGAAACAAATGAAGAGACCAAGCAGGGCAAAAAGGGTGAAGAACACTTTGGTTGACACTCTTCCTAAAAGAAACAAAAATTTAGTGGATAATAAATCCAGTTTGATCCTGGTATTAGAACAAAGCATCACGAAAAAAGCAAAGTGAACTGACAATAATTTATTTCACAAATATATATATTATAAACTTACTTTAAAAATACCCTTGCCAGCCCTAACCAATTATTTTATGTGGGCAATGAAGACCAATGCTACTGCTATAACCAAGAGAGTAACCAGACAATACATGCTTCCTGACGAGGTATGTAGCTCTATTGTGACATATTCTTGGGCTCTTGTGTGTGAGCGCGCACGCACGCACGCAACTAATAGTTCTGTTTCTTCACAAACTACAAGAAAAAAGGAGGGCAACAAGGGGGAGAACTAGGGATAAAAAGAGATTTAAAAGACACTTCAAGGGGCGCCTGGGTGGCTCAGTCAGGTAAGCGTCCGACTCAGGCTCAGGTCATGATCTCACTGTTCCTGAGTTCGAGCTCTGCGTTGGACTCTGTGCTGACAGCTGAGCCTGGAGCCTGCTTTGGATTCTGTGTCTCCCTCTCTCTCTCTCTGCCCCTCCCCGCTAGCACTCTTGCTCTCAAAAATAAACATTAAAAAAAGGTTTTTTTAGGGGCGCCTGGGTGGCTCAGTCAGTTGGGCGTCCGACTTCGGCTCAGGTCATGATCTTGCGGTTTGGGGTTCGAGCCCCGCATCAGGCTCTGTGCTGACGGCTCAGAGCCTGGGGAGCCTGCTTAGGATTCTGTGTCTCCTTCTCTCTCAGCCCCTCCCCAACTTGTGCTCTGTCTCTCAAAAATAAATAAATGTAAAATAAAATAAAATAAAAATTTTTTAAGACACATCAACTAAATATGATATACAGGCCTCATGTGAAACCTAATTTAAATTTTAAAAAACCTGAAAAACAATTGGGATGATTGGGAAAATGCAAATACTGGCTGTTAATTTGATGCTATTAAAAAATTATCTTCAAAAATTTTCACTGAAACTTATGTTGGTGATACTGTGGCTATTACTTTTTAAAAACGGCACTTATCTTTAAGACACACACATACACACACACAGAAATTCTGTGAGGAAAAGGACAGCCAGGAATTTGCTATTAAAAGAAAATCCAATAATAAAGGAGGGCCAGGGGTGCCTGGCTGGCTCAGTCAGTAGAGCATGTGACTCTTGATCTAAGAGCTGTGAGTTCAGGCCCCACACTGGGTGTAGAGATTACTTAAAAAAAAATCTTTGGGGTGCCTTGGTGGCTCAATAGGTTGAGCACCTGACTTCAGCTCAGGTCATGATCAAGTAGTTCGAGACTTCAAGCCCCACATCGAGCACTGTATTGTCAGCCTGTCAGCACACAGCCCACTTCGGATCCTCTGTTCCCCTCTCTCTGCCATTCCCCCACTTCCACTCTCTCAAAACATAAAAACATTAGAAAATAATAATAGGAAATTAAACTAAAAAATAAAATCTTTAAAAAAATAATAAAGGAGGGCTGGGAGACAGAGACCCAGGTGTGCATATAGCTGAAACAAAATAATAGCCATGAATCAAAACTGTTAAGGCTGAAAAACTGGTATAGGAAGGTTCTTTGAAGCTCATCATAACAAAAAATTTTAACCAAAACTCACATTAAAATAAAAGAACAGGCATTACACTATATATCGCACATGAACAAATTACTGCCCATCTTCATTACACATACCGCTTTTGAAAAAAATTGAAGTATTCTAACAATAAAGCACAATATGCTTCATGATGCCAAAGAATCCCAAATCTCATGGTCCTTAATAGGCACCAACTTATAAATAACATGAACTGAAAGATACAGCTTACTAAACAGAAAAATGAACGCACTAAATTCACCGTCATGACTCCTTGTGAGATAAACACAAGAAAATAACCCCTGAACTAAAGATGAAAACACCTGTACAATTTCATGTGAAAAATGTTTTAACCTGCCACAGATCAAAACACATAAAACACTTAAGGGTGCTCAGATGCAAATACCATGAAGAGCTACATTTAAGTAAGAGACACAAGCTAGAATTTGCAGGGTATGATACATACCCACACAGCAGTGTTTCTGAGAACAAAGCACCCAAAAGAAAGATGGAACAATAGATAAAATGCCCTGTTCTGCTTATTTCAGACCTGTGGTTGAATGCTGTTCTATGACTTAATCTTTATACCACAAACATGGAGATTGCTGGGATAATTCTTTTTTAAATAAAATGTAGTGGCAGTTTCAAGCATAATCATCAAGGTTAGAAAGATCTGCTTCCCCAATAAAACCTGACACCCACAGTTAGATATTCCTCCATGTTATTAGGCAGCAGAGAGAAACTAAACAGAACCCCCTATCACACAGTACCAGGAAAGGACAGAAAAAAACATCCAGGTAAAACCAGACAGCAGAAGGTTTCATAACAGGTAGACCCTAGAGACAACACGAGAGGCGAAATGGGCATTTTGGGGGGCAGTGTAGACAAAGGAGTGAACAGATGGGGAGAATGGAAGACAGTCCAAGTGTAGAGGCTCTTCAATCATCACAGTATCACTCTAGGTTATGATACACAGGCCAAGGTCTTAATTAAAAGGCAATGTGGGGCACCTGGGTGTCTCAGGCGGTTGAGTATCTGACTTGGGCTCAAGTCATGATCTGATGGTTTGCAAGTTTGAGTCCCACATCAGACTCTCTGCCATCAGCGCAGAGCCCACTTCAGATTCTGTGTCTCACTCTCTCTGCCCCTCCACTTGCACTCTATCTCTCTCAAAAATAAATAAACATTAAAAAAAAAAAAGGCAATGTGGATACTTCCTCCCTATTCAAGCTCAGGAAGGACATCCTCACATACATGGAGCTTGAAAATGAAAGCAACAACTGGACCAGTGTTACTAGGAGGGGTCAACTCTAGGTTGGAGTAATAGGATCAGAGCTCTCCTTCTTAGGCTAACACATACAGACTGAGACCCAGGAGAGAGAGGCTCTGATTAGGAGGGCCTCTAGTATGGAAGGGCTCAAGGGAAGGGGAGTAGAGGAATGCAGATGAGATTAAGTCTATCAGTGAAAACACAAAATTTACATCTGCCTGGGTCTCCTACACTGTATCTCTCCAGGATCCTGAGCATGGTTGTGGAAGACTGGGTGGGATGTGATACAGCTCCAGCAGAGGAGAGGAAGCCCTGATCCCCAAACACAGTGGAGAGACTTCATTCTTTAGAGCAAAACTCTTTGATAGTGCTATTTGGACTCTTCTCCAATTTCTTTCCTCCTATTTGTTCTTGAGCATACTATTTGAGCATACCTATTTGTTCTTGAGCATCTGGTAAGGCTTACCCTAGCACTCCAATGAAACAGCTCCAACCAACAGCCTCCACATTGCTAAATCCAACGGTCATTTTTCAGTTCCTAATTTCCCGACCTCCAAACACTGGAGTGCCTAGTATCCTTAGACTCCGTTCCTTTTCTACATTCTCACTCCACAGGTAATGCCATTTAGTCCATGGCCTTAAATGCTATTAAGCTGATGACTTCCAAGGTAATCTCCAGCCCAAACCTCTCCCCTGAATTCCAGCATACATATAACCAACTGTCAATCCAACATGTCCATTTGAATGCCTCCTAAGGTTCTCAAACTGAACGTGTCCAAAACTGAACTCCTGATACATCCTCCCAAACCTGCTCCTCCAACAGTCTTTCCTGCCTCCGTGAATGGCAGCCCTAGCTCTCCAGTTGCTCCGGGTTAAAACGGCAGTCATCCTTTTCACCTCTCTTCAACCGCCTCATCTAACCCACCAGCAACTACTACTAACTCACTATTTCAAACTACATGGCAGCCACTCATGGGTCAACTCTGGGACAATCTGAACATGAAAATAACGATAGTGATAGATTATAATCCAGAGAATTAAGAATCCATGGGTTCTTGTATATAAATACATAAATTAAATAGGGGAGAAAAGAAAGCTTTTCCTTACAATAGAATGCCAACTAATAACTATGAAAATTGATGAAATTAGAAAATTGCCATTTGGCAACCACCGAGTAATGAATGTTTCAGGTGAAGATCATGGGATGCTAAACCTAGCAAGGGAGAATTGAAGAAGGGGATATCTAGCTGCATTCAGAGTCCTGCCTAAAAATACTTAAAAGGAAAATAGTTACTTTACAAAGGAGAAACCTGGCAGACACCACTATCCGAATATTCAATGTTACCACCACCGGTAATGGGACAAATAGATATAAAAGTGCCTCCTGAGTGGGACACAACATCACTTCTTTGTATTCCTGCCAAAAATGCAAACTGTGAATTTAATCACGAGGAAACATGAGACAAACCCCAACTGATGATCTTCTAAAAAAAGAAAAAAATAGCACCTACTCCTCAAAAAGGTCAAGGACTTTTTTTTTTTTTTTTGAGGTTACTTATTTTGAAAGAGAGAAAAAGAGAGTGCGCGCAAGCAGGGGAGGAACAGTGAGAGGGAGAGGGAGAACCCAAATAGGCTCTGTACTGTCAGTGCAGAGCCTGATGTAGGGCTTGAACTCACAAACTGCAAGATCACATAGGTCAAGGTCTTGAAAGACAAAATGAGACTAAGTAATCGTTCCAGATTACAGAAGACTAAAGAGACATATCAGTTAAATGCAACATGTGATCACATTTTTTAAAATAAAGGCAATCAGTGGAATGACTAGTGAAATTTGGTAGCGTCTGTAATATTAAATAACAGTGATGTGAATTACTGTCAATTTTGTGAATTTGATCTTTTTACTATGCTTACATAAGAAAATAAAATTTAAGGGAAAAAGGTCTTCATGTCTGCAACTTCCTCTCAAACAGCTCACAGGGAAAGGTAATGTATGTGCACATGAGCGCACTACAGAGAGTTACAAAGCAAACAGCATGATAACGTTAACATTCTGAGGAATCTGGGTGAAGATTATGCAGTAATTCTTAGTATTTATTCATCTTTTCTGTGAAACTATTTCAGAATAAAATGTTAAATACACACACACACACACACGATCTTGCAACCCCTCAATGCCACCATTCTATCTAAACCACCGTCCTCTCTCATCTGTATTACCATGGCCTGCTAATCAATCTCCATTTCTGACCTTGCCCTGACTTTTCTCAAAAAAGCAGCCGAGTGATACCGTCAAAATAGGAGTTGGATCATGGCATTCCCTGCTCAAAACCTCCAAAGCCTTTCCATTTCACTCTGAACAGAAGCTGACTCCCGCACTGTGACCTACGTGGCTGCACCTTTCACCCTCCCCAGTCTCCTCCAGCCACTTCTCACAGAAGTTCTTCAAACACACCGAGAAGGCTCCTATCTGAGGACCTTTGTTCCCTCTGCCTGGCAGTATTGCTCAGACATGTGTGGTTCCCTGCCTCGCCTCGGGTCTCTACTCAATGGTTAGCTCCCCACCATGGGCTTCCCTGGCCATCTCTCTCAAAACTCCCCCCTCACTGCCACTTGTTATCTACCTTCCCTACGTAATTTTCACTTCTTAGTGCTCATCAGTTTCTCACATGATGTGTATTTTACAAATTTGTCTTGTCTGGCTCATCTCCCCTGCTGGAACATAAGCTCCGAAAGAGCAGGTGTCTTGTCTGTTTTGTTCACTGCTGTATATATACCTGTGCCTAGAAACAGATGGAATAATGTAGGGGCTCAAAAGGCATCTACTGAATGAAGACTAGACAAAAGCACTTTTTAATATTCTTATGTTCTGTATTGGTTGACATAAACCTGCAAAGTCGAAGAAGAAATTTCAAAGTTTAAATCCATATACTCACCAAGGGAAGAACAATTACCCTCCACAGCCGCAAAGCTGCAAGCATATGTATGAGCAGGAACATAAGCAGCAGATGTATTTAGAAATGGATCCCGAACAACAACGTTATAAATGACACCTTGTCCTCGGAGGGAGGAGAAGGAAACAGTTGTCTTATCATTAGCTGTGAGGGTAACCACCTGAAGCCAAAAATAATCTGTGATTAGTGTTCAGATTTTTTAAAAAAGCTGTGCTATTATAATCCCACCTACATGTGATATTAAATTGTAATATTAAGTTATAATTCCTGTTTAAAATACATACCGACCCATTTAGCTCTGTCAAAAGATTGTCCTACACAGTTTATATATATGCTACTATAAGGAAGTTCTTACACAAAATGCTTCTAAAGTTTTTGTATAGCATCAAATGTCAACGATGTAAGTAAAAGTGTAAACACTAGGACAAAATTGAAATTTTTTTTCTCATATGCTAGATTATAAACACAAGGGCAAGAGCCAGATTTATTATGCTCACTAGTCCTTCTTCTCTTCATACTCAGCACAATGCTTGACACAGAGTTAGTGTTCAACAAATGTTAGCTATTGCTACTAGCTATAGAACTGTCATAGACAAGTGTTTACTAACATCTCACAGGACCCATTTATTTTTGTGTAACAGACTCTGCAGTAAGAAAACATTCCACATAGTTGTATTATGCAGTAGTCTTTCACTTCAAAAACTCCCTTTTAAAGCTTGTTAATTTTTAGATAGGTAACAGAAGATATGTGTTTTTAGATATATGTAACAGAAGAAACAAAGGCCCTACATGGCCAGAATACACAAATATGTTCCTGCTAATAAAAGTTAAAACATTTAATATTAGAGTTTCAGGAATAATTACAAGCCTCTTAGAAAACTTCTGTTTAAAAATATTGCTTAGCCTTCAAAAATATGTTTCTGGCAAAGGACTGGTCAAGTTCAACAAAATGTTAACATTACCTCCTACCCCCAAATTTTTTATTATGAATAATTCAACCTTATAGAAATGTTGAAAGAATAAAATGAATGAACTATATATACCACCACTTATATTTAACAATTGTTAATGTTTTGTATTTCTTTTATTCCTCTCTCCTTCTTGCTCTTTTTCCTGCTGAATCATTTTACAGTAAGTTACAGATACAACATTTCACTCCTAAATGCTTCAATGTGCACACTCTAAAACAGTGTTTCTCAAACCTAATGTGCCTGTAAATCACTGGTAAAACTTGTTATAATTCAGATTCTGATTCTGTTGGTCAGAGGAGGCACCCGAGAGAGGGTCCACTTTTCTAGCACTCTTCAGGTGATGTCAATGCTACCCATTCATCTACACTCTGAGTAGCAAGGCACTAAGTGCAAGGGTATTCTATAAATCCCTAATGCTTTTGCTCACCTAAGAAAATCAATAATCTCTTATAATCTAATACACAGTCCATATTCAGATTTTCCCGAATGTCTTTTAAAGCTGTTCCCCACCGCTTAACCAAAATCCAACCATTTTATGCATGGTGTTTATCTCCAATCTAGGATCATCCTTCCCATCACTCCCTCCTACCCATCCAATGACCTTTAAGGAGATCCAAGAACAGTTGTCTTATAGGGGCATCTGACTGGCTCAGTTGGTAAAGCATGAGACTCCTTTTTTTGTTTTTTTTTTAAGTTTATTTATCCATTTTGAAACAGAGAGAGTGAGTCAGAGAGAGAAGGAGAGAGAGAATCCCAAGCAGGCTCTATGTTGTCAGCGCAGAGCCCAATACAGAGCTCGAACTCACGAACTGGGAGATCATGACCTAAGCAGAAACCAAGAGTTGGATGCTCAATGGACTGAGCTGCCCAGGTGCCCCAGCATGCGACTCTTGACCTCAGTATTGTAAATTCAAGTCCTACATTGGGTGTAGAGATTACTTAAAAATAAAATAAAAAAAAAAAAAAAACAAAAAACAAAACAAAACGAAACAAGAGCAGTTGTCTTACTGAACATTCCACAATCTGGATTTGTCAGATTGTGCTCAAGGTATCCCACTTATTCTTTTATCCCACGTATTTTCTGCAAACAGGAATTACAATGGACTGAATTCAGTTAAACATATTTTGCTAGAATACTTTATAGATGATGCTGATGATGTCAGATTGTGCCGTATGAGCATATAACGCAAGCCAACCTGCCATCAGTGAATCTAACTGACCACATGGATAAGATGGAGACCCTCAGATCATTCCATTTCAAAAGTACTTTTCCCTTTGGCAATTAGAATTAATCTCAGCATGCTATTTAGGCATCCTGAGAATATCCTGTTCCCCAACAATCTTTCATCTGATGATCCTTGCCTGAATTATTTCACTAGGGTTCAAAGAAAGGTGATTTTCTAATCCTAATACTCCTTCTACATATATTGGCCAGTATTATTCAGTAAAGAGCTTTCTCTCATCAACTAGGATGAATTTCAGTTCCTCTTTTACAAAAGGCAGTGTAAATTCCTTCCCTGTATCAATTTCCAGAGTAATTTGGTAGAAGAATCTTCTCCAATGATAGCAACTGACGAGTTTTCTTTTTCTTTTTTTAAAAAAAAAATATTTTTTTTGATGTTTATTTATTTTTGAAGGAGAGACAGAGCATGAGGAGGGAGGGGCAGAGAGAGAGGGAGACACAGAATCCGAAGCAGGCTCCAGGCTCTGAACTGTCAGCACAGAGCCCGAAGCAAGGCTTGAACCCGTAAACCACAAGATCATGACCTGAGCCAAAGTCAGAGGCTTAACCGACTGAGCCACCCAGGTGCCCCTCTTTTTTTTTTTCTTTCTTAATATCAGTGTGGTCTTGTTTTTATTCAAAACTTATAAGCAATCATTATTCTTTTTGATGACCGAATTGTCCCAAAGTTGGCCAGTATAAACCTCTTCAAAGTCTCCAGTTTTTCACACATGTCCTCATTAGTCACGGAGGGTTTCCTTCAACTCTGGCATACAATATTCTAACTCTTAACTTAAAGTTAAAAAGTAACCTAAAAAGCTCCTCTTATATGAATTCTTGTATTCTTCATGAGAATACAATCAATCTTCAAAATTTTCTATGTAAAAAGGCAACTGGTAAACTTATCCAAAAGACCTTCCAAATTTGTGAATAAGCACAGTGAGTTTTCTTGTATAAGGCTCCTTCTTAGCATGCGACCATGACATCCTAGGTGACATGGCAACAAAATGAGATCTTGCTCTTCAACAGACTGAGGCCCCTGGGCTAATCACGTATGCTCTGTTTCAGTCACTTCTTTCTACCTAATCTGTAACCTATCAGCCCTCTGGGAAGAATCAGAGCAGTCTATAAAAACTCTACCCATTAACCATTAGACTGAAGGATGAACCTGTAGGTTACACTGCTTTCAGGTACCTTTTAAGACATAAATCCTGCCCTCCACAAAAATGATCTATAGCATGAATCTCAAATTTTAATATGCATAGGAATCACTTTGGGACCTCAAAACTCAAATTTTGATTCAGTCGGTCCTGGGTGGAGCTGAGGAGTCTGTAATTCTAACAAACTCCCAGGTGATGCCAATGCTGCTGGGGGTCGGTACCCTACACTTGGTATACCAAGAGTTTACAGGGGTTCAAAAGGTCAGAGAAAACTTTTGCTCCAAGTTAGAGGCTTTGAGTTTGGGTTTAAATATTAATGACAACGTGTGGGCACCTAGGTGGCTCAGTCAGTTAAGGGTCCAACTCATTGGTTTCAGCTCATGTCATGATCTCAGTCTGCGAGGGTTCGAGCCCTGAGTCAGGCTCTGTGCTGACAGCGCGGAGCCTGCTTGGAATTCTCTCTGCCCCTCCTCTACTCATGCTTTCACACTCTCTCAAAATAAATAAACCTTAAAAATATATATATATTAATGACAATATGTACATCCTTAAACAGTTTCTCATTGTCTTTTGTCAAAACACTGTAACTTTTACACTTGCCAAGTTTTTTTTTTTTTAACATTTATTCATTTTTGAGAGACAGAATGTGAGTGGGGGAGGGGCAGAGAGAGATGGAGACGCATAATCTGAAGCAGGCTCCAGGCTGTGAGCTGTCAGTACAGAGCCCAACGTGGGTCTCTAACTCACGAACCGTGAGATGATGACCTGAGCCGAAGTCAGAGGCTTAACCGGCTGAGCCACCCAGGCGCCCCAAAATGTAATACAATTTAAAGCACTTCCTCAAAAGCCAACACTACTCTGGGATATCACTAACAAGACAATAATGAAATAAAAGATAATAAAGTGAGAATCCCAGAAAGACCAAGGACACAGTAAAGAAATAAGCTCCAGGAAGCTTCTCCCCTTCCCAGCTCTTACAAATCTGGCCCACACAAATTGTTAAGAACCAGATTTACCTTGATAGCATTGGCCTTCACCTGAGGCACCTCGGCCATCCTCTGCAGATGCTTTAGCAACCCCTCTTCGGTGAGGTCATTCTCAGGCAGAAAATACTGATAGACATCATACAGCAACCTCCACCTAGAGTCCTGTTCCATCCCAATGTCACATGGCGGAGGATTTGTGCCTCTAAAGTCAACCAACAAAATTGAACATCAATCTCTTGTGGTGCATGTCCCATCTATAAAAGGAACCAAAAGCTCAAATTTCAAACTTCTGCATCGATTCCAATTTTGGCATTGTGAAGAAAAGTAACATACTGAGAGGCAGTATGGCTAAATAACCAGATGCTAATAATGTCAGTCAGGCCTGGAGTGAAATGTAGCTTCGCCACTTGTTAGCTATGTGTATGTGGGCATGTCACTAAATCTAACCCTTAGGGAACCACTCTATAAAATAAAAACACCACCTCTTCTGAATAAAACTGTTAGGATTAAATGGACAAGAAGATACAGCATTCAGCACTATGGATGATGCACAAACAGCATTCAAATGTTACTCAATGTTAGCTATCATTACTATTAAAGTACAAACTAAGGCAGAGTTTTAATTAATATAATAAAATCTTTACGAAAAGATACGGGTGTTTCATGGCTTCAGAATGCTTTCCATATTCAAAACTCATTACAGAAACTAAATGTACGTCTAAGCTCACAATAGGACTCAACATCTGGCTCTTCCTAAGAATGGAAGGGGCCAATGTTAATTGTGACAGCTTGAAGTATTACTTACAATGCTTAAATTACCTCCATTCTGAAAAAAAGAAAAAGTGAACAATTCAAGTTTACTAAAGAGAACCATGAATTTTGAGAGTTTACCGAATCTACATAGTAGCTGATCATGTATGTCCTAAAAGCAGTTTTAGGAGACAGGAAATAGACATACCTTGCATAGCCAAGGTTTGCTGGGGCAAATTTAATAGTTGTCTCAAAGAAATTATACTCCAAGTAAATGTTGGGATCAATATCTAAATCAAACTCCAAATTACAGCCTCCAGGGATAGGATCTGGATGAAAAAAGGTAAGTTACTCAACATAGAATTCTTATATATTCAAATCATACTCAGGAAACCAGAACTCTACTCTTATAAGAACTTCCCATAGAGAAGCTAAATAAATATAATAGAGCTTCTGGTTTTACACTACCACATGAACTGAGATTAAAGAAGGAAAAGTTAATTGAGGTTAGCAAGCAATTTCTGTAAAAGGGTGTGATTGGGAACATTTCAGGTTTCACACACCTGGCCGTTTCTGTGGCAACTACTGAACCCTGCCCTCATGGCACGAAAGCAGCCATAGGCAGTAACGTAGGCAAACACGGCCATTTCTAGTAAGAGTTTATGTACAAAACATGCAGACGCTGGATTTGGCTCATGGTCTATGTTTGCCAACCCCTGCTCTAGACTTGAAAAGGTCTGGAAACAGATACTCTTGAGCTGGTATCCAAGAATGGGCTCCAGGGGTCCCAAGAACACCCTGAAATTGTATGCCAAGTGTCGAATGTGTGCATGTCCTAAGGAGAGAGGTTTTCGTTAGATTTTGAGAGTCTACAAACCCACAAAAAGAGCTTAAGAACCCAGGGATAAAGGGGAAAAAACACTGCCAAAGAGAAAAGGAACTCCACAGTAATAAAGAAAGGGGTGTCCACTTTTCACATGCTTCTTTCAACAGGAAGAAAGATGATGTCATCCTCAGTGCTGAAACAGTATGTGTATATAAAGTAGTAAAAATAAAAGACTCTCAAGATCACATATCAGAATAGCATTTGGATATTTAATTAAATACAAATTTTGGGTATTCCACTTACATTAATAATGTGGCTAAAACAGCTCTTTTTTTCTCATTAGGAATCCTATTCATGCCCTTCAGCATGACAAAACTTAAGTCACTTGACATGAGCTCAACTCTATACGAAGAACTGTATATGGTGGACTCAAATGGAAAGGTTGAGATAAGACAGATCAAAGTAAACCAAGTTCAAGATCTACAAGATCTCAATTTCACACACACTCATCCGATCAATCACTCCCATGGTTGGGTCCTGGTTTCCGTAAACTGATGGAATTCTGGTGGTTGACTTCCCCTGGCCAGTTCTGTAATGGAGAAACTGAACATGTGCCTATGTTTCAACATTGCTCTTCTTTCATACTCTCCTTTTCCTGCATTTACAAATCTTTACCACACCCGAGAAAAGGATACGGATTGGAACTGAAGCCGTACTGTTCGTGATTTTTCTTTATACGCTGTCCTCGATAAAAAGTCAAAGGCTCTGGTTTTCCTTTTCTAAATAAATTACCCTTTGCTACATATAACACAAGGAGTGGTCGAAATTTCCTCACCTCACCTTCACTCCTCAAGCACTGTAATCTAGTTTTCATCCCCATTGTGCCACTAAAATGAGTGTCATTAAAGGCCACTGCTGACTCTTCACTGCGCTATCATATGGACACTTTCAGTCACTTCCTTGACTCCTCTTTAGTCTTATGCTTATTCCTCAGCAGTTAGCATCCCCCGAAACAGTGCCCGACATGTGGTAGGCACCTTGAAAGTATCTGCTATTATGTTTTCCAGATAAGTCTCTAAGTACATGCCTAGACAATCTTACTCACTTCTCTGGCTTTTACTAAGAACCTTTTAGTTGGACATCTAACCTCAGCGCTCCACTCCATACCCTTAAACTCCCTACTATGCCCTTCCATCCAGATGTCCTGTAAGCATCTCAGATTCACAGTGTCCCTAACTGTAGTCACAACTACCCCATCCTTATCACCTAAACCAATCCAGCATCACAACTCTATCTCAACCCTACCTATTTTGCATCACTATCTCCCAGCTAGCCAAATGGGAAGCCTATATTCCTCCTTTTCATAATCCATAACCACTGGTCATTGTGTCTTATCAGTGCTACTTTCCAAACACCTTCTCACTTTGAGCGCTTAAAGGTATGCTGAGTCTTGACTCTGCTATGCCCTCTCCAAATACTCCCCACACTGCTTCTAGAGTTAATTTTCTGATAGCTGAAATACAGATCATTCCTCTGCTTAAAAGTGCAACGCTCCTTCAGAATAGAATGTAAACCTTAAATTGTACACAAAGCCCTTCACACTCTGGCTCCAGCCACACCCAATATTCTGCCATTCTCTAAATACTCTCCATTCTTCTCCCATGCCTTCCTCTGCCTGGAATAATCAGATAAAGTGTTAAGGACGGTACCTTGCCTTTCTGTTAATGCTTTTTCAAGGGCTCCTTAAATTTTTTTTTTTTTTAATTAATGACTGCATTCTCCTATGCCCCTACCTGGGCTTTCAATCATCATGCTCTGATTCCTTTGCTGTTAAAATCTTTGATCCAATATACTGTACTTGCAATAAACACTTTTAAAAGGATTATAGTTTCCCCTGAATTTTCATGAAAAAGTTCCACAATCTGGAGAGTAAATAGAAAGTCGAAAACAGGAAGGTTACCTCTTTCTGAATAGGAGAGTGGAATGGCCATGTTTTGGACAGGCTCAGCATCTAAAGTCTGCAAATACAAAGTGCACATACTCTGCTCTGGTCTAAGAATGAAAACCAGTCCTTTGTCAGTGCCTGTCCCTGAGGTATTGGGAAGGAGAGTCTGCAATAAGGTAAAAAAGAATCATCATGAATAAGGAGTTGAGCGAAATATTTAAATTCCAGACTTGATCTAGTATGCATGTCCTATTTCAAACTTTCTCAAAACAAGAACAAACACAGACCTTCCTTATATAATTAAAGAATTCTTTTCATGTCTATATATGGGTGCACACACGTACACATGGAAGAACTACTGAAGTATATGACCTTTGATAGGAATAGCAGATGCACAGTGAAATTCTCAAGTTTTTCAATTCCCCAAATTAAGATTTCCTATGTAAAGTACTAAGACTACTGTCAAAAGAAAAAACAATTCAGTAGAGAGTTTGGTGTCCTTTATTCAAGGAAAAACAACCCACAGACTGGGGGAGAACAGTGCCTTACAAGCAGTGGAGCACTGTTCCTGAGGCACTGGGGGCAAAAGTGAGTTTTATAGCTCACTTTGGCTAGGACGTCAGGGATTTCCTTATAAAGGCTAGCAGGTCCTATTTCCTAAAGCTAGCTAGCTAAAGCAGAGTTGTAGCACTGTGACTAGCATGCTAGGTTTATCGGACAGGAGAAGTGCAAGTTGACTCAGGTTTAGATTTGTGATATGAACCGGGCCAGTGAGCCAGCCTCCATCTCGTAGGTCCAATATACAAATTAACTATCACTACAAAGACAAAAAGATGAGCACTGTCCCTAAACTGGAAAGTTTTTTAAATAAAATGAGCTATAACTGACATATTATAAACTACACATAAAGAATACTATAGGGGCGCCTGGGTGGCTCAGTTGGTTAAGCATCCAACTTTGGATCAGGTCATGATCTCAGGTCATGATTTCGGGAGTTCAAGTCCTGCTTCAGTCTCTGTGCTGATAGGGCGGAGCCTGTCTGGGATTCCCCGTCTATCTCTCTCTGCCCCTCATCTACTCATGCTATCTCTCTCTCAAAATAAATAAGCCTAAATAAGTAAATAAAATGCTATGTAAGTACTGATATACATAGACACTTGTGGAACCATCATCACAATCAGGATTATCCTCCTTATTCTTCCACTCAACCATTCCCTAACTCCATCCCTTCACCCCAACAATCTGGAAAGCTTTTTGAATAACAAAATACTAAGTTAAGAGGTAGTAGATTCAGAGCGTTTTCTTAAAGCTAAGAAAAAGCGAGGAAAAAGCGTCAGATGGGTTTCAACTTGACAAGCCTAAGGGAAAATGACTCAAATACTAATTGAGGAACTGCAGAGTCAACAGTTTCAAAGAACCACCTGCTCTGATGACCTAAAACAACCCAAAGTGCCACACTTCCTCCGGAAGGGTATTGGAAACAGACACTATTCTCTTCACACGGACCACTCATCTTTAGAGCTATGTGCAATTCTGGTCATCAGTTTCTCAGGAGTATAAATAGAGTGACAACTATGGCCCATCCAAGAAAGGAAGAGGATTATAATTCAGGATAACTAAAATCTGCCCTACATAAAAACGGAGGCCCAACGTGCTGTTCATTCAGGCCACTTCAGTCACATAGTTATGTGGACATTCCTTTGTCCAAGCTGTTTCCTCAAACGTAAAAACATGCATTAAGGCTACTTTGTTGAGCTGTTGTGAGAATTAATTACATGGAAACCAAACACAGGGGTTCCTAACTAGGAGCCGCAGAGGCCCAATGAATTTCCAGAGGTGCCCATGAAATTATACAAATGTATCCATGTTTTGCTGGGTAGAGGGTCCAGAGATTTCAGTGGATTCAAAGTCCATGGCCCCAGAAGGGCTTAAGAATCATCGACTTAGCCCCTAGTAAGCATGCAAAAAAAAGTAAATCCCTTTTTTCTCAATCCTTTCTCTTCTTTCAAATGTTGTCTTTGCTCTGATGTTATTAAAGAAATCATGTGTGTAGCATTTTACTATGTCTCCTATGAAAGGGCCTGAATAGGAAGTTTCCTTTGGATTTTAGTGCCAGAAAAAAAAACTTGGTTTCCCTGAGGAACTGGCGTGATTTTTCCTTCTAAGAAAGTTAAAACATTTAACAAGCTTTGATCTCTGCTCTGGCAAAATCTGAGTGGGGGTCATAAACACCATTAACTCTTGCAATTTATATAATTTATTCCTTCTTCTCCTTGATCAAACTCTTTCATTTCTAGCCTATTAAACTACCAAATGCACTATCTCAAAACCTTTATGGCAGGGAAAAGAATGCAAGTATACCAAATATTTAGTATGAAAGGTAGTATGACCAATGCCTACAGAATATATATGAATTGGACTAAGACCACTTAGTTTAGCAAATTTCAGAATATTAAAAGATAGGCTTATAACAATAGATAGGCTTAGGACGAATAAAAAGCAGCATGACTTCATACACGCTGAAATGCATTTATTAGTGCAAGGGGATCATATAGGCTGAATAAAAATAGATTTATAAAAGGTTAATGTAAATGGCAGTTCCTTAATGAGTTGAGCAAATCTAGGGCATCTGAAACACTTCCCAAAGGTGAGGCTGAGGTTAAAGGGTTTAGTGATGATCTCTGAAATAGAGTCTTAAATGCTCCTGGAAGCACAACACTAGGCTAGATGACCTGGGTGTTGGGCTTCTTTTGTTTCTGTGAGATTCCAAAGAATAAAGTTGAATCTACAAGTGTCTTAGTAATCTTAGTAAACACTAAATGGCTGCACAATGACGGAAACCCATCAAAACGTATTCAGAGGTAAAAATCATCAAGGACCCAAGAGAGTAAGAAAAGGTGAGAAATCACATGCAGATAGGAGACATCTGGCAGAGCCCACCCTTCCCCCCAAATTCAGCACTCTCCCACCCCCTCTTTAAGTCAGAGGTCACCACACTCAAGAAAGGCCCAACATGGGGCGCCTAGGTGGCTCAGTCAGTTAAGCCTCTGAATTCAGTTCAGGTCACGATCTCACAGTTCATGAGTTCAAGCCCCGCATCGGGCTCTGTGCTGACAGCTCAGAGCCTGGAGCCTGCTTTGGATTCTGTGTCCCTCTCTCCCTCTCTGCCTCTCCCCCTCTTGTACTCTGTCTCTATCTCTCAAAGATAAATAAACATTAAAAAAAAAAATTAAAAAAAAAAAAAAAAAAAGGCCCAAGACACACAGACACATGCCTCTTAGCCAGTCTAAATCACTAAGTTGACTGGATCCAATCTTGATTTTTTTCTTTTAAGGGCATAAAGTTAAACATAAAGAGGAATGCAATTCTCATGTTTATACTAAATACAAGACCCTCAAATATGGTGTTTAAGAAATAACTCTCTGTACTTACCTTAGAAAAAGAAATTGTTGTATTCTGATACTGTGAGTGTATTTGGAAAATAAGAAAAGACACATTGCTGGAAATATGACGCAAAATGGCATCCTCTGGAAAGGGCCTGTTGAGCTCGAAGTATCTAAACTTCCCTACAGAAAATTCAAGAAGACCTGCAATGGGAGAAACATTTCATTGTAACATCTGAACCTGTAATATCAATTTGTAGAAATCACATACGTAAACATACATGCATTGCTTATTTTAATTCTCAAAAAACCTGGGGAGATAAATAATATTACTACTCCTATTTTACCGATGACGACAAATTGGCTTAAAGAGGGGAAGCAGCTAGTAAATGGTGGAACTGAGAAAGAGAGGTGTTTCAAAAGATGTGAACAATACTTAGAGTGCTGAGGATGCCTGAGTATGTTCAAGAATGCCCAAGGTGTCCAGCTCCTCGAACCCAGAAAAATCTCCCATTGCAGCAGCGATAATAATTATTCAAAATAGAGCCCTGGGGGGCACCTGGCTGGCTCAGTCAGTAAAGCATGAGACTTCTGATTGTCCTGATCAAGCCTTTTGTGGTACAGAGTTTACTTTTTAAAAAATTCAAAAAACTAAAAAATTAAAAAACAAGGGCCCCCGAATTTAAGGTTTAACCTTGAGGAGGTACTAACAACTATGAATACACTGAGGTTAAAAACAGAACTTGGAATGCCTGGGTGGCTCAGTCAGTCGGCCAAGCATCCGACTCCTGATTTCAACTCAGATCATGATCCCAGGGTCTTAGGATTGAGCCCTGTGTTGGGCTCTGTGCTGAGCAGGGACCCTGCTTGTGACTCTCCCTCACTCTCCCTCTGTCCTTCCCCCCACTTGTGCTCTCTCTCTCAAAAAAATAAACTATAAAAATAAAGTAGAAAAAAAGATTTAAATTTAATAAAGATGAAAGAGTTGGTGAGATAGATTATAGGTCACTAGCATTCCATAGTGGAACGGTTTTATTTTAAAAGGAAATTAAAGTCAGTGGGTGGCAAAGGAGAATACCCCAGACATTAAATAACTTCAAACCCATTTTTATGTACCATTTCCCAAATGGGCTAATTTTCAACATTTTTTTTTTTAAATACAAGTACTACTTCTGGATGATTTAAAAAAAAGACTAACAATGGCTAACCAAAAAAGCTGAACAGAACATACAAAGAATCCTACGATGAGATCAAAGGTTACTCTCCATAAATTCCCCAAATTCCACTGATGCCATTATATTACCTTCATAACTTTTTATAAGTGATAGAAAAAAAGTGATTTGTAGTTATGATTTAATTTCTAAAACTCCAGAGAAAATTTTAATACTGGTAACAATGACAAATTAAGATGGTATATTTCCTTCTATTTATGTTACTGGAAACACATTTTACATTTTATGTAGAACAAAACTCCAGCCAGAATACAGGTAAAAATATCAGGACGTATTTAACAAAATCTGGGTAGGAAAGTCTAGAAAATGTGAGAGAGTTTTTTGTTTTCCTTTTTATAAAGGGAAACAAGAAAAAATTTTTTACATTTTCCAGGCCTTCCCATTATCATGATTATTTTATCAGGAAACCAAATTATACATAAAATTAAGCGGATCTCAGTAAGTGGCCCTAAAAACATTGCATGTAATGTATTTTGGTCCCATCTATCCTGTCTTCCAAGTCTTAAAAATGTCCACAAATTCTAGCCTGTCAAACTAAAAACAGTATGTTTGTTTTCCCAGGAATTAATTGGATTTCCATCATTTAACTATCTGTCCAAAGCACTCAATTCATTTTTCACTTTGCATTTCTTTTAACTCCAGTGTGGTTAACATAACAGTGTTATAGTAGCGTCAGGTGTAGCACTCAGCTCATTTACCATCCTGCCTCTTCTAGTAATATTTCCAGTCTTTGTATTTGTTTGTTTTGTTTTAGTTTTTCCCTTTTCTTCCCCATTTTCTCTATTTGACAAATACTTATGAAGTACTTATGGACTACCTGCTCACCTACTGGGTACTGTGACCAAAACTGGTACAAGTAAATTTGTAAAGGTTCCCCAAGATTTCTGTAATTGTCACTAAATTTGCCCCTAAGTATATCTTAGAAATGGTTTTGATAATCTGTGTCGATCTCCCCTTACACAGGCCTTGAATCAAGACTCTATGCAGAACCTTTAGAAGCCCTGGAAGAGATTAAAGATACCACCTAGTGAAGTCCTGTGTCAAGCTTTTCTTAGCCTTCCCTTAACCTATCACACAGGGGTGAAAATAAATCACAACTCAGAAAGACTTGGAAAACCAAAGTTTTCAGTGCTTTAAAAGGCAGTAAGGAAAGACAGGACCACAGAAATTGAAATACATAATTAAACAGCTGGTAACTTAAAGTAAATAGGGGTACTGAAAGTAGGTATCCTTGTGAGTATATGAATACATATTAAGTGATTTTTCGTTTCTTCACACATCACTGTTTATCAAATTTCTGTAGTGACAGTGAGAGGTTCTTATCAGAAAGAAACTGCACAATTTGAAAAACTTCCATTTTTTTTTTTTAAATTTCCATTCTTGATGGCACTCAAAACACAGGTTCTACCTCAACACTTCATCTCAAATTTATAAAACAGGAACACACCCCAGACAAAATGATGACACTCTCAACACTCTTGTCACTCATTTTGTTTTTCCTGTAAATTGGTAATATTTGTCCAGACAATATATAACCCTTATTATAGAAAGGTAAGAAATGTAGAGAAAATCAATACCTCCATCCAAGTATACTGTGCAGAAATAATCACTATTAACACACTGATATACATCTTTTAGGACTTAGATATCATGTAATATTTCTATCTACATAGATGGAAGAAGAAATATAAATATGTCTGATACAGCCCATTTAATAGGACATACTTATCTCTGAACATCAATACAAATAATTCTAGCTTTACCATTTTATTTTTATTTTTAATTTACATCCAAATTAGCTAGCATATGGTGCAACAATGATTCCAGGAGATTCCTTAGTGCCCCTTCCCATTTAGCCTATTCTCCCTCCCACAACCCCTCCAGTAACCCTCTGTCGTTCTCTATATTTTTGAGTCTCTTCTGTTTTGTCCCCCTCCCTGTTTTTATATTATTTTTGTTTCCCTTTCCTTATGTTCATCTGTTTTGTTTCTTCAAGTCCTCATATAAGTGAAGTCATATGATACTTTTCTCTAATTTCACTTAGCATAATACCCTCTAATTCCATCCACGTAGTTGCAAATGACAAGATTTCATTCTTTTTGATTGCTGAGTAATACTCCATAGTATATATATACCACACCTTCTTTATCCATTCATCCATTGATGGACATTTGGGCTCTTTCCATACTTTGGCTATTGTGGATAGCTCTGCTATAAACACCGGGGTGCATGTGTTTCTTTGAAACAGCACACCTGTATCCCTTGGATAAATGCCTAGGAGTGCAATTGCTGGGTCATAGGATAGTTCTATTTTTTGTTTTTTGAGGAGCCTCCATACTGTTTTCCAGAGTGGCTGTACCAGCAGGCATTCCCACTAGCTTTACCATTTTAAAAGTTATATAATATTCCATTCTGTATGTAACCATTAATTATTCAACAAATCCCCTACTGATGAACATATAGGCTGTTACCATTCCAGCATAAATAGAAAATAATAGTTGTTTTTGTGAAAGAGTCTTCTAGAAAGCATATACACATATCAGGCAGTAAAACCTATTTGAAGTTTTTGCTGTGACAGTGTTAACAGATCACCTTTGATCTTCAATGGTTAAATTACCTAAGAAGTCTTGTTCTCATTTAGAAAATCAGAAAGAAAACAAACAGCCCATGTGAAAATATATAATGATCAGGACCATAACATTAAGTTACAGTCTCTGCTTCTGACTTCAATAAAAACACCTGGTTACAACTTTCATCTATTACTTCCTGGATTTCCAAAAGTTATGAAAAGATGACATCTCACTCACCCTCTTTCCCTAATCAAATACCGGTAGCAAGAACCAGGCAGATGCCAGATAACAAAGGAGACACTGCATTCATAATTTAAATAACTGATCACTTGACAAAATAAGTAGGGGTATTAAAAGGAGGTGCCTCTGGGGGTGTATTGTAAATAATTTTTTCTTTGCACGCTTTCAAATTTTCTATAGCACTCCTAAGGTGTCCTTATTAGAAGGAAATTCTCATACAGTGGTTATCCACCCTGGCTGTGTATTACAATCATCTGGAGGTGCTTTTTTTTTTTTAATTTTTTTCAACGTTTTTTATTTATTTTTTGGGACAGAGAGAGACAGAGCATGAACGGGGGAGGGGCAGAGAGAGAGGGAGACACAGAATCGGAAACAGGCTCCAGGCTCCGAGCCATCAGCCCAGAGCCTGACGCGGGGCTCGAACTCACGGACCGCGAGATCGTGACCTGGCTGAAGTCGGACGCTTAACCGACTGCGCCACCCAGGCGCCCCTGGAGGTGCTTTTTAAAAACTATTGCTGCCTAAGCCCCTATCCAGACCAGTTAAATAAAAATCCAAGGGGTTAGGGTCCAAGTGTCAGTTAAAAAACATTTATTGAAATAATATACATACAGGGGCACCTGGGCTGCTCAGTTGGTTAAGTGTCTGACTCTTGATACTGGCTCAGGTCATGATCTCAGGGTTCAGTTCATGGGTTCAAGCCCCATGTCAGGCTCTGTACTGACAGTTCAGAGCCTGTTTAGGATTCTCTCTCCCTCTCTCTCTGCCCCTCCCCTGCATGTGTGTGTGCGTTCTCTCTCTCTCAAAATAATAAACATTAAAAAAAAAAAAAAAAAAAAAAGAAAGAAAAGAAATAACATACATAAAGAGAAGCGCACATAGTTTACACTGCCAGGTGAAGAAACAGCATTCTACCATCTTAGAGGTCTTGTGGCCCGTTGCTATCACTAATTCTTCCCTCCGGCCCAGAGGTACTGTGATCCTAACTTCAAACAAATTGATGGGCTTTGTCTGTTTCTGAAATTAGGTGGAATCATACAGGATGAATTCTTTTGTTTCTAGCTTTTTAAAAATCAATACCATCTGTGAAATTCATCTAAGCTACTACAAGTAACCACGATTTATTCATTCTCATTGTTATATACTTCTTGAAAGGAATAAACCACAATTTACTTATCTATTTTTCGGTAATCAACATTTGGATTATTTCTAGTTTGGAGTTATGAATTATAAAATGAACTCCATACATTTTTTTGTACGTCTTTTGGTACACATATGTACACATTTCTATTGGGTAGATCATAAGAGTAGAATCATCAGGTAATAGGGTATACTTATGCTCTGCTTTAGTAGATACTACCAAAGAGTTACACCGCATGGTTTTGCCAATTCACACTCCATCGACCTGTGGAAGAGTATTCTGGCTGCCCAATAGTCTCACCAACACTTGGTATCATCTGTATCTCTTCCGGGTGCACAGTGGTATATCACTGTGATTTCAATTTGCATTTTCCTACTAAAGAGGTTAAGAACATTTTGGTTTGCTTATTGGCCATTAGATATTCTCTTTGTAAAAGGGTCTGTGTTCAAGACTTTCGTCCGTTTTATTTATGTAAAACAATTTTTTTAACGTTTTATTTATTTTTGAGAGAGAGAGAGAGAGAGCATACAGAGGAGGGCAGAGAAAGAGGGAGACACAGAATCCAAAGCAGGGTCCAGGCTCCAAGCTGTCAGCACAGAGCCCAACGTGGGGCTTGAACCCACAAACCGTGAGATCATGACCTGAGCTGAAGTTGGAGGCTCAACCGACTGAGCCACATAGGCACCCCAAGACTTTTGTCCATTTTAAAAATCAGACTGTCCTGATTGAATTTTAGTTCTTTATACATCATGGGTAAATCTCCCATTCTTGTAAGTTGCTACCTTTACATTAACAGGAGATTTAATTTTAATGTAGTCCAATTTCTTGGGGTTTTCTCTTATGCTTAGTCCTTTTTGTGTCATTCTAACCCAATCTTTGCCAACATATTCTAAGACTGTAAAGCTATATTCCCCATGTTAACTTCTACACCTTTGTTTTACCTTTGATATTTAAGTCTAAAATCAATCTAAAATTTAAAAAATAAGTCTAAAATTGATTTTTATATGTGGTATAAGGCAGGGGGTTAACAGGTTCATGTTTCCATATGTATACCCAGTTGACACAGCAACCTTTATTGAAAATACCAGCATTTCCCTACTACTCTGCAATCCGACTTTTCACATAAGTCACCACATTTGTTGGTTTGTTTCTGGACTCTGACTTGTATTCCAGTGGTCTATTTGTTTCTCCTAACACCAATATTACCTTGTTTTAATTTCTGCCCCCAAATTTGTTCTTTCTCTTCAAGATTATCTTGACTATTTTTGGCCATTTTTCATTTCCATATAAATTTCAGAAAACAGTTTGTCAATTTCCACACACACAAAAAAAATTGCTGGGAATTTGGGATGGCAACGAAGGTATTAAGGAGAAATGATACCTTTATAACACAAAATTTTCTAATTTATGAATCTGAGATATCCCTCTACTTAGCTTCTCAATTTATCTCAAGAATGTTGTATGGTTTTTTTCTGTAGAGATCTTTACATATTCCATTATAACTATCCCTAAATATCCCATATTTCCTGATGCTACTGGAAATTCATTTTTTCTTTTAAATTTTAATTTCTAGTTGCCTAATCACCAATCTGCCTTTTTAAAAAGTTCTCCAAGTGATTGTAATGTTCATTCAGGTCTGAGGACTCCTAACACAATGTTTGATGAATTAGGAAAAGATAATTTTTTTTTTCCTATTCTTAGTTATCTTTAACCTAACTTCTGTGTGAAAATCCTCTGTGAGTGTTACCTTGGCAATCTAACTGCCATTTCACAATTTTTATAGAAGATTGCATATTCACCAAACCATTTGTGGTTTGACTCTTGGCTATGCAGGGCTTTGTTTTATTTGACATTCTTGTGCCTAGTACAGTACCAGTCACATATTTGGCACACAATAAATGGTATATGATTTATGTCCTCAGGAAAGTAATTTACTTCCTCTGGGCCTCAGTTTCCCCACGGCAAAATGGAGGTCACATACTGCATACATCATTTGGCTGCTGAAAGTATAAAACACATAGGGAAAACAATTTCAAGCTGTCCAATGCTACACAATAAAATATTGTTATTAACTTCCATAAGCTTTCCAGTATTTCAGAAGCTCATCTTATTTAGAAAAAAAAGAAAAAGACATCAGACATTCAATTTGGCCCTACCAATAAACTATACATGTCCAGCGTAAGCATCAAAATGAGAAAGAGACTTCCACGGAGTGACAAAGAAAAATACTGAAAATCAAGACTTTAACAATACAGTCTGGCAGAAAATGCATTTAATTTCTACTCAAAGACAGACATGTATCCAAAATATATCCTGAATAAGTTAACAGGAACTTAACTTCTCCTCTAAGCCATCTGGAAAAGGATTCGCTAGCAACATTTTACGAGGCATAATTAGATCTTATGACTTTGGGAGTGGGAAGGAAAAAGACAGCACATCAAACGATATTACAGACAAATGGCTAACATGGAGACAGAGCACTCAGGCCAAGGCTCTCCTCTCAAAAACAATGGCTCGGCTTTTTCTGCCAAAGATGTTTTCTGCCATCTAACTAACCCACAGTCAGGCACTCTTTTCTATTGTTCATATGCCCCCTCCATTCTTACCCAGGGTAATTCTTCTTTCTAATAATTTCTTTCTAAAAATAGCTGCCTAATCCTAATCTTCTCCTTTCCTTTCCCAATCAGATCCTAAACTCAAACCTTAAAGTTATTCAACTCTATTTTTTTTTTTTTACTAAAATTTACCTCTCTGTGCTTTGACACAAATTCTAGATCTGTGAAAGCTTAGTTGTCATAATTCTCTTCAGATGAACTATTAAAAAAAAAAAACCAGTTCAGATACTTAAGTTGGTTGGCATTCAACTGCCCCTCGCCATTTTTCATTTATGTCTTATGAATTTTCATTAGCCCCAGAAGCTGAAAGGACACACAGAAATGTACATACTACCTTTCACACCTTTTAAAAGAGATCATTTTCAACTAAGTATACAAATGGCCTGCTACCTTAAATTTAGCACTACGGATAACACAAACATAGGTATTAAATACAAAAGTACAGAACTAGAAAAGATGTGAATCACAGCCCTCCTGACTCAGGAGCCTTGATCAACTACAAATTCAATCTCTCAAATTCTCCACCTGTTAAAATGGAGACACCATCTCCATTACCTGCCTCATAAGGCTATTCTGAGGAATGAGAATTCACAGAATTAAGGGTAAAGTACCATACTAAATAGAATATTCTTATTGGAGGGCAGCTCTGTTGAAGTGGAAGGGCCATGCAAATTAAAACTGCAGCAAGACACACTTGGGTTCAAATATCACCTGTGCCCCTAGCAATTGTTCACCTGTGTATTAAGCAAAACCCAGGGCCTCAGCTTCATCCTCTGCCAAGCAAGGAGGAGTAATTTACCTCCTGGGATTGTGAGGATTAAATTACAATGCCATGGAAAGCACCTGGCACATACAGCACGTGGTGAACGCTAGTGCCATATTATTAACAAGGCTATTTTTTCTGCAAAAATATAACGGCCCTTTTCAGCTCTGGCCTTAAGTCCTCCGCAGCGATTCTACGATTCGGTTTGCACAAGAGCTTTCCAAACATGAGCAGTGAGGAACACAACCACACTATTCAGAAAATACACTGGTTCAAAACTGCAACTGGTCTCTTAAGCTCAAAATAAAAGAATGTGATTAACCTCACGGAAAAGCACATGATTACCATCAGCCTAGCACAATTAGTGCTTTTTTTACGGTTTATATTAACAAACCACGAGCTATTCACCAAGCACATGCCCTACCATCCAAAGTCCCATTCTGGGTTTACTTTTCCTTTCACACTCCGCAATGTAAAAGCATCCAGATTTTGGAGTGTAAAAAACCTCTGCAGCTTGGAGGAACATCATTCATAGAGCCCTTAGTTCTGCACCAAACCTCGCTGTCCAAGGGCTCAGATATACCACTGGAGAGCAGAGGTGTTTTAATGTGTTAAATTAAACTTACAAACATGGCTTCTCTCAAAGGGAAATAAAAACGTGTCTGAACAGGAGAGTTACTTACCTCTCCCCATTTGCCCAGCCTAAATTAGGAGGTTGACGGTGAGGCCTCCTTAGCATCGAGTTTCCTTCTGCAGGAAAGGACCCTGATCCATTCCCACCGGGTCTGAACTCATCAACTGCCCTGCTACACGGACAGACCCCGAAGAGGGCTGCGACCTTGCAAGATATGCAAAACCAACTTTGGGTTGCAGAAGTGAGGCGCCCCTGACCTTACCCTCGCTGGCGTTCCCGACGGCCTCGGCTCCACCGGTCACACCGGGTTTGGACGCCAGCATCGCCAGAACCAGCAGGCGAAGGAGACCCATGGCTGCCCGGGCCAGGCCCCGCAGCCTCACCGGCGCTACCCGGGGGCGCTCGCGCCGAGTTCCATCACTTTCGAGGTGCACACGCCGCACACCTGCCAGCCCCGCAGCGCCTGCGTGCAACGCCAGCGGTGCCTTCGCCAGCGGTGCCTTCGCCAGCGGTGCCTTCACCCGCGGTGAGGTTTCCTGTTCCGGCAAAAACCTCGCAGCCCCATACTGCGCCTCTCCCCGCCCCCCTTACGTCACCGCCGCGGGTACCCTCCACGGCCGGCGGAGACCGAGGGGCGTTTCCAGCCGGCGCGCGCGCCGCCTCCCGGCGCCCGGCGGCGTCGCTGAGCGCCGCTCACCCAGCGAGTCCCGACGTGCCCGCGCGCGAGTGGGGAGTAGAGGAAACCCCGGGAAGTTCTGTGGTGTAACCTGCACATCGCACTTTTGTATCTTTCCCGGTTACGAAAACCGCCGTTAGAGTAAAAAATAACTTTCTGTTGCGGGCTAACGTCTCCGGGCTCCTGTTCCCGTGTTTAACTGCCGTTTGCAAAAAGGGAAAACAGGAAGGAATCCGGTGCTCAAGACGCACAAACAATGGGGTTTCCCTTAGCTGTTCAGGCTGACGTTAGTATGAAAATGCAGGAAGGAATTGAATTTGTGCACGGATTAGTACATTAGTGATGAGCACCACATTTAAAAATAAAGTTTCATTTTCTCTAAGCGAAATATCCTCGAAATAACCCAACTTCCTCTCCCAAATTTTATATATGAGCAATGTTTAAAGTACAGTAGTCCATGTGACAGATGGCTCGTGAGCTGATTGTGGAATTACGTTTATAGACTCAGTTATTTGGGGGAAGATTGCTCTGTTTTCTCTTGCCTGCTCTTCAAATTTTTCATTTAGATATTTTAATGGGCAACTTTCTTGAAAAATACTTATTCGATTATTCCACTACTAAATTAAAAACCTATAGCAATCACCATAATCCAAACAGGCACAACATTTTTCCCGTTTTCCCTCTTCCTGGTCCAAATGTTCATAACTTTGGTGGCACTGTCTATCCCTATGGTGTTTGTTCACTGCCCCAAATGCTCTCATTCCTGTAACCCTCAATAGATGAAATCTCAGGATGATAACAATTATAATAAGGGTAGCATTTGAATCAAAGGATGGATTTAATAAACTGATAACTTATTAACTGCACCCTATTGGGGAGGCAGGATTAGAACCCTGTCTCACCCTATCAAAATGAAATCCTGAAGTATTAAATAAAACCATAAGGGAGTTAGAAGAAAAAAATGCTTTAAAAAAAACAAAAACAAAAACAAAAAAACTTGATCTCAGAATGGAAGGAATCTTTTTTTTTCCCCAAAGAGTTTATTTAAGCAAGAATCTATTTGAATCTGAACGCACCAAACAGGAAGTGGTTAGAAGCATTCAGGGGAGGAAATTTTTTTAAGTTTATTTATTTATTTATTTTGAGAGAGAGAAAGAGCACTCGTGCGCAAAAGTGAGGAGAGGAGCAGAGAGAGAGGGGAGAGGGAGACTCCCAAGCAGGCTCAGCACTCTGAGTGCAAAGCCTGGCTTAACTCACAAACCATGAGATCTTGACCTGAGCCAAAATCAAGAGTCAGATGCTCAATGGACTGGGTCACCACCCAGGTGCCTCCTCAGGGGAGGAACTTTCTAAACAAAAAAAAAAAAGCAAAGGAGGAAACAATAAAGGAAAAGACTGGTAGATTTGGCTACTTAAAAATTTAAATTGGAGAGGGGGAGACGCCTGGGTGGCTCAGTTAGTTAGCCTCCGACCTCTTGGGCTCAGGTCATGATTTTGCGGTTTGTGAGTTCAAGCCCTGCCTCTGGGCTCTGTGCAGATGGCTAGAAGCCTGGAGCCTGCTTTGGAGCCTGTGTCTCCCTCTCTCTCTGCTCCTCCCCTGCTCATGCTCTCCCAAAAATAAATAAACATTTTTAAAAAGTTAAATTTAAAAAAAGTTAAAAGTTAAAAAAAAGTTAAATTTAAAAAAAGTTAAATAAACAAAAAAAAAGTCCCTGGGGTGGCTCAGTCAGTTGAGTGTCTGACTCTTGATTTTGGCCCAGGTCATGATCTCACTATTGTGAGATGGACCCGTGTCAGGCTCCCTACTGAGCATGGAGCCTGCTTGGGATTCTCTCTCTCCCTCTGCCCCTTTCCCACGCGAAAGCATGTGCTCTCTCTCAAAGAAAAAAAAATGTTTCTCAAAAATCATGTTTTAGAAGACAACTGTTTGTGAAGTATTTATGAAAATGCAAGTTACAAAGCAATAAATATATGTAGTATGAGCTTTGTCTTGTTTTCTTTTTATTCATGTTTATATGCACATATCTAAATGTTTATAAAAACATATCTAAATGTTTACTATTCTTAAATTTATTTATTTATTTTGAGAGAGAGAGAACATGAACGAACAGGGAGAAGAAGAGAGAGAGAGGGAGAGAGAAAGAATCCCAAGCAGGCTCCATATTGTCAGCGCAGAGCCCGATTTGGGGTTTGAACCCATGAAATGTGAGGCCATGACCGAAGCCTAACTCACGAGTCAGACACTTAACTGACTGAGCCACCCAGGCACCCCAACATATCTAAATGTTTAAAATAGTTATCTCTGAGTGAATGGATTAAGAATAATTTTTCCACATTTCTGCACTTTGTAAAAAATTCAACATTAAACAGGTATTGCTTTGAATAAAAAATTTTAATTTTTAAAAGATATGTATAATTTTAAAGATTTTCTTATAAAAACGTTCAGGATAACAGTCCACCTTCCTGAGTAGGACACAATGGTTTTCATGATGTAGTTCCTGTCCACCTCTCCAGGTTCGTGCTGCAATTAAATTTAATTCCTCTATGTTAGCCACTGAATTAATTTCAGTTTCCTGAACTAACCCCATTCATTGTCTCCCCTTCATACCTTTGCATAGCAGTTCCCTTTGCCTGCAGAGGACAGCTGATGACAGATGTGTCAGCAATCAGAAGAGGGCTTTATTACCTTGGCCCTGAAATACTGTGACAGCTTGCGAAAAATATTGGCTGAGGTTCCTTGCTCTTGTCAGAGTTCCACTGGAAAGCTATGAATCAAATTGGCTCAGGAGCTTTGCAGGTAAGTTTCTCATGCCACGAATTGAAAGAAAATGCAAAAACTGAGAAGATTCCCAAACCCCAAATACAGATAACTAGAGCCTTAAAGTCTGCTTAAAATTTAGAAAAGGAAGGAAGAAAAGCAACTTATCCTAGATTTTTTTTTTTAGAAAACCCAAGATCTTGGATAGAGATGGGAACAGGGCTCCAGGGGAAAGGCAGAAAAGGCATTCTGTGAAACTTGCTCAACTCTTTTAACAACTTTTTTGTTTCTGTGGGTTACATTGTTTTGACAGTGTTTATTAAATATAATCCAATAAATGTTTACTTAGTAACTATTACATGGAAATTATTATGCTAGAAAATTTATTCATTTAGTCTGCAAATGTGCATTCATTGGCTTCTATGTGCCATGCTAAATGCTGGGTGCTAGGTATTGGAAATGCAGAGAAAATTAAAATGCTTCCTGTTCACAAGGAGCTCATGGTAGTGAGTTAGTGATGTATGAATAATCACACCTCGGGGCACCTGAGTGGTTTAGTGGGCTCAGTCTGACTCTTGGTTTTGGCTCAGGTCATGATCTCATGGTTCGTGAATTCAAGCCCCAAACTGGGCTCTGCTATGATAATATGGAGCCTGCTTAGGATTCTCTCTCTCCTCTCTTTCTGCCCCTCCCCCACTCAGGCATGCATGCATGCATTCATGCACACACACACACACATGTGCACACATGGCTCTCTAAATAAATAAATAAATAAATAAATAAATAAATAAATAAACTTTTAAAAAACGAATAATTACACCTCAATATGCCAAGTGTAATAACAAAAGTATAAGGAACAATTGTGATGAAGATTGGGAGCAATTAACTTAGTGTAGGTTTCCAGAAAATTTTTCTAAAAAAACAGAAATGTTTAAAACAAGGTGAGTGGATGGTCAACAAGGGGACGAAGGGAGTCTAGTATACTAAATGTTTATTTATAGTATTTCAGCCCAGTGCTTGGAATGTTTTAGATGTTTAATAAATTGTGACTGAGTAGGTAATAAAGGTAGTTAAGAGTCTAGGATGTTAAGTTAAAGAGTTGTTAAAGATTTTTTTTTCTGAAAAAATAGGGAGTCACTACAGATTTAAAAAAAAAATCAAAGTACTTACCACAAGACTGGCTATGAGTTGATAATTGAAGCTGGGTGATGAGTGCATTCGTGTCCACCTTACTATCCTACTTTTGTATAGGTTTGAAACTTTTCATAATATGAAGCTTGGGGTGCCTGGCCAAGTCGGAAGAGCATGGACTCTTGATCCTGGGGTTGTGAGTTTGGGCCCCATATTGGGTGTAGAGATTACTAAAAAAATAAATAAATAAACTTAATATGTAATACTGGGTTTCTACTCTTCAACCCATATAATCAGTTGGGGATGCAAGAAAAGCAAATGAAAAAGCATCTGAAAAAGTGTAAAAATCATAAAATGGAAAAAGGAGAGATCCATGTGAACTCCAGTAATTCTTAAATTGTACATGAAAAAGGTAAAACTTTAAAAGATAGAGTATAAATTAAATGATGGCAAAGAAATTGTTTTGACAAAGGTAAACAACAAGGAAAGAGATAGACTAGTAGCTCTCAACTGGCGGAAATTTTGCCCCACAGGAGACATTTGGGAATATCTGGAGATATTTTGTATTGTCACAATTGGAAGGGGAGTTTGCTGTTGTCACTTCATGGGTAGAGGACAGTGATGATGCTAAACATTCTACAATGGGCAGGATAGCATTCCAGAAAAAATAATCCAGCCTAAAATGTCAATAGTGCTGCTGTTGAGCAATCCTGAACTAGATACAAAGGAGTGCTTTTGGAAGGTGGGTTTTTTTTTTTTTCCTGAAGTCCACAGCTTCAAGGGATTCATAAACCCCTTTAAAATGTATGAAAAAATTCGAGCCTGGTCTGAGGAAAGGGTCCATAGCTTTCATCTGATTCTTAAAGCCCGGAAAAGGCTTACAGAGCCCAGGAAAGCCAAGGGTTCAGGGACTGTGGATGAATAATCTGATAACTTCACACAATATTATTGGGAGAGGAGGCTGGATTTGTTTGCTAAAGACAGATTACAGTGAACCTTGAAAACCAAGCCAAGATGGCTGTACATCAACATGAGGTCTCTATGGAGCTACTGAAAATCTGTAAGGAAGATAAATGACAGGACAATAACTGAGTCACAACATGAGTTGTCTTGAAGTGGTTCCTCTGCCGTGGGTGCCCAGGTTTTCTTCAATCAGGCCACAAAACAGTATTCTCCTTTATGGGCTCTTTCATTCATCCCTCTATTATCTAACCAGGCACCAACCCATGTTAATATTTCCTTCAAAACGAGCCTTTCTTCTTCTCTCATCAGAGTTAATAGCCTAGTCTAGGCCCAACCCATTTCATTATTGGAATTTCAAAGCCCTCCTCCTAATGAGCCCCTGGCTTATTCAAACCTAGCACCTAACATACTTCTTGGTACATGGCAAGCATTCAATAAGGTACACTCAACTGAGGGTGAGAAGAAAAGGTCAGTCACAAGAATATCCTACATTACAATTAAAACAAATTAGAGTTATCTCTTGTAATCCCATTATGGGGGGAAGTGCCTTACCTGGAGAGGTTCCTAATTAGGTCCCAACAGGTATGTAGATTGGGGATTGAGGAGAAGTAGTGGTGAAGCAGAAGTAGAGCATCCCAGCTAGGGGTGGGGTAAATCCAACAAGCTGAGTTCTCAACGTATAATTTCCCCCACCCTCTCCCAACTCCAGTAGGGTAATCAGGAACAATCAGCCCAAGAAGGAAGGTGTATGAGGTTGTCTCAAGTCCACATACCAGTCATTTGCTGATGCCAGGCTCACTTGTTGCCAGACTATCCTCAGGCTACAACTTTTCTTAGATACTAAGTTTCTCTCTGTCTTTCTTTAATCTCTACACCCAACATGGGGTTCAAATTCAGAACCCGTATATTAAGAGTCACACATGGGGCCCCCGGGGGGCTCAGTCGGTTAAGCGTTGGACTTTGGCTCAAGTCGTGATCTCAGGGTTGGTGGTGTCAGCTGTGCGGACAGCTCAGAGCCTGGAGCCTTCTTCGGAACCTGTGTCTCCCTCTCTCTCTGCCCCTCCCAGGCTTGCACTGTGTGTGCCTCTCTCTCAAAACTTAATAAACATTAAAAAACAAACAAAAATAAAGAGTCACACACACTCGGACTCAGCCAGCCAGGCTTCCCAGATACCAAGTTTCTACTACCTTCCTTCACACTTAAACCCTCAATAGATGTCGAGGCTAAGTCTAAATTGCATACCGTACCTGTTTAAAAATTGCCCCTGCTCTACCTACACGTAAGGCTTGTTTTCCAGGAACCTCCACTCTCCACTCCACTAACCTTCTGTTCCTCTCTGTCACACGAACGAGGTGCTTATTAGTTATCTACAGTCAAACCTTACCTCTTAACTCCAAATGCTCCTCTTCCGCCTCACCTTTGCCCATGGAAACCTTCCCTTTCCATCCATACTCTTCCAACACAGTGAATACAGCTCGATTTAGTATTTAATTGTTTCGGACGCTTTCCAGCCCATGTGTGTCAGCTCACCCAGCACACCCACACTGAGAATTAAAGCACGCACCCAGTCTCCAACTTAGGTAGCGCTCGCCCCCCCCCCCCCCCCCACAAAAGCAACAGAGAAGGCACCCTAACGCAGCCAAGATGGCCTGGTGAATTTTAATTTGGATTTTTTTGAAGTTAAAATCGGTATCGCGACCCCCCAAATATTTTTGAGTTGCCTGCTGTGTACATGTATTGTGGTCCACCTGGAAAACCAAAGCAACTTAACGCAAGTATTGAAGGCAATGCCTTAAAATGAATACAAGGGAGGATAAGGAAAATTACTTTTAAAACCGCAGAATCTAACAATCTCTCCAAAGTGTCTAAAACCCCAAAGCCTCGAGAACAGTATGTTGGACCCAAAAACGAACGGACTCGGAACAATGATGAAATTACTCAAACTGCTCGGAGCAGAGCTCCTCCGCGGCTGGAGGTAGCCTAACTAAAGTCTCAGGAAAGTCCCGCCCTCCCTCTTCGTGGGGCGTGGTGTTCCTCTCGACTCCACCCCTTCCAAGAATTCTGCCCCGTGATTGGCCCGACGCGTCCTGAAGTTGCCCAATCGCGGACGAGCAGCTGCATTAGCCTCCTTAGCTCACGGGAGGAACATGGCGGATCGCCTCACACAGCTGCAGGACGCGGTGAACTCGGTGAGCAATTTAGGTCTATTAGTCTCTGTCTTCTCCTTTCCTAAGGTGAAGCAAGAGAGCAAAAGGGGCCTGAAAAACAACCCCGCAAGTGGGGAGCGAACTGAGGCAGGGCTTCCGCAAAAAGCGCCGGTGGCGACGGCGTGAGGCGGCGCGGCGTTCTGGGAGGTTTGAGGGCGGCTGCCGGCGTTGCGGAGGGCTGAGGGAGGAAGCAAGCAGCCTCTTTCGCCTGAAAAGTAGAGCATCTCTCTACCAGGACACTTAGGCGTCACGGCCCTGTCCTGTTCTCTGGGAGCAGTTTTCTTTTATTGTCAGCACTGCTTACGAGATCACTTGTCTTTCGGGGGAAAGGGGACAAGCCGCAGAAGCTTCTTTTTTTCTTACCAGTTTTGAGCCGCGGAGGAAAACCAGTGCTCTTGATTTATGGATCTTTTTCGTTAAATGTCAGCCAAGAGTATTCCTTCGCGAGGACTTTTCAGATTGAAGGGGGGAGTGATGGTGACGCGAGAAGTTTTGTTTTATCTTAGTTGCTTCCTAAGGACAAAGAGTCTGATTCCATCTCTTGGCGACTCCCTAGCGTAAATTAGTTTGGGGAAAACTGACATCTTTATGAAAGTGCATCTTCTAGTCCTTGGATAGGTTCCGATTTATTTAAGTCATCTTTAATGTGTCTCAAAAAGCCTACTTCCTGTTAAGGGCCAAATCATCCCCTTTACTTTGATCCTTCTGATTATTTTTCCTATTGTGCCTAACTGGCCAGTACTGAATATGCAAACTACAGGATTCGTATACTCATTGCCGTTAAGAGTTAAACAATTTCTCATCGGTAGTTCTATTTCTCATTGTCATTCTATTTATAATTTGATGTCCCAGGTAAACTGTCTGTGTAGAGATGATATGTTGACTGGAAAATCAAAGTGTCTGGTCCTTTGCCAGTTTTGTCCACACTGGAAGCTAAGAACTTGGGATTATTCTTACTCCATTAATCTTTGTACACGTCAGGGGTGTGAATCTGCTTGTGAGAAACTGGTCTCCTAGTGCGTAAAATGAGACCTTTTAGGACTGAGAGGGCCAGCCCCTAAATGTTGATGAATTCACCAGGATAAATTCTACTTTACGGTGACTTGTCTGGGCTGCCGGCCAGCGTCCCTCTGGGAGATATTACTTTGAAGCTTTTGAAAACCCAATTGCAACGATGCTGCTGGGTAGAAATGTTATTTTAGGAGAAATGTTGCATATTCATGCATGTGTTATAACTGGAAAGATGATAGGGCAAAGTGAATATGGCCTTAACTCCAGGGTAGGCATGCTGATAATTGGATTTTGGAGAGAAACCTCTAGGTTAACTAGTGTGAACGCCTACTATGTATCCAAGCACTCTCATGTTTACAAAGAAAGATTCCTTAAGGAGTTTACAGCCTAATTAGAAAGATGTCAGATACTCAAGAGACATTTAGATAATGCAAAAGTAGCATGTGATTAGGTATTTATAATGAATCAAGTGTCTTAAGCTGAAAGTTGGAAGAGTGATATGAGCTAAATAGCTAAGAGATTAGCATTGATCTGAATAATAATTATTATTAAAATAACATATGTTTTACACTCTGAGAACTCTGTGAGGGCAGAAACTACGTCTCTTGTTTACTCTATCGCTACAATGTTTATATACAGCGGTTGTCATAGAGTGGATTTTCAACAAATATTTGTTGAATCAGTGGATCTTGAGAACTTTTGAAGGACAGAAGAGATAGCCACTGTGTTGAATTATTTTGTGTGTGTGCATCTTCTCTATTCTGCAAAACAGTGTTGTAATGTGAGAATGTCCCTAATTTAAAAATGGAAAATAAACCCTATTCAGGTTGCTAGAACCAGAATTAGAATCCACATTTGTACAGTTTCTGAGCCCTTACTATGGCTCCATTACAAGTAGCAAAACGTGAGAAAAACAGTGTAGTCCGGAGTGAATTTATCACTAGTTAGGTATATATGAAGGAGTAGTAGAAAATGAATAAGTAGAGATGACTTCGATTGTTGAAAGCTTTGAAACAGCCTGAATCGTTGGAGATGAATCTTAAAGGCCATGCTGGGATGAGCTCAAAATTTTTAAGCAGGGTAAAATAACATAGTGAAGCAGAAAACAATGAGACTGTTGTAACAGTACTGATGTGAGATAATTGACTGAACTAAGGCAGCAGCAATAATAGAAGGAAAAGGGAAATAGTAACAGAAAGACTTGAAGATGAAGGGAACCTAAGAGTCTGAAATTAGACTGGCTAACTAGGAGATTCTTAATGCAAATTAGATATTAAACAAAGGAAACAGTTGATTTAGGGCTCTGGCCTTTTTTTTTTTTTAATGCTTTCTTTCTTCTTCTCCTTCTTCTTCTTCTTCTTCTTCTTTTGATGTTTATTTATTTTTGAGAGTGCACAAGCTGGGAAGGGGCAGAGAGAACGGGGAACCAAAGATTCGAAGCAGGCTCTGTACTGACAGCAGTGAGCCCGATGCGGGGTTCGAACTCATGTACCCGGAGATCATGACCTGAGCTGAAGTCAGACACTCAACTGACTGAGCCACCCAGGCACCCCAAGTTCGGTCATTTAAATAATGGTAGAGAAACTTAGTGGAAATGGCCATTCGCTGATTGGAAGTAAGGAATTGAGGTTCAGGTGGCACCTGTGTGGCTTAGTCTGTTGAGCTCAGGTGATAACCTCACGGTTGGGGAGTGAGAGCCCCGCATCAGCTCCCTGCTTGTCAGCACAGAGGCGGCTTTGGATCCTCTGTTCCCCTCTGTCTGCCCCTCTCCCGCTTACGCGCTTTCTCAAATAAACATTAACAAAAAAAGGAATTGAGGTTCAAAAGGTCAGGACTATTGAGGGAAGTTGGTGGGGGAAGATAGGAGTCTTAAGTTTGGAGATAGTGAGGAATTGGTATTCTCGGTCCTGAAAACTTAAGGAATACTTTTAGAACACTGGGAGTTTACAACTTGAGTCATGGAGAAAAACATTTCTGAATACTTAAGGGATAGTCTTTTTTTTTTTTTTTAATTGAGGTATAATTGACATATAACATTAGCTTCAGGTGTACAACATAATGGTATTTGTGTGTATTGTGAAATGATCACAATTAGTTTAGTTAACATGTCACCATATGTAGTTACAAAGTTAAATTTTTTTCTTATGATGAGAACTTCTAAGATTAGCAACTTTCAAATATACAGTACAGTATTAACTGTAGTCACCATACTATACATCTTAACTTACTTATTTTATAACTGGAAGTTCATACCTTTTGACCCCCTTCCCTTATTTTGCTCACCTTCACCCCCACCTCTCCTCTGTTAACCACCAGTCTGTCCTCTGTGTATGAGCTCAGTTTTTGCTTTGTTTAGATTCCATATATAACTAAGATCATGTAATATTTATTTTTCTCTGACTTATTTCACTTAGCGTAGTGCCCTCAAGGTCAATTCATGTTGCAAATGGCACGATTTCCCTTTTTTTTTAATGAACAAATAGTGTTCCTGTTTGTGTGTGTACCACAATTTCTTTATCCGTTCATCCATCAATGACCTTAAGACTTCTTAAGGTGAAGTATTTTTCCTGCTATTTCTTTATACTTGGACCTACTTTAGTCTCAAAAAAGGTATCATATACTTTACATGAGTCACACATTTTAAAATTTGTCCTACGGCCATACTTAGATATTTGCCAGTCAAATTTGCCGTTTCCCACCACTGCCCAAAAAAGTCCTTATTTATGCTTGTAACAAATATTGGCGTATATTTCTCTTATCATTCTACTACCTTAGGAAGAAAAGAAAGATTATTTTGTGTTTCTTTTTATCTGTTTCAACTACATTGACACCAAACCTAGTTTCTTTGTGTGATTAAAACATTTAATCATTGTAAATAACTGGCTAATTTTATCCAAAATTGTTCCTGTTTTATTCCCTTGTTTAGAGATCGTTATTATAGAAACTTATTTTTGTTGCTATTACCAGTCACAGTCTTTAAAACTGATAAATCCTTTCTAACGCTGATACATTTTCTTTGGCTTCAAGCTTGCAGATCAGTTTTGTAATGCCATTGGAGTGTTGCAGCAGTGTGGCCCTCCTGCCTCTTTTAGTAATATTCAGACAGCAATTAACAAAGATCAGCCAGCTAATCCTACAGAAGGTAAATAGATTATAGATTTTCTTGGCTTCTCTTAGTTTGACCCTCATATATTATGATCCTTTAAAATTAAACTTATTGAGAAATATAGCTTCATTATGGCTTTCTTAAAATCTGGTTGTTTGAAAATATTACTACAAATTTTGTTATAAAATAAATGAATTTGTTACAGTCAATTTATATTACATCTCATATTTCTGTTCATGTCAAATAACGGATGGTTACTCCTTTAGAAATGAATGTGTGTGATTTTACCTGAATTTCACTTGAGGGACCTTCATAAAGAAGGCATCCCATTTACAGATTCCTTCATTCAAGTGACTGGCATATTGTCCTAAAAAATGAAGTGATTATGGTTAATTGCCAATTTGAGTTAATAGTAAAGCTAATTCTCAAATATGTAACAGGATTGGTGTGTTAAAATTTAATCATTTGAAGCCCAGTACAGAAAAAGTTTATGAAATTTCCTGGTTTTATTAGCCTTGAATTTAGTTTCTGTTTCTGAAAACTTGAGATTCCCTAATACTCTAAATTAGTAATATCTTTCTTTAGAATATGCCCAGCTTTTTGCGGCACTGATTGCACGAACAGCAAAAGACATTGATGTTTTGATAGATTCATTACCCAGTGAAGAATCTACAGCTGCATTACAGGTAAAAATCTCTTTTCCTTTCAGAAATTTGCTAGTAGAGAATTTCAATTAAAGGTGATAGATTTTTTTTTAAGATTTATTTTTTTTTTTTTAAGTTTATTTATTGTTGAGGCAGAGGGAGACAGAGCATGAACGGGGGAGGGTCAGAGAGAGAGAGGGAGACACAGAATCTGAAACAGGCTCCAGGCTCTGAGCCATCAGCCCAGAGCCCGATGCGGGGCTCGAACTCACGGACCGCGAGATCGTGACCTGAGCTGAAGTCGGACGCTTAACCGACTGAGCTACCCAGGCGCCCCTTAAGATTTATTTTTTAAAGTAATCTCTGTACCCAGTGTGGGGCTTGAACTCATGACCCTGAGATCAAGAGTCACATGCTGCTCTGACTGATCCAACCAAGTGCCCCAAAGGAGATTTAACATTTTTTGTTATAATATTCAAAGTTTCCTTAAGATTAATTTTTTTAAATTTTTACTTTTATTTTTTTAATGTTTATTTTCAAGAGAGGGAGAGAGAGAGAGAGCATGATCAGGGGAGGGACAGAAAGAGGGAGGGAGACAAAGGGTCTGAAGCAAGCTGTGCTGTGTGCTGACACAGCAGAGAGCTGATGCAGGGCTCGAACCCACAAACCATGAGATCATGACCTGAGCCAAAGTTTGGATGCTCAACCAGCTGAGCCACCAGGTGCCCCAAGATTAAATTTTAAAATGGAAGTTTTGTTGTGAAGTATTGCAGTCTGTTAAAGACCTTGCTGAATACATATAGTTGTCTAATTTTGAGTTATAAGGAAACTTCCTGTTTTCCTCTATTTGGCTCTTTTCCTAGCAGAGAATAAGAGGAGGGTGGCATTCTGGGTGTGGAGTAGCATAGTAGTGTCCCAAAGCAGTATGGAAGAGAGTCACATGTAGACATCTGGAGATTTGAAAATTTCATTCTTTTAAATAATTCATACAAGGAAAACTCTTAAAAGTTATCTGATTTTAGAATTTCTGCCACCAAAAAAATCTATCATAATGGTTGCAGAGTCATCCAGATTTAAATGTAAATACTTCTACAGTTTTGTTTTTTTGTTTTTTTGTTTTTTTTTTTTACCTTCTTAGCTTTCACTACAAGTTTTTCTCTCAAAAGATTTTAAATTTGTGTCTTACAAAGGCTGCTAGCTTGTATAAGCTGGAAGAAGAAAACCACGAAGCTGCTACATGTCTGGAGGATGTTGTTTATCGAGGGGACATGCTTCTGGAAAAGATACAAAGTGCACTTGCTGATATTGCGCAGTCACAGCTGAAGACAAGGAGTGGTACCCATAGCCAGTCTCTTCCAGACTCATAGTACCAGTATGTACCCTGTGTCTGAGAAAAGAACTATTTCAGTGCCATTAAGAATTCTGCATCAAATTTAGATGTAAGCCTTACCAACAGTTACAGAAACATTAAGCACTAGGACACGTTAACTTTTTAGCTATTTTTTAATAGTGTTCTATTTTCACTCTTGATAAATAAGCCTCTAAAAATTGGAATTGAACCAGCTTTAAACCATCATTATACTATCATTTTTTTTATTATCAGAATTAAATTATTGAGGCAGATATTGCATTAATGGTTATAATTAAACAGATGTACTTTAAAATTCTATTGTGACATTTCTATCTTTATTCTTATCAAATTTCTACAGTCTTTTTACAAATCAAAATATCCCTTAAGCCAGAGGAGAGGTGGTAAGTGCAGAGATATGGGACATTTCAATTTAAACTGATGCCCTTCTGCCTCTTCAGAGATGACATTATATACATTTGGAGCTTGGGCCAGGAAAGTTTCTGAAGCCATGTTTCTTTTAAGAAGCATGTGGCTGGATGAGAGTTTAGATCCCTTTTATGGAAACATTCCTCATTTTCCGGAACCTCATACCCATTCTAGTTCATCTCCACATGTGTTTCTACTAAGAAATTGTCTTCTCTGTAGAATTCCCATGCTATTATGACAACACTTTTCTTCATCGTGAACTATCCTTTTTCATAGCTTTTGACCTGCTTTTTCCTTCCTAATTTGTGTGGTGAAGTATGTTCCCTGAGTCATCAGTTCCTTCTCTTCCTTTTTATGTATCGAAGGTCCTGGTTCTGACTTGTTAACCTGTCAACCTTTATTCCTGTGTTCTAATCTGACAAGAACATAATTCTACTACATTACTTTATCATTTTATGCATTCCACCTTACTTTGTTATTGCTAACATTTGTGTCAGTATTACCAAGTATGATTATGCATCCAACTTTTGGTTCTCCTTGAACCTACTGATTATTTCTACTAGAAAGCTGGAGTTGAAATGTTTCCACATTGTAACTGGTTCTGTTTCCTGAGGCTACATTTTTCAGAATATCCTGAGCTCCATTTCCTACAATCTGTTACTATCCTGAGTTTAAGAAAGTGCAAGAACAGTAGTCTCAGATTCTGCTTGTCATTCCCATCATAATCAAGCTCTTCCACAGTTCTTGAAAAATACTGCTTAGAGGCACATTTTAACTCTAAAGTAAAATTTATAGAGTCATTAATTTTTAAAGTTAAATGTTCTCCATACTAATAAATATTTAAAATGTTAGGTTTATTCTCTCTGGCATCACTTAAAATCATTTTACTTTTAGACACTAGCATGAGATAGAAGATAAGGAACTCACAAAGTAATATTCAAAGTACTGAACCCTATTCAATACAATTAACCCAGAGAGAGAAGTATGAAAAGTTCTAGCCGTAAGCTGATAGACTATTATTTATCCTTACCTGAGAGAAATTTTTTTTGAAATTACCTGTTTTTACCATTTAAGGTGTTATAGAAAAATGACAATGCACATATTGAACTATTTATAAAGAATGTATGGAATAATTCATAAAGACTGTATATAGCAGCTTCTCTTGGCCATCATTTTGTGGACATGGCTGTTGGATAAGAAGTCCTCAAAGTTGAAATGGGGGTATGGGCAGTGATGATTTTGCTGTCCAGCACATGGCTTTGGGAGGACAAAAAACAATGGGTGTCTGTGTCTTTCATCTCCTGGTTCCTGCCTACCTTTCCCTTCTACCCAGATCTAAGTTGTTTTAAGGAGAAAAATTCTTAAAGATGGGGCCATGGTCTCTCTCTTCCAAAAGGACCATAGACCCAATATCCCTGTTGGAATTTTCCGGAGAACTAAAGGAAAGGAGGGACACAAACTTTCATGGCTTTGTTGGATATGGGTGCCCAAGTTACTGTCATACCTGGTCTACTGGGGAGAAGGGACACACAAGTTCAACCTTGGGTCTAGGCAAAGTAACCAGTGAGGAAGTTAAATATAACTTTAGGGCTAAATATAACTTTGAGGCTGTCCTGGTAACACTGTGGTCATGACTTCTATGAATGTATTATTGGAGTAGACACCCTGTACACTTGTCATTCCCCACACCAATGCCAGAAAAGATACTCCCATTCAGGACATGGCTAAAGGTAGAGAGGTAGTTGTGTGACATGTAAAACAGTGCCCAACCCATCTCCCTGTCTTTTGCCTGTGGGTAACCTGGCTACCGACAATTTAATGAACGCTGTGCTCCTAGAAAACAGTTAGCAGTTTGGTTCCTCCTTCCTATTTTATTCCAGGCAATGGCTTATTGCAAAGAACCATCTTTTCCCATATGACTTTGTTCACCTGTGACGAAGCTAGACCCAGATCTCCCAATTCCCATTCTTTGTCTCATAAATGGTTAGTTGATCTCTTTGTTCCCAAAGACCAATCTGGACAAAATACCCTCTAATGACTTGATCAAACTTTAGGCTTCTCCCCGCATAAGCCCCTGAATTTTAATCCACCCTCAGCTTGAGCCTGCACTGGATGTGGAATAGTCTCTCCTGAGTGACACCTCGCACAAATTAACTGATCACTAAAAGACTTTCCCTGATCAACTGTCCCATTATGTCACCTGCTTATCTCCTTCACACTCGGATTTTTCATTCATTGTTTATATACTCCTTTCTATAAAAAGCTCTGTTTCACCTGATCTTTGAGACAATTGCAGATCTTATGGTCAGAGCATTCTCCTTATTTCCACAATCTTTTCCAATAAAGTCTTTCTGTACCTAAATCTGGATTTGTTTTTACTTAACACCACTCACCTGTGTAGGACAAAACCTCATCTACTCTCATAACAGAGCCCTGGAGACTAAGGCTGGGGCAAAGGGGACTGAGGCACTCATTCACTGTGAAGTAATAAGAAAGCTATCAGAACATCTATGTGTATAGTTAGGATAAAAAATATAAAGAAAATAATAAATATTAAAAACCCAACCCTGTGAGGTGTAAATAACTCAGATGAAAGAGGAAATTATAATGGAGGTTAGGACATAATTCGGAACTTAATGAAAATATTACATATAGAAACTTGTGGGGAGCGGAGCAGGCACACAGGGGAGGTGACCTCATGGCAGGTAATGAATCATCATTAGTCAAGATGTTCTTTAGCACCTGAGCCTCCCTGCTTTAAAAAGGAACCACCCAGTGCTCACTTTGGCAGCACATATACTAACATTGGAATGATACAGAGAAGATCAGCACGGCCCCTGTGCAAGGATGATGCGTAAAAAGGAACCACCCAAAGAGACTTTTGAAACCCAAGGCTCAGGGGTCTGCACAGCAACCTTAATAGGAGCTGTGAATCCAGAGCTCTTCGTAAACCTGACAAACCTATAATGGCTTTTGCACTGATAACCCTTTCGCTTTGGGCAACTTGGACTGGTTATCTACAGTGTGACTAGAGAATACAAAGAAACTCTAGGAAGCTATTGATAGGCACAGTTACACGAGGAGGAAAACATCTAAATGGGATTAATAGTGATGGATACCGAAGGAGCTTTGTTAAGGACTCTAACATCTTTGAATGAGTGTATGCACAGCATCATGCTTCTCATTCTAGAAAATGTCAATGAGGAAAGAGGTTAGCAGTTGGAACCAGGCCGCTTAGAGTACATTTCATCCCTTCAGAGCAGCAGCATCATTCTTTTTTCACAGCAAGAGCTTCTCAATTTTTTTCTTTTATTAAGTTCTTGTATAAAAGTGCCATGAGAATGGAAGTCATTTTTCGTTAATTATTAAGTTCTATATATATATAAAAAAAGTACTTAGTGCTGTTAAAAAGAAAGAAAAGGAAGAGCAAGAAAAAAAAAAAGAAAAACCTGTGGCATCTTCTAAGCATTTAGGAGAAAATGCAAGTATTACCTTCCTTGCTTATATTAGGAAAGAAGAGGCTGAAAATTCATGAGCTAAGCTTCCAACTGAAAGAAGGACATAATAAAGGCAACAGAAGAAATTAAGAACCATACCATGAGAAAATAAGGAAAGCCCAAAGTTGGGCTTCAAAGAGTGATAAAATCAGGGCACCTGGGTGGCTCGGTTAAGCAACCGACTCTTGAGTTCATGTCATGATCTCACAGTTCGTGAGATCAGGCCGCACGTCAGGCTCTAGGCTGACAGCATGGTGCCTGCTTGGGATTCTCTCTCTTCCTCTCTTTCCCTCCCCTGCTAGCCCTATCTCTCTCAAAATAATAAACATTTTTTTAAAAAGAGTAATAAAATTGACAACTTAGGCAAGTTTGATTAGAAAAAAAGATGATGTAAACAATAAGAACTGTTAAAGTCCTATGCCTTGATTTTAAAATATTGAGAAAATTTGAATAATGTTATGTGCTAATGAATTTGAAAAGTTTTGATAAAAGGACTGAGAAAAAAGTAGTGTAGCAAATAGGCTCAGCAAGATATATAAATCATGGTCATATAACCTTTAAAAAATTCAGTTAATAGTCAAAACTTTTCCCCATGAATAAAGCACCAAGCCCAGAGAGTTTTATTAGTGAGTTTTGTTAAACATTCAGCGAGAAAAATGCCAGTTTCACATAAAAGCTCATCACCAAAATCTCATGGAAAGTACAGAAGTAAAAATTAAAACCAATCTCAATCATGAATATGCAAAAATATTAGCAAATTAAAAGCCATTAGATATTAAAAAATTGAACGTATCACACATCTATGTTTAACCCCAGGGATACATGGCAGTTTTATCTTTATAAATTACTTTGTATTTTTATGAATTCTAAAATGCCCACCATTGTTTTTTCTTAATTGTATCTTAAATTGGAATATTCAATGGATAGTTGTTTTTTCCTTCCTTATTGGAACACATAATGGTATGCTTTATAATTGGTGAAATCTTTGATTTGATCAAAAATTGTAATTTGTCACAGTAGATTAAAATCAGAATTGTATGATCGTGTAACTTGACACGGGAAAAGCATTTGATAAAATCCAACATCTATTTATGAAAAAACTTTTTGCAAAGGAGAAACAAGAATATTTATTTATTTATTTTATTTATTTTAAAAATTTGCATCCAAGTTAGCATATAGTGCAACAATGATTTCAGGAGTGAATTCCAGTGATTCATCCTCTCACCCAGTGCTCATCCCAAGTGTCTTCCTTAATGCTCCTTACCCATTTAGCCCATCCATCCTCCCACAATCCCTCCAGCAACCCTCTGTTTGTTCTCTGTATTTAAGAGTCTCTTATGTTTTGTCCACCTCCCTGTTTTCATATTATTTTTGGTTCCCTTCCCTTATGTTCATCTGTTTTGTATCTTAAATTCCTCATATGAGTGAAGTCATATGATACTTGTCTTGCTCTGACTAATTTCGTTTAGCATAATACCCTCTAGTTCCATCTATGTAGTTGGAAATGGCAAGATTTCATTCTTTTTGATTGCCGAGTAATACTCCATTGTATGTGTATATACCACATCTTCTTTACCCATTCATCTGTCAGTGGACATTTGGGCTCTTTCCATACTTTGGCTATTGTCGATGGCGCTGTTATAAACATTGGGGTGCATGTGCGCTTTCAAAACAGCATACCTGTATCCCTTGGATAAATACCTAGTAATGCAACTGCTGGGTTATAGGGTAGTTCTATTTTTGATTTTTTTATTAAAACTTCATACTTTTTTCCAGAGTGGTTACACCAGTTTGCATTCCCACCAGCGGTGCAAAAGAGATCCTCACAAAAGAATTTTAAAATATGAAGGGTACAAAATACAGTGAACATCATATTGAAAGGTCAGATGCATTCTCTTTAAGTTTGAGAACAAGACAAGGATGATTGCTATAAACATAACTACTTTGTTTATGTGCTGATAGTCCTAATCAATGCATCTAAGCATGAAAAGGAAATAAAAATTATAAGATGGGGAAAAAAGGAAACAAAACTCTTATTTATTTTTTTAAAAAAATTTTTTTCAACGTTTTTTTATTTATTTTTGGGACAGAGAGAGACAGAGCATGAACGGGGGAGGGGCAGAGAGAGAGGGAGACACAGAATCGGAAACAGGCTCCAGGCTCCGAGCCACCAGCCCAGAGCCTGACGCAGGGCTCGAACTCACGGACCGCGAGATCGTGACCTGGCTGAAGTCGGACGCTTAACCAACTGCGCCACCCAGGCGCCCCCAAAACTCTTATTTAAAGATAAAATAATACCTGTAGAAAAACCAAGAAGATTCCATAGATGTATTTTGGAAGGGTTGTTAGACATGAAAACAATGTGCAATACAACAGCAACAAATGGTAGAAAAAAAAACCTTCTGATACCATCTTCCGGGGTGCCTGGGTGGCTCAGTTGGTTAAGCATCCAACTCTTGACTTCGGCGCAGGTCATGATCTCAAAATTCATGAGTTTGAGACCCGAGTCATGCTCTGCACTGACAGCATGGGGCCTGCTTGGGATTCTCTCTCTCTCTCTCCCTCTCTCTCTGCCCCTCCCCACTTGCTTGCATGCATGCACACACGCCCACTCTCTCAGAAATAAACATAACATTTTTTCCATAGTACAAAAAATGATGTTTCAAGGAATAAGATACAACTAAAATGTAAGACATTTAGGGAGAAATAGAACAAATATTAAGGAAAAAATTGAAAACAATTTTAAAGTATTTTTTAAAAACCTAAAGAAATAAAGTAATACCATCTTTATGGAACAGAAGAGTCAATATTGTAAATATGTCAATTTTCCTCAACAGGTTTATAGATTTAATACAATTTTAACTAGGTTTTCAATTGAGATTTCTGCAGAAATTGACAAGTTATTTCTAAAATTTATGTGGAAGTACAAAATGTCAACAGAAATCAAGATACTTATAAGAAAAGATAACATAAGGACAGAGCTTGCTTTAATAATAATTAAGACAGCATATATTAGTACAAGGATGGACAAACAGACCAATGCAAGAGAACAGAGATATCTAACAGAAATCCACACACATAGGAAAATCTGATTTGTGACAAAGGTAATGCTACAAATCACTGGAGGAAAGAATAAACTGGTGTAGAACATTGGTTATATGTATGCCATATATTAAAGTCATTGCCTATGGGGTTTCTTTTTGGGGTGATGAAAATGGTCTAGAGTTACATAGTCATGACAGCTCTGTGAATATACTAAAGACACTGAATTGTATACTGTAAAAAGATTAATTTTATAGTATGTGAATTATATGTTAATAAAACCATTATTTAAAAAAATCCATGTCAGGTAGATTGAAAACATGTGAAGGACAAATTTTTTTGAAGACCTAAGGAAAATATTTTTATGATGTCAAGATAGGAATTTTTAAAAATAGATATGAAAAGTTCACATCATAAAGGAAAATAACACAAAAATTACAGTAAGCAATATGTGTCAGACACTGTTTCAAACTTACAAATATTAACTCATTTAGGAAAGGTTAAACTCAACTGGATTAAAATTTAGAACTTCTGTTCATCAGAAGACTCCATAAAGAGAAAATGCAAGCCCAACTTGGAAGCAGTTATTTGCATAATCTGTAACTGCACAAAAGGTTAGTATCTAGACTATGTAAAGCCCTCCTATGAATTAATAAGAATCAATTGGAAAAAGATGAATAATGCATTAGAAAAACTACAAAACAGTCATTTCATAGTAGAGAAATGGCCAATAAAGAAGCAAAAAATGCTCCACCTCATTAGTAATCAGAGAAATTTGCATCTGGTTTTCTAGGTCTTTAGGAAGGTTCACTTTTCAAGGCAGAAAGACAAAACATACTTATTTTTTAATTTAATGCTTTGCTAGCTTGATTTATAAATGTTATACATTTGGATATGTGGTCCATGGGTTTCCATGTATTCTTGACCAGAGCTACACGTTCAGGGCAAGCCTATAAATGTATGTTTATATAACCTAAAGAAAAGGAGATTCCAAAGGTAAAATTTAGGACAGTGATTACTCTCTGGTGGGAAAGGAATGCCGTTTGGAAGGGCACAGAGGAACTCTTAAGGTAATGTAATAGTATTCTTGAACCGGGAGATATGTATTTAATAAAACAATAATGCAAACTATATTTAAAGGTCATGTTTTCAATAATAGGGTATAAATCAGCCCAGTTTTAAGCAAAATAGTATATTGTTTCATCTGTGTTTGAATTTAGGCAAAACCGGTTTGCTCTTAGCTATTGCTGGAAGAGGCTGTTCAATCTTCCTCCACGTGGAAGGACTAACGTTCTGTCCCCCACGTTCCTCAAAAGTTCAACAGTAGGTAGACTTTAGAGAGACGAGCTTCCTGTTACCATGTCCCTGCTTCTCATCTTGTCTCTGCCTATTTGGGATTTTTTTTTTCTTTTCCCTTCTGGTTGCTCAAGAAAGGCCTCAGGTGGTAGGAAAACTCCATTAAGGCACTGATGCTGCAGGTTGGGTCATCTGAGACCAAACAGATAGCAATCTTTCACCACAAGAGGGCAGTCTGACCCTGACTTTTGGTTCTATTCATGAAGTAGTTGGATGGGATGTTTTGTGACCCAGAGAGATACATGGGGATTAACTAGTTGGGTAGCAGTAGCCACAAATTAGGTTTCCCCCGGAATCCACTCAAAGCTAGTGTCCTCCTGGTGTTAATAATTCGAATGTGATGAACAAATGTTGTTTATTTTCAGCTGAAAACAAAAGGGCAGGGACACAACTTCATGGCTCATCATGGATTAAGTACTAGCTTTAACCACAAAGGAAGGTACTTGAGCACTTATTCTGGATGGTAAATTATCTTTTATGTGCATGTTTGTGTGTGTGTGTGTGTGTGTGTGTGTGTGTGTGTGTGTGTGTGTTAGACAGGCCACACATCAGAAATCTTTTACATGATACCCGAAGGGCAACTCTGTATGGAAAAGCAATGTAAAAACTGCTTAAACATGGCCACTCATCAGTTGTGTGATCTTAGGCATGTTACCTGTGTCTCACCACAACTGTAAAACAGGGGTAATATTACTAATTACCTCATGGGATTGTCATCAAGAGTAAATGAGTTTATACATGTTCAGTAGTCAGCATCATCCTCTAGGACATTTATGGTGTTTGTAGGAGCCAGACTAGTGAATTATATTGGGGTATAATGGGAATCACAGTCCCTGTATCTTTTATGTCTTTAAGGGTAGCTTCAATTTCTGCCATTGTTCCAGGCAACACTGTATTTTATTTACAATATTTATAGTGACATAATATTTTTTCAAATTTTCACAATATATGCTTTTATTCATAATATTGAATTTTTAAAAATGTATTATCTTAGCCAAGGTGGAGTGAGAGGGACAGTTTCAGAGCTTCCACTTGGCTTTTTCCACTTCCATAGCTCTTATGCTATGGGCTAAAAACTAATGTGGAGGACACCTGGGTGGCTCAGTCAGTGTCAGGTCATGATATTGCAGTTCATGAGTTTGAGCCCTGCGTCGGGCTTGCTGCTGTCAGCCTGTCAGTGCAGAGCCCGCTTCAGATCCTCTGTTTCCCTCTCTCTGCCCCTCCCCCACTTGCACTCTCCCAAAAATAAATAATATTAAAAAAAAAAAGAAAGAAACTAATGTGGGAATTCTGCTAACTGTAAAGTTTAGTGACCCGGAAAATGATCACTGGATGAGTCATGGAACCAATGGACCTACTATGAGATCTTGGCCAGGACACCATTTATTACTTATTATTAACTTCCCCAAGGGGGGAACCATAATAATGTTTTGGATCCTCTGGTATTAATGTCAAATTAGATCCTAGAGCCAATGTTCCTCAAAATGCCTTGGTATTTCTCTTTCCCTTGTATACAGTGACCTGAGAAAATGCCCACGGGTCCCTTTGGGTAAGTCTGGGAGAAATATCATAAACGTTTGCTGTGGTATTGTGAACCTAAAAGGGGGCTCAGTTTTGGAAATAGGGGAGAGACCAGGACTTTCTATTGAGGCAGATGCTCTCAGGAGTTTCATCATCCATCCACCCTTGGTTTCTTTTGATTTTATTGATTGAGCATTGCTGACCATTTTTCTTGCCCTTAAAGACCTCCATAGCTCTCTGAGTCAGGGTCCCCATTGTGAGCTACCCTGACTTTGCAGCTCATTATAATTGAGCCCATCTTGCTTCTGAGAGTTAAGCACTGCCACATGGCCCCTACTTTGTAGAGATCATTTCATTCCCATTCTAACAGGTAGCCCAGTTTGGTGCTAGTGTCCCTACCATCATCCTTAGCCACCAGTGTGCTAGCTGTGATGTGCTCACTTTTATCAGCTCTTATAAGAACTGACTGTTATATTTTTAGGAATTTTATGAGACAGTTGTTAAACAGATGTTAAATGTTCTAGGACAGGAGAATGATCCTATATTGATAAATCCTTTCTTGTCCAACTTTATGTTCTATCTTCTTTTTTTAGTTTTATTCATTTATTTTGACAGAGCGAGTGTGAGGGGGAGGGGCAGAGAGAGAGAGAGGGAGAGAAGGAGAATCCCAGGCAGGCTCCGCACTGTCAGCGCAGATCCAGATGCAGGGCTTGAACTCACAAACTGTGAGATCATAACCTGAGATGAAATCAGGAGTCAGACGCTTAACTGACTCAGCCACCCAGGTGCCCCTATGTTTGTACTTGATCCTGTACCCTCTTGTCATGTCCCAGTTCCATACATATTTTCTCGGCTCCCGCCAGTACACCTTAGTTAGGTCCTACAGCACTTTTTCCTCCTCAGCAGGCCTAGCACCTCCTCAGGTGTTATATTGTCATTGACTCTAGTTTATTATATGGTAGCTGGGACATGAGGTGTGGGTATATACTGGACAGATGTGGATGGGGATGGCATGTGTCTTGCAAAGCAGACATTCTGCATCATTTTCCAGGGAGTAGGTAGAGCTGGCCTTCAATAGGGAGGAGTAGGCCCCTTGTGTGCAGACCCAGAAGAATCTGAGGATTTAAGATTTTCGAGTGCTTTGACCACAAAGTCCCCATTCGAAATCTTAGGGTCATTCCTTCCCCATCAATGCCCTGACTTGCCTGAGTCAAGAATCAAATAAGAAATCAATTCTTATCTTTTTCTGCCTTTAGAATATAAGAGCTGAGTGTCCACTACCAAGGAAGCCTTCTGGCTTTCACGCTTTGCCTTATATTGGTAATTAATACCTTTAGCCTTTCATTTTTTCTCTCAATGCATTGATCGATAGCACTTAGCAACAACCATCATATTCCAGTTCTTCTTTCTTCTTCTTCCTCTTCTTCTCCTTCTCCTTCTCCTCCTCCTCCTCCTCCTCCTCCTCCTCCTCCTCCTTCTTCTTCTTCTTCTTCTTCTTCTTCTTCTTCTTCTTCTTCTTCTTCTATTATTTTTTTTACAAAGTTATTCCGGCACAATTGATGATAATAAACTGTACTTGGGGAGGATGATAAGTGTTCACATACACATACACTCATAAATCCATTATCCAAGTCAAGATAAGATTTCCATAAGCCCCAGAAGTTTCCTCCTGCATCTTTTCAATCTATCCCTCCTTCTACCTCTATCCTCAGGTGACTTTTGATCTGTTTTTAGTCACTATAGATTAGTTTGTATTTTCTAGAAGTTTATATAAATGGAATCATACAGTATGTACTCTTTTTTTCTCTGGTTTCTTTCATTCGGTATAATGATTTTGAGATTGCACAGGTTGCTGAGTTTATCGGTAATCCATTCTTTTTTACTGTTGGATAGTATTCCATTTAATGGATATACCAAATGTGTTTATTCTCTCACCTGCTGATGAATATTTGGGCTGTTTCTAGGTTTGGGTTTTTATGAACGCAGCTGCTATATACAAATCTTTGTATGGACATGTTTTATTTATTTATTTATTTAAATTTATTTTTAATGTTTATTTTTTTGAGAGAAAGAGAGAGACAGACAGACAGGCAGACCATGAGTGGGGGAAGGGTAGAGAGAGAGAGGGAGACACAGAATCCAAAGTGGACTCCAAGCTCTGAGCTGTCAGAGCCGGACGTGGGGCTCAACTCATGAACTGCAAGATCATGACCTGAGCCGAGGTGGGATGCTTAACCGACTGAGCCACGCAGCCAACCCTGTATAACATGTTTTTATTTTTCTTGAGTAAATATCCAGGAATGGAATGGCTGGAGTATTTGTTAGGTATGTATCTAACTTCTTAAGAAGCTGCCAAACTATTTTTCAAGGCAATGTATGAGAATTCCAGTTATTCCACACCTTCACCAACACTTAGCAAAGTCTTTTAACTTTAGCTATTCTAGTAGATGTATGGTAGTAATAACTCCCAAAAGTTTCCTCATGCCCCTTCAAAATTCCTTCCTTCATCGCCTCCCTGTTACTATTTCCTGTGCCCAGGCAACCACTAATCTGTTTTCTGTCACTATAGATTAGTTTGTATTTCCTATAGTTTTATCTAAATGGAATCATACAGTATGTATTTTGGATGGTTTCTTTCACTTAGCATGATTACTTTGAGATACATCCGTGTTGCAGCATGTATCAACAGTTCATTCCTTTTTACTGCTGCATCTTATTCTATTGTATGGATATACCACAGTTTACCAATGCTTCTGTTGATGGACATTTAGATTTTTTCCAATTTTTGTCCAACACAAATAGTGCTATGAACATTTATGTACAAGTGGTTGTATGGACATATGCTTTCATTTCTCTTGGGTAAATACCTAGGATTACAATGGATGGATCATTTAACAAGGGTATATTTAACTTTTTAAAACAATCTGCAAAACTGCTTTCAAAGTGGTTGTGTGGAAATAAGAATGAGAAACAAAATAAACACACAGAAAACCACATTTAATCTGTCATTGGAACATTTAACAATGAGGAAAAATATGTATCTGCATTTTCAAAGAAACTCCTCTATATAAGACATTTGTATACATTAAGACATCGTGCAAACGTGTAAGACATTTTGATAATAGATGTTTGAAAATATTTATATCATTATAGGATTCTTTTTTTGCCAAAAAATGATTTTTGTCATCTATAAAATAATGCTACCTAAACACTTAAAATATCTCTAAAACAAAACTATTCAGTCTATTTTTAAATCTTCCAAAAGGTTCCTTTTGGACCCAGTTGTTTCAAATATGACATTAACAAACTTAATGTTTGCAAGAACAACTTATTGATATCTAGGGAGATAAATCTACTACACAAATGTAAAAATATTTTTATAATAGGTTGATGGACTGATTTAGTAAATGTAGCTAACCCTTCAATTTGACTCATAATTCTTTGAGTCAAAATTTGTAACCGGAACTTCATATCACTTTATCCCACAGTACCAAACCAAATTTTACAGAAACAAAGCTATTCAGTTACATTTCTCTTACTAAAATCTCTTTGGTGAAGGCAAAGAAGTGTTTTATTTACAATAAAATAAAACATTTAAGAACAGTGTTTAATTTGTATCTCATCCTTTCAAAATATCTATCTTTGGAGGTGTGACCTATAATGTATAAAATGTATTACTATGGTACTATCTATGTACTTTATAAAGAAATAAATATGCTTATACCAGGGATATCAGCTCATTATTGCTTGGATGGGGTGTCCAATTAAAAAGTTTGTGGATCATAAGAGCACCTGGATGGCTCAGTCGGTTAACCGTCCGACTTCAGCTCAGGTCATGATATCACAGTCATGGGTTCGAGCCTCACGTCGGGCTCTGTGCTGACAGCTCAGAGCCTGGGGCCTGCTTCGGATTCTGTGTCTCCCTCTCTCTGCCCCTCTCCCACTCATGCTCTGTCTCTCTGTCTCTCTCTCTTTCTCCCTCAAAAAAATAAACATTAAGAAAAATAAAATAAAAAGTTTGGGGATCACAGACCTATGTGATGGTGAAACAACCCATATACTTGAGTAAATATCAGGTCATCTCAATGGCAACGTTTAGTCAAATTATTTTTCTAGGGCAGTCCTCCTCTCAAGACAAAAACCTAGAAAGTGGTATTTTTAATCCAGAAGTTAATCTACTATATTATTATTAGAGAACAGTTTTTAAAGTGTGACCCACGGACCCCTGGGTCTGAAAAGTCGAAACTGTTTTCATAATAATGCTGACATTACTTGCTTTTCCACTCTATTGGCATTTGTACTGACGGGGCAAAAGAAATGGTAGATAAAACTGCCGGAGCCTTAGCATGAATCAAACTGATCATGATGTTCTTTACTGTCTTACACTCACAGGAACACAAATAAGCCTATTTCATGTAAGAATGCCCTTCACGAAGCAGTAAAAATTAATTTCATTAAATCTTGACCCTCGAGCGTATATCTTTTTATTATTCTGTAGGACAAAAAAATCTCAAAGCACACATACAACACTTCTGCCACATATCCAAGTACTAAGGTTGTATCAAGGAAAAAGAACTTGTGCAATTTTTTTGACTTGTGAGCTCTACTAGCTGCTTTTTCCAGGGAACATCACTTACTGATGACCGAGAGACAAACGATGGTTTTTCAGACTTAGGTAACTTGAGAGAGTGTCCCAAAAATGAATCAAGGAATCCTGTCACTTCAAGGAACACAACTGACAGCATTTGTTACCAATGATAAAATCTGGATTTTCCAGTGAAAATCCACAAAGAATTCTGGAAAGCTTGTATCTTCCCCATGCGCTTGACAGCCTCCCAATACTTAAATATTTTTCTGATGTCTTTCTGATGAGATCAGTGGTGATTTAACAATTGTGACTTTTAAAAGACTGTTTAATGAAATGTGTTAATATATGGAAGATCCGAGTAGCTCAGCAAACCAAATTTCCCCCAAATGGCCAAAGTTTGATGTTACAAAATAATCTGTGGGTAAAATATCATTTGAAATGCAATGGATTTTAAAGTAATGCGGTTAACAAAGTTCATTGATAATGATTTTGGATTCCACATGGAAACTGACTTTTAATAAACTGCCACTTATTGATTCTTAGTACAGTATCAAAGAAGAATATCCATAATTATCTGAAAAGGCAATTAACATACTCTTCCTTGTTCAAATTGCATATCCAGATTTTCTTCACATATTTCAATCAAAATGGCATACCAGAATAGTTTGAATGCAGAAACAGCTATGACAATCCAGATTTCAAAATCTTTCTGTTCTAATTATTTTTTTGTGTTGGAAAATATGGTTAATTTCCATAAAATCTCTATTCATATTTACATATGAGTTTATTATTTTTATTGCATAATAAATCCATACTTTACCAATTTCTCAGTTTTAATGGATATAATCTACATGACCAAGAGTTCTTTGGAATCCTCAGTAATATATTTTTTTAAGCTCTTCTTAATGTTTATTTATATTTTGAGAGAGAGACAGAGCATGAGTGGGGGAGGGACAGAGAGAGAGAAGACACAGAATCCGAAGCAAGCTCCAGGCTCTGAGCTATCCACACTGAGCCTGATGCAGGGCATGTACCCACAAACCGTGAGATCATGACCTGAGCCGAAGTCGGATGCTTAATGGACTGAGCCAGCCAGATGCCCCCTAAATCCCCAATAATTTTTCAGAGCATAAAGGAGACTTGTGACCCAAAAGTGTGAGAACTGCAGTCTCCAAAGAAAGATAAGACAGCATGCTTTCCTTTAGTTTGCTATGATTGGTTAAGGGTAGAGGTAAAAAGAGAAAATGCTCACATCAGATAGTGATGGGATAGATAACAACAATTAGTGGTTACATTTTTCTTTTTACCCTCTTCTCTTGTAGTTGAGGTCTGTTATGGCTTGCTATTTTCTGACAATATGGATAAACATTCTAAGTCACGTAACCCTGCTGTGGGTGAAAGTGAAGCATTTCCTTATCAGTTATACAGACTATTTATATTCATCATGTTTATGGTTTCAGACCCAGAACTGGCTAAAATTGGAAAATTCATCTTACATTACAATTTTCTTTTTCCATAGCTAGAAACTTAAGAAAATACCTAAATACCATGGTCATATCTATGATGTTGAAGTTATGGTTCCCAACCCACAATGAAGAAATTGCTTATTGAAAACAAGTGCTTTCCAAAGAAAAGATCCAGTAAGAGACTGAATATGTACTTTAATTTTAGTAGTGAGTTAAGCTTAACCCTGACGTAGTATGCCCTTTCAGATGATGGCTTATTGTCCATGCTTCAGCAAATAATGTAGAACAGTACAGTAAATTTCTATCCTTCCTCAGAGCCCTGCTGGGAGAGATTTCTCCCTAACCCTGGCTGAGGCTCTCTATATTTATAAGAGGGATTAAATTTAATTCCCTTGATTTGTCCTTAGTATTTCTAACAATGGTTGATACATAGGGATTCAGAAAGACTTTTTCAGATTTGAGATGCAAGTTCAATGTCAGCCTTTTTTTCAGTTTGGCTAAATCAAAACAAAGGAATAGTTGCCAGCTAAAGCATACCATGCAGAATGCAGGACTTATATGGTGACTGAGCATTGAATTTTACTCCCACGATTTTGCTGGAAATTAGATGCAGCCACTGAAACTATCAGAAGCATGGGCTTTAGGTTCAATAGGCCTAAATTGAGTTTAGGAAAGGTAGAATCTTACTAGGTAGTTTCCTGATTATTGCTGCAAGAACTTCCTGGTTGAAAGACCTTTGAAAAACTCTTTACTATTTGGAAGACACAAGACATAATGATTTGGAGCCTAGGCTCCGGTCTAGACATAATCCCTAGCCTAGGGATTTTGAACCCTGGCTATATTGCTTACAAGCCATGTGACCTTGATTAAGTTACATTGCTACTCTGTGTCTCAGATACTATCTCTATAAAATAAGAATAACGACCTACCTTACAGAATGATGTGGTTGATATGAATAATAAATAATAAATAAACTCAAAATTCTTATGAAGTCTTTTTTTGTTCGTTTAAGAAAAATATAGGCTTTGTATCACCAGTTACATTAGTCATTTTTATTTACCTTCTAGAAAAAAGGATAGGAGTGTCTGAGGTACACCTTTCCTTTGAAGTGCTCTGAAGGGATAAACTGGTTTCAGCTTGTTGACTCTTATTACAGTGCTAAAATGTGTATAGTCTTTCATCAGTGCATATTTGAGAACCAAAACTTTTACACTTAGGAGTTTTGGTTCATTGGTGAAATGTTAGTTTCTCTTAATGGGCTTCACCAAGGACATGTAACTCAGTATCCTTACTTATAAATCTGATCTTTAAGATCCATGCTCAAAAAAATAAAATAAAGTCTTATGACCCAGCAATTCCACTACTAAGTATTTATCTGAAGGATAAAAAAATGCTGATTTTAAGGGGGCACATGCACCCCTATGTTTATAGCAGCACTATCAACAATAGCCAAATAAAGGAAAGAGACCAAATGTCCACTGACTGATGAATGGATCTAGAAGACGTGGTGTATATATACAATAAAATATTACTTGGCCATCAGAAAGAATGAAATCTTGCCATTTGCAACGATGTGGAGGGAAGTAGAGGGTATTAATGCTAAGTGAAGTAGTTCAGTCAGAGAAAGACAAATATCATATAATTTCACTCATATATGGAATTTAAAAAACAAAACAGATGAACAGACGGAAGGGAAGACAGAATAAAATAAGATAAAAACAGAGAGGGAGGCAAACCATAGGAGACTCTTAAATACAGAGAACAAACGGAGGGTTGCTGGAGGGAGGTGAGTTGGGGAATGGGCGAGATGGGTGATGGACATTAAGGAGGGTACTTGTTGGGATGAGTACCGGATGTTATATGTAAGTGGATGAATCACTGGGTTCTGCTCCTGAAACCAATACTACACTGTATGTTAACTAACTTGAATTTAAATGAATAAATGAAAAATATATATATTAAATCTTACTCTTTCCTCATTTTTAATTTCTTCCCATTTTCTCCTCACATTATGTGTTTTTCAGAACATCTCCCTTTTCCTTCTTAGTCTCTTACACACATATGCAAACACACATATTTACAACATACTTACACTCAGATAATACCACATTGATACCCATTGGGTGCATGTTCCCAAACATTTATATGAACTGTCCAAAATAGGCAAATCTATAGAGACAGAAAGTAGATTAGTGGTCGCCTAGGGGAGGAGGATATGGTGATTGGAAGGTGATGGCTGAGGGGTATAGGATTTCTTCTTGAGGTAATGAAAATGTAAGATTGATTGTAGTGATAGATGCACATCTTTCTGAATATACTAACAGCCACTAAATTGTATACTTTCAGTAGGTCAATTGCATAGTGTATAAATTGTTATCTCAATGAAGCTGTTTTAGTTTTTTTTTTTTTTACTTTTTTTTTCAACGTTTATTTATTTTTGGGACAGAGAGAGACAGAGCATGAACGGGGGAGGGGCAGAGAGAGAGGGAGACACAGAATCGGAAACAGGCCCCAGGTTCTGAGCCATCAGCCCAGAGCCCGACGCGGGGCTCGAACTCACGGACCGCGAGATCGTGACCTGAGCTGAAGTCGGACGCTTAACCGACTGCGCCACCCAGGCGCCCCAATGAAGCTGCTTTAACAAAAGCTAACAGAAGGGAAAAAATGGAATAATAATAGTATGATACAAGACAAGGCAAGAAAGGAGAAATATAGCAATAAAAACCGATGGACAAATAAAAAAAACAGTGGAAACAGGGTACAGTTAAATCTGAGCATTTCAATAATTATGTTAATTTGGACTGGAGACTCTCTCTGAAAAAACATATATGGTGGGGCGCCTGGTGGCGCAGTCGGTTAAGCGTCCGACTTCAGCCAGGTCACGATCTCGCGGTCCGTGAGTTCGAGCCCCGCGTCGGGCTCTGGGCTGATGGCTCAGAGCCTGGAGCCTGTTTCTGATTCTGTGTCTCCCTCTCTCTCTGCCCCTCCCCCGTTCATGCTCTGTCTCTCTCTGTCCCAAAAATAAATAAACGTTGAAAAAAAAAAAAAAATATATGGAAATGCAGTGGGCCAAGAATGTAGAAGTCAATCATGGAGGTGAAAGACTGGAACTTAAAACTATCATATACCAAGAATAACTTTATTTATTTTAATTATATATATATACTATACAAACATTTATTCATTTTGAGAGACAGAGTGTGAGTGGGGGAGGGGCAGAGAGAGAGGGAGACACAGAATCCACGGCAAGCTCCAGACCCTGAGCTGTCAGCACAGAGCCCGACATGGGGCTCGAACCCACGGACCATGAGACCACGACTCCAACTGAAGCCAGATGCCCAACAGACCGAGCCACCTAGGCATCCCTCAGGAATGACTTTAAAGCTAAAATAAGACAGTGTAATATTGGGGTAAGTAGGCAAATTGCTGAATTTAGAATAGATCTATGTATATATAGTCACATGGTTTACAATCAAGAGCCCATTGCAATTCATTCAGTAGGGGAAAGGATGGTCATTTCCATAAATGGTGCCAGATCCACTGGATATCTATATAGAAAAAATTAGCTCTCATCTCTACCTAAAATATGACTTTGAAATGATCAAAGACCTGAATATGTGTCCCAAATAAAGCTTTTCAAGAAAATATAAGAAAATATCCTCATGACTTTGGTGTAGACAAAAATCCCTTAAACAGGACAGGACAGAAAATATACTGTCCATGATAGAGAAGATTAACAAGTTATATTTCATTAAAGTGAAGAATTTCTATTTTTTTTTTTAATTTTTTTTTTCAACGTTTATTTATTTTTGGGACAGAGAGAGACAGAGCATGAACGGGGGAGGGGCAGAGAGAGAGGGAGACACAGAATCGGAAACAGGCTCCAGGCTCTGAGCCATCAGCCCAGAGCCCGACGCGGGGCTCGAACTCACGGACCGCGAGATCGTGACCTGGCTGAAGTCGGACGCTTAACCGACTGCGCCACCCAGGCGCCCAAGAATTTCTATTTATCAAAATATGGAATCAAGTGGAAATATAAACGATAGACTGGGAAAAGGTATTTCCAGTACATGTGTCTGACAAAGGACTCATCCTAGATTATATAACAACTCCCACAATGATTAAAAAAAAAACCTCCAATATTTGAAAATTAGCAGAAACTTATACCTCACAGAAAGAAGGTAGCCACATAGCCAGTAAGTGTAAAGGCTACTCATCACGCTTAAATATCAAGAAAGCAAATATAAACTATAATGAAATACCAAGGATGAAATACCAGAATGTCAACACCAAGGTTTGGTGAGAATGTGAAACAAATGGAACTCTCATATATTGCTGAATGGAATGCAAATTTGTACAACCACTTTGAAAATTCTTTTGGCAGTATTTTTTAAAGGCAAACATTGTGATCCAGCAGTTTCACTTTTGAGTATGACCCAACAGACAAGAGTGCTTATAACCATCAAAAGAATTGTATAATAAGAATGTTCATAGAAGCATTATTTGTAATAGCTCCAACCTGGTAAGAACTCAAATGTCCGTTGTGAGTTGAATGGATGAATAAATTGTGAATGAATGGTAAAGTGGTACAATAATAATAATATGCCAATAAAAATGAACAAACTACTATATCCATTAAATGGATGAAACTCACATATAAAATACTGAAAGAAGCCAGAGATAAAGGAATATGTACTATATAATATCTATATGAAATTCAAAACAAGCAGAACTAATCTGTGATAGAGTTCAGAATACTCATTATTTTTTTTTTAATTTTTTTTTTTAACGTTTATTTATTTTTTGGGGACAGAGAGAGACAGAGCATGAACGGGGGAGGGGCAGAGAGAGAGGGAGACACAGAATCAGAAACAGGGTCCAGGCTCCGAGCCATCAGCCCAGAGCCCGACGCGGGGCTCGAACTCCCGGACCGCGAGATCGTGACCTGGCTGAAGTCGGACGCTTAACCGACGGCGCCACCCAGGCGCCCCAGAATACTCATTATTTTTCAACGTTTTTTATTTATTTTTGGGACAGAAAGAGACAGAGCATGAACGGGGGAGGGGCAGAGAGAGAGGGAGACACAGAATTGGAAACAGGCTCCAGGCTCCGAGCCATCAGCCCAGAGCCTGACGCGGGGCTCGAACTCACGGACCGCGAGATCGTGACCTGGCTGAAGTCGGACGCTTAACCGACTGCGCCACCCAGGCGCCCCAATACTCATTATTTTTAATGGAGTATTTACCGTGGCATGAGGAAGCCTTCTGGGATGCTGGAAATGTTCTAAATCTTAAGTTGATACGTATAAGAATGGGTTGTACTTTTGGGATGAGTACTGGGTGTTGTATAGAAACCAATTTGACAATAAATTTCATATAAAAAAAAAGAATGGGTTGTATGTATATATATATGTATGTATATATACATATTTATATAAACATCAAGCTATACATTTAAGATTACACTTACAAGTATATTAATAATATATTAATCTTATATAAGATTAAACATGCACTTAACTGTATGTGAGTTATCTCAAAAGTAAATGAATAAGTTGGTTGAGAGTTGTATCTGATTCGGTAAACAGAATGATGGTGAACAAAACAAACTTGACATTTTTTTTAATATATGAAATTTATTGTCAAATTAGTTTCCATACAACACCCAGTGCTCATCCCAAAAGGTGCCCTCCTCAATACCCATCACCCACCTTCTCCTCCCTCCCACCCCCCCATCAACCCTCAGTTTGTTCTCAGTTTTTAAGAGTCTCTTATGCTTTGGCTCTCTCCCACTCTAACCTCTTTTTTTTTTTTTTTTCTTTTTCCTTCCCCTCCCCCATGGGTTTCTATTAAGTTTCTCAGGATACACATAAGAGTGAAACCATATGGTATCTGTCTTTCTCTGTATGGCTTATTTCACTTAGCATCACACTCTCCAGTTCCATCCACGTTGCTACAAAAGGCCATATTTCATTTTTTCTCATTGCCACGTAGTATTCCATTGTGTATATAAACCACAATTTCTTTATCCATTCATCAGTTGATGGACATTTAGGCTCTTTCCATAATTTGGCTATTGTTGAGAGTGCTGCTATAAACATTGGGGTACAAGTGCCCCTATGCATCAGTACTCCTGTATCCCTTGGATAAATTCCTAGCAGTGCTATTGCTGGGTCATAGGGTAGGTCTATTTTTAATTTTCTGAGGAACCTCCACACTGCTTTCCAGAGCGGCTGCACCAATTTGCATTCCCATCAACAGTGCAAGAGGGTTCCCGTTTCTCCACATCCTCTCCAGCATCTATAGTCTCCTGATTTGTTCATTTTGGCCACTCTGACTGGCGTGAGGTGATACCTGAGTGTGGTTTTGATTTGTATTTCCCTGATAAGGAGCGACACTGAACATCTTTTCATGTGTCTGTTGGCCATCCGGATGTCTTCTTTAGAGAAGTGTCTATTCATGTTTTCTGCCCATTTCTTCACTGGGTTATTTGTTTTTCGGGTGTGGAGTTTGGTGAGCTCTTTATAGATTTTGGATACTAGCCCTTTGTCCGATATGTCATTTGCAAATATCTTTTCCCATTCCGTTGGTTGCCTTTTAGTTTTGTTGGTTGTTTCCTTTGCTGTGCAGAAGCTTTTTATCTTCGTAAGGTCCCAGTAATTCACTTTTGCTTTTAATTCCCTTGCCTTTGGGGATGTGTCGAGTAAGAGATTGCTACGGCTGAGGTCAGAGAGGTCTTTTCCTGCTTTCTCCTCTAAGGTTTTGATGGTTTCCTGTCTCACATTCAGGTCCTTTATCCATTTTGAGTTTATTTTTGTGAATGGTGTGAGAAAGTGGTCTAGTTTCAACCTTCTGCATGTTGCTGTCCAGTTCTCCCAGCACCATTTGTTAAAGAGGCTGTCTTTTTTCCATTGGATGTTCTTTCCTGCTTTGTCAAAGATGAGTTGCCCATACGTTTGTGGGTGTAGTTCTGGGGTTTCTATTCTATTCCATTGGTCTATGTGTCTGTTTTTGTGCCAATACCATGCTGTCTTGATGATGACAGCTTTGTAGTAGAGGCTAAAGTCTGGGATTGTGATGCCTCCTGCTTTGGTCTTCTTCTTCAAAATTCCTTTTGCTATTCGGGGCCTTTTGTGATTCCATATGAATTTTAGGATTGCTTGTTCTAGTTTCGAGAAGAATGCTGGTGCAATTTTGATTGGGATTGCATTGAATGTGTAGATAGCTTTGGGTAGTATTGACATTTTGACAATATTTATTCTTCCAATCCATGAGCAGGGAATGTCTTTTCATTTCTTTAAATCTTCTTCAATTACCTTCATAAGCTTTCTATAGTTTTCAGCATACAGATCCTTTACATCTTTGGTTAGATTTATTCCTAGGTATTTTATGCTTCTTGGTGCAATTGTGAATGGGATCAGTTTCTTTATTTGTCTTTCTGTTGCTTCATTGTTAGTGTATAAGAATGCAACTGATTTCTGTACATTGATTTTGTATCCTGCAACTTTGCTGAATTCATGTATCAATTCTAGCAGACTTTTGGTGGAATCTATCGGATTTTCCATGTATAATATCATGTCATCTGCAAAAAGCGAAAGCTTGACTTCATCTTTGCCAATTTTGATGCCTTTGATTTCCTTTTGTTGTCTGATTGCTGATACTAGAACTTCCAGCACTATGTTAAACAACAGCGGTGACAGTGGGCATCCCTGTCGTGTTCCTGATCTCAGGGAAAAAGCTCTCAGTTTTTCCCCGTTGAGGATGATGTTAGCTGTGGGCTTTTCATAAATGGCTTTTATGATCTTTAAGTATGTTCCTTCTATCCCGACTTTCTCAAGGGTTTTTATTAAGAAAGGGTGCTGGATTTTGTCAAAGGCCTTTTCTGCATTGATTGACAGGATCATATGGTTCTTCTCTTTTTTTTTGTTAATGTGATGTATCACGTTGATTGATTTGTGAATGTTGAACCAGCCCTACATCCCAGGAATGAATCCCACTTGATCATGGTGAATAATTCTTTTTATATGCCGTTGAATTCGATTTGCTGGTATCTTATTGAGAATTTTTGCATCCATATTCATCAGGGATATTGGCCGGTAGTTCTCTTTTTTTACTGGGTCTCTGTCTGGTTTAGGAATCAAAGTAATACTGGCTTCATAGAATGAGTCTGGAAGTTTTCCTTCCCTTTCTATTTCTTGGAACAGCTTGAGAAGGATAGGTATTATCTCTGCTTTAAACGTCTGGTAGAACTCCCCTGGGAAGCCATCTGGTCCTGGACTCTTATTTGTTGGGAGATTTTTGATAACCGATTCAATTTCTTCGCTGGTGATGGGTCTGTTCAAGCTTTCTATTTCCTCCTGATTGAGTTTTGGAAGAGTGTGGGTGTTCAGGAATTTGTCCATTTCTTCCAGGTTGTCCAATTTGTTGGCATATAATTTTTCATAGTATTCCCTGATAATTGTTTGTATCTCTGAGGGATTGGTTGTAATCATTCCATTTTCATTCATGATTTTATCTATTTGGGTCATCTCCCTTTTCTTTTTGAGAAGCCTGGCTAGAGGTTTGTCAATTTTGTTTATTTTTTCAAAAAACCAACTCTTGGTTTCGTTGATCTGCTCTACAGTTTTTTTAGATTCTATATTGTTTATTTCTGCTCTGATCTTTATTATTTCTCTTCTTCTGCTGGGTTTTGGCTATCTTTGCTGCTCTGCTTCTATTTCCTTTACGTGTGCTGTTAGATTTTGTATTTGGGATTTTTCTTGTTTCTTGAGATAGGCCTGGATTGCAATGTATTTTCCTCTCAGGACTGCCTTCGCTGCGTCCCAAAGCGTTTGGATTGTTGTATTTTCATTTTCGTTTGTTTCCATATATTTTTTAATTTCTTCTCTAATTGCCTGGTTGACCCACTCATTCTTTAGTAGGGTGTTCTTTAACCTCCATGCTTTTGGAGGTTTTCCAGACATTTTCCTGTGGTTGATTTCAAGCTTCATAGCATTGTGGTCTGAAAGTATGCATGGTATGATTTCAATTCTTGTAAACTTATGAAGGGCTGTTTTGTGACCCAGTATATGATCTATCTTGGAGAATGTTCCATGTGCACTCGAGAAGAAAGTATATTCTGTTGCTTTGGGATGCAGAGTTCTAAATATATCTGTCAAGTCCATCTGATCCAATGTCTCATGCAGGGCCCTTGTTTCTTTATTGACCGTGTGTCTAGATGATCTATCCATTTCTGTAAGTGGGGTGTTAAAGTCCCCTGCAATTACCACATTCTTCTCAATAAGGTTGCTTATGTTTATGAGTAATTGTTTTATATATTTGGGGGCTCCGGTATTCGGCGCATAGACATTTATAATTGTTAGCTCTTCCTGATGGATAGACCCTGTCACTATTATATAATGTCCTTCTTCATCTCTTGTTACAGCCTTTAATTTAAAGTCTAGTTTGTCTGATATAAGTATGGCTACTCCAGCTTTCTTTTGGCTTCCAGTAGCATGATAAATAGTTCTCCATCCCCTCACTCTCAATCTGAAGGTGTCCTCAGGTCTAAAATGAGTCTCTTGTAGACAGCAAATAGATGGGTCTTGTTTTTTTATCCATTCTGATACCCTATGTCTTTTGGTTGGCGCATTTAATCCATTTACATTCAGTGTTATTATAGAAAGATACGGGTTTAGAGTCATTGTGATGTCTGTATGTTTTATGCTTGTAGTGATGTCTCTGGTACTTTGTCTCACAGGGTCCCCCTTAGGATCTCTTGTAGGGCTGGTTTAGTGGTGACAAATTCCTTCAGTTTTTGTTTGTTTGGGAAGACCTTTATCTCTCCTTCTATTCTAAATGACAGACTTGCTGGATAAAGGATTCTCGGCTGCATATTTTTTCTGTCTAGCACACTGAAAATCTCGTGCCAATTCTTTCTGGCCTGCCAAGTTTCAAAAGAGAGATCAGTCACGAGTCTTATAGGTCTCCCTTTATATGTGAGGGCACGTTTACCCCTTGCTGCTTTCAGAATTTTCTCTTTATCCTTGTATTTTGCCAGTTTCACTATGATATGTCGTGCAGAAGATCGATTCAAGTTTCGTCTGAAGGGAGTTCTCTGTGCCTCTTGGATTTCAATGCCTTTTTCCTTCCCCACTTCAGGGAAGTTCTCAGCTATTATTTCTTCAAGTACCCCTTCAGCACCTTTCCCTCTCTCTTCCTCCTCTGGGATACCAATTATGCGTATATTATTTCTTTTTAGTGTGTCACTTAGTTCTCTAATTTTCCCCTCATACTCCTGGATTTTTTTATCTCTTTTTCTCAGCTTCCTCTTTTTCCATAACTTTATCTTCTAGTTCACCTATTCTCTCCTCTGCCTCTTCAATCCGAGCCGTGGTGGTTTCCATTTTGTTTTGCATTTCGTTTAAAGCGTTTTTCAGCTCCTCGTGACTGTTCCTTTGTCCCTTGATCTCTGTAGCAAGAGATTCTCTGCTGTCCTCTATACTGTTTTCAAGCCCAGCGATTAATTTTATGACTATTATTCTAAATTCACTTTCTGTTATATTATTTAAATCCTTTTTGATCAGCTCATTAGCTGTTGTTATTTCCTGGAGATTCTTCTGAGGGGAATTCTTCCGCTTGGTCATTTTGGATAGTCCCTGGCGTGGTGAGGACCTGCAGGGCACTTCCCCTGTGCTGTGGTGTATAACTGGTGTTGGTGGGCGGGGCCGCAGTCCGACCTGATGTCTGCCCCCTGTCCACCGCTGGGGACACAGTCAGACTGGTGTGTGCCTTCTCTTCCCCTCTCCTAGGGGCGGGATTCACTGTGGGGTGGCATGGCCCGTCTGGGCTACTTGCACACTGCCGGGCTTGTGATGCTGGGGATCTGGCGTATTAGCTGGGGTGGGTAGGCAAGGTGCACGGGGGCAGGAGGGGCAGGCTTAGCTCACTTCTCCTTAGGTGATCCACTTCAGGAGGGGCCCTGTGGCAGCGGGAGGGAGTCAGATCCACTGCCGGAGGTTTGGCTCCGCAGAAGCGCAGAGTTGGGTGTTTGCGTGGAGCGAGCAAGTTCCCTGGCAGGAACTGGTTCTCTTTGGGATTTTGGCTGGGGGATGGGCCGGGGAGATGGCGCTGGCAAGCGCCTTTGTTCCCCACCAAACTGAGCTCTGTCGTCTGGGGGCTCAGCAGCTCTCCCTCCCTTTGTCCTCCAGCCTTCCCGCTTTCTGAGCAGAGCTGTTAACTTATGACTTCCCAGACGCTAAGTCGCGCTTGCTGTCGGAACACAGTCCGTCAGGCCCCTCCGCTTTTTGCAAGCCAGACTCGGGGGCTCTGCTTGGCCGGCGAGCCGCCCCTCCGCCCCGGCTCCCTCCCGCCAGTCCGTGGAGCGCGCACCGCCTCGCCGCCCTTCCTACCCTCTTCCGTGGGCCTCTCGTCTGCGCTTGGCTCCGGAGACTCCGTTCTGCTAATCCTCTGGCGGTTTTCTGGGTTATTTAGGCAGGTGTAGGTGGAATCTAAGTGATCAACAGGACGCGCGGTGAGCCCAGCGTCCTCCTATGCCGCCATCTTCCCTCTGGACCAACAAACTTGACATTTGATCTTATAGGTATCAATAAGAATTCTTTGGTGAAACATGGGAATGCAATATGGGATTTAAGTAATTATTGGGTCAGAAGTACACATAAAAAAGTATAAGGAATAACAGCATCAACAAAGTATTTACAGAAAAAAGCAACAACTAGAAAATGGAAGAAGAAAGGTAGAGAGGATTTGGGCTGTTTGCATTTTCTAAACTATGTCAGGTGGAATACTATAGTCATAAAAGCTGTTATGCTTTCTGGGAGGAAAATCCCATGTCTGTATCTTTCTGTGTCTATTCATCACAATAGAAACAACTCTAGGCGTTTCCAACCTTTAGCCTTGAACGCAGAGAATTGTTTGCACAAGTGTTAGAGGGGCTGCAGGGGCAGAGGGGAAAGGATGCTACCCGGATAACAAGAACCACAGAACCACGGGAAGCTGCCAACCCCTAAGGTCAGAGGAGCGAAAGGGAAAGAGGTGCTGCCCAGCTCCCCTCTGCGTGCTGTGCTGCTGAGGCTTCTGGAGCACCGCTGTCCCCACCGCTGTGCTGGATCACTGCAGCCGCTACCTTGCAGGAAGCCAGGAGTCCCACTGGTGGTTCAGGATCCCGGAAGCCACGGTCCGCCTGTACTGATAGATTTGCTGAGGCTGCCGCTGAGCTGGTAATTGTCCTCTGCCACTGTTGCCACAACTGAGCCACCATTACAGTGATCTGCAGCTGGCTGGAATGGCTCGCCACTGCGGCCGCCCACGCCAGGGCAGAAGAAGGAAAGTAAGGGCTCCTCTCATCCTCCTGCTTTCTAAGCTCTGGCCAGGACCTCCAGGGCCACCCCTAATCAGAAACCAGCTGATGAGAGAGTCTGGGAAATGTGGTGTCTAGGTTCCCAGCCCCTGAGATACAGAAAGGAGGATGGCGTGGAGTTGAGCCAACAAACAATTATAACAATACTCTGATAACAATGGTTGAAGCTGACTTATAATTAAATCCATTTCTTTACAGAATTTCCCCAAACCTTTAATATGTTACTGTGCTTTGACATTTTTCAAAAGGGAATTAAGGTTTGCAGTGCTCCTCAATTTTACATGATTAAAAACCTTAGTCTGTTTCCCCCACAGAACATATTTTTCACATCTCAAACGAGGACCTCAGACTAGGATGAAAAACAGGGACAAACAAAAATGCTATTGTTGTTGGAGTATAATGAGGACATAGGAAGGTAGACTACATAAAAGATGCTTTCCTAATATAAACACTGCAGAGGGACGAATTAGAGTGGTAAGTAACAGTACAAATATACCAACATTCTGGGTGGGCAGCCTGGGTGGCTCAGTCGGTTAAGCGTCCGACTCTTGATATCGGCTCAGGTCATGATCTCACGGATCTTGGGTTTGAGTCCCATGTCCAGCTCTGTGCTGACAGCAGGGATCCTGCTTGGGACTCTCTCTCTCTCCCTCCCTACTCTCTCTCTCTCTCAAAAATAAACATTTTAAAAAAATATACCAACATTCTGAAAATTGTACTCAAGGAATAGCACTGACAAATCCTTACCTTTCTTGGATATTGTTCTATAGGTCATTTATTGTTTTGGTCCCCCAGTACATGGACATCTTTTTTGGTGGGGAGAATCACAAGGAAGAAATAAGGAATGGAGGGCTCTGATTCATAACATGGAAGCTGAAAGGGAACGATAGTCTTTCTGGTTAACAGTTAATTCTAGTAATGTCAGCGTAGTCACTTTATCTACAGAGGTGCCATGAATTCCAGGGATGAGGCTAAGTGTCCAGAGGTGGCAGGTGCCAGCAGCACAGCTGTGACTCTCCAGCAGGGTCAGTGCCAGAAGAGGATTCTACACAGATGACTCTTTTCGCAGGATCTTGGCTGTGCTTTGTCCACCTCCATTCCTGCCCACGTCTGTCTTTCTAGCCTTCTTGCCTACTGTGTGACCTTTAACTCTTCCAAGAATTCTTTTTCTCCTTAACTGGATTAGATGTATTTTCTCTGTTTGTAGCCAAGAACTCTGAAATATTCTTTAAAAGCAGAGAAAATCAAAGGGAAAACTAATATTCTAACTTGTTTCTAAGAAGCAAGAAAGGAAAGATTGGTTATGTGGGAGAAAGTTATATGAAATAATTGCATTCTATAAGAATTGATAGGTTTAGAAAAACAGGTTTACAAAGATTCAAAGAAACACCATATGTAAAGGGGGAAAAAAGAAAATTCAAAACTAATAATTGCATAAATGTGAGTAATTAAAAAAAAGTAGGAGAGACGTATAAAGGGATGGCTGGGATAAGGTGCTCCCTAAAGTAGAAGAACAAGTAGAAGAATAAAAAGTAGGGACCCTGTCCCAGTAAATGTATCTGTAAGAAGAATGTAGGTATTGGGGCACCTGGGTGGCTCAGTACATCAAGTATCAGACTTTGGCTCAGGTCATGATTTCACGGTTTGTGAGTTCGAGCCCTGCATCGGGCTCTTTGTTGTCAGCACAGAGCCTGTTTTGGATCCTCTGACCCCTTCTCCCATTGCCCCTCTCCCCTCTCTCAAAAATAAACAGACATTAAAAAATTTAAAAAGAAAGAATGTAGGTATTATGTTCCCCACCAGGACCCCATCTTTGGGGCCAATGTACTTCTTTCCAAGCAGCTGGGAATACTGGCTGCTTTGGTTCACAGGTGTATCCCTCATTTGAAATTGCCCTTGGCTTCAGGGGACTGACGGGACCCAAGTTTACAGCTCTCCCAGGTGTGGCTGATGCAGGAATAAAAAACAAAACAAAACAAAACAAAACACCTTGCTCCAGTTTGGAATAATTCTAAGAACCAGTCCAGCTCCAGAGCAGCCTGTAGAATCCTGAGGCTTCAGTTATGACCACTTCTCTCACTGCCTAATCCTTCTTTCTTTACTTCCTTACAGCTGTATCTCCTGAGATCACTGTTCGGCAACAACCTGTATGAAAATCCTCAGAAACTATTTCCAGAAAACCCAATCCAAGGCAGAGATTAAAGTCCAGAATAAGAATTAGTTTGTGAATATTCTTAATAAAAATAGACTTTTAAGTCATGATCTGAACAAGAACAAGTGAAATATAGGCCAGATCCTGGGAAGGACAATATAATGTTAGATTAAGGCAGAACTTGTGGATGACATGATCATTATGGTCCCTACCATATGTAGAACTTTATGACTATCAGTTTATGCAATTTCTACTTTCCCTCTGGCTTCTCTAGCAAGAAGGATTGTCTTTGATTTGTAAATTGAAAAACAATCAGCCTACAAAGAAAGCTCAATCCAATTAAGGCAGGTAAGATACGGGGTGCCTGGGTGGCTCAGTAGGTTAAGTGCCAACTTTGGCTCGGGTCATGATCTCACGGTTCGTGGGTTTGAGCCTTGTGCTGGGCTCTGTGCTGACAACTCAGAGCCTGGAGCCTGCTTCGGATTCTGTGTCTCCCTCTTTCTCTACCACACCTCCTGCTCACACTCTGTGATAAAATAAAAAACATTTTTAAAAAATGAAAAAAAAAAAGACAAGATAACAAGATCACCCCATTGTATTTTTAAATGAAATCATTAACTTAAAAAAAGATACATGCTCACTGAAAGAAAGTGAGCCAGAGTTGTCATCAGCTCTGTCATGTGAAGAAATCCTTTCTGGAGTAGGATAGAATGAAGCCGAGAAGCTGAAAAAATTAGAGATAGGGACTAAGAGAGAGTCCTGGAGACTCAAGTTCATTAGATTACAGCTCCATCCCTGCCCTTTTCAATTACATGAATAAGTCCACTGTTTTTGCTTAATTGAGTTCCAGTTGGTTTTTTTTTTCTTTTTAGTAAAAAGGACTGAAAAATAATAAGTTCATAGATGAGGATTTTGGTGCTCACTCACTTAAGTTATAAGAAGTAAACAGCAGATTCAGGCATCTCAGCCACACACCTATTTCTTTCCTTTTTCCTCTGTTGATGAGTAGTTCTCGATCTCTCTACTGTATGCAGAAATGTACCAGGGGCCTGTAGGAGAATCCCCTATGTAGATTTTATTATTGCTTCTAGTCATTTGCCTCTCTGCCACTAAGAAGAACATAACATCTTTGTAGTGCTTCACTATGAGAGAATATGCACATCAGATGTCCCTCTTCCGTGGGACATCAAATCACACAGCTGCCCAGGAACAGCTCAAATGCTGACAAGCTCTATCTGGGGCAGGTGCAGGAATCACTCTTAGAGTCTTGTTCCCCACAGGAGTCAATCTCTTGTAACGACTTCAGAAACAAAGCTTCCAAGTCACCACAAAGTCACGCCCAGTGAAACAGTCACCACACTCAGGGAAGCTGGATGCTAAACAGCCGCCAGCAGGTATCTATAGGGCATTTACAGTTCCTCCCAGCACAGATGCAACTTCTCAGAGATCATTTTTTTTTTTTAATTTTTTTTTCAACGTTTATTTATTTTTGGGACAGAGAGAGACAGAGCATGAACAGGGGAGGGGCAGAGAGAGGGAGACATAGAATCGGAAACAGGCTCCAGGCTCTGAGCCATCAGCCCAGAGCCCGACGCGGGGCTCGAACTCACGGACCGCGAGATCGTGACCTGGCTGAAGTCGGACGCTTAACCGACTGCGCCACCCAGGCGCCCCACAGAGATCATTTTTATCATGAGCAATGTTGCTGAGCAATACTGTTAATACAGTGGTCTAATCTGGAGCTCCAGGGGAACAGAGCTAGTGAGTTGAATAAAGGTCAAATTCTTAAGCAGCAGGGAAAACATTTTGTTAACCGTTTACCCGAATTGCCACACCTGAGAGCAGGTTTGGTCCTATGCCTTGCTCCGACCAGCAGAATGCAAGTGGGGTGACTTTTCGCCCTTTCCAAGCAGCAGCCTTACCAGCCATTGCATGGTTCCACTTTTACCCTCTTCACTCTGCCAAGAGACAAGGATAGGGGCAACACCTTTGGCCCACGACCCCAGATGAAGGAGACATTTGGAGCACAGCCATGGAACAGAGCAGCAGCTGCCAGAAAACCTCCAAGATAGGTAAAGATTTATTGTTGTAAGCCATTGCTAATTGAAGAGCTGTTTGTTACTGCAGAGTGACCTATGTGTGATGAATATATCCCCTTTATTTTTCATTTTTAAAATTGTAATTCAGGGGCGCCTGGGTGGCGCAGTCGGTTAAGCGTCCGGCTTCAGCCAGGTCACGATCTCGCGGTCCGTGAGTTCGAGCCCCGCGTCGGGCTCTGGGCTGATGGCTCAGAGCCTGGAGCCTGTTTCCGATTCTATGTCTCCCTCTCTCTGCCCCTCCCCTGTTCATGCTCTGTCTCTCTCTGTCCCAAAAATAAATAAACGTTGAAAAAAAAAATTAAAAAAAAAATAAAATAAAATTGTAATTCAGCATGGTTAACACAGTGTTATATTAGTTTCAGGTGTACACTATAGTGCTTCAACAGTTTTATATATTACTCTCTGCTCATCAGATAAGTGTACTCTTAATCCCCTACACCTATTTCACCCATCCCCCCTCCCTCCCTCCCCTCTGGTGATCATCTGTTCTCTATGTTTTGTTGTCATTGTTCTCCATATTTAAGAGTGTATTTTTTGGTTTGTCTCTTTCCCTCCCTTTGTTTTCTTTCTTAGATTCTACATATGAGTGAATCATATGGTAGTTGTCTTTCTGTGTCTTATTTTGCTTAGCATCACACTCTCTAGATCCAACCATGTTGTTGCAAATGGCAGATTTCATTCTTCAAGGCTGAATAATATTCCACGACACACACATACACACCACCTCTAATTTATCCATCCATTTGTGATGGACACTTGGGCTGCTTCCATAATTTGGCTCTTGTAAATAACATTTCAATAAGCACAGGAGTGCATATATCTTTTCAAATTAGTGTTTTCTTTTTTTTGGGGGGGGGGGTAAATACCCCGTGGAATGTATTCCTTTTAAAAAGATGTAGGGTGGGAGGCAAACCATAAGAGACTCTTAAATACTGAGAACAAACTGAGGGTGGATGGGGGTGGGAGGGAGAGGGGAAAGATGGGCATTGAGGAGGGCATCTGTTGGGATGAGCACTGGGTGTCGTATGGAAACCAATTTGACAATAAATTGTATTTAATCTAAAAAATAAAAAAAATAAATAAAAACATGTAGGGTGGGTTTTATCACTCTCCAACCAGGAGTCTCTGAGAAAGGCCTGTCAACTAAGCCAGCTAGTTCTTTCTTGCGTTATAGCTTTAATTATGATAATAATTCCCAATTTAAGAGGCTGATGGAAAGTTTCCCCCTTTTTTGTGTACTTTGGCTGTTAGGACAGTTCATGTAATGCCTGAAGGACACCATACTGTAGATTGTGAAGGTTTATTACTCTAATTCATCTTCCTCTTTGTACCAGACAGGGTCAAGAGACAGAAACTAACCAAAGTTATTTGACAGAAAGAATTTAATAGAAAGTACTGACAACTAGTATAAAATTGTCAACTTGGTAACTATAAAGGTAAAAAGGAATCTAACGTATCACTGTGGTAGCAACTGCAATAAACTGTTAATTACCTCGGGGTTGAGGGAACAAAGTCAAGAGGTTGCAATTACTAAAACATAGACACTTGGAGGAGAGGCCCTGTGGAGCAGAAACCCAGTCCTGTGAAGACGCAGGTGCTGCTCAGGTGGCGAGTTTGGAAGAGGTGCCTCATGGAGCTGGGACTGACCTCTGAGTTAGGGTCTCGTGCCTGGCGTCCCTGAGAGGGCACGATTCAAACAGCTCTGCTAATGTTGCGAAAACCGCAAACTAGATCTAATTTCCTCTTGGTGAGGAAGCGTTCATACAGCAAGAACCACAGCAAACAGGAAGCACACAACAAGGAACAAGTCTCTTCCTCCTCCAGCCTTTCAGTCTCCCTCCAGCGCCCCCTGTTGTCGGAGCCTAGCAAAGAACCCGCCGGCAAAGCTGAAATGGGGTTTGTAGAGCCCCAGCAAACCACACTGTGAGGCGTGCACAGGGACACACTTGGGTAACAGCATGAGTGTGAGTCCAACCCGTGCTCTCCTCGCCAAGCGCTAAGCCCCTGCGTGGGCCCGTGTCATCTTTTCTAATTTGCACACAGGGGCCATGGAATCTAGTGCACACACAGATTCAAACGTTAGCAACCAGTCTTCTATCTTCTAACTGGCCGTGAAAAGTATTTTTATCGTACGGTTCCAGGCAAACTTGCATGCAACTTTTTACAGTCCTACATAGCCCTCCCTTGAATACTGTCAAAGATTTGTGCAGATTTGTTTGAAGTGGGTTCCCTATTCTTCCACCCTTTCTCACCATGTGTATATACTGCTTTTGATAGGCGATGTGGCTTTGGTTCCCTCCGTTCTCTTATGCTGGACTCTAGCTGTGCATCCAGAAAGAGGCTTTTCTGCGTCCATAGTCTCCTTATATTTTTTCTCCTGTTGTCTTTTCACTGGAGTGTGTGTGTGTGTGTGGGGGGGGGGGGGGGGGTTGGTGAGCCATTTTGCTCTTGTCCTTTCTCTTATAGTCAGTTTTCTTATATCCTGTCAATGGTTTGATATTTTTATCAACAATTTAAGGCTTAGATGAAATTACTTTCAAATTCATTGATGACACAAAAGTGGGGGGGGGGTTAGCTAAAATGACAGATAAACAAACCAGGATTCCTAGTGATTTCTGTAGATTGAAATGCTGTGTTGATAGCAAAAAGATGAAATTTGTGAGTTAGAGGAAAACCCTAATAGAATTTAGTAGAAATAGAGTAAAATAATTGAAATAAAGACAAACCTCTGTATATTTTTTTAACCTGGTGCCAATACTGCTCCTTTGGCAGCTTTAGAAAGGAATCATACCATTTCTGTAATAGGCACACAGTGGCTACTCCATAAATGTTTATACAATTTATATTTGACAAAAGATGGAAATAGATCATTAATTATAGTTGAGGGGGAAATGCTGTCATTTTCCTTAACCACTTTATGAAAATTTTGAGGAAATATGGTGAATTGTATACAAATAGATGTAGACATGTGGCAAAATATTAATAGAAATTATCTCTGGCTCAGGGCTGGTCAATTTTCATTTTATTTTACTACTGAAAAACTATCTCTTCTCTACTGTTCATGTGTTAACTTTGTAATAAGAGTAAACTGGAAAAAGCAACAGATAAAAACAACCAAATGGAAAGTGACCAAATATATTTGGAGTTTTAGGAATTTTTTAAAAAAGTTTACTTATTTATTTTGTTTTTTTTTTTAATTTTTTTTTCAACGTTTATTTATTTTTTGGGACAGAGAGAGACAGAGCATGAATGGGGGAGGGGCAGAGAGAGAGGGAGACACAGAATCAGAAACAGGCTCCAGGCTCTGAGCCATCAGCCCAGAGCCTGACGCGGGGCTCGAACTCACAGACCGTGAGATCGTGACCTGGCTGAAGTCGGACGCTTAACCGACTGCGCCACCCAGGCACCCCTACTTATTTATTTTGAAAGAGAGAGAGAGAGAGAGAGAGAGAGAGAATCTCAAGCAGGCTCTGCTCTGACAAAGCCTGGGGCTTGAACTCATGAACTTGAGCTGAAATCAAGAGTTGGATGTTCAACTGACTGAGCCACCCAGACACCCACGGAAACGTTTGATATAAGACATATCTTCTTTACAATGATTCAAAATAAATGACAAACAACAATTGGAAATAAAAATTATCTAGCAATGCTCCATGAAATGAAACATAGGTGAGGAGTAGTTTGATCTAGAGTCACAGATTTCTGAAGGGGAGCTAAAAAGAATAAATTAGGACTCTATAAAAGCAATATTTATGGAAGAGATTTCAAATAATATTCCATGAAACATCTTTGTTTATATGAAAAATATTTCAAAAGGATAATTCACATGACAGAGAAGCAAAATGGTGGGAAAATGCTGGGTTCTTTTTCCACTCTTTTTTCTCACTTAGATAATTTATGGAAATACCCGGTGGCGGAAACAGACCTCTAAAATATATGTTTAGATGAGCAATGATAAGTATTTCTTATCAGATGTGAAGGAATACTTTTTGGTGGGGAAAGGGTCAAGATGAAATTTTGTTCTGTTCATCTTATAATTAATAGATAGGCTGTTTGTGTGACTTACCACAATGTTACTATGAAAAGAGATTAAATCTTGGGTTATAGGTCCAGCCAATTTTGGTTCTTGATGCGTTGTTTGTTTCCTCAGAAGCTTTACCTGTTCCTCCAGTCTAGGTGAGGATCCTATTGTTTGCACTATCTAGGATTGTGTTCTTTTTTTTTCCCCTTAGAACATGAACCTCAGTTCATAATTATACCTCCATTAGTGTGATTATCTGACTAATATCTGAATGTCCCATTTGAGCATCAGCTCTGTCAGAACAGAGGCTGTGTCTACTTGTGTTCACTGTGGCATCTGAGAACCAAACTAAGTGACTAAAACACAGTAAGCACTCAAATGTTTACTGAATAAATAAATAAATGCATAAATGAACAATCGTTCACATAAGTAATTAGAATGGATTCCTGAGAGTGGCAGACAGGAGGAGGCAGGAGGAAAGTTGGAGTCAACTTTTTAGGCACTATAAAAAATATTTTAAAGATATTTCTTGTAGATTTAGCAGCAGGAGATAAAGGGCCAATAAATTTGAGGATAACAGCATATTCGAATGAATATGAAAAACTCTTAGCTTTCCAGAAAAATCTGATAAATTTCTTATATAGATTGAAGAAGTTTAAAACTTTCTATTTTGAGCTTTAAGTGTTTTTCTATCTGCTTTATTGAGTAAAATATTTTCCTAACTTACTATCACTGGTTAACACACTGTCTTTACTATACTATAAGCTTTGAAATAGAAAGGCTTATTGAAACTTTCAGTAAATAGAGAAATTAGATAGTAAGAGAAAGAGACTTTGCTTTAATTTTTTTAAAATTTATTTTTATTTATGTTTTGAGAGAGCAAGCACATATGCAAGTAGGGAAAGGGCAAAGGGAGGGGGAGGGAGAGAATCCACACTTAGCATGGAGCCCATTGTGGGGCTTGATCTCAGGACCCACCTTGAGATCGTGACCTGAGTTGCAGTCAAAAGTTGGATGCTAAACTGACTGAGCCACCCAGGCACCCCTGCCTTAATTTTTTAAAAAATTCTTTGTAGTTTTCTGTGCTTTCTTTATTGATTCTTTAAAAAAAAATTTTTTTTTAACGTTTATTTATTTTTGAGAAAGAGAGAGAGAGACAGAGTGTGAGCAGAGGAGAGTCAGAATCTGAAGCAGGCTCCAGGCTCTGAGCTGTCAACACAGAGCCCGACATCGGCTGGAAACCACAACCTGTGAGATCGCTATCTGAGCGGAAGTTGGATGCTTACCGACTGAAGTACCCAGGCACCCCTCTTTATTGATTCTTGATAGATTTTTTTTTAATTTTATTTTTAAGTAATCTATACCCAATGTGCAGCTCGAAACTATAGCCCCAAGATCAAGAGTTGCATGTTCTACCAACTGAGCCTGCCAGGTGCCCCTTGGTAGATTTTCTAAGTGAGAGTTTTGACATTTTTTATACTTTATTCAATACTTATAAATTAAAAAAAAAAGTACTCCTAGTCCCACCATCTTATAGCTTTGGGGGAAAATACTATAAGATTTCCACTGCAGATGAAAATTTTTATTCACTCTGGAAAACTGGGTCATCTTCTTTTCAGAAATTGTCTTTTCTTCCTAAATCTGAGAACATATTCGAGCGAAGAAGTAAGGTAGAAAGTTTTCAACAGTCCAGTGGGGAATTCCCCAGAGGGACAAAAGAAGTAAGATAGCTAGAGAGGTTAGTTGCTGAGTTAGCAAGGTTGGAATAACTTTCTGGTGTTTTAAAAAGGTGTGCGAATTAGGTAGGGGTGCCTGGGTGGCTCAGTTGGCTTAGTGTCCGACTCTTAATTTCGGCTGAGGTCATGATCTCATGGCTCATGAGTTTGGGCCCTGCATCGGGTTCTGCGCTGACCATGTGGAGCTTGTGTGGGATTCTCTCTCTTTCCCCCATACCTTGTGCTCCCTCCCTCTCTCTCTTGCTCTCTCTCTTTCCCTCTCAATATAAATAAATACACTTTAAAAAAAGCGTGTGAATTAGTGGGTTGATTCAGTGAGGCACAAATTGGTTTCACAGTTTTGTCAAAGAACAAAAATCAACTCATATTCCTTAAGTCTGACTTCCCTCAAATTAAAATATATTGACTTATTTAAATTTTTTTTTCAACGTTTATTTATTTTTGGGACAGAGAGAGACAGAGCATGAACGGGGAAGGGGCAGAGAGAGAGGGAGACACAGAATCGGAAACAGGCTCCAGGCTCTGAGCCATCAGCCCAGAGCCTGACGCGGGGCTCAAACTCACGGACCGCGAGATCGTGACCTGGCTGAAGTCGGACGCTTAACCGACTGCGCCACCCAGGCGCCCCAAAATATATTGACTTATAAGTTCCCCAAGATACTGATTTATTGTGACTTTTAGGTTTTAGGTTCTTGGTGTGAGAGAGAAAGACAATCCCTATGTGGGTAAAGACAAACAAACAGTTGGCATTTTCATAAGGATTTGACTTAAGAATCTGTTGAACACTTTAGAAAGGAGATTGGAGGAAGAAACACAAGGATCACAGATGAATCTGGAAAAAACAACTGAGATTGAGAAACAAAGTCACACTTGAAGAAGGGCAAATCAAAAGTGATTTAACAAAATCTCCCTAATGATAGTACTGGTAAGGTGGTATATTTAACTTCCTCTCTGGCTCTTGGAAAATGTATCCAATTAAGTAGTCATCGATCTTGCCTCCTTAATAATGCCTAGAAACTTTTCATTTCTGTTTTCTGCTAGATTGTAGAAACTTAATTAAAATTATATTATTCATAGGATTTCTACTTCGGTCCTCAAATTTAGCATGATGAGTTGTTTTGAAGGTTTGGTTATACTAAATAAGCCGATATAAAACTAGTTATCTATAACTAATGAAGATAAAAGTGAGAATAAATGATTAAAATATCCAAGCTGATAAAATGCAAGATTGTTGAAAATACCTTTCATTGCCTTAAGGTATCTAAGGGAATGGGATAAAAAAAAAAATCTCCTCACTAAATTTGAGGTTTATGGAAGCTGTGATTATATTGAATTAGAGGAATTTAATATATTTCTTCATTTTTCATAGAGGCTCTCACACAGAAAATATAAATTTCCACAACCATAAAACTGTATTTTTACTAATTTTTAGTTTCCCTTTGTTCATAAGTAATGAATATTCTTGGAGATAACTTAGAAGATACAGATTTGAAAAAGAAAAAAAAAAAAAAACATCATTTCATCACCCAGAAATAACCACTATGAACATTTTGGTGTGTGTCTGTTCAGACTTTTTTTTTGCATTCTTTTTTTTTTTTTAATTTTTTTTTTTTTTACATTTATTTATTTTTGAGAAACAGAGTGAGACAAAGCGTGAGCAGGGGAGGGGCAGAGAGATCAGGAGACACAGAATTGGAAGCAGGCTCCAGGCTCCGAGCAAGCGGTCAGCACACAGCCTGACGCGGGGCTCGAACCCACGAACTGTGAGATCATGACCTGAGCCGAAGTCGGATGCTCAACCGACTGAGCCACCCAGGCACCCCTGCGTTCTTATATGATATGTATTGTTTCAGTTAAAAAGTAGAATCATAATACATATTATTTTTATGTAACCATTCTTTCATACTTAAGCACATATTGAAAATAAATTTGTATTTCATCAAAAATTAAAAGTTATTTTGATATTTTAACAACTTGCTTATTGTTAGACATCTAGTTTATTTATAATCCATGATGCAGATACTTATTAGATATGTTATATGTATGTGTGTTTTATATAAAAGACATTAAAAATTACTAACAATTTTTTCCACTGGATTTATGGGTAAAAATCCTTCTGATTTTAGAGCTAAAATTAAGTCAGGATTAGACTTTGTTAGATAACATTTTAGTTAGCAACACTCATATGGTACTGCAGGTCCTATTCTAAATGATGACCTCATTTGAATCCCTCTAATAGTTCTATTCGGTACATACAGTTACTGTCTGCATTTTACAGGTGGGAACATGAGGCCCAGAGAGCTTAAGCAACTTGTCCAGTGTTACACAGGTAGTAAATGGTAGAGCTAATCTGGCCCCAGGGTGTGTCTGTGAACTGTCCCCTTACAAGGCCTCCCTCTGTTGTCATTTGGGTTATCTGAGAAACGGAGTTTAAAGGGTTAATTAGCACAGGAATCTCCCAGAGAGAGAATCGGTGAGCATTGGGAAGGATCTGAGAGTGGGGTGAATCTTGCTCAATATTTTTGAAATTGAAGGAACCTAGAACATCTTGGATCAGGACCAGAACGACAGGCCTCACTTATTTTGTTAGGACCAAAAGTGGAAAAGCTTATCTGAAAAAAATTTGTATCACCCTTTCTTCAAATCTTTCATGATTTTATAATGCAGCTTTCCAAAACAGTTATGCAGAATGTAACTTTTTTCTTCTTCCTTTCACCATTTTGCCGCGAAGTAAATCGAGTTAATATAATTTAATGAGAAAAGACTTTTCAACTGCATTTATAGAGATGTGCTCTTTTAAATGCCCCCAAACTTGGCTATTTTAGGCTTTAATATAATCAATTCTAAGAAATCCTGTCCTCGTAGAGAAATGACAACATCATACTGCTTGTTTTCCATCAAAGTTAGTGAATATAAAGATTAACTTAAAAGTCGTCTACCCTAGGGCCGCCTGGATGGCTCAGTCACTTAAGCGTCCAATGTCAGCTCAGGTCATGATCTCGCGGTCGTGGGTTCGAGCCTTGCATCAGGCTCTGTGCTGACAGCTCAGAGCCTGGAGCCTGCTTTGGATTCTGTGTCTCCCTCTCTCTCTGCCCCTCCCCCACTCACACTCTGTCTCTGTCTCTCTCTCTCTCTCAAAAATAAACATTAAAAGAATTAATTAATTAAAAATAGTCTATCCTAAAAGCACCTCAAAACAGGCAACTAAAATCAATAACAGGCTTGGCCCACTGTGACAGTGAAACATGTGAGAAGCAACTGAAGAAATGCTCAGAGAACAGAATTTTTCAAGTCTCTCGGATTGCATGCAAGGCAAATTTAGCACGAGGGATTAGTTGTTCTAGGAAGAACAAAGACTCCTTCTGATCTTCACCGAGACTGCCCTTCTATGGGGAAGCTTGTGGCAGCTCCTTTTTGCTATTATAGCTACAGGGCCTGGAGTTCTCAATGATGTTTAAAACTGTCAGCACAATGTGTAAAATTTAATTCTGACAAGTTAATAAGGCTAGCCAGTGGTGAAGTAGGAGGAAGAGAGGAATTCAACCAGGCTGTGGAACCGTGGAGGGAGCACAAACAGAATAAATCGCATCATACCATGTATTTTTAAAAATTTTTTAAAGTCAATTTATTTATTTTTGAGAGAGCACAAGCTGGGGAGGGGCAGAGAGAGAGGGAGACACAGAATTAGAAGCAGGCTCCAGGCTCTGAGCTGTCATCACAGGGCCCAGTGCAGGGCTTGAACCCATGAACCGTGAGATCATGACCTGAGCCAATGTTGGTGCTTAACCTACTGAGCCACCCACCCAGGTGTCCCCATATCGTATTTTAGAGCTATTTCAGATCACTTACACTAAATCAGAGGCACCTGCAGGAAAAATACATTTGGTGACCTGAAAATATTTTGCTGGATTCTACTGGAAGTTTTATTTAGGGGAAGACTTGGTTTCCATACTATCTTACTGCATCTCCTCTTTATCACCCAAGAGGACTGTCCTGGAACCTCATTGTGCGGCTAACAGTGCCACACTGTTCTCCTTCGCAGAGCCAGGAAGGGGGAGCAGTCTGGATAGGACCAGAAGAGGGTTCTTCCCGAACAGAAACATTTCTACAGGCAGTTTTACCCATTCTTGCAGTTGCCTTCACCAACCAAATAGTTCAGCAAGCTTCAGATAAAGTGAAGTGACAGCAAGAGTCAGCTGGAAAACTCTAAACGATCAGATGTAAGCCTGATCAACATAACATAAATGTGTGGTTTAGTTTCACTTCTACCCGGCCAGAAGACAGGTTGATTACATGGTAAACATGACAAAGAGATGAGCTTAGAGAATTCATGGGGCTGTCACTTGCTTGGTTTGTCACTACTTCAGGATTCTCTCTCTAAATTTGAGACAGTTGAAGCAACATATTCTGAATGTCAACCTAGATTTATTCTGCACATGGCCTCAAAACTGATAGAAAACACAGTCTTCTCTCAGAAGCAGAAGCATCTACAACATCTAGGGGTGAGTAGGATAGGTTCCAGCCCTTGTGGCTTTTAGAGTCTATGGGAGGAAAGGGCTCCTGGGTGGCTCAGTCAGTTGAGCATCCAACTTCAGCTCAGGTCGCGATCTTGTGGTTTGTGAGTTTGAGTCCCGCATCGGCACTGTCAGCGTGGGGTCTGCTTTGGATCCTCTGTCTCCGGCTCTCTCTGCCCCTTCCCAGCTTGTGCTCTCTCTCAAAAATAAATAAAAAATTTTAAAAAGGAAAAAAAAATAGAGTCTATGGGAGGAAACAAGTTTTGTCAGAGATGTGGCCTTCCGTTTGTGACCATCTTGATCATGCGTGGTTTAGGTTCTGACTTCTATCTTTACTTTAGGCTTTCAGACTTGGAGACAACAGAATACAATAGCAGGTATCATTGATTACTACTTACTACCTGTTGTGTATATGTTATCTCATTTAAATCCTGACAACAGGCAGGGATGAGGTAGCCTACAGGGGGCAATGTGAAAATTAGAAATAGGCACCTGAGCATGGTACGACGTTCCTGGTGATCTGAACCCAAGTGGGATGTCAGCCCCTTGTCACCTCTTCCCTAGATACTTTTGTGCAGTTCACAGGCTGCACGACAGTACTTGGCAGAAATATAGTTAAAACCTAGCTAAAGTATCATCAACCTTGTTTCACAAAAAAGGAAACAGAGGTTCAGAGAGATTAAATAACCTATCCAAAATCATTCAGTCATTGGCAGAGCCTTGACTCAAAGCCACGTTTGTCTGGTTTTAAAATCCTGTTATCCTTCTGCTCTTTCAATTTGCCTCCTTGTTCTTTTGCTAACGTTTACCAGATCTCCCACTGCTGATGCAATAAGAATAGAATTTTCAAAAAGCCAATTATTTCCCATGCATCTTCTCCATATGGTCTTGGAAATCTTCCCCTTCTATTCTGTCTTATTAACAATGTTCATATAGGTATCCTTTGCTTTTTGAAAGTTCGCATTACATTCCTTCACTTTTGCGAAAGACCTACATAGGTACCTGTTTTTGCTTACTGAAAAAAAGCCGAAGATGAGTTTTGCTTTTATGAAAAAAGGCAAAAAGCAAATATTGTGTTTGGCATTTGTTTTGCAGCCAGCAGCAGGGAGTCCACCAGGCTCCTTCCCTGGAACGACACTCAGCATCAAGCTGTCAGAGCTTTGAACGGTGTCTGGGAGCATGAGCCTTTATCTTGATTTGTTTTGTGCATCTGTTAGCAGGATGTGTCTTAGGGTATCAGAAACGTGTAAGGGAGGTTATTTTGGGGGTCTGAGAATGCTCAAAAAATTTTCCATAGGAGTTAATGGTAATTGGTTCTTTGCTTTCTGCCTTTTCGGCTTACCTAGCATTCCTAGGTATCCTAGGTATCCTAGGAATGCTCTACTTTTGAATAGTAGGCGCAACCTGTAATAATAGCTAAATACTCAATTTTTATGGTTGGCGATGCAGTTTAAATCCAGCTAATTGAAACAGACAAGTGTTATTTTTAAGCCCTCTATGTATCTTGTGGGTGGAAGTAATACACATTTATGAGTTAATATGTGAATGTGTACAAAGACAATTTAATTTTTTTTTTTCAAGTGGTCTGCCCATTCGGAGGGTTTGCCTTCGCTGCTGTCTTTTAAGGCCACCCCTGAATGAAAATGTGGGCAGTCCATTGTCAACCTGTACCCACCTCACCAAGCAGATCCATCTGTGAACCAAGTTTGGGTTATTCTTCTTTTGTTAGGCGGTCTTGGGAAACCACCATGAGGGAGAGATGTCAGTCAGTACACAGCACGGGGATCCTGAGATCCGGGGGGGTCATCTTTCATGCAGCTGATCTGTGTTTTCTGTACTTCTTCAAGCACAGTCTCCAGCTCCCCTTTGATATATTGTCACCAGGCCCACCTCACCTTATAACTTGGGGATCTGAGAGCATCCAGCTCGTGATGGGGCGCTTGCAGCCCCACGGTCACTTGATGACCTATAGGGAGGTACTTGAACTACATCAAGGCGGGGTAGCCTTCCAGGAGCTCCACTTTCAGTGATCTACGTTTCTTTGCAGCAAATGGCACAGCACTGCTTTGAGAACCCTAGATGTCTGCACCGCAGTCCTCCCGCTGCGACTTGCCAAACAGCTGACATGACCTCCCTTCTTCCACAGGTATCCCCGCCACCATAGGACCCGCTGGTTCTTATGACCCAAGCAGCAAGGCTGCTTCTCCTGAAAACTGGACCAGCTGCAGGGCCCTCTCTTGTCCTGAGCTCTACTCGAAAGCTAGAAACTTTCCAGTTTCCAGCCACCTTATAAGTGGCTTGAAGCAGTGTGCCTCAGCATGGAATATTCTGCAAGCAGAGAGCCTAAAGAGGCCTAGAAAGGGATGCGCTTCGTTTGTTTGTTTGTTTTTGTCTATATTTATTTTGAAAAAGAGAGAAAGCACGAGCAGGGGAGGGGCAGAGAGAGGCAGAGAGCAAGAATCCCAAGCAGGCTCCACACTGTCAGCACAGAGCCCCACATAGAACTTGAACTCACAAAACATGAGATCATGCCCTGAGCCAAAGTCGGATGCTTAACTGACTGAGCCACTCAGGTACCCAGGTGCCCCAATGTGCTTCTTCTTTTTTTTTTTTTTTTTTTAATTTTTAATGTTTATCTATTTTTGAGAGACAGGGGGGGAGAGAGAGAGAGAGAGAGAGAGAGAGAGAGAGAGAGAGAGAGCAGGGTAGGGGCAGAGAGAGAAGGTGACACAGAATCCAAAGCAGGCTCCAGGCTCTGAGCTGTCAGCACAGAACCTGACACGGGGCTCGAACCCACAGACCATGAGATCATGACCTGAACCGAAGTCAGATGTTTGACTGAGCCACCCAGGTGCCCCAATGTACTTCTTTCTTACAGGTAGGAAGTGAATGAGGCGGTAACCTACCCTTTACTTTAGTGAGAATATCCCTGCATGTCCTGAACTAATCTGTCAGGCCTTTAGATCTTACAGGGTTTGTGTCTGACCCCCTGGATTATATATGTCTTATTAAGGCATCAGTGTGCAGGCCCCGTCTTGCTCATTAATGTGTGTCCTCAAAATAGTGGACCAATGTAATTTTTGTAGAATGTACATAAAGTACAAGTCCCTATGACAGAAAATGGAAGAATCAACATCATTTTGGGGCAAGCCTGTGAATATATACTGTTGTATAGACTGCTTTTCATCCTTCTTTTTGATTGATATGGAAAGGAATATATGCACCAGATCAATAACCGCATACTGCGCGCCTGAGGCTGTGTTAATCTGCTCTAGTAAAGATACAACATCCAGCCTAGTAGCTGTGATTGGGACTTCTCCTTTATCAAATTCAAGTCGTACAAGATTATCCACAATCCGGCTTTTGTAGATGCCACGATGGTGTTTAATAGAAACCACACCCCTGCATCCTTTAAATCTTTGAGGTTGGTTTTAATCTCTGCCACGTCCCTCTGAGGTATATGACATGGTTTCTTATTTACTTATTTAAGTTGACTGGATGGGGACATGGATAGATTCAGGGTCTTCCACTTAGCCTGTTCAAACTCCACTTGCTCTTATTCTAAAAGAAAAATAAAATAAAACTTGGATCTCACCAATTCTTTTATTTTTAATGTTTATTTATTTTTGAGAGAGCGAGCGTGAGAAAGAGAGAATGAGGGGGGAGGGGCAAAGAGCGAGGAGACAGAGTATTTCAACCGGTTTGGGCTCAGGGCTGACAGCAGTGAACCTGATGCCCGGCCGAAACGTATCAACTGTGAGATCATGAACTGAGCCAGAGTCAGACGCTTAACTGACTGAGCCACCCAGGCGCCCTGGGTCTCACCACATTCTAATTAAGGAGAGTCATGACTTGAAGCTGGTATTTCAATCTCTAAACTTTATACAAGGCTATGTAAGGTCCTCCTCTTTTTTACCCCAGTGTTCATCATCTCAATTTACCTTTTTCCACTTGAGTGTCCTTCTAGCACCTCACCCAGCTGTTGGGCTTAGCCCTGGCTTTCTGCCCCACGCTCCTCTGCTGTGGCCGGTGGGATGCCTTCTGGCAAATGTGCAGACTGGGTATAGGAGGGACCCCATGCCCTTGACCAATGGGGGAGGGAACTGTGGATAAATCCTCCTGCCTTGTGTCCTTCTGGCAGACAATGGTGAGGTCTATTGTACCTGGCTCTTTAGAGAGATTTCTAGAGAAAACACTGTAGTTTCCCACAGTGGTGGTCAGCTTTATGACACAAACACATCTTTGATTTGGCTTTCCTTCCATCCAATTTCACTCTTCCACATCCCTACTCCTGTTCCCTGGGGTCGCTTACTAACTGAAGTAACTGCATGCAAGCTCTTGTTTCAGGATCTACTGTGTGAGCTCAATGTGGTACTTTTAATGTTAGGCTTTATCATGGTGTGGAAAATCATAAAATACATGTAGGCACTTAAGAAAACTCATGTTAAGAGCTACTACCCAGATCTACTACTAAGCTTTCTAGATTGTTCTCTATGCATATACTTAAAAAAAAAAAATAGCACAGTGGTACCTGGGTGCCTCAGTCAGTTAAGTGTCCAACTCTTGATTTTGGCTCAGGTCATGTTCTCATGCTTTGTGGGCTTGAGCCCCATGTTGGGCTCCACACTCAGCGTTGAAACTCTTTGGGATTCTCTGTCCCCCTCTCTCTCTGTCCCTCCCCCACTCACACATGTGTGTGTGCGCACACTGTCTCTCTCTCAAAATAAATAAAGATTAAAAGAAAGAACACGATTTTGAAATTCATTCTTATTTTATATATTGCAGACGTCTTTTCCTCTTTGTGATTAAAAAAAAATGGCTGTAGGAGGATGGCATTCTATCACATAGAGCTACCACAATTGATTCAATACCCTCTCACATTTGGACATTAGATTTGTTTCCCCGTTTTGTTATTCTAAAGCAGTGCTATACTTTACATCCGTAAAGCTATTTACGAAGTAGCAATAGGTATGGTATCACTTACATGCGGACTGTAAAGAGAAAGTTGATTTCACAGAAACAGATTGCCAGGAGTTGGGGAGAGGGGAAAAATGGGGAGACGTAGGTCAAAGGGTACAAACTTTCAGTTATAAAAAGACGAAGTTCTGAAGTTCTGTAGCATGGTGACTACAGTTAATAACGTGGTATTGTGTACAGATCGTCCCCAACTTAGTATGGTTCGACCTATGATTTTTCGACTTTACGGTGGTGTGACAGCCATACATAGTGGAAACCACACTTCAGAGTTTGCATTTGGATCTTTTCCCTTTTCCTAGGTTAGTGATATGCAGTATGATCCTCTCTCGTGATGCTGGGCAGCAGCAGCCGATACACTGATGATCAGCATCCGTACAACCTTTCTGTTTTTCACTTTCAGTACAGTATCAATTCATTTCATGAGATATTCAATGCTTTGTTATCAAATAGGCTTTGTGTTAGATGATTAGCCCAACTGCAGGCTAGTGTAAGTGTTCTGAGCACATTTAAGGTAGGCTGGGCTAAGTTGTGATGTTCGATAAGTTAGGTGTATTAAATGCGGTTTTGAGTTGTGTGGTATTTTCAACTTTCAATGGGTTTATCAGGACATAATCCTATTATAAGTTGATGATGATCTGTATTTGAAAGTTGCTGAGAGTAGATCTTAAGCATTGTCACCGTTAAAAAAAAAAGTGTTAACTGTGTGAGGTGATGGAAGTGTTAATTATCTCAATCTTGGCAATCATTCTATTATATATATATATATATATATATATATATATATATATGTATATATATATATATATATATATATAAAATCAGCATGTTGTCCACTTAAAATATGTACTATATATGTCAGTTATTCCTCAAGAAAGTTGGAAATAAAGATTACTAGAAAAAGACATACGTTTGGAAATTAAGAAATATGTAGGTCAAAGAAGAAATAAAGGGGAAAATTAAAAAAAAAAAGTAATCATCATATGACTTCACTCATATGAGGACTTTAAGATACAAAGCAGATGAACATAAGGGAAGGGAAGCAAAAATAATATGAATACAGGGAGGGGGACAAAACATAAGAGACTCTATATATGGAGAACAAACAGAGGGTTACTGGAGGGGTTGTGGGAAGGAGGGTGGCCAAATGGATAAGGGGCATTAAGGAATCTACTCCTGAAATTGTTGCACTATATGCTAACTTACTTGGATGTAAATTAAAAAAATAAATTAAAAAAAGAAGTAGCTGTATATCATAATGGTTGAAAGCACAGGCATCAGAGTCAGGCTGATGAATTTAAATCCTAGATACTAGGGGCGCCTGGGTGGCGCAGTCGGTTAAGCGTCCGACTTCAGCCAGGTCACGATCTCGCGGTCCAGTGAGTTTGAGCCCCGCGTCAGGCTTTGGGCTGATGGCTCGGAGCCTGGAGCCTGTTTCCGATTCTGTGTCTCCCTCTCTCTCTGCCCCTCCCCCGTTCATGCTCTGTCTCTCTCTGTCCCAAAAATAAATAAAAAAACGTTAAAAAAAAAATAAATCCTAGATACTCTACTCATTAGTTATATAATTTTTAACAAGTTGTTCAACTTCTCCCAGGCTCAGTCTCTTTGTGTAAAAGTCGAGTAATAATAATAATAGGTCATACATCACAGGATTACTATGAGCATTCTCAATCTGTTTATGCAGAGTGCTTAGAATAGTGCCTGGTGCATAACTGTTCAATAAAATTTAGCCATTGTTATTTTTATTACATTCACATTAATTCATAAAGTTAGAATTGTTTGGCCTAACTGTATGTACTTTTGAGGTTTTAATATATAAATTGCCAAATGTAAGCTTAGCATCAATATTCCCAAATTAATATACATATTGTCATTGCAAACAGTGGTATTTTCATGGGTATAAATATGTGTGTTGTTTTTAATACAAGAGGGTAAATGCAACTATTTTTAAAAGTCACATATTTTTGATTTGGAAATAATGCCAGGAGCCATCTGGTTCCATCTTGTGTCAGTGAGGATAGACTAAGTTTATGCTATGCCAAAAAACAATCCCATAATCTTGGTAATTCAAAGTAACAAAAGTTATTTCTCACTCATGCTACATGTCCAAAGCCAGTGTGGTGGTGGCAGAAGGAAGGGTGTCTACCTCCTACACATTATGGACTCTGGCTAGTGATGGTTCTGTCTTAGTGGCTGCTTCCATGGCTTATGAGGTGGGAGAAAGGGAAGGTGGCAATGCATACTCTGGCTCTTAAAGCTCCTGCCTGAGTGTGACACACATTGGTTGTGCTCATATTCCATTCTTCAAACAAGGCATGTAGCCACATCCAACTTCAGCAGGGATAGGGGACTGCCATCCCATCATGCGCTCAGAAGGATAGAAGAATCAAGTGACTTGTGAACTGCCTGAATGACTAACAGACTTACTTCCTTTTTCGTTTATTGTCATTTCTGACTTACATGTTACTTACTTTTCAAAATAGGTAATATAGTCACATGGCTCAAAATTCAGAAGCTACAAATGTTAGAGTGAAAAGGCTATGTCTTTCTATATTTCTCCTTCACTGAAGCCAACCAATATTAACAAATATACTTTGTTAGTAAATGTGTGTGTGTGTGTGTGTGTGTGTGTGTCCATTTCCCGTTTGCCCTCAGATCCATTGTCTAACCCTTATGGATCTGCTCTGAGCTCTAGGGAATTGACCCCTATGAATAGATCAGCCATGTTCCCTAACTCTCTGACTCCCAGTTGAGTTTGGCCAATGTGAGGCACCAGCAGGAGACTGAAGGACAGGCAAGTGGAAAGTTGGGCTATTCTCCATACCCCCAGTTTCCTCTGTTTTTGAGCTACAGCTGAGGTGGTGGCTGAGTCCCTCCATAACTATAGCTCTTGCTGGAAGCCCTTCTGCTGAGTCCTTATCTCTCACAGGGCTCTGGTAAAACTATCCCCTTCTCTTGCCCCATAAGACATAGGGATGGTAATGGCTTCCTGCCACCTCTAGTCCCTGGGAGCCTCAGCACCTCTCTCTTTTTTAGAAAGAGCTTGACTGAGATATAATTTATATACCATGTACTTCACCCACTTGAAGTGTAAAATTCAACATCTTTTGGTATACTCACAGATTTATCAGCATCTTTTTGTGTTCCTTAACCTTGCTCATACCTTTTAAAAAGTCTCTACATTGCATTTTCTTCAGATTTTCATCCAAATGTGTTTTTTTTTTCTTCCTGGTGGGACAGCCTAATTGTGTGCATTTGTACACCTAATTGGTATGGTGCCATCTCATAAGTAAATGAGAGCCAATTGTTACATTTTTCAGGAATTTTGCGAGCTGGGTACTAAACAAGGCCACTACTGAAAAAAAAAGGTAATAAAGGTAATAAAAAAAAAGGTAATCTATGTGGCGGAAATACTGTATAATGATGTTCACATAGGCATGTTCATCTCTTCCCACCGTGTATTCAGTGATGTCCCATTTCTGGCTTGGAGCTGGCCATTGGGGGAGCATTTCCCCCCATAGAAATCAGCAACTGATACAAATCAGGACTTAATTTTTTATTTCATTGATTGTCTAGAATTCAGATAGAAAATGATGATAAAATGTTAATGAAACCTAAAAGTTTATTCTTGTGAATACAACAAAAAATTGAGGAAATATTCTTTCAGTATTTGAAATTATCTTCCAATTTGAAAAAAAAAAAAGTCACTCACTTCATTGATAAACCAGTGAAGCTTCAGAATTCATCTTCATTGTTTGACTTTCATCTTCCTTGTCAACCGATGTTCATGGAACCACACTTGGAGAACTGGCGGTTGAACAGCAACCAGCCCACCGCAGTGCATGCACACACACACACACACACACACACACTCACACATGTAGTTTAGATACCATTCCGTGTCACTGATAGAGCTTTCTCAATCTTTTAAAAGTTTGCCTTGTGTGTATCTTATTGATGGATAGCTAGACTGCAATCTTTTGCTGTTACAAAACAATGCTGCAGCGAATCACCTGAGTCATCCACAAATGCATTTTAATTTCTGTAGATATTGCCAGATTGCTGTCTGTGAAAAGTTTCATCGATTGATATTTCTCTACCAGCAATATATGAAAATGTCTGTTTTCCCACACCCTCAGCATATAGTGTGTGTTTTGTGTTTTGCCACATCATCATTGTTAATGATTGTTAATAATTCATCTAAGATTTAAAAAAAAATCAGGCTTAGCTAATATAATGCATTAATTATTGATTTAATAATTATTAAATTCTATTTTAAATGATAGCCTCAACCTGATTTGTTTGAGAGAAGAACATTTATTCTTGGAGATACAATGTAGGAAGCTATCTCTTTCAGGAACAAACCGATCATGCCAGGAACATAAGAACCTGGCAATTTAAAGGAAATATTTGCAGGTGGCCTATCTTGGAGGCAGAAAGACACGGCGCTGTTTTTAAGAATTCTGCTAAAAATGGAATAAGTTAGATAAGTATCAATATTTTGGCTCCTCTATTTCATGGCAGTATTGGAGCATTTTTCTAGTAGACACTGGAAAAAGTGAAAGGGAAATGTCAATTTACAAAAGAAATGTCCACACAAATGAAGTGATTGCATGGCAGTGCTTGACAGCCTGCAGTAGAGTCTCCTGGGCTCCACACTACAAAGCCCCTCTGAGAAGTAGAGGAAAGATCCAGGCGAAGACAGAATTGTTTCCACGAAGGTGCAGTTAGACCCACTGTAAAGGGCCTAAGGGATCTGAGCATGGCCTCCACTTATCTGAACATATTTATAAGCTGAGGTTTGACTGGGAAACTGTTCATTCAGATCCTTTAACTCCCCCAGCATCTCTACCTTGCCTACTCTCTTTTTTTTACTTCAAAAAAAAAAAAAAAATTCTGTTCATATAAGTGCTAGAGACTCGGTCCTTGAGATTGAGCTGGAAGAAAGTACATAAAGATTAAAACCTGATTGGCCACATTTCCTTATTTATGTTGCTTATGGGTTGTCATCATTCCCTTCATAAGCAGGTGCTAGTAACTGATGTCAAAAATACCTGTATGTCCTCTAAATTCATGGGAGTCAGACTCAGGCTTTGCCTCCCAGCTCACTGCTCATTAGCTCTGTGACCCATAAGGAAGTTACTTGACTTTTTGACCTTCAGTTTCCTCATCTATAAAACGGAAATAATAATAGTTTCAACCTCACAGGGTTATTTTGAGGAAATGAGATAATCCATATAAGATATAGAGGCTGTACTTGACATGTACATGCTATTGTTCAATATATATTATTGATTTTTATGGAAATATGTATATTGTAAATTGCATGTGCTCTTAAACAGTGGAAATTCAGTCACTCACAAGAGACTTTTCTGTTGCTCTTCTGAAATCCTGACCTAAAGAACTCCACTATATACTTCTACACAGAGACAATTGTTGAACTAGATCTTTTTTTTTTTTAAAGTAGGCTCCCTGCCCATCATGGACTCGAACTCATGACCCTGAGGTCAAGAGCTGCATGCTCTACTGACTGAGCCAGCTAGGTGCTCCAAAGAGGGTCTAACTTCTTTCTTTCTTTTTAAACTTTTTAAAAAATGTTTTATTTATTTTTGAGAGAGAGAGAGAGAGACAGAGTATGAGTAGGGGAGGAGCAGAGGGAGAGGGAGGCACAGAATCTGAAGAAGGCTCCAGGCCCTGAGCGGTCAGCACAGAGCTCAACACAGGGCTCGAACCCATAGACAGTGAGATCATGACCTGAGCCGAAGTCAGACACTTAACCGACTGAGCCACCCAGGTGCCCCTGATCTCTTTTTTTAAGTAGACTCCATGCTCAGCAGGGTGTCCCATTCGGAGCCCCACGCAGAGCTTGAACTCAAGATGTTGAGCTGAAGACCTGAGCTAAGATCAAGAGTTGGACACCCAACTGACTGAGCCACTCAGGCACCCCTGAAGTAGGTCTTGATTGAACAGAGCAGGTGAAAGTGGGAAAACGGTGTTCTCCACAATCACTATAATGAGCTTGATTTCTGTCTGAAGCAGCTATGTGATATATTTGACTTGATCCAGGCTTAGTTTTAAGTAACCATTTATTTTGCTGAACAAAATTAGAGTCTATGTGCATCTATTATAGCACACGTCCATGGCCTATTTAATCTCCTTGGGGAAGTAATGTACTAAATGATACCCTGGTGTCTTAGAAGAGTTTACTCAACTGAGTAGGCTGTTTATTCACAAAGAATAGGTTAGACCTTCTGGTTCTTTCTGCTGATTACGCATTGGAATCTAGCTGACCTGGAAGTTGGTTGTGATTAAGAAACCATGGAACACCTTTCTTTTGCCCACAGTTTAATTATATAGATTGAAAAAGTTTTGCAACGAAAGCCTAAATAAGGCCTAAAATACATTTAATTCATGGCGGAAATATTCTCTCTCTCTCTCTGTCTCTCTCTCTCTCATTTTAAGTGGCAGAGTAACTGGACCTGATTGGAAGACTGATCTTTGAAAAATAGGTTCAGTTGAAATTGAAAAATATTCATTGAGGATGTAGTTATCGGCAAGGCCCTGTGCTGGTGGTGTGAATAATAATAAAACAGAGAAGGTGATGTCACTGCTCTCAAGAAGTCACCATCGGAGGCTACAGACAAATAAATGCAGAACCGACAATAATAAAATGTGATGACTGCTACACTAGCAGTATGCAAAAAATGTCATGGGAACTGTGAGGAAGTCACTAATTCCACCAGGGTGGCAAAGAGGAAGGGGTTATGGAAGGCTTCAGAGAAGTGGCATTCGAATTGGATCTCAGAGGGTCTGCAAAAGTTTTCAATGTGGAGAATAGAAAGATAGAGAAATAGCTGGAACAGGGACAGAGAAGCTCAGTGGGAGGAGGCGAAGCTCAGAAAATTTGGTAACAGGTTATGAACGGCGTGACCGTCTTCCCGGAGTGTGTGGGCTTTATCCTGAAGGCAGCAGTGCAGATTGAAGATTCTTAGTTGGGGCAGTGACCTGAACAGGTTTGGTTTGGGGAAGGTCATTGCAGAAGCAGTGATTGCGAGTGGAGAAGTGGGGAGATAAGTGTGCCAGGGGGGCCTTGTGGGCAGAGAAGAAGCCAGAATGATCATTCCGGAGAGCATCTAAGGGGAGGTATGGATAGAGACAAGTGAAGCAGACTTGTAGGAAGTGATTTTCAGGATGAAGAGAATCCCAAAGGAAGCATAAAGAAGCAAAGAAAGAGAAGGGCAAGGAAGAGGAGTTGATCTGCAGTGTACCCCCTGTACACAGTTCCAGAGGGAAGGAAACAAAAAGAATCTGGTGGATTGGGCATCTTGCCTATTTTTAGTGGCCCTTTTGAGACCAGTTTCAACAGAATGAGCAGAGGGGAAACCAGATACCATGTCAGACATGGAAAAATATTTATAACGTACAGGAAATTTAAAGATAGGCGGGCGCTGACGTTGCCTCCCTTAAGGAGGGTAGTATTTAAGAGCAACTGATGGAAATCATGAGAAATCAGGGCCAAAAAGGTCTAATGCCAAAAACCAGACAGACGAAAAACATTTGCAGAATGATGTCATCCTGCCTCCTTGGATGATATCACTTTGTTCCTCAGATGTTTCACCCAGACTGTATGAGTCAACATCTATATTTGGGCATAAGGAGAACTACCTTTTGTGCTATGTGCCAATTCAGAAGTCTGTTTGTGCTAGTCTGGTTTAGCTCTGCCAAATTATTTTAGGCTCATGACCTCACCAGCAGCCCATGGTACTCTGTTTAATATCCCACAGCTTGAATTCCAGAACACTCGCTTTTGTGCAGTGAAATCTGAATTGGGTATTTTTCCCCTTTGCATTTGAAAGACACTAGGTTTGCATTTATAAATGCATTCATAGCTGATATCAAAAAGGTACAGTTGGAAATGTCAGAAGAAACCATACATAGATCCAAGAGATTATGTAGATTACTGGCATGACTAGAATAATAGTAATAGTTTCAATGAATTCAGTGCCAATTTTCATAGATTGTCTCTTACTCTCACTGGAGCCCCAAAATGTAGCTGTGGTTTCCAGCTGAAAAAAATTTAAGTAAATTGCTTAGGTTTGCTCAGGCAGCAAATGGACGAGTAAGGGCTCTAAGCCAGACCTGACCCCAAAGGTCATGTATTCTCGACACACTATGCTCTCTTCTCTAAAACATCATGGTGTCCGTAACTGCAAAAGAGAAGTAAACTAAGTCCTATCAGCTATGTTCACGAGTGGTGGCCTAAACATTCATTTCTAGAAGCTCTTATAACATAGATGTAAAGTACTTATCTAGCTTTTATTTGAAGGTAAATATTACAAATTATGTGTGTTGACCAAATTTAACGGTGAGTGATTACCTTCAGTGGGAGATCAGAGGAGAAGGCAAGAGAGGAAAGACAGAAATAGGTCTGCAGGGAAATTCAAAATTAAAGAAAACCTGGAGACGGTTTCTTATCAAATCTTGAAGAGGCATAAACTTTTCTGAACTATAGTGATTCTTTTTTTTTTTTAATTTTTTCAACGTTTTTATTTATTTTTGGGACAGAAAGAGACGGAGCATGAACGGGGGAGGGGCAGAGAGAGAGGGAGACACAGAATCGGAAACAGGCTCCAGGCGCCGAGCCATCAGCCCAGAGCCTGACGCGGGGCTCGAACTCACGGACCGCGAGATCGTGACCTGGCTGAAGTCGGACACTTAACCGACTGCGCCACCCAGGCGCCCCTTTTTTTTTTTTTTTTTTAATTTTTTTTCAACGTAGTGATTCTTAAGATAAATATGAGATCACTTTTCAGAATTTTAGTTCTTTTATATAAAACTAATTCATATTCCTTGCAAGCAAGTGTACAATACTTATTTCAGAAAGAAAAGGAAACTAACAGTTAGTGTCTATCCCACTGTACATAGTAGTTGCTCAGTAAATGTGAATGAATGAATGGATGAATGTCTACGTTGTCCAACACACTGTGCTGTGTGTTTCTTTTTTTTCAGTTAAGGTATTTCATTTTGTTTTATTTTTTAAATATAAATAATTGTCAAGTTAGCTAACATACAGTGTATACAGTGCGCTCTTGACTTTGGGAGTAGATTCCTATGTGTTTCTATGCAATGGTATAGGGTTTTAAATAGGAGTTAAGGAGAGGGACATCGAGGCATTGATCTGGGGTTTTCCAGGTTGGAGTATTGATATGTGATACTATCATGGGGCTATTTATCAAAGAATCACACCAATCCAAGAAATTATTTTAGGCAGGTTGTAGGGACATCATTTGTTGTCTGTAATGATTCTATGGAACAGTGAATAGGAAACTACAGGAGGGGAGCAAGAAGAATACTGCTTCGAATGCCAATACTTGGCAAAGAGGCTGGCATGTGGGAGGCAGTCAACACATATTTGTTGTCCTATCAATCACTTCATAATCCATGCAAGTCATATGTCCAACTCAGCTTAATGGGGTCACATTTTCCTTTATAGCCAAACAACACTCTCAAATTCTCATCCTCCTTGATGACAATGAAATTCCCAAGAGCAGAGGCCAATCTCCTTTTCTCAGCATTTTATAGCTAATACTAACAAGGTACTTGACATATGGCAGCTGTTTGATGAATCTTGTTGGGCGAGTGAATGAAGGCTACATCATTAAAGATTCTGTCTCCAAGTATTTCTGGGGACACGCAGCTGGTCCTGGTTTTCATTGTCATCCCAGATGGAGACTGCCGATCAATCTTGGCTGCATAGTAATTGCTTCTCTGGGCTGCTGTGATCCCTTCATATGCTTTGCTTAATCAGGGATCCAACTGCTCTCTCCATTTCCTGAAGCACTTCCTAGGAGGTTTTAGTGGCTTAGTAAATTTCACTTCACTCTTAAGGCTAACGTGAAGGATTGACAACATTGGAAGGAAACCTAAAATTGTGTGGTAAATAATATCGCTCCTAGACTCCACAGGCCATGCCTCTCTTGAGGTCCCCACACTTCCTTCTTTAGTCCCATCAAGTTGTTGGGTGTATTTCTTCCCACTAAGGAGAGTTCTAGTTAATTCTGTCTCTTGTGGGTTGAATAGTGTCCCACTCCCCCACCCCCTCACCAACCAATTCATGTCTACCCAGAACCTATGAATGTGACATTATTTGGAATGGGGTTTTGCAGATATAATCAAGTTATGATGAGGTCATATTGGATTAATGTAGGTCCTAAATCCAATGACTGGTGTCTTTACATAAAGAGGGCAATTTGGATACAGAGACACAGAGGAGATACTGGAAAGAAAGCCATGTAAAGACAGGCAGAGATTAAATTTATGCTGTCACAAACCAAGGAATACCAAAGATTGCTGGCAAACCACCAGAAGCTATGAAAAGACAAAGAAAAGGCAAAGAAGTAACCTTCTCTAGAGCCTTCAGAGGGAACATGGCCCTGACAACAACTCCATTTTGGACTCTGAGCCTCCAGAACTGTGACAGAATACATGTCTTGTTTCAAGCCATCCAGTTCGTAGTAAATTGTTATGACAGCCTTAGGAATCTCATACACTGTGCCTGCTTCCTGAAACCAGGACTCTGAGATCTCTGCCACCTCCAACCAGAAGAAATGCGAAGAAAAGAAAAGAAAAAAAAAAACGAACTCCCATCAAAAGAATCCTCTTAAGGGGCTCCTGGGTGGCTCAGCCTGTTAAGTGTCTGACTCAGGTCATGATATCATGGTTTGTGAGTTCAAGCCCCACATTGGGCTCTATGCTGACAGTGCAGAGCCTGCTTGGGATTCTCTCTTTCCCTCGCTCTCTGCCCCTCCCCCACTCACTCTCTCTCAAAAATAAATAAATAAACTTAAAAACAATTAAAAAAAAAAAAAAGAATCCCCCTAAGATTATTTCCTTTTCCTCCTGCCACTGAAGAAGGCTTTTAGCATATTACATAGCTTATCAGTGAGAGGGGTGGCTCACCTCTGCAAGCCCCCTACTGAGAGAGGCTTCCGTTGGCAGCAAATCTGAAGTGACTCCCTAGCCGCTCTCTAGCCCATTACTGGGTTACATATTCTTCACGGAACTACCTGAAATATCTTGTTCATTCATTTTTTTGTTGACTAAATCACCCCTCACCCCTAAAATTTAAGGTCTGTGAGAGTAGACCTTATCTCTTTGGTTCACAGCTAAATCCAAAGTTCCCAGAGCAATGCCTGGAACATAGCAAATCTTCAACAAAACGTACTCACTGACTGACTAACATTGCCAAATGCATAACTTAGAGTGGAGATGTTCACTCCGGAGAGAGGCTCTACATCTCTCCTAGAAGGAGGAAATAATAATAGGGGTGGGGTGTTTATGTTAATAGGCTATAAAAGGAGGACTGAGAAAGATTGCTTACTACAGTCGTAAGACTAGAGCTGAGTGTAAAGAATCTCCTTCCTCCTAAAAGTGAAGAGTAGACCTACAGACATCCAAACTAATCTTGGCTTTAAGGCAAAAGGATGCTTAGTTCGAAGCTTTTTGTTCTCTAAAATAGCAGGCATTGGAAAGTTGTCAAATGATGTGCTAAATATATGAACATAATTAAAATGAATTATTGACATTGAGACCTGATGTGATACTGAATTTACTAACTTTTGTCCAGGATTTTTTCTTCTTCCTTCCTTTTTTTTTTTTTTTTTTTTTTTGCGGGTCAGAATTTTTAAAGCCATTCTGGGGGTGCCTAGGTGGCTCAGTGTGTTGAGTGTCTTACTCTTGATTTCAGCTCAGGTCATGATCCTAGGGGCATGGGATCAAGCCCTGCATCAGGCTCTGTGCTGAGTGTGGAGCCTGCTTAGGATTCTCTCTCCCTCTCTCTCTCTCTCTCCCCCCACCCCTCGCACCCACTCATGCTCTCTCTCTCTCTTTCTCTCAAATAAAAAGAAAAACTGCAATTCTGAATAGAGGGAAGTTTTTATCCTACTAGGATGTTACAACATGGAATATAGTATTGGCTTTTAGAGTTCTGTATGCTGGAGTGCTTCGAAAAGACGAAAGTGGGATGGTTGGCACTCTCAGCTGAGGGCTCGGTGCATTAGGCAGATTGCCTTTCATAACGCCCGTTCACTCAGAAAACACAGCCCATCCCCACCTGTCCTGAATAAGATATGTTGGTCAGAGGCATATAAGCTCTCACATGCTTTTTATTTCTCTCCAATAAATTCCTGCTTATTGAAACCAAAACGCAACCTAATATGTTCTGGGGCAAGTCTTTGAAACAGTATATTGTCTGATGAAAGATGATTATTGTATTGCTGAAAAGTGGGAAACCACGTATGTCAAATATGTGTATTTTTCCACAGCATTTGATAATGTTGAGAAATCATTCTAACTAATCATCCAGGTGCATTATCAAAAACTGAACAAGGGAAAAATTGAAGTATGAAGAAGTTAAGAGAAAGAAAGCAAGATGATTGACAAAGGAGGAAATGCCACACAGACTCTGGTTTTCGTCAATAGAAACACACCGTTTGTTATCTAATGCTGAATAACAAACCCTCCTTAAACTTTGTGGTTTACGGCAATTACTCTCATGTATTTATGATTTTGCGATTTGGTCAGAACTCGGGAGACACAGCCTATGTCCGTTCCATTTGACGTCATCTGGGTGGTTCAACTGCTACTGGAAGATGGAGGGCGCACTCTCCAGATAGTTCATTCACATGGCTGGTCCGTTGGAACGGATTGTCGGCCATAGCCAGATGGGGTGTGTGTGTGTGTGTGTGTGTGTGTGTGTGTGTGTGTTGGAGAGGTGGGGCACAAAGTTAGACTGTTGGATTAGAGCACTAGGAAGCTAATGGAGCATGGGTTTGGAGGCAACAATACTGGAGGCAAGGAGTAAAGCTGGGGGCTGGTGGAGTGGTCCAGATGCGAGATAGTGACAGACTGAGTCTGGACAAAGGATCATTGTAGAGGAAAGGACAGATTAAAGAGATGTTCAGGACATGTATGGTTATGATATATAGAGTGTTTGATTATGTGAAATGCACAAAAGGAAAGAAGGAAATATACCAGATTATAAATTAGTTATCTTCCCCCTCTAGTCTTCTTCCCAGGTCAGACCTAGGGACGTTTGTGGGTGTAGAATCTAGGTAAGGGGCAAAGCAGAAATAAGGCCAAGACAGCCAGAGCGGCGAGGCTATTCTGCACAACCCTGAAAAATTAGAAACAGGGAGAAGGGGAGAATGAGTTTCCAAGGAGAAGTGTCAGGGAAGTTTGGGGGACTTTAGAGAGAGTAAAAAGACCGGTTAGAGTGGACGGCAGCTGCCAGGCATCAGGCACCGTCTGTTCTGTGAGTCCATAAAGACAGACTGGGAAAACAAGAAGTTTGGCTAGGTATTGATTCTCCTGAACTGGTGTTCTTTGAGGGAACCCTAAAGCGAATTGAGCTTTTCCACTGTTTTTCTTGTGAGACTGATATTTCTTGGGCTATGACTGTATGTTTGAATTCACCTATGTGCGGCTTGACATTTTGCAGCTTATCATTCAATGAGGGATGTGCAAGGAAAGTCCAGGAAATGTCTGTGGTCTGCAGTTTAGATCCTTAAGTAGTGTCACCAACAGAGAATGGTGGAGGAAAAGCATGTGGTGGGAGAAGTCGGGGTGCATTGACTTGCAGTGTCTATGGTGATGGATTCCAATGGATATGTTGAGCGGACGGATTTGTGAGTCCGGGGCCTTAGAGGAAGGCGGACATTTGGGAGACTTAGCATTCAGGGAGCTGCTACACCTGTGAAGGTATGTAAGACGTGTCCAGGGGAAGGGGGACACATAGAGCAAAAAGAGAAGAGAGCTGGTGGGAAAATGGGAGGACATCAAGACTTGAAGAGTGTGCAGTGTTCAGAGTTGCTTAGGAAGGCGGCCAAGAAGAAAGAGTTAGAAAGGCTTAAGGGGCATCTAGAAAGTATGGTCTCACCAAAGCCAAGGGTTGAGAATTTCAGGAAGAAGTAATTCACAGCATTACATTCAGCAGAAAGATTCACTAAAAATAAGGACAAAAACTAACCACTGGAATTCTTAACGGAAGGCAACTGATCACTCTGGCAAACCATGTTTTAGCAGAATGGTTGGGACAGAGCTATGCTGCATGAACTGAGTGGGAGGTACAGAAGTAAGGGCTTTCCAGAAGGCGTGGACTATGTTCAAATGTCTGGATGGGTAGGGGAGGACAGAGATGGCAACAGAGACAGGGAGGGTGTAGGGTCAAAGGAAGGTTTTGGAGGGGGTGGTTAACACATTTTTTAAATGTTTATTTTTGAGAGAGGGAGAACAAGAGAGAGAGAGATCATGCGTGAGCAGGGGAGGGGTAGAGAGAGAGAGGAGAGAGAGAGAATCTCAAGCAAGCTCCACACCACCAGCCCAGAACCCCATGTGGGGCTCATACCCACAAACCGCAAGATTGCGACCTGAGCCCAAGTCAGACCCTTAACCGACTGAGTCACCCAGGCACCCCGGAAATAAAATACATCTAAAAAGGCAGTAAAGGGGCGCCTGGGTGGCGCAGTCGGTTAAGCGTCCGACTTCAGCCAGGTCACCATCTCGCGGTCCGTGAGTTCGAGCCCCGCGTCGGGCTCTGGGCTGATGGCTCAGAGCCTGGAGCCTGTTTCTGATTCTGTGTCTCCCTCTCTCTCTGCCCCTCCCCCGTTCATGCTCTGTCTCTCTCTGTCCCAAAAATAAATAAACGTTGAAAAAAAAATTAAAAAAAAAAAAAAAGCAGTAAAATGCTGATAGTTCTATATACAGGTAGTTTTATTATGGGTAATTTATATTTTCTTATCATTCACTTTGCCACATTACTAAATTTTCTAAGATAACGTGCACTATTTTTAATAATCAGAAAAACGATAAAAATGACATTGTATCTGATGTTTGATTTATAAATTCTGATGACTATGGGCCGAAACCCATTAAGTTCTGACCCAATGTCACTCAAACACTCAAAAGGGTATTTGAAGCTCTCTAAAAACCCTCAGAGCTCTCAAGTGATATAATGTCATTCCATGAAGAATGTTTTCCTTGGGAGGAAATCAAGCAATATTCCCAGGGTGTCGTTTTGTTTTGTTTGGTTTGTTGTTTTGGCGAGCAGCCTTTATAACTGATGACTTTAGGGAATTTAGATCGTCCTGTTTAAAAATGGTAGGGTATTGGTATTTCAATTAGTTATGCAGTGGTTGATTAAAATTAAATTAATATGGCATATGTCTGCCTTTGCCACAGAACTGGTGATAAATCACGTACAGTGATAACGTGTTATTGCTAATGCTGATGTTTTTTACCTTGGTGGGTGGATTGCTCACGAGTCTGTGTATCTGTGAAAAATGGCATGACTTTCCTTAGAATCAGAGCCACTCCCTATGTCTGATTACTTTCTTCAATCCTTTAAGTCTGGGTAGAATTTTTTTTTCCCAGGGCTTTACTATATTTAGAGATCTAGAATTCTGAGATCTGTATATAGGTGGGTGGACACGTATATGATTCTTACTTCCAGATCATACCATCCAGGAGGACATAAGAGACCAAGTTTACTGGAGCCCTGTAATGGACAAGGCACTGTGCTACGTGCTGAGCCAAGGTCCCACTCCTTGACCCCTAAGGTGCCTGGAACCCAACCTACTCTGGTGGATCTGTGGCAGTCCTCGCCCTTGAAGAAAGCCTGATCAGAGCAGCAGAAATTGCTTCGATTCAGCATTTTTAATAGTGGAGGTTCAGGTCCTGACCTTCGGGAAGCACCGCCTTGTGTGAACTGTGTTAGAAATTACAGCCATCCTCAGCTTGTGGCCACTTCTTAGCTTTTTCTCACAGGCAATCCTATCCTTGAGGATGTCCAGGGCTCTCACCACCTCACCAAGTCTAGCTGTCCCTCAGATCCTTGTCGAGCAGTGACCATGCCTGCCACACCACCCTGACTGCATTCATTTTCTATTGCTGCTGTAACAAATCACCACAAACGTGGCAGCTTAGAAATGAAACAGATTTGTTGTCTTAACATTCTGGAGGTGAGAAATTCCAAAACTGCCTTTATTGAGCAAAGTCAAGGTGTCTGCAGGGGCTGCTTCCTTCTGAAGGCTGTAGGGGAGAATCTGTTTCCTTGCTTTTTCTAGCTTCTGACACTGTATTTCTTGCATTTCTTCACTCGTGGACCTTTCCTTCATTTTCAAAGGCGGCAGCATCCCGCCATCAAATCTTAATCTCACTCTATTTCCACCTTCACATTACTTTGTCTCTTAGAAGATTGTGATTGCCTTGGGTCCACCTGGATAATCCAGGACAGTCTTCCCATCTCAAGACACCCAGCTACATCACATCTGCAAAATCCCTTTTGCCATACAATGTAACAGTCACAGGTTCTGGGGATTAGGTCACGGACGGACGTCCTAACGTCCCTGGGGAGAGGGGAGCTGGAGGGGGAGACGGCATTCAGCCTACCATGCCGTTTGCTGTTGGCCAGCTACTACTATCATCAGGAGCCCTGAATGCAACACGTCAGTGCTTCTCGAGAGTGCTTGGTAGGGGCACCTGGGCGGCTCAGTCGGTTAAGCATTCGACTCTTCGTTTCGGCTCAGGTCGTGAGCTCATGGTTTGTGAGTTTGGGCCCCACATCAGGATCCACGCTGACAGTGCAGAGCCTGCTTGGGATCCTCTCTCTCTCTCCTTCTCCCTCTGACCCTCCGCGGCTTGCACTCTCCCTTTCGAAATAAATAAACTTTAAAAAGAGTGCCCTGTAATATGTTAACACACACACGAGGTGGCATTTCCCCCGCAGTTACAGGGCATGAGAGCTGTAAGTAGAACAGTTTAGCTGGCCCTAGAGTCACACTGGCTGGATTTTAATCCTGGTCTCTGTCCCTTAACTGCTTACAAGCTGTGTGGCCCCAGGAAGGTTACTTGACCTCTCTAAATCTCAGTTTCCTCATCTGTAAAATGGCATCTGTCTCCCAGAGCTGTTGTGAAGGGTCAATGGGACAGTGCTTGTAAAGTGCTTGGTATGGTGCCAGGCATATAGAAAAACATTTGAGGGGCGCCTGGGTGGCGCAGTCGGTTGAGCGTCCGACTTCAGCCAGGTCACGATCTCGCGGTCCGGGAGTTCGAGCCCCGCGTCAGGCTCTGGGCTGATGGCTCGGAGCCTGGAGCCTGTTTTCGATTCTGTGTCTCCCTCTCTCTCTGCCCCTCCCCCGTTCATGCTCTGTCTCTCTCTGTCCCAAAAATAAATAAACGTTGAAAAAAAAAAAAACATTCGATAGTTATTAGCTCTTATCAGTATTGTTAGTCTATCCTCCTCACATTACAGATAAAAAGAGGCTTAGAAATACTAAGCGGCTCATCTTTGCCTCACACTCTTGACCTCAGAATCTACAGACAAGGGAAAAACAAGTGAGGTGCTGGAGGGATTTGGGTCTGGTGGAGAAACCCCCTTCCCGCTACCTGTGCCCCCTTGCTAGTGCCATCCTCCACCCCATTCCAGAACATTCCACACATTCTGAGCCATGGTGCCACCATTTTTCCTTCAGTGCTTCCCTCGTGCAGGGTGGCTCCCATTCTTCTGTCCTGCTGCTCTCCCTGCACAGGCCCTCAAACCTGTTTTGGAAACACTTGCTGCTGTTCTATAATGTTCTATAAAGTCTCATTGCTACTGCCTACTGGATTTGGGTGTCCGATTTGTATTTTATTTTATTTTATTTTTTTAACGTTTATTTATTTTTGAGACAGAGAGAGACAGAGCATGAACGGGGGAGGGTCAGAGAGAGAGGGAGACACAGAATCGGAAACAGGCTCCAGGCTCCGAGCTGTCAGCACAGAGCCCGACGCAGGGCTCGAACCCACGGACCGCGAGATCGTGACCTGAGTTGAAGTCGGACGCTTAACTGACTGAGCCACCCAGGCGCCCCTTATTTGTATTTTAAAATCAACATGTCCAAGACCAAACATGTGAATGCCCCTCACTCTAATGGCTCATCTCAATGAATGGCGACAATCTTCCTTACAAGTTGCTCTGAACCAACGCTTCAGTGATTACTTCCTGTCTGACACCTTGTGTCCACCCTGACAATAAGACTTTGAACTTACAATCTCTTCCTTCAAATCCGACTTCTCCTTGCTACCTCTACTGACACCGGCAGGTCCAAGGTGCTGTCTTCTCACATCAAAAGCATTGGGGCGCCTGGGTGGCGCAGTCGGTTGAGCGTCGGACTTCAGCCAGGTCACGATCTCGCGGTCCGTGAGTTCGAGCCCCGCGTCAGGCTCTGGGCTGATGGCTCGGAGCCTGGAGCCTGTTTTCGATTCTGTGTCTGCCTCTCTCTCTGCCCCTCCCCCGTTCATGCTCTGTCTCTCTCTGTCCCAAAAATAAATAAACGTTGAAAAAAAAAAAAAAGCATCTCCGTCGAACAAATCACCCTGCTCCCTTTCTTACACTCACAATCCTACAACATAAGTCAGATAATGTCATTTCATGGTTCAACCTTCCTCAATGGCTTACCACTATTCTTAAACAAAATCCAAAGTCTTTGTCATGCCTTGTGGGGTCCTGTGTGATCTGCCTACTTTTCTGATCTCAGTTCCCATTTCCCCTTATACCTCTTGAGCCACACTGACCTTCTTGCTGTCTTGGGAATACTCCAAGCATGTTCCTGCCTCAGGACCTTTGTATGTGCCATTTATTTTTGCCTAGAAAACCCCTTCCTCCTAGATAGCCTCATGAGTTGTATCCTTACTCCATTCAGATTTTTGTCAAGTATCACCCACCTTATATGAAAGAGCACCTTCAGAACTTTATTTTCTTTAGAGTACTTGGTATTACATGGCATTGCTTTTTATACTGTGTTGTTTATTGATTTATTATCTGCCACACCCAAGTGTGGCAAGCTCCAAGTTCACCATTGTATTTTTAGCACCTAAACCAGCATTTGATTCATAGCTGGCACTTGATGCATGCTTTTTAATGAAATTTATTTTATTTTATTTTTATAAGTTTTTAAAAAAGTTTTTATTTACTTTTGAGAGACAAAGTGTGAGTGAGGGAGAGGCAGAGAGGAAGGGAGACACAGAATCCAAAGCAGGCTCCAGGCTCTGAGCTGTCAGTGCAGAGCCCAATGCAGGGCTTGAACCCATGAACTGTGAGGTCATGACCCGAGCTGAAGTCAGATGATTAACCACCTGAGCCACCCAGGCTCCCCTAATAAAATTTTTTAAATGCTTCCTTTGTGTTAGACAGCCTTCTGCACGCTTTATATGCATTGATTATCTTAATCTTCCTAATAGCTTTCCTTTAGAGGGGCAGCTCCCTCAACTGGGCCCCAGTGAATACTAACGTAACCAGAAAAAGTCGTTATGAGGAGAAGTCAAAATCCCTTTATTTCTCTGTCTGAATGAGATACTGATTTATGATTTTTTTTTTTTAGTGATTCCTGCATTCAACGCGGGGCTCAAACAACCCCAAGATCAAGAGCTGCGTGCTCTACCAACTGAGCCAGCCAGGCGCCCCTGAATGAAATCCTGATATTTCTGACCTTTGCCGTGTAGTCTAGACCCTCTCTTTCTGGAAATTACTTCTTCTAGTTCCAAACAATTTGGTTTTTGTTTTCAAAAGTTTGTTCCCCCCCAGCCCCCACCACTATCTTAGAATTATGCTTGAAACCCTTCTTTCTTATTTGCTGTACAAATATGGGGCAAAGAATCACCCATTCCAGATACATTTCCATCATCTGTTTGCCTCATGGGCCAGCTCAGTTTTCTTCGGACACCAAGTCCTTTTAGAGGCAATAATATCATCTATTGGCTTCCCTGCAAACATTTCACATTCTTTGGTATTCTTTAGAACCATTTACAGCTTCCTATTGGATAGGAGTGTTTCCACTTGGAATTATGTCTACAGTATTTTTCTTTTTTCTTTAAAAAAATTTTTTTGGGGGGCGCCTGGGTGGCTCGGTCGGTTAAGCGACCGAGTTCAGCTCAGGTCATGATCTCACGGTCTGTGAGTTCGAGCCCCGCGTCGGGCTCTGTGCTGACAGCTCAGAGCCTGGAGTCTGCTTTGGATTCTGTGTCTCCCTCTCTCTGTGCCCCTCCCCTGCTCACGCTCTGTCTCTCTGTGTCTCAAAAATAAATAAACGTTAAAAATTTTTTTTTAATTTTTTTAATGTTTATTTATTTTTGAAAGAAATAAAAGTGTCTCAAAAATAAATAAACGTTAAAAAAATTTTTTTTTAATTTTTTTAATGTTTATTTATTTTTGAAAGAAAGAGAGACAGAGCGTGAGCAGGGGAGGGGCAGAGAGAGGGGGAGACACAGAATCCGAAACAGGCTCCAGGCTCTGAGCTGTCAGCACAGAGCCCGACGCGGGGCTCGAACTCACAGACCGTGAGATCCCCACCTGAGCTGAACTCGGTCGCTTAACCGACCGAGCCACCCAGGCGCCCCTACAGTATTCTTCTCATTCATTTAGAAATGAACACATACACACAGGCAGTCTGTCTTTCTTGCCCACCATCTGTCCTTTCAGCTATTGGCTCTGGCCTCAGGGGTGCTGTCAAGTATAAGGGCTTCCAGCCCTGTGCCACTGGTTCGGATGGTCATGTTGCAAGGAAAACTGCCCGGAGAGGTCAGCAACCGTGACAGAGCTGGACTCCAATGTGTGTGGTACGGACGTGGAGGTCAGAACAAAGTGGCTGCTGTGCTGGTGTGGGGTGGGCAGGGCTCCCTCCATCCCCGGGATGGCTCTCAGGAGGCTGTGGTTTGCTGAGCGCAGTGGGAGAGTGGAGGTCAGGAGTGGGCAGGATGGGGGCAGCGACTACACAGTTGGGCAAGTAGCAACCCAGATCCAGGCCTGGTGCAAGTGGTAACGGGACGTTCTACTTTTCTTCCTTTCCGTTCTTTCTTTCTCCTCCACTCCTCATCTTTCCTCTCCTTGTCTCACTAGCTCTTTTCTTTAATGTAGAAGAAAACACTGGCATGAAAACACACTATTCAAATGGTAGTATGTGTAAGTGCAACAGAGAATCCGGGGCTTCTCGGGGAAATGTGGCAGCGTGGCAGGGCCACCTTGCAGAGCACAGCTCAGGTCTTCGACTCAGGTCTTTCTTTCCTCAGTGCCAGCCCCGACTAATGGGAGGAAATAAGAGGCAGATGGGGGTTGGGCACTTCTGGGGTGTAAGTCTGGTCAGTTGCAGCACCCACCTCAGCTTTCCTAAGCCTCTTCCATAGAGAGGCCCAGGTTCTTTCTTTTATTCATAGTATGTGCCTACTATGTGCCAAGTATTGGTGCTGGGGATTAAGTGGTAAGTAACGTGAAAACAGTCCCAAGTACCGGCAATGAACAAAAGTCTTGAAGCAATTGCAAGTGTGATGAGTGTTATCCAAAAGCATACGAAGGATGCCGTGGAGCATGCGGTGAGGGAGCTGCTCGGATTCCCTTTACCTGTCGGTTCAGCCTTACCTGTGATATGAGCCTTTGCCCATCAGTTGGCAAACTCTTAGCATTAGACTTGCCAGTGATGACCTAGAAAGCTGGATGCTTTGGGCGTCAATGCAGACCCACCAGATTATAGCCTTCCCCAGCCATCTGCCATGTCAGCCCCATAAGCCTGGGCTTTGATCTCAAGTCCATTGTCCTGTGCTTTAGTTCTTTGCTTGAATTCAGACCCTATCACCCTGCTTAGTTCTTGCCAGGTCCCTCCCCTGTAAGACCAAATCTTGTGAATATTCAGCTGCTTACTGGGCTCTGCTTGGACCAGACTGCTCTCTATCCACCTGACTTTGAGTCTAATCTGTCACTTGGACCCTTACTGCCATGTCCCTCCCTCCAGACTAGAAGAACCCACCCATACCCAACCCAAGCTGGCCCTGGACCATGGATAGTTTCCACAGCTGGTTTGGTTGTCCCCTCTGTCCTAAGTCTTCTGACTCCTGTGTGTCTCATTTTGCTGCGGTCCAACTGGCTTTGTGGCTCAGTTGTAACATTGTTACCCAAAGCGCCCTAGGGTTGTTGGCAATTTAATAACTATTGATTTGTTGATTCATTCTTTCACCCTTGCACAAGCACACAGTATAAAGATTGACTATTCATTCATCAAAAATTTTCTTTTCTTTTTTTTCTTTTGACTTAAAACCACAGAGTTTTATTTTTGCCCAATCTTTGACTCTGGATGTCCAAGATCAAGATGTTTTATCTTTTATTTTTTTCCCCTCAAATTAGTGTACAGTGTAGTTCTTGGGTTCAGGAGTAGAACCCAGTGATTCATCACTTACATATGACACCCAGTGTTCATCCCAACAAGTACGCTCCTTAATGCCCATCACCCATTTTCCCCACCCCATCAACCCTCAGTTTGTTCTCTGTATTTAAGAGTCTCTGATGGTTTGCCTCCCTCTCCATTTTTATCTTATTTTTCCTTTTCTTTTCCTATGTTCATCTGTTAAGTTTCTCAGATTCCACGTATGAGTGAAATCATGATATCTGTCTTTCCCTGACTGACTTATCTCACTTAGCATAATACCCTTTAGTTCTATCCATATTGTTGCAAATGGCAAGATTTCATTCATTTTCATCTCTGGGTAGTATTCCATTGTATATATATATTATACCACATCTTCTTAATCCATCCATGGATTAAGGTTGATGTACATTTGGGCTCTTTCGATACTTTGGCTATTGTTGATAGCACTGCTATAAACATAGGGGTGCATGTGCCCCTTCAAATCAGCATTTTCGTATCCTTTGGATAAATTCCTAGTAGTGCAATTTCTGGGTTGTAGAGTAATTCTATTTTTAATTTTTTGAGGAACCTCTACACTTTCAGAGTGGCTGCACCAGTTTGCATTCCCACCAATAGTGCAGTAGGGTTCCCCTTTCTCCACATCCTTGCCAACATCTGTTGTTTCCTGAGTTGTTAATTTTAGCCACTTGGACCGGTGTGAGGTGGTATCTCATTGCGGTTTTGATTCATCAAACATTTTCTGAGAGCCACCATGCGCCAGGCATTATTCTAAGCACTGTGGAAATACCAGTAAACCAAAGATCCCTGTCTTTTGAATCATGTCCATTCTGTGTGTGCTGTCTGTAATGTAGATCTTTTTTTTTTTTTTTATTTAAAAATTTTTTTTTCAACGTTTTTTTTTTATTTTATTTTTGGGATAGAGAGAGACAGAGCATGAACGGGGGAGGGGCAGAGAGAGAGGGAGACACAGAATCGGAAACAGGCTCCAGGCTCCGAGCCATCAGCCCAGAGCCCGACGCGGGGCTCGAACTCACGGACCGTGAGATCGTGACCTGGCTGAAGTCGGATGCTTAACCGACTGCGCCACCCAGGCGCCCCTGTAATGTAGATCTTTAATATCAAACACACTGTGATGTGAGATCAACACATGTGTGATCAACACCTGACATGTCCTCCACACAATGTACAAGATACGCAGTACTTCCAATCTCCCAAAGTTCCCCAGGTGAAGAGCCCAGGTATTGCCTTAATTCCATGCCTCTCCTCTCCCTTCTGCCACTGAGCATGAATCCCCATCTGGGCCGTTTCCAAACCACCCTGCTGGAAGCATGACGTCAGCTCACAAATTGTGGCACCGAGTTTATAAACTTCAACTGATAAATGAGTTTAAAGCTTGGAAACCAAATAATTGTCCCTCGAGACTTGCAGACTAGACAACACAAATTGCTCACTGCTGACACAAAGATTCCAAGCTAGGGTTTTCCTTTCAGAGGCTTTAACCGTGCTGTTTAAGGGAACACAGATTTTACTTTTGCTCTGATTAAAACCTATTATAATAACATGGGTCATTGTTGGATAAGAACTCCTTTATTTCTCCTAATAGGAATAGTAACTTGGTGGTACACACACACACACACACACACACACACACACGCTATGTGGGTTGTGTGTATCCATGAGCGCACGTGTAATTGTGCAGTTTCTTTACCTGTTTTCTTCCATGCCTCACCTCTCTTCCCAGCTTCAGAGTTCTCCTCCTGGCTATCATAATTACTGAGCAAACAGAAACCTTACCTATCTATCGGGAGCAATCTCAATTAAGCAGATTGTGAACTCATGTCCTGGGATTTACCACTTTCCTTGAGCCTTGAGGCAAATTTTGCCCCACCCATTAGCCGAGTAGCAGACAAGCTGAGGTCAGGACTGTCTCCCTGGTTTTTCCAGCAAGCACCAGGGGCGTGCCAGTGATGTGAGGCAGAGCAGGGCAGGGATCAGATAGGTGGAACGGGTAACTGGCCATGTGGTGTGATGTGAGAGATTCCTAAAAAAGGTACTGGGTTGGGAAAGGCCTTCCTCTCTGCTACAGACAGGGGCTGTGGTGACTGGCATTGCTGTGAGGCAAGCCTCACCTCTCTGATTCTTCTTGCATTTGCCAACATCTCATTCCACAGGAGGTAAATCCAGGAAGGAGGCCTCTGTCCTTTGGTCCCTGGCCACTGGCATGACCTGTCCCGGATCCTAGGCTGACGACCCTGGTCTCCATGGATAGAATCCCCTTCCTTTCATCCTTGCTTTCGTAAACATTTAACAGTGACTTCTAAGAGCAAGGCACCATGTGAGATTCTGAGGACACAAAACCAAATAACACATATGCCCCTTCTCTCAAGGATCCAATGAGAGTAAAAGCTGAACAAAGAAGTATGTAAAAAGAGACACAGATGAGGGAGCTCTTCGTGGCGATGGAGTAGGTCTGTATCTTGATCGCAACGGTGGTTCCACAAATCTACACAGGTGTTAAAGAGGCACAGAACTACACATATTGTTACAGTGTCAGTTTCTGGTTTTAATATTGCACTACACTTATGTAAAACACAACCACTGGGGGACAGTGGGTGAAGGGTGCCAGGAACCTCTCTGTCCATCTTTGCAACTTACTATGAAATTTAAAAAAATTCAAAAGATGTAAGAGGTAGTCATCTCATTTCCATTTTACACCCAGGAACAAAGGTTAAGGGAAGTTTAAAGATTTGGCCAAAGTGACAGAATTGAGTATGTGCATTAAGCAAATATGTATTTAGGTTTGGAGCCCAGCAGAGAAATCTGAGCTATTCTGTGAATGTAGGAGATCTTCACCTTAGCATGGTAATTACAGGAGTTGATGTGGATGGGACTACAGGTGGAGAATGCTGGAGAGCTGAGAATGGCACCACGTAAGAGACTGGGGCGCCTGTGTGGCTCAGTCTGTTAAGCATCTGACTCTTGATTTTGGCTCAGGTCATGATCCCAGGGTTGTGGGATCGAGCCCTACACTGGGCTCCATGTTAGATGTGGAGCCTGCTTGGGATTCTCTCTCTCTCCCCCTCTGCCCCTCCCTTGCTCACATGCACTCTCTCTCTCTCTTTAAAAAAAAAAAAAAGAGATAAATAAAGACACCTTGAAGGCATGTGGCCAGAGAGAAAGGAGGAAGCCAATGGTTCAATGTCATGAAAGTCCAGGGGAGAGACTACCCTGCAGAATCAAAACCTGCTGAGCAGGGCAAGAGAGAGAAGGACTGGTGTCCTTTGACTTTTGCCATAGGAGGTTATTTGTGACTCTGGGGAGAGCAGTTATTGTTGAGCCATAAGAAGTGAATGGCAAGAGAGGGACTGGAGGCCATGTCCGTAAGATGCTCCTTCAATAAATCTGGTGTGAGGAGGAAGAGAAGGGGAGGTGAGTTCCACGAAGGCTTGCTTGTCTGTTTTAAGATAGGAGAGAGAAGGCAAGGGAGACAGGGGAGTTGAAGATGCAGGAGACAGAGGAAGCAATCAAAGAGGATGGTCACCGAGAAGGCAGAAGGGGCAAGGTCAAGACAGGCAGAGATGCTGGCCTTAGAGGGGGAGGGAAGCCCTTCTACCAAAGAGGGGAGAAGGGAGGACGATGCGTGTAGATGGAGATGGAATGCTAGAATTGTTGGTGGAGGCTGGACGAGTTCCTTTCAGGGAACTTCCCTGTTTCTCTGTGAACTAGGAGGCGAAGTCATCCACTGAGAGTGAGGGCACAGCAAAGGGCATCAGGGGTCTGAAGTGACTGGAAGATTTTGAAATGGTAGTTGAGGGGAGAGAGAGAGAGAGGTGACTTGATAAGGATGCTGAGCCACACAAAGGCTGCGTGCGTGCGTGCTGGTGGCTGACCAGCATCTCGAGAGCACTCGCGGTTCTCATGTAAACATGCCTGTGGCCTTCTGGCGGAAGCCTGAGGCTATTACCTGGGTAGGAGCTTGGATGACCTGTGCATGTGACAGCTTGGAATGAGGGGGAATTAATGCCCTGAGAACAGTCCTCAGTCAACCACAGAGAGGAATGGGGTGGGACGATTCAAAGGTGAGCTCTGCACAGTCTCTCCGGGGTTCCAGTGGAACTGAGCTCCAGTTACCCACAGTGACAACCTGCTCATCAACATACCTGCGTTGGCTCCTCTCCCCCTACCCTGTTTCTCTCTCCCTTTCCTTCCTCTTCTCTCCACCCCCTTCATTCCTCTACCTGGAATTATCCCCAGACAAACCATTTGTATTCAGATCTCTGTCTCAGGCTCTGCCTTTGTGGGAACGGAACCCAAGATAAGGGTCCAGGTGAAATTAGTCATTATTAATTTATGGTGGTACCTATCTAACATTGTTTGGTAGCCAAGGTATGAAAAAAGAATGCAGAGAATCCAAATAAACCATGAAGGGTGGGAGATTTTGCAACAGGTGCAATGAAGATAATGAGGCAAAAGAGTTTAAAATATTGGCAAGAGAATGTGTGAAATGGTCAATCATTAAGTCTAAGATGAATAGAGGGACAGATTAGAGGACCTGAAGCAAAAGGAGAAACTATGAGAGTTGAACAAGCTGGTTGAGAGGATAAGAGAATGTGACCAGAGAGACAGCAGCACCTGATTTAGTATATTTAGAGACGGGGCCATTTGCGCCTGCTGCGACCGGGAAGGTGGGTGACTTTAGAGTATCAATCTACTGTATTTTATTGTAGATGAGGAATTTGAGAATTCCTAAGTCTGGAAATGGGATGCTTTGTCCACACAGACACTTAAGGACAGGTAGTGGTTGATCCAAAGGAATAGTGAGGCCTCAAAGAATCAATAGCTGAAGCCATCTTTCTGCACCGATATAGATTTATATCCTTCTTTTTAAGGGCTGTATAGTATTCCATGGATGTTGTACCATAATTATTTAACCAGCCTTTCCTGAGTGACACCAAAGTTGTTTCCTATTTTTGAAAACTATAAACAAAGTGTGAATACATCTTTTCAAATTTGTGTCATTCTCTCCTTGAGGTAAAGTTCTGCAAGAAGGATCATTACCGAAGAGTATATACATCTTATGTGTTATTATTTGTTGTCAGATTGCCCTTTGGAAAACAGGTACGTTTTACATGCCCACAGAAAAAGAACAAAGTCCACCTTCCTCCCAACCTTGTCAATGTGTGAGTTTGAGAAATTAAAAAAAATATTTGCCAAGCTGATAGGTGAAAATCATCTCAAAATTGTTTTAGTTTGCCTCTTTGAATATTAGTAAAGCTGAACATTTTTTTCATAAGTTTATCGACCATTTGCATTTTAATAACCTATTTATCACTTTTGCCCATTTAAAAAAATGTTTAACGTTTTATTTTCGAGAGAGACAGACAGAGCATGGGGGAAGGGCAGAGAGAGAGGGAGAATCCAAAGCAGACTCCAGGCTCCAAGCTGTCAGCACAAAGCCCGACGTGGGGCTTGAACCCACAGATATGAGATCATGACCTGAGCCAAAGTCAGATGCTTAACCAACTGAGTCACCCGGGCACCCCTGCCCATTTTTTTTCTATTGGAGTTTTAATTTTTCTCAATTTGTACAAGTTCTATTAATATCATGGATATTAACCCCTTGCCTCAAATTATTGTTATTTTCCTCAGTCTGTCATTTGTCTTTCAATCTTACATATGATTTTTTTTGGCCACATAAAATGTTTTCAGTTGTTTGTATTCCACATTATTTATTTATTTATTTTCCTATTCTATTACTTTTATGTTTAAAAATGTTTCCATTTAAATCTTTGGCCTGCCTTTAATTTATTAAGATGCAGTGAGGTAATAATCTAATATTTCCCCCCTAATTACTGGTCAATTTTCCCAACATTTTTGAATGATCCCTTATTTTTTTCAGTCATATGAATGTCAATTCTTGTCACATACTTAACTAGCACCCAGTTCTTTCCCATTTCCCCGCCCCCTGCAACCTGGGGCTCCATCGTATTGTCAGAGAATGAGACCCAGCCCAGTCCCCAGTTCACATACAGCCAGGGGCATTGGTGAGCACTGCTTCAGACCGAGTCCAGGAAGGAGGTGGGGAGGGGAGAATGGAGGCAGTGTTGCAGCAGTTCTTAGGGAACAGGACTCTGACTCATGCAGTGACAGGAACATTCATGGGCGGCTCCTTCGAAGCACAAAAATAAACGGGGATCTAATGGCACAGTGGCAGACTGCCTGGACCTCATTCCCTGGACTGCGGCATTGGGGTGATGGCCTGTCTGTTCTGGCCATTGCTTTAGGTGCTGGCATGATGCCCCCTTGACGTAGAACTGTGCCCTGATCACTCAGGGTTCAGGGTGACTAAGGATAGCTTCCTTAAATCCTTATCCAACCATCCCCTTCAAAAGGGAGTTATTTTTAGCGTTTCAGAAGTAAAAAGAAAGGGGACAAAAAAGTTTCATCTCTATCAAGGCATTCTGCTTAACATATATTCTCTATTTAAAAAAAAACCCAATGACCCTTTTTTAACTGGGAGAGACAAGCATGCACAGACCTTCATCACTGTCATGTCTTGAATCCTTCCAGGAACCTCAGAGGCTAGTGATGCTTCTGCTGTTGCTCAATCAGGGCTGGTCTCTCCACTCCCGGGGATGCTGCTGGTCTCTCTACTCCCAGAGATGAGAGTGCTCTCATGATGAGTACTCTCTACCGGTACTCTCTACCGCTCCAGTGCCCAGAAGTGGATTGTCCATCCCTGGAGTCCTTTGAATCCAATCGTGGTTGCCATTCCTGCCCCTATCTTCTACCACCAAACCCAAGCTACCACCTGAGCCTCACTTTTGCTGATGTTGGAAGTCCTTGCTTTGAGAAGGGGTAGCCTGCCCAGCATAGCTCCCTCTGGGCAGGCAAGGGCTGTCATAGACACTTTATTTGGACCCTGTGCAAAGATGCCTAGCTGAGGGGTAAGTGTAGGCTGAAACTCAGCACTCAACACAGCAGTCCTGGCATGGTGCTATGGAGGTGGGCAGGTGCTAGGTCTGCCTCAAGAAAGGTGTGCCTTTCACATTTGTACAAAGACACTGTCTGTGCTGGTGGCAGTCCTGGGGTGGGGCTTGGAGACACTATAAGGTAGCCTGGAGCTATAGCCTTTTGCATTAAGAAAATATACCAGACCCCTTCCAGTATTTAAAGGGAAGGTCCTTGTCAGGTGCCACACGTTTTATGTGCTTCTTGTCAGTTTCTCTCCTTGTCCTCTGGTGGGAAGCCCATCGTCATTGACTATACTTCTGTATTTTGAGTAACTGTGTGAACACATCACCTCTTCTTGCCTTTAGCTGAGGGATACCTGTGCTGCCATGAAGAAAGTGTTCTCTGAGATGAAGTATCCAGTGTGTGGTTCTTTATTAGCCCTCTTTTGTGACTTTCCAGAGGCTTAGAGATTTATAAATAGGACAGCCCATGCCATGAATAGGGGCAAAGAACATCCACAGACTTGTCAACCCCATACCCTTCTCTTAGAAACAGTCTCTCCTCCAACTACCCCTCGCCTTCCCTCTTATCCCCATGGCTAAGTCAGGAGTGTCATTTCCATCTGTTAGATTTTCCCTGGGGGTTTTCCAATTAAAATTGAGAGGGACTGTTCATCTCTAGGAATAAAACTATAAGTTTTTAAAAAGAAAAAGAAAAGAGTGTGTATGGTTAGCTTTCTTCCTTGTAGAGATAGTTGATCTGCATGGAGAATGACGGTAGCCTGTAGGGAGAAGCAGAGATTCCAAATACAGAAGGAGAGAGTTCCGGCAGCTTTCCAGTCTCTGTTTCCCATTGTTCCAGGGGGTCAACTGCCTCCCAATTTTCCCCATAATTTGGTTACTCACCTCCTTCTAGGATTTGGTGAACCAGTAAACCCTGCTTTCCATTCCCTTTGCTTAGGCTAATTCAAGTTGTGTTTCTATCACTTTATGACCAAGAGCTTTACTTATACAAAGGCAAATAAAGTACCCCAGGGATTCTTTGTTTTTCTAGACTCCACTGGGCCTGGACTATAGATATGACTTCACACAGATGGAAACACAGAAGGTCTATTGGATCACCTGTCATTTGGATTGCTAAATGGGACTCATTACCGGGCTGAAGTTTAACAGTGAAGTGAACAGTGAAGGAAATAAAGTCCAGAGGGTTTTCCGGTTCACAATAATGCTGATTTCCTGAGAAAACTGCTTGACCTCAGACAAGGCATTTACTTTTTCAAGAGAATTGTTTTGTCTTTTTTTTTTTTTTTAAACAACAGAGTGCTATTGTATAGTAGGCATTCTTGAGATGATTTTCTTTCTATACACATATATGAGAAAAACAAACAGGGATATGAGCAGAAGAAACAGGATTGTACATGCATATGTGTGAAGGACAGTACGAAGTGTCCCTGCTGAAATTTTGCTCATGGTTTCATAAGGCCAATGTTATTGTAAAGCTATTTTTCATGTTTGCATTAAAGACACACACGCAGTCACCGTTTATCTTGGGAAAACTCTATGGGGGCTACAGGGTTGGACAAACAGTTCCTTCGCATGCAGTGTTTATAACCTTAGTCTGGAGGTATATTCCTGGGAAGAAATTAATGCAAGGACAATTGAAGTAGATACTGTAACAAGGAAAATGAGGTCTTCTGGAAGCACTGAGGGAAGAGAGAATAATTCCAGCTGGGTGAAACACAAATGGCAGATTTGTATTCCTTCCCCAAACTCAGAGAAAATGATCTACAAATCTAAAATGTCAGTTTATTATTTTTCGATGCCGGACAAGTTTCTAGACGCTTCTTTGGTTGTACATGAGCTTACTACAGGGCCCTTAACTAACTCCTGACACTTCTTTAACTGAGAGTCTATTATACGATGAATATTTCTCAAAATACTTCACAATTGTAATGCTTGCAGATTTTATAAGGTGAGGGGAAGGCAGTGAATGGTTTGATGGACGAAGTCCAAAGGGCAAATCTCTTTTCTTACTAAAGAGCAAGGTTGGCATGTTTTGTTTTGTTCTGTTTTGTTTTTTAAGGGTCAGATAATAAATATTTTGGCTTTGCAGGCTGTGAGAATCCTGTCACACTACTCAACACCACTGTGTTAGAAGTAGCTCCAGGCAATACATAAATTATGAACATGGCTGTGTCCCAGTAAAACTTCATTTACAAAAAAACAGTAGAGGGCTGGATTTAGCCTGCAGGCTGTAGTTTGCTGACACCTGAAGGAAGACAAAAGGGAAAGGAGAAAGGTTATGAGCATTTAACAAAAAGAACCTACCGGTCCTGTGTTGCACATTATGGGGAAATATCAGATTGTAGACCACACGGTCCAAAGTCCGGTACAGTGGAGGAAATCTGTAAACAAATTACCAACACATGACATGAAATGGGGTGACCGTCAAATAAGTGAGGACCAAATATTTCTGGTTTAGGAAAGGCAGAAGACAAAGGATCTGCTCACCTGGAGAACGGGCAAGGGGCTGTGGGCAGGAGAGAACAAGGGACATTTGGAAGGAAATAAAGGCACAGAGTTATGTGCCCACAACTTGCTTTCTGTCTTTGCCTTTCCCAGAGCCTCGTGGCTGGATGCCCACTCCATGATCAGTCTGGCCCTGAAGGCCGATCTCAGCAGCTGTAGATTCACCAATGTGGCTTGAAATAATGTCATGCTTCTGGGGCCCAGACTCTGGTGGCATGAGTGCTGGCCACCCCCAGGTGTGCCCCTGAGATTCCTTCACTATAACATTTTCCAAACCTAGTATTGGCTCTTTTTTTTTTTTTTTTTTTTTTGACAGACTTTCAGCTTTGCCTTAGTTTCTCCTCCTGAGTTCACCTGACCCAAATGCCCCTTTAGGACCAGGACATTGGCAGCCAGACGGCACCTCCCAACCCATCCTTCCTGGAGCTGGATCTCACTCCCAAAAGTCTCTGCTCACAGGTGCAGGTCTGCTGTACCAGGGCAAATATCCACATAATTGATCCATGTCCCAACTGACTTCCAAATTATACTGGCCCAGTTTCTTCCTTCCCCGACTAAAGAAGCCAGATGGCTTACTCTTTTTACCTGCTGGCTCTCTGTTGCAGGAACTGCACATGCCTTGTGCCCGAGCCCACCTAAGTTGGTGTCACAAGCCTCATGCCCACCCAGCCTAAAATGGCCCAGACTGAAATAAGTTTCCAGGCCATCCTCTGACTCCCCTGTTGCCAGTTTGCAGTCAAGATTCCCATTTGTCAAGTTAAAAAATAAATAAATAAATAAATAAATAAATAAATAAATAAATAAAAAGCCAACATTGATGGGATGCAAGTAGCTTTTACCTATAATTATTGGTAGAGGCCACATGGAGCTGTTTTTTTTTTTTAATTAATTAATTTATTTTTGAGAGAGAGAGAGAGAGAGAAAAACACAAGTGGGGGAGGGGCAGAGAGAGAGAGAGAGAGAGAGAGAGAGGGAGACACAGAATCCGAAGCAGGCTCCAGGCTCTGAGCTGTCAGCATAGAGCCAGACATGGGGCCGAACCTACAAACTATGAGATCATGACCTGAGCTGAGGTTGGATGCTTAACTGACTGAACCACCCAGGTGCCCCCGCAGCTGTTTTGAAGAGTGGGGCCACATCTGGGCTTGATGAGAAGTAACATGAGTAATTAGCAACGAGCCCCGTTTACCTCTCTGACATACAGCCCCCATCTAAGAACAACCTTGCTAGAAAACTCAGAGTTATCAGCCTACCTGCTTTGAGACTTTTGTCACCAGATCTCATGGAAGGATGGAAACAGGTGTGGATACTTGAGTAGATGCTCCTGTTTGAAGAGGAAAATACCCATCACCTCTCACTTGGATCCTATCCATGGTCATGCCCTTGCTAATTCCAAATATCCACCATCTATCTACTCTGCTAGATATTTGATAGATGGTGTATGTTTTGGAGCATTTGGAGGCCACATCTGGACTTTTCAGGAAAGGCCACGTGATGGATTGGCAATGTCCACCATGGGTTGGGAGGAAGGATGGGGAGAATGCTGGTGTGCAAACCACATATTTTCCATCCCTGCCCCAGGCCAAGAGGGCAGTATCCTGAGTTATGTGTTTGGGAAAGAGGCAAAATGCTGCATCAGGTCCTCAGGGAGCAATAGCAATATGTCTTGTGTGGTCTCATGAACCTTGTGTGAATCATGAGCACCTCAGCCTGTACCATACGAGGACTTCCTTCCTAACAGCCCAACAGAAGGTCACTGGAATCATCAGCCGAGATCATCTTGAAATATAGTATAGCAAGATCAGTTCAAATAACAAGATTGATCTTACCCTCTCAGCACTTTTATTCCAACTGGGCCTAAATTCCTTTTATAGCCTAGCATAACCAGACAAAAGACTCTCCACTGCTATTCTCCCAATATCACCTACATCTCATAGGTATCCTTGTCTCAGATAAGTACCCTGAAAAGTCAAAAAATATTAAAGCAAAAGAGTGCAATGTGAAAAACCTTGTCACCTGTAGGTAAGGCCTTAGTCCTTAGGACAGGCCAGGGGGCAGAAAACCTCTGAATTCCCTAGGCAGGATTCCCTGTAGCGCTGAAAGTTTTTACTTCAATGATCTCAGAGGGCAGTGTGAACCAAAACTGAGGTCAGCTCGATCGTATAATACACAATAATCAAGGAAATGTTAGTTAAAACAAAAGTGAAATTATTTTAACCATTGAGATTCGCAGGGTTTAAAAATTTTTTAAATGATCAGAGTTAGTAAAGTTATAGGAAAGTATACATTCTCATTTCCTGTTGTTGGGAGCATGAATTAAAACAACCTTTCTCTGCATTTTGCAGTTTGTATAAAATTTGAAATGTTCATACCTTTTGGCTCAGCATTTTTATTTTTAGAAATTTATTCTAAAGAAATAATTGGAGAGGAGGAAGATGGCGGCGTAGGAGGACGCTGGGCTCACCGCGCGTCCTGCTGATCACTTAGATTCCACCTACACCTGCCTAAATAACCCAGAAAACCACCAGAGGATTAGCAGAACGGAGTCGCGGGAGCCAAGCGCAGACGAGAGGCCCACGGAAGAGGGTAGGAAGGGCGGCGAGGCGGTGCGCGCTCCACGGACTGGCGGGAGGGAGCCGGGGCGGAGGGGCGGCTCGCCGGCCAAGCAGAGCCCCCGAGTCTGGCTTGCAAAAAGCGGAGGGGCCTGACGGACTGTGTTCCGACAGCAAGCGCGACTTAGCGTCTGGGAAGTCATAAGTTAACAGCTCTGCTCAGAAAGCGGGAAGGCTGGAGGACAAAGGGAAGGAGAGCTGCTGAGCCCCCGGACGACAGAGCTCAGTTTGGTGGGGAACAAAGGCGCTCGCCAGCGCCATCTTCCCCGCCCATCCCCCCAGCCAAAATCCCAAAGAGAACCAGTTCCTGCCAGGGAACTTGCTCGCTCCGCGCAAACACCCAACTCTGCGCTTCTGCGGAGCCAAACCTCCGGCAGCGGATCTGACTCCCTCTTGCTGCCACAGGGCCCCTCCTGAAGTGGATCACCTAAGGAGAAGCAAGCTAAGCCTGCCCCTCCTGCCCCTGTGCACCTTGCCTACCCACCCCAGCTAAGACGCCAGATCCCCAGCATCACAAGCCTGGCAGTGTGCAAGTAGCCCAGACAGACCACCCCACCCCACAGTGAATCCCGCCCCTAGGAGAGGGGAAGAGAAGGCACGCACCAGTCTGACTGTGGCCCCAGCGGTGGGCTGGGAGCAGACATCAGGTCTGACTGCGGCTCCGCCCACCAACTCCAGTTATACACCACAGCACAGGGGAAGTGCCCTGCAGGTCCTCACCACGCCAGGGACTATCCAAAATGACCAAGCGGAAGAATTCCCCTCAGAAGAATCTCCAGGAAATAACAACAGCTAATGAGCTGATCAAAAAGGATTTAAATAATATAACAGAAAGTGAATTTAGAATAATAGTCATCAAATTAATCGCTGGGCTTGAAAACAGTATAGCTGACAGCAGAGAATCTCTTGCTACAGAGATCAAGGGACTAAGGAACAGTCACGAGGAGCTGAAAAACGCTTTAAACGAAATGCAGAACAAAATGGAAACCACCACGGCTCGGATTGAAGAGGCAGAGGAGAGAATAGGTGAACTAGAAGATAAAGTTATGGAAAAAGAGGAAGCTGAGAAAAAGAGGGATAAAAAAATCCAGGAATATGAGGGGAAAATTAGAGAACTAAGTGATACACTAAAAAGAAATAATATACGCATCATTGGTATCCCAGAGGAGGAAGAGAGAGGGAAAGGTGCTGAAGGGGTACTTGAAGAAATAATAGCTGAGAACTTCCCTGAACTGGGGAAGGAAAAAGGCATTGAAATCCAAGAGGCACAGAGAACTCCCTTCAGACGTAACTTGAATCGATCTTCTGCACGACATATCATAGTGAAACTGGCAAAATACAAGGATAAAGAGAAAATTCTGAAAGCAGCAAGGGGTAAACGTGCCCTCACATATAAAGGGAGACCTATAAGACTCGTGACTGATCTCTCTTTTGAAACTTGGCAGGCCAGAAAGAATTGGCACGAGATTTTCAGTGTGCTAGACAGAAAAAATATGCAGCCGAGAATCCTTTATCCAGCAAGTCTGTCATTTAGAATAGAAGGAGAGATAAAGGTCTTCCCAAACAAACAAAAACTGAAGGAATTTGTCACCACTAAACCAGCCCTACAAGAGATCCTAAGGGGGACCCTGTGAGACAAAGTACCAGAGACATCACTACAAGCATAAAACATACAGACATCACAATGACTCTAAACCCATATCTTTCTATAATAACACTGAATGTAAATGGACTAAATGCGCCAACCAAAAGACATAGGGTATCAGAATGGATAAAAAAACAAGACCCATCTATTTGCTGTCTACAAGAGACTCATTTTAGACCTGAGGACACCTTTAGATTGAGAGTGAGGGGATGGAGAACTATTTATCATGCTACTGGAAGCCAAAAGAAAGCTGGAGTAGCCATCCTTATATCAGACAAACTAGACTTTAAATTAAAGGCTGTAACAAGAGATGAAGAAGGACATTATATAATAGTGACAGGGTCTATCCATCAGGAAGAGCTAACAATTATAAATGTCTATGCGCCGAATACCGGAGCGCCCAAATATATAAAACAATTACTCATAAACACAAGCAACCTTATTGATAAGAATGTGGTAATTGCAGGGGACTTTAACACCCCACTTACAGAAATGGATAGATCATCTAGACACACGATCAATAAAGAAACAAGGGCCCTGAATGAGACATTGGATCAGATGGACTTGACAGATATATTTAGAACTCTGCATCCCAAAGCAACAGAATATACTTTCTTCTCGAGTGCACATGGAACATTCTCCAAGATAGATCATATACTGGGTCACAAAACAGCCCTTCATAAGTTTACAAGAATTGAAATCATACCATGCATACTTTCAGACCACAACGCTATGAAGCTTGAAATCAACCACAGAAAAAAGTCTGGAAAACCTCCAAAAGCATGGAGGTTAAAGAACACCCTACTAACGAATGAGTGGGTCAACCAGGCAATTCGAGAAGAAATTAAAAAATATATGGAAACAAACGAAAATGAAAATACAACAATCCAAACGCTTTGGGACGCAGCGAAGGCAGTCCTGAGAGGAAAATACATTGCAATCCAGGCCTATCTCAAGAAACAAGAAAAATCCCAAATACAAAATCTAACAGCACACCTAAAGGAAATAGAAGCAGAACAGCAAAGGCAGCCTAAACCCAGCAGAAGAAGAGAAATAATAAAGATCAGAGCAGAAATAAACAATATAGAATCTAAAAAAACTGTAGAGCAGATCAATGAAACCAAGAGTTGGTTTTTTGAAAAAATAAACAAAATTGACAAACCTCTAGCCAGGCTTCTCAAAAAGAAAAGGGAGATGACCCAAATAGATAAAATCATGAATGAAAATGGAATGATTACAACCAATCCCTCAGAGATACAAACAATTATCAGGGAATACTATGAAAAATTATATGCCAACAAATTGGACAACCTGGAAGAAATGGACAAATTCCTGAACACCCACACTCTTCCAAAACTCAATCAGGAGGAAATAGAAAGCTTGAACAGACCCATCACCAGCGAAGAAATTGAATCGGTTATCAAAAATCTCCCAACAAATAAGAGTCCAGGACCAGATGGCTTCCCAGGGGAGTTCTACCAGACGTTTAAAGCAGAGATAATACCTATCCTTCTCAAGCTATTCCAAGAAATAGAAAGGGAAGGAAAACTTCCAGACTCATTCTATGAAGCCAGTATTACTTTGATTCCTAAACCAGACAGAGACCCAGTAAAAAAAGAGAACTACAGGCCAATATCCCTGATGAATATGGATGCCAAAATTCTCAATAAGATACTAGCAAATCGAATTCAACGGCATATAAAAAGAATTATTCACCATGATCAAGTGGGATTCATTCCTGGGATGCAGGGCTGGTTCAACATTCGCAAATCAATCAACGTGATACATCACATTAACAAAAAAAAAGAGAAGAACCATATGATCCTGTCAATCGATGCAGAAAAGGCCTTTGACAAAATCCAGCACCCTTTCTTAATAAAAACTCTTGAGAAAGTCGGGATAGAAGGAACATACTTAAAGATCATAAAAGCCATTTATGAAAAGCCCACAGCTAACATCATCCTCAATGGGGAAAAACTGAGAGCTTTTTCCCTGAGATCAGGAACACGACAGGGATGCCCACTCTCACCGCTGTTGTTTAACATAGTGCTGGAAGTTCTAGCATCAGCAATCAGACAACAAAAGGAAATCAAAGGCGTCAAAATTGGCAAAGATGAAGTCAAGCTTTCGCTCTTTGCAGATGACATGATATTATACATGGAAAATCCGATAGACTCCACCAAAAGTCTGCTAGAACTGATACATGAATTCAGCAAAGTTGCAGGATACAAAATCAATGTACAGAAATCAGTTGCATTCTTATACACTAACAATGAAGCAACAGAAAGACAAATAAAGAAACTGATCCCATTCACAATTGCACCAAGAAGCATAAAATACCTAGGAATCAATCTAACCAAAGATGTAAAGGATCTGTATGCTGAAAACTATAGAAAGCTTATGAAGGTAATTGAAGAAGATTTAAAGAAATGGAAAGACATTCCCTGCTCATGGATTGGAAGAATAAATATTGTCAAAATGTCAATACTACCCAAAGCTATCTACACATTCAATGCAATCCCAATCAAAATTGCACCAGCATTCTTCTCGAAACTAGAACAAGCAATCCTAAAATTCATATGGAACCACAAAAGGCCCCGAATAGCCAAAGTAATTTTGAAGAAGAAGACCAAAGCAGGAGGCATCACAATCCCAGACTTTAGCCTCTACTACAAAGCTGTCATCATCAAGACAGCATGGTATTGGCACCAAAACAGACACATAGACCAATGGAATAGAATAGAAACCCCGGAACTAGACCCACAAACGTACGGCCAACTCATCTTTGACAAAGCAGGAAAGAACATCCAATGGAAAAAAGACAGTCTCTTCAACAAATGGTGCTGGGAGAACTGGACAGCAGCATGCAGAAGGTTGAAACTAGACCACTTTCTCACACCATTCACAAAAATAAACTCAAAATGGATAAAGGACCTGAATGTGAGACAGGAAACCATCAAAACCTTAGAGGAGAAAGCAGGAAAAGACCTCTCTGACCTCAGCCGTAGCAATCTCTTACTCGACACATCCCCAAAGGCAAGGGAATTAAAAGCAAAAGTGAATTACTGGGACCTTATGAAGATAAAAAGCTTCTGCACAGCAAAGGAAACAACCAACAAAACTAAAAGGCAACCAACGGAATGGGAAAAGATATTTGCAAATGACATATCGGACAAAGGGCTAGTATCCAAAATCTATAAAGAGCTCACCAAACTCCACACCCGAAAAGCAAATAACCCAGTGAAGAAATGGGCAGAAAACATGAATAGACACTTCTCTAAAGAAGACATCCGGATGGCCAACAGGCACATGAAAAGATGTTCAGCGTCGCTCCTTATCAGGGAAATACAAATCAAAACCACACTCAGATATCACCTCACGCCAGTCAGAGTGGCCAAAATGAACAAATCAGGAGACTATAGATGCTGGAGAGGATGTGGAGAAACGGGAACCCTCTTGCACTGTTGGTGGGAATGCAAATTGGTGCAGCCGCTCTGGAAAGCAGTGTGGAGGTTCCTCAGAAAATTAAAAATAGACCTACCCTATGACCCAGCAATAGCACTGCTAGGAATTTATCCAAGGGACACAGGAGTACTGATGCATAGGGGCACTTGTACCCCAATGTTCATAGCAGCACTCTCAACAATAGCCAAATTATGGAAAGAGCCTAAATGTCCATCAACTGATGAATGGATAAAGAAATTGTGGTTTATATACACAATGGAGTACTACGTGGCAATGAGAAAAAATGAAATATGGCCTTTTGTAGCAACGTGGATGGAACTGGAGAGTGTGATGCTAAGTGAAATAAGCCATACAGAGAAAGACAGATACCATATGGTTTCACTCTTATGTGGATCCTGAGAAACTTAAGAAAAACCCATGGGGGAGGGGAACAAAAAAAAAAAAAAAAAGAGGTTAGAGTGGGAGAGAGCCAAAGCATAAGAGACTGTTGAGACTGTTGAGAACTGAGAACAAACTAAGGGTTGATGGGGGGTGGGAGGGAGGAGAGGGTGGGTGATGGGTACTGAGGAGGGCACCTTTTGGGATGAGCACTGGGTGTTGTATGGAAACCAATTTGACAATAAATTTCATATATAAATAAAAAAAAAAAAAAAAAAAAAAAAAAAAAAAGAAATAATTGGACAAGTGTATCTAAGTGAATGTATGATGATGTTAACTGCAGTGTTTTAAATCAGGAATAACATAAATGTCCAGTAATAGACTTATTTAAGTAAACTGAGGTACATTCAGATGAGATAATTAATTTTTATTTTTAATTTTTTTTCAACGTTTATTTATTTTTGGGACAGAGAGAGACAGAGCATGAACGGGGGAGGGGCAGAGAAAGAGGGAGACACAGAATCGGAAACAGGCTCCAGGCTCCGAGCCATCAGCCCAGAGCCTGACGCGGGGCTCGAACTCACGGACCGCGAGATCGTGACCTGGCTGAAGTCGGATGCTTAACCGACTGCGCCACCCAGGCGCCCCGAGATAATTAATATTTTAAAGAATATCATGAGAAGTATATATAAATATAAAAATACATAAATAGTTTATAAAATAGTGTGATAGTATGATTATAATTTTATCATTAAAATGTGTATTGTATGTAAATATTTATTCTAAAAAGACTGAAAAATATATATAGCACTGAGGATGAGAAAATAAACTGTGGGCCATCCATACAGTGAAGTATTATGTGGATATTAAAAAGATGAGGTTGATCTATATGCTGATGGGGAAAGATGTCTATGATATATATATATTTTTTTTAAGTTTATTTATCTTGAGAGAGAGAGAGACGTGTGTGCATGTGTGTGTGTGCATGCATGCAAGAGTAGGGGAGAGACAGAGAGAAAGGGAGACAGAGAATCCCAAACAGACTCCATGTTATCAGCGTAGAGCCCTACATGGGGCTCGATCCCACAAACTGTGGGATCATGACCTGAGCTGAAATCAAGAGTCTGGCACTTAACTGACTGAGCCACCCAGGCCCCCTCAAGTTTTTATTTAAGTTTCAGTTAGTTAGCATACAGTGTAGTATTAGTTTCCAGTGTACAATATAGTGATTCAACACTTTCACGCAACGACCCGTGCTCATAACAACAAGTGCACTCCTTGATCCCCATAATATATTGAGTATGAACTCATTTGTATTTTTTTAAAAAGTTTGTTAAAAGTTTCACAAAAACATCTCTGAGGATATACATTTAACCAGTAACTGCAGTTCTATCTTGAGTGAGAAATGAAGGGGCTGTTCTGTTTATCTAGTTCTCCATGACAACTCACCTTAAAACATTGTGGCTTGAAGCACCGTATTCATGTATTAATTCTCCCTGTTTATGTGGATCAGGAATTTGAAAGCTGCAGCTGGTGGTTTTATCATATTCAGAATATCATCAGACTGTGGCTGGGGTTGGGCCATCTTTGAACACTTGTTCATTTATACTTAGGCTGCTTGCACTGGAAAGGTCTGAACAGCTGGGTCTCCTAGAAATCTCTGGGTGTTTCATGGTCTCTCCAGTGTGGCAGTTTTAAGGTAGCTGGGCTTTTTGTATGGCCTCTGACTCCAAAAATGAATGTTCAGAAAGAGTGAGAAACAAGCAGAAGCCTGCTGCCATTTATGACCTAGTCTTGAAAGTCACTTTTGACACTTTCTTCTAGTCAAAGAGTTACAGAGGCCTGTCCAGGCCTCAGGGGAGGAGTCTAGACTCCCACCTCTTTTCACTTTCTTTTCTTCCAGTTTTAGTGAGATACCACTAACATATAACATTTTATTCGCTGAAGGTATACGATGTACTGATGTTACATGTGTATGTATTGCAAAATGATTACCGCAGTTAAGGTTAGTTAACACATCCTTCACCTAACATAGTTACAATGTGTGTGTATGTGGTGAGAACTTTTAAAATCTATTCTTCTAGCAACTTTCAAATGTACAATACGGTGTTGTGAACTATAGTCACCATATTGTATATTACATCCAAATGATTTATTCATTTTATAACTAGAAGGGTTTTTTGTTTTGTTTTTTTAAGTGAGCTTTATATCCAACATAGGGCTTGAAGTCACAACCCACAACCCTGTGATCAAGAGTCACACGCTCTATCTACTGAGCCATCCAGGAGCCACGGAAAATTTATTCCTTTTAACCACCTTTACCCATTCCTCCCATCCCCACCTCCTGTCCCATCCTATCACAAGGGATGATGAAATAGCTCACTTCTTCACTTCAATTTCCTTTGTGCACTCCATCACCATTTTTGCTACTATACTGGTTACCTTAAAATCAACTATTAAAACACAGCATTAAGAACTATAAAAGCAGTAAGATAGGAAACATTTTACATAGGGAGGTGGACCCAATTATTTAAGCTATAAAGTTAGTGTGACAAATTATATTAGAATTTAGTTGTCTTTAACATCCAATTTAAACTAAATGCCTCTCTCTCAATTCACTTCTCAAGGGAAACTTCAAACGCACAGTGGAGTTTATTGTGCTGCTAAAAATAAAATCATTATGATACCATATTAGAAATTGTAGTAGGGGCACCTGGGTGGCTCAGTTGGTTAAGCATCCAATTCTTTAAAAAAATGTTTTAACATTTTATTTTTTAAGAGACAGAGAGAGATAGCACAAGCAGGGGAGGGGCAGAGACAGAGGAAGACACAGAATCCAAAGCAGGCCCCACCCAGGCTCTGAGCTGTCAGCACAGAGCCTGATGCGGGGCTCAAACCCACGAATGCAAGATCATGACCTGAGTCAAAGTCAGATAATCAACCACGTGAGCCACCCAGGCACCTCAAGCATCCAATTCTTGATCTCACCTTAGGTCTTGATCTCCGGGTCCTGAGTTTAAGCCCCACATTGGGCTCCATGCTGGGTATGGAGCCTGCTTTAAAAAAAGAAGAGAAAAAGAAAGAAATTGTAGTAGACGAGAAACCCTGGTAAAAATGAAAACTGGCTCATTATTCTAGGAATAGGGAAGGGAAATGGGCTAAAAATTGGAAGACCAAGCAACAGAAGAAAACAGAAGACTCAGCATGGCAGAGACTGCCAGTGGACAGCCCAGCTTCCAATTGGACCCCCCTTACTATTGGGTATGGCAATGTATCCAGTCCAATAAAAGTATTAAGTTTGCCAGCTTAACAAATAAAAACACAGGGCCCTCAGCTGAATTTGTCTTAGTAAAATACAATATTTTATCTGGCAATCCTGAAAAGCTTATTTACCAACCTTCCTCATAGATATGGGTGATCAAGATCCAGAAGAATCCGCCGCAATGGTCAGGATTACAGACTGAGAAAGGAGGTTGCTGAGCACTGATGACATCACAGAGCGACTGACCGTACAGGCTGGATTTTTCCTACAAGCTTCTTACTTGTGTAGGTTTGTTATTTCAGGTTTCTGTTTTATGTAATTAAACTCAATCAGTCCTAACTCAAACACTTTGTGTGCTATTGTCAAAGCAGTATTCTCTATCCAAGCAGAGTAGAAGAAGGTATCAGCAGAGGATGGGGTTGCAGATAATTAGCCAAGACCCTTATACACAGGTGACTGGCCTCAGAGAGGTCTAGAAACAGGCATCCAAGACTGGGTCAAGAAGGCTGGAATTCTAAAGCAAGGAAATTTAACCCTTGTAGAAAATGGGGTGGCAGGTAAAGGCTTCCTTCTAGAGGGATCCGATCATGATGTCAGATCAGTTTTGGTGAAAGACTACCTTAGTGACATGCTGACTTCTATTGTCCCTACCTGAGACTGGCCTGGCTTCAGGGGGAGAAAACCATGTTAACTGCTCTTAGCTGCACAGGTCAGAGTGCTAAGTTACAGCCAATGTTTACATTAGCTAATGAGGGCTTATTATTTGCCAGCCAGGGTTCACCATGCCTTTTGTGTATTAGCTTATGCAGTTGTCCTAACAGTGCTAGGAGGAAAGTATGATAATTATCCCCATTTCACAAGTGGGTACAGTAAGGCACAGAGACAGTAGAGCTGAGATTTCAACTCAGACTACTTGCTTCTAGGGCTCTTGTTTTTAACCATTGCGGTCTGCTGCTGCTTAGCCCCTAAGTGCCAGCTCACAAACTTGTGTTCAATTATGATGACATTTTCACTGTGACAACATTTTCACTAATATACAGTGATGTGAAACAAAGAATGATAATATAGTGAACTTTAAAAATTTTTTTAACATTTATTTTATTTTTGAGACAGAGAGAGACAGAGCATGAACGGGGGAGGGTCAGAGAGAGGGAGACACAGAATCCGAAACAGGCTCCAGGCTCTGAGCTGTCAGCACAGAGCCCGACGCAGGGCTCGAACTCACGGACCGTGAGATCTTGACCTGAGCCAAAGTCGGCCGCTTAACTGACTGAGCCACCCAGGCACCCCTATAGTGAACTTTTAAAAATAAAGTTAGATTCACTTAATGTAAAAGGCCATAATTTATTTTGAGTATATCCATCCTCCTGAAATGAGGGCAATAGTAAGAAATTATTGTTAATCTTTAAAGTTTTAAAAACTCTTGGCAAATAAAAAGGAGCTAGCCCTATACAACAGTTGGAAAATTGATACCATGCGTGTGCTCCAAGTGTGGAGGATTTTAATACCGGGAGCTAGAGACCTACAGACTTTGGAAGGGCCAGCACAGTAAAGGACGCTCTTGCCAATGACTGCAGCCTGCAGCCCAAAGTGGGTAGTCCTCCAAGGCTCACCTGAAATCTACTTTTGTTTTTTTTATTTTTTAAAATTTTATTTTTGAGGGAGAGAGACAGACTGTGAGCAGGGGAGGGGAAAAGAGAGAGGGGAGACACAGAATCTGAAGCAGGCTCCAGGCACAGAACCTGATGTGGGGCTCAAACTCATGAACTGTGAGATCATGACCTGAGCCAAAGTTGGACGCTTAACTGACTGAGCCACCCAGGCGCCCCTCACCTAAAACCTGCTTTTAAAGTCAAGACCGTAAGGGAAGCTCGCACAAACCATCACAGCTGCAGCACCATCAAGGTGGTCTTGGCAGCCAACATTTCTGAAGCAGGTAGTTCCTTGAGGTGCATCTGGAGACTGCTGAGAACTGTGGATCCACCATCAGCTCACATACCTGCCTGTGGTGGCCTCCAAAGAGTGATAACTTTACCTTCTCTTCCACTGTCTACATCTCACTGCAGTGCTTCTCACTGACAGACCTGGAACTACATGGGGAAGGGGATCCTGGAAAATGTGAATCTCGGCTTCTCTTTATTATGAAAGAGCAAGGAAATGATATCGAAAACAGACTATCCTAGGTTTGTCTCTAAGCTTTTTTCTTTTATTTTTTAAAATACATTTTAAAATTATAGTTTTAACATTCTGTTTTATTTTTTAAAATCTGTGTTCCCAAACTGAATCTAGTGGGAATGTAGAATGGTGGAGCCACTCTGGAAAACTGTTTGCCAGTTCCTTGAAAATTGAGATCTATTACTACCACGTGATCCAACAATTGCACCCCTGAGCATTTACCCCAAAGAAACAAAAATTTATATTCACACAAAGCCTGTACACAAATATTCAAATAGTAGTTCATTTGTAATAAACTGTGGTATATTCATACCATGGAATGCTACTAAGCCATAAAAAAAAATGAAATCTTAAATGGAAAGATATTCCAGGCTCATGGGTTGGAAGAACAAATATTGTTAAAATGTCCATACTACCTAAAGCAATCTACAGATTCAATGCATTACCTATCAAAATACCAACAGTATTTTTCACAAAGCTAGAGCAAATAATACTAAAATTTCTTTGGAACCACAAAAGACCCTGAATAGCCAAAGGAATCTTGGTAAAGAAAAACAAAGCTGGAGGTATCACAATTCCAGATTTCAAGATGTACTACAAAGCCATGGTAATCAAAACATTATGGTACTGGCACAAAAACAGACACATAGATAAATGTAACAGAGCAGAGAGTCCAGAAATAAAGCCATGCGTATAAGGTCAATTAATCTATGATAAATGAGGCAAGGATGTATAATGGGGAAAAGACAGTCTCTTCAACAAATGGTGCTGGGAAAACTGGACCACTTTCTACACTTGATCTTAGCCAAAAGGCCGAGAAGCGATTACTGGACCACTTTCTAACACCATGCACAAAAATAAACTCAAGATGGTTTAAAGACCTAAACGTCAGACCTGAAACCATAAAAATCCTAGAAGAAAACATAAGCAGTAATTTCTCTGATGTTGGCTGTAGCAGCATTTTTCTAGATGTGTCTCCTAAGGTAAGGGGAAAAAAGCAAAAATAAATGTTTGAGAATACATCAAAATAAAAAGCCATTGCACAGCAAAGGAAAACATCAACAAAACAAAAAGGCAACTTACAAAAGATATTTGCAAGTGACGTATCCAATTCGAGGTTAGTATCCAAAATATGTAAAGCACTTACACAGTTCAACACACACACACACACACACACACACACACACACACACACAAATAGGTTAAGAAATGGGTAAAGGACCTGAATAGACACTTTTCCAAAAAAGACATACAGATGGCCAACAGAAAGATGAAAAGATGCTCAACACCTCTAATTACCAGGGAAATGCAAATCAAAACCACAATAAGATATCACCTTACCTCTGTCAGAATAGCTAGAAACAAAAAGATAAGAAATAACAAGTGTTGGTGAGAATATGTAGAAAAAGGGACTCTCGTGCACTGTTAGTGGGAATGTAAATTGGTACAGCTACTGTGGAAGACAGTATGGAGTTTCCTTAAAAAATAAAGAAATAGAAATACCATACAATCCAATAATTCCACTATCAGGTTATCTACCTAAAGAAAACAAAAACACTAATTAGAAAAGATACATGCTTATGCATGTTTATTGCAACATTATTTATAATAGCCAAGACATGGAAGCAACTTAAGTGTCCATTGAGAGATGAATGGGAAAGGAAGATGTGTATGTGTATATATATATATATATATATATATATATATATATATATGGAATATTACATAGCCATATAGAGAAGGAGATTGTGCCACTTGCGACAACATGGATGGACCTAGAGGGTATTATTCTAAGTGAAGTAAGTCAGGCAGAGAAAGACGAACACCATGTGATTTCACTCATATGTGGAATCTAAAAAAACAAATGAATAAACAAAAAGCAGAATCAGATCTATAAATACAGAGAACAAACCGATGGTTGCCAGAGGGGCGGTGGGTGGAGGTATGGGCAATATGGGTGAAGGGGAGAGTGGGAGGTACAGGCTTCCAGTTATGGAATGAGTAAATCACAGGAATAAAAAGCACAGCATAGGGAATATAGTCAATCATACTGTAGCAGCGTTGTATGATGACAGATGGTAGCCACACTTGTGGTGAGCTTAGCATAACATATAAGCTTGTCAAATCACTATGTTGCACACTGGAAACTAATGTAACACTGCGTGTCAACTATACTTAAAAATTTTTTTAAGTAAAAAGAATAAAATATTGATACATGCGACAACTTGAATGGATCATCAAAGAATTATGTTGAGTGAAAAAGGCTAGTTTCAAAATGTTACATACTGTATGTTTCCATTTATATAACATTATTTAAAAAATAGAACAGATTAGTGGTTGCTAAGGGTTAGGGCAGGATTAAGGAAGAAGATATCTGTGGCTGTAATAGGGAGGCATCAGGGATCCTAGTGATAAGCTACTTTGTATCTTGACAGTGGTAGTGAAGATATAAGTTTATACATGTGATAAAATTACAAAGAACTAAATACACATAAACACATAAATGAGTACATGTAAAACTGGTAAAACTGAATTAGGTGGATGGATTGTATAAAAACAATTTTCTGGCTGTGACCTTGTGCTGTAATCATACAAATTGGGGGCAACTACATGAAGAATATACATAATCTCTCTATATTATTTCTTACAACTGCAGGTGAATCTACAAAGACCTCAAAATAAAAATTCTAGATAACTCTGAGATATGGAACCTTCAGCACAGGATTTGAAGAAAGGATTCCAGCACTGAGCAGAAGGTGGGACTAAAGAAATGTCAAGGCTTCTTCAGACTCTTAGGATTCTCTTATTTTTTTCTTTCATTCATTCCTCTTCTGTTTTTCTTTCTTCCTTTTTCACATTTCCTTCTATTTTCTATCTACCAAGATAAGTGTAAGACTTCCCACTGGAATCCATTGCTGTTGCTTTATTGATGAAATCCTAAAACTCCTCAGTTTGGCTCCAGAACCCTCCATAATTTAGTCTCTGCCAACTCCTCTAGCCTGAAAGTCCAACAGTTGTCCTTCACAGTCCAGAAAAACCAAACACTGGATATTATGCTGCCTTCTACCTGCCAGTCCCTCCCTCCACCCCCTGTGGTGTTTTCTTTGACTTGCCTTTCTTCGGAAGACTCCATGGTGGTCCTTGATTTCACTTATTCCACTTTTTTTTTTTTTTTTTTTTTTTTTGAGACAGAGAGAGAGAGTTCAAGCTTGGGAGGAGGAGGGGGAAGAGAGAGAGAGGGTGACAGAGAGAGAATCTCAAGCAGACTCCACACTCAGCACACAGCTTAACATAGAGCTCGACCCACACCCTGGGATCATGACCTGAGCCAAAATCAGGAGTTGGACGCTCAACCAACTGAGCCACCCAGGCACCCCACTTGTTCTGCTTTCAACTAACCCTCTCACAGGGTTAGTCAGTCAGCTTACCCAGGCATAGATCTGTAAGTGGCATAAAACGTGCCCCCCCACCCCAATCTGGAAATGTGGTGCTGGTAAACCTAGATTTTGATGTGCATCTCCTTATATAAGTGGAGAAATTGAAATCAGTCCAAATTCTAATTTTAGTGCATATAAGAAATCTGTTAGTTTGAATTTGAACATGTAAGAGGAAAACTTAATTTATTATTAATAATCCTTCACTGACTTCTAAGGAAAGTGGATCTCAATGAACTAGAGGATCAATCTTGGAGCCTTTGGCACGCAGCAAGACAGAAATAAGTAGAAACAAACGGTTGTTGTGCAAGTTTGCTACAAGAGCTGGGCAGAGTGCAAGTGCTTGGCCTAAGAGAGTTTAGGAGAGAAGAGGGAAGCTCCAAGAAGGTAGGGATCATCCTCAGGAAGGCTTGCTGCTGCAGGGAGGAAGAGGGGCTTTCAAGCCAAATACAGAGATTTGAAAGAAGAGCACAGCTAAAGGACTCTCTCTCTTCCTTCTTTTCCCTTTTTGTGAAAAGCTATGCACTATTCCCCAGTGGAATTTTCAGAAAAATGTCTACTTGAATCACTTACTTTATTTTCATTTTTATTTGTTTTTTTTCAGTGTTTATTTATTTATTTTTGAGACTGAGCACAAGCGGGGGAGGTGCAGAGAGGGAGACACAGAGTTCAAAGCAGGCTCCAGGCTCTGAGCTGTCAGCACAGAGCCCAACGCGGGACTCAAACTCGTGGACTGTGAGATCATGACCTGAGCCAAAATCAAGAGTCCAACACTTAACTGACTGAGCCCAGTCAGGTATCCCTACCTTATTTTTATTTTTTTATTATTATTATTATTTTTTTATTTATTTTTTTTGAGACAGAGAGAGACAGAGCATGAACGGGCGAGGGGCAGAGAGAGAGGGAGACACAGAATCGGAAACAGGCTCTAGGCTCTGAGCCATCAGCCCAGAGCCCGACGCGGGGCTCGAACTCACAGACCGCGAGATCGTGACCTGGCTGAAGTCGGACGCTTAACCGACTGCGCCACCCAGGCGCCCCTCCCTACCTTATTTTTAAATGGAGTTTTGTTTTGAGGAAACTTAAAGAAGATGAATATTCTGCTGGCATAAGGGTTACAGACATGAAGAAAAAATATAAATGTCAATTTGCAGAAAATTAGTTTATCCTTCATGCGTGTGTGTGTGTGTGTGCGCGCACACACACACACACACACACACACACACAGTTAAGGAAATATCTTTAAGATATTGGTTTGAAGAGATACCAAGTGACTAGCTTATCCAGAGTTCACAGATTCCTTAATACAACTATACTTTTTATGGATTGCCCCGTAACACTTGACTTTCCATACACCAACTACTCCCAAGGAGTGAAGGATTTTCATGCTGGTACTACCTGCTGGATTATTGGATGGCTCCATTATTTCTGTTAAACAGTAGTTTGTATTCTTTTTAGAATGCTTTAATTGCATCTGGTCCTTATTGTTTCATAAAAATGAGTCAAAAAAAATACTAGTGCTAATACTTGTAAAAAGTATAAACCCATTCACTTGATACAACTGAGAAATGCATCCTCTAGGAAAAAAGAGGATCCATTATAAGAAAATGACAAAATTAGTCAATCTGTGCCTAAAGAGCAGTTGAGATTAGAGCAGGGGAGGGGCACCTGGGTGGCTCAGTCAGTGAAGCCGAAATCGGACTCTTGATTTCTGCTCAGGTCATGATCTCACAGTTCATGAGATTCAGTGTGGTGCTCTGTGCTGACAGTGCGGAGCTTGTTTGGGATTCTCTCTCTCACTCTCTCTCTCTGCCCTTCCCCCACTCCCTCTCTGTCTTTCCAAATACATAAATATTTAAGAAAAAGATTGGCGCCTGGGAATGAGAGAGCAGAGTGGAGCGCTTCAGGGAAAAAAGGGATTTGATTGAATAAGTGATGTGTCTGGCATTTGGAAAAGCTATTGCTGCAAGTACAGCAGATTGATAGAAAAAATTAAGGATTATCAACATTGGAAATTAAGAAAAAAAAGGCAGTGGTTAACTCTAAAAAAAAAAAAGATGTAAAATTAAAAAAAAAAAACCACACGACTTATCTCAACAGTAAACAATTACATAGTTATAATAATAATGTTGATTTACCCCCGATGTGACCTAACTCTGTTGAATGAATGAGAATAGTGAAAGTAGGGTTAGAGCTTTATTCTCCATAAGAAGAAGTGGATAGATTTCTAAAATTCGTAATCAAGAAATAGCAGTGTAGGAATATTATTTCGAAATATGCCCAAAGGGGGAAAAAAAAGAAATATGCCCAAAGAAACAGCTAAAAGTTGCCTATCATGACAGATATCAGAATTGGTGAATGGTGAAACAGGAACTGCTGTTTTTTATTACAAGCCTTTTTTCACTATTTGATTCTTTTTTTATTTATAAATTTTTTAATGTTTATTTTTGAGAGACAGAGAGAGACACAGAATCTGAAGCAGAGTCCAGGCTCTGAGCTGTCAGCACAGAGCCTGATGTGGGGCTCGAACTCATGATCTCTGAGATCATGAGCTGAGCTGAAGTTGGTCACTTAACCTACTGAGCCACCCAGGCGGCCCATTGCTATTTGATTGTTTTAACTGCAATGCATTATTTTGATGAGCAATTAATTCATTAAACAATACTTTTAATTAATTATTTTAACAATTATTAATAATTAATAATTAATAATTATTTTATTTATTTATTAATAATTATTGGCAAGTAATTAATTAAACAATATTTTAAAGTGGGGGACTGCCCATATCATCTCCTTTATGACTTTCATCTATTGTTCAAGAGGAAGTTAACTGTCATATGCTAGTTGTTTCCCTTTAACATGTAAAATACATGATATTGACAGATATCTTGCTTGAAGTTCCCAAGATGTGTTAACTGCTGGGAGCCAGATGTGTCATAGAGCACATAGAGGTACCTGTCAATACCTAACTGTTACCTCTGTTCCTGCCTGAGTACTTCTGCCCTTGTGTTCTGACTCTGGCCCTACTGTTAGCTCCAAAGTGGTATGTTTTAGTTCTGAGTACTTTGGCTTGGTTCTATGAAAGTCTATATCCTTCCTCGTTTGGTCTAAGCTAAGTTTACCTTCTCATCTTTCTGGAAACCTCTTCTCCTTTCCAAATTTTCTTTCAAACTCCACTTTTTCTTTCTTTTTCTTTTCTTTCTTTTTTTTTTTTTTTTTAGCATACTTTATTCATTCACCCAACAGGCATTTTTTTAAGCCATTATTCTGGGTCAAACCCTATGCCACAACCTGGAGATAGGAAGAATATATGGTCAGAGGAGATAAATTTCTTAAGTTACAATTTGGATTTCTTTCAGAAGATTAGGGTGCCACTAACCCTCTTGTCTTCTAGGAACATACATGAAAAGATCACTAGGCAAATAAACAGGATGTGCACCACTCTCTCAATCTAGGCAGTAGCCACAAACCCTGCCTTAATGCAAGCCTGAGATAAATGGCGGTGTTAGAGACTGCATTTGGAGTCTGGCTGCACTGGGGATTCCTACTTTGCACACTGATTAATAGACCTCTGTGCCTGCATATTCAGGCATGCAATTGTGAGGACATAGGCAGGACCTTCAGAACAGACCTTGAGTCCACTTATCCAAATAGTAAACAAAAGGCAAGGACCACAAGCCTCTTTTTTAAAATATTGGCTCTGGGCCCTGCCCAAATGTGCTTGCTGCCCCTACAGGAAGTAGAATCTGTTGGACTTGGGCTCAGAGTAGGAGGACAAGGAGTCTTCAACACCAGTCTAGCTTGCCAGTGAAAGTGCATCAATGGCCGTCCCCAACTCTGACCAGTCATTTCAGTTACTCCTATGAAGAAGAACCAAGAAAGGGCAAATAGAGAGAGGATGGAAATGTAGTAGAGTTTCTCTCTTCCTGAGATTAAGGCAAACACACAAGGAAAGGGGGAATGAAAACCTTTGCCTGTTCAACAGTTTTCCTTACTCCTGTCTTCTTTCTTCTTTTCTTAAAAATAATTAGAAGCACAAAGATATAGAAGAAACTCAACGTTCAACTAGATCATGATTAAACACACTTCCTGTATTCGTTAACATGAAAATATACTAATAAAGCATATTTGTTAAATATATGTATGGCCACCCCTAAAATGCATACATCAGGGAGAATTGACCTCAGGATATTTGGGGGCCCAGTGTTGTGGGCCACTTAATCACATCACATGGTATCCTTGAATGGTTGCAAGGATTGAATGAGTTAAAATGTACAAGTGCCTGGCATGCAGAGAGCCTTAGTTGCTGTTCTTGTTGTTACTATTATTATTAATTTTTATTTGTGTAGCATATTATAGTAATTATCTCATTTGATTCTCACAACTTCCTGTGAAGGAAGTAGAGCAAGTCGCATTGCTGCCCTTACAGATAAAAGTTTTTCAGTATTCTATGTGCGCAATTCAGATTTTCTGATTTCTGGTTCAAAACCCCAAACATGGGTAGATACCTGGTTTTCCTTATTCAGAAATGTAAAGATTGGATTTCTTGCCTTCTCTTTGGGAACTCCCAGATGATGACAAGGTGGAAATTTGAAATTCTTGTACTCTACTGGGAAAAGAAATGATCAGCTTGAATTATTTGCGGTATTTGGCTCTGCAGTTTCCTGGGAAAATCAATATGTGTTTTAGACAACTGACAAACATTTGCTTTTTGTCTTGCACAAGAAAATATTTCACATGCTGATTGTTTTATTCCTCTTAAGTCAGATGGTTATGAAGAAAGAGAGGGGTGTGAACAAGATGTCACTCCCAATCCCTTTCCTGAAGGAGGTTGACTTCGTCCATTTGGCAGGGCAGGTGGGTATCATCATCCTCCTTTTTTTCTTAAACACATCTTTTAGCTTTATATAGATAAATTATGTACAATACATATATATAAATGCATATATAAAAGATACACATATGTATGTACATATGCACATACGCACATGAATAAATAATTGAAAACATGCTCTGCACATTGCTCTTTAACCTGCTGGGTTTATTTAACAACATGATTAACCCCAAGAACGTTTTCCTATGTCCTATGAATTAGTTAGATTTGCATTCCACTGTAAAACCCAACATATCAAGGGTCAAACAGGTAGAAGTGATACTTGTTGTGCAAAATAAGAAACCTAGAGGTAGGCAGTCTAAAGCAGGTGTGATTTCTTCACGAGATGGACTCTGGCACCCTTAGCGTGCCATTTTAGACCTTGTGTTTGTTACCGCATTCTCACAAGATGGCTGCTCCACCCTTCACAGTGCATCTGTATCCCAAGGAAAAGGAAGAGAAAATGCAGAGAGCAAAAGGTCCATATCAGCTGAGACTGCTTCTGATTAAAGAGCTTCTCTAGAGTCCAACCTAACAACTTCCACTTACATTTCACTGGCCATATGGCCACCCAATGCCACCAGGAAACTGGTATCACCTGTTGTGTTCTTTAGGAAGCAGATGCTGGGTGGAGTTAGGAATGTAAAAGGTTTAACAGGGAGTAACACTTGTGAAAGAAGCAGGACACCAAACTGGTCAGGAGGGCCATCATTCCCTAATGCAGACCTGACAAATCTCTGCCAGCCCAATGTGCAGCCCCAGGCCAAAGATGGCCATTAGGGAAATCCTGTGTTGGGTAGAAATGGTTAGGCCTTTATATTACCATCTTATTTAGTCATTGGCTAGGAGCTGCCTCCAGGAGAGCACGATCTCAGCTTGAAATTTGCCAGGAGCTAAAAAAATGAGTCAGCTAATTTTGAGACTCTCATACTCCTTGAAGTGGGTAGCAACTCCTTTCTTAAAGCAAGGGCATCTGGGCGGCACATCTCTACCTTTGCCACACTGGAAAGTGAAAGTTTTAATCTGGGCACACTGCCTTCCCAAAGATACTTGGAGTTCTGTTACTAGGGAAGAATAGAGGATATCATGTAGGTCATTGTTGTGTCTGATATGCTTCAAGTTTTCTACTCAGGAGACATGAACAGTCTTGTCAGATAAAAGCAGATTATTGAACAAACTTCCATGAGTAGTTGTGTGCCATGGTGGAAGGGTGTCCAGAAACAGAAATGTCATCTTCATTGGAGAGCATCTGTAGCTCATCTTCCCATGGCATCAAACTGCCTCTCATGTTGGGCAATTCCAAAAGAAATGGGACTAGCTTAGAGGTGAAATGGTGAGCACAGGTAATGATACAAATAAATGTGCATAAGTGTTGCTGTTTGTCTCCTCTCCTAATTTTGTACTTTTGTAAAGTCACTGGCATAATTTTGTTTTGTTTTGTTTTTCCTTTAGGCTTTTAAAGATTTGGCTCATTGATATTTTTAATTGGTAAACTGGGGAGAGACCAATTATTCAATCCTCTCTTTTGAGGCCGAATAATGCAGAGGCTCTTTGGATGATGCAAAGTCTCATTCAAAAAAGGAATTCTCCAGGGAAAACTGAAACAAGTGGGGTAAGCAATTTAGGAGTTATAGATTTTTTCCTTTAGGATGTTTTATCTCTCTGCTTTGCTGAAGTTGCTTCCTCTAATCTGAATATTTCTAATGCTATCAAGAAAAATTCCTTGTCCCTTGCAGCAGGAAATATGTTTCACATTCTCCAGATACAATGAAGAGTACTTATGAAGCTCAGAAAGGATATCCTGAGTCTCTCTCTGTTCAGATATCTGGGCCTGTGCTTGGGCATGGATCTAGCTGTTTGATTAATTCTGAAAGACAGCCATGTGCATACAAGTAAAGCCTCAAAATGTGGAAATGTGACATAATAGAGAATACATCTGGGTCGTAGCTAATCTTGGAAAACTGGCGAATAATTTATTCTCCTAATTAGTTTCCTTAAAGTCTAACCAAAGTTCGCTGTTTACCAGTAATTAGGATCTCCATTTCAGCTCCTTCTTTCACAGAGAAAAACAGCATGATCAGTTTTAAATTGATAGTAATTAAAAGTTTTTTGATAATGTTTTTAATTAAAAATATATATTTACTATAGAAAATAGAGAAAAGCACCAGGATGATTAAAATTGCTCCTAATTACACCAGCTAGAAGAAATCAACATTATATATTCTTTCAATCTTTCATAATATTTATACATTATATTTTATACAGACAAAATGTGTATATGTATAAAAATGCATATGAATTGGGACCACGCTCTGCACTCCGTTATGCTTAGCAACATACCATGAACATTTTTTCGTGTCATTAAGTTTCTTCTACAGCACACTTTTCAAAGGCTGCAAGGTGCTCCATTGAACACATGTAACATAATTTATTCAGCTAATCTGTTATTATTGAGTGTTTCATTTCTTTCTGATTTTACATTATTATAAATAATTTTGTGCTGAATAACCTTGTCACTCTCTCACACCCCTGGTTATTTCTTAAGGATAAATATATGGAAGAGGATGAACATTGAATATAGATACCCCTTGTTTCTGCCTACTCAGAATTCCTTCTTCTTCTTTTTTTTTTAAGTTGACAGAACTGACCTCCTATTCCACTATTTATCCATTTCCTTTCAGGAATTGCTTTTGCTCTCACCTGGTAGAACTTTTTGTCACATGGTTGGGATTGATCACAGTGTCCTGTTTCCTATCACCTCAAACACAGTGACTGGTCCAGGAGTGGGCATACGACCCAAGCAGGACCAGTAGGAGGGAATTTTTCTAAGTCTGATAATGATGTTTGGATAAAAACATCTCTTTTCTTCCAAAATTATGGACACCAAGGACTGTTTAAGGTTGGAACTGACAAGGGCCATCTATGCCACAATGATACCAACATAGGAAAAAGCGGAGCTGAGAGATGGAGACAGAAGGGAGATTTCTGATGACATCATTTTAGTTTCTGATTGCCCTAGACTTTTCCAATTACTTGGCCTAATATAGTCCTCTTTTTGCTTAAAATAATTTGAACTGGCTTTCTGACTTTAGGCAACCAAGACTTGACTAATGTAGATATCCTTAAGGTTTTGATACATATTTCCAAATTATTTCCCAGAGCAGTATTGCCAAATAGACTTGTGGAATATGGAATTTTGAATTGAAGTGTAGTTGATATTGCTGCAACTTGCCAGCGTAGAATTAGTGATAAGAATCAATCTTATCTCTTCTTTCCATACCCTCATCCCCTCCTGATTAAAAAAGCATTGCAGACAAATCATGCTCGGGTGTGAGTAAAGGCAGGAATGTGATGAATATAGATCAGACAAGGGTTATATTATGCCCTTATGTCAGGCTGAGTAAAAGCCCTTGCTGTCAGGGAGGGGGTAAAAAGCTTTATGTACTCCTTAGCCAATTATATAGTGAGTCTCTAACACCTTTACTTTCCTCCCATCTTTAGAAGTGAAAGTTAAGAGAGGTCTTAAGAGGAGGCAGTTCAAGAAAGGAGCTAAATTATTCAGGAGTAAGTTGTCAACTTCAAGTTAGTGAGCCAAGGAAGAGTATTTTAGAAAGAAACTCAGTGACTGAACTAGGTGGGACCGATGTTTGGGAGCCAATTAAAGAGGCAGGCTGGTGAGCAGCTGTGGGAGGAGGTGGATTGGGGAAATATGATTTTAAAAGGCTGCTAAAATAACACTGGCAAAGACAAATCGACTCCAACGTTTCACTGGAATGACTTGGAAAGCTGTGCCTAATTCTGGTTCTCGTATCAATTGCTTATATAGTTAAGGAAATGCAAATTGGTTCCAGTCTCACTGGAGTAGGCACTGCCCTCAAAAGGAAATGAAAACAATACTCTATTAACAGCAGTCCACTTAATTTGCATACTTTTGAGATATACATGTTCACTAGTGGTCAGCTGAAATTCCTGAATCAATTAATGTGTGGCCTAGTGCTGTTTCTTGAGAAACAGCAAGTGGTTTGTTTTACCCACCCTTTCATATACCTCCGAAAACGGTTTCTGGTTCATAGAATTACAAATGAACAAAACTGGAGAAAGAAGAGAACTTCAGAAAAACAGGAACTAATTGTTGAATGCTTTTAGAACATTTCCTGCTGGTCAGTAGAAGTGAATTAGCAAGCAAATGTTTTTAACCCTACTTTTCATTGATTAAAAAAATAAGTTTATCCATATCCTGACCAAATCAATGTTGAACACACATTTATAGAATATTTGCTTGTAGGGGCCACTTGACTTTACCCAGGTCTTCTGGGAGGTTGAGAGTGAAGGATAGGATATAGCAGCAAAGGTATCTTTATTTTATTTTATTTTATTTTATTTTATTTTATTTTCTAAGTTCCTAGATTGCTCCATTGAAAAGACATCTTTCTATATTTCTGGGGAGCAGTTGGGTAGCCAGTGTTGCAAAAGGACAAACTCAAGGACAAGCCAGTTACACATTTTAAATTTTGGAAGCATTGTACCAGCTCTGAGAATGAGAAGGCATCTCCAGCCATCCATGGCTGTTTGGGTAAAGGAAGCACTGCTGTGGTGGTGGGGGCAGGGGAGGGAGCCAAAAATCAGGCAAAAGATCTGAAAAATTGGTGAAGTAATTACCTTATTCACCCTCTATCTCATCCTTTCACCATCATTCCAAGTGCTTTGACCTAAACACAAACTTGAGCTGAGTTCCAGCTCTGCTCACTTCAGTATGGGGAATCAGAGGGGAAATTGTATCTGCCCAGAAATTCCTTCCCTCAACTCTGCTGTTCCAGTGGAAGTAACTAAAATAAAACACAGGTATAACAAAACTTAAAAAGAACAAAAGTTGTCTATGTAGAAAACCTGAAAGAATAGATGAAAGATACCTGTGGAACTCATAAGCTACTAGAGCAAGGTTGCAGGATACATGGTTAATATACCAAACTCACTAGTGGTCAGCTGAATTTCCTGAGTCAATTAATGTGTGGCCTAGGGCTGTACTGAATACTTAGGTATAAACCTAATAAAATATATACAAGACCTATATGAAGAAAACCTCAAAACTCTGATGAAATCAATCAAAGAAGAACTAAATAAATGGAAAAACATTCCATATTCATGGATAGGAAGGCCCAATCTTATCAAGATTCAGTTCATCCCAACTTGATCTATAGATTTAATTCAATTTCGATCAAAACCCAACAAGTTACACAGACAAAGAAGCATTCACAAATTCACACATATTTGCATTCACAAATAACCAGTCATCTAAACCTGGCCACATCTAAACCTGAGTGGGAGTGGGGCTGCAAGGGAGAGATCTACTACTTCTTTATTTCCATTACTTAGATTCCACTTTGGAGGGCTTTACTAGGTCCTAAAGAGAGTTGATTTGCAGCGTCTCTCAGTGGGCCTGCCACGGTTACAGGGGTCTGTGAGATATAGGTAACTGTACATTTTTGCTGTCCTTAAAAAGTTTTAAACCATTTAAGAACTATTAAAAATTTTATAGCATTTGAAATTGTTTTTGCATGTTTGTAGGTAATAATTATACTATACAAAGAAAATAAAATGTTTCCAGCAAGCCTCAGGTAGTCTCTTCCCAGTCCTCTCCAGGTGATGAATGGTGTCTGATGAATTGAATTTCCATCCTGGAAGTCAATACCCCTGAGCTTAATCTCAGTTGCACTTAGTTACTTCATCTCTCAGCTTCCTTGTGTATAAAAAGAATTAGGGGTCTAGGTGATATGTCTCTTCCAGCTTTAAGATTTTATGATTTCTATACTTTGGATGCCAATACAAATGGTGACTGTTGAAGCCAACAGTTTCCTCCTGTATCATGCCTCTCTCAAAGTGAAACCTAAAAGCCAGAAAGGGTTTACTGGAAATGCCAGTTTTGGATTTCATCAACTCCCAAAGCAGACTGCCTACGGATCAGAAATTTTATATTGAGGGGCGCCTGGGTGGTCAGTGGGTTGAGCATCAGACTTCAGCTCAGATCATGATCTCAGGGCTTGTGAGTTCGCATGGGGCTCTGAATTCTTTGTTTCCCTCTCTCTCTGCCCGTCTCATGCTCAAACTCTATCTCTCTCCCCTCCAACAATAAATAAACATTTAAGAAAAAGAGTGTTTGAAAAAAAAAAAAGGAATTCTCATCTTGAAAAGGGGCAGGTTCTAACTTGCACAGATGTTCTTTCCACTCAAACTCAGGCACTGTTTTTTGTGGAAATAATAGAAGAGTTTAGCCAGCCAGAGGCCCCAGTTGGAGGGGATTGAAAGGTTTCCCAAGGCAACCACTCCCAAAGGCGGGTAGGGTTTCTGTGAGCTGTTTCCTGCCTGAACAAACAGCCCCTCCCAAGCCCTCAAGGCTGACCTGGTTCAGGGACCACCCTTTGGGATCAAGTCCACTGTAGGGGCCAGTGAGCCTTGGACAAAAATAAATGTGAAGAAAGAGGTCCCTGGGGGGGTTGACTCCATGACAGCCCCATGGCTTTTTATTCTGGCAGTAAATAACCTGAGCCTGTGCCAGACCTGGAACTCTCTCCTCTGTCCTGGTTTAAATATGTCAATGTGACACTGACAGGATTGGCCATGGGGAAATAGAAGCCAAGACTCTGTTGGTTGAAGTCCCGTTCTTGGCCAAATTGGGAGGCTGTTTGTCTTGGGGTTCTAGTTAGTTCCCTTTTGAACTATCCTCTCATATCCCTTTTTGAAGCCGTGGGCTGCCCTGGCAAACGGGCCCCTCTCCCTATCTCAGGCTGCCCACCATGCTGCCCGTGTGCTCAGACAAGGATCAAGGTTGGAAAGGATTTGATTAATTCAAACAACTTGGGAGCAGATGAGAATTTAGGACATCATCCCTCGCAAAAGAACTTTTACTTCATAGGGGCTCTAAAAGATTGTGAAGCCTTCAACAAAATCTCCAATAATGGAATTTCACACCTGTAGGACAGAGGAACTTGAATGGAGCACCTTTCTAATGCCCTCTAATCATACCATGCTTTATAAGTCAAAGAAATAGTAATTTAATCTCAACCATGTACTAACACTGTTCCATCTACATTACAAACATCAACTCATTTATGCCTCACAGCCATATGAGGTAGGTACTTTTTAGTATCCCCACTTTATAGGTAAAGAAACTGAAAAGCAGAGAGGTTAAATACCTTCCCAAGGTCACACAGTTAACAAATGCTAAGGACAGGATTCAAATTCAGGCAGTCTACTCCTAGAAGCCATGCTCATAACCATGGTGCTATTCTGCTTGCTCTGTTTAATGCTTACTCCAATCCCATCCTAAAAGTTGAAAGTCTTTTTTTTTTTTTTTTTTTTTTATTTTTTATTTTTAAAAAAAAATTTTTTTTTTCCAACGTTTTTTATTTTTTATTTTTGGGACAGAGAGAGACAGAGCATGAACGGGGGAGGGGCAGAGAGAGAGGGAGACACAGAATCGGAAACAGGCTCCAGGCTCTGAGCCGTCAGCCCAGAGCCTGATGCGGGGCTCGAACTCACGGACCGCGAGATCGTGACCTGGCTGAAGTCGGACGCTTAACCGACTGCGCCACCCAGGCGCCCCAAAAGTTGAAAGTCTTTAAAAATTACTTGTATTATTGTGTGGAGTTAAATATTTTTCAATGGGAGCTCCATAATATGCTACAATTACATTAGTTATTATACCACCTATTTTCCCTAGCATTGCAGATTACCTTCCATTTTTCTCTTCTATGCTTTGCCTTGATACTTAACAGTTTTCATCATTTTAATCACACCTTCTAGCCCATGAAATCTTTTTTTCCTGTGTTCCTTCATTGTGCTGCACGCTTCATTATCTTGCTCAAAATCCTCCAATGACTTTTTAAAAAAAAATGTTTAATGTTTATTCAGTTTTGAGAGATAGAGACAGAGCATGGGGGGGGGGGTGGGGAGGGGCAGAGAGAGAGAAAGCCACAGAATCTGAAACAGGTTCCAGGCTCAGAGCTGTCAGCACAGAGCCTGACATGGGGCTTGAACTCACAGACCACAAGATCATGACCTGAGCCGAAGTCTGGTGCTTGACTGACTGAGCCACCCAGGTGCCCCCAAACCCTCCAATGAATTTATAATCACAGCTCACACTGCAGGATGGCTCTCATGATGTGGGCCTGCTAATGTCTCTAACATCACCTCCCACTACTCCCAGTATCCTAACCTCAGTGGCGTCCTTCCCACTCTTCAAACACACAAAGCTAATTTCTATCTCTAGGCCCTTGCACTTGCTGTGTCTTCTTCCTGAAATACTCTTCCCCCAGAGTTGCATATGGCCAGTTCCTCATTTCATTCAAGCCTCACCTCAATTGTCACTCCTCAGAGAGGATTTCCTTGTCCGCCTACCTGAGCTAACACGCCTGTCCTTCCCCTGCTTTGTTTGCCTTCTTAGCATTTGCCACTTCCTACAATTAGATGACATACATATTTGTTTGCTACTTTTCTGTCTCCCTCATTAGAATGGAAGTATTCTGGTGACTTCCTTGTTCACTGCTGAATCCCCATCCCCTAGGAGAAGGTTTAGCATGAAGTAGGGGCACAATAAATATTTGCTGGATAAATGAAAGAATTTCTCTCTTAACCCTGCTTAATAGACGCGATGCTCGTACTTCTCTTCATTGCTGTCCTCAATTAGACTCTTGAAGTTCTATTTCCATTTTGCTGGAGACCACACTCAAGTAACTTGCTAAGAAAGGACGCATTAGGAGTAAAATTTCCAAGTTCTTACATATTTGTAAATGTCTATATTCTGCCTTCAACCTAGTCAATAGGCTCGACATAGAATTCTAGGCTGAAACTGATTTTCTTTCAGAATTTTGACAACACTACCACTGATGAGAAGTCTGAGGCATGCCTGCCTTTTACTCCTTAGATGATAATGATGTGCACGCGCGCGTGTGTGAATGTGTAAACTTTCTCAAGAAGCTGTTAGGATTTTATCTTTAATACATTTCCAGTGATATATCTGGGTTTTTTCTTTCGGTTTTCTTTCCCCTCCCCACTCATCCTGTTCTGCAATCAATGGGCTTGTGCAATATGAAGACAGCTTGTTTCTTCATTTAGCTTTTCTATTCTGTTGTTGTTCTTTTTTGTCTGAAATGCTTTCTAGCCAGTTTGGACTTTCTGGAATGATCCCTCATTTCTTAACGTTCCCTCTTCTCTTTTACCTTAGGGTCTTTTTATTCTATGTTTGGCCAAATGTCCTTGTGCCATCTTCCAAACTTTTTAATGTTTTGTTTCGGCACTTGTATTTTCAAATTCCAAGAATGAGGTTTGTTATCTGACTTCTCTTTTCCCATGGCATCGTATTCATGTTTTAGGAATACGATGTCACCTCATTTTCTCTGAGGATTTTATTTCTGTTTTTTAAAAGTCCTATCCTGTTCCCTGCATTAACTGTTTTGTCCAGGGCCACTTTTTCTGTTTATTTATCTTGATCTTTCTCTTTAATGTTGTAGGCTTTCATCAAATACCTGGCTATCTATTTATATTTAAGAATGAAATGATAGAAAGTTTAACTGTGTATCTGGGTGGGATTTGCTGACTGGCTGACTTCACTTCAGGGGCCAGCCATTACTCTGGTGGGCCTCCAGACTCCTGACTGCAACGGGAAACACTGGAATCCAGTACCCACACTAGCTGCCCTTGTTCTTCTTTTAGGAAAGAACTCTCCGTTCTGTGGCTGATGATAAGATTGCCAGATTTAGCAAAAACAAAAACTAGGGCTCCCAGTTAAATTTGAATTTCAGGCAAATGATGAATTGTGTTCTAGGATAAGTATCTCCCATGCAATCCTTGGGACACAATTATACCAAAAAAATAATTCATTGTGTGTCTGAAATTCAAATTTAACTGGACATCCTGTACATTACCTGGAAACCCTACCACAGGGGAGATGAGGATGAGAGGCTAATGTCTAGCTACCTGACACTCTGCCTAACACTTGGGAGAGGAGAGTAAGGGGAGAGTGATGGTTCAAGTTACAGGCCTTCAAGAGAACTGTGGATTTCCATCTTCCTAGGATCATAGCATGAGAACGATGAAGAGTTCTGGCCAGCTGGTCTACTCTCTCTCAGGCCATAGCCCCTCTGCATGTGTCCCAGCCTTCAAACTTAGCTTTATTTTCTGCTGCTGCACTTTTTCACTTGAATATATACTATAATGACATCAGAAGCTACCATTTTATTTTATTTATTTATTTTTTTTTATTTATTTTTGGGACAGAGAGAGACAGAGCATGAACGGGGGAGGGGCAGAGAGAGAGGGAGACACAGAATCGGAAGCAGGCTCCAGGCTCTGAGCCATCAGCCCAGAGCCCGATGCGGGGCTCGAACTCACAGACCGTGAGATCGTGACCTGGCTGAAGTCGGACGCTTAACCGACTGCGCCACCCAGGCGCCCAGAAGCTACCATTTTAAATAGCCATTGCTGCCTAACACACCATCCCAAAAATTAGTGGCTTAAAATGCCAACCATTTTTACTCTCACTCATGATTCCATGGGTTGACTTGGATGGCTCACCTGGGTAGTTGTACGTGTCCCGCTTGGAGTCTCTCATGCAGTTGTATTCAGATAGCAGTTGGGGCTGGACGGCTGGTGCCTTGATTTTCTCGCCCCATGGCCTCTCTTCAGTGGGGTATCCTAGACTTTTTCCCTGATGACTTCAAGCTCCAAGATGGAGGAAGTGGAGGCTGCCAGGCCTTCTCTTCTGAGTTCAGAAGTCCCAGAAAATTACTTCCTTTGTATTTTATTGGTGAAAGCAGTCTCGGCCTAGCCAGATTTGGGGAGAAAGATCATAAGCTCTAGCTCTTTTTTTTTTTTTTTTAAGTTTATTTATTTATTTTGAGAGAGAGAGAGAGAGAGAACATGGGCAGAGGAAAGGCAGAGAGAGAGGGAGAGAGAGAGAATCCCGAGCTGGCTCTGTGTGTCAGTGCAGAGCCTGATGTGGGGTTCGAACTCATGAACTGCAAGATCATGACCTGAGGCACAACCAAAAGTCAGAGACTTAACAAACCGAGCCACCCAGGTGCCCAAGCCCTATCTCTTCATGCAAGAAACAGCTTGAATGTAGAGGGAATGGTGGAATTGTTTGGAACCATCTTCAAGCCTAGTTACCATAGCAACATTCCAAAACCAAACTCATCCCCTACTTTTTTTTTGTTTGGTATGTAGCTACAATTGTCATTCACTAATTTATCCAGGCCCCAAAACATAATTCTTCACTTCTTTCCTTGCTCTTGCCCATAGCCAATCTACTAAAGAGATTGTTTCTTCAAAATTTCTCCTTCTGTTTCATGATAGGATCACAAACAAAATACCTCTCTCATTTGTCTTTGCTTTTCTCTTTTCAAGGTGACCCCCCAAAGTTCTTATCTTTTTGACTTGGGCCTCTGCCCTGGCCTTTTAACTGAGCTCTGTGTCTCCTTTTCCCTCATTCAATAGTCCATCCATTCCCTTCCACCAGGTTAGTCTCCCTAAAGGATTTCTTTGGTTTTGTCATCTTCCAATTCAAACTTTTATTACCTTACTTTCTCCTAGAACATCAGGTTAAAAATTCTTACTCCTAGGTATGTACTCAAAGAATGCAAAAATACTAATTTGACAGGATACATGTACCCAGAATTTTATAGCAACATTATTTACAATAGCCAAATTATGGAAAGAGCCCGAATGTCCATTGACTGGTAAATGGATAAAGATGTGGTACACACACACACACACACACACACACACACACACACAATAGGATATTATCCAGCCATAAAAAAGAATGAAATCTTGCCATTTGCAACAACATGGATGGAGCTAGAGAGTATTATGCTAAGCAAAATAAGTCAGTGAGAGAAAGACAAATAACATATGATTTCATTCATATGTGGAATTTAAGAAACAAAACACGTGACTATAGGGGAAAAAAGAGAGGCAAACCAAGACACAGACTCTTAACTATAGAGAATAAACTGATGGTTACCAGAGGGGTAGTAGATGGGGGGATGGGTTAAATAGGTGATGAGGATTAAGGGGTGCACTTGTTGTGATGAGCACAGAGTGAGTATGGAAGTGTTGAATCACTAAATTGTAGACTTGAAACTAGTATTACACTATATGTTAACTAACTGGAATTTAAAAACTTAAAAAAAAAGATATCAGAATTCCTAGAACATGCCAAAAAAAAAAAAAATTCTGACTCCAGTGTTCAAACCCACACTACTTGTCTAGCTTTACATTCTAGATTTACTTTCCTGGAACTTCTAGTCTAGTCAGTGTTCAGTGAACACATTGTTCCTGCTTCTACATCTTCGCCCACGTTGTTCTCCCCGTCCCTGAATGTCCAATCCTTTAATTTCTCAGATCCCTTTTTGTTAACATTTATTTATTTGTTTTGAGATTAGAGACAGAGAGAGCACGATGCGTGGGGGAGGGACAGAGAGAGAGGGAGAGAGAGAATCCCAAGCAGGCTCCCCGCTGTCAGCACAGAGCCAGCTGTGGGGCTCGATCACATGAATCCTGAGATCATGACCTGAGCCAAAACCAAGAGTCAGAGACGCTTCACCAACTGAGCCACCCAGGTGCCCCTAATTTCTCAGATCCTTAAAGATTCACCCAAAATATTTTTTTATTCACTTGTTTGTTCAATCTTTCCAAATCCATTTCTTTTTGGTCTTCTCTTTGCCAGGCATGATGGCAGCTGTTGGAGAAGCAGTGGTGAATGATATACAGTTCCTTTTCTCACGGAGATTTTTGCCTAGTGGCAGAAACAGAGAAGAAAATAGGAATTTCAGTGCCTCCATACTATGAGAGGGAAGACATAAGAGGATTTAAGCCAGTCTTAGGTCATCGGGAAGATGAATCTAAGCTAGGACCTCACTTTTTCTAGCACAGGTCATACTGATGTCGCCGTCTTCTCTGAGATTACTGTCCTTATCATTCATTTGACTTTTACTTATGTGGAGCTTTGTACTGTTGTACTGAACACAAGGCATTTTTAAACTTTCAACCATAGCTCCCTGACATAATTTTAATGCTCTTAGTGACAGAGGCATAATCTTACATTTCTTTGTCCTTCTGTTCCACCTCCCGATTTAGAAGAATGTCTTGTATATTTTCTTCTTCTTTTTTTTAATGTTTATTTATTTTTGAGAGAGAGAAAGAGAGACAGAGCATGAGTGGGGGAGGGGCAGAGAGAGAGGGAGACACAGAATTCGAAGCAGGCTCCAGGCTCTGAGCTGTCAGTGCAGAGCCCGACGTGGGGCTTGAACTCTTGAACTGTGAGATCATGACCTGAGCCAAAGTCGTCGGACGCTTAACCAACTGAGCCACCCAGGCACCCCTTGTATATTTTCTAGTTAGCACCTGTGTGCCTACCAGAGCTTATTTTCAGTAGACTATTCAGTATATTATTCAGTACACTTGCCTGAATCCTTTTTATTCTCTCACTTTTTCCTTCAAAAAGTATTTATACCTACCATATATCAATAATCACTCTAGGTGCATGGGACATTGCAAGTGCTATGATAAAATGTGTACAGGATACAGAGTATCATTGTTTCAGTTTCATCTTAAAGGAATTGTTATATAAATTAAGTAAAGGTAGTTTAATCACTCTACACAATAGCTATACACTTGGCTATATACAAAAGCTGTTTCTTTCATTTTAGTTACCTTTTACCTTCATCTTTCTTTATATATAAAATATGAGTAATTTGAAAACCTGTTCAGTACTACTAGTGGTATGACTGTTGACGATGGGGATGGTTGCTGAGCATTATGGGGCTGTGGTTCTGTTGTTGCTGAGGTCAAGATCCAGTGTTCCTGGGGGAAGCCATTCATTAACAGTTTTACCAACGTCTGTTATTCCTCACAACATCTCTAAGAGTTCTGTTGATGTGTTTTTTGACATTTTACATTTTTCCTAGTGACCCTTCCTATTATGAACCTCCCAGCCCATTCGACCTTTAACAACTTCTCTTTCTCAGCACTGTGAATTCTAAGATTGGGCTTGCAAGAGGCTAGGAACAACATACAATTCTGTTTACATAGTCACTTCTTCAAACAAAAATGACACGTTAAAATGTTTGATGGAGAATGCAAAAACCCACATAAGTGGACCCAAGGCTCACTTTTATTGTGGGACAAAGTGAGCACTTAAGTTCACAAGTCCCCAAGGCCAGTCTATAACTTATTAACTAGTCGGGTCTCTGACTTTTATAGTCAATGTTCATTCATTTACCTTGAAAGAGAAACAGAAGGTATAGTTAGAGTGACCTATTGTTCTGCTTTGCCTGATATCGAGAGAGCTCCTGAGACACAGGGTTTTCAGTGCTAAAACCAAGAAAGTCCTGGGCAAGCTCGGATGGGTTGATCACCCCATAGATTTACACTAGAGGCACAAAAATAAGTAAATAAAGGGGATTGGGCCTATCTTGTAAGCATTGTTTTCTATTAATTTTATATTCCACATAATAAATATATACATTATGTATATGTGTTTATATATATCTAGATCTATATAGATATATATAACAGAAATTGTTATGTTATATATAATATAGATATATATAACATAACAATTTGAACATGGAAGTTCATATATATATGTTATATATATCTATATCTATATATAGATATATATAACATAACAATTTCTGTTTAATTTTTCTTTAGCTGACTCATCTTTATTTTTTTATTTTTTTCATACATTTTTTTAATATTCATTTATTTTTGAGAGAGAAGAGAGAGAAAGAGAGAGAGACAGCTCACGCCAGGGAGGAGCAGAGAGAGGGAGACACAGAATCCCAAGCAAGCTCCAGGGTCTGAGCTGTCAGATGCGGGGCTTGAACCCACAAACCGTGAGATCATGACCTGAGCCGAAGTCGGACACTTAACCAACTGAGCCACCCAGGTGCACCAAGTTGAATTATCTTACAATGAGAATAATGGGGCCCCTGGGTGACTCAATTGGTTAAGCATCCAACTTTGGCTCAGGTCATGATCTCATGGTTCGTGAGTTTGAGCCCCACGTCTGGCTCTATGCTGACAGCTCAGAGCCTGGAACCTGCCTCGGATTCTGAGTCTCTCCCTCTCTCTGTCCCTCCCCACTCTCTCCCTCAAAAATAAATAAACATTAAAAAAAATAAAAGAATAACATATAGTGTGTTCACAGGAGTGTTCATTGCTTAATTAAATACCTATAAGTTACTTTGAGATCCTTTAAGGAAAGCATTAAGTAACTGTAAAGGTTTATAAAAACGTTATTCTTTTTTTATTCAGTGCGACTCAGCAGGATTCAAAGCACCTTACTGATCGAACAAAGAGGATTACTTTACTTTTTTTTAAGGTACTGTAATTCCCATGGAAGTTCACTAACAATATTTATGTAAAATGGAACTAGTTCACAACAAATTGTTTTTATGTATGTATGTATGTATTTATACAGATTGTTTAAAAAATATATCAAATAAGGAAGGCAAATGATACAGGGCCTTTGGACCTAAAAAACAAAATACATAGGCAGGAAGGAGGTAGTTGCACAAGTCAGAAATAAATGAAGCCACCTGGCTTTTGTAAAGAACAATAAGAAAGGGCCCTTTTAGAAAATAGAATCTATTCTCCTTGTACATGCATTCTAGGTAAACACATTTCTATGAAATGTAATTAGTACCAGTTACTAAAAACATCATGTTCTCCATTGACAGATACTGTGGTTTCTCTATGGTACTGTTCAAATAGAACATTTTACCCTCTTATGCTTAAATATTGCTGTGTGTATTTCTTCGTGACCACAGAAAAATTCAGAATAAAAAAATTTACATTAACATCTAATTTATTTTTGCCTCGCACCCCAGTAATGTCTTTAATAGCAAATTATAATAAAATTCTGATCAAGGAACACATTGGGGATTAAGTATTGCATTTAGCTGTGTTATTTCTCTAATCTTTTAAAGTCTGGAAACATTTCTGAGTCTGACCGTTTTTACCACATTTCCAGGCGCCCCGTACATTTTGAAGAGTATAGGCCCGTTGTTGCATAATATCTCTCGCTTTTTGCTTGATGTTCTTCATGATTAGATTGAGGGTAAGAGGGTGATACAGAAGGGATGTGACCTCAGTGTATCATATCAGGAGGCAAAGTGGGATGTTTTGAAGGCAGTATTTTATTGGTGCGTGCAATATAAGAGCGCAGGCCCAAGGACGAAGTCTTCAGTGGGCGGGTTTCGGACGCTGCGGAACGTCACTCAGGTCCGTGGTTGCTGGGAGCACTGGCTTCAGAGACCCTCCACAGAACCCCCCTCCAGCTATGCCCGCAGCCAACTCAACTGCCTCTCCATCCAACAGCTGGTTGAGGTTGGGGTACAAAGCCCCGACCCCTTGCCTCAATTGTGACTCTGAAGGGTCATCCCAACTCCAGAGCTCCCTGTGGGGTAGGCTGACGCCTCTACTGCACCTGCCTCTGAGTTCAAGTTCTCCTTCTGCCTAATCCTGTGGTGCTCTCTGCGCCTGAGTGGTTCCAGAGATCACTCCCCAATAAATCTCCTGCACACGAATTCAAGAGTTACAGGGTCTTTTTCCCAGGAAACCTAACCTACAACCAGGCCATGATGTATGTGAGTGATAATAAGAACATAATATATAATTTGATTTTCAAGTATTACAATTGGTCTATTTTAAACATTAGAATGTTTAAGGTTCTATGTGTATCACTCCTCCTAAAAGAATTTTATTCCAGCATGATTCTACCATAGGAACTATTGTAATCAGAGACCAACAACGCGAAGATGTTAACAAGAGACTTTGTCTGGATTGCTTAGGACAGATCTTAATCCTTAGCTATGCATTTCTAAAAATTTAACTTTTTCAGAGATAATCAAACTCAGAGAAATTAATATAAACTAAGAGTAAATGGAACTCAGAAAAGAACCTGTGGCAATTTATAATGAAAAATATAATTGTCTAGCAAACCAAAACATTTCTGTTGGCTAAGTAGCATACCCTTAATCCGTAAGAAAATGTCAATTGAAGTGAAATCAGACATTTTCTTGATGAGTAAAATGATTTGTCTGATTTCAATTTATCTGATTTATCAAATCTGGTCATCTTTGCACCCTTCAGCCCTGGTGGGACATACCTACAAGTAGACCAGATATTCATTTCCGCTTACCATGGTATTCTGGCCCCAGACCATTTAAAATATACAACTTAGTGCTTATAAATATAAAACTCAACCTCCTAATGGTCCACTACTATCCACTCTGATTCTCCATACTATCGTCAGGGTATTTTTAAAGTGCGAATTGACCTGTCACTCTTCTGCCTGAAACCCTTCAACAGTTTCCTATTGCTATTAAATGAAGATAATCTCCTTAACCTTGTCCACAGAATGCTGTGTGGCCTAATCAGAAAAAAAAAAAATCAATTTTTTCAAGGCCTACTTGGGTTACTTCCTCCAGGAAGCCAAATCAGCATAAAATGTATGCGGTAAGCCTCTGAAAACAACAACCTGATTCACAGGGTGGTTGGAGAATGGAATGGAATGAGAAGCAGATCCAGTAACTTCTCCTCGACAATCCCTATCTTTAGATTTATAGAACTACTCAGCAACAAGACAACCATCAACAGAGCAACAACCGACACTAGTAATGATCTTGTCTGCCCCAGACACTACTTGAATTTTCTATGTTCAAATAAGCCACAGGATTTGTGACTTACTTCCCTACAGTGAGGCTGAGTCTTGACCTCAGCCATAGCCCCAGGGCCGAAAGGGAGAAGAGGAACTTGGATGGCGTGCCTGTGAAGTAGCTGTCATTTTATATACCTTTTCTAATTTAGCTTTCACGACTGTACCAGATGGAGGAGAGGGTCTTTCTTACCCAGATATTCATTCCCCGAATCCCCGGTGGTATGAGACTATTTGAAGAAGCAAAAGTCACTAAAACATTAAAATAATTACTAGCCAATTGACCTATTACAAAATGAGTCTCAACACAAACTTCCCTTCTGTTTAACAGTAGGGTCTATCTCAAATATTATGCTAAGGTCTTAGTCTTTCTTGGGCATGATTAAAAATATGGATAAGGCCTAGCATGACCAAGCACGTGGGGAAGTGGGAATTTGCCTGTGCTGTTTGCTGGTTATAGTGGAAATTAGTACAATCTCTGGGTAGCCATTTGGCAATAAGTGTGCAAGTGTAAAATGTGCATTCTATTTCACCAAGTTCTAGGAATTTGCCCTAACGTTGACATTCTCTGGTAGGAAGAAAGAGCTGAGAAGGAAGTCCAGTTGTTTCAACTGCTTTAACATAGTGGAAACTGTTGAAAACAATGGTTTAAAATAGAAAAATGTGAACGTCAAAGGAGGTCAGAAAACATATTTTTTTCCAGAGTGACCCTCTCTATATGATTATGATGTAATGTCCAATGTAGACTGAGGGATGTCAATCCATAATATCATACAAGTGCGTCAGAAAAACTACACTAACCAAATCCCTAATGTGATTCAGCCTTTGCTCAGTCTAAGTACTGCGTAGCTGCAATTGTAACCTAATTAAAAATTTTTCTGCTGTGGTAAAGTACACACAGCCAATTTTTTTTTTTTATATTTACTATAAAATACTGGCTCTCCTTCCAATATCTTAAATTTTTTTGGAAACAATTATCCCCTGATAATGAGGACCTCCAAAATCTAAATTATTCCTGTTATGGATGAGTTAATTGAGGTTTAGAGAGTTTAAGAAATGTGCCCAAGAGCACTAGGCTAAGGAATCAGCCTTTAGTCCAGATATGGACCCTAAATGTGGTCCTCCTTCCAACACACAGTGTGACTCAGGAGAGACCCTCTGCCCTGCTTGCCCATTTGGTCTGTCCTATTCTCTGCCTCCAAGCATGGACAGTTTACTTCAGAATGCGGAAAATAGGTCTGCAAGTTGTACCATGTCTGAATTTCCCTCCAGGTCCAGCCCACAGTAGGAACATCTACTAGCATCCAGGCCATGTGGGGGTTTGTGTTAGAGACGTTCTCTATCTGGACTGTTTCTCCAGTCCTAGATATTTCAACATTAAAAAATAAAAATAAAAAATAAAGTAGATAATTGAAGGAGTAGGACTTGCACTTAGAGTCACTGAATAAGCTGTAAAAAAGGGAAAGAAATCCCCACCTAAAAGATAGAAGGTATAAAAAAGAAAGCCCCACCAAAACCTTTTGGTTTATAGATTTTCTGAGACCTCACACCATCTTGAAAGAGCTAATGCTAAAATTCAAACAGACTTTGAAGCAGTCATCATTACTTTTAAAGAAATCAATTTTGTTTCATATAGTCCATATTAAATGGCTAATACAGAGGAAAAACCAAATTAAGTATAGGAACTCTATTCCTATACTATACACACATGACTTACAGTTAAAAATGTGAGTGGTATCATTAAAATTCCTTTTAAAACTGGAAAGTAATCGCTTTTTAAAGTACAATAATTTTAAGTACTGGAATCACAGGATATGAATAGATACTCTACAACAAAGGGACTATAATAATTTTCTAGAATGTATTCACAGTATTTCAGTTTTTCTTGGGCTGCCTATATTAAACATCAATGGGTTTTCATAAGTTGAATTTGACTATTATGATGAAAAACAGTCTTTGGTGGGGCTTCTTTTTATTACTTGAAAAAATGAAGTTTTTGTACTCAACCCTAAAATTAGGAATGGGGAAGACAGCAAGATTTAAGGAAAAAAAAAAAAAAACCCACAGCTTTTCAGTTTTAAAAAGGAAACGACTTTTTAAAATTGAATTATAATGTTAGTGAATTTCTAATATCAGTGAAGATCATTTTTAGGAAACTGAAGGCACCAAACAAATTTCTTTTTTTCTTTTTAACTTGAGCTTTAAAATCTTTAAACCATATCTAGTATAGTATATATCATCACAAAATATCACAGTGCCTTGCACTTTTCTTTTGTAAGGAGTGTTACTGTCAGTTTTTCTTTAAGAGGTGAAGAAAGGGCACCCTATAATAGCATTTGGAGAGTGGTTTCCACATATACAATGCAATTTCACATGTATACTGTACAATTAGTACAATCGCCAAATATTTCTGGTTTTCTCTCCTTCTTGGATTATCAAGAGATTCTATCCTGGCTCCGTCTTACTTGTATAGGGTCATGCAACTACTTCTGGCCAATGGGTTGTAAGCAGAAATCTCTGCTTGAGACCCTCCAAACTGCTTTTCCTTCTGGCATGAAGACTAGCAATGTTCAAGATGACAGCTTGTCCACGGCCTGGAACCCCGAGTGACTCTAAGGAGCAAAGCCTTACTGATGACCTATAAAGGACATAAAGCATAAGCGGTAAATAAATCCTCACCATTTGACGCCACTAAAATTCTGTGATGATCTGTTACTGCATCGCTTAGCCTCATCTTACTCATGCACTATATTTCCTATATCACAGATGGAAAATCCACTGTATCTTTATCTTTGTTAGGATCAGGAATTTGTAAAAATCAATAGAAAGCAGACAAGAGTCAAAGCAGGAAAGGTCCCATAGAGACTTTCTCTCTCATCATGGATGTAAACATCACCAAAAATGTTCCTTAATTTCAGAGAATCCATTTGGCTTGTAATGACAAGAGAAAAACGGGTTCCATTCTAAAACATGTTTTTGTTATATCACTAAATATTATTATTTAAAAATTTTTTTTAAATGTTTATTTACTTTTGAGAGTAAGAGAGACAGTGTGGAGTGGGGGAGGGGCAGAGAGAGAGGGAGACACAGAATCCAAAGCAGGCTCCAGGCTCTGAGCTGTCAGCACAGAGCCCGACGCGGGGCTTGAACTCACAAACTGCGAGATCGTGGCCTGAGCCAAAGTTGGACGCTCAACTGACTGAACCACCCAGGCGCCCCTCACTAAATATTATTAATGGAAATGATAATAGTTCGCTTGAACTGAATGCGATTATGTTCTGGGCCCTATACTTGGTGCTTAATTTATCTCATTTAATTTCACTTCATCCTCACAGTGATCCTAAGAAGTAGCTATTGATATTGAGATCTTCCTAGCTTCAAACTAGTATTCTTTCCTTTATGGCCATGGGGTCTTATAATTTTCAAAGTGCCTTTACCATACATAATTCTACTTCATCTCTTCAGCAACTATTGTGTTGATATTCTTCATTTTGCAGATGCAGGAATAGGACTTCGGGTAACTTTTTTGATCTGTGCTGGGTCATACAGTGAGTATTAGAACCAGGTCCTTGGAATCCAGTCCTTTTGGTTCTTTATTACACTTTGCAGAACAATAAAAATAATGCAAAGAGATGGTTAAACACAATGTATTTTTCACTTTTCCTTAATGCTTTTCTTCAGGCATCTGATTTACATAGGTGCTTTTCACTTTGGGGGAGACATAGCCAAAATCTTGGAATGGTTTAGACCCTCTGTGATAAATAGTTTGCCATTTAGTCAAGCAGGTTAAAAATTAAAGCAGGCATCAACCTGAAGTCATTGTTTCCAGGTTTATAAAGTGCTTTGCAGAAGGCAATCTGGTGAGAGTTTTAAATGGATTGTCATGTGTTTGATTAAACGGTCCGGGCAAATACCCCTGAAGCTTACAGAACAGAGCCTTTATTTTCAAAGAAACTCAGTTGCATTTAGCCTGGCTGAACTAGAGCCCATTTGAAAGTCAGGACAATGACAAGAGAAGCCAGCAGTCAAACACTCTTAGGGGCAAACTGGAAAGGCATTATTCCATAAACTTTCTATTTTTTCCATAGTAAAAAAATTAATAGATTTCTATCAGGACACCCTTCCAGGAGGACTGGAAGCACCTATTCTCTCTCTCTCTCTCTCTCTCTCCTTAAAAAAATTTTTTTTTAATCTACTGGCATAACATTATACATCATAATTTTTTTTCATAATCACATTAAGAGAAAACTTTTATTTTGTGTCTTTCATTTAAATCTTGAAACATACAGGGGCGCCTGGGTGGCGCAGTCGGTTAAGCGTCCGACTTCAGCCAGGTCACGATCTCGCGGTCCGTGAGTTCGAGCCCCGCGTCGGGCTCTGGGCTGATGGCTCAGAGCCTGGAGCCTGTTTCCGATTCTGTGTCTCCCTCTCTCTCTGCCCCTCCCCCGTTCATGCTCTGTCTCTCTCTGTCCCAAAAATAAATAAACGTTGAAAAAAAATTAAAAAAAAAATAAATCTTGAAACATACATATTATGATTATATATACATATATTATTTTTCAAATAATTTTCATACAAAAGATATTACAGTCTTGGCAACGTGCTTTAAAAGAATTTCCAAACCTGACAAAATATTCTGAACATCTCCTCATGTCAATCATTTACCTATATATGATTTCTAACACATACATGCTATTATACTGTATGGGTCCGTAGTAATCTATTGCACCCATCCCTACTTTTAGACATCTAGGTTAATTCCAGCTTTTCACAGGTGCAAATAAATAATGCTGGATAAACAGCCTTGAAAGTGAATTTGTGCCCTTAACTCTGGTGTGTTTTAGGTGGTAGTCTTAAACCCATTTAAAGTATGGGGATTATTATCACAGTAATAGCTAACATTCACTGAGCATATTGTAAGTAGGCCAGTGACCTAAAACAAGTTTCTCTGTCTCCAGATTTCTTGTTTTTGCTTTTGCTCAGGAGTATTTTGTCTACCACTGGGAATCTGAGAGGCTGGCTTTGTCATTCGCTATCTAGTGTGACCCGAGGTAAGTCACTATAGCTCTTGAGCCTCAGTTTTATCATCTGTAAACTGGGGATAATTATACCTAACTCACAGGCTTATTGTAAGGATTAAATGAGATATTACAAGCAAAGAGCACAATGCTTAGTGCACAGAAAGAGCTCAGTAAATGTTAGTTACTCTTCAATCTTAACATGGAGCAAATCAGAAATTAATATTACTCTTTTATTCACACAGAGAGGAGTGCTCAACCAGCTTGTCTTAATAATGATCTCTCTCTCTTAAAAAAAATCTTTTTAATATGCATTTATTTTTGAGAGAGGGAGAGACAGAGTGCAAGAGGGGAAGGTGCAGAGAGAGTGGAAGACACAGAATCTGAAGCAGGCTTCAGGCTCCGACGTGGGCCTTAAACTCACAAACTGCTACATCATGACCTGAGCCAGAGTTGGATGCTCACCTGACTGAGCCACCCAGCTGCCCCTCCCCTCTTTTTTAATCACATTTTTTATGCTTTAAAAAATCTCCATACCTGTAGCTACATCTCCATTCTCATTCTTACTATTCGTGTCTTTTATTTTTGTTCCTGAATTAGTCTTGCCAAAGTTTTTCCTACTTCCTTGACTTTTCAAAGAATCACCTTTTGGTTTTTATAAGTCAAGTTCAGTCTTTAAAAAAAATTCCCTATTGCATTAATATTTTATATTTACATTTACGTTCTAGAACTGTATTTGTTTTTTAATGTTTTACTTTATTTATTAAAAAAAATTTTATGTTTATTTTTGAGAGCGAGAGACAGAGTGTGAGTGGGGGAGGAATAGAGAGAGAGGGAGACACAGAATCCAAAGCAGGCTCCAGGCTCTGAGTTGTCAGCACAGCGTCCGATGTAGGACCCGAACCCACAAACCGCCAGATGATGACCTGAACTGAAGTTGGACACTTAACTGAGCCACCCAGGAGCCCCCTATTTTATTTATTCTAAAAGAGAGTGTGAGCAGGAGAGGGGCAGAGAGAGAAAGAAAGAGCAAATCCCAAGCAGGCTCTGCAGGGTTTGATCTCATGAATCCTGAGCTCATGACCTAAACTGAAATTAAGAGTCGGACGCTTAATCGACTGAGCCACCCAGGTGCTCCAGAAATATATTTGACTTTGTTAATCATAATAGAATTTACATCCATTTGAAAAATAGAATTATGTGTAGGATTAGTTATGTTTTGACCTATAATACTTGGTGCACATAAGGGCCATGGACCCCTGGAAGGGATTCTACACTAATCTTTACATCCTTCTACTTTCTTTAGGTTTCTTTTCTTTTTCAAGTTTCCTGAGTTAAGAGCTTGGTTTTTTGTTTTTACATTTTTGTATATTCTGTTAAATGCATTTAAAGCAATAAACTATCCTCCAAATACTGCTTTGACCATATCCCACAATTACAAAGCTGCATATATAGAAAAGCAGCTCTATTCAGCCAGTGGGAAGGTTTTATTAATAGTTTCCTTCTAGAGGCACCTGACTCAATTGGTTAAGCATCTGATTCTTGATTTCGGTTCAGATCATGATCTCACAGTCATGAGATCAAACCCTGCATGGGGCCCTACATGGAGCCCTGCATCAAGCTCCACAGAGCCTGCTTAGAGTCTCTCTTTCCTTCTCCTTTTGCCTGCCCCTGCTTCTCTCTCTCTCTCTCTCTCTCTCTCTCTCTCTCTCTCTCAAAAAAAAAAAAAATACAGTTCCCTTCTATTATCATTTACTGCAGTCATTTGACATTCATTGGTTACTTACTATGAGGTAGTCCTAGGAGAGTAAAAGTAATACTGAAGAGTCACTTTGGTCAAAGAGCTTACATTTTCAGCTTACATGCTGAAAACAAAAATCAGATGAATTCTGGGAGCTGTAGAGGTTTTCAACCACAATTTTTTTCACGTTCTGGCCTATGATGTTAGCCTGTCTATGGACATTTAGCCTAGATTTGGAGAAGAGGGAATAAGCGAAAGAGGATAAAAATCCATGTACAACGGTAGGTTAATAAAGTTAGCAATGGCTATGGTCTGTATCTGTTAACTGGGTTTATTCCCTGAACTTTAATTCTAATGTCTGAGAATGTTGATGATTGCAGTTTTGGAAGGCCCTACAAATAATCTCTTATTTAGGCCATGAGTTCTTCATCTGGGTGAATGAAACTTAATGAAAAAGTAAATATATCCATTATATATATATACATATACCTACTTATATTTAGCATATATGTACATTCGCATATTTTTTTCACTAAAGTCTGTAAATTAGCATTTCTCCCATTATGAAAGTAGTCAGCAAACCACAGTAACATTAGTAACCTGTGACTTCACCCCAAGAGAAATCACACATATTTTCTACACGTTGAAGTTGTTGCAGATATCTAAAATGTTGTTTAAATAATGTGCGTCATTACTGCAAAATTACTGTAGGTCTTGATCTTGTTATTTAATGCATTAATAAAGACACAAATATGTAACTGTTATCAATGGCTGTGGAATAAGTTACCCCCTAAATTAGTGGCTTACATAACAAATATTTATAATTTCACTGCCTCTGTGAGCCAGGAATCTGGCCTGATTTAGCTTGGTCTGTGGCTCAGGGTCCTTTCCCAGGCTGCAGTCAAGGTGTCAGCTAGGGCTGCGGTCATCTCAGGTTGTTGGCAGTTCTTTGCAGGCTGTTGGACTGAGTGCCCAATCCTTTGGTGGCTGCTGACTGGAGACCTCTCTCAGTTCCCTGCCAAGTGAGCCTCTCCATAAGGTAGGTCTCTGTGTGGCAAGCTGGTTTCCACCAGAGTGAGCAAGGGAGAGAGCAAGAGGTGATAGCAAGATGAAAGCCAGATTCTTTTTATAACTTTATCATGAGAAGTGACATTACGTCAGTTTTGATGTATTTTCTTTTTCAGAACCGAGTCACCAGGTCCACACTCAAGAGGAGGGGTTGCACAAGACAAGAATACTGGAAATGAAGATTATTGGGAGTCATCTTAGAAGCTGCCTACCACATAACTGTATCACAAATTCACTTTTTAGTGTTTCAATAACTGCATGTTAATAAAATCAATTTCCTTTATAGCCCTAGATGGTTTATTTTATGCATTTAAGGACAATATTCTGAAAAAGATCCATAGATTTCACCAAGCTTCCAGAAGGGCACATGGCTTTAATTTATTTTAGTTCAGGCACCTTCAACAACTTCTTGCAGGAGTTTGTTTAGAATAGCATCAGTTTAAAAACTGGAGGTTAAAGCTTTAGTCTCCATATTATCCTCTTCTGATACCCTAGACTAGTCCATATTACTCTAGTGGTATGAAAAAAATGGCATACTGGAAAGTATAAAATTGCTCTAGAACATTCCACAAACTGTTCTCCATTCTACTCATTTGAATTAATGTATGTACGAGTGTGGTGGAGGGAAAGAGGTGTATAGGCCTCTGTCAAGCATGTTTGATCACAATGAAACTTCCTTATACTTGTACATGGCAATTGTCATTTGAGCCTCAAAAGGACCATATGATAAAGGTGGAAATGATTTCCTCAAGAATACACTAATTACCACAATAGTGCTTTTTCTGTTACCAAGCAATGTATGAGAAAAGCACCGAGTGTAAAAAAAGAGAGAAGTGATGTCACGAGGCTTCCCTAAGTCTTTTGCATCTATCACTTGCTCTTGGTGAAGTTAAAGATAATTACGTTTTCTGCAAGCACAGTACCAGCTTCATATATTGCCTTAGTAGTCCCTAAAAGCCAGGGGTATTTGATAACACCTCCAATATGCAGATCAAAGATAAATTTGTTAACAATAATTGGGAACGATTCTCTTATTTGGTTTGCCCAGCAACTTTTCTCCCCAAAGACAAATGCATCATTCACAAAGTCATCTCTTTTGAGTCATGATGCAGGGGTTTTCCTCCTGGTTCACCGATCCTACATAAAGGAGCCCAGTACTGTCAGATATTTTAGATTTTCCAAGATAACCTAAGCAAGTTTTTCGTGTATGCCTCCCAGTTTTTTGTGGCGTTTCCAAATTTAAATCCCTTTCAAGTCTTTGCAGTGGAGTCACGGTGAGATGGAAAAGGGTCAAGGAACCCGGGTTACTTCTAGATCCCACAGCTAGTAGCTAAGCAACTTGGTCAGCCAATTCATCTTTGTTAATTATCACCTTTTCGTAATCTGCAAATTGCGTGGATTCGTGGGAATTATCTCTAAACCCCTTTCCATTTCCAACATTCTTTGCATTACACTGGGAAATAGAAAAACTCTGTCATTTAGGACACGTGACTAATGTGGCAACACATTGGGCACTCTCATAAGAGGCCTGAACCAGTTTTGAGTAGATTAGAGGTAAGAGAGGTGAGGGTGATTAGTAAGGTTAGTAGTGACAATCTAGCCAACTCCTCCAGGACCATCAGGAATTCACCAGGCGTAAGTGGGTGGGGCAGAGGAGCGGGCGTTGACGACAGAAGGCTACTTCCGGCTATGGCGCGTATGACGTCAGGGCCGAGTCGGACCGGCCTAGCCACCGAGAAGCCGAAGAGGGAGGGCTCGCGAGAGTTCAGGAAGGCCGCCCCGAGATTCCGGCGCGGCCGCGGGTTCCACCTCCCGGGGGCGGGGCGAGGGCGGAGCGGGCAAAAGGGAGCGGACGGGCCCCGGGCCGGCTGCGGTCCGTGCGGAGGCTGAGCCGGCCGCGGGCGCGACCGGAGGCAGGTGAGTACGCGGATGCGGCGCCCGGCGGCCGCGCTTGGGGGCCCCCCTCGCCGCGCCGGCCCCAACTCTGCGAGTAGGGACAGAAGGAGATCTTATGTGTCTTTGGGTGTCCAGGGACGACTCGGCTAATGTCGGGGCTGGCAGTGTCTCCAGTGCAGCCCCAGCGACGGCCTTGGCCCGCCCTCTCGCTCCCGAGGTGATACTAGCCCAGTGTGTCCGGAGGGTAGCCCTGAGCCCGAGGAGGAATCTTTGTGCTTCTCTGCTCTTCTCCCCTTCCACTCCTCGGCCCCCGAGCTCCCCGATCCCGGTCCCTGCCTGGGCTTCATAAACAATAACAAATGTCGCGGAACCTTTCCTGGTACCCCGGGCTCGCCCGTCCCATGCCCTCCAGCCCGTGTCACCGAGAAGAGGTATTCTAGGCATGGCTCAAATTGTGGGGGCTGCTTGTGTACCATTCCTAAAAACTGATGCGTCAGATTGCTAAACATTTCTCGGATCGACACAGTAAAGCCTCCCAGCTCCCAGAAGCACGGAGTGTTCAACACCGGTCTCAAAATCTGTCCCTACCCCTGGCACCGTAGACCCTTCTTTTAAACATCATTTGCTCCCACTCCCTTTTTTCCTCTTTACTGTCGGGGACAAACGAGTGGTTGCTTGGTATGGGAATAGGATAGGTTGTACCCGACTGAGTAGGAGACGTTTCGTCTTTAAAAAGTTATCAGGTTGACAGCAAAAGAACAAACTTTATTTTCAAAACCGGTGGCCTCCCGTTTACTGATGCGGCTTTTGCTTTGTGGCATCACTTTTTGGGTTGCAAGTTTGGAGGAAAGATGTAAAAAGAAATGGGGGGAGGAGGGGCGGGAATAGCTGGGTGCTGGAAGTGGTGGCTTGTCCAAAAACTGCGATGCCGTTCTCACTTGGTAAAATGCAGAACCAATGCTCTTGTCTGTTTCACATAACTTGTGATAAGTTCTGATAGAAGTCAACTGCTCGGAAAAGGCCTGAGTATTAGCTTTCTTACTGCTAAAGTCTGAGGAAACAACTCTTAAGTGTTTTAATTTATGCCTCCTGGTTGTAAGGTGGGAGGGAGACCTTGTCTTTTAGGGGTTGGGGATGGGATGGGGGCTTCAACTTCTCAGGTCTCCCTACTTAAGGCAGGATCTATTATTAAGTCCAGTTTTTTCTTAGGGTAGATTTTTTTTTGTCTCAGTCACATGTGTATATAACATACTGGGAACCTCTTTGTATTTGATTGACCTTTCTTTGTATACCTCAGGATATATAAAACAATTAAGTTTACTATACTCTACCTGGTAGCTGAGAGGTATTATATGTGAATTAGCCACTACTATGACTATTTGAGGAAGAGAAATTAGTCCAAAATATGATGTTAAATTGTGATTACATTTGTTCATTGCATAGGTTTATCAAAGCACTTTTATGTGAAAAATCTTGATCTCAAAAGGAAAAAAAAGAAAATTTGGTTTGATCTGGCTTAGCTTTGTGTTTTTCTCCTGGTTAAGATGACTGATAACGTTTCCCATTTGGCTGGGATGTGTTTAGGATGAGAAATAAATTGGATGTAGTTTTTGTACTCCTTTGAAAGGACCTGCTATTGAGGAATGAAAAAAAAATTAAACTTAGAAAAGCCACCTTAAATGGGTGCACTTCTTTTTTAGCCTTCTGTTTTTTTTAGTTTATTTTAAAATGAGTCAAAGAATAGAGACTAGGAATATTTGTGCAAATGAATAGGTATCCTCAGAAGTTTTTATGCTGAAAAATTTATTTCAAAAGGTAGGACACTATAAAAACAAAGGAGAATTTGTAGAAAATGGCAACAAAGCAATGCACTCAAATCAGCCATTTGTTTTCAGAAAAGTTCTCTCAAAGTAAGGGCAACGTCATTGTGTAAGTGAAGTTGGATAATACTATAGAAAATGCTTTCCAGTGATCCGGAATAAGTTGGAGGCTTGTTTTGTGTGTGTGTGTGTATGTGTGTGTGTGTGTGTGTGTGTGTGTGTGTGTGTGGCATTTTTTTTTTAGGAGGAAAAAGAGAGCACATATCAAAGCCAGAAAGATTTGCATCTCAATGTAATGTTAAAATTATTTTATTTTACATAAATAGTGTAGGGTGAATCAAGCAAGCATATTGTCTTCTAGCATCCCCAGGATTACATTAAAATCAGCAGATGGGCAAGTTATGATTAGGTTAGACTTGACATATGCAGAAATTATGCTACTGTATTTTTATATTAAAAGTACCATGGGCTTTTTTGAATGAAATAATGCAAGTAAGCTTTTAAGGCATAAGAAATTTTTAAAAAAATACATTAGTTTACAGAGATATTCTTAGTCAGCAATTTAAGTGTATTAAATAAGTCCTTTCTTCCCTCTCCCTGCAAAATTTTATTTAAGTCTCAACAGAATATTTAGCAAGGTAAGACCAGTACATAAGTGCATTGGGTTACATAAAGCTCCTGTCTCCAGGTAAAAGTTTGGTAATTGACAGGGTTTGATTGTTAAGAACATTTAGAGAGAGGGAGAAGAAAGACAGCCATGAACAATATTTGCTGTCTGGTGCACTCAGATGAGCTGTAGTCTCTATCTTCAAAGAGATGTAAGTAATCTACATTGGGAGGGAAATTTACCCAAATAACTGATACATGATGCATTTTGTGGAGAAGCCTAGGAGGGAGGGATTAAATTCTACTAGATCAGATAAGGAAGGTTTTGAGGAGGGAACAGCATTTGTGTAAATGATTTGGATGATTTAGTCATGATAATCATAATAAGTAAACACATTATGTAATGCTGATTGCTGCTAAACCCTTATATGTACTAATTTACCTGGGTTTAATCCCTGTAACAACCATATGGAGTAGGTATTTTTTATTATTTCCATTTTGCAGACAGAGTAACTGAGTTACCAAGACCAGCTAACTAGAAAATCGTAGAACAAGGGTTCCAAGCCAAGAATTCTGGTTTATACCTGTCCCTGTGCTTACTCACTATCCTTATTTTCTCTTCCATTCTTGATGGTCTTTCTCAGGTCTCTTTCAAAAAATTGATTTTGGCAAATGCATTTCACTGACACATAAATTTAGGACTCAATTTTCTAGAAAGACCTAGAAAGCTTCAAAATAAAGAAAACCCAGGTAAATAAGTTATTTTTGGAAAGTTAGGTAATCCATTTCAAGAAGTTACTCAAATGTATGCAAATTAAATATAACCACTGAGTGGGACTTTTGATAAATTTGACTTATTACCTAGTAGCATACCCATAAGGATTTAGGAATGGGAAATTGTAACTATATTAACTCCTTTCCCTAATGGAATGTTTGAATCATTGTATGTTTTGGCTTGTAATTTTAAAAAATCACTTGGCACTGGGTCATTTTGGATTGAATTGGGAAGTTGGAATTTAGTTAATGATTGATTGTCTCAGCCCCTTGAGTTTTCATTTCCACCAACAGCTCAATTTATTATTCCTGAATCATGTTTTTTGTTTGTTTGTTTGTTTTGTTTTGTTTTTAAGATTTTACTTTTAGGTGATCTTTATACAAAATGCAGGGCTCCAACTCAACCCCAAGATAAGAATTACACACTTTACCGACTGAGCAAGCCAGGTGCCCCATGAATCACGGTTTTGAATAGAGTGTTGTACATGTATAAAATGAGAGATGTTCGGGGCGCCTGGGTGGCTCAGTTGGTTGAGCGTCCGACTTTGGCTCAGGCCATGATCCCACAGCTCGTGGGTTCGAGCCCCACGTCAGGCTCTGTGCTGACAGCTCAGAGCCTGGAACCTGCTTTAGACTCTGTGTCTCCCTCTCTCTCTGCCCCTAACCCACTCGCATTCTGTCTCTGTCTCTCTCAAAAATTAATAAACATTAAAAGAAATTGAAAAAATAAACTAAAATGAGAGATGTTCAATCACTGATACTTTATGTTAGGGCAACTTTGAAAGCTCTTTGGGATTGTAAAATAAAAGGTGCCATACAAATGCATTGTGCCTAGTATAGGCCTACTCAAGAAATGCTTCTTTGTTGAATGAATAGTCCGAATGATTTTATTAATGAAGTTGCAAGAATAGTTCACATTTGTTATTGTTTATCTAAGTATTGGGATCACAGTAAACTCAACTGGGTTTAAAGGTTAGGATAAAAAGTATATCTTGGCAGTGGTAGGGGTACTGTCTACCGAAATGCAGACACTTCAGCTCCTTTGTCTGTGTCCTGATTGACCAAATTCCTAATAGAGTTCCAGAGGCACATTTTCTGTGATTGAGTATAGTAAGTGTTCTCTCCTTGTTTGATTTGGGTAGATTGTAGAAAACCTCCACAGTAGGATAATTCATGGTTTGGTGAGCTTAAAACCTAACAGAAGTAGCAGAACTAAAGCCAAGATTTTTTTTTTTAATGTTTTATTTTATTTTTGAGACAGAGAGAGACAGAGCATGAATGGGGGAGGGTCAGAGAGAGGGAGACACAGAATCTGAAACGGGCTCCAGGCTCTGAGCTGTCAGCACAGAGCCCGACGCGGGGCTCGAACTCACGGACCGCGAGATCATGACCTGAGCCGAAATCGGCCACTTAACCGACTGAGCCACCCAGGCGCCCCCTAAAGCCAAGATTTAAAGCTCATATACTTTTATTATTACAATTAGACAAAACAAATATATATATACACACACATATGTACGTACATATATACATATATATACATAGCTTAAATTAATAGTGATGAAATATTATTTCCATTTATCACTGCCTGATTGACAACATTTTTAGGATCTTCAGCCCATAATTTCATGCAGATACTTATAAGACAACTATGCTTTGTTGCCCCCCCCCCCCAAAAGTTAAAAGTTTCTCTAAGTACAGATTTGGTTTTGAAAGGTTATTTTTAGTAAAAAGGACTGTGAGTTGGTCCCTCAAAGGGAAACCAGATATACTCTCACCTCCTTGCTGGTAGAATTTTTTGGCCGTCTTTTCCCCTAATAGACTAGTTTTGTCTACATTGAAAATTTACTGAGACAGGCAGCCTCCCTCTTAGATGATCTGCACAGGCCTTAGGGAAGAGGTTAGCAGTGACAGGTCATATAGTGAGCTGACCATTCACACTGTGTAAATTGAAAAAGGCCTCGAACTTTAGCAGTTTTATGATAGTACTTGTACTATGCTTAGCTTTTAAATTGTTAAACTCCTTGCCTTCTCCTGAATTAACACTAGACCAGTTGACAACCCAAAGTGATGTTAATTCTCTGGCCACCCCATGCAGGGTTTCTTGTTTTCCTTGTCTTCTGCTGATTCTTATTGATTCCATGGGTATAGACTTTTCACATATTACAGCCAATAAGTCTGATCCCATTACACAGGCAGCATCCACTGTTTTCTTACTTTTTACAATGATTTGCTGTCTCTAAATCTGATTCCTAATTTTGAAACATTTTCACTGTTTTTGCAATTACTGAGTATGATGGAGTTAAAAATACTTAACACCTAAAATCCATCACAAATACAACTTCCCCAGACTAAAGAGCAAATAATGGAAGCCTAAATGACTGTGCACGGTTGTTAATACCATCTAATTTTGGCCAGTAGAGTTGGTGTACGTTTGCTATGGAACCTAAGTTTCATTCTGTCTAGGAAAAGTTAAAAAAATTGAAAGTTTGGAAGCAGGCTTCTGTACACATCAGTAAACACTTTTTTATTTTTATTTATTTTTATTTATTTTTTTTAGCGGCGGGGTGGGGTCTGTCCTGCTCTCCCTCCATACAGTCACTGCTATTCTACTTTTATGACTTCGAGATTTTGGCTACAGTTCTCTAGACTCTTCAGCAATCCTGGAGACACAGTATGTAATTTGTACATTTAATATGAAAAATGCTTTGTGTAATGTGTGTTTCTCAAACTTTGTCTCCCAGCAAGAATTTATAGACTGAGCTCTCTGTATATCATCTTCCCTTCTGACGTATTCTTGGCTCTTTTCTCTTCCTGAATGTCACCAATCAGTATACGGGTCTAATAATAATTTTATCAACAATTAGTCACTTATCACTTACTATGTACAAGACATAATGCTAAGTATTTTATGTAAATATTATCTCATTTAATCCCTGCAGCAACCCTATGAGTTATTATTTCTGCTTACACGTGAGGAAACTGGAGTCTATGGAGGTGAAGTGACCAGATTCATGTGGGTAGATAGTAAGTGATGGAGTTAGAAATTGATCCCTAAGTTCCAGTTTACTTTTCTCCTGTATTGCTTTATTTTATCTAATAAACTTCTCCCCTGCCGTTTAATTTACTTCCTTCTTCTAGTCCCACCTGAGTTTTCTTTCTTCCCTTCACTTCCTCCCTTTTTAAGTAGTTATTTACAGTTTTGCATGTCACACAAATTCTTTTGGGAAGAGTATACAGAAATACATGAGCTGTATTCAGATTTCCTGTAGAAGGGGACTTGCTCTTGGAGGGAGCTTATTGTAAGAATTATGCTTGTCGCATATTATATTTGTATTGTGGTTTAGAGTTTCTTAAAGCATCCCCCCCCCCCCCACTTTTTCTTACTTAATCCTCCTGGCAAACTTTAACTCAGGTCTTTAGGTTAAAAGGTGCTGCAGGCAGTTTCCTAAGGACCGTGCACAATTGGTTGAGATGCATTTCTTGCCTTCAGCAATTTTTTTTTTTATTTAAAAAAAAATTTTTTTTAATGTTTATTTATTTTTGAGAGAGAGAGAGACAGAGCATGAACGGGGGAGGGCCAGAGAGAGGGAGACACAGAATCTGAAACAGGCTGCAGGCTCCGAGCCGTCAGCACAGAGCCTCATGCGGGGCTCGAACTCATGGACTGCGAGATCATGACCTGAGCCGAAGTTGGCCGCTCAACCGACTGAGCCACCCAGGCGCCCCTGTCCTCAGCAATTTTAATGCTGAAATAAATGACATAATCAAATGTTCTGACTTCATTCAAGCAAATTAAGAGCAAGTAACTATCATTACAGCACGGCATTTTCTTAAAGGGTATTATGGTTTTGAGATTTGAGCTTCCTTTTTGGTCAAAACTGAGAAGTTGGAATTTTAGTTCTGCATTTTAAATCATGAAATGTTAAATGTCCTCCATTCTTGTGAGTCAGGTGAATGATGGTCAAGTTGCTGCCTACCTCATGCTGCATACAATGGTTTCATTTGACTAAAATAATCTTGGTGAAGGAATGGGGTAGAGGGAGTACAGACAAAATTTCAATGGAGATCCTAACCAGGGCTTGAGGAGGTGTCTTATAGTGTCACTATTGTAGGAAATTGTATGTAAACTTTAAAGAATGGATAAGCTACATATACTCAACTTCTTTGAAAGATCAGAGAACTTATTCAATGATCCATCTTTGAAATTTTATCTTGTGCCAGTATCTCATTTTATTAAATTTGATTTGGACTAAATTTGGGTTTTTTTCCTTAGTGAAGCACCTGCCCATTAAGTTGGCCCCAGTGTGGACACACCGCATCATGTTTGCCCTTTATAGTTTTGTTTTGTTTTGTTTTGTTTTTTTGTATTTGTCAGCAGAGGCTGGTGGCCTGGTTTATAGTACTAGGGAATTGCTTTTTGTTGTGTTTTTACAAGAGATACATTTCATTTGGACACATCTTTCAAATCTGGTTGAGGATATTTTCCATATGTCCACTGTTATCTAGCCAAACAGAATAGACTTTTTCTATTTTTGTGGCTAGAGTGGAAAAATGTCAGTCCTGCATTGCATATATCTGACCCACCGATGTTCTTAATATTGGCAAATCCTAAAGGAATCGCAGACTCATAATGTTTTAGTGAGGTTAATCATCATAATTCAACATTTATCAGCTATTTGCAGGGCCCTGTGTTAGGTACCATGGCGAAATAGAGACGAGTAAAATGTGTTGCACTTCCACTTAGAAAGGTTCAATCCAGTAAGAGACATAATGTGTGGGTACAAATAACAGTAATTCATACAGAAAGTGATAAGTGAGTGACAGAGCACTGTGGGAGCAGAGGAAGGAGGGATGGCTTCTGGCTGCAGAGATTAGGAAGTCTTCCTGTGTAAAGTGAAATACGAATTGGCTATTTAAGAGTGAAGGACAGGCCAGGTAGAGGGATTAGCGTGAGTTGGATATATCTCTATAACAGCTGATAAATTGTATGTTAATTATTTACTTCTCTCTCTGCCTTGTTGGATTTGAGCCCACAGAGCTTAGAGAACAGGTGTTTTTCAGCTTTTTATTCTCTGCATCATCAACTGCTCAACCTGGTACATTTAATTAAAGCCACACTTTAGTAACATTATAGTGGCAATAGTGTATTTGGAATGGATTCAAGGGAAGAGGGACCAGAAATGAGGGACCAATGATGAGATTAACCTATTTTTATTAATTTAATGTTTTTTGATTTGAGTGTAGTTGACGCACAGTGAGTGTCACATTAGTTTCAGGTGTACGACATAGTGATTCAAGTTCTCTATGTGTTACGCTTGCCACAAGTGTAGCTACCATCTGTCACCATATGACGCTATTACGGTGTCTCTATTCCCCATGCTGTGTGTTTCATCCTCATGACTTATTCATTCCATAACTGGAAACCTGTACCTTCTACTCCTCTTTACCCGTTTTGCCCAACTCCCTCCCCCTCTCTGGCAACTATCAGTTTCTTCTATGTATTTATAAACCCGATTCTGCTTTTTGTTTATTCATTTGTTTTGTTTTTTAGATTTCACATGTGAATGAAATTTTATAGTATTTATCTTCCTAAATCTGACCTATTTCACTTAGCATAATGCCCTCTAGGTACATCCATGTCACAAATGGCCTGATCTCATCCTTTTTTATGGCTGAGTAATATTCCATTGTATAAATATATGACATCTTCATTATCCATTCATCTGTTGATGGACACTTTAGGTTGCTTCCATTTCTTGGCTATCATAAATAGTGCTGAAATGAATGTAGGCGTGCATATGTATTTTTTTAATTTGTGTTTTTGTTTTGAAGAGACTAATCTAGGAGATAGATAGTAAAGTCCTTTTTTTCTTTTTTAAGTTTATTTATTTATTTTGAGAGAGACAGCGTGAGCAGGGGAGGGGCAGAGAGAGAGGGAGAGAGAGAATTCCAAGCAGGCTCTGAGCTGTCAGCACAGGGCCTGACACAGGGCTCAATCCCATGAACTATGAGATCCTGACCTGAGCTTAAATCAAGAGCTGGACACTTAACCGACTGAGCCACCCAGGTGCCCCAGAGATAGATAATGAAGTTGTTCTAAACGAGGTGGGTTTGGAAAAGGGAGAATTGGATGGATGGGTGTTGCCCCTCCAACTTGAGACCTAGGGAGTTCTTTTGCTGTGAATTACCTGTGGGGGTACATGTCATGTCATGTACCAGGAGATACAGTAATAGAAAGACATGGTGCTCCCTCAGACAGCAGGCAGGCAGCTAGAGAGCCACACTCCCAGGTATAGAAATAATTGCAATAGCACATAGCTGCTGTGATGAGGGAGCAGTAGGAGGAGCATCTAAGGGAAAGGAGCACCTATTTGGGAGAATCAAAGCAACCTTCCAGGGAGGTGGTAATGTGTGAGCTTAAACTCGAAGGCTGAGTAGGAGTTTTTCAGGCCAGCAAGCAGCAGGAGGACATGATAGCATAGAGATCTAAGAGACTGTTTAGAGAGCCACAAAAACCTGGGTTATTTTAGTGTTGGGACGTGAAGATGGATAGGATAAATGGACTTGTCTTAATAAAATAGCTTTTTATTTGCCATGTTTTTTTTTTTTTTAATATTTATTTTGCCCAGCCCCTGCACACTGAGCTTTTGTAAGGAAGTGTTTCTGTTGCCTCTTAAGCCTAGTGGAAGGCATCTGTCTGCTCTGCTTCCCATTCCTAGCCTGCAGGTATACTGGCGGTGCTAAATTGGTGATAAATTGTGTCTCTCCTTCCATTTTGTGAAATTAAACAGAAACAATTGCTAACAATAGCCAGAGAGATAAAGGGAGGAAGCCGTGCACTGAAGACCTTTTCTCTGATGAATGCCTAGAGCCACTGGGGGTGTCATATAAAGAGAACTGCAGCATCAAAGGGTAGCTTCAAGAGTACTGGACTCAAGGGAGCAGATTGTGGTGGGAACCTAATTATTTACCTTTCCCATAAAGTTTTATGGAACCCGTGAAATTTTCCCAGAACTGTAATACCTAGTGCTAAAGTCCTTTTGTTCTGGTTTTAGACTTGATTTTTTTTTTTTTTCCATCTTCTCTACTCTGACCCTTACTATATTTTAGTAACTTAGCATGACTCTAAACTTCAACTGGTGTGAAACATGGAGTCTAGTGTGCCCCTCTCCCACCTTTTCTGGTCATTCAGAAATCTGCCCCTGCAAATCACGATTCCGAACTATGCAAACATAGTCTGTATCAGACAGCAGGAGTTAGGAAGCACTCCAGGTTTCTTTTTTACATGTTTATTTCCTACAGCCATTTATTCTTTCTGTCCTGTGGATTGGTCACTAAAACAGAATATAGAAGTTGTTTTAGAAGGACAACCAAAAAGTTCATTAGAATTATATCCATTGTGGGCCACTTGGGTGGCTCAGTTGGTTAAGCGTCTAACTTTAGCTCAGGTCACGATCTCACGGTTCATGAGTTCGAGCCCCGCATTGGCCTCTCTGCTGTCAGCACGGAGCCCACTTTGGATTCTCTGTCCCTCCCTCTCTCTGCCCCTCCCCTGCTTGTGTGCTCTCTCTCTCTCTCTCACACACACACACACAAAATAAATAAATAAACTTAAAAAAAAAAAAGAATTATATCCATTGTATTTCTAGGTCGGGGCTTAGCAGCTGTGTTAGCGTTAGTGCCATTGGTGGTAATAAAAGTTTATGGGCACTACCAAGAGGAAATTAAAGACAAGAACAGGAAAAGAAAAAGAAGGGTTACAGAGTGTTGGGGGAGGCATAGGGTAGGGGGTGGAGAAAAGGTGCCTATGGTTAAAGGGTCAAATACCTGTAACAGCAGTTACTAAGGTGCCACTTAGTGGGACAGGTGCCATATTGTAAGATTAAGTTGAACTGCAAGTAGTCATGTTTGCAAATACACCGGCTGTATTGTTATGACAAAAATGACAGTTTGTTTTCATCAAATATTTCTGGATTTTCAAAATGTGTGTATATACCTGTGCCTCTGTTTTTAGAATTGAATGGAAAGGGTAACAGAAACCAGCAGATTTTAAATATTAGTGAATGTTACAGGTACTTTTCTGAAATGTAGTATAGCTTTTAAGATTTAAATCCACAGATTACGGCTAGTCCTAGTCAGGCAGAGGTGGCAGGAAGGGAAGAGTAAGCAAGAATGTGGTTGGGTAAAACTGCATTTTCATACTACTCATATAACAGGTCCCACAGAAGGGAAAATAGGGTAAGAACCTATTTTCTAGAGCCTGTAGTCTCCTCTACAGGCAAACCAAGTACGCTTTGCTTTCAGAAAACAAGAGGCTTTAATTCTTCAAAACATTTCCCTACCATTGGCTAACAAAGTCAAAGAATAAAATCTGGTATAATTTTAGTTTTTCTGTAATGTGACAAAAAGTTATTTCTCGGATTGTGAGGAATACTGGATGGAATTGAAAGTCTTTGACTCATTTTTCAGAGCTGAAAGATGCTATATTGGTCATCTAGTTGGGTTCCTAACTGTATGTGTTCCCTCTAATCTCTGGGAAGTGGATGGTTAGTCTTTGTCCACATATTTTAGTTCCTTGCTAAAGGCAGAACACCTAAATTTCATTCCCTTCAGTGGCTGGTGTTCTCCAGCCTTCTGTCCCCTGTTCTTTTCTTCTCCTTCCACATGCTGTGGGATCTGGATGATCTCACATACTCTGATATCTTCAGTGACCACTCTGTGACGATCGCTTCCAAATCTGTACATCTTGTTCAGACTTCTTCTGAGCTCAGGACTCCACTGTCCGTCTCTTTCTAGAATATTTAATATTTAAGGTGTAGACTTTTCCAGCTCTATAAATCCCAATTGTTTGTGTGTGTCCAGAAATAATGAGGATTAGGGAAATTTACTTACATTTAGCAAGTGACCAGGAGACTGATATAAACACAAGAATGCCAACTAAATTAACCTATTAAGATAACTGAGTAGAATGGAAGCTTGAATCATTTGGTCATCATACTGTCACCCACAAGGACAGTCTTCATGGGAAGCATCACTAAGCCATGAGAGCCTAATGGAGCCTCTTTTTTTATAAGGATGCCCCTGCCCAGCGCTGATCTGATTGTGGGCGGCGCATTTCAGCCTCCGACAGTGCGATGGAAAGGCAGGCAAAATATTGCAGGTAAAACTCCTGCTTTTTCTCCCCCAGATTAATATAACAGTGTTCTGCTAACACGGTTTCTTTCGCCAGAAGTAAACAAAATTGACAAGGTTTCAGCTTTCCTAATTCACATTCTAATCCTGCCTCCTAGAAACTATACCCTGTTTGCTTTTGATTGGACTTGTGTTTCTAAATATTTTCAGTCACACATTTTCTTGGAATTACTTATGTTGATAGCTAAATTCTACCACTCTATTTGATTTATGCTGATATTACTCCCAGAGGGATGATTTAATTTTCAAATTCTGTGGGCATTTGCTTTGTCCCTGTGTGCTGACTATAAGGCATTGATTGCCGAGTCTTGAAAACTTCTCCAGGTATGAGCTGACCAATACAGGGTACGGTATGATTTTCACCTTCCTTGTTCCTGACCTTTTATGTCCATTAGCTCAGCCTGAGATTGAGACTGCATACATTTTGGGGTGGCCATTTCACTTTTTTTTTTTTTTTTTTTTTTTTTGGGACAGAGAGAGACAGAGCATGAACAGGGGAGGGGCAGACAGAGAGGGAGACACAGAATCGGAAACAGGCTCCAGGCTCCGAGCCATCAGCCCAGAGCCTGACGCGGGGCTCGAACTCACGGACCGCGAGATGGTGACCTGGCTGAAGTCGGACGCTTAACCGACTGCACCACCCAGGCGCCCCAGCCATTTCACATTTTTTAATTGATGTCAAGCTTTGTTCAACAAATATTTTTAGTTCTGTATGCCTATGAGAGTTTGTCACAATTTATGCATAGCATTAGATTTTTTTTTTTAAATCCAAATATAATTCTTTACCTTTTCTCCATTAAATTTCCTTTGTTAAAGTTAACCTTCTACTAAAAATGTTTTGGGTTCTGAATCTGCTGTCCCCTTTTTGACTATTGTCTCCAGATTCCAGTTTGGGATAAGGATTTTGAGAAGGATACATTTGATAAGGATAGGACTTTATCGAGTTAATATATCCAGATAATATAATTGTCTAAGCTCAGCGAGTCTTGCAGAACTTATCTATGAGCACTCCGAATTTTGTTGCTTAATTGGTTGTAGACATTCAGCCCATTTGTCTTCATCTTTCTCCCTTCCTCCCCCTAATAAGAATTGGAGAGTGGGGCTTGTTCAGTCCTTTCTGAAGTCACAGAGATGATTTGTCCTGTGGATTTGCCAGCAAAAGAAATAAAGTTGCTTGGCAAGACTTGTTCCTCCTGATTCCATGCTGAGTTTAGTGATCACCTATCTTTGTTCAAAAGCCATCTGCCTTATTATCTGTTCTAGAATTTTCCTCAGGATGGATGATAAGCACAACAGTTAGTGTTTTGTAATGTTTTGTAACATCTATGTTCTTTTGTAATGTTCATGTTCTTTCCTCATTTTGAAAGATTGGGCGGTTTCAGCACAGCTCTCTGGTCTTCATTTGTTCGTCAGAGTACTTAGAGCACTTGGCCGCGTTCATCCATGGGTCCATGATTCGCAAACTGATCAGCTGGCCAAGTCAGAAGATTTGCGGGGCATGCGGGTGGCTCTCTGATGGCCTTCTGTGTCCTGGGCTTTAGCTGCCTCCTTGGGCATCTACTTTTGGCCTTTGTTCCCCACCCCACTGTGAAGAGAGGCAGAGCCTGAGTGGTGGCTGATGGGTGTGCATCTATCTGACTGGGAGTTCTCTATAACACAGGGGTTGTGCTTCCCCAGCAAGGATGTCATAAAATAGAAATATGTAAACTGTAAAGTGCTATGCAAGTGTAATATGTTAAAAGAGCAAAACAGAAGTGGTTTTTCTTTTCTTTTTTTTTCCTGTTATATGTTAACTACACCATTTACCTTAACAAACTTACCCAGCCCTATTGCACATTTTCCCTTCCAGACAGAAATTCAGAAGCCCCTTTTGTAGCCCTTTAATGGTTTTCTTAAGTTCACTCATTGTGGACATTTGACTTCCTGATACCATCTTGCGTTTCTTTCATAGGCATCCATGTTGTGTTATGTCTCTTCTTCATGTCTTCGAAAACTAAGTTCATTGGAGAGCTCTTTGTGCAACCAGTCTTTCCAGAATCTGCCCTCTTTCTCTGTCGTTCATACCCTTTCCAGTCTACAAACCAGAGCTCTATTTTCTTCTACCAAATCATGTCAAGTTTTACTTTTTTCCTACACAACTAGGATGAATAGGGGCAATACTGTTTGGTTACACCTTTCTCCCCCATGTTTTCCTGACTCATTCTCTTTCTTTAATTCATTCTCTCTCTCTCACCCTTCTTTCTTGGCTACTTTTAGTGATGTAACTTTAGGAATTTTTACTCTAAAACCTAGGAGTTTCAACCTGGTACTTTATCACGTCCTGAATAGATCTAGAACATTTTCCTTATTCTTTTAAATTCATTTTGAATTTATAATTTAAATAGAGCTTAAAATGGATACTGTCTCTGGGGGAATAATCATGATTTCTGCTTCCTTTGTGTTTTCCTCACAACACCTAGTAAAACACAGATATTTCACATAGGCATTCAGTGTAACAGGACCCAATGAGTGTGGGTTCTTATATGTGTAATTCAGGAGTAATCCAAAGTCCTTATGGCGTCTGCAAGTCCTGTGTGTTGCACCACCTCTTACCTCTCTGAACATTTTTTCTTACCACTGCTGCTCACTCGCTCTGTTCTTGCCATGCTAATCTCCTTGCTGTTTCTTACAGACACACTCCTGCCTCAGGGCCTTTGCATTGACTGTTCCCTGTGTGGTACCCTCTTCCCCCACGTTTTGAAATCACTTTTTTCCCACCTCATTCAAACTTCTTTCTCGATGGAACCTTTCCTGATGACCTTATTTAAAATTTTAATGCCTCTCTCAACCCCTGCACTTTCTATCCCCTCCCCAACTAAAATGTAAGCTCCATAAAGGCCAGGGATTTTATGTTACCTGTGTCCCTCCTGCCAAGAACAGCACGTGGCCCATGGTGGATACTCAGTAAATATTACTCAAAGCTGGTTTAACTAGAGTTGTGTTCTTGAGAGCTTCCTGAAACATATTATGCATCTTCCCTTTAGAGTCTCAGACAAGAGTTACTTTTCTGGGAACTGTCTGTAACTTGCGTCCTCTAATGTCCCACATTCCCATTCCCAGTCATCATCACAAACTTCAAAATTGCTGTCAGATTTCCCAGTACTTCCATTTAATCAGCTAGTTACTTGCCATGGTCACATTCATATCCAGAAGGTTTCTTTCCTTACTTGAGAGATGGGAGGCTTAGCCAGGCATTTATCAGATGCCGTGATTTTTAGCTGTCGAAGAATTCTAGCAGATGTCTCAAAAGTTGCAGTCCCCATTAAAACTCAGTTTACTTCTTTGTCAGCTTTAGTCTCTAGAATATTCCAAATCAGCAATTCTTTATGTTCTACCTTTCCACCATTGCTCTAGTCCAGTTCAGAGTCCTATCACATCAGACTCAGTGATCCTTAACCGTATCATATATACTTATTTGTGAAATTTCAGTTCTCTTGGGGCGCCTAGGTAGCTCAGTTGGTTAAGCATTCGACTTTGGTTTAGGTCATGATCTCGCAGTTCATGAGTTTGAGCCCCGCGTTGGGCTCTGTGCTGACAGCTTAGAGCCTGGAGCCTGTTTTGGGTTCTGTGTCTCCCTCTCTCTCTCCCTGTCCTTCCCCGGCTGGTGCTCTGTCTCTCTCTATCTCAAAAATAAATAAACATTAAAGGAATTTTTAAAACGTCAGTTCTCTTTCTTTAATACCCATATTTGGGGTATGTGTTTGCAGGGACCTGACACCACATTGTTGTTAACACCCTTGCTGTTTGTTTTTTTGCAACAAATAATTTGCTAGACTTTTCTCATTATTGTCATTTTTTTTTCAGAGCATAACCAGCTTCTTTCTTAGTTACAAGAATATCTGAAGTTTTTCTACCTTTTCTTCAATGTTAAGCTTAAGTCACTTGATCAGTGAATCAAAATTACATAGTGACTTCTGGGAATATATCCAAAGGAGAAAGAACACGAACTCAAAGTTGTCTGCACCCCCATGTTCATAGCAGCATTTTTTTTTTTCAACGTTTTTTATTTATTTTTGGGACAGAGAGAGACAGAGCATGAACGGGGGAGGGGCAGAGAGAGAGGGAGACACAGAATCGGAAACAGGCTCCAGGCTCTGAGCCATCGGCCCAGAGCCCGACACGGGGCTCGAACTCACGGACCGCGAGATCGTGACCTGGCTGAAGTCGGACGCCTAACCGACTGCGCCACCCAGGCGCCCCACATAGCAGCATTATTTACAGTAGTCAAGACAGGGAAACAACCAAAGCACCCACTGTTGGATGAATGGATAGAGAAATTGTGTATGTGTATATGTATATACACACACACGCTGGAATATTCAGCCATTTTAAAAAATGAGGAAATCCTACCATTTACAACAATATAGATGGACCTGAATATTGTTATGCTAAATGAAATAAGCTAGATAGAGAAAGACAAACATATGTGATCTCACTTATATATGGAATCTACAACAAAACAAAACAGACTCATAGAAAAAGCGTTCAGACTTGTGCTTACCAGAGTCGAGGGGAGCAGGGAGGACAGGGAAAAGCTGGTCAAAGGTGCAAACTTCCGGTCACAAGCTAAGCAGGTACTAGGGATGGAATGAACGTCCACCATGACAACCACAGCTAACACTGCCGTATGCTATGTAGGAACCTTGCTGAAGAGTGAATCCTAAGAGTTCTCATCACAAGGAGAAAAACATTTTCTTCTTGTGCTTTTTCTATTTATCGTATCTGTAGGAGATGATGACTGCTAACTAAACTTGTAACAGTGATCATTTCACAACATATGTAAGTCACTCCATCACGCTGTATACCTCAAACTTGCAGTCATGTATGTCAATGATATCTCAATAAAATAGGGGGAAAAATCACCTAGTGATTAGAAAAAGCTTTGCATCTAACACTTAGCTGTGTGGTCTGGAACAAATGAAATTACTTCAGTCTTCTAGACTTAATTTCATATCTGTAAAATGGGGAGGATGGGAGCTATGGTAAAGTAATGCCTGCTTCATAATGTATCCTCTTAGAATGAAGTGACATGAAGATGATGATGATAAGCTTTTATGTCGGGTTTGCTATTTGACAGACATGGTTTTAAGAGCCTGCATGTATTTTTTATTAATTTTTTTAATGTTCATTTTTCAGAGAGAGAGAGAGTGAGTGTGAGTGGGGGAAGGGCAGAGAGAGAGCGAGAGAGGGAGACACAGAATCTGAAGCAGGCCCCAGGCTCCGAGCTGTCAGCACAGAGCCCGATGTGGGGCTCCAACTGGGAGATGATGTCAGACAGTTAACTGAGCCGATGTCAGACGGTTAACTGACTGAGCCACCAAGGCGCCCCAAGAGCCTGCATATATTAACATATGGTGTATATGACCTTCAGTGTGTTTAGCGTGTGCTCAGAAGCAGTCAGTAAATGCTAGCTTTTCTTAGCGACAGCAGCAGCAATTCTCTGTGTAAAACATTCATTTTTCAGTTTTTGCAAGGTCTGCGTCCTCATCAGCCAAGAGTCTGTTACAGATGCCTGTATGCTAGGGTATGAAGCAGACATCCAAGTACCATTGTACCATTCTTTAACACTGTACAGTTGCTAAAAGAAACCACAAGAAGCCTCAAAGTAATCCCTTCAAAAAACTTACATTTTGGGGTAAGATCCAGACAAAAATAATGCCTTTGTTGAGAACCCAGTCATTACACTTTGAAATAGATACAAGTTATTTCTTTAAACTTAAAGTAAAATGTCAAATTTTGTGAATAGAAATTTTGTTGAAAACTGGTTTTTAACACTTACATTTGGTGGATTCCATATACATTTTAATTGAGTCAGCACAAAATGAGTAAGTTAAAATACCTCTCTACAAAGAAGAAAGCATTAGAGATTATGCTAGATGTTGACAGGTTAAGTATTCTGAAACATTACCTTTTCTGCAGAAGAAACCTCATGTTATGAAGTTATTGAATAGTTAGGTTCTGAAGTAGCTCTTAAATTTTACGGTGATACAGGTATGTGTATTTAAAGTAGACTCAATAAGGGGCGCCTGGGTGGCTCAGTCAGTTAAGCGTCTGACTTCGGCTCAGGTCATGATCTCGCTGTTCCTGAGTTCGAGCCCCACATCAGGCTCTGTGCTGACCGCTCAGAGCCTGGCGCCTGCTTCAGATTCTATGTCTTCCTCTCTCTCTGCCCTTCCCCCACTCATGCTCTGTCTCTCAACAATAAATAAACATTAAAAAACAATTTTAAAGTAGACTCAATAAGACAAAATATTTGTTGTATCTGAAGTCTATCTGAAAGTCCATTTCACCCTGCATGTAGGAAAGTTCAGATAGGGGCGCCTGGGTGGCGCAGTTGGTTAAGCGTCCGACTTCAGCCAGGTCACGATCTTGCGGTCCGGGAGTTCGAGCCCCGCGTCGGGCTCTGGGCTGATGGCTCAGAGCCTGGAGCCTGTTTCCGATTCGGTGTCTCCCTCTCTCTCTGACCCTCCCCCGTTCATGCTCTGTCTCTCTCTGTCCCAAAAATAAATGTTGAAAAAAAAATTAAAAAAAAAAAAAAAAGGAAAGTTCAGATAATAAAAGATGATGTAGAAAGCCCTTTCAAGACTCTAAAGAACTTCATAGATATGGGCACTACAACTATGCACATGAACATATTTGTCACCTGGCAGTTAGCATCTCTTAACCAATAGCAGCATAACACCTCAGATTTGGTGACTTATGTAATATCATTTTATGAATAAGCAGGACCCTGATTAGGTTTTTTGTTTTATTATGCATTTCTCTTTGATATTCCCTCCAGTCAAGGCACTCTTTCAAAAGACCTTGTACCTGTTCTCGTGGAGATTGGAAGGTGTTTGAGATCCTCATTACTGTCCCCTTGAAAGAGACTTCAAGAACCCCAATGATCATTCCCTAGAACTCTCTTTGTCCCAGTTATGGCACAGTGTTATACCTAATGGGCCTCCATATGTGGGCCTCCCCATGTGCTAAAATAGTCTCCTGTTGTGTCCCTTAGAATGGTCCTTGACCTGCCCAGAGTGCTACAATGTATATAGCAATGTATGCAGTGTAGGTAGCAATGTATGTAACCTGTAATTAAAGAGAAACTGGGGGTCGAGGTGGTTACTTCACTCAACAAATATTAGCACTTTTGTTGTGCTGTGTATCCTGCTAAATACTGTGGGGGACAGAATAAGGTATGGTCCTTGTCCTCAAGGAATATGGAATTTAATAGATGACTAACATACATGACAGTAAATCTGCTTATACAGGAGTGGAATTAAGTGCCTAATTGTGAGATTTGTAATAAATGCTAGACAAGTTCTGAAAAATGAAATGTAAATGAAGTTGGAGAAATCAAGAACAGCTTCGTAGAAGAGGAAAAATTCATGAGGCTCTTTAAATACAAATAGAGGGAAAGGGTAGGACTATTTTTAAGTCCAGATATTCCAAGTTTGGTGGTAAGGTTGATTATGGTATGTCTGTTGGTTGATGAAGGAGGAGACTGGCGAATAATGGAAAAAAACTTACGTAGTCAGGGTCGAGCCAAATTATGGGGTTTAATAAAAGCCAGGCAAAGAGGTTTGGATTGGAGTGGTAGAAAGGAGAAGGCTTCAAAAGTTTTTGAGCCAAGGAATGACATCATCCAGGAATGATGTGATTTAGAGATGTCAGAGAATGGCAGCAGGAAGACCCCACCCAAAGCTGATGCAGTTCTGTCACTGACAGTATGATGGGGCCTGGACTGATAAGGTGATGGAAATGAGAATGAAGAGTAAGGTGGAGTGGGAGAGAGGTTTGGACAGAGTTTGTTAATGAACCTGAAACGGGAAAGGGAGTGTTGAATTAAGGCTGCTTTCCAAGCTTTCCGATTGGGAAAAGGGTTGGTGCCATGGACAGAAATAGGGCTGCTAGAAGATTAGCTATGGGGGAAAAGTATGCATTTACTTTTGGATGTAATTATATATGAGTTATGTGTAAGGTGTTTAGGTTGAAATGTTCAGCAGACAGCCAGAAATACGAGACAGCGGGTTGGATGAAAAGATAGGGTGTGTTAATCATCCATGGAGAGTATTGCTTAAAGGAAGGGGAAAGGATGAGCTGTCTCTGAGAATTCAAAGACATTTGAGGTTCAAGGACTGGCTTTCATAGATAGCTTCTGATAGATAAATCTGAAGAGACCCTGGTATTCGTGTTGATTGAAATTACTTTAAAAAGTAATTTTTCTTTTGGTGATAAAAGGCATGTCGAGTTATTTTAGGAAATTAGAAAATTCAAAAAGGTCTAGAGGAAAAAAAGATGACCATTAACAGTACTTTGATTGGTTTTCTTTCTGGTCTTTTTCTTATGTATATAAAGGAATAGGAAATATATACAAATGTATGTATATGTGTGATACATATACATATATATGATTGTGTACTATTATATGCTTTTGTAGCTTGCTTTTTTCATTTAACATTGCATTATGGTAATTTCCCCGTGTCATGAATGGCTGCTTAAAAATCCTATTCTAGGGGCCCCTGGGTGGCTATTGGTTAGGCGTCTGACTCTTGATTTCAGCTCAGGTCATGATCTTGCGGTTCGTGAGCTTGAGCCCCAAGGGGGGCTCTGTGCTGTCAGTGTGGAGCCTGCTTAGAAATCTCTTTCCCTCTCTCTCTGCCACTCCTCTGCTCGCTCTCTCTCTCTCTCCTTCTCAAAATAAATAATAAATACACTTAAAAAATACTCTTCTTAAAGAACTACATTTTTTCATCATGTGAAAAAATACATTATTTAATCACAATTCTATTGTTGAACATTTAGATTGTTTCCAAAATTTTTTGGTTTTATTAATAATAATACAGTAAACTTCTGTGAAATACATACTCGAGCTGTTACTTAGACATGAGCTCTCTGAAAGTTGAGACCTCTGTATCCCTGGCACATAGGAGACTGCCTGGACACAGTAGTTGCTTAATTTTTTTTTTTTTAACATTTTATTTATTTTTGAGACAGGGAGAGACAGAGCATGAACAGGGGAGGGTCAGAGAGAGGGAGACACAGAATCCGAAACAGGCTCCAGGCTCTGAGCTGTCAGCACAGAGCCCGACGCGGGGCTCGAACTCACGGACCGCGAGATCGTGACCTGAGCCGAAGTCGGCCGCTTAACCGACTGAGCCACCCAGGTGCCCCAGTAGTTGCTTAATTTTAAAAAATGTTATTGACAGAATGAAAGAAGACTATTAAATACTCATTTCCTCTTAATTCTAATTCCATGTATACTCAGGAACTGTCCATATAAGTCTGGATGTAATGAGAGTATTGGCCATGTATGGCCATAAACAGGAATTTTTACTTCTGTCACAGTTATATTTGTCATTCTACATTAATAAATTTGTATTCTGGGGCACCTGGGTGGCTCATTTGGTTAAGCATCTGACTTCAGCTCAGATCATTGATCTCACACTTCGTGAGTTTGAGCCCCATTGCAGGCTCTGTGCTTACGGCTCAGAGCCTGGAGCCTGCTTCAGATTCTGTGTCTCCCTCTCTCTCTGCCCTTCCCCTGCTCATGCTTGCTCGCTCTCTCTCTCTCTCTCTCTCTCTCTCAAAAATAAACATTAAAAAATTTTTTTTAAATTTGTATTCTGATTTCTGTTGGGTCTTATGTTAATTTTTGTTTACTTCTAAAAGATGGAGCTACCTTATTGACGCTGATAAAAGTCAGAGTTCTGAGCTATAAGGCTTGTGGATTGGGCCTGGGTTGTGGTAAATTACCAAGGTAATGAATGCTACCCTGTCAAGAGCCCTCTGAAGGAGACTGTCTGATAGCCTTCACCTTGTAGAGACCCATGACAGTACCACATTTCCCCATTTGAACCCCTGTGATACCCTGAAAAAATAGACATTTGACTCTTTTCAAATAATATTTTAACATATTTGAGATACAAAGACATTGTGTTCAACGACTTTTTCCTTAAAAATATATTTCACTGTCCCCCAGAAGTTAGTTTCCAAGAATAGTGTATGCAAAAGTTTATGATAGTCATCTAATCATAAAGAGTTTTAAAAATAAATATGCAGTGTTTATATTTTTTCTTTCAAAGAACATTATCATGTTCCCCCCACCTATGGTAAGAAAAGCATATTATGAAGAATTTTCCAGATTCAGTTCATAGATTCATTGTACCTAGGGAAAACTTGAGTAGAAAATTAGAGAATTTCTTATTTTATCACAAGACTAATAGAAAAACCTTTTAACTGAGAGATCTGATTTGAAACCTAGGTTTTTGTGTTGGAGGCTTCTGTTGAACTCTACCTATATCAAATAAGACCCTCTGCCTATTAGTCTACCATGACCCTAAAAGCTGGAGAAATAGTTCTTTAGATCCTATCTAGATCTTTTCTGTTGTGCTTTATGCCTACTTCATGTTTTGCCCTTACCACAGTAAAGCGGTATCCGTGTTCCTACAACACAGAAAGAGCATTCACTTAGTCCCTAAGCGTTCTATTTGGTTATGGGTTTTGATTGAGACTGTCCAGGGTCTTGTCTTGGACAGGTCAGTTACCAGAGACTTAGACATCTAAAATCTTTTACTAGACTGTTTTTCTCCTGCTCTGACCTGAGTCTTGGGGGTAATATTGTATCCAGTGTGACCTCCATGTTATAAAATGTTTCCCTATTTGTGTTATATGAAACACAAGTCCTAAAAGAATCAATTGCTGTGTGATTCACCGTGTTAAAAGATTCCAGATCAAAGAGTTTGGGAAGTTCTGATGGTTCTTTAGGAGATTTACTTGTTTAATTCATTATTCCCCCAATTTATTTCACTCTTAGAAGCCATTTTCCTTCAGACATTTAAGAAGAAGTGTTTTGTAGAACACACGTGGACAAAAGATGCTTTATATCATTACTTTGTTTTTTTTCTGCTTGTGAATGAGTTTGACTCCATTGTAAATTTTCAGGATTTTTTCTGTTGCAGATTTTAAGTCATTTCTTACGTTCTTTATTCTAGTTACTTTCTTAGTCTGAAATGTCTACATTGTTTCAATGATGGATGCATTATGTAGACTTACCCACAACTCTTCTAAAAGGAATATATTAAATTGTTTTTGTTTAAATTTAAAGTGTGTCAGTAGGAGAACATAAGAGAACATACAGTGTGGGGTGCCTGGGTGGCTCACTTGGTTAAGCATCCGACTTCGTCTCAGGTCATGATCTCGTGGTTCATGAGTTGGAGCCCCACGTCTGGCTCTATGCTGACAGCTTGGAGCCTGGAGCCTGCTTTGGAATCTGTGACTCCCCCCCTCTCTCCGTCCCCTCCCCAGCTCATGCTCTGTCACTGTCTCTCAAAAAATAAATAGACGTTTAAAAAAATTAAAAAGAAAAAGAGAACATACAATGTATCTGTGCAGTGTAAGGAAAAATAATGAAATAACCCCCTAAGTAATTTCTAGGGAGGTTAAGAAATATAACTTTGCTAGTATCCCAGAAGCTTCCCTTATGCCTTTCCTTCTCTCAGTGGTAAACCACAGTTGTCTTTAATTTTTGGTAAGCGTCCCCTTGCTTTACTTACAGTTTCACCACCTAGAAATCTATCCCACTGAGTGAATATTATTTTTTAGGTTTGCTTGTTTCTGAACTTTATATAAATGGAAACACATGGTGCGTATTTTATGACTTGCTGCTTTTCCCCCCAACTTTATGTTTCTGAGGTTCATCCATGTAGTGGTACTTTGCCTATTTTCTCTGTTGTATAGTTTTCAATTATATAAATATACTACAATATTTGTTGTTGTTGTTGTTGTTCCACTTCTGTTGATTGTCATTGTGTTGTGTTGTGTTTTGTTTTGTTTTGTTTTGTTTTCTTATCTGTAAGAACAGTGCTCCAGTGGCCATTGTTAAGTAATGCCCCCTGTACCACATGTGTATCCTTTTGGCATATGTCTGGGAGTGCAATTGCTTGGTCATTGGGTGTGTTCCACTTTACTGAGTAGTATCAAACTGTTCTCTTAATCAGTTGTTCCTTCTCCAGCAGAGGATGAGAGTTCCTATTCTACTTCCTCAGCAACAATAGATATTGACAGCCTTTTAAGTTTTTGCTGATCTAGGGGCATGAAATGATACCTCATTGGGGTTTTAATTTTCATTTCCTTGATTAGAATTGTAGATGAGCATCTTTCTTTATGTTTATGGACCATTTGTGTTTTGCGTTCTGTGAAATTCCTATTGAGGTTTTTGCTCACTTTTCATTTTCTTGTTTGTGTTTTTTTAATTGATTCATAGAAATTCTTCATGTATTTAATATACACTCATATTGGTTCGAATAGTGCCTAATACATAGTAAGAACTATTTAAGAATAGCTATTAATATTATATTACCCTTGCTATATTTGACTCTTTGTTTTTAAGTGTTGCAAATACCTTCTACTAGTTGGTGGCGTATTTTTCATTCTATGATGCTAGTGTGGTTTTTTCTACCTTAGTATTTTAATGTTTATAAATTTTAATATGTATGAGTTAAGTTTTTTACAAAATCTTGAATACATATTCATTAACCATGGCACATTCATGGCGCATGTTGTATTTCATAAACTAAGTTTTCAATCTTCAGTACTATTTTTGTTGTTGTTGCTGTTGTTTTTTTATTAACCCCAGGGAAAATTAAGCTATTTAATCCTCTACTTGAATTACTGTAGTTTTATTTTCTTTATTGTGGCCTAGTTATAGATGCATCTGTCTCTCCAAGTGTAACGTGTTTATTTTGAATACAGAATATTTTTGGCTTCATAATTACAAAAGTTTAATACTAGTAACTTAGAGATGGCTTGAAATCTGTAACAGTTGCCCATAAGATAATTCAGATGAATCCTAAACTATTATTAGAGTTGAGTCCTTATGATGTTAAATCACAGACTTAAGTTCTTTGAAATATGTAGCTTGCTGACCAAACTGTCAGTGTATTATTTTCTTTAGGTGAGTGGCAGTTCAGAGCTCTAATGATCTTTCGGTAGATTTTCTGCATGCTGGAGGATGGCAAATGGACATGTTAAGAGTATAATTTGTCAAGTTAACAACAGTGGTGATAGAAATGGTAATAATAGTTTCTTCAAACTGACCACTTAACTATGTTAAGTCACAAGGACCCCTTTGATTGATGAAAAAACAAAGACTCAATGAATTTACTTCTCCAAGATCACACAGCTAACAAGAGTAGCATCACGGATTCACTCAGGCAGTCTTGTTGCAGAGTCTTAGAAGTAGGTTCATAAGATATATAGCAATTGGTATCTGAAGAAGTATTAATTTTTAGTTTAAGAGAAGAATTCACCTAAACCTTTTTTTTTTTTTTTTAAGTTTATTTATTTTGAGAAAGAGAGTGTGTGAGTGTGAGGGTTGGGGGGTGGTGCAGAGAGAGAATTCTAAGCAGGCTCCACGCTGTCAGTACAGAGCCCCCCCACTCAGTCCCATGACCTGTGAGATCATGACCTGAGCCGAAATCAAGAGTTGGACGCTTAACCCAGGTGCCCCCCTAAAACTTTTGTTTTTTAATGTGATAGTGAAAGAATGGGACACATTTTCCATGTGGTAGATGGGTTCAAGTACTTTTAGGTTAAGAGAATTTTCCTCCTCATAATCTTTATTTTGGATTTAAAACATTCTCATTGGTTCATGAAACAATTTTCTTTAGGTTGCTGTTATTGCTTTGGCTATTTCAGATACGATTTTCATGCAGCTGTGGTTTCTTTATTCATTTAACTCTAGATCAAGTACTTAGGTAAGTTAAGGTCAGTACATTTCCTCTAAAAATCTTAGGGTTAAAACAAGGTATAGCTCCTTGCCCATTCTGTTTTGAGTAGAATTAGCACAGAGTTGGGACAACCATGTATAGGAGGCAGAGTTAGTACTGAGGTGATCGGCTGTAGGGTATTATGCTGATGACTCAGCTAGGGTGTGTATCTTAATGGAAAAGTTTTAAAACTTTGCTATGGGATTTAAATGTTAAGCTTTTTCCTCTACTGCTTCCCTGTCAAGGACAGACTAAGAAGGTAGCTCTTTTCCCGCCCTTGTATGGTCATAATAAAGGATTGCAAATTAATTAACCACATTCAAGGCATCACACAGATTGAATTCCATATTTGTCTTGGAGGGAAGTCCAAACTTCTGTTTAGGGTCATTGAATCTGTGCTTTGTGAGACTGGGTGCAACTTCCTTGTATTCAAGGGCAGAATCATCTTGTCAACAGCCAGATGCCTTACAAGATGTAAGTCACTTGGAAGAAAGGAATCCCCCAGTTTTTAGTTTAGTTTTTTTAGTTTTTATGTTTCTCTCTACCCTCTCCCCCCCCCCCGCCCCCCCGTTTTTTTTTACTACCTCTGCTCCAGATACACATAGTGAATCAGAATTATTGCACCTGCTTGCTACTTGGGAGTAGATTCTGTGAGGATTAATTGTAGACATTGTTTTCTCTGTGGGCTGAGGACAGAAACTTGCTCTTTAACCTTTTCCCAAGTCTCTGATAAGTACTGAAAACTTTGGAAATTGAATGTGGACTGTAGAAGAAACAAATAAATATTGAGAAAACAAAATAAATGCACACATTAGAAATTTTAAAAATGCTATCTTCTAAATTAGCTCCTTTTATGATTTGAGGTGAGGTAGCCTTGATGTGTCAAAAATAAACTTTACTGGCTTTTTTTTTTTTTTTTAAATAGAACCTCATGACCTTTAGGCTATATTGACAAAACCATTTTGTGTTTGATTTGATTTGATTTTTTTTAAAACAATGGTGGGGCGATTTGATACTTTGCTGATTCCCATGGAGTGGTTATGATTTTTTTCATGGAACAGGTCCAGCATAAGAGGTAGAGCCATAGAGACTCTGAACTAGGAGCCTGACTTGATGGTTCCATTTCTAAATGTGTTACCTTAGGCAAGTCTTGTCAACTTTCTGAACCTCAGGTTTTTCACCTTTGAAACAGGGATAATAATACCTGTCTACCCACCTCACGGTTTGTGAGAGGCAGTCAGTCCTGCATGGTGGCAAAAAGTTCTGGGCTACTGAGTTTAACAGGCTTGTTTTGGTTATATAACATTGGATAATGTTACACACATCTTTTCTGAGCCCTATTTTTTTCCACTGCAAAATGGCAGTAACTTTATGTACCCCTTCTTAGGGTTACTGTGAGGGTCAAGATCAAATGGTATAGATTGAGTGTGTATATATGTATAAAGTATATATAAAATGTTAAGCATATTATCTGGCACATAATTAATGTTCAGTTACTTATGAATTACATGTTCTTATTTTTGTCAATGACATTTGGGATGATATTAACATTTTTAAAAGGTACAGGTTTGGAGTAGAATAAAATTTATAAGTTTTAATGTTTAATACCACAGACTGCTGAGAAAATCTGAAATTATAAGAAGGTAGTAATTAAAGGGCACAATTTTCTAATTTGAGTAACAGTCAGTAACAGCAGGACATTGTCTAGATGATCTACTTTTCTGTGCTTTACTTTTTATTTTTATTCAACTAAAGATAATGGTTTCAGGAAAAATATTACTTTTGTTTTGTAAAACTTGGAACAAAATTTATATGGTTTGTAGTACCTAGTACTGATGAGTACTTCTAATACTTTTCTTAGAAGTACCCTTCTCGGTTCTTAAAAGATACTATGTAATATATATGGGAAAAAAGTCTTCTATTATAGTCTACACATAGGAGTAGTCTAACTTTTATTTTTTTTATTTTTTATTTATTTTATTTTTTTTTTAAAATTTTTTTTCAACGTTTTTATTTATTTATGGGACAGACAGAGACAGAGCATGAACGGGGGAGGGGCAGAGAGAGAGGGAGACACAGAATCGGAAACAGGCTCCAGGCTCCGAGCCATCAGCCCAGAGCCTGACGCGGGGCTCGAACTCCCGGACCACGAGATCGTGACCTGGCTGAAGTCGGACGCTTAACCGACTGCGCCACCCAGGCGCCCCAGTCTAACTTTTAAGTAACAACAAATTAACTATCCACTCCATGATTTTAAGAAATAACAGAGAGGATCATTGCTGATATTGTCTACAAATCTGGGGGGATGATGGGAGGGTTAGAGAGGGGCATAAAAATCACCTGAAAAAGAATTTCCATCTTCCCTTACTTAGGCTTTCTATCAAATCATTGCCAATATCCAGTGAGCAGAGACTTAACCACTGGTACCATGTGACCCTGTGTGTTTCATAAGTTCATTAAAACTTGTCACATTCAACACATAACCCACATTTATTAAGCACCTCCTATGTGCTACGCACTGTGCTTGAAGCTGGTACCCCACCAGTGAGAAATAGATATTATTTCATGCTGTAGCTTGTATATTATCTTGAAAGCTCGTGCGGGGGCGGGGAGGGGCTGGGGAATATAGTAGAATATCTAAAACGTGCATTTCTAAAGCTGTAACAATATCTCAGTGATGTCCACTAATACTGCCTTGGATCAAGCGTCATCATGTCTTGCTGGACCATTGTAGTTACCTTCTAACAGCTAGGTGAGCGTCCCTCCCTTCTTTGACTCCCTCCTTTGTTCCCCAAACACCACGAACCACCACCGAATCTATACTCCTGCTCCAGCAGTTTGTCTAAAGTGTAGATTGGATTGCATCATTTCCAGGCTTACAATCTTTAAAATGGCTTCCTTATCACTTTTCAAGATACCATCCAAATTCCTTGGTATAACATTGATGCTTCTTTTCGGTCTGGTCCCTACTTTCTTATCCAGTGTCCTCTCCTGCCACATAACTTTCTCTCTCCTTCTACATATAAGATTATTTACAATTCCCTGCTCTCTCACCCTGTGAAGGCCTTTGGCATTTTCAGCTCCATCATCGCTATCTTCTTACCCATTGTATTGTCATTTGTTTATACATCTGTCTCATGATTCAAATGGATCTGGAAAACAGGGATTCTGTGTCATTTAACTTTGTATTCTGCCCACATGTAGCACTGCCTGGCACATCATACACATTCCCTAAATGTTTGTCAATAAGTAAATAAATGAGGGATCAAAGATACTCCCAGTTGGCCATAGTGTATCATTAATAACGTTTGCAGTTATTTTTTTTTCATTTAGTTTATTTTTTTTAATTTAGCAAGTTAGCATATAGTGCAACAATTTCATCAGGTTCCTTAATGCCCCTACTCGTTTAGGCCACCCCCCTCCTGCAACCCCTCCAGTAACCCTCTGTTTATAACATTTGCAGTTCTTAATTGTATTATACAGGAACGGCAAGTCAGTTTTATAAACCCAGTAATCATGTTATAGTTAAAAGGGAACTTAATATTATCTCATCCAACCCTTTCATTTTTTTCAGATGGGTAAACTTAACACTGAAGACACTTGAGTGACTAAGATCAGGGCACACAGCTGACTAGTGGTAGCGTCAGGACCAACCCTGGCCTGTCTGATCCCCCTGCCATGCACGGGTCTAACACATTGCAATGGGGCAGGACTTTTAACACGGTAAAAATTAAATAATTTATTTTAGGTTTTTTTTCCTAAAAAATTATTATGGAAGAGTTTAAATGTATACCCAAGGAGAGTATAATGTCTCCCCATGTAGCATCACCAGCTTAAACAGTTATCAAATCGTAACCAGTTCTGTTTCATCTGTACCCCCACCTACTCCCTTCATATTTATTTTGCAGCAAATCCTTGATGTGATGTTATTTCATCTGGAAATATTTTAGTATGTATGGGATATGTTTTTTAGGCCTTTAAATATATATCTATATAGATGTCTCTGGTATTCTGGGAAGTCATGATACTTCAAACAAAATAATGAAGCCTCACTGCTGACCTTGGTGCCCCCCTCCCCGGTGAGTGGTGGTCTTCTGCCCTGCTTCTCTCTCCGTGCTCTACCCAGCTATTCCCAGGGCCGCTCATTCACTGCCCCCTTCTCTCTGACATCCTTTGTCCCTGGAGAGTTGTGCTTTTTTATTGAAACTCTGTTAGATGGAGGTGTAAGGAAGACAGGAGACGGTGACAATATTAATAAGGAAAATAGTAGAAAATAAGATACCCTATGGTGTTATGAATTGTAAACATATGCAGTTATACAGAGAAGTATAAGGAACGTCCACGTGTCTGCAGCACAGATATTATTATTTTGCCAAATTTGCCTTGGATTTTATTTAAGTAACAAAATACTATAGAGTTTGAGATGCCTTTTATCCTCCTTCCCAGAAATAACCATTATCCTGGATACAGAATTTTTATCATGTTCTAGTGCACGTACAACCGGTTCCAGTGTGGTACATCGAGTAGTGTCCTGCCTTTTGACCTCTTCCATTTGTACCTTCCATTTGACCTTTACCTCTTCCATTTGACCTTCACCACTCCTTTTTTTAAAAAAATTTTTTTTTTCAACATTTATTTATTTTTTGGACAGAGAGAGACAGAGCATGAACGGGGGAGGGGCAGAGAGAGAGGGAGACACAGAATCGGAAACAGGCTCCAGGCTCTGAGCCATCAGCCCAGAGCCTGACGCGGGGCTTGAACTCACGGACCGCGAGATCGTGACCTGGCTGAAGTCGGACGCTCAACCGACAGCGCCACCCAGGCGCCCCATTCACCACTCCTTTTTAAAATTTATTTTTATTTTTTATTTTAGAGAGAGTGTGTGAGCAGAGGAGAGGGCAGAGGGAGTGAGAAAGGGGAAGGTGAGAGAGAGAGAAAAAGAGAGAGAGAGAGAGAGAGAGAGAGGGAGAGAGAATCCCAAGCAGGCTCCAGGTTCAGTGCATAGCCCAAAGCAGGACTCTATCCCATGACCCTGGGATCATGACCTGAGCCGAAATCAAGAGTCAGGCACCCTTGACCTTCACAACTCTTAAAGTATATGGGGAACTATATAGAGTATTTATTTCACTTCTAAAAATTCACAACCCACCAACCTTCCCAGTTTCACTTAATAAAAGCTGTAGGGTATCAAGTGAAGTAATGTTTTATGATTTGCAATGTATCTGATTAGAAATGGAGTTCTGAGGCTCGTGTGTGAAAACGTTCACACCCTGCTGTGTTCTCTGCTTAATTTAAAGTACTAATAATTACCTTTAGGGAGTATAAACAGCATGAAGGACTGGAAGGAAAGAATTTCAGAGGGTTAGATAGTCTTAACTACCTGATTTTAGTGAAACTGCCTATAATACCAAATGACAGGTAAGTTTTCTACTCATTTTCAAAGAAAATGCCCTTCCTAAATACCCAAATAGTGCTTGCTGGCATGTCAGTGTGGTAAAGAAACTACTCAGATGCCTTGCTTTGCATTATCTAATAATGATTTTAAAATTAATTAACTTTGGAGTTTGCGTATGATTTAAATTAAAAAAAAAAAAAAGGTTCCTTCCACCCTAATTCCTCCCAACCAATATTCCCAGCTTATGTTTAGCAGTGTTTTTTTTTTTTTCCCCTCTCCTTGGAAGGAGATACAGTGTTCATCCTGTTTATTCAACTAAAAAAAAAAAAAAAAAAAAAAAAAAAATTTTTTTTTTTTTTTTTAAACAAGTCTAGTGCCGGTAAAATTTTCTGACTCAATAATTTTGGAAAGAGCTACCTCTTTCCACAAATAGATGAGCCCACATACTAGGTCTTCTGTGTGAACTAGTAAATTTCCATGATGTTAGGAGACTGGGTGGAGGTTTTCGTGGAGCAAGTGTTATGGAGTGGGGACTTTTCAGGTCGCGTATGGGAGAATAGGATAGGGTTCTGGTACCAAGTAGCCCCTGGAGCCACCAAGTATCTGGAGGGGTTTTCCATTGGGTTTATCTGGTGCTGGCCACGGTTCGAGCATATCATGTGGAGTAGCTACAGCAAGAGCATTGGGAGATGCTTGCCTGGAGGGTATCTGCCCTTTTATTAGGGTGCTGCAAGTTTGGAACCAAATTGAGATCATCACTATTTTTCCTCACATGGGCTTTTAAAAAAATCGATGTCATTACATTTTGATTACTGTGCAGCATTCAGGTAAGCTAGAGCTGAGCTACCCAACTTACTAGTTTCCGTTGGGCATGGCAGCCTACAGCGATCTTTCCCGTTCTGAAGCACTGTTTATATCAGAAAGGCCCACTCAGGCTTATTTGTCACATGCCTAATTGTTTCTGTGAGTTAGTCTTGCTTTTTTCAAAAATCATATGGGATCTGGGGTGCCTGGGTGGCTCAGTTGGTTAAGTATCTGTCTCCTGATACCGGCTCAGGTCATGATCTCATGGTTGTGCGATCGAGCCCTGCGTTGGGCTCTGTGCTGACAGCTTGGAGTCTGCTTGGGATTCTCTCTCTTCCGCTCTCTGCTCCTCCCCTGCTTGCTCATGCACACGCGTGCTCTCTCTCTCTCTCTCTCAAAATAACTAAAAACTTAATAAAATATATTATGGGATCTTAAAGTGCTCATGTCATCTCTCTCACTATTTGGGTCTCTTCCTACCTGCAGAGGGTCTCATGTATAGGAGGTGATAATGATGCCAAGTATTTGCCAGTGGAACTATTAGCTTAGCTTGTTTCTTCTATTTTTCTATCTTTGGTCATCCTGAAGCCCTGTCTTGCAAACACCACTTCCTAGGTTTGTTGAATATCTTATTTTGTTTTCTGTAATCAATAACAGACACTGTAAGTTTGGATGCTGCTTTTTAAAAGGGTCAGTAAAAACCTTAACCTTCAATCTGGATACTTGTCCCCCAGGTGGCAGAAATACCTTGGCAGAAAACCAAAATCAAAATGGTAATTTGAAGCCATAGGCTGATGCTGGGTTAGTTTAAACCATATTTTTTTCCTCTTTCCAAAAAGAAGATACCTGGTTAAAATCCGAACAATATTTTTTTTATTTTTTTTAACGTTTATTTATTTTTGAGACAGAGAGAGACAGAGCATGAACGGGGGAGGGGCAGAGAGAGAGGGAGACACAGAATCGGAAGCAGGCTCCAGGCTCTGAGCCATCAGCCCAGAGTCCGACGCAGGGCTTGAACTCCCGGACTGCGAGATCGTGGCCTGAGTTAAGTCGGACGCTTAACCGACTGAGCCACCCAGGCGCCCCCCCCAACAATATTTTTAGTTGAACTTTAGAGCAGATTCTAAAATTCATATGAAAGAATGTAAAAATTTGGGGGAGGGGAAACAAAGGAAAAAGGAGAGAGGCTTGCCTAAGCAGGTGTCAAAACCTGTTTTTTTTTGTTTGTTTGTTTTATTTTACAGCTCTAAAAATAGTTTAGTTTAGGTGTAAGAATGAATGAGTGAATAGATTGATTAATGGAATAGAGAAGAGTCTCAAAATGGACTGTTATCAGATGGTTATCTAGTGCAAAAGTTCTGTGGATGGTCATACTTATACCTAAGCCTTTGTGCACATATTTTTTTCTTAGCTTTTGAAAAATGCCCACCAGGGGCACCTGGCTGGATCAGTTGGTAGAGCATGAGACGCTGATCTCAGGATTGTGAGTTCGAGCCCCACTTTGGGTGTAGAGATTACTTAAAATCTTAAAAAAAATAAAGATGTACAACATGATATTTAAAAATAAATAAATAAATAAATAAATGAATGGCACTGTACACTTAAGCACAACTCTCTTTAGTTTTGTGAAAGTGTGGGATGTTATTTTTCCACACATTTTATAATGGAAAGAGGCAAGGAAAGTCAAATTTGTAATAATGAGCCTGGTGCGTTCAGTAACAAAGTACTCCGTAAAGCAGGGCTTACCCATTTGAAAATAAAAGTCAGATGAGAGACAGTCTAGTTAAATGGGTTGTGAGCTTGGGCCCTGATATGAGGCAGACTGGGTTCCACTTACTAGTTGTATGTCTTTGGAGTGGCAACTTAACTAAGTCTCAGTTTCCTCATTTGTGAGTCTGGAAACTTCTACCTCACGGAATTGCTGTGGAGATGAAAGACTGTCATGCGTGGGAAACATGTAGCACTGTACCCGACATAGAAGTAGTGGATTAAATTTACCCACGGTTTTATTTTTACTAATTAAACATCTTTAAAAGCACTGTGAAGGGATTCCATTTTTTTTTTTTTTAATTCTTAATACCAGTCATGAAGATTTCAGAAGGGCAACTTTATTCTCTAGTTTCGCAGTTGTTTTGAGGGAGACCAGCAGTTTTTCCCTTAGCAAAATGGACTGAAAATTTAAGAAGTTTGGATTAATGCAGTGACAAGAATCAAAAGAAATCAGTGCTGATTCTAGCTACATTTTTCTTATTTGCTGTGAGAATTGGGGCAAGTTAATTGCTGCAGTTGAAGTTCTTAATTTTAATGGAGAACTTGAGAAAAATAGTTGGGTTTGAATTTCAGCAGGAGAGATTTAGGTTAGGTGTAAGAAGAACTTTCTAATTGTAAGGCTGCCAAACAGAAAAGAGGGTCTCCTTTGTCACCACTCTGGAGACTTTTCTGGCTTTCTGAGGTTATTTCAGGGATCCTGGGAACCCATCTAGACGCAGCTTAAACCTGGACTTCACCCCTAATATGGCAACTTTGCTGGGTTTCTGACTGCCGCTCAGTGTTGGTTAGTCTTCCTGCTCATGCAGTAAACCATTCTGGTACTTTTCCCCCTAGTTAGACAAAGAGATGAGGACAGCATAGGATAGACAATACATATTTTAAATAATCGGTGAAATGATTGCAAAGGTTCCCAAAAGAGATGATAAAACTCTTTAAACGCTTTGTACAGGTTTTTGGGCAAGAAGGCATGTTGAGTGGGAGGAAGGTTAACATAGCCTTGTTTCTGGTAGGATGTGCTAGTTGAGTCTTTTAAGTTTCTATAAAACCAGGAACTATACTGTGACTTCAGGTTTATCAAGAATAAGTAAGCTGATCATGTGAGAAGTGACCAGTAGTTCTCTTGAGTTGTCTTTAGGAGGTTAAAAGATTTATTTTTGTCTTTAGCTTTGTTGAACTAGTTGAGTCTGATCATAAAGGGTAGGAGTGATGTTAGAACAAGAGAACCATAGTCTGGGAGTCAGACAGGATTCAGATCCCAGCTCTGCCACTGTTTAATCGAGGGGCCCCTGGCAACTAACTTAACTTGTTGGAGCCTCAGTTACTCAATTGTTAAATGCGGAAATAGTACCTACCTCATACAGTTGTTGTGAAGACTAAGTGAGGTAATGCACACAGTATTGTCTGGCACAGAGAAGGTAAGGTGCTTAGTGAATAGTAGCCATGATGATGACAGGATTGATAGTGACAATAAGGACATTGGTTAATTGCTTCCCAGAGAACCGTTATCTATGAGGGGAAGTTTTCTGCTGAAGAGTAAATTGGCATGATTTTAAAACAGAATTATAGGGATGCCTGGGTGGCTCGGTTACGTGTCCAACTTCGGCTCAGGTCGTGATCTCATGGTCTGTGAGTTCGAGCCCCGCATCAGGCTCTATGCTGACAGCTCAGAGCCTGGAGCCTGCTTCGGATTCTGTGTCTCCCTGTCTCTCCACCCGTATCCCACTTGTATTTTTCTCTCTCTCTCTCAAAAATAAACATTAAAAAAAAAAAAAGAAATTATACGTGCTGGTCTAAATAAATAGGGCCTAAACAATAGGGTCTTAATGTAACATCCCAATAACAGAAATCTTACTTAGTTTGGAAAACTGTTTATACTTTACATTGTCAACCTTTGAGTCGTCTGACAGCTTTGATTTGATCTTATTGATTTATAGGAAGGTATCCTGCTTCTAATATAATAACTATAGTTCCTGCATGAATTAAAGCCTGCTTTGACTTATTTCTTAAGTTGTATAAACTGAAATTATTTAAATATTGGCTTTAAGGTATAATTTAAGCTATTTAAAATAGCTCAAAATGAGCTTTGATAATTATATTGTTAAAATATAGTTTGACACTGTTAAAGAGTGAATTTTTCAATACAAGAGTGGGCAAGGAACTTAAATCAGACAGCTTATAAAAGAAGTAATAATTATTTAAAAATATGAAAATATGCTTAAGTCATTTTAGTCAAGGAAATATATAAGCAAAAGTAAAATTTTCTTTAAACCTATCAGGCTGGCAAAAATTAAAAAGATGGACAGTGCCCAGTGTTGGCTCTCTCATATATTAGACATCTGTTTGTCTAAATGTAGATGGTCAATTGGCCCTGTCTATGGAAAGGACTCTTGCAGTGTGTATCAAAATTTAAAATGTGAATATTCTTTGACTCAGCAATTGCATGTCTAGAAGAATATAATAAAGAAATTAGAGAAAAAATGCACAACCTGTGATCGACTACGTTCACTGCGGCATTGCTAACAATACCTCCCCAAAATGGGAGCCATCTAAACATGTTAGTGGACATTGGCTCAAAACTATGGCACTACAGAAAATGGAGTGTGCTATGCTAAGTTCAAATCCTAGTTCCACCACAGTTAGCTGTATGATCTTGGGCAAGTTATTTAATACAGTTCAGTCTTTTCTTTCCTCTTAATATGTAGGAGTATTAATGGCACATCCTTTTTAGGGTTCATATGAGGGTTAAATGAGATGATACACAAAAAGCACAGTGTCTAGCGCAAAACAACTCATTGTATGTTGGAAAATGTTATTACCGTGTGCTTCTTAAAAAAGGTAAAGTGTATCTGTTTATATTAAGACAGTAAGGGAAAAAGCAAGTTACAAAACAGTTTATATGAGCCATTTTGTAGTAAAACCATATATATGTGTGTGTTTGTGTGCATTAAAATTTGGGAACATCATAACAACAGTTGACACTTAATGAGCACCTGACTGAGGCTCAGGCACTGTTCAGTGCTTTAACATATATCATATATCCGTCAACCACTTTATTAAAATTCGTTAGTATGTTTTAAGTGCTTGGAACAATACCTACACTTTGTAAAGTACTTAATAAACACTAGTTTTCACTTCTCACATGCTGTTATTATCTCTGTTTTGTAGATAAGGACACTGACACCCTGAGAGCTCTCAGAGTTCATAAGTGACAGAGCCAGAATTTAAATCCAGGCAGTGTAATGCCAATCTGTTACCCAGCAGTTAAAACTGGATATTATGGGAGGTAGGAATGTGAGGTCACTTTCATGTTGCAATTTATATACTTCTGGATATTTTCACATTTTTACAGGAAATGTTTTACTTTCATAAATAGAAAAAAGATATTTCCAGTTTGAGAAGAAAAGAAGTATATTTTTATATTTTAGAAACCTTATTTCATGTTATAGAATACCTACGGCAGATTCCAGACTTCTGAATATATGTCCACTTAGGTATGCCTTCAGGCTCAGGTGTCAGGGACAAGGAGTGCCTGTGATTCCATAGGGTATAATAGATTTTGAAAACCTCACTTTGGGGAATAGTTTTACAAGGAAATAATTATAGATAGAGGTAGGGTTCAGGCTATAAATTTAGATCACTTAATAGTGGTTAACTTCTGTCATCGAAATCCTAATCGCTTTCAAGAAAGCTTTAGTCATAATATTTTGGTTTTTTAGAAAGTTTGCAGTAAAAAATGTCATTCTTCAGTCATCCAAAAAGCAGGCAGAAACCAGTGATTTGATCCACAGATCTGTAATCATAAGATAGTGAGCAGTGATTTAGTGTTCGACATGGGCATCAGCGTTAGAGCTAATAGATACCGTGTAGTCTGGGACTTGGCCCCAGCTGTGAGTGTTCAGACAGCCAGCTTCTCTGCAGGGTAATTCAGAGTCCTAGACCCACCACCACACTCTCTGGACTCTCGGCTAGATGGGGAGCTCCATCTGAAGGTCGTGTAGCTGGTTCTAGTCCAGGCTTTTCCACCAGATAGCCACATGACCGTGGGCTGTGCTTGTGTAAAATGAGGGAGACGGGCTAGATCACATAGCTTCTGTTTTCAAGTTCTGGGATTCTAACAGTCTTGCGCGTTGGTGAACTAAATTTGCCACCTTAGACCTTATGTGATGAAGTCTAGAAAATGCTGAACAGAATTGAACTCCTAAACTGATTTATGGGAGGATTTGCCTGTACACTCACTTGAATTACAGGAAATCCTTGATGACAACTAACTATACAATTTGCTTTTTATTCCATTTTAGGCATTTTCCCCCCTGTCCTATATTTGTTTTCCAAATAAAATCAGGATTGTGTTTTAAAGATCTCAAGTTGGAGGCACTTGGGTGGCTCATTCAGTTAAGTGTCTGACTTCGGCTCAGGTCGTGATCTTGTGTTTGTGGGTTCGAGCCCCGCGTCGGGCTCTGTGCTGACAGCTCAGAGCCTGGAGCCTGCTTCAGATTTTGTGTGTCCCTCTCTCTCTGCCCCTCCCCCACTCACTTTCTGTCTCTCTCTCTCTCTCTCAAAAATAAACATTAAAAATTAAAAAAAAAAAATAAAGATCCCACGTCAATAAAATGGTCTGACCCTGTTTGATAGTTAATCAACTGTTCAGGTATTAATTACAAAATTAGTTAATGAAATACAGGTCAATAGCACTAAAAATGTTTTTTTCTGCTTTAAAGATTTTTGTACTCTGGTGTCTTAAATGGGGTGGATGCCTTCTGGGTTTTCTCACGGTTGCAGAAGGCAAGTCATACTTAACACAATATCTGAATCTTATGAGTCACATGGTAAGTCTGCTTTTAGCTGGGGGCAGTTTTCGTTGGTCACTTGTGATGGTCAAAAAGCCTCTTGGGAGAGTTTAAATGACTCAAAATAACTAAAAGTACCTCAGAGCTACTTACATCTTAAAACTGTAAGCTCAGTGATACCATGTTTTATTTTTAGTCTAATCCAGTTTTTGCCCTCAAAAAGCACTGCTGCTTCTTGCTCTTATGTTAAATTAGTCTGATCTCTTTCAGTGAGTAGTGAATGGTTGTCGTTTGACAAGGAGCAGCAAACAAAATAATACAGTAATTTTAAAACTAAAAGTAAGGCATCTAAAAGAAACTGGCACAGTGGAGGAATCCACATCCCTCCTGAGCCTGTTGAGTGATGCGGCTGCTTTGCATATTTTTGAGTGTATGGAAAAATTAAACTAGGAGTTTATATTTTTCATTAAAGTCACGTTTGGGAAGTTTGTATTTTACATCCTCACCTACACTTAAGCCTGTTTTCAAGTTTCATTTTGGGTAAATGTCAGTCTGTTCCTGTCTCTGTCTCTCATTCCCGTTCTGATTCCTGTTAGAAGCTTCCTTTTAAGAAAGTGAAAGATGGGAGTTCAGAGATCAGCTCTTACAGTCGGGCCACTGAGTGACGCAAGTGTTTGGGCTGCTCCCCAAATTTCCTTTACAGTGTATCGCACCGCCTGTCAGCACTCGTCGTTTTCCTGCGTCGTCCCTTTAGTTTTCTCTGGTCCTACCAGACCTTCACCTTTTAGCACAAACTAGGCATTTTTGGTTGTTCTGGTGTGTGGAATCAGGCTGTGCGTCCTTTAAAAAAGGAGTAAAGGGGAGTGGGCCCCTTTAAAGCCAGAGCATTCATTTTGTCTCTTCTTAGAATCTTGGAGTAGCTCCCTTACCTGAAATAAGACTTGAAGTTAATTTAGGGGAGATTTGTGCTGCTCTGCTTTTTGATTCTGTGATGGGCCTTTGGAGTCCCCAGTACAAAAGCTGTGTCAGAAGAGAGTGACAAACACTTTGAGCCCTTGTGAACATGCACAAGTAGGAGCCACTAAAAATCTGTTTTCCTAAAAAGTTAAGATGCGACTAGAAAACTTTTCAGAATTCTCATTAGCCTTGTGGTGTATGTTTAATTTTATTCCACGACTCAGACTCTTTTTGCTGTTCGTAGTCCTCCACTAAACCAGAAGTGAGAATTTGGTTCATAGGAAGAAACTGCCAAGTACAGTGGTACCTGGAAAACCACCTTCGTGGGCTGAAAAATTTGGGTTGGTGCCCTTTTGCTGCTTCTGCGTCTACCCTCACACAATTACTCTTACATACTTTTTTTCTTTTTATAAAAATCATTGGTTTTCCTTTATGGAAAAATTGGAATATTTAAAAAATGATAAAGCACAAAATTTAAATTATCCATAATTTCATGCCATAATTGACTCCCTTTTTCTTGAGTTCATACATAACCTCTAGATAGAGTTTTGTATCCTGTTTACTTAATATTATTTCTCATGTTAAGTATTTGGGGGAAATTTTCTTCAGTGTTTCTGTGGTATTTCTTGCTATCATCATTCCATCAATCCTTTCACCTAATTTAAAAAATTTTTTAAGTTTATTTATTTTTGAGAGAGAGAGCGTAAGTGGGGGAGAGGCAGAGAGAGAGGGAGACGCAGAATCTGAAGCAGGCTTCAGGCTCTGAGCTGTCAGCACAGAACCCGATGCAGGGCTCGAATCCACGAACCATGAGATCATGACCTGAGCAGAAGTCAGACGCTTAACCGACCAGGGGCCACCCAGGCGCCCCTCATTTCACCTAATTTTAAACATTTGTTTTATTTGCTATTTTAAATAATGCTTTGATTTAAAGACAACTCTATAAATTTTTGCTGCAGTTGTTATTACTTTGTTATGATAGATTCCTAAAGGTGAAATTATTATGTCAAAAAACTACAAAACTTAGTTTCTTAATACAAATTGCTATAGTTCCTACCAGAAAGTGTTATATTCCTACCAATTAACATAAGCACAGGGAGTGATATCATCAAGTTAGTGACATAGATTGTCCCCAACTTCAGCCCCCCTCCAAGAAGACCAACTAGCAACTACCTGTAGACAGCACCATTATAAAAATCCCAGAACCCAGGGGTGAGGCTGTGTCACAGAGACTGAGAAGAGCCACATGCTGTGACCTTATTGCCCCTTCCCCAGGCCGCACAATGCGGCACAGTGCTGTACCGAGAAGGTCCCCCTGGGCCTATGGTTTTTCCAGTGGGTAAAAGGAGAGCCCACGGTTGACATCCAGCTCCTCCGGCATTGTGGGATACATCTGGGGATGTCCACTCGGGGCTCACCTCACAGGGATCCTTGGGAAAGTCTGCAGGACTCTACTGCTAGGGATCAGATAGATAGAGAAGGGGGATGGCATTTACACCACCCAGTGCTCAGATCTTGGTGGCCCACATTCCTGCTTACAGTGGTGCCTGAGCAGAGACCCCAGCCAGCTGCTCTGCCCATCTGCAGTGCCAGGACAGTGGCCTTGTTTATTAGGGATCTTAATGGACAGCTCTGCCTTATTTGGGTTCCGCCAACCATCCATACCAAGTGTGGGGCCTGTACTATGGCCCCAGCCATGCAGGGAAGCACATTCACAACCCTGCCCAACTGTTCAGTATAGCCTCCAGTCCCACCTAACCAAGAAACTAGGCCAAAGAATCTGTGCAGCCACAGGGCCTATCCTACAGCCCTGCTTGGGCAGGGAGCCAAACCAGAAGCCCTGTTAAGTATACTGTTAAGTGTAGCCTCTGTCACTGCATAATCAGGGAACAGTGAGCCTGGATAGCCTTGTAGCCCAGTCTATGGTACTACCCAGCTGCTGAGCGCACCCCACAGCCCTACCCTGCAAGAGAGCACAGCCTATGGCTCTGCCTGATTGTTGAACACAGCCTCCCCAGGCAGGGAGCCACCTGTCTAACTGGGAAGCATAGCCCGCAGCCCCACCTGATGCGGAAGCCTGGACAGCAATCCTGTCCTTCTGCGGAGCACAGTCTCTAGCCCATCTAACTGCGGGACACAGATGGAGATCCCTCCCAACCAGAGAAGTCAGCCAGCAACCTTCTCAAACAGTGGAGCATGGCCAATAGCTTACCTGATGTGAAGTACAACCTGAGACCTTGCCCAACCTCAGGGCACAGCCTGCTGTCTCTTTGATTACAGAGCATAGCCAAAGGCCTTGTCCAACCACAAAGGCCTGTCTGCAGCCAACCTCAACATGGAGTTCAGCCAGCAGCCCATCCAGTCAGCAAACACAGCCTAAGACCCCACCCAAACAGGAGTGATTGCAGCGCCCAGACTATAGTCCTACTTAATCTGGGAGTCCAACCGTGGCACCACTATGCCAGGGAACACAACCTGTGACCACACTTGGCCAAAGGTAATTGTAGAATTCAGCCAGTGGCCCCACCTGGTCAGGGAGCCCTCTCATTGGCCACGCTTGAATATGGAACCCAGCCAACAGACTCAGGCAACCACAGAGCCCAGCTAGTAGCACCCACCCTAATGTCAGAGCGTGGGCAGCAGCCTCACCCAACTAGAGATCCTGATAGCAAGTCCTACCTGCCCATGGATACTACCAGCTGATCTATCCAGTATCCCAAGCTGGGCTGACTGGTGAAGGTCTTTTCCTGCTGAACCTATAAAATCTGGGGAAAGAGACCAATTACCTAAATGGCAGATACCAACACAAGGAATCAAGGAACAACATGAAGAGAGATGCTTGGGTGGCTCAGTTGGTTGAACATCCAACTTTGGCTCAGGTCATGATCTCATGGTTTGTGAGTTTGAGTTCTACATTGAGACAACTCCATTGTCAGTGCAGAGCCTGCTTGGGATTCTCTCTCTCACCCTGTCTCTCTACCCCTCCCCCCATGTACACTCTCTTTCTCTCTCTCTCTCTTTCAAAATAGATAAACTTAAAAAAAAAAAAAAAAAGGAATGTGAAGAATCAGGTAAACATGACACCACCAAATGACACTAATAAAACTCCAAAAACTGACCCTGAAGAAATGGAGATCTGTGAACTATCTGACAAAGAATTCAGAATAATTCTCTTAAGTTCAGTGAGCTACAAGAATACACAGACAGACACTTAGATGAAATTCAGAAAATAATGCACATACAAAACGAAAAGTTCAATGAAGTTTTTTGATAGAAACTATTTTTTAAAAAACCCAGAAATCTTAGAGCTGAAGAATATAATGAACTGAAGAATTCAATTGAGAGCTTCAACAACAGACTTGACAAAGCAGGAAAAAAAAAAGAATTAATGAATTGAAAGATAGGTTATTTAAAATTATCTATTCACAGAAGAAAACAAATGAAGAGTGAAGAAAGTCTTACAGGCTTATATGACACAATAAAGAGATGCAAATATGTATTTTGAATCTGTATATTATTATGAATGACCAGAAGAAGAGAAAGGGAAAGAAGTCCATTTAAAGCAAGAGTGGCAAAAAACTCCCCAAACTTGGGGAGAGAAATGGATTCAGATTCGGGAGGTGCAATGAATCTCTTGAAAAGGCTACCAAGACACAGTAATTATTTGATCAAAAGTCAAAGAAAAAGAGAATTTTGAAAGCAGGAAGAGAAAAACAACTAGTCAGTACAGGGATGTTCTCATAAGACTATATGTGGCTTTCTCAAAAGAAACTTTGCAGTCCAGAAGTCAATGGGATGATATATTCAAAATATTATAAGAAAAAAACCTGTCAACCAAGAATCATATATGCCCTAAAACTGTCCTTTACAAATGAAGGAGAGATAAAGATTTCCCCAAATCAACAAAAGAAATGCCCCTAGATCTAATTTACAAGAAATGTTAAAGTTACATTCTTCAAGCAGAAGTGAAAGGATGTTAATTAACATCATAAAAACATACAAATGTGTAAAACTCACTGGCCACATTCTTAAATGTTAGAAAATAAACACTGTAAAAAGAAGCATAACTACAATAATTGTTAGTGTTATTGTTAAATTTGTTACTAGCTTCAAATCGGGTGTTATAAGCCTCCAGATAACCACAAAGAAAAACCTATAGTAGAAACACAACAGGTTATGGTAAAGGAGTCAGAGTATATTACCACAAAAAAAAGGTCATCATTCATAAAACAAGATAGCCAGAGAGGGGGCAAAGAACAAGGGATCTACAAAACAAAACAATTAACATATGGCAATATTAAGTCCTTACTTATCATTAATTAACTTAAACATAAATGGAATAAATTCTCCAATAAAAAGACACAGAATGACTGAATGGATTAGAAAGACAAGATCCAATGATGCACTGCCTACAAGAGACTCGTTTAAACTTTAAGGACACACACAGACTGTAAATGAAGGGTTGGAAAAAGATATTTCAAGCAAATGGTAATCAAAAGAAAACAGGGGCAGCTATGCTTAAATCAGACAAAATAGGCTTTAAACTAAAAATGGTCAGAAGAGACAAAGTCATTATGTAATGATAAAAGGATTAATTAATTGATAATATATAACAATAGTAAATAATTATGCACCCAACATCAGAGCACCTAATCTATAAAGCAAATATTAATAGAACTAAAGGGAAATAAATAGCTATGCAATAATAGTTGGGAACTTTAATACCTCCTCTTAGTAATGGATAGATCATCCAGACAGAGAATCAATAAGCAAATAGTAGATATGAATAACATTAGAGCAAATGGACCTAACGGACAAAAACAAAAAACACTCACAACATATGTCTTAACAAATTGAAGAAGATTAGAATTATATCAAGTATCTTTCTGACCACAGTAATATGAAACTAGAAATCAGTGAACAGGAGGAAAGCTGGAAAATTCACAAATATATGAAAATTAAACAACACACTCATAGACAACAAATGTGTCAAAGTAGAAATCAAAAGAAAACAATTTTTAAATATGAAACAACTGAAAATGGAAACCCAACATACTAAAACTTATGGGATGCAGCAAAGGAATTTCTAAGAGAGAAGTTTATAGTGATAAATGCATCCACTAAGAAAAAAGAAAGATCTCAAATATCATAGCTTTACAACTCAAGGAACTACAAAAAGAAGAACAAACTAAGCCCAAAGTTAGCAGAAGGAAGGAAATAATAAACACCAGAGCAGAAATAAATGAAGTAGAGAATAGGAAAACAATAGAAAAGTTTAACAAAACTGTTGGTTGGTTCTTTGGAAAGGTACACAAAAGTGTGAAACCTTTAGCTAAACTAACCAAGAAAAAAGAGTGGATATTCAAATAATATTAGAAAAGAGAGAGAAGATATTACAGCTGATGTTATAGAAGTACAAAGGATCGGGGGCGCCTGGGTGGCTCAGTCGGTTAAGCGTCCAACTTTGGCTCAGGTCACGATCTCGTGGTCCGTGAGTTCGAGCCCTGCGTCGGTCTCTGTGCTGACTGCTCAGAGCCTGGAGCCTGTTTCAGATTCTGTGTCTCCCTCTCTCTCTGACCCTCCCCCATTCATGCTCTGTCTCTCTCTGTCTCAAAAATAAATAAACGTTAAAAAAAAATTAAAAAAAGTACAAAGGATCATAAGAGACTATAGTGAATAATTAAACACCAAAAAAATGGACAACCTTAGAAGAAATGGATGAATTCCTGTAAACATACAATCTACCAAGTCCAAATCCTGAAGAAATAGAAAATCTGGCCAGACTGATAACAAGGAAAGAGATTGAATCAGTAATCAAAAATCTCCCAACAAAGAAAAGCCTAGGACAGAGGTTAATATCCAGAATATACAAGGAACTCATGTAAATCAGTATCAATAAAAGTAAATAATATGATTAAAAATGGACAAAAGTCTTGAAGATATTCTTTGGAAGTGAGGTATTACTTCACCCCTGTTAGAATAGGTATTATCGAGAGGTGACAAGTATTGGTGAGGATGTGGAAAAATAGAAACTCTTATACATTGTTGGTTGGAAATATAAATTCGTATGGAGGTCCCCTCAAAGTTAAAAATAGAACTATTATATGATCCAGTAATTTCATTTTTAGGTATCTGCAAATGAAGTGAAATCATTGTCTCAAAGAGATAGCCACACCCCTCTGTTCATTGCAGCATTAGTCACAATAACCAAGACATGGAAGCAACCTAAGTGTCTACTGATAGATGAATGAATAAAGAAAATGTGGTATTTCGATATAATGGAATATCAATCAGCCATAAAAAAAAGGACATCCTGACATTTGTGACAACATGGATGGACCTGGAGGACATTATGCTAAGTGAAATAAATCAGAAAGAAAAAGACAGATACTGTATGATATCACTTCTATGTGGAACCTAAAAAAATATTGAACTAGAAATAGATTGGCGGTTGCTGTGGGTTCAGGGGTGGGGCAGTTGGAGGAGGAATGAGGAAAGATGGTCAAAGTGTACAAAATGTAAATTATAAATTCTGGTGATGTTCTGTACAGCAAGGTAACTATAGTTAACAATACTGTTTTGTATATTTGAAGGTTGCTAAGAGAGTAAATCTTAAAAATTCTCACCACACACAGAAAAATTACAACTATATGATTTGATGGATACCTAACCTTATTGTAATTATTTTATGATGTATGTATATGTCAAATCATTACTTGGTACATCTTAACATTATGCAGTGTCAATTACATCTCCGTAAAGCTGGAAGAATCCACACAAACAAGCATAGATGGTATATGAGAAAGTCATCTCATGGTAGCCTGGACCAGGAGGGTTTGCCCCCTCTAAATTATGGCTTTTTTCATAGAGGGAATATATACATTATTTTAAAGTTTCCATGTCTGATTTACTTGGGAAAATTGAACATTTTCCGGAAGTTAGCTATTTTTATTTATATATTGTCAATCAGTATTATTCATTCATTATTAGGGTTCTTATTTTCTTTTTACAACTTTAATATTTAAAAAGCTATGTTATATGCTTTTCATACATTTTAAGAAATGAATTTATTTTTAGCATATACCTTTATACTAAAGTATACTTTTAATACACGTTGTTATTTTGCAGTTTTTCCCCCAAATACTGTCCTTTAAATCTTGTTTGATATCCATATATGTATATTCTAAATTTTTGTATAATGATGCCTGGCACGATTTTTATTGTGATTTCTTTTGAATACATTTCTTATCAGTTCAAAGATCAGACAGTTACTCATATGTATTTTCTTGTAATTTTTTTGAAGTTTATTCTTTTTACTTTATTTCCTGTTTTTTTTTTTCCTTTTTAGTTTTTATGTTTGCCCTTTTGAACCATTTGAAATGTACTTTGCCCTTTGGAATGGAATGAACATCTGACTTGCTTAAATAGATAACCAGTTATTTCAACACCATTAATTGAATAATTCTTCCCTTCCTTCCACAGTCTATGATTAGATTTCCTCATGAAAAGGCCAATCCTTTTTTTTTTTTTTTTTTTTTAATCATGAGATTCTTAGGTATTTTATGGATGTTGTTCTTTATCCCCTCCTTGCTACTTTTGTGAACAGGATTATTTTTCATTTCTAAATGTAAATCTTTAGAATTATCATTTTAGGGGTGCCTGGCTCAGTCAGTTGAGTGTCTGACTTGGGCTTGGGTCATGATCTCACAGTTCGTGGGTTCGAGCCCTGCATTGGGCTCTATGCTGAGGGCTTGGAGCCTGGAACGTGCTTCGGATTCTGTGTCTCCCTCTCTCTCTTCCCTTCCCCTGCTGCACTCTGTCTCTCAAAAATAAACATTAAAAAAAATTTTAATTATCATTTTAAAGCATAAATTTTGGGGTGCCTGGCTGGCTCAGTTGGTTAAGTATCCAACTCTTCATCTCAGCTCAGGTCTTGATCTCAGGGTCATGAGTTCAAGTGCCATGTTGGGCTCTGTGCTAGGCATGGAGCCTACTTAAAAAAGATAAAAAAAAAAAAGCACAAATTTTAAACTGAGTCTGGTAACAACTCAGAATCAGACGAACTTATTTTCTTTCCCTACCAAGTTAGCTCTTCTTATAATTCCTATTCTTATTGATGATATCACCATTTACCCACTTATCCAAACCTGAACCCCAGAAGTAATTATAGATTTCAGTCTTTCCAGCTAACTATCTGAGCCTCTACTATCTTAAATTAGGCCCTCATTGTTTTATACTAAGCCAAAGATTGTAATTTCAAACACTTACCAGAAGCAAGTAGGTAATAAGACGCGTGAAGGATGCTGGGCATAAGGGAGTAGACAGTTGGTGGGCTTTGGCACTATGCCCTGTCTTGCAAGGGGGCTGCTGTTTCTCTGTTCCAGGCAGTAATATGGGCTCATATTTGACCAATCTGATTGTTCAAGAAGAACCAGAAATCTGAGTTCTTATGTGAAATCTTCTAATTTCTAAGTCACAGTGCAAACCAAACAAAATATGACCAGAGCCACAGTTTGTAACCCATGACTGTTACTGAGTCCCCCTAACCTGATTTATATTCCTTCCATGTAATCTCCTCCCAGACTTTTTGCCAACCTCCCTGTACCAGCACAATCACGTGAAGTACCAGTCAGATCGGACTTCAGAGGTGGTTATGTAACCCAACTGACATGAGTTTGCTCCTTGGTGACTTACAGATAGAAACTACAGTGGGTGGACTTGTCATACAAAGTAACTATATTTGCAGCAAATAAAGAGATCGTGGGGGAATAACGTCCAAAGCTGTGATTCCCCAGGCAAGAGTGAATGAGTTCCTTTTATTTAGGGTTAGGATGAATATTTAGAAAGGGAACCCTTGTCATCACATGTGAAGCGGGCATAAGGTCACACATGTGCCTCAAGGAAACATGCCTAGACATGCATTATAGGTTATGTTAGTGAGGCTTGTGCTCCTCCTCGGGTGGAGAATTTAGCATTAGAGTGAGGTAGAGGTCACTGTCGGTCACCGCATGGTCCAACTGCGCAGGTATAAGCCAGTGGTTAAGCTCAAACTGGTCTGGGCCTCCGAAGTTCTTCCCCCTGGCAGTCGTTATAGCTTGAGGGGTAGTTTTGGTTTCCATCACTGGATGCTGTGCCCTTTGGCTCCTTTGCCTGAGTGAGGAGATAGCTGGAAAGAACGTAAGGAAAATGTGGGGCAAAGGTGGGTGGGCACATGCAGGTGGGCAGTAAAGGTCAGGTCTTAGGGTCTTGTTGCTGACAGGAGGATTAACTGCATCAAAACAAGGAACATTCTTAGAAGAGTTCTTGCTACTTGGGTAAGCACTGAGTAATGTTGTTTGTTGGCTGTCACTTTTCACTTAGTTAAAAGCCCTAAATGACTCCCATTTGTGCTTAGGATAATTTTTTTTTTCAACGTTTTTTATTTATTTTTGGGACAGAGTGAGACAGAGCATGAACAGGGGAGGGGCAGAGAGAGAGAGAGACACAGAATCGAAAACAGGCTCCAGGCTCTGAGCCATCAGCCCAGAGCCGGACGCGGGGCTCGAACTCACGGACCACGAGATCGTGACCTGGCTGAAGTCGGACGCTTAACCGACTGCGCCACCCAGGCGCCCCCGCTTAGGATAATTTTTAACATGGCAAAAAGGTATTTTATCATGACTTCTAGCTGTCCTTCCCCCTTCATCTCCTGCTATTTCACTGAATATACTCAAGCCATCTGTGTACTCAGGTGTGTCAGTCTTTTTGGTGCCCTTCCACCTCTCCCTCCGCTGCCCTGTCCATCTGACTTGTGAACCCTTACTCCTCCCCACTCACCCCAAGTTGCAGTTCAAGTATCTCCTCCTCTGTTAAACCTCTGACTACTCTTAAACTCTTGCAGAGCCAACTTCTCCCTTCTTTGTGTCCCTGTAAGATCATGAATAGGGCAGGGACTCTATTTTATCCTTCTTCGTATTCTCAGTAATCCGTGCAGTGCTGGCATATAGTGTAAATTTGCAGTAAATGTTAGCTGGAAAGACTACAACTAGTAAAATTTAGTGCTGGGCCTGGAACCCTCACCTGAGTGAATTTCTTGCTCTTCAGGTTATACTGCCCAGAGAAAAGAAGCTGTGGCTGCTGTGTCTTTAGGGACCTGGTATATGCGGTATCCAATCTGTTGTAGCCTGGGGCTTTTTGGTCGCAACTAAATGAGTGTAGAAACAATTGTACACTATAAGGCAATACAGTAGCATTAAGGATACTCTTTCCTCTGATATGTAGTATGTGGCAACTAGGGTGAAACCCCCAGTTAAATAGTATGTTTTGCCAGTCAGGTAAAACAGTTCTGTTTTCCTACTTTAGAAGTTTGATGGTAAATGGTTGGAGACACCACATCTATTTATAGGTAGCCTGAGTGCCAGATTTGTTATCTCCTTTCCCCAGGCTTGATAAACGAAAGAATGTTGGACTTAACTATTGGTAGTGTCTCCATTAATGAATAGGGGAGTCTGGAGAAAACACGTGAACAGGAAATTCAAGGGCACCTAGTGTTGTTTTTATCAGTCCAGGAATTGTAGACTTGCAAATTGTATCCTGTTCTTTTTCTGAGGAAAGAAAGAGCTTTAGTAATAGACAAAGAACAGTGTTAAATCCATTAGAGGAATAAATTTGCAATATAATAAGTGCCACTCCTCTAGATCATTCTTTGTAATAATTTGGTCACTTCTGTTCTTGGTTTTGTTTAATTTGGAATTTTTAAAGCCTATTTTGTCTGGCTGGAAGGAAAGAATTTTTTCTTCTTTTTAAGGCTACTTTCTAAAAGATATTATTTAATTGAGATCAGGGGTTGGATATTTGCTTTTTCTGTAATTGTATCCCTCAAGTAGGATTTGTTTCTGAACGTTAACATAACACTAATGATTCTGTAGTTTTTAATCCAAAGGAAACTATTATATGTGAAAATATAATTTAAAATCCATTAGAGTTGAGTTGTTATCATCATTTACTGAATGCCTACTGTGTGGTCAATACTTTGGGAGTTGTTGAGTAGACACAGGTTTTGCTCTGCTTTGGTTTTTAAACAAAGTATATATTTGCAGGTATGTATGTATAACTAGAATGGAAAGTATTAATCATGATCAAATTATATAGTTGTGTGTGTGTGTGTGTGTGTGTGTGTGTGTGTGTGTGTGTGTATACACATACACATACATTCCATACATATGGAACTTGTTTTTCATTACTTGGTATCCACTTTGGGTTTTGGAGTTAAATTCATTACATCTTTTTTTTTTTTTTTTTTTTTGAGTGAGAAAGACAAAGTGCGAATGGGGGAGGGGCGGAGAGAGAGGGAGACACAGAATCTGAAGCAGGCTCCAGACAGCAGAGCTGTCAGCACAGAACCCGATGCGGGCTCAAACCCACGAACTGCGAGATCATGACCTGAGCCAAAGTCAGACGCTTAACCAACTGAGCCACCCAGGTGCCGTGCCATGTGACCTTTCTAAGCTTCAGTTCTTTATCTTGCAGGGCTGTTGTAAGGAGGAAATGCAGTCATGCATAGAAAGTGCCACTCTCTTGAATCCTCTGGAGGAAAAGGGGAGAAATCAGTGAATAAAATATCACAAAATTCCTGATAGGCACGACCATTCAGTGTATGTGAGTTGCCTTTGTTTATCGTGCAAAGCTAATTTGATTTGCTGTAGGCTGTGAAGAGACATGAATGATTTTAAACAAGTGACACAATCAACTTCTTGTTCTAAAAATCTTTAGAGTAGTCCACAGAGGAACAAGTTTGTGAGGCTAAAATAATAATGTTGTATTTGGACATAATGACTTTAAGACTCTTGTAGTACTTTGAGATGTAAAACCAATAAGAGGGCAGTGGAACTAGGAATTTGTCATAGGTAAACTTACTATTAACCTGCACTTGACTTGATTGATGTTGAAGAACAAGAAAGGTCTTTTGGTCCATTCCATTATCCCTGGAGTCTACTGCAGTTCAAATCCATACACAGAGGTCTGTATCTTCATGTAATTAGGGAGAGGTGGGTGTTGGGGTGTAGGTTGGGGGAATACTTTCCAGCTAACAGTGCAACGTTGGATGCTCACTGTTGGCAGTCTGCATCTTCTCTAGGTCTGTTATGATCTCCATCCAGATCAGCAAAAACCTCCTTAATGCATGGAACCATCCTAGTCTTTTTTGGTCCAGATGTAGACTGTAGTAGGCAAGTTTCTTATGGTCGGTGCCACCCACTGGTAGCAGCCATCACAGTTCAGTCTGTGCCCCCTGTGAAGCAGTCATTTTGCTACATTCCTTATCTTGTCTAATTGTCCAATTATCTTCTTCAAACCAGTACTATGTTTGGCTTGCCTGGTGGTTTTTCAAAGATGGCACTTGAGTGACTAAGTAGACCGCAAGGCCCAGTTAAGGCCACAGAACATCCCTATTGTCACCTGGCTTGATTCATACATTTCTGTTTTCTGCCTGGTTCAAATGAGTATCATTTGAAAATGAAATGGACCTTATAGTCTGCAGTCGTATACTGGACCTTGTTGTAGAGCTATTTGAAATGACATAGAATTCAGAATGAAATAGGGCACCCTGGACTCCATCCAAAGGGGGCTTGTTTTGAAAAGTTGTTTTCCCATAAAACATATACATAAGAATTACTTCAGACTGATTTTGTGTGCATATTTGATCCACTGCTTCATGTTTCATAGAATTTATATTCTAGAAGTTGCTTCTTACTATTTAGCTGAACTACATTAACTCTTAGGAGACTTAACATTGAGTGCAGGCATATGTATTAGTCAAATCTTGTGGATTTTTTTGCAGTGATCAATAAAACAACAACAAAATACATCGAACCTTTCTTGTTCTGAATGCTTGTTGACTACAGCCTTTTGTATAAAATGTGTCCATGTTGTGTGTGGATTGGTGCTTCCTTACTCTTATTCATCCCTGGTTTTGCCAACACAAAATTAATTTCTATTGCTTTGGAATAGTGTATCTTCCTCTTTCTTTACTAGCACTGTCTTCTTTATAATGTGGAAAACTTGGATGTTTTAACTGTTAAGGTAAAGTTTTGCTTCGTAGGAATTAAACTGTCTCCAGAGTTTACTATGAGGGATAGAAAGTGTTTTTCTACTGAACAATTTGTGTTTATATGTTGTTTCAGTGTCTGTTACTATGGCAATGACGGCAGGGACTGCAGCCTCCTTTCCTATGAGCAACCATACCCGGGAAAGAGTGACTGTGGCCAAGCTCACATTGGAGAATTTTTACAGCAATCTAATTTTACAGCATGAAGAGAGAGAGACCAGGTATAGTAAAGGCTAATCAGAATTTTCTGTTTGGTTTAAGAAGCTCTTATGCTGCAAGTGGAGTGTAAACACATTGTCCATTAATAATATGAATATTGTGGGTCCCTGTATGCTGTTTTTAGGTTTCCTCTACTGACAGTGCCTCTAATTATCTTAACAGAATGGTTTCTTGTCCTCTGCACCCATATCCTTCTATCACATGTCAATGATATTTTAAATAAAACATTCCCAGCTGTGAAATTATAATATATCCTTATACTATAGGAATAGTTAATTCTAATCCAAAAGCATGTATAGTGGGAATGAGGGTGGAAGAATAAAAACATTAATGACATGTTATTCTGCCTTCAGAAAACTCTATTAAGGCAGGTAATGCACATAAATATTACATGACAGTGAGAAGCATCACTAAGAGAAGGTCAAAGAAGGCAGAGATTGCTTTTGAGTAAAGCAACTGGGAGGGCTTCATAAACGGTGGTGGCATTTATCAGAGCTCTTAAGGAACAGTATTAATCATACATGCAGAAAAGGGAGAAGGAAGAGATAAAAGAGCAGGAGGAAGGATATTACAGACAGAAGAAATCACCTTCAGTGCTGGGTCAAGCAAGAGCCAGTTTAGCTCATGCTGGATTTCAGCATTTCCTGGGACCCTTGACTGCTTTGTTAATGTAGATATCCTCATGGGAGTAGAGAGCCTTGATTTTTGAACAGAATCAGTGATCATGGGTGTTTCTCTAGAGGAGTACTTTAGTTGTGATGTACAGAATGGATTGTGGGTAGAGAGAGAAGGAACAGGAAAGGCTAATGATGTAGTCCCAGCGTGTGGAAAGGAGGCTTGAATTAGGATCATGACAACAACAGTAGAATAGAATTTAGAAGTGAGAAAGATTGACAGAAGTGGCGACTAGCCAGAGACGAAATGTCAGATAGGTCTAACTACATATCAGACAGGCTGAACAGAGAATTGAACTAGAAAATAAAACTTCAATAATTATTCAGAAGTCAACTGGAGACACAGAGTAGGAACATATGAAGGAGAGTTAAATATGGAGCAGAGTAAGGAAAGCTAACATATCTTTAACCAAAGTTCCTAAAGGAGGAGAAGAAAGGGGTTGGAGCAGAGGCAGGTTAAACTAAGAGTTCACCATTGGCAGAACTTCCAGAAGATTCAATTTAGGCTGAAGGAAAGTGATCACAAACAGAGCTAAATATAAATGTGTGGATAAATCTCAACACAAATTGTGTGAAAAAAAAAACGATGATAAAGTCTTATACATTTTTTAAAGTAGATTAAAATATTTCCCAATGATAGGCTCTCAGTCAGGAGGGAAGTCAGTGGAATTAAAGTGTTGCTAGAGATCTGTGTATCTCCATGGTAGAGATACGACGTACAGAGGGGTAAAGATTGATTCATTTCAGACTAACAGAGTTTGTAACTTCCAAACTAATGAAAGGAAAATAATGAAATGAGGAAAACAAAACCCCAGTTGAAAATAAGGCGAGGGAAAAAGCAAAGCTGAAACGCCAAAAAGTCGACACAAATAGAGACCACGCAATCAGTTAGAAATGAATGCAAACATATGAGTAATTACATTAACTGTAAATACAATGAAAGTCTCTGGAAATGATCCAGTCGCCAAGGAGAGTAAACGAAGTAGAAGAGAACCAGGGAAAGAAAGACTACTTTTTTAGGAAGCAGACACTTAAGTTATGCATCAGAATTTTGAAGGCTTGTTGTCTTTTCTTGATGAAATCTTTGAGTAATTCAGTTTTGCCCTCTATGTCCAAACAAAGGAAAGTAAAAATAAAAGTATCTGCTGTAACTTAAAAAAAAAAAAAAAAAAAAAAAGGCAGTTGCAGCTTGGTGCCATGGAAATCATATTAAACAGTCAGCTCGTATTTATTAAAAGCTTGGACTTTACGATTACATGTGATAAATTTTTAAGGCTTAACTAACTGGATAAATACATAAGCCAAATAGAGTACCAATCAGAACAAAACATCAGAGCATTTAGGAAGAAAACTATTTTCTTTGAAAGGTGCACAGGAAGTCACAGGTCTTCTCGTTTAGATATGGTGGAAACGTACAAAGGCTACTGCCTCTCTCTCCAGAGTCAGGGATAATTTCATGAAGAGTTGGTTTTGGCAAGGATTGAGGAAAGGGGTCAGTAGAGATGTGACAGAAGAGTGAAGCTGCTTGTATATTGATAGGCCGTCCCAGATGAATGGTCCCTTACACTGTGGATTCTCTCTACAGAGGAGAAAGCTCAAAATCATTCAGCAAGCAGCCTTGCAGCTCCCAGAGGGGCATGGTAGCAGGCACAGAGCTTCTGTGGTTCCATTCTAAGGGTTGGGCTTAGAAGAACAGTGTGTAAATAAAAGATTAAAATCAGTATGATAAGCACCAAGATGTCTATTACAAATGTTGACGAAGTAGGCAGAGATCATGTCATTACGTGTTGTTGCCATTGGGGTGCTGATCTATGAACAGGCTTTAGATATTTTTGTTATGAATTTTCCATAAGAATGGTGGGTTAGGAAAGTGCCTACCTTCAGACATGTTATCGTAAAGGACAAATACTAAAAAATGTATTTGATGATTTCAATCCTCAACCCTTAGATACTCTCCCATGTAGTTAAATCCTGGAAAGTCAGTCCTATTCTAACATAGTCCAACACCAATTAGGAAGAGTACTCTCAGGTTCATATTCAGGAAAAACCAATATGATAGAAATAAAATGCTTAATATTCTGTTGGAAATGAGCTGCAAAATTTGTATCAGAGCCATCTCCCTAGTTCCTAGTGACTTAATTCATCCAGTCATCCCGCCTTCCTCCCCATCCCCACAGTGCTTAGTTTCACTTACTTCAGTGGTGTCATTTAAAAACAATGAGTACCTGAACTTGACTGTACCTAGAAAAGCAAATGTTCTGGTGGTTAGTGGGTTTTTTTATGTACATATATGACTCCAGTTTTCAAAGAATTAGAATAAAATACACTCAATTGCATTGAACATTTTTCTTGATTAGGAAATCAAGCTTAGACTTGAAATGAAGGACTTACACAAGCTCAGTTAGCTAATAAGCTATTAGAATTGGGATTCAAACAGGGATATCCACCTTAAATATTTATACTTTTAGTCACTATAGTTACCTTTATATACTTCCAATATAAATATTGATAAATGTTAATGATTTTGGTGGTTTGAATATTAGATAACAGATTTTCCTTATTAGAACATTAGTCATCTTTGCTAATCATTGATTTAAGCAGCATTAAGAAGGAAATTTTTCATTTGGCCAGTATGAGAAAGTGATTTGAAATCTGGGTTGGGTTTAATTTTGAGAAAGAAAACTATTCTTAGTGATTATTTTGATTCATCTTTAAAGACTTTTTTTTTTTTTTTTAGCATAGCAAACTGAAGGGGTAAACTCAAATAAATAAGTGAACATTTCTTAAATGGGAATAGTTAGGAATGTATTTAAAATTTAAATTATTTTTTCTTTGAAAAGGCAGAAGAAATTAGAAGTGGCCATGGAAGAAGAAGGATTAGCAGATGAAGAGGTAATGTTAGCTGTAATTACTGTGACTGTAGGTAACAGTACTCTATACTTGAAAGTTGCTAAGAGCGGATCTTAAATGTTCACACTAAAAAAAAAAATTACTTATGTGAGGCAATGGATATGTTAACAAGCCTTTTTGTGGTAACCATTTTACAATATATATGTGCATCAAACCATCGCGCTCTAAGCTTGCGTTATGTCAGTTATATCTCAAGAAAGTTGGGGAGGGAAAGACTAATTACTGTATAATGGCAACCCCAGTGTCTTTGTCCTCTATTGATATCAGATGATTTTATAACTTAGGTAACATGGATTTCATCATTTGAATATGGGCTTCTTTGTTGCTATGATGGAGATCTTTAAAGAGGCAGCTTTTTTTAATTCCAAGAATATAGATTTAGTGAACAGTATCTATAGTGTCCGGAGAGCATGGAACAAGAAGAGAGGGCTCTAAGAAGAATCCGTGAATTGCCAAATCTTCTCACATTTTTTCCTGAATATATCTTAAAACCCTCTAGTTCTCTAGTCCAGTGCCTCTACCCTACTTTATTTTTTTTTTAAGTTTATTTATTTATTTTGAGAGAGACAGAGACAGAGACAGAGAGAGCACGTGAATGGGGGAAGGGCAGAGAGAGAGATGGGGACAGGGGATCCAAAGCAGGCTCTGTGCTGACAGCAGAGAGCCTGATACCGAGTTTGAGCTTGAACTCATGAGTCATGAGATCATGACCGGGGCAAAGTTGGACACTAAACCGACTGAGCCATCCAGGCGCCTGCCTCTACCCTACTTCAGACTACTGTGCAGTTCACTTAAAGAACAACTGCCCCCAGCTGGTGTCTTCCCACCTCCAGGTTTTCTGCATACACTATCCAGAGTTTCCTGTCTGAAAACAGGTTTGAGAGGCACCTGGGTAGCTCAGTCGTTAAGGGGCTGACTCTTGATATTGGCTCAGGTCATTATCTCCTGGTTACTGGGATCCAGCCCTGCGTCAGGCTTCAGGCTGACAGTGCAGAGCCTGCTCAGGATTGTCTCCCTCCCTCTCTGTTCCTCCCCTTCTCATGCACACGTGCACTCTCTCTCTTTAAATAAATAAACTTAAAAGAAAAATAAAGGGGCGCCTGGGTGGCGCAGTCGGTTAAGCGTCCGACTTCAGCCAGGTCACGATCTCGCGGTCCATGAGTTCGAGCCCCGCGTCAGGCTCTGGGCTGATGGCTCGGAGCCTGGAGCCTGTTTCCGATTCTGTGTCTCCCTCTCTCTCTGCCCCTCCCCCGTTCATGCTCTGTCTCTCTCTGTCCCAAAAAAAATAAATAAAAAAAAAAAAAAAAAAAGAAAAAGAAAAAGTTTGATCACATCACTCTTTTGCTTAACACCCTTCATGGGCTCCCAAGTACTCTCAGATAAGGGTAGATCCTTGAACATTAATGTGCAAGACCCCTCACAGTTTGGCCTCTGCTTTGTCTCTTTCACCTCGTCTCTTGTCACCCACCTCCATGCTGACCACCAATATTGAGTTACTTTAACTTCCACACTCTTGCCTGTGGACCTTTCATCTGTTATTTCTGCCACTTAGAAGTTCCTTACTCCTGCCCAACTCCTCATATTCTTTAAGAAACTCTGGGTCTCGCTTTGGGCCTCAGTTCCACTGGGAAATCTTCCCTAATATCTTGGGGTACTCTTCCCACATTCTGCATTAACAGAATGTTCATGTGTCCATGTGTCTGTGTCCATGGGGCAGCCTAAAATATCTCCCCATAGTAGAAACTCCATAATGTCTTACTCAGCTATATACCTCCAGAGCTGGCAGGGGCTATAAGAAATAGTTCGTGAATAAATGAACAATGACCTTTCCCTCAAGGAGTTTACTGACTGGAAGGAGAGATCATGTACGTGTGTATATAAATATATGTATACATGATAGATTCTGGCAAACTTTAAAAATACAGGGATTTCCCCCCACCTAATTCAGGGGATCAGAAAAGGTTTGGGAAGAGGTAACAGTTGATTTGAATGTTAAAAAAAATAGGTAGATTTACGCAAGAATTAATAAATACATATAAAATAATGCAGAACAATGAACTATGAAGGATGCAGTAGAGGAAAGAGCACGGTAAACTGACACCATGTAGTGGAAAGGCTAGCCTTGGGATAGCTTACTGAGCCATGTACGCTTATTTTCTAGGCAGTAGGGGGGTACAACCTAGATTAATTTGCTCAACAGTTTCAATGATCAGAAAGGAAATTCTATGTTCAAAGAGCAGTCTCACAAATGATGACTTGAAAGCAGTTATTTAATCTTCTCTGTACCTTTCCTAGGACTTTACCTGTATTTTTCTGTTGGAAATGTTTAAGTGAAATAAAATATATTTAATGATTTGTACTACAGGTGGTTACTTTGTTAATCAGTTGACTCAACCTAGAAAATCTAAATTATTTACGTAAAATTACTATAATATTTTAAAAACTCATTTAATTTATATCCTTTACACTTTAAGTGAGAAAGGTAATGGTTTCGATCTGCATTATAACAAAAAAATAAGGCCAAGCACATCTGTCCGCACATTTATTTATTAGTATTAATAACTTTCTTATCCTTAATAATCATATAATTGTATTAATGTACATTGTACATCATTATATCGATACAGAAATCTCAAGCATAAGGTCCTAATTCAGAATTTAGAGGGAGAAATTATAAAAACAGATGCCCAGGGGCCAAGCAGATAACACAAATGAAGGAAGCTGGCCGGCTTTGTTTCGCGACATCTTAGGTTATATGTTCTTTTGACCCAACGCACTTTATCTGCATATTCAACTCCTAAGAATATTCTTTCACTTCCACAAAGAAATAGATTCTTTGTTTTTCTCTTTCTAAAATATTTGGTCCTCCGCGTTTATATTTTGATAGAGACATACCACCTTTCACTTTCCTAAAAAAGAACAGGAGCACCAGTCCAATTCTGCATGTCCCCTGATGCCTGGCATCAGTGGTGGATGCTGACAAGTTAGAGACCTGATGTCTATCAAAGGGGGAGTGACTGCCACTTTGGCTGAGTGTGGCAAAGTTCCTGTTTTTCAGGAGAAACTGGAAATCTGGACTTTTATGTGAAATCACCTGCTTTTTAAAATATCGACAAATAATTCAAGTGTCCTAAAAACAACTTGCAGGCCAAATCAAATATTTTCGAGGTTGAATACAGTTTGTAACTCTCAGTTTGCAACTGCTGGTCTGCACCAGGAAGTGCTGAATACATTTAGAAATATTTTTGGGGCGCCTGGGTGGCTCAGTTAGTTAAGTGTCTAAGTGTCTGACTTCAGCTCAGGTCATGATCTCACGGTTTGTGGGTTCAAGCCTCATGTTGGGCTCTGTGCTGACAGCTCAGAACCTGGAGCCTGTTTGGATTCTTTGTTTCCTCCTCTTTCTCTATCCCTCCCCCACTCCCACTCTGTCTCTCTCTCTCTCTCTTTCTCAAAAATAAATAAACATTAAAAAAAATAAAAACTGTTTTCCTAAATTCTTCTAAAGAACTTGTAGAAAGTGTCATATGATTTATACCTACAAATAGTGCCCTTTAATAACTATAAAATTTCTAACATTTTTCTGTGAAGATATTTTAATTCCACAAATGCTTATTATTAGGCCCATGCTAGGTCCTAGATTATGTCAAATTGTATAAAATAGACATCCTCTCTTATCCTTAATATAAAATATGTTGGAGCTATCATTATGTGGGGTGGATTTTTTAAAAATAAAATTGTTTTCTAAAAATCTAGTTTTAGGGGCACCTGGGTGGCTCAGTCAGTTGAGTGTCTGACTTCAGCTCAGGTCGTGATCTCGCAGTTTGTGGGTTTAAGACCAACATCGGGCTCTGTGCTGACAGCTTAGAGCCTAGAGCCTGCTTCAAGTTCTGTGTCTCCCTCTCTCGCTGCCCCTCCCCTGCTCAGTCTCTGTCTCTCTCTTTCTCAAAAATAAAACATTAAAAAAAAACTAGTTTTAAAATGAAAAGTAATATTTATCCCTAATTCATTTGTAATAGAAAATCTTGGTGAAGTAATTTGTGAAAGTTATTTGTAAAAAATAAACCATATAATGTGATCATGTGGAATGTCTCTGCAGAATTGAAGTTGCCAACTGAGCTCTTTCCTATCTCGGAACTTCTGTGTACCCTGTCTTATATAAAAACTGAACATCCCACAGATCAAGAGTTTGAGGAATTGAGGAGCACCCCCCCTTTTTTAAAAGTTTATTTATTTTGAGAAAAAGTGTGCAAGCTTGGGGAGGGGCAGAAAGAAAGGGAGAGAGAACCCCAAGCAGGCTCTGTGTTAGCACAGAGCCGGATGTGGGGCTTGATTTCAGGAACCTGAGATCATGACATGAGCCAAGATAAAGGGTCAGATGCTTAACCAGCTAAGCTACCCAGGCACCCCAGGGAACACTCATTTAAAAAGGAATGGAGAAAGGAAGAAAACGATGTATGTCTAATTTCATCTTACTTAAGAATTACCATCAGACATGCAATATTATTCACTCTCATGGAAAACCAAAACAGACAAATTTAAGCTGCTTTTAAAGGGAGCCATGAAATGTTAAATGTGTTTCCAGATTTTGTTGTCCTGTTTGGTGAGAAAGGATATGATTACCACAAAAATGTTACTTGTTTTTCAAGGCTGTTTAATCTACACAAGTCATGAACAGATATATCAATGTGCTTTTTCATCAATATATATATTTTTTAGCTTATTAAGTTTTTTATTTTAATTCCCAGTATAGTTAGCGTACAGTGTTGTATTAGTTTCAGGTGTACAATATAGCGATTGAACGATTCTATACATTACTCTGCTCATCATATCACCAATATATTTTTTTAACACTAGCTTGCTTCAGCTCCCTCCAGACTGCAACAGTGATTTTAAGACTAATAGATCATGAAATAGGTTTTTCATTTTTCTGTTTTTAAAAGTAACCTCACAATGTTATAGTCATGTCCCATTTTTGTAAAATTGTATGCTCTATATACTTGTAATTTTCCCTTTTTGCCATTAAACAGCTGTGCCCCAAACTATATAAACATTGTTTGCTTGCTGCATTACATGACCTATCAAATATTAGTGAAAATTATTTTCTTTAGTGGCCTCTCTTCTGTTGATTTTGAGCACAGTTTATTAAAGTATGTAATGAGGTCATCTTTTTCATTTAGATTAGACAAGTTTCTGAAACTACACCCAACTCTACTACATTTTATAGTCCATAAAGTCAACAGTCCAGAATGTCTTCTGAAATTCTTACATTTATTCAATTATATACTTAAAACAACCCCCCTAACCCTCCTTGCTGCTTTGAAAGACATGATACTATAGTGCCACCATGTGGCCTTTTTAAATTATAGTCTTTTTTTTTTTTTTTTTTTTTTCTGGAGGGACACAGGAGTGGGGGGTAAATTATAGTCTTACAACAAGCTACATTTGGGGGTTCCTAGGTGGTTCAGTTGGTTGGTTAAGCATCTGACTCCAGCTCAGGTCATGATCTCACAGTTCGTGACTTTGAGCCCCGCATCAGGCTCTATGCTGATAGCTCAGAGCCTGGAGCCTGCTTCAGATTCTGTGTCTCCCTCTCTCTTTGCCCCTCCCCACTCACACTCTCTGTCTCTCTGAAAAACAAACATTTAAAAAAAAAAACAAAAAACAAGCTACATTTTTGGGCTTTTTTGTCTTATTAGTATTTCGGTTATTTTTTAAAAATCACTGAAGGAGCATTTTTGAACAAAAAGAAATCTTCACTGTTTCCACCATTGATATGAAGACATCATTTCCGGATTTCATCTTCTTAGATTAACTTTGTTCAAAGTATCAGAATTCCATTGCACTGGGAATACACATTTACAGATTCCCAGTTAATTGATACCTTGCCATACCTTTTTGAAAGCAGATATACACAGGAGTAGTAAGAGACTACTCAATGGTTATACCTTGTACTGTGTTTAATAGCAGTGTTTCTGAGCTGTTATGGTCATTTGACTTGCCTTTTCTTCAGAATGGAATTCCTGAAAGCCTGGTAGAGTTCATTTGAAGATGAACAGGTGCTTAATTTTTTTGATTTTGTTTATTTCCCACTGTATGTTGCCTCAACTAGGAACTAACAGAATGTCAACAGAGTTTTGTTTGGTAAGGGGAAAAATGAGGTTTAGAACAATGAGATAAATGCCTATTCCAAATGTAACCTTCAGGTATTTCATAATGTTTCTTATTAATGGCAGTTATTTTTTGGTGACTTTTAGAGAGTGAATTATGAAATTACTGACTTGAATATTTTAACGAATTCTTCATGTAATCATGTTTTTTGGCAGTTTCATATTTTTAGGAAGTTGTGTGCCAAATCTCAAGGAGTTTATTAAAATTTATCTAAGAAAAAATTCTGTCAAAAGCAAATCTCTATGGAAACATGCTGTTTGTTATTTTGGTGTCCTAAGTCTCAGTAGTTGTCACAGAACAGCCTTGGAAATTAGGGAAGTGAAGCAAAGTAGATTGCCTGACTGTAAAATTCATTATCAGAATACTATTAGCATTTCCTAAAGTTTAATTTTTATTTATAAATTAAGTTAGCATGTAGATGAAATATGTGATGAGCTCATTAAGATGAAATAGTTAATGGAATCCACCTGAAGAATAAGATTTATCAATTGTTAAGAATGAAAAAGTTTCTTAAGATTGCTTTATTCTTTCCATGCTTAACAAATACTCGACTTTGGTAAATTTAAGATAATATTTAAGATACTTTACTCCCATTTTTATATATCTCATCTTTTAATAATATTTAAGATACTTCCATTTTGATGTATCTCATTTTTTAACACTATAGCCTTCATTGAAAACAAAATCATCTTTTTAAATTCTTTTTTTAATAGAAAAAGTTACGCCGATCACAGCATGCCCGAAAGGAAACAGAGTTCTTACGGCTCAAGAGGACCAGACTTGGCTTGGATGACTTTGAGTCTCTGAAAGTTATAGGAAGAGGAGCATTTGGAGAGGTTACTTTTTTTTTTTTTTTTTTTTAATGTTTGTTTATTTTTGAGAGAGAGACAGAGTGCAAGCAGGGGAGGGGCAGAGAGAAAGGGAGACACAGAATCCAAAGCAGGCTCCAGGCTCTGAGCTGTCAGCACAGAGCCCAACACAAGATCATGACCTGAGCTGAAGTCGGATACTTAACTGACTAAGCCACCGAGGTGCCCCGAGATTACTTCTTTTCTAAAGGCACTGCTATTGAAAGTATCTATCTTCATTCAGATAGTTTAAAATATATATTAAAATAGTTTAATATAGCAAAATAGTTTAATTTTAATGAAATTCCTAAAATATAAGCAGTGGCAAATTGCCACCGATCTCTTTAAAGAAACTTACCTTTTGCTCCTAAATCAATAGTAATGACCGTTTGACATTGATAGTATGATCAATTTTTACATTCTAGGTACGGCTGGTTCAGAAGAAAGATACAGGCCATATCTATGCAATGAAGATATTGAGAAAAGCTGATATGCTTGAAAAAGAGCAGGTATGAGTTCTTTAACACATGTAACCAAAGGAGCACCACTGACTAGGTATTAGAGTAAATGTAAATATTGGAATTTATAAAAAGGAATCTACATGTCTTACTATATATAGTCCTATTAATTTTTTTGATAACTTGTTTCATTGTTTCTCAGTTCTCAAGAAAGTTAAAATTTCTTCCAAATTATAATCTGAAAACGTCTTAGGGGCGCCTGGGTAGCTCAGTCGGTTGAGCATCCGACTTCGGCTCAGGTCATGATCTCACAGTTCGTGAGTTCAAGCCCCGCATCGGGCTTTGTGCTGACCGCTCGGAGCCCGGAGCCTGCTTCAGATTCTGTGTCCCCCTCTCTCTCCGCCCCACCCCTGCTTGTGCTCTGTCTCTCTCTGTCTTTCAAAAATGAATAAACATAAAAAAATTTTTGTTTTTAAATGCCCTAGTCTGTTTAGGCTGTCATAAGTGCCTAAAGTGCCACAGACTGGGTGGCTTAAACAACAGAAATTTATTTTCTCACAGTTCTGGAGGCCGAAAGTCCAAGATCAATGTCATGGCAGGGTTTGCTTTCTGGTGAGGCGCACTTACTGGCTTGTAGATAGCTTCCCACTAAGTGCCCTTGGTGTGTGCACAGAGAGAAAACGTGAGCTCTCTGGGGTCTTTTCGTATAAGGACACTATCCCCCCTCTCCCTCCATGACCTCACTTAACCTTAATTACTTCCTTAGAGGCCCCATCTCCAAATTCAGTCACCCTGGGGGTTAGGGCCTCACCACAGGAGTTTGGGGGGTTTGGGAGGGACACAAACAGTCAGTTCATAACAAAATACCTTCTTTTCTGACTTCAGTGAAAATAAACGACAGTTCTCAGCTTCCTTTATCCCTGTCACGTTAGAAGCAAGACCGGTCTCCTGAGAGTTTGCTGATTTTACATATTTCCAAAATCTGTAACCCCTCTGATTTCATACTCCTGGACTCTCCATGTTTCCTGTGATTTTAACGCGGTTTAAGGGTTGGTCATAAGTCTGAAAACATCAATAATATTACTTTATGTACTCACCTCTGTCTAGTCTGGGTGGACACTCTGTAGAACCCTAAATTGATTCTATATACTAGGGAAGGACTCAACAATGGAGATATAGAGGGAAGATAACACCTCTCTCTACTTAATTCTTTACTTCAGCCTTTTAGTGTCTGCCTAAAGCTTACTTACCAGTTCAGCTTTTTATTGAACAGGTTGAGGAAGAGGTTTAGTCAAAAAGACCAAAGTACATGTCATCATAGACTCTTTTGATTCTTCTTTGTTTGCTTCCACTTTCTTCTCAGCCAGGCAGCCATGGTGGAGGGAGCAGGACCTCCCAGTGGTGCACCACTGGCTGCTGGGGCGGGCCCACCAGCTCCTACCTTGCAGATGAGGCTCCCGATGTTGACGTTGGCCAGAGCCTTTGCCGACAAGCCTGGCCAGAAAGGCTCAACATCTATACCTGCTGCTTTAATGAGGGCATTGATCCTATCCTCCGTGACTGTCACTCATGGTCCTGCAGGATGAGGGCTGAGTAGGAGCAGGGGAGCCCCGAGACGGAGGCCATGGTGCAGATGAGTGCTATGTCTGGCCCGGTGCTAGTTTCTGGATGAACTGAGGGCCTCACCCCAATGTGGCCTTAGCTTCCTCTGAAGGACTGAGCACCTTAGTGGCAGCTGAGGAAAGCCCCACCTGAAGCTTACTTGGCTATTACAGCAGTATACTATTGATTTTCATTTAAATATGGCCCTCTTGAATTTTCACTGCGTTCTTTCACTATTTCTAGTCCATGCACTCAGCAAGTATTTATTGGGTGCCTGTGATGTGCCAGATGTGCCCATAATGTGCTCTAGGATCTGGGAATACAGTGGTTAACAGGACAAACCTGATCCTTGGTTTTTCTTTTCTTTTTTGATCCTTGTTTTTTTCTAGTAGTGGGGAGATAGGCAGACAGCTATTTCAAATAGGATTGAGAAAGACTATGACAAAAGTTTTAACAAAAGGGTAAATCAATGCAGATGACCTGGGTTTAGGAGGAAGAATTAGATTGGGGTTGTTTCTCTAAAGAGGGAATATTTGATGAAAGACTGAGTAATGAGAAAGAAGGACAGATAAAGATCTGGTAGAACAAATATCTGCAAATGCAGAGGCCCTGAAGCAAGAATAGTCTTGTCCTGCTCAAAGAAGAGAAAAAAGCCACTGTGGCCAAAATTCAGTGCAGGAAGAGTGGTGGGAGAGGTAGGCAGGGACAAGATTACGCAGGGATTTGAAGGCCAAGGCAGAGCGTTTGGGTTTTATTCTAAATGCGAGGGGAGGACACTTTTGTTTGAACAGAGGAGTGGCATTGATGTTTTACAAAGATGAATCAATCCCTTTGCTTGCTGACAGAAGAAACAAGAGTTGAAGCGGAGAAACCAGTAAGAGACTGTGTGGCACCTCCAGCCAGAATGTGATTGTGGCTTATCCTGGGGCTGCAGCAGTGAAGCTGAAGAAAAGTCTGACAGACTAAGTGTATGTTTTAGTGGAAGAGTCCGCAGGATTTTCTGTGATGTCCTCTATATTAGGGGATGAGAGGAGGGGTAAGGGTAGTGAGGAAAAAATAGAAGAAGCAGGATCATACCTAGAGTTTCACTTAGAAGCGGGGTACATGATGGTGTCATTTCTGATTTAGAAAAGAGGATTCTCTCCCTCTCTCTCTGCCTCCCCTTCACTTTCACATGCACTCTCTCACTCTCACTATCTCTCACACTCTCTCAAAATAAATAAATAAACATCAAAAAAAGGGAGGGCGCTCCTGGGTGGCTCATTTGGTTAAGCCTCCAACTCCGGCTCAGGTCATGGTCTCATGGTTTGGTTCCTGAGGTCAAGCCCCACATCGGGCTCTTTGCTGCCAGCACAGAGTCTTCTTCAGATCCTCTGTCCCTCTCCCTTCCTTGCCCCTCCCCCCTGCGCCCTCTCTCTCTCAAAAAGAAATAGAAAATAAACATTAAAAAAAAAGGTCCTCGAAATTGAGATTTTAGAGGGGATACAGTTATTGTAATGAGAAGGTTACCATGGGTGGCTGACCAACATGCAGTGGTGGAAGAGATCAGTGAGGATGAGGAAGAAGTCAATAGATAGGGTAGCTGATGGTTCATCCTTATGGATGTTGAAATCTATCCATGAGTGGAAAAGATGGAAAGGAAGTTGGTGAGCCATGAGCTGAAGTCATGAATGAGAGGGATTGACTGGGATTTCTATAAATGATAGCTGTGCGGATAGATGATGGCTGATGGAATTTTACAACATGCACTTCAAAAGAGTTGCAGAGAAGGAAAGTGTCACAGTGGTTCAGATGCAGCATGAAAATGAGCAGGAAACCTACCGCCTCACCAAGTAAGATGTGAAAGAAAAGCAGGCCATTCCTGAGAACTCCTTGTGCAGGAAGACAGAACTCTCAGCAGACAGCCTAGTTTCAGTCAGGATAACAAGGTGATAGGAACCATCCAGAGGTGAGATGATAGGGGACTTTTTTGAAGATAGACTGATTCTAGAGGGAAGAGGTATGGAACTCAAGGAAGGTTGAAATACTGAATTGTATTAGAGAATTACAGATAATGATAAGAATAAAGGTCTGGGTCAAGATGTAGAGCCTCAGAGACAAAGAGATTAACAGGCTATAACTAAGCCATATGGGATTAGTCCTGGGTAAGGTTTTGGAGGAAGGACAAAAGGAGCAGTTCAGTCTTTAGGTACTAACCACATGTGGCTACCAAGCACTTAAGTATAGCTAGTCTGAATTGAGATGTGCTGTAAATAGAAAATACATACCAAAATTTGAAGATTCTGCACAAAAAAAACTCAATAATTTTTTATATTGACTATGTACTGAAATGATAACATTTTGGATACATGGAGTTACATGAACTATATTATTAAAACTAATTTCCCCTGGGGTGCTTGGGTGGCTCAGTCGGTTAAGATTCCGACTTCAGCTCAGGTCATGATCTCACTGTCTGTGAGTTCAAGCCCCATGTCAGGCTCTGTGCTGACAGCTCAGAGCCTGGAGCCTGCTTCGGATTCTGTGTCTCCCTCTCTCTCTGCCCCTTCCCCACTTGTGCTCTGTTTCTCTCTCTCTCTGAAAAAAGTAAAGACATTAAAAATTTTTTTTTTTAAATAAAGAAAAAAAATTTCCCGTTTCTTTTTTACTTTTTATGTGGCCACTAGAAATCTTTAAATTATATATGTGGCTTGCAGTGTATTTCTGTTGGATAGCACCAATCTTGAATATTTTGCCAGAGATTGAAGAGCTTCTGACCATTTTTCATTCCTATGCAGGGAAAATCCCACCGGAGCCCAAACATCGAGTCTATTTTGCATTGTGTTATTGTTTCCCCCCCCTATAAATTAATCTGCCTTTGCCACCACTGAATTTCATTTTAGAAAACCTTTTCCCACTCAATTCTAAAAGGTCATTACTTTAAGTTTTTATTACATTTACTTTAATACTAACCAGTCCACAAAATTTAGTAGCACATTATCTCCCTGATATTGTGGTACCAGATTACTATGTGTGATAACTTCCTATTATTTGAAAACAGGACCATTTTGAAAACTTCCTGTAATCTGACTTTAAAGCATTTAAAAATAATCAAGCCAAGTTTATGATGTAGTTTTTCCTGACAGCACCATAGATGCAGCATCAAAGGTTTGAGGTTTTTCCTTTACTAACCCAGAAATGCTTTGTAAAAGGCAATGGGTAAGAATTTTGATACCATTTTTCACTTTATGAAACATAATCCAGAGAGGTTGTAAGGGTTTTTGATGCCAGAAAACAGGTTCTTAGTTTTCAACTGTTGTTCCTATGCTTTGCCCTCAGAGCATTTATTGCACCAGGTAATAAATACAGTAATCCCAAATATGACATTTTAAGCAGATCATATTTCATTATCATGAAAAGATTTATGAAATCTGGGTTCTCATGTGCTTTGGGCCAGAATTCATAATAATGCACAATGGGAATAGCAAAAGGATAAAATCAAATATTATTGTTGATCTTTGAAAAGAATGTATAAATATATTAATGCAAAAGCATCTGAAAATTGATTATACCAACCCAACAAATTACCATTTATAAAATTTTTCAGACTATAAAATGTTCACATAGAAGTGTCCCTAGTAACTGTGTGTCTGACAAGTCAGTAGCAAAACCCCCAAAGGTTACACTAGTTTGCTGTATATCATGTTTATAGATATTCTAGAGGTTTTCTAATTAACAAAATAACATAAAGTTATTATAGTTAGCAAAATCATACAAAATTATTATAAATGTGTCTACTTGTTACAAAAAAAAATGGCCAAACGTTTAACCACCACAAAAGGCCCTTTCTTTGACCAATAATAGTTAAAACTAGTTTGCTGAGGACCATGACTTTGTCATACCAATCTGTAAGGCATTGCTTACTACTTTTAACTTGTAAAAGTCAGGCCAGGGCCTGAAATGTGTATGACAAAGCCAAGATCCTTGGCAGATGGGGATTCTGGTTGGAAAGTTTTTGGACTAATCATTTTTCTACCTCAGAGGCCTCAGCTTCCTATAATGAACTTGTGGATTCCACTTTTCCAGGCCTAAAGATAAAAGCTAAAATAAACTGTTTCTGGAGGTTCTCCATATGTAATGAGATTATGAACATGCGTATATATTTCAAATCTTTTCTACAACTCCTCCTTCCCTTCACAACCATTAAGGAACTGGATGGATAATTGTAAGAGGTGAACTGGAAAAATGTATGATGTGTTGCAATTATTTTTTCAAAATACATTCATCTAGGTGGCCCATATCCGAGCAGAGAGAGATATTTTGGTAGAAGCAGATGGTGCCTGGGTGGTGAAGATGTTTTACAGTTTTCAAGATAAGAGGAACCTTTATCTGATCATGGAATTTCTCCCCGGAGGTAAAAGCAAACATGATACCAATGACAGACTGACGCAAGCACATCTTTATATGTAATTATTATCCTGTCGATTAGGTTTGCTGTTACATTCCTAGCTGTGAGGTTTTACAAAGGCAGTCATGGTTTTCCTCTAGTTCCTCCCATAATCTAATTTTTACCACAAATCAGATTATTTTGAAGGAATGATAAATCCTTTTTAAATTTTACATACTACCATTTTATATACTACCATTCTGGGTTTACAGTATGTAATTAGTTAGATTGTTACAAGTCTAGAGTTAAGAACAATAAAGTCACTAAGGAAAAAGACCAGGGCACCTGGGTGGCTGAGTCGGTTGGGCGTCTGACTCTTGATTTCCGCTCAGGTTGTGATCTCATGGTTTGAAGCTTGAGCCCAGCGTCAGGCTCTACACTGTCAGCCTGCTTGGGATTCTCTCTCTCCTCTCTCTGCCCCTCCTTTGCTCGTGCTCTCTCTCTTAAAATAAAGAAAATAAACTAAAAAAAAAAAAAAAAAAAAAAAAGAAAGAAAGAAAAAGACAAACAACCCAAAACCCAATGGGCAACTGATAGACAATATACAGAAGGGAAACTCAGGCTAGTCTATAAATATATAGGAAAGTATTCAACTCTGCTCATATTAGGGAAATGCAAATTAAAACAAGAATGAGATACCATTTCACACTCATCTGGTTAGTAAAAACATTAAAAGTCTGATGAGGCTTTGGGAGAAACTGGCCTCTCTTCCACATAAATTAATCTCTAACTCTTCTGGAGAGCAGTTTGTAGATACCAGTGAAGTGAAAAGTGCATGTGTCCTACAATCCGGCAATTCTACAACCAGTGTATTCCCTGGAGATTCTCCCTGACATATGCACAACAGATTTGTGAAAGATGTTCGTTGCAGCATTGTTGTGACAGTGAAAAGCTGCACACAAAATAAATGACCATTAGTAGACTGAATAAATAAAATATGGCATGATTAGGTGATGAATTATTTTACAGTTGTTAAAAGTCAGGAGCTCTATTCGTTTCAATAAGAAAATGTCGGAAACAGTGGAGTAATAAAGCCAGCTGTGGAATTACATGTACCATTTATGTAATTAAAATATGTAAAAGGCTGTAAATTCATACATCAATATATATATTTCATATATGTATATTTCATATATATATATATTTCATATATATATATATGAAAACATATTTTAAAAATAAGCTAGAAGGTTACCCACCAAACCAAATCCATGATCATGGTTACTCAACAAAAAGGGAAAGGGGAATAAAACGGGATATGGAGGATGAAGAACACTTCCACATGTTTGTTGTTGTTTTTTAAAAGACTTGAACTATCATGAAAAATATTAACAGTTGTCATTTCTGAATTGTAAATTCACTATTGTTTGTTCTTTGTCCCCTTTTAAAGAAAAAATTCCTGGAAAATAAAAGAGTGTCTTTTAGTGGGATGATGTTCTATTTTTGCTGGACTGAAGAGCGCTGAATATATTTGGAACTTCAATTTGAAAGAATACATCCCATTTCTGGCGTGCTTACTCTGATTCATTTTCATAGTTCAGCATATTATCCTATTCTGGATGTTGAGTGGAGGATATCACTTCATGATCATCTCTGCTCTGATTTGACTTCACATACATTCTACCTTAAAATCATTAGATGTCGTGAAACTTTTGCTAATGCAATGTAACTTTTTTTACTTGGCCCTAAAAACGGTTGGAGATATACTGGGTGGGTCATAAAATGTGAAAATCAGGCATAGGTTGTAGAGATGCGGAGAAGGCTTGAGGTGTTTCTAATACATGAGACTTATTTTTCTTTATTTAGGTGACATGATGACATTGCTAATGAAAAAAGATACCTTGACAGAAGAGGAAACACAGTTCTACATTTCAGAGACTGTTCTGGCAATAGATGCAATCCACCAGTTGGGTTTCATCCATCGGGATATTAAACCAGACAACCTTTTATTGGATGCCAAGGCATGTGAATAAACTGGTGAAATATTGGGTTGCTGATTATTTTGTGGAGTAATAGAGCTGATTTTGTGATTGGAAATGGGCAACTACAATTTATGTCATCACTCAACTGTGTGATGTCATAGAATGATGTAATAGGACAGGACTCCGGAGTGAAATGACATCAAGGGAGTATGGCTATCTTTATCTTCTAACATTTTCTACTTTTAAAAATCATCATCGTCAAATATTTTTAATTTTACATATCACCTATATGAATTTTAAGCTAAGAATGTTTATAATGATTGCATTTAAAAGAAAAATTTATAATAAGGCTTTGTTTCAAAGTTAATACAATCTTGATTTTACTAGTTATTTTTTTTTTAGGGTCATGTAAAATTATCTGATTTTGGTTTATGCACGGGATTAAAGAAAGCTCATAGGACTGAATTCTACAGAAACCTTACACACAACCCGCCAAGTGACTTCTGTAAGTTTGATTTTTTTTTTTTCAGGTTAACATAGTGTAGCTGGTTGTTAAGAACTAAAACTTCTCTCTCTCCCCTCACTCCTTAAACCAATGTATTTTACTTGTATATGTTTGAATTTTTTTTTTTGGTAGAGTTTTTCCCTCGTGATTACAATTCTCTCTTGTTGACATTAGCATTTCAGAACATGAACTCAAAGAGGAAAGCAGAAACATGGAAGAAGAACAGGAGACAACTGGTAAGTCAGACATGTCTTTAAGGAAGGTTGTCCTAGTCCTCAAATTTCACTGGGGTTTCGCTGGATCATTTTATATCTTCACAATGATTAGTACTTACTTTGTAGCAATGATAGAGCTTCTTCTGGAATCACGTAGTTCTCTTAGTTTCTCTGTAGCATTGCCTTGCCCGTAAAGTGACTGCTAATTTTAACTCTGTGATTTAACTTTATTTTATGGCTCATATCTCTTGTTAAGTCATCTGTTTACTAGTAATTAGCACTTTATATAAAACTCACTGACATGAGTATGATTGTAGTGAATGCCTTGTGTTTTCCATTTTTCATACTTGTTCTGAAATAACATATCAATTAGCATAAGTAAGGTGATTGTGTGTCTCTAAGAACTTCTTTATAGATAAAGTAAATAGGAAGTTTGGCATGTTAACAGTATTGCAGTAAAGCAGATAAAATAAAATTAGAGAGCAGACTTTACTACGGATAAACTCCATTACTTTTTTTAATGGAAGTGGGATAAAACTGTGTTTACCCAAACTATTTCTCCTTTATTACTTAGCAAATATAAGAATTGTTTGTGCCCTTTCCTCTTTCCCTTTATGCTATTAACTAGGTCCATAAACATTCTCAGCGTTAGGAATGTGCCTTTTGACTTTGTTTTCCTGATTTCTTATACAATGCCTGCCCATATAGACACTCTGTAAATATTTGTTAAATTCAACCAAATGATGACAGGGAAACTAATTCAGTATTTTCTCTGAGTATTGGGTAAGGCAAATAGACTGAAAAGTCTGATACCCTCTCAAACCAATAAGATGACCTGTGTATGATTGAGCTCATTCTATCATTGGCCCACGTAGTTAATTGCACGTTTTCTGTGTTTGTAAAAGCATTTCAGTGTTTTTAAAAGCTTTAAAAAAATTTTTTTTTTAATATTTGGAGCCGTGAATTAATCACAAAAACTTCCTTCTACTTTTAAATGTGCCGCTTTCAGATCAGATTTTACAACTGAGAGAAGAATTGCAGTATTTCCTACTTTTAAGGGGAAAAATGAATAGTGCTTAAAAATATGGTGGGAATTCTACTTACAGAGCATTCACAGGTGATTACTCCTGTACATGTTTTATAATTCTCGTGGCCATCATCATGACTTCTATCAATGTTTATTTACCAAGGGAGAAGTAGAGGGACTCTTAGTATTTGGGGCAGGAAATTCTTTAAATCCTGTATCCTACCCCCCCATCCCCTCCCCAACGCCTCTCCGCTGCCCCCTTCCAACTAAATGCCAGTCAGCACCCCCATCAGGTCATTGGAATGACGAAATCTGCTGTCACACGTTTTCAAATAGTCCCTAGCATACTGCCCTTAGTTGAGAACTACTGCCTTAAAGAAATTGTCTTTGTAACATTTTATATGAATTAAGAATGAAATGCCCTGGAATTAGGTTTATAATGAAAAGACTGGATGTTTTATATATGTAGCTGGTTGCACTTTACAAAGCACACTCCTTTTCTTGTTTCGTCCTCCTATCAATGGAGTTAGGACAGGTATTATAACTCCCATTTTCTGTAAGCAGAAGCTGAGGCTCAGACAGGTTGAATAACTTGCTTGAGAACACATCAGCAGTGAGTGGGGAACCCAGGCCCACTGGGCTCAACCTCCTTATTCTTTTTGAAATGGATTTTAACCTTAAAAATAAAACAGTTACTTTGCCAGCAAAAATGGATTATTTGAGAATAACAGAGAATTGCAATTTGAGACATACAAGCTATGGCGAAACCATTGGCCAGTCCAGCAAAGAAAAGGAATGGTATTTTAAGAGAAGGACGAGGATTTGGAAGGGGTCGTTTTGAGCAAAAGTCCATTGGAAAAGAGCAAGAGTTCAAGGTGGTGAAGGTTTCTCCTTGGCGGAGTTGCAGGGCAAGTTTTCTCATAGGAGGTGTAGTATGCACTCTTCACTGTTAGGGCTGTGATTGAGGATTCTTTCCCTGTTGATGATTCTTCTGATGGGATCTGTAATTGACAGCGGGTAGTATAGCTCCCCCTTCTAGTATCCCAAGTCCGCTTTAGTGAGCTCTCCCTTTACTCATTTCCACAGGATTTATGGCTAAATATATAAATAACTTCATTGAGCTTCTTGGGAGGGCAGAAATCATATTTTAAATAACATATTATCTGGCTTGGTTCCTATTCCTAAGCTTTCTACATGATAAACATGCAAAACAAGTATTAAATGAAAAATTAACCTCTGTATATATTGCTTTTTCCAGTAGTGAGCCATTCTCAGATCTTTCAAAAAATATTTAAGTATGCTGGTTTGATAAGCTCTTCCTTTGCAGGCATATTCCACAGTTGGGACACCAGATTACATTGCTCCAGAAGTATTTATGCAGACTGGTTACAACAAATTGTGTGACTGGTGGTCTTTGGGAGTGATTATGTATGAAATGCTAATAGGTATGTTTTATCATCTGCTTATGTACATACTGTATAAATTTCTGTGAGTGCCCCTGATTAAACATACTGCTGATATCATGGGCTAAAATATCTGAACTCTTTTAAACCAATTTTTGACATCCCCCAATGTTAAATACACGATAAATACCAGTGAGCTCTGTAGGGATTCAGGAAGAGGGTATGTAACCAGAATTCCCCTGTATCAAAATTATATCTGCATGGCCTTTCAGGTAAAGGGGGGAGTGCTTTAAATCCTTTATTTTATTGCCTTTATTAGCAATTTGATTACAAATTGATGAATGGGGACATTTTTTACTATTGAATAGAGCACTTAGGACTGTTGTGTTTCTTGTGGCACATATGTAGTAGGTATAGAATATTTGATAATGAAAGCTGATAAAACTTTTGTTTTCTCTGATATGTAGGATATCCACCTTTCTGCTCTGAAACTCCTCAAGAAACATATAGAAAAGTGATGAACTGGAAAGAAACTTTGGTATTTCCTCCAGAGGTTCCTATATCTGAGAAAGCCAAGGACTTAATTCTTAGGTTAGTGGTTAATTCCCTAGAGGAGTTTGTCATATTTTAAATCATCACAGGTACCTAAAAGATTAAATCCCATTTTACTTTTGTGGGAAGAAAAGGATCACTGTTGATCTATACAGTCAAAGAGATCAATAAAGAAACGGTGTTTTTTTTTTTAAAACTGCAAACAATTAAAAGGAAGCATGCAGCAAAAACAGAGTTAAGACGGAAGGGGGTGGGGCACCTGGGAGGCTCAGTAGGTTAACTTGGTTTTGGCTCAGGTCATGGTTGAGCCCTGAGTTGAGATCTACGCTGAGAGCATGGATCCTGCTGGGGATTCTCTCTCCCCCTCTCCCTCTGCCCCTCCCAGTACGTGCTCATTCCCTCTCTCAAAATAAATAAATAAACTTAAAAAAAAAAAAAAAAAAAGGAGGGAAGAAGGCTTGTATTGTTTCAAAGGTCACTCCTGTTGGAATGCAAGGACGCTATCTCATTAAAGAGAAAAGGGGAAGAAAATTGCTACTTTATATCATGAGTCTATGTAGGAAATTGTTTCTAAGCAAAGGATTTCATTCTGTTTCTCAACTAAGATGAAGTATTTGGTACTGTTGTGAATGGCTGCAAGGAATATAAATTGGGACAACCTATGACAACAGCTAATTGACAGCATATTATAAAAAAAAATCTTTAAACTGTATATGAGCTTTGACCCAGTAATTCTAAGAATGTTGCTTGTGCAGATGATGTGTGTAAAGATTTAGGTAGAATATGTTTATCATGATAGGTTTTTAGTAATGAAAACTTGAAAACCATCGAAGTATTCAATAATAGTGGACCGGCTACATAGAGTGTAATATTTCTATATGCAAATTTTAGAAAACGAAGTTAAAAAAGAATATTTAATAGTTTTGGGAAGTTTTCTCAGTATATTAAATGAAAATATATAGCCCTAAAACAGCGACTACTATACTAACATATTGTAAAAATCGTAATAAAAGACTAAAAGGAAATGGTTTCACACTGTTTACAGTAAGTAAGTTATCTCTGTTCGGTGCAATTACAGAGGATTTCTATTTTCTCCCACATTTCCCACAATAAACAGCTAACTTCAGTAAACCGAGAAGAAAAATAAGTGTTTGAAAAAATGCAAATAGAGTACTTTAGATGTAATTTGCATATCATCATTTCTCTGTTTCCATTTTCTAGATTTTGTATTGATTCTGAAAACAGAATTGGAAATAGTGGAGTTGAAGAAATAAAAGGTCATCCTTTTTTTGAAGGTGTAGACTGGGGGCACATCAGGTATGTTCATAGGCTGTGAGTGGGAGAGGTCTAAGTAAAAACGGGGTTTTTTTTTTTGTTTTGTTTTGTTTTGTTTTTGTTTTTTGTTGTTGTTTTTTTTTTTTTTACTGGATTTAGCAATCAATTTGTCTTTGGTTCTACTAGATTAAATACAAGAGGTAACACGGTTATAATGTTGTTAAATCAGTGTTTTCTGGATTATATGGGGTGAGACTATACTGATGATAGCTAAATGACTCATTTTAGCTAATGTCCACTTTAAGGGGAAAACCACATATTGTGCATCTGTTTCTACTTTTGTATTCAGAGTTACGTGATACAGGCTGATGTTAGCACAACAGAGACGTATTTATATTTCACACTATAACCCCTCATTTTTGTCCTATTACATCACACTGTATACTGTACCTCTCTAATATACCATTTTCTTTATGAAGTTATAAGAAGATACAGTGCCTTTTTTAAACATTGTGGGCAAAAGTGAAATGAAACAAGTAACTTGTAAGAATTTGCTTGTAGTAGGGGCATCTGGATGGCTCAGTCGGTTAAGTGTCCGACTTCGGCTCAGGTCATGATCTCACCACTGGTGGGTTCGAGACCCGTGTCGGGCTCTGTGCTGACAGCTCAGAGCCTGGAGCCTGTTTCGGATTCTGTGTCTCCCTCTCTTTGCCCCTCCCCAACTTGTGCTCGCTCTCTCTCTCTCTCTCTCTCAAAAATAAACAAACGTTAAAAAAAAAAAAAAAAAGAATTTGCTTGAAGTTGTTCATTGTGAGCATTGGTCTTTATTCAATTAATGGCCAACCACCTTCAGTAGTTCTGGAGTGTTCTCCACACAGTGACAGTTTAAGAACATAAATCTGATCGTGCTGTTCTCTGCCTTCCCTTTGCACTTAGAATAAAATTCAGGATCCTTAACTGCTTTCAGGACCGCGGGGTGTGGCTTTTTCCTCATCTGTAGCAGTGGCATCTAGTGTGGTGTTTCCCACTCCTCCCACCTCAGGGCTTCGTCAATTGCACTTCATTCTACTGAAATGCTCTTCCCTCTGCCCTGTTCCTGTCCCTACTCCTGCCCTGCCTGGCCAGCTCCTTTTCCTCTCTCAAGACAGCTTCTGTGTCACTTCAGGCAGATCTTCGCTGGAACTCCTACAATGTGCTAGGCATAATAACTGTAATAATAGCTAGTGTTTTTTGATCACTTATTGTATGTCCAGCACTATTCTAAGTACTTTTGTGCTTTTTTAATCTTTTTTTTTTTAATATAATTTATTGTCAAATTGGGTAACATACAGTGTGTAAAGTGTGTTCTTGGTTTTGGGGTAGATTCCCATGATTCATCACTTACATACAACACCCGGTGCTCATCCCAACAAGTGCCCTCCTCAATGCCCATCACCCATTTTCCCTGCCTCCCCCACCCCCCATAACCCTCGGTTTGTTCTCTGTATTTAAGAGTCTCTTATGGTTTGCCTCCCTCCCTCTCTGTTTGTAACTATTTTGTCTCCCTTCCCTTCCCCCATGGTCTTCTGTTAAGTTTCTCAAGTTCCACATATGAGTGAAAACATATGATATCTGTCTTTCTCTAATGACTTATTTTACTTAGCATAATACCCTCCGGTTCCATCCACATTGCTACAAATGGCAGGATTTCATTCTTTCTCATTGGCAAGTAGTATTCCATTGTATATATAAACCACATCTCCTTTATTCATTCATCAGTTGATGGACATTTAGGTTCTTTCCATACTTTGGCTATTGTTGAAAGCGCTCCTATAAACATTGGGGTACAAGTGCCCCTATGCATCAGCACTCCTGTATCCCTTGGGTAAATTCCTAGTAGTGCTGTTGCTTGGTCGTAGGGTAGTTCTATTTTTAATTTTTTGAGGAACCTCCACTCTGTTTTCCGGAGCAGCAGCACCAGTTTGCATTCCCACCAACAGTGCAGGAGGGTTCCCGTTTCTCCACATCCTCTCCAGCATCTGTTGTTTTCTGAGTTGTTAATTTTTGTGCACTTTTAATCTTATCCTCATAGTAAATCTTATAAAATAGGTACTATTATTATCGTGTCTATTTTACAAAAGAGGAAACTAAGGCATGGAGAGGTAATTTGCCTTCAGTGCCACAGGTAATAAATAATCTAGCAAGAATTTCCTAACCAGAGTTGGACCAAGGTAGTTTGATTTAGGAGTCTTGGTTCTTCTTCACTGCTGTGTCGCATTATTCTGTACCTACCTCATCTCCCTGAACAGAAGTAGGATTCCCCTCTTTTTACAGTTGGAAGGACACTTAGAGACCACTAGTCCAATCTCTTACCTTGACAGTAAGGAAATAGTTGTAGAGCAGGGACTTGTCTGTCTAAGGTCATGCAGCTGGTTAATGACAAGAGATTAGGACACCAAAGTCTATGGTTCTTTTCACTAAACTAATATAAATTTATTAATTTGCCACATTAACTATAAATAACTTGGAATGATTCTGGGAAAAAAATACATTTTTACATAACAGGCCTTGTTAAGTTAGCACCTAATACATCCAGTCAAGTGTTTGTTGAAAAAAATAGAAGCAATACAAATGGATAGCTTCATTTAACTATTTCTGGGGGTGCCTGGGTGGCTCAGTCGGTTGAGCGTCCGACTTCAGCCCAGGTCATGATCTCGCGGTCCGTGAGAGAGCCGCGTCGGGCTCTGTGCTGACAGCTCGGAGCCTGGAGCCTGTTTCAGATTCTGTGTCTCCCTCTCTCTCTGACCCTCCCCTGTTCATGCTCTGTCTCTCTCTGTCTCAAAAATAAATAAACATGAAAAAAAATTTTTTTTAATTAAAAAAAAAATAACTTTCTGTACTTAAACATTTTTATCATGATAAGGCATTTTCATGACTAATTTTTTTTAACCTGATGTCCTTGATTCCCTTAAAATTTATATGGTTTTGGATTTAGATTTCATCACACATGTCTAGTCCTTTGACCTTATGAGCCTCTTAATTTCCCAAAAGTGCTTTTTATCCCCCAAATATCTTTTTTTTTTTAAAGTAATCTTTACACCCAGTGTGGGGCTCGAACTCATGACCCCAAGATCAAGAGTCACATGCTCCACTGACTGAGCCAGCCAGGTGCCCCCCTCTACACATGACTTTTAATGTATGGATCCTCTATAGAAGAATTCTATTTCTGAATTACTTAGATAGAATCCAGTACCCACAATGTCCAGCATACTTTATACAATTATAAAATCATTTGGACAAAATCTCTTCTGTTCCAACTTTCCCTTTCTTTACCTCTTATTTTTCCACTTAAATAAAAAAAAACAGCATGAGAAAGTCTGGGTACAAAGAAATGAAACTCCAAGTAAATGGTAATGTTTTAATAAAATACCATACTCAACTATGAAATCCACTTAACAGTGTTCAAGGCCACGATAAATTTCCTTGGCTCTTCTGACAGCTACAGAATAGCATGCAGAATTTGCAAGTAGAGTTATTTTTTGGAAAATCAAGAGTTCAGGAAAATTTACCATGCTACTTGATACTTTTTTATAGGGAAAGGCCAGCAGCAATCCCTATAGAAATCAAAAGCATTGATGATACTTCAAATTTTGATGACTTTCCTGAATCTGATATTTTACAGCCAGGTAAGATACTGTAACACAACTAACACTGATAACAGTTGATGAAGATGCTGCCATTTTCACTAATGAAATTCCTTTGCTCTTGGTTAATTTTCCTATCTTTCTAGTGCCAAACACCACAGAACCGGACTACAAATCCAAAGACTGGGTTTTTCTCAATTATACCTATAAAAGGTTTGAAGGGTTGACTCAGCGTGGCTCTATCCCCACCTACATGAAAGCGGGGAAATTATGAACGCAGATCACATTCGCCCACAACCAAGAGAACTCAGGTAGCTGCATCACCAGGCTTGCTTGGCGTAGATAACAAGACACTGAAATACTCCCGGACAGTGGTGCTTCTGAGCACAAGAGGAAATTCTACAGGATTAGGATTTCTGAGACTACTACAGGAATTGGTTGGCAGTGCCAGCTGGCTTTTTTTTTTTTTTTAATATTTTATTATTTTTGTTAACTTTATTATATGAAGGTACTGGAATAAAAGAAACGTACATCCCTCTGTAACTGCACTGCCTACATGCGTATTAAGGTCCATTCTGCCTGTGTGTGCTGTGGCTTTTGTACTGTAACACCTCTAATCGATTCAGGAGAAACATATCATTCAAAGCAGCGTAGGCTAACCTGTAGGTAGCACCGCAGTATCGCTGTTCTACTGCAAATCTTATGGGTCTAGATAATCACAAAAAAAAGCCATCTTCCATAGTTGGTGTTCGAATACTTGCCCTATTGGTTTGGACATATGTAGAATGAATATATCTGAAGACAATTTCTGTAATGGTCTTAAGAAATTTTAGAAAGGAAATACACTGGTTCTTTAAAAAATAGACTTTATCATCATGTTATTTCACAAACTCCACAGTTGGGAGTGACAGGTTTATAAGAAGGAGGAAGTTTAACACCTTCACTCAAGCACTCCACTAATATATTTACTTTGCATTCAGAAATACTGATGACCTTTGTATACGTAGTCTGTATATTCATAGGGAGATGTACTGTATTATATGAAATGTAAAGTTGCTTTTCTTGTGACAAAAGGACTTCTTTTTTAACAAGAGGACATGGCATTATTTTGATTTGATTATGGTGAGTTGAATTTAAGAAACGACCGTGAAGGCTGCTTGTAGAACTGGTGTATTTTTATTAAACTATTTTTTTAAATGTCAATCTTCTGATCATGTAAATGGACTTACGAAGAACAAAGACCTATTTACTTTGGTTTTCTAGAAAGTTGTTACATATCATGGCCGGTTAACTTTTATTTCTTTCGGTGAAAAATTTTTCCTTTGATAGTACTTGTATTATTGTGCCATTATTTTCTTACACTCCAAATGTACCAAAGATCCTGAACAGAGTGGATGTTCACCACCAAGTAGATTTTCCTTTCCTATGGGAATGCCATATTCGGACACGACAGATCTTTGATAGAGGTCAAGCTTATTCAAGGGCAATATTGTTCATGTTCAGCTACATCACTGTGGTTAACGTAAGTGAAATTAAGGAAGTAAACACAGGTGGGGCGAAGGGCGGGTTGTGAGGAGAGGATGGGGGGATGCCTTCAGCATCAAATTCTTCAGCTATTTCCCTAAGAATGAAATAATCTTTTCTAGCTCAACGCTTTAATTCTAAAATGACTCTCTGAGGTTTTGGTTTCAAAAGTACTAGTTGAGGAACAACATTTTATCAAAGAATGGCCTAACATTTGTCTTAACTGTTAATTGACAAGTTGTTTTTTTTTTTTTTAAACATATAGCAATTACAACCATTACAAATTACCTGTGATCAAAATCTAAAATGATGACTAATTTGTAGGTGTGTTCTTCTTGATGGGGAAGCACTGTATAGCATCATTACGTACATCTACAGAAGCTTTTATAAACGTTGCTGCGAGGTAGCTCCACAGTGTTTCAGCAGGGCCATCCTGGGGTTTGGGTTTTGGTTTTTTTTTTTCCTCCACCTAGTCTCTCTCTTTCCTTCTTCCTTCTTTCCTTCCTCCCTCCCTCCCTCCCTCCCTCCCTCCCTCCCTCCCTTCCTTCCTTCCTTCCTTCCTTCCTTCCTTCCTTCCTTCCTTCCTTCCTTCCTAGTATTTGTTTGGTACTTACTATGTGTTCATCTAATAGTTCATCTCCATTTTTCTTGTTTGGATCATGTGGCTGAGTAGGAGAAAACTATTACAATTCTGGGGTTATCTCAATTTGACCAACTCTGGTCAAATTATATTATAACCACATCTGATTTTTAAAACTCTGTAACTTCTCACTTTTATAAGATTTTCTCACCCCACCTCATCCCCCCCCTTTTTTGTTTTTTACAGACTGTTTTGCTAGTGTGATAGTGAATGAGTAAGATAGGAGGAAATTACATCACTCTCTAGTTGTAATATAGTAACTATTTCAGTATAGAAAAGTGTCATTAATTCAAGTTGACAGAGAGAGAGAGCTGAAGTTTACTATTTAATCGAGTAAGAGTAGAGCATTTTGGTTTCTGTCTCCCTCATTTTTCTTAGCAGTAAGAACTTGGAAATAGTTATGATTTCTTGGCAGTGGAAGGGCAGTTCTGGAAAGTTTACTTTGTTTAGAGTCTCATTATTCCCTGGAGTTGACAGAGTGATTCACAATCTTTGGGGTTTCCTCCTTGTCAAAAGCATTTCTTAAGTGCCTATCTAAAAGCAATTAAAGACTGTGTCTGCCCTTTGGAAGCTAAGAATTTGATTCATGATGCAAATTAGCTAGATAATTTGCAAAGTACCCCTCAGATTGAAGTTTCTTTATTATACACTTAACCATATTTCAGGTGAACCATTTAATTTAAATGACAAACCCAATCTAATCAACTGGGCATAATGACATTTTCTTTAAATTAGACTCTATTTTGAATTAAAGAGTTTTATTATAAACTGTGTTTTTGGTTTTTCTAAGTATATAGAAAGCTTGTATAATTCAGATTTATTGATTTCCTGATTTAATGTAGACTTTGACTTTTTTATTAAAAAAAACCTTTGTATTAAAGCAAGTTATGTTATTTTTCTTCTATGCTTTTCTTATGAACATAGCTTTAAGTCTTTAAATTCATTGGAGCATAGTGCTATCTAAAAACAAGGAATTTCTTATCAATCAACCTTTTCTGAATGGAATATATAGCCGATTTAATAAGCTATTAGTTGAATGGAAAATAACATGTGGAATACTCAAAACTTTCTTGGTTGCTAAGGCTTAAGATAGGGTATCATTTATTTCCATAATAGAATACTCTTTCTGTTTTTAAAACATCTATATATCTTCGTGTAAATCTGTGAATTTAAATTAAGTTCATTTATTTTTGGTGTTTTATTGTAGACAACCATGAAACAATCAAGCAGTATCTACCGGTTAGAAGAACTGGTGATTTTTCTTTGGATGATCTATAAATTAATGAATTGAGATTTGAATCAGCAGAGAGACCCCCTAGCATCTAAACACATTCTCTCTGAGTTGTTAAGGTCCAGAACATTCAGAACAACTGTTTTTCTATAACCATGACTATTTCCTCTTGTCTTTATTTCACATTTATTTTCTCTTTAGAAGTGCACTTATTTCTGAAAAGTTTTAATGAAACAAACACTTAGAACAAACGTAAACACAAAACACTTGGGACTACTAGATATATTTTAGATTTGTATGAAAAAAATGTGAGGGCATATTGCTACTTTAAGAAGAAATTGAAGTAATAAAAATAGATCTTAGTTATTTTTTAAAAGCAATATAAATTATTCAGCATTTGTCTTGAAAAATAATCATTGGGCTCTCAAGTTCTGTGTTTAGATACTGAGTTTCAAAAAAATGTTTTGGTGGCATCAGGCCTTTTTCATTGAAGGTAAGAAAAGAATAAAAACTATGTTTATAATATTTCTATTGATGAGGTGTTTTGGTTTTATTTTCAAGTTTTGAGACAGGTGTTATTCAAAATTCAAGAAACTATTTTGTAAATATGTGTAACTTTTCCACTTAAATATCACATCGAGAACAAAATGAATATTTGAAGTTTCAACTGTGTTGTGTTTGAACAATCAAAGTAGTCGTACAGGTTTGTATACAACTACCCCACCTAGCCAAAATCAGTTTGCAAGCAGACTTGAAATTGAAAATGCCTCAAAATTAAATTGAAAATGTCTCAAAATAGCATGGAAACCAGTGATGTAAGTGGCCCAAGTACCCAGGCACCATGACATCCTGTCCTGTGGGTGGTGAGGATACTCCTTCCACTGAGCTCAGAGGGAGCCTGTCAGAATCCTGCTGACCCTAATTGTGCTCCTTCCGGACTTACATCGTTCAGTAACGCCGTTGTGAAGACAAAACAGTGAAATAACTGAATGTGAAAATTTGGACGTTGGAGCAAACTTGGAGACTAAGTGCATCTTCTTTCAAGAGCATCCTCTGATAAAGGGAACTCACATTTGTATACAAAGTACTGTCACTGACATTATTTTGGTTTTTACGACCACCCTGAAATACACATCATTATGATTTTATAGATGACGAACATGAGGCTGAGCATGACTTAACCCAAACCCAGGTAATAAATTGCTCGTGAACCCAAGTCCAGAGCTCCTTCACTCCCCCAAATCATACAGCATGCCTCATTGACAAATTACCTCATGTGCTTCTAGACCTCAGAAAAATACATGGGAAGCCAGTGACAGACTTGTCACTTTGGGTACTTTAGACTGCAAGTGCAAGAAGATGCAAGTCAAGACGGCTTCAAAAATAAGGAAAATTATTATCTCATGTAACATGAAGACACAAGATAGGGAGCTTCCAGGGTAGTCAATCTGGCATCTGAAAATATCAAGAGCACAGGTTCTTTCCATTTTTCTACTTTGTTAGTAGTGTTAGCTTCGTCCTTGGTCTTGTTTTTCAGAAAGGCAAAATGGCTTTACAAGGACCCTAAGCATCAAATCATTCTACAACACGTAAATCCCTAGAAACTACTTGGGGCACCTGGGTGGCTCAGTTGGTTGAGCACCTGACTCTTGATTTCAGCTCACATCATGATCTCCTGGTTCGTGGGATTGAGCCCCACGTCGGGCTTCACGCTGGCAGTGCAGAACCTGCTTGGAATTCTCTCTCTGCCTCTCCCCAGCTCGTGCATGCACACTCTCTCAAGATAAATAAACTTAAAAAAAAAAAACTACTTCTTGCACCCTCTTTTTAAAATCAAGGACAATCTTTTCTAGAAGGATTCTAAGCAATGTAACCCCCACATTTTATCGGTCATGATTATGTCATCCATCCGTTCCTGGTGACTGACTTAAAACTGATCAGGATTCACATCCCTGGTACTAGGGTGAGGCTTACCTAAAGCCCATGGCCACCTGATACCAGAACCACCTGGACTTCTTTTACCAAGCTCCAAGATAATCAAAAGGGTACCATACATGTTTATAGCAATGGTTCTCACCTTAAGCCACTGTACCTGGATGTCTTGCTGGTTCTCCCATTGCTACATATGAACTGAAAGCTGATCCATTAACATATTTCCTGGCCCATCAGAAACAGCAGTGCTAAGTACCACTGTGCAGATCACAACTCAGCTACTATAATGTCAGGTTTCCTGTCCATTGGAGAACCAGGCATAGGGGCGGGTCTCTGGACCTCATACAAACAGAATAGATGTATGCATGGCCCAGTGACCAGGGGTTGGTCTGTTTAGTGCTTTTGCCATCCCTGCCAGCTCCTAATCATCTCTTCATTGGTCCATCTCCCCCTCTGCTGTTATATCGGTACTAGAGATGCTCATCAATGTACTTCCCCAAGATCCATCCAGGAGTGGGGTGGCCTGATTAATTTTGGCTCAACTGCCTTGTCTAACCTGGGTAGAGGGGCTTTGACTAATAGAAATCAAAACCTTCCTCAGGTGAGCTTGTGCTAACTACCACAATGTTTCTCTCAATTACCTTACTGTTCATATTAAAATGTTCCTTATGAACCCCTTGAACATAGGATGACTTCTCCTCCAAACAGAGGAACCCATAGCAGGAAAGGAAAACTGTCCTTTTCCTTTCTTGTCCTCTTGGGTAAGATAATCATGAATAGAATTTGAAGATCACTCCTATCCAATTCCATACAATATGAGAAGGACTGAGGAGGACCAGGGATACCATACTTGTCTTCAGAGTGTTCAAAACCTGCAAATGTAAAACTTAGTTCAGCTTTTGACACTTATCACACACATACAAACATAATCTCTAAGGGAAAAATAACATTAAGCAGTAACTCCATGTATAAAGAGCTGTGCACACAACCATGCTGGTCCCTTTTTGTATTTTTCTTAGAATTTTAGTTTATTGCTACTTCTGGTCTCTGGCTACTAGGAATACATATACAACTTACCCCCACCACAACCTAGGCTTAGGAAAATGGATTTTTGACAAGTTGAAGCCATATTTCCTGAAGTAGAGTAGTCAAAACATCTCAACTAGGGAGCTTATCCGAAACAAGGATTTAGAACTACTAACTCAGCATCTCTAGGGGCAGGTCTGAAATTCTGCACATTATCATGAACATCCAACTTTGGGAACCACTGAGCTAAGGATGCTGGTTGGGCTTTTCCAAAATGAAATAATACCCACCTGACCAATTGCTGTGAGAACATCTAAATGACATGATGGATGCACAGTGGGTGAAGTACAAGTCGGTGCTTTACAGCAGGACCTGGTCCATGGCAGCGCTCTATAAATTGTGAACAAGTGCATTAAATAACTGCATGTTGTGGGCAGCCCTACTTCCCATCTAAGGCTCATCTCTACATGTTCCCATTTTTAATAACAGAAATCAACTCCAAAAGCATTGAAAAGGAGTGTAGCCTTCACTAAAGCTGCTACTTTCCAGGGCAATAATGTAAGAGGTTTTGCATTACACAGTGAAGTTCCCTTAATACCCTTTTAAAAGATTTTTCTCAAATTTCTCCGTGGCAGCTGCCGTTGCCTCCTTTCCCCTTTCTCATGAGTATACCCTCCTGCACTTACCTTCTTGGCTTCCTTTCCCCTTCATAAGCCAAGCTCAAGCTATCTTCTCCACACCAGATGCCCACAGTGGGCCCATCTACTCCTCTAAACACATTTGGTCTCCCTGTTTCTCCCAGCTGCGCTCCCACTCATCAACCTGCTTAGCAAAAACAAGAATCTTCCCCAGTATTGACCCTCCATAGAATGCTGGGGGGGGGGGGGGCGGGGGAGGGAGGGTGACAGGGAAGAAAAGGTAGTGGGCTTTTTTGGTTTTTAATTTTGAAATAGAGATAGAAAGCAGGGGAGGGGCAGAGAAGGGAGAGAGAGAAAATCTTAAGCAGGCTCCACGCTGTCAGCACAGAGCCTGATGCAGAGCTCAAACTCACCAACCTGGAGATCATGACCTGAGCTAACGCTTAACCAACTGAGCCACCCAGGCACCCTCCAAGAGTAGTATCAAATGATAATAATGTAATTATCTTCTCCAGTCACTTAGGAGCTCAATAATGGGTAGTTACTTTAATATTTATGCATCATTGGAAATAGTAGCTTTAGTGTAACTACACTCAAGCAGGTGGATTTTTCTTTCTTTTTTTTCTTTCTTCCTTTTTCCTTCTTTCTGCTTCCTGAACCAACTAAAATATCTACATGGTCTAAAGGAACCCTCAAACTAAATCACATCGTTACAAAAAATATAAATTACATTGTTACAATCCCATCAGGAGGTTGCCAAGTATAGGAATTTATAGAGGCAGTGGTTACAAATCCCAGTATGGTTCTTGCCTGAGTACTTGGCAGTGAAGCAAAATTAACCAGCCAACTAAGGTCACCATAGGATTAGCAATGATTCCTGAAGAGCAATGCTGTCCCTTGGCTTTGGGTGAGAAAATGTCATTGACCATAAGGAACTATATATATATATATATATGTATATATATATATATATATATATATGTATATATATATATATATATGCCACGTGTTCTGCAAGTTATGTTTCAAATCATTTTTCCTACATTTTGCCCAAGGATTAGAAAACCACTGTTTGGAAATGAGAGATTACCTTCCCATTCATTTCTCAAGATACAGGTTTTCTACCTCTGTCTTATCCTATGAGGTGTAATATAACTACTCTTTAAAAAAAAGTGCTAGAACGGAAAGCTCTGGAGCATAAAGAAAAAGTAGCCAGTAGGACTTAAACTTGAACATTAAGGGGAATGCACGTTAAGCTTGAAGAGTGATTTGCTGCCACAGAATCCTGTGGTTCTCCTTGAGCATTACTTCCTGCTATCATATTTAGGTTCTGGCTTCCTTTTCTTTGGCTTTCAGGCTTTGGGTGGAAGTGAATCATCATTTCTAAGAAATGAGGACTGCAGTGACTCACCAGCAAGTGTATTGGGTACCATAGTATGAACTCCTAGGAAGATCTGACTTTTACAGTCTGGCTTCTCCCATCTACTGAGTGATCCTGGCCCAAATGCTCATCTGTGAGCCTGTGCTTGCCTACTGATAAGGCAACATTGACAGCTGTCCAGCCACCTCACAAAGGTTGTTGTGAGGCTCACATGAGATGACAAAGGGAAAAACACTTTGTCCTCAAGACAATATATAGTCTGTACTGTACATTTTCACCAGGGCCCTAAAATTCTGCTTCACCTTTAAGGTGACATTTAACCCATGCCTGGGTGTTAGAATGCCTCCCCACTTGGTAGACCATCTCCAGACTGTATATGTATCTGGAAAGCCAGAGTTTGAACATATTCACGGACACGTGGGCCAGATGTAAGACTATCTGCCAGGCTCCTCTGTGGAATTTTTCTTTTTGAGCGGCCAGCGGAAGCTGGTGGATTCAGGTAGAGTTCCAAGTCAAAGCCGGGACTGAGATGTTTCAAGAGTGGTTTTGATTAGGGAAGTGCCTTGGAGTGTGTTACCGAGGGCAGCGGACTTCCCAGCATCGACTTGCACCTCCAGCAGCGTAAAATCCCAGTCCGCCCTTAAGAGGGCAGCAGTTTCCTCTGGTCCTGCCTCCTGTCCGGGATCGCTGTTCCAACCCCCTTGCCCTGGTTTGGTACCAAGTAGCCCTCAGGACGCATATGCAGCTAGTTAAGACGCTATAATGAAGACTGCTGGTGGGAAAAGTAGTAGATTTAGGCTGGTTGACACAAAGCGTTTGTGTTTTCTCTGCTGTTCCTTTCCTCCACCCCCCACCTCTACTAGCCAAACTGTAACCCAGGCACGGGTCTAGGAATCAGCGGGCGCGGAGAGGAGCAGCGTCGTCCGCACAGGACGGAAGGTTGTCAAATGATCCCCAGAGGATCCTGCTTCTGGAGTTACCCAACCGTTGCAGGAGCCAACAGCTTCCTCGGCGACCCCTCTCTGTCCTCGCACCCTTGTCTCTGGAAGCCCTTGCCTAGCCCTACTGTGTACCAGGGAAGTTTCTCTTCCAGCTCCCCCACGGGCCCCCAGGACCCCCACCTTGCAGCGATCTCCGTTTATCCTTTATCTTTGCCCCCAAGGGAAACAACTCCGACCCTCCCAACACTCAGACTGTTTTAACCTGTTTTTAAAAGCCGGTTTCCAGAAAGGCTCCAGGTGCAGCCTCTCCGGCCTTTGTGCTCCTGGCCTGCCGCCGCAGGGGTCGGGGGCGGTGCCGCCGTGACTCCGCCCCGCGCCCGGCCCGGTTCTCCGGCTTTGGAGCCCCGCGCAGCCCAGACCCGCGGGCAGGCCAGTCCCAGGCCGCGTGCTCTGCAGTCCGCGGCCGCCGCGCTCCGAGCTCGCGCTGCTGCGCGCCCAGGCTGCAGAGCTCCCCCAGGGCCCTCGTCCCCGTTCCGGGGCCGGCGCAGGGCGGGCCCCGAGCTCTCTATGCCGCCAGCCCCGGGGCTGCGGAGCCGGCCGGGTGGCTCCTGCGATGGCGGCGGAAGGGGAGGCTGCGGCGAGAGGTGAGGCTTCGGGCGGGCGGCCCCAGGTGGGTGAACGGCGCCGGACGCGCGGGAGCATCCCTCGCCGCGCTGGGGGCGAGCGGTGGGCGCCGCGACGCCAGGTGCTGGGCACAGTTTGCGGAGGGCTCTTCTCGCCCCGGCATCACCTCCGATTGGCTCCAGGACCAAGGTCGTCCCTTGGGGACACAGGTGCTGCGCGGCGTCCCGCGCGTTCTCCCGGGGAGAGGGAGGTGGGGAGTGCCCGGGGTTGCCGCCGGCCTTGGGGTTACACGCAGCCTCCCATCTTGGCCCCGGCTGGACCTTTTGGCGAAGGTGACCTGGAGAGGGACCCTCTGCCGACCACCGGGATCCCACTTCGTCGTCTGCAGGGACTGCTGCGGGGACTTCTTAGATTTCGTTTTTTGTAGGAAGCAGTTGTCATAAGCCATTGAAGGAACTCGGGTCCTGCGAGCCTGTATCCTCTGTGCTGGAAACACTCAATCTCCCGGAACCCGTTTCAAAAACTGCCCCGCGGTGGGGCGGGCAGGGGGGGCAGGGGAGCGCGTGGAGGCGGGTCCACCGCATCTCTCACTCGAAAATGACAGATTGCCCCGCAATAACCCTCAGTCAACGAGAGGTGGCCCTTTTACCGTTGCTGCTTTAGGAAAGCCAACGTTTGAATTCGTTTGTTTTGTTTCATATCTAAGTGGAGTTTTCGTGAATTGAGTTGGAAGCGTTGCTGTTTCTTTTTCCTCCCTCCAGTATGCATACACTGGCAACATTGTGTGGTCTTGTCCATTGCGAGACCACTCGCAATTCTGGGATGGTTATAGAGTATCTGTTTGGTCAAAAGGGAGGCAGGGAAAAACACAGAAATAACTAAAGGAAAACTGAGTGGCAGAGAGAATTTCAGGGACGCCATTGATTTAATCCGCACTGTCCTTTTGGAATATGGTGATGAGTTGTGATTTTTCTCTGAGATACAGCAATGAGAAGAGGTGCTCTTGAAAACTTTATACAGCTAATGGGGATTTGGATCATGGGGAGATTTCCAACATTCTGTCATGTGAATATGTGAAGTCTTTCTGGATGACATAAAGATGTGGGTAAGCGCTGTTTTGCAAAGAGAAGACAGTATATATGGTGTTAAGTTCAGACATGTCACTGGGGTTAAGTTATTTATCCTTAGCTTTAGTTTCTTCATCTGTAAAATGGGGGTAATTATAGTATCTGTTTTATAGGGTTGTTAGGATTAAATGAGATATAAATGCATTTAAGTACATATAAAGTGCTTAACCCAGTACTTGAGAAATAATAAGTGCTCCACAAACCTTAGCTTAATACAATTATTAATTTACAGCTCCCATTTGCTTTGTGAAATTGACGAATCTTGTCTGGTTAATTAAAATGTTATCCCACCAAGTGAAAATTGGCCAAATTGAAGAATATTTGGACTTTACTGAAAAAAGAGAAACCTAAAAATGCACCCACCCATTCAAAGAGTGGCCTTCGTGGCAAAAGCCTTCTGGACTTACAAGATTTCAGGCAAATAGCTTATTGCTCCTTAGCCGAACACCAAACATGCAGCTGGGAATGATTAAAGTTAATCCTTCTTAGGTAAGAGTAGCAAAGTTTCACTGGGGGCTGGGAGGGCCAGCATTTATTGAGGCCCTGTTACATACCAAGCATTGCGTAAGAGATGCCTTCCTTAGTTCACAGCAGCCCTGTGACGAAGGTGGCATTATCTCCATTTTGCAGATGACATGAGAAAACAGGCTGGCCCACAGTTGCACAGCCAGAGAAATGACAAAACTGGACTCAAGATCTGTGGCTACTGGCCATGCTGCTTTCCTTTCTTTCCTGTCTCACTGGGTGGCGCTAATGAGCGATGTGCGCCCTTTCAGACCCCACCGCCCACCACCACCTTTAGATAAAAAGGGTGAAACACACGTTGCTACACATTCCCCTATCCCTGGTGGGAAAACAAAACAAAACATGTTTTCCTTACACAAAATCCCTAAAGATTTCTTTTCCCTAGGCAGTTTGACGTTAAGGTCCTGGTAGTAAAATACCAATCTAAAAGTGGTGGGGAAAAAACCCTCCATGGTGGTTACCCTGCTGAGAATAACTGCAGGGCTGCTTTTGCAGATGGCTGCCAAAAATCAGCTGGTGCCTAACATAATTGCTCAATTTTTTGACAGGCTTATGGTAAACACCAAGGTTAAGCAAGCTGCCAAGTGACTGGGTGTCCTCCTGGCCAATGATTCCAGAATTCTTGGGAGTCAGGGCCAAGGCAATCACGCAGGAGAGGCACATTTTCAAGATTGACCACCTGAGATGGTTTGGGGTCTTGTTGTCTGTGGGACAGCTCTCTCGCCTTCCCTTTCTTACTAGGGCATGTTTTCACCTGTGATGTTATCAGACAACTCTTTCTAAGGCATAGTTCTGCAATTATAGTGGCTTAAATTCATTTTTGTGACTCAGAAATTAAAAAAAAAAAAACATGTCCCAATCAACTTTGCATAAGCTGCCACTCCTGGCCTGGACCCTTAGGCAAAGCTTGAGCCTGAGATGCTTTACTCAAGATAAACCAGGATGGACTAAAACTGCTTTTCACATGTTTGGGGCAAGGTTGTGGAGCAGGTGGGAAGTGAGAGGAAAAGAGAGAATGGAGGGAGGTAGGGGTGGAATAAAGAGAGAAGAGGGGAGAGAGTAAAGGCCCAAGAGGGAAGGAAGGCGGAAAGTGAGGGAAAGAGACGGGGAGAGGAGAGGAGAGGGTGGAGGGGAGGGGAAGGAAAATGAGAAGGGGCAAGGCCAGGAGCTGGGAGAGGGGAGAAGAGGGGAATGAGGCAGGGTAGAGCTGAGAGCATGGAAGGGGGTAGGGACTGCCAGCTCATCAAAGTTTGACTCCAGGAAAAAATAAAAAAGACATTTAATGTTTAAAATATGTAGGGAAATCCAAAATATTAGTAAACAGAAATTTCACTTTACTTTTTTCCTTGTGGCAAGACCCTTGGTTCTAAAAAGCATGGTCTCGGGGCGCCTGGGTGGCGCAGTCGGTTAAGCGTCCGACTTCAGCCAGGTCACGATCTCGCGGTCCGTGAGTTCGAGTCCCGCGTCGGGCTCTGGGCTGATGGCTCGGAGCCTGGAGCCTGTTTCCGATTCTGTGTCTCCCTCTCTCTCTGCCCCTCCCCCGTTCATGCTCTGTCTCTCTCTGTCCCAAAAATAAACGTTGAAAAAAAAAAATTTAAAAAAAAAAAAAAAAGCATGGTCTCTTTCTGTGCTGTAAACATTGATTACAGCAACCTTTCGAAATCTCTCCCTTTACATAAAGTTCAGGAAATCATAAATTGGGTAATAACATGTCATTCTAGTAGCCCTGACTTGAGTTGTCCCATTTAGTTGAAGACCTCCAGCTTTCCACTGTGACAGCTGAGTTACACAGCTGCCTGGGGTCTGGGTCACGAGCCAGCATCAGTACGGTCATCCGCAGTATCAGGGACTCTGTGAGCAGGTGCCCTGCAAGAGACGAGTGTACCTGAGACATCTGCCTGCTCATCTTTCCTGGTTTCTGCAGGCCTGCTCCCTGCAGTCTGTCCCCCCCCCCCCCCCCCCCCCCCCCCCCCCGCCAAATCCCAGCCTGTCTGTACCCTCCCCCTGCCTCACCCAGTGCCTCCCTCCTTCCTGGCAGGAGCTGTGAAAACTTAAAAGAACCTACAGTTTAAACTCTTATTGGAGCTGGGACTACAGCTGGAAGACCTTCTCTGCAGCTGCTTGTAGTATTTCTGGATATTTACTGATCGTTTATGAAGCGCTTAGCTGTGCTTATGCCCATTTCTTCTTATGCCCCCATTTTCTTCTCTTGTGTGAAGTCGCATTTAGCAGTGCTTCACAAATACCCTTTAAATTATACCACCTTAGGCTATAATATCTCACCTCCCAATTAAAAAAAAAATTTCAATGTCTATTTATTTTTGAGAGAGAGACAGAATGTGAGAGGGGGAGGGGCAGAGAGAGAGGGAGACACAGAACCCAAAGCAAGCTTCAGGCTCTGAGCTGTCAGCACGGAGACCGACACGGGGCTCGAACGCACAAACCGTGAAATCATGACTTGAGCCGAAGTCAGTTGCTTAACCCACTGAGCCACCGAGGCGCCCCTCCAATTTTTAAACTTAAAATATTTTAAAATTTCTTAAACTATTTTAAATCAGTCCAGTTATATAATATTAAAATTCTCATTTGAAAATACTTAAATATTGTTTGGTACGATAGGAAATTTGTCGTTTGTCCAAATAAGTTATTGGTATCTCATTTCCCTAGTCTTTAATCTTACCATTTAAATCTCTAAATAATATCTTTACAGAGAGATAAAAACAGAAGCTGGAGGAAAAGGAAACATGGAGAGAATCATTTTTTCACTCAACATGGTTTGCATTACAGGATATTTATTATTGAAGGTGAAGATTATTGCCGGAAAACAGTAATTGCCAATATATTCAAAATGTTTTAGTTCTAATATTTTATGTATTTTTTTAAGTAGATAAGAAATACACTTTACCATATGTTCCAAACATGTTGCGGGCAAAGTGGAGAGTCATCCACTGGCTTTTTCTTCCAAAATATCTCCATTTTGTCTCCCTATCATGTCCTGTAGTCTGTTACATGAGGGCGTCTGCCTTTCCCCATATGGTTTAAACTTTGCTCCCTGCAGGTGTTGCTCAGGCTGTTGTCTGCTACTGGAATGCTCCTGCCCTCCAGATGGGCATATGGAAGTCTTACCTTGTCTTGAAGGCTGAACTCAGGTGTCACTGTGTTTTTACTTGCCTGTGGAGGAGGACAGCTGGTGTACAGGGAAATGAGCATGAGCTTGGGAACCAGGCCATTGGGAATGTGATCACCAGTTTCATTATTTACTAGCTATGTGACCTTGGCCAAATTATTAAACTGCTCTGAGCCCCAATTTCCTTGTCTGTAAAATGGGGGGTAAAAATGCTTAACTTGGAAGCTTATGTGGGAATTAAATGAGATGATTCCCAGAGCCTCTCCTCTCCCCGTTATGGAAATGCTTCTCCCCTTCTATTTTCCCACTGTAGTCTTTTTGTGGGTCTGTTGTAACATTTGGGCCTGCTTGCCCCAAGTTATTTACGTAGGTTTCTTAGCTCCAGCCCTGGTTGCCCATTCCTAGGAGAACAGGGTTGATTCTTACTCATCTTTAAAATCTCCAACTCCTTGTACCTGTTAAATGCCTAATAAAGGTTTGTTGATTTTAAATAAATAACGATTGGTCTAATGTGTGGACAGTGCTGGTTCATTCATAAACTATCCATTAAATACAAACTACTGTACTAAGCACACAGAGATGAAGAAATGGATAAAGAAAGAAAAATGATTCAAGAGCTTATAAATAGGTAAAAAGCAGTCAAGGTATATGTAACAAGATAGAACCTAGTAAAATCTCTAGTTTAACTGCTGAGAGTGAGCCTCGCTACCCAAAGGAGAAATCACATCTAGTTCAGTGGGGAGGGACTCACAGACTTTAAGAGAAGGTGCTAACTTTAGTATCAGTGGGTAGATAATTCTTGGGGAGGTAGCCAAGAAGAGGGTCTTTCAGGACAGAGAATAGGAGATATGCAAAAGTCATCAGTAACTAGTTCTATGAAAAATGCTGTTGATGTTTTGATAGTGATTGCATTGAATCTGTAGATTGCCTTGGGTCGTATAAACATTTTAACAACCTTGATTCATCCAGTCCGTGAGCATGGTATAGCTTTCCATTTATTTGTGTCATCTTTAGTTTCTTTCATGAATGTCTTATAAGTTTTCAAAGTATAGGTCTTACACATCCTTGGTTAAATTTATTTCTAGGTATTTTATTCTTTTTGATGCAATTATAAATGTGATTATTCTCCTAATTTCTCTTTCTGCCAGTTTGTTATTAGTGTATAAAAATGCACCGGATTTCTGTGTATTAGTTTTGTATCCTGAAATTTATTCTAGTAAGTTTTTGGTTTTTAGGGTTTTCTATATGTAGAATTATGTCATCTGCAAATAATGATAGTTTATTTCTTCCTTACCAATTTAGATGCTTTTTATTCCTTTTCTTTGATTGCTGTGGCTAGGACTTCCAATGCTGTATAGAAAAAAAATGATGAGAATGGATGGCCTTGTGTTGTTCCTGATCTTAGAGGGAAAGCTTTTAGTTTTCCACCATTGACAATGATGTTAACTGTGGGCTTGCCATATGAGGCCTTTATTATGTTGAGGTGTGTTCCCTCCATCATCCCTTTTTTAAAAAAAAAAAAATGTTTATTTTGAGAGAGAGAGAGAGAGCGAGTGAGCTAGAGAGCTGTAGGGGAGGGGCAGAGAGAGGGAGAGAGAGAAGCCCAAGCAGACTCTGCACTGTCAGCACAGAGCTGGACATGAGTCTGATCTCATGAACCTCGACACCATGACCTGAACTGAAATCAAGAATTGGACATGTAACCAACTGAGCCGTTTAACCACTTTTTTGAGAGTATTTTCTCATGAATTATGATGGATTTTGTTAATTGTTTTTTTCGGCATGTATTGAGATGATCATATGGTTTTTGTTCTTAATTTTGTTATTGTGTTTCACATTGTTTGGTTTGTAGACATTGAACCATCCTTGCATCCCTGGAATAAATCCCACTTGATAGTGGAGAATGATCTTTTTAACGTATACTTAAACTTGGTTTGCTAGTATTTTGTTGAGAATTTTTACATCTATGTTCATTAGAGATATTGGTCTGCAATTTTTTTTTTTATAGTGTTTTTTTCTAGTTTTGGTATCACAGTACTGCTGGCCTTATAGAATAAATTTAGAAGCATTTTTTCCTCTTTATTTTTTTTATTTTTTATTTATTTATTTATTTATTTAAAAAAAATTTTTTTTTTCAACGTTTATTTATTTTTGGGACAGAGAGAGACAGAGCATGAACGGGGGAGGGGCAGAGAGAGAGGGAGACACAGAATCGGAAACAGGCTCCAGGCTCTGAGCCATCAGCCCAGAGCCCGACGCGGGGCTCGAACTCACGGATCGCGAGATCGTGACCTGGCTGAAGTCGGATGCTTAACCGACTGCGCCACCCAGGCGCCCCGTTTCCTCTTTAATTTTATACAATAGGTTGAGGCAGATAGATATTAACTGTTTTTTAAATGTTTGGTAGAATTCATCTGTGAAGCAGTTGGGTACTGGATTTTTGTTTCTTGGGGTTGTTCTCTGTATTTTGTTTTTTGTTTTGTTTTTGTTTGTTTGTTTGTTTTTGACTACTGATTCCATTTCATTACTAGTAATTGATCTGTTCAGATTTTCTCTTTCTTCCTGATTCAGTTTTAAGGATTGTATGTTTCCAGGAATTTATTCATTTCTTTTAGGTTGTCCAATTTGTTGGCATATAATTTTTGATAGTAGTCTTATAATCCTTTGTATTTCTGTGATTTCCATTAACTCTCCTTTTTCTTTTCTGATTTTTATTTATTTGAGTCCTCTTTTTTTTTTTTTTTCCTTGATGAGTCTGGCTAAAGGGTTATCAATTTTCAAAGAACTAGCTCTTGGTTTCATTGATCATTTTTATTGTTTTGTTTTGTTTTTAGTCCCTATTTCATATTTTCTGCTCTGCTCTTTATTGTTTCCTTCCTTCTACTACTTTGGGCTTTGTTCTTTTTCCTAGTTCCTTTAAGTGTAAGGTTAGATTGTTTGATGTTTTTTGTTTCTTGAGTTGGGCCTATATTGCTCTGAACTCCCCTCTTAGATCTGCTTTTGCTGTGTCCCAGAGAGTTTGAATCTTTATGTTTCCATTTTCATTTGTCTCCATGTATTTTTTTTATTTCCTCTTTAATTTCTTCATTGACCCATTGGTGGTTCAGTAACATGTATAGCCCACATATTTGCATTTTTTATAGTTTTTTTTTTCGTGAAATTGATTTCTAGTTTCATACCATTGTAGTCAGAAAAGGTGCCTGATATGATTTCAGTTTTCTTTAATTTGTTGAGATCTGTTTTGTGGTCTAACATGTGATCTGTCCTGGAGAATATTCCTTGTGCACTTGGGGGGGAAAAAAAAGTATATTCTGCTGTTTTTGAATAGGATGCTCTGTATATATATGTTAAGGCCATCTGATCTAATGTGCTGTTCCAAGCCACTATTTCCTTATTGATTTTATATCTGGATGATTTATCCATTGATGTAAGTGGACTTGTAATGTCCCCTATTGTGTATTATTGTCAGCTTTTCCTTTTATGTCTGTTAATATTTGCTTTATATATTTAGGTGCTCCTATGCTAGGTACATAGATATTTACAATTGTTCTATCCTCTTGTTGGATTGATTCCTTTGTCATTACACTTCATTTTCAGTTTTTATGTAACTTAAATCTGAAGTGGGTCTCTTACAGGCTTACAGGCAGCATACAGATGAGTCTTTTTTTTTTTTTTTTTTTTTTTGCTATTCATTCACGATGTGTCTTTTGATTGGAGCATTTATTCCATTTACAGTAAAGTAATTATTGATAGGTTTGTACTTGTTTAATTGTTTCCTGGTTGTTTTTGTGGTTCTTCTCTATTCCTGTCTTCTTTTCTTGCTCTCTTCACTTGTGATTTGATGACTTCAGTTTATGCTTGAGGTTTTATTCCATTAATTTTTTGTGTGCTTGTTAGAGGATTATGGTTTGTGGTTACTATGAGGTTTCTATGTGACATCCTGTGTATATAGCAGTCTATAATAAATTGGTCACTTATGTTTGAACACATTCTAAAAACACTACATTTTTTTAATTAAAAAAAACTGTTTAATGTTTGTTTATTTTTGAAACACAGAGAGTGAGTGTGAGCAGGGGACGGGAAGGGAGGATCCAAAGTGGGTTCTGTGCTGTCAGCAGAGAGCCTGATGCAGGTTTGAACTCATGAACCGTGAGACCATGACCTGAGCTGAAGTCAGATACTTAACCAACTGATCCATCCAGGAGCCCCTATTTAATTTTTTTTTTAATGTAAACTCTACACCACATGTAGGGCTTGAACTCATGACCCCAAGATCAGGAATTGCATGCTCTCCTGACTGAGCAAGCCAGGCACTCCAAAACACTGAATTTTAACCCCATCTCCATGTCCTATATATATGATGTCATATTTTACATCTTCTTATTTTGTTTATCCCCTAATTTTCATAGATATGAGTAATTTTACTACTTTTAAAAAAATTTGAGTATAGTTGACATGCAATGTTATATTAGTGTCAGACGTACAATTAGTGATTTGACAAGTTTATACATTATCTTGTATTTACTATAAGTATAGTTACCATCCATCCCATTACATTGCTGTTACAAAATCACTGACATGCTCTGCTTTATTCCTGTGACTTACTCATTCCATATCTGGAAGCCTGTATCTCCCTCTCTCCTTCACCCATTTTGCCCAAACCCCCACTTCCCTCTGGCAACCATGTTCTCTGTATTTATAGTTCATATTCTGACTTTTGTTTGTTTATTCATTTTTTATTAGATTTTATTTATGAGTGGAATCATATGGTATTTGTCTTTTTCAGTATGACTTATTTCATTTAGCATTATATGCTCTAAGCCATCCATGTTGTCTCCAATGGCATGATCTCATCCTTGTTTTTAATTTTTTAATTTTTTTTAATGTTTATTTTTGAGAGAGAGAGTGAGCATGTGTACGCAGGTGAGGGGAAGAGAGAGAGGGAGACACAGAATCCAAAGCAGGCTCCAGGCTCTGAGCTGTCAGCACAGAGCCCAACGCAGGGCTCGAACTCACAGGAACTGAGATCATGACCTGAGACGAAGTTGGATGCTTAACCAACTGAGTTACCCAGGTGCCCAGATCTCATCCTTGTTTATGGAGGTGTAGTATCCCATTGTAATATATACCACATTTTCCTTATCCATTTGGCTTTTGATGCACACTTAGGTTGCTTGCATGCCTTGGCTATTGTAAATAATGCTGCAATAAACATAGAGGTGCCTATATCTTTTCGAGTTAGTGTTTTCCTTTCCCTGGATAAATACCCAGTACTGGAATTATTGGATGATATGGTATTTCTATTTTTAATTTTTGGAGAAACCTCTATACTTTTTTCCACAATGGCTATACCAGTTTGCTTTCCCACTAACAGTGCATGAGGGCTCTTTTCTGTCCACCTCCTTGCCAGCACTTGTTATTTCTTGTGTTTTTGATTTTAGCCATTCTGACAGGTATGAGGTGATATCTCTTTGTGGTTTTGACTTGCATTCCCTTGTTAATTAGTGATGTTGAGCATCTTGTCATATGTCTGTTGACCATTCATATGTCTTCTTTAGAAAAATGTCTATTCAGGTCCTTTGCCCATTTTTAAATTGGATTATTATTATTATTTTTTTTTTTTGGTGTTCAGTTATATAATTTCCTTATATATTTTAGATATTAATCATCATTGGATATATCATTTGCAAAGATCTCCCATTCAGTAGATTTTCTTTTAGTTTTGTTGTTTTCTTTTCTATGCAAAAGCTTCTTATTTTGATGTACTCCCAATAGCTTATTTTTGCTTGTTTCCTTTGCCTTATGAGACATGTGTAGAAAAATATTGCTATGGCTAATGTCAGAGAAATTACTGCCTATGTTCTCTTCTAGGATTTTTATGCTTTCAGGTCTTATATTTAGGCCTTTAATCCATTTTGAGTTTATTTTTGTGTATAGTGTTAGTAAGTGGACCACTTTCATTCTTTTACATGTAGCTGTCTAGTTTTCCCGGCACCATTTATTGAAAAGATTCTCTTTTTCCCCATTGTGTATTCTTGCCTCCTTTTTAATAGATTAATTGACCAGATAAATGTCTGCTTATTTCTGTGGTTTCCGTTCTGTTCTATTGATCTATGTATCTGTTTTTGTGCCAATACCATACTGTTTTGATTACTACAGTTTTGTAGTGTATCTTGAAATTGTGATACCTCTAGCTTCATTATTTTTGATCAAAATTGCTTTGGCTATTTCAGGTCTCCTGTGGTTCCATATACATTTTAGTTTTATTTGTTCTAGTTTTGTGGAAAATGCTGTTGGTATTTTGAGATTTATTGAATCTATAGATTTCTTTGAGTAATGTGAACATTTTGACAGTATTAATTCTTCCAATCCATAAGCATGAACTATCTTTCCATTTGTTTGTGTCATTTTCAGTTTCTTTCATCAGTATTTTATAGTTTTCAGAGTACAGGTCTTTCACCTCTTTGGTCAAGTTAATTCCTATGTATTTTATTCTTTTTTGGTGCAATTGTAAATGGTGTTGTTTTTTAAGTTTCTCTTTCTACAATTGTTGTTATTGTATAGAAATGCTACCAATCTCTGGGTATTTTGTATCTTGCAACCTTACTGAACTTGTTGATTACTCCCTATAGTTTTTTAGGGGAGTCTTTAGGATTTTCTATGTATAGTATCATGTCATCTGCAAATAGTGACAGTTTGCCTTCTTCCTTGCCAGTATAGATGCCTCTTATTTCTTTTTCTTGTTCGATTGCTGTGTCTAGGACCTTCAGTACTATGTTGAATAAAAATGGTGAGAGTGGACATCCTTGTCTTGTTCCTGATCTTAGAGGAAAATCTCTCAGTGTTTCACTGTTGAGTATGATCTTAGCTGAGGGTCTTCCAAATATGACCTTTTTTATGTTCAGGTGTGTTCCCTCTAAACCCATTTTGTTGAGAGTTTTTATCATGAAGCGGCATTGAATATCGTCAAATACTTTTTCTGCATCTATTTAGATGACAATATGATTTTTATCCTTTGTTTTGTTGATGTGGTGTATGATGTTGATTGATTTGTGAATATTAAACCATTCTTGCATCCTGAGAATAAATCCTACCTGATCATGGTAAATGATTTTTTTTTTTATGTATTGTTGAATGCAATTTGCTAATATTTTGTAGAGAATTTTTGCATGTATGCTTAACAGAGATATTGGCCTGTAGTTTTGTTTTTTGTGATGACTTTGATTTTGGTATCAGGGTAATGCTGGCCTTGTAAAATGTATTTGGAAGCTTTCCTTCTTCTATTTTTTTGGAATGGCTTAAGGAGAATAGGTATTAACTATTCTTTAAATATTTGGTAAAATTGACCTGTGAAGTCCTCTGGTCCTGCACTTTTATTTTTTGCACTTTTATTAAATTCAATTTAATTCTTGTAACAGGTATGTTTAAGTTATCTATTTCTTCCTGGTTCAGTTTTGGAAGATTTATGTTTCTAGGAATTGATTTCTTATAGATTGTCCAGTTCATTGACATATATTTTTACATTTTCTTCTCTTATAATCGTTTTATTTCTATGGTGTCAATTGTTGCTTCTTCTCTCTTATTTCTGATTTTATTTATTTGAGTCCTTTCTCTTTTTTTTCTTCATGAGTCCAGCTAAGGTTTTTTCTCTTTTCTCTTTTCAAAGAACCAGATCTTGGTTTCAATGATTTCTTTCTGTCTGTCTGCCTGTCTCTACCTAATTTATTTCTGCTCTGATTTTTATTTCCTTTCTTTTACTCACCTTGAGCTTTATTTGTTCTTCTTTTCTAGTCCCCTTAGGTGTAAGGTTAGATTGAGGTTTTTCTTGTCTCTTGTTTCATTCTTTTGCAGATAGCTGTCCAGCTTTCCCAACACCATTTGTTGAAGAGACTTTTTCCCCGTGCATATTCTTTCCTCCTTTGTGAAAGATTAACAGACCATATAATCATGGGTTTATTTCTGGGTCTCTGTTCTGTTCTGCTGATCTATGTGTCTATTTTTGTGCCAGCACCATACAGTTTTGATTACTACAGCTTTACAGTATAACCTGAAGTCTGGAGCTACTTAATCTCTTAAACTTTTATCACTTTTTACAGAAAGAATAAAGAAAGATTAATAGTAAAAGAGAAATATAAAACAAAAAATGAAACAAGAGAGAAAAAAGAAAAAGTGAAAGAAAATAAAAGAGGAGAAGAGGGGTGCCTGGCTCAGTCGGTTGAGTGTCCAACTTCGGCTCAGGTCATGATCTCCCAGTTTGGGAGTTTGAGCCCCGCGTCAGGCTCTGTGCTGACAGCTCAGAGCCTGGAGCCTGCTTCGGATTCTGTGTCTCCCTCTCTCTCTGCCCCTCGCCTGCTTGCTTGCTCGCTCTTTCTCTTTCTCTCTCTCAAAAATAAATAAAACATTAAAAAGAAAAGAAAAGAGGAACAAAGGGAAAAAAACAAGAAAAACAAAACTGACCAAAAGTAAAACAAAAGAAGAGAAATTTTAAAAAGACAAAAAACATAATAAAATAAAAATTCAAGAATACAAAATAAAAACAAACCAGAGAAACACAAAACCATGGCCTGTTTTTGGTGTCCCAACAGCACAGGGCAGCTGATGTGGGCTTGCGGATCCTGGGCTTCCTGATGTTTCAAGCTCCCTGAGCTAGACACTGCTCAGTGTGTGCTTTTAAGGTGGAGAGTGCCGCGGTCCCTTCGCACTTTTAAACTGTCACTTTTTTTTTTCTTGTGCCGCAGTGTGACTGGTGCTGGTGTGTGCTTGAGGACCCTGGGCTTGCCTGAGGTCACAAGCTCCCTGTGATGACTGGATCCACCAGTTGTGGCATCTGGACCTGCCCCTTTTGGCATCCAGAACCTGTCCTGGTCTGCGCTTTTAGGGTGGAGGGGAAAAAATGTTCCCATAGTTCTTCTGCCCTTTTAAACCATGGCTTTTTTTCTGTGTCCCAGCACCAGCGGGCTGGTGTGGGCTTGTGGATCTGGGCTTCCTGAGGTCGCAAGCTTTCCGTGATGATCTGACCCACCAGTTATGGCATCATGACCTGCTAATCATGGCATATGAACCCACCTGTTATGATGTCCAGACCCTGCTCCGGTTTTGGCTTTTAAGGTGGAGGGGGGAGAGAGTATTCCCACAGCTCCTTTTAAACCTGGCTTCTTTCTCTGTGCCCCAGTGCGATTAGGGCTGGTGTGGGCTTGTGGACTCTGGGCTCCCTCAAGTTGTAATTTCACTCAGATAATGGGTAAGCTCACCCATTATGGTATCCAGATCCTGCTCCAGTCTAGGCTGTTAAGGGGGGAACACAACTGTGTCCTTCAGTCTCTCTGACCTGGAGAGTGTTCCAGAGCTCCTCCGCCTCCTGGCAGATTTCTAGAGTGGTCTCTCCTATATGCTGGTTCCTCTTTTAAACTGTGGCTTCTCTGTGTCCCCAGGGACAGAGGGGTCTGTTCGAGTTCCTCAGTGCTGTCTCTCTCCCCACTTCTGTTCACGGTGTTGGGGTGGGGGTTCTCTTTGTTACTGTGTCTCTCTCTTCCTGTTCTCTTGCCATTCTCTCTGTCTTTGTTCAGTAGCTGTTCAGTCAGCCCTCAGTTCTTCTTCAGGAAGAATTGTTCTATTAATAGGTGTAATTTGGTGTGTTCCCTGGAGGAGGTGAGTTCAGAGTCTTCCTACGTTGTCACCTGGAACCAGAACTCTAATTTTACTGCTTTTGTCTTAACTTTTATACTAGCTTTGTAAGTGATTGATCTACTACCTTTGCTATATGTTTGCTGTGACCAGTGAATTTTTTTCCTTTTGTAATTTTCTTACCTCTAGTTATGTTCTTTTTTTCCCTGCCTTTGAGAAGTCCCTTAAACATTTCTTGGAAGTCTAGTTTAGTGATGATAAACTCCTTTAACTTTTATTTGTCTGAGAAACTCTTTATCTCTCCTTCAATTCTGAATAATCTTGGCAGGTGCAGTGTCCTTGGTTGAAAGGTTTTTGGTTTTTTTGTTTGTTTTTTCCCCTCTTTCAGTACTTTGAATATATCATGCCACTGTCTTCTGGCCTGTGAAGTTTCTGCTAAAAAACCAGCTGATAGCCTTATGGAGTTTCCCTTGTTCTTAACCATTTGCCTTTTCTCTTCTTTGAAGATTCTCTCTTTAATTTTTGACATTTTAATAATTATGTGTCTTGGCTTCTCCAAAGAAGACGTCCAGATGGCCAACCAACACATGAAAAAATGCTCAACATCACTCATCATCAGGGAAATACAAATCAAAACCACAATGAGATACCACCTCATACCTGTCAAAATGGCTCACATTAACAACTCAGGGAACAACAGATGTCGGTGAGGATGTGGAGAAAGAGGATCTCTTTTGCACTGCTGGTGGGAATGCAAACTGGTGCAGCCACTCTGGAAAACAGTGTGGAGGTTCCTCAAAAAATTGAAAATAGAACCACCCTACAACCCCGCAATTGCACTACTAGGCATTTATCCACGGGATACAGGTGTGCTGTTTCAAAGGGACACATGCACCCCCATGTTTATAGCAGCACTATCAACAATAGCCAAAGTATGGAAAGAACCCAAATGCCCATCGATGGATGAATGGATAAAGAAGAGGTGGTATATATACACAATGAAGTATTACTTGGCAATCAAAAAGAGTGAAATCTTGCCATTTGCAACTATGTGTATGGAACTGGAGGGTATTATGCTAAGTGAAATAAGTCAGTCAGAGAAAGACAAAAATCATATGACTTCACTCATATGAGGACTTTAAGAGACAAAATAGATGAACATAAGGGAAGGGAAACACAAATAATATAAAAACAGGGAGGGGGACAAAACAGAAGAGACTCATAAATATGGAGAACAAACTGAGGGTTACTGGAGGGGTTGTGGGGGGGGGTGGGCTAAATGGGTAAAGGGCACTAAGGACTCTACTCCTGAAATCATTGTTGCACTATATGCTAACTAATTTGGATGTAGATTAAAAAAAAAAGTTAATAAAAAAAATTATTATGTGTCTTGGTATTGAGGGCTTTCTGTGCTTCCTGAACTTGGATATCTTTTCGCTTCTCCAAAGTTTAGGGGAGTTTTCAACAGTTATTTCTTTAAGTATATTTTCTGCCCCTTTCTCAATCTGTTCTCCTTCTAGCCTCCTGTAATGCAGATGTTGGTGTACTTAATGTTGCCCTGGGGGTCCTTTAACCTATCTTCTATTTTAAATTCATATGTATTATCTATCTATCTATCTATGTATCTATCTATTTTGTTGTTCAGCTTGGATGCTTTCCCTTAGCTTGTCTTCCGGATAGCCTGTCTGTTCTTCTACATCCTGTAGTCTGATGCAGATTTCCTCTAGTGTGTTTTTCATTTCAATTATTGTATTTATCAGCTCTGACTGGTTATTTTTGATATTTTCTATCAGTTTCTTAAAGTTCTCACTGAATTCACACACTCCTCTCATCTGGTGAACATCTTTTTTACTCTTTCTTTGAACTCTTTATTAGGTAGATTGCTTGTCTCCATTTTGTTTAGTTCTTTTTTTTTTTTTTTTTTTTTTTTGAAGATTTGTCTTATTCTCTCATCAGGACCATATTCCTCTGTCTCCTTATTTTTTCTGGCTCTCTGTGTTTATTACTATGTATTAGGTCAGCTACATCTGGTCTTGAAAGTAGTGACCTTCTGTAAAAGGCATCTGTGGGGCCCAGTAGAAGGCTGTGACCTCTACAGGCATGCTGGTGGGCAGGGCTGGCTTCCTTGTCCCTGGCAAGTGTCTCCTCCTGGAGAGGTGCTGGACCTGACAGAGGCTGTCTACCCGGTGTTGCAAGGCAGGAGCCCCTTTGCAGGAGTGCCGGCTGGGGTGGGTGGGTTGGTAGAGCAGGGCAAGTGGTGCCAGTATGGTAACGGAAAGTATAAGAACTGGCTCCCACAAGCTTCTGGCCAGCTGGGCTGAAGTAGGGCAAGAAAAATGGTGCCTACCAGTACTTCCATTCCCAGAGAGAGCTCCCACAGATCCCCGCCCCTCTGGCACGCATGCCTGAAGTTAGTCAGTGAGTCTCCTTCGTGTATAACCCAGGTACTTTTCAAACAGGGGGTCTTGGACTGAGTGATACTAACGAGTGGAGTCTCAGTTTCCTATAGCTGTCCATCTCTCCTGAGTTAAGCCCTGCTGGTTTTCAAAGCCAGGTGTTATGCGGGCTTGTCCTGGTGCAGGTCTCAGGGCTGGAAGTGCTGATCCAGCTGGAAGGCTTGATCCCCTTGCTACCTTGGGAGCACCTCTGTGCCTGTGATGTCCCTCCTGCTTGTGGGTCTCTGCCACACCAGTGGTTTCATTCTCTGCTGCATCCTTTTCCCTCCTGTCCTTCTTGACGTGGCCTTTTCTTTACTTGTTTGGCTGCGGGAGATCTGCTCTGCTAGGCTTCGGGTTGTTTTCAAAGTGAGCTGCATTATATGTAGTTGTTGCCTTGTTATGTCTGCGGCACGAGGTGAGCTCGGGATCCTCCTATTCCACCATCTTCCTTAAACTGCAACCAGTGTATCTTTTATAGGTTTTCTGTGTGGCATTTGGCGTATCCAATCATGCCAGATTAACATTAATCATGATAATAGCATGCATCACGGTCCTGTTTATTCATCAGCTGCAAGAATTATATTTTCCCAAGTGTAACGATGATGTGGGTATAGACCATCCAAATCTAAATATGTTTTTCTGCTTTTTGGAAAAACATGTTGACATTCAAAATGCTGAACCCTGTATTCTTTTTATGCATGAGGATCAATCCAGTCCGGAACAAGTTAGAGGACTTTCCTGTTTCTGATGAACTATACTCCCTTGCTTTTGCCTATACCTGGATTAGGTTATAATGCCTATGAAATGTTGACCTTTTCCAGAATAGTCATAGGGAATAAGTCTTCAATGTTTATATCACTCTGATTATATTCTGTATCACAACTGAGTGGTTTTCTATGACTGATTTCCTTATAGTCATAATGGGTGTTTCGACTACCCCTTGGCCCCATTTCAAAAGCTCTGTATAGACTGGCCTCTAGAGCTTTAACCTTTTAACCTTTCCTTCAATGCTTGCTAGATTTTTGGATGTGCTGCCATATCTGTTAAGTGCTGATATCCAAAGCTGAACTTCTATTGGGAGGGAATGTGGAATAGTGGCCTGCTTTTGGCTTTGAGAGATCTGAACTCTTTCACCTAATTATTGTGTGATCTTTGGCATGTGTATCAATTTGGGTTCAACCAGAGGAACAGAACCAGTAAGAGATGTGTATATTAAGAGATTTGTTGCAAGGAATTGGCTTATGCAACTGTGGGGGCTGACTGGGATCCACAGGGCAGGCTGTTAGGAAAGGCAGGCTGGACCTCTCGGGCACAGGCTGAAGCAGCTGTAGGTAGGCAGTTCCCTTCTCTTCAGGGAAGCCTCCGTTCTGTTAAGGCTTTTCAACTGATTAAATCATACCCACCCGGATTATCTAGAATAATCTCCCTTATTAAGGTCAACTGACTATGGACTTTAATCACATCTACAAAATACCTCCCTGGCAACACTTAGTGTTTGGGTAACTGAGGATCCTAGCCTGGCCAAGCTGACCCGGCACAAAGACCATCACAGCAAGTTACTTCACTTCTCTGAGCCTGTTTCCTCATTTGCTAAACCACCACTGTAGGGTTGTTGTGAGGACTGCATCAAAGAATGTAGGTAGGCAAAGGGCATGCATAGTGCCTTGCATGTAAAGATTCAATGAAAGATTATTCTGTTTGTCGTGGTGGTGGTAGTGGGGGGGTGGGTGACATTGGTGGCTGTGGTCTCACCTACAAAAGTGACTCAATCCCACTTTTTGTCACTTTCCCGATCATTCTGCTTCACTGCAGTGGTTGGCTTCCTAACTGGTGCTTTTGCCTCAAACTTCTCATCCATCTTTTTTTTTTTTTTTTTTTAAACCTCAAGGTTGTAATGGAGTCTTCAAGTAGCTCACTACTCTCCATCTCTGAAAAAGTGTCTTACTGAAATCTGGACACACTATGTTTACAGCCTTCCTCAATGTATCAGTCACTATTCCAACTATTTTCTCCAAAAAGGCCCTACCTTGCTTGCTAAAAGCTAGTCGGAGAGAGGACTGCCATCTGTGGCATGAAAATTCATTCTAAGTGTATTTTGTTCTTTTTGAATTTCTCTGGTGATTGAAAGTGGACATGCTTGAGAACCATTTCTCTGGAAGAGGCTATTGTATTTAAGTTTTGCTTTTTCTTTTATTTATGTATTTATTTATTTGACAAAATGACTTCTTTTGTTCCTTTTTCCTCCTCTTTAGGTACTATTGTAAATTAAGAAAACAGGTATCTTTTTAGGATTTTCTTCAAAAATTTTATAGTGATCTTTATCTTAAGATCAAAAGTAGTTTTTTTTTTTCCTAGATCAAAACAGATACATAACAGGCAATACTTAAATATAGTAGAATCAAATAATAAATAAAAATTTAGCTAGGAAAATGTTTCAGTTCCCCAACCCATCAATAAGAAACAACATGTGAACAAATAAATGAACTTAGGAACCATTTATAGTCTATAGGAATGACAGCTTTGGCATTGAATGTCACACAGGCAAGTGAGTGGGCCATGTCCTTTAAGGCTTAAAATGAACCGGGGAGGATCTGTTATCTATGTGACACATCCCTTCTACTAGTAAGGAGGGGCCAGTGATTCCCAGGCTTGACCAGTGCAAAGGCTTATATATTCCAGAGCATGTATGAGTTAGGATATGGATTTGCTTATATTCCTCCTACTGGAGTGTGTACTAAAAATAGCCTTAAAATGCACAGGTGCCCTGGACCTCTTGCACAGTATATACTAAGGCTCTCCATATCTGGTTATGAGGGCACAGTGTTCAGAGTGGAACACAGACCAGTTGAATGTGAGAGAGATAGGAAGTTTATGACTTTCAAACCCCAGAAAGAACCAAAAAGCCTGTGCTCCAGTTTGTAGCACAACCAGGTAGAAAAGATGTGGTAGGAAAGAGCTGGTGTATTCCCCTGTTGGGATAGTCACCTGGTGAGCAGAACTTGTCAGCTGTGATCCTATCGTGTCCTGCATATTGTTCCAACAGTACATATTCGTCAAGCTGCTATGAAGCAGGCACCGCACTGTGGGGCTGGGAAGATGGCATTGACCCAAAAGACGTCTGTTTCATGGAACTGAAAATCTAACAGAGCCTCTGTGTATCCTGGGAGTTCTATCAGGTATTAACCCAAGGCTGGAGTGCTGTTGGCATTGTGGTGAAATGGCGGGGAGGGACAAAATTGGGAAAGGGCAATGTTCAGGCGTACCAGGGAATAAAAGCTAGTGCACAATCTTGAGGAATTGAGGAACATGGCCCACCCACTTCCCTGTGTGGCATTCAATGCCAGCGACATCATCCCTATGGACTGTAGCAGTTCCCAAGTTCACTTTAAGACATGAGGCCCAACAATCCAAGCAGCTAGTACAGCTTAACCCCCGAGGCTCTCTGACAACCGTGCATGGTTCACAGTCTTACTCCCAGACCACCGTCCCCAACCCAAATAGTTCAGTTTTCCCATCTGTTGAGTGATTCTCTGAGTCCATTCCAGCCATTCAGAGCTCTTCCCTAGTGTCAACATTTTGCTATCCACTGTAACTCTTACTTGGGCTCTCACTTTGCCTACGCTGTATTTCATCAGAGTGAGTAAATTTCCCACTGTTCTCTCTTTGGCTTTTTTGTTCAACACACCAGCCAGACATTTGGTTTGACAATGTAAATGTCATGCTGGTCACTTTTGCAAATGGCATATTTTGAGGAGGCTTAGTCAATTTGTTAGATATAATCTGAATCCAAAAAGATGCTGTTAGGGTGGTGCCAAAGAAGATTAAACTTAACAGCCAAAAAAAGGGCCAGTATCTTAAGTATAAAAAAGAAAAACTGCAGATGTATGAAAAGTAAAGATGTGGCTTAACAACAACCTGAAGAAAAGACAGGTTTGGATTTACTCAAAGAAAGCCCTGTTGGGGAGTCAGAAGACTCAAACGTCTGTCCCTTCTCCATCAATTTCTGGCTGTATGATAAAGGGCAAAGAACTTAACTGTGGAAATCTTTTTCTTTCTTGAAAAAAGAGGGAGTTATATTAGACCATCTGTAATACCAGTTACAGTTCTAAAATTACACTGTTTATTCATTTATATAAAGTAAAGGTCCAATATATGAAATAAGAACTAATGTAGTCCTGTAAGTATTGAAAGTATAGGCAAAACATTATCAATAAGAGTTCTGTCTTCTCTGTGGGCTAGACAACTCCTGGGTGTTCTGTTCTGATCACACCACACATCAAAGGATTTTTTTAGTTTCAAGTATGTCCAGAACAACCAAGCTCATGACAAGGCATCCTATGGGTGATGTTTGAGGGAGTCACATGGTCCGGTTTAGGGAAGAGAAGGATTTAGGACAAAAGTGTGCGATATTGTGGTTTTCAACCAAAGTTTGAGGAGTTCTACAATACACAGACTATCTCAGATGACACCTCCTTCATGAAGTCTTTATAGGATGTTGTGACCCAAACTTTTCCAAAGACAATTCTGTTCTAGCTTGTAGTTGGGTTATTGCTTTACTTGTGAGACTGAGATATTTGAGAGCAAACACCATGATGTATTCATCTTTGCATCCTCTCTGGCTTCTAACACAATTCCCTGTACAATTCCCCAGCTGAACTGAAAACTTGTTAGACTTTTTAGACATAGGATTGATGGTTAAAAATTACGAGAGATATTTTGGTCATCCAAGGAGTAAAATTTTCAAATAATTGAAATGTCGTGAAATCATATGAATTACAGTGAGATAGCACAATGCTTTCATTTGAATGGATCAAATTAAGAAGGCTGACAATGTCCCTTGTTGCTGAGAATATGAAGCAAACTGAAACCCTCCTACACAGCTGGTGGAAATGACACAAAACCTTAGGGACACAGTTTGGCAGTTTTTCAAAAAGTAAAACACAGACCTGTCTTAAAAGCTAGTCATTCTACATCTCAGTACTTACTAAACACAAATGAGAACATTTGTCTACCCAAAGACTTGTACCTGAATGTTCGTTTACAATAACCAAGAACTGGAAACAAGCCAAATGGCCATGAGCAGATGAATTAAATTGATAAAATGTCAAATGTCCCAAAGGAGTAAGGAATAAAAAGGAGTAAACTACGAATATGTTCAACAACATGGATGAATCTCAAACTCATTATGGGGAAAAGAAGCCAACTCAGGAGGGCATATATCATGTTCTATTTATATAAAGTCTAGAAAATGCCAACAAATGGTTAGGTAACAATCAAATCACTCTGCCTGGGGTTGGTAGTAGAGGGAAGGGTGGACTGCAAAGAGCAGCTTTGGAGAAGCCTTTCTCCAGTTTCTTTTCTATGTATTAACCTTGTGGTTTTTGAATACAGAAATTTTAACTTTTTAATGTAGTAATTTCTTTCATGGCTTTTACCTTTGGGATCACCCTTCAGAAGGCCTCACTTTAAGATTATGTAAATACTCACATATTTTTTCTTATACTTTTGTGATTTCTCTACATTGAACTCATTCATTAGAAATTTATTTTGATAAGTAGGTAGAAATATAGATTTAATATATTATGAACAGTTAGGAATTGACCTAATACTAGTTCTGGAACAATCCATCGTTGCCCCAATTATTGAGTGTGGGTGATGTGTCAGGGATTGGGTTAAACTGGAAATACAAATGTGGCCCCTGCCCTCAAGAAGTTGTGTCTAATGAGGGAGACTGGCTAGTAAAAAGATAATTACAGTGAAGTGGGATAAGTTCAATGATGGCATCAATTGCAAAGTGTCACCATATTACCTAAAAGGGGCCTTGGTCAGGTGGCGGGTTTGGGGGCAGTGGTTGGAGAAGGCTTCTTGTAGGAGTTAACATCTGACCTATGTTTTGACAGGAGAGCTTATGTTACTCTGATTTGGGAATAGGGCATTCCAGGCAAGGGAGGAATAGGCCCAGGGAGGCAGAGCCATGAGGGAATGCGGTATGACTGGGGAGTGTCACCTAGTGCCCTGTGGCTGTTGCCTGGCTCATGAATAAGAGAGCAGCATGGGATGAGGCCGGTAGCCAGGCTGTGCTATGCTATGCAAAACTTTATATTACAGGTCATCTTAAATTCAGTGGAGAGCCACAATAGAAGGAAATAATTAAATCTGTTGGGCAATAATCACACTGCTAGTTGTTTGCATATTGAATAGTCTCATTGCACACGGCTTTTAACCCAAGCAGTGATCACAGTTTTGAATTAAGTATATGATTAGTCATTAATGTCTCGCATTCCCTTCTTCCGAAGGTGTAGGAGAAATTTATTTTTTTACTATTAGATAGGATTTTCATGTGGAAATCTGAATTATCTGGCACTATATTTCTTATTTACTCTAGCTCCGCAGACAGCCTGACCCTTAATTTGACTGGGACCTTAGTTATTTAACAGTTACACCATCGTTTCATCTGATCATTTGCATGAGGATGGAGATAGATGCACATCCGTGTCCGTTTGGGTTTCTACCTTGCCAGGAGCCCATTATCCTCAACTCAGATAAATAAGTAATGTAGTACCCGATAACACACTTCATCCAACGAACTTCACAGATTCTAAAAGGATTCAACATTGACCTCATTCTTTTTCTTTACAGAAGCTCTGTAAGGTGTAATTCTAGTCTGTATCAGCCTTTATTTCACAGCTGAGGAAAGCACAGAGAGGTGAAGCACCTTACCTAGAGCCACCTGGTGAGTCGAGGGGGCTTGGACAAACGTGTGCTTGCTGTGCCCAGTGCCGTGTCACTGTTCCCTGTCCCACGGTCGGCGGAGGTGGTGGGCTACTCATGTTGTATGTGGAACAATGTTACTGCAACAGGGACTTCAACTTGAGTTAGGATCCTTGGTGGATATTTTATGAAGTCCGTAGTCAGGAAGTTCTGCTTTTAGGAGAAGAGTGCTCAGCAATCAGTAAAGGTTGTCAGGATCCACTTCCTCCCTGTGAAAAAGCAAGTGCCTTTGGCAGAGTAGGGGCTGTTCCTCACCACAAAAAACAGCCCTTTGTGGACTGTAATGTCACAGTTGTTAGAAAGCATTAAACATGGCACCTCGCTAATGCTTTCAATCAGTTATCCAGTGTGGCATGTAGAGGTGATTGAAGTCATGTGGCTGTCACTTTCTGAAATCCATACACTTACCCCTCCCCCTCATCCATAAACAGATTCTCTATAGGCAGGTGACTCCTGTGGAAACTTTTCTCTTAACTCTCTTGAATACTTTGCCAACAGATCTTTCACATACAGTTTAGGACAAGAGTCAGTCTGGAATCCTGTGCAGTTGATTAGAAACTCTCTGTCCCTTCTCTTTAGGAAGACATTAAACGTTCTGTGAAAGTGGCTCAGTATGTTCTCGTATCTTAAGCAACATTAAGTTCACAGTATCAGCAGTTCGTATTTGTTCTTTGGGTTTAAAAAACAATATAAGGGTTGCACACATGACTCTTTACTTTTGTATAAATTTATCCTTTCAAGGAAATGCCCAAGGCTCGTGAATAACACAGAACTTTTGTGGTATGTTTTTTTTTTTTTTCCTGAATTAAAAAGTAACGTGTTAGTCACAGAAAATTAAAAAAACTTTTACTTTCAAGTTTTAAATTAAGGAAAATATAAATGTTTACCATATTTTTAATTTTCTGTATTCAGATGCTTTGAGTATGGAGCCTGCTTCTCCCAGGATTAATCTATTTCTGGAGATAGTAAACAATTTGCCTATGTGTGCACTTTTCCAATTCAGACCAACCTATCCAGAGGCTCCATCCCAACGACCTCCTTTCTTTCGGATCTCACACTCTGGACTACTATCCAGGCATCCTGACTGCTCCTGGGCCAGCTAACAGACAACTAGAGACACTCCCTTTGTCCATGGCCTGCTGAAATTTCTCAAACTAGCCAATCCTAAGGCTGTTTAACCTGTCCACCTGTTCTCCTCCACAAAATAACACAATAAAGGCTCTTGCCCACAGACACCCTCTCTCCCTCTGCCACCTGACCCTGGTGCTTCCCCATGTGCCACTGCCCCCAATGGTGTGCCTGCCCCTCCTCTTGGGAACTGTGAGAGTTCTGCCATTTTGTTGGCATCACTTCCTGATCTGTTGGCTTTACTGGACCCCAAATCTCCTATTCATATACTATATTTTAAAGCAATAAAGAACACAAAACATGTGAAATTTAATATTGTATATAGTATTTACCATTTCATAAATCATTTGAAAACACTATTTAAAGGCTGCAAAGAAGTCCATCCCATGATTACATTTAGTTTTTTAGTTGATGCTTTGTTGATACCTTTAGGTTGTTTTCAGGTTTACACTGTTGTAATATTTTAACAAATATCTATGCACAAAAGCCCTTATGTGCATCTTTAATAATTTTAGGATAAACTCAAAGACATAGGATTTCTGGATCAAAGGATGGAAATGGCCTTTTAGAAAGGTTATATCCATTGTCATTCCCACCAGAAGTCTATGAAACTACGACAGTGTCTCTATTCTTACCTCTTCTTCTCCAAGGCTCCTTTGCCAGTATAACAATTTATCAGGATTAATCAGTTTTGATAGGGGAAAGTATCTCTTTTTTCACTTCAGTAATTCCCTGGTTATTTGTAATGTGATCAGCCCAAATTTGAAGGTACTGATCATAAGGGAATTGTGGAAGCTACCCATTCTCTTGTGTATTTTGGAACCAGGAAGTGAGGTTGGAATTATCTGAGCCTCATTACCATCTTAAGAAATTATTCCCCACTGTCAATTATTTTCATGTAGGTTTTCGGCTTATTTCACCCTTTTCTGTCCTCATTTTAATTTTTTATATGTTTTTATTTTTGAGACACAGAGAGACAGAGCGTGAGCAGAGGAGGGGCAGAGAGAGCGGGAGACACAGAATCCAAAGCAGGCTCCAAACTCTGAGCTGTCAGCACAGAGCCCGACGTGGGGCTCGAACCCACGAGCAGTGAGATCATGACCTGAGCCGAAGTCGGATGCCCAACCGACTGAGCCACCCAGGCGCCCCTTCTGTCCTCATTTTAATCATCTGTTTCTCTTCAGGGTGTTACCTCTGTATATTCTTAGACATTTTCCTCTCCTGTCCATTCCCTAATGCCATCCTGGGTAACTTTGGTCTTTCTTCTCTCTTCCCACATACTCTGTCTTCACTACGGCACCCCTGTGGGCACCTTTTATGTAGAGCCTTGAATCCCGAAGTCTGAACTTCTCCCTGCTGGCTATAGTCTCCTATTTTGACCCTCTCCCACTTATGCAAACGTTCCAACCACCTGCCTATTCTTTTCAGCTTCTTCTGGGTTGTCTTTTGCTTTCCTACCCAGGCTGTACTCCGTGATGGACCATTTTACTGTGATGTGGACATCACTTACTCATTTGTCCTCTGACTTTCTGCATACTTCCCTGGCAAGGGACTGGCCTTGGGCAAATAAAATTGTCTATTTCCTCTGCTTTGGTTCTGCAGCTATTGTGTAATCATGGACAAAATCACATGCCAGCAAAAGCTCTGCATCCGTGGAATCTAGGAGTATGTGGTTTCCCCTGTACTAGTTGGAACTCAAAGAAATTACCAGAGTCTTAAAGTAAAACTTAACAGAGAAAATAAGGCTAACTACATTTTCATTTATGAAGTCTGAGGTAGTTAGACTTTGCCCCAGGGTCTTCTACCTGGGTTTCTTTCTCACCGTATCTGAGCCATCCTCCCCTAACACAATGTCATCTTAAGAACCATCCTTAGGACTTACCTTTTAGATATTCTTGCTACTTTTGAAGTCATGGCCAAAAGAATAAAATTTCCTCATTACATAGGAGAGATTGATCCTTCTGTGATTTTACAACAGCATGTCTGAGATACGTGGTGGTTGATCCACAGGTGGAATCCTGCTATGCTCCGTATGAAAGGGTTTTGGCTTTCTCTGTCTGTGCTTGGCATCAAAGCCTTATTTTCCCAGCCCAGCTGGAAAGGGTTCAGAGTACGGCTCCGAGCACAAGCCTCATTACACAAATAAATAGGAACCCAGGTAAGAAGCCAGCCATTCAGGTTGGGCAAAGGTAGAATGCATTAGAGTGAAAGTTGTAGCTTTTTAACAGGAAGACTAATTCCTAGTAAGGTGAATGGTACAGATGTACCTGCTGCCTTGTGAGGACTGGCCCAAGAAATGGGCTGAGATGCAGTCCTAGGTAACTTCGTTAGCTCCCTGCTACCTGGAAATAAAGCTCTGATTCTGTCAGTGGGACATCCAGGGTCCTCCATGAACTAGTGCAATCTACTTTTCCAGCTTGATTTCCTAATGTTTCACATGATGTCAGGTCGTACTAATGTACTTGTTATTCCCCAATAGTCCATGTATATGCCCTTTTCTTTCTCAGTTGTATGTCTTATAACAATAAGTATATTGTATATTTTCTGTATTTGGAACGATATACAAAAGTAGAGAGGAAAAAAAATCCTTTGATTGGCCGTTTAGACAAAACACCTGAAAACATTTCACTGTGTCTCTTTCCAGGCTTTTTTCTCCCCTGAATATACATTTTCTTTGTATCTTGTTTTACATAGCCTCTGTGCCTTTCATCCTGCTTTTTAAAATAAACATTGTGCAAGCATTTTTCATGTTCATAAACCTCATAAACATCATTTTTATTTTATTTTATTTTTTATCAACAGAAGCTTATTTCTTATAATTCTGTAGACTGGAAGTCTGAGGGTTTCAGCACGGTTAGGTTCTGGAGAGGATGCTTTTCTGTTTGCAACCTGCCAACTGCAGAGAGAATGAGCTAGCTCTCTGGCCTCTTGATAAGGGCAGTAATTCCATTCATGAGGGCTCCACCCTCATAACTTAAATACCTCCCAAAGGCCCCACCTCTAAACAGGATCACTTTGGGGATTAGATTTTAACATATGAATGTTGGGGGGGAGACACAAACATTAGTCTGTATACCCCCCCCATCCAAATAGATTTTAAAGGAAAAATTATATCCGCTTATTTCTTCCTCAAATTGCCCCAATATATTGTGTGCATCCATTCAAGAAGGAGCACTCTCCTTGCTGTGTTATGTAAGGAAGTGCGGGCTGGGCAGAGGGAAAGGGAAGTGATGGGGGAGCAGCTAGCTTTTGAGATTATCTATGTGACAGTATCAAAGCCTTCACTTTGGGAAACCTGTCAGATAGCTGAAGCTATGACTCTCCAACCTTACAAATGATGATAGATGTAAGAAATTTCTATGGAAAAGCTACAAGGATTGAAAAAAATGTCTGTGCAAAGGGGCCAGATACCCAGGCAGCAGGGCAATGTGGCGACTGAATAAGAGTTAACGTTTTCAACCTGTTTCTTAGGTCACGTTAAAAATTCGAAGCCCTCTCACTTTAGATTGAATAATGGAATGTTAACTTTTTTTTTTTAAGTTTAATTATTTATTTTTGGGAGGGGGAGGGGCCGAGAGAGAGACAAGGACCAAGGATCCAAAGCTGGCTCTGTGCTGACAGCAGATGCTCGGCTCAAACTCACCAACCGTGAGATTATGACCTGAGCCGAAGTTGGAAGCTTGACCACTGAGCCACCCAGGTGCCCTGGAGTGTTAACCTTAAAAATAAAACTGCCAGTTATTTTATTAGCAAAAGATGGGTTTACTCTCAGGAATAAAGGAGAATTACAAGCTGGGACAAGCAGGCTGCCGGAAAACCGTAGGCAACTCTCAAGAATAAAGGAGAGGAATGCACTTTTCTAGAGGAAAGAGGGAAGTCGTGAAGGCTGTTGTAAACAAAAGTCCATTGGAGTGAACTGAAGCTGGCAGTGGAGTGGCTTCTCATTGGCTGGACTGTGACTGTGTCTCATTGACTGGCTTGTTGGGGGAGGATAGAAAAGTAGCATCCAGGTGCAAGGCCCGTCTCTTCCTATTGGGTCTGCAGTTGAGGAGTGCCAGGGCGTCAGAGCATCCCAGCTCAATCTCCATTTTAGTGACTGTTAATCCATGTTTTGTGACTTTTAGTGGATTTTAATCCATGTTAGTGACTCCATTTTAGTGAGGTTTCCCGTTATTATTTTTCACAGGGGCAAATGCCAAGTAAAGCTTTGTTTCAAATGCAGTAACTGGACGGAGCCACGAGAAAATAAACTTTCCTGAAATATAACTTAGAATTGCTTCTTGGTCTTCCTTCACCCAAGCCACACCCATTCGCCAAAGATGTTGCACTTTTCATCAAACAGAAAGGAATAGTGGAGATGCCACCAGTACAACCCTATTACCATAGGAAGAGACATTAAATGTCAGTTTTTTTGGCATAGAAAAGCAGGATGCCAATTTATTAGTGGATGCAAAATATCTCTATCAGAAGACCTTGTCTGGGCATCCATATGGTTTCCTTCATTTTTCTCCTTGTAGGTAGACCCAGGTAAAAATCCTGCTTTTAAATCAAAATTCAAATTCTCTTCTCCCAAGGTCACGGAGGCTGAAATCACGGGAAAACGATAATGAGTGCAATTTTTCTATAGTAGTAGGGTATGTGTTGGTGTCTGAAATTGAGTTCAAAAACAGTTACAGTGTGAAGGGTCTGTCGGCACATTCTGTCTGAGAGGACAGGTGGAAATTTGGAAAATGACACATTTAAGCCCCTGTACCTTAATATCCACCCTTTATTTTGAGCAAGATAGTTGGCCGGCTTCAGAGACTAATGTGGCTAAATACCCGCTCTTCCTCAGGGTTTGGCTGACTGTTGGGATTGACAACACAGGAAAGGTCACTGAGAGACTCTTTCCTGCCTCCTCTAGGCGTGGTCAGAATTCATAGATAAATAAATCTTGAGGGACTTTCATGAAATCTCAGTGAATCTAAGCCTCATCCTTATTTTGAATTTTCTAGGCAATCTGCATTCTGCATGGTGAATGATGATCTAGGGATCTGGTTTCTGGTCAGATAGGGCAATTTAGTGTGCATTTTGTTTCATATGTGAGAAGGTAAAATTTATTTTGAAAAAGCCCAATTTTATCCATCAGACTTGTACCAGGAGGTGCATTTTCTAAAACTTGACTCTGATCGGTATTCATTGATTGAATAACGAAACGTCGTTAATGACGGCATAGGATTTTACTGAATTGCCACCTGTTCATAATGTTCTCTTAGCCTGAAAACATGCTTTTAAGCATTATTCCCTTCCCCCAAACAGAATTAGGTGCTCTTCCCTCTGTGTTCTTGCAGCATAAACTTGTACCTGCATCTAGATCTAACTTCATTCTGTGTTTGGTTTATGTCTATACACCCCCATTTGCACAAACGTATTTAGGATCATAAGCTTCTTGACAGGAAGTACTAAATCTTAACCTTTTAAAATATATCCCCCACCTACATTAAGCTCTTAATAAAGAGTATGAAATAATAGAATATTTTTTAAATGTTTGTCTATTTTGAGAGAGAGCGAGCATGAGTGGGGGAGGGGCAGAGAGGGAGAGAGAGAATCCCAAGCAGGCTCCACTCTGTCAGTGTAGAGCCTGACATAGGGCTCGATCTACTAACAGATCATGACCTGAGCCAAAATCAAGTGTTGGACACTTAACCAAATGAGCCCCAGGGGAGACCCATTAATAGAACATTTTTAATCTCTGTTGAGCAAAAGCTTTGTTTTTTATTTGTTTTTTAAATTTATTTTTAATTTGCATCCAAGTTAGTTAGCATATAGTACAACAATGATTTTAGGAATAGAGTCCAGTGATTCATCCCCTATGTATAATATCCAGTGCTCATCCCAACAAGTGTCTTTTTTAATGCCCCTTACCCATTTAGCCCATCCCCCCACCCACAAGCCCTACAGCAACCCTCTGTTTGTATTTAAGAGTCTCTTATGTTTTGTTCCCCTCCCTTTTTTTATATTATTTTTGCTTCCCTTCCTTTATGTTCATGTTTTGTATCTTAAAGCTTAGCATAATACCCTCTAGTTCCATCCACATTGTTGCAAATGGCAAGATTTCATTCTTTTTGATTGCTGAGCAATACTCCATTGCGTGTGTGTGTGTGTGTGCGCGCGTGTGTGTGTGTGTATACCACATTTATTTTATTTTATTTTTTAATTTTTAATTGTTTTAATGTTTATTCTTGAGAGATAGAGTGTGAGCGGGGGAGGGGCAGAGAGAGAGAGGGAGACACAGAATCTGAAGCAGGCTCCAGGCTCTGAGCTGTCAGCATAGAGCCCAATGTGGGGCTTAAACTCACCAACCACAGGATCATGACCTGAGCTGAAGTCCGACACCGACTGGGCCTCCCAGGCGCCCCTATATGCCACATCTTCTTTATCCATTCATCTGTTGATGGACTTTACTTTGGCCCTTTCCATACTTTGGCCATTGTTGATAGCACTGCTATAAACATGGGGGTGCATGTGCCCCTTCGAAACAGCATACCTGTATCCCTTGGATAAATACCTAGTAGTACAATTGCTGGGTCATAGGGTAGTTCTGTTTTTGACTTTTTGAGGAGCCTCCATATTGTTTTCCAGAGTGGCTACACTAGCTTGCATTCCCACCAGCAGTGCAAAAGAGATGCTCTTTTTTCACATCCTCGCCAACATCTGTTGTTGCCTGAGTTGTTAATTTTAGCCATTCTGACTGGTGTGAGGTGGTATCTCATTGTGGTTTTAATTTAGACACATCTGGATGTCTTCTTTGGAAAAGTATTCATGTCTTTTGCCTATTTCTCCTTGGATTATTTGTTTTTTGGCATTGAGTTAAATAAGTTATAGATTTTGGATACTAACCCTTTATCTGATATGTCATTCAACAAAAGCTTTTTCATGATTTGTGTATAGTACTGTCTACAGATGGTATTATTCTTTAAAAAACTTTAATGTTTATTTTTGAGAGAGAGAGGGAGAGACAGAGTGTGAGCAGGGGAGGGGCAGAGAGAGAGGGAGACACAGAATCCGAAGCAGGCTCCAGGCTCTGAGCTATCAGCACAGAGCCCGATGCAGGGCTCAAACTCATGAGCCATGAGATCATGACCTGAGCCGAAGTCAGACGCCCAACCGACTGAGCCACCCAGGTGCCCTGATGGTATTATTCTTAATAGTGCCAAGTAGTACTTTATCCAGTAGTGACTAAGCATCTTTCAGTATAAGTCCGTGATAAACAGTTTTTGATTTTCATTATGATGTGTTATCACAAACCTATAAAATAATTACTTCTTGTTCTAGAAAGAGACTTCAGACTGCCAAATCCCATATTACACAGTACCTATATTCCAATAGACAATCAAGTGTATTTTTCCCTCTGTCAGAAATAAAACAGAATGAAGTAGTGGTATGGAGGAAGGAGGCCTGCTCATTTGTGAAAAGTACCGTGGGGAACTGATATTCCTTACTGTGGGAATTTTATCATTTCCGGCAGTCCAGGAAGGTGAATCTGTTAGTTCTGATTTCACATCTCTTTCAGATTCTCTTTTGAATGTCTAGGGGTAATGAAATGAAACACAGTTCATTCCTTCAACAAACCCTATTATTATGTGTCAGGCACTGTCCTAGGATTTGGGGATATGAGATGATACGGTCCTCAAAACTTTCCAGTCCTGGAGCTTACTGTGGATCCCATAAATCTTTCTTTTGCCTCTTTTGTGGATTCTATGAGCTGAACACCTTTTGGAATCCCGAAGAGCAGAATCTTATTGAAACAATAAAAAGTACCATAAGCAATAACATTGAAAAGTGCAGGCGTTTAGCACCGAGAAGGACACAGCATCACTTTTGTGGCATCCTTGGCAAAAGTGCATAACCTGAATTTAGTCACAAGGGAGTATTAGACAAACTGGGTGACATTTTACGTAACTGGCCAGTAACTTTCAAAAACCTCAGGGACAGAAGAAGCCTAAGGAAATGTTAAAATTTAAAGGAAACTGAAGGGGTGCCTGGGTGGCTCAGTTGGTTAGGCATCGAACTCATGGTTTCAGCTTGGGTCATGATCTTGAGGTTTGTGCAGTCCAGCCCCATGTTGGGCTCTGTGCTGATAGTGTGGAGCCTGCTTGGGATTCTCTCTCTGCCCTTCCCTTGCTCATGCTCGCACTTTCTCTCTCAAAATAAATAAACTTAAAAAAATATTAAAGGAAACTGAAGACACCAAATGTACCACGTGACCCAGGATTCAATCCTGAACCAGCAAAAGGATATTAGCAGGGCGATTAGCAAAATTTGAGTATTCCTGGTCTTGGGGTTAAGTAAGATATTGTCATTTGGGAAATCTGATTAAAGGGTGTATGGGGGTTCTTTGCATTATTTTTATGGTTATGAAATTATTTCAAAATTAAAAGTAACATTTTTAAAAATTATTTTTAATTTTTTAAAACGTTTTTTAATTAAAAATTAAGAGGCATTGAAATCAGTGCCTTTTCTTGATGGACACCTTATGCATTACTATGGCTCATTACTATGGACTGTTTTTTGCTGGACTAGTTACTTAGCATCACTATTCGTTTCAAACAGATTTCAAATACATTGTTTGATTCACCCAAACAAACAAATGAAATTTGCAGGAAATTACTTCTGTTTTATTTTATTTTATTTTATTTTATTTTATTTTATTTTATTTTATTTTATTTATTTTTTTCAACGTTTATTTATTTTTGGGACAGAGAGAGACAGAGCATGAACAGGGGAGGGGCAGAGAGAGAGGGAGACACAGAATTGGAAACAGGCTCCAGGCTCTGAGCCATCAGCCCAGAGCCTGACGCGGGGCTCGAACTCAGGGACCGCGAGATCGTGACCTGGCTGAAGTTGGACGCTTAACTGACTGCGCCACCCAGGCGCCCCTGTTTTATTTTATTTTAAAAAAATTTTTAATGCTTATTTATTATTTTTGAGAGAGAGACAGTACACAAGCAGGGGAGGGGCAGAGAGAGAGGGAGACACAGAATCCGAAGTAGGCTCTAGGCTCCGAGCTGTCAGCACAGAGCCTGATGTGGGGCTCAAAATCACGGGCTGTGAGATCCTGACCTGAGCCAAAATTGGACGCTCAACTGACTGAGCCACCCAGGCACCCCTACCTACTTTCATTTTAAAGAAATAGTCTCAGATGTGTTAAATGACTTGTTTCTCCCTCCCCTCCCCTGCCCTGAATAAACAATTTGTAGTGGATAGACCAGACTAAAACAGTTTTGGAGGCATGGATTCTCAGAAATTAAGAAGCAAATGTTTATATTGCATAAATTGTTTTTAACACAAAGTTATTCATAGGATAATTTAAATTTTATGTAAATTTTAAGATAGCACACTACTGCACTGAAAATAGGTAGTGGGACAAAAGTTTTTAAGTTGTATGAAAAATATAATTTTTCCACCCTGCCATTGCATTCTGTGAATGTGTGTGCCTGTGTGTATGTATATTTTCTTTCAAGCACAATATCACATTCTAAATTTGATCCCTTTATAACTATGAGCCTGAACCAAATGGCTGCTTGCTCTCCCCTACTTATGATTCCCAAACAGCTGCCCATTTCCCCCAATTTATTTCATCTTTGAGGAACTGATACTAAATGATAAACATTAAAAATATTGTTAGATTGATGACCATCACCAGGGAGATGCATGTAGGACAGAGTGAGATAAAATGCTAATGTCACATTTTTAAGTTTACTTATTTATTTTGAGAAAGAGAGAGGGAGAGAGAGAATCTCAACAGGCTCCATGCTGTCAGCACAGAGCCTGAGCAGGGATCTCACGACCCGTGAGATCATGATCTGAGCCAAAACCAAGAGTCAGACGCTTAACCGACCGAGCCACCCAGGTACCCCTAAATTCTGAATTATTTTGAGTGTTAAATAACACGTATTACCCAACTCAACATCAAAAACACCAACAATCCAGTTAAAACATTGGCAGAGGACCTATTAGAAAGTGGGGGAGGGACAGTAACGTATCCCCCAAACTGAGAAGGACTTTGAAACTGGAAAATGAAGCAGGCAACACCATACAGTTTACACAGTCTTATTCAGGGTAACTTAACTGACATAGGGGGAATTGGGAGGAGGATGATCCATGCAGTCCACATAGCTATTCTCCACAAAGTCCAGACCTTAGTCCACAGATTTTATAGAGTGAGGGGATATGTGGGAGGGCACTGTAGTGAGATGAAAGGGCTCACACACACCTCAGAAGGCTTTCATGCACTTAACTGACAGCTACCTTTTAGTTAGATCTTGTGGCACCACCTGTACATCAGGAAAGAAGGAAGTCTATGTTATCTCTAACAGATTAATGAGAGGCTGAAACAAGCCTTCCCACCATCCAAGTCGTGGCAGGCATGTCTAAGGTATGTATATTAATATCCAAGTGGCCCGGAACACATAGCCCCAAGAGAGGCCCTTGAGCAAACATGAACAAGATGGAGGGCCAAAGATGGAGTCAGTATTGTTAGCACTCTTACAGTACATGAGTAGACATTTTTCCAAAGATATACAGGTGGCCGACAGACAGGTGAAAAGGTGCTCAGCATCATTAATCATCAGGGAAGTGCAAATCAAAACCACAGTGAGATATCACCTCACACCTGTTGGAATGGCTAAATCAAAAGACAAAAAATAACAAGCGTTAGTGAGGATGTGAAGAAAAAGGAACCCTCATGCAGTGTTGGTGGGAACATTGGTACAATCACTGTGGAAAACAGTATGGAGGTTCCTGAAAAAATTAAAAACAGAAATATCATCTGATACAATAATTCCAGTACTGGGTCCTTACCCAAAGAAAATGAAAACACTGATCAAAGAGATATATGCACCCCTATGTTTACTGCAATATTATTTACAATAGCCGAGACATGGAAGCAACCTAAGTGTCCACTGATAGATGAATGGGTAAGGAAGATGTGGTGAATACACACACACACACACACACACACACACACACACACACACACACACACACAATATTACTCAACCATAAAAAAGGATGAGATCTTCCCATTTGTGACAATATGGATGGACCTAGAGGGTATTATGCTAAGTGAAATAGATTGAGAAAGATATATACCCTACAATTTCACTCATGCAGACCTAAAAAACAAAATAAATGAATAAACAAAAATAAACCTATAAATACAGTGAACAAACTGATGGCTGTGCCAGAGAGGAGGCAGTTGGGGGGATGGGCAAAATGGGTGAAGAGGAGTAGGGAGTACAGGCTTCCAGTTATGGAATGAATAAGTCACAGAAATAAAAAGTACAACATAGGGGATATAGTCAATGGTATTGTAATAGCATTGTATGGTGACAGATGGTAGTGACGTGGTGAGCATAGCATGACATATAGAGATTTTAAATTATTATGTTGTGCACCTATAACTAATGTCACATTGTCAACTATATGCAAAAAAAATTTTTAATAGGAAAATAGTATTATAGAAATGTATAAATGTTATTTTTCTTGAAAAAAATAACATATATTATCTTCGCCATTGAGAGGTGACAATTTGGTGAGGAAAGACAATATCAAAATATTGAAGGATGCGCCTTCAAAATGGGTTCAACAAAAGCAGAATTAACTTTCAATTCCTCAATACATGGTCTCATCTTCTAAATGAGAGGCTGAAAGTAAACTGGGAGGTTAAAAATGAAATCTTTACTCTTTAAATTGTGAGTCACCTTTTAACAAAAATCTATGTGATCTTTTCATCCAGAACTAATGAGTCCCACTAACCCATATTTTCCTTTTGTTTACAGAAAGCCCTCTGTTTTGAATTCATTTCTACTGACATAGCCAAATTTGATGGGACATAGCTAATTAGGGGGCAGTACTCTCCCACTCGTTAGGGAACATACAACTAAAGACCCTCGGTGCTTTAGATTTTGATTTTGTGAAAAGAAGAATATTATTCTGCCAGTCTAAAGATGGTCCATTTCTTATTTTAAAAGTTAGTAAGGCAGTAGGATTGAAATATGAAGATCATGTTTCCTAGAATGAGAGGCAAAAATATCTTTATTTTTGTTTTGAACTTATGTGAGGGAAACCGTGTGCTTGCTTGAGTGTGTTGGAGGCTGGAAGTGGGTGGAAGGGTCTGGTATAAACCATGGTTCATAGTTGGTGAATTTTTCCCCTTGATTTGTCACTTATTGTAAGAAACTCACCACATTTTCTGTGGAGACAGATGGTGTTCTGCCATTCAAAGTCCATCAGATTGAAGTCTGGGAGCTGAAATCATAATTAATCTCATGTGTATCTGGTGATCCTGAATCGTTCCCATTAAGAGAGTCCAAGCCTAGAAGTCTTGCCAGACCAAAAATCAGAAACTTAATTCCCAAGTGGCCAACAATCATTGATAAAATTATTCTCCCCACTTCTTTTTTTGTTTGTTTTTTTGTTTTTAATGTTTATTTATTTTTGAGAGAGCGCAAGTGGGGGAAGGGGCAGAGAGAGGGGGACAGAAGGTTCCAAGTGGGCTCTATGCTGACAGGCCGACAGCAGCAAGCCTGATGTGGGGCTCGAATTCACATGACCGTGAGATCATGACCTGAGCTGAAGTCAGACACTCAACCGACTGAGCCACCCAGGTTGCCCTTCTCCCCACTTCTTTTTTTTGTTTTTTGTTTTTTTTTTGTTTTTCAACGTTTATTTATTTTTGGGACAGAGAGAGACAGAGCATGAACGGGGGAGGGGCAGAGAGAGAGGGAGACACAGAATCAGAAACAGGCTCCAGGCTCTGAGCCATTAGCTCAGAGCCTGACGCGGGGCTCGAACTCCCGGAACGCGAGATCGTGACCTGGCTGAAGTCGGACGCTTAACCGACTGCGCCACCCAGGCGCCCCTCCCCACTTCTTTATTGTGAGATATACTATAACCTATAGATGTTTGTAAAAATTATATATGTAGTTTAAGAAATTAAAAAAAAAAATCTGTGAACTCATACCCAGGTTAAGAAATAGAACACAAATTCCTTAGATGCCCCTGTGTGTCCTTCAGTAATTGAATCCAGATGCACCTTCTCTTCTCCCAAAGAGAATTCTGAATTTTGTGTTAAGTGTTCCTTTGCTTTTCTATATAGTGTGGCAACCTCTGTAGGTATTGCAAAAAAAAAAAAAAAAAATTAGTTTTACCTATTTTTAAACTTTATATATTTTTTTAAAAAAAAAAAAACATGCTGTAGGTTTTTTATCTGTCACTTTTTTTGGCCCAGCATTACTAGTTTGAGATTCATCCATGTTGATATCAGTACTTCATTCATTGTTACTGCTGTTAATATTTCATTTAGTAGCTAAACAGTTTATATTTCTGTCAATGGAAATTTAGCTTCCAGTTTTCTCAGGTTTTTATTTTTGTTATTCAGCTACAAGCAGTGCTTGTACGTGTCTCCTCATATGCATGGAGTTTCACTATGTACCTAGATCTGGAATGCTGAATCATATGTTATATGCAGTATTCAATTTATTAGGTAATAACAAAAGTGGCTTCCAAAGTGGTTGTAGCGATTTACATCCCCACTTAGCAAAGCATCAACCTTTCATTGCTCCACATCATCACCTACATCTGGTGTCCTCAAACTTTTCCATTGTAGCCATGGGATGGGTAGATCACCATTGTTTACTCTGGCTCTTCCTAATTGCTAATGAGATTGAGTTATCTTTCCATTTGTGTACTGACAATTGGAATTCTTTTATGAAGTGCTCGTTAGTCTTTTATCCAGTTTTCTACTGTGTTGTTGCTTTTTCTTGTTGATGCAAAGGCATTCTTTATACAGTCTAGATATTAACCGTTTGTTGTTTATATGGCTTGTGGTTTCATTTTCTTTATAGTTATCTTTTGATCAACATTAACTTAATTTTAAGAAGATTGAATTGATCAGTCTTTATTGGTGTTTCTTTTTATGTTTTGGAAAGTTCTTTCCCCACCAATAAAATACTGTCTCTCCTTTAGAGTCTTTTCTGTTACATTTTTACCTTTTATATTTAGGTCTTTACTCCAGCTAGAATTGGGTTTTATATTTGGTGTAAGGTAGGGGGTCCAGTTTTATTCTTTTCCATAGAGAAAACCACTTGGCCTAGGACCAATTACTAAAAAGCTGTTTTCCCCACATTGACCTGAAATGCCACCTCAGACATTTAGCAGATGTCCATTTATACGTGTCTGGGCCCTCTCTACTTTTCCTTTGGTTTGTCTATACTTTAATTACTATAGCTTTATTAATGTCCTGATATTTGATACAGCAAGTCCTTCCACCTTCCCTTGTCTATTCATGACCCATTGCACTTCCATATACATTTTATATTGTTTGTGAAATTCTACCAGAAAAGTCTTTTGAGAGGAATTCAATTACACATCTATTTTAGGAAAATTGACAACTTTGTGATATTGAGGACTCCAATCCAATGGCATATCTTCCCATTTACATGGATGTTTTTTACTGTTTTAAATAAATTTTTATATTTTCCTTATACAGATCTTAGACACTTTTTAAAAATGTTTGTTTATTTTGAACTGACTGAGCCACCCAGTCACCCCAAAGATCTTACACACTTTTATTAGATTTCTTCTTTAGGTGCCGTATATTTTTTGAGGTTATTGTAAATTGTGTCTTTTAAGTATCTTATTGTAAATAATATTTTTATTACTGGTGAATAGAAAGGCAGTTGATTTTTATATATTGATCTTATATATAGCCAACTTGTTACACTTTCTTTTTTTTATTTTATGTTTATTTGAGAGAGAGAGAGAGCAAGAGAGCAGGAGCAAGGGAGGGGCAGAGAGACCAGGAGACAGAATTAGAAGCAGGCTCCAGGCTCTGAGCTGTCAGCACAGAGCCCGACGCAGCACTTGAACTCACGAATGGGGAGATCATGACCTGAGCCAAAGTCAGATGCTCAGCAGACTGAGCCACCCAGGCACCCCTACACTTTCTAATTTTAATCATTTATCTGTTGATTATTTTCTGTTTTCTATATACTCAGTCATATGATTTATCAGTAATAGCAAAAAACATTTGTCTTCCTTCCCAATTGTTAAACCTCATATTTCTTTTTCTTTCCCTACTCCACTGGCAAGTCTTCTACTATTGTGTTGAAAAGGAGTAGTAGTGAAAGGTGTTCTTGTTTCTGATTCTAAAGAACACGCTTTCAGTATTTCTTCATTAATATTTCTATATCTATTGAGATAATCACATTTTCCCATTAATCTGTTGTTCTGGTTAATCATATTCATTGATTTATTAATATTAAACCAGTTTTGCATTCCTGGAATAAAACTATCTTGGTCATCCTGGGTGATTCTTTCTATACTATCTGAATCTTGCTAACATTTTATTAAGATTTTTTATATTTGTTCATAAATGAGATACCCTGTAATTTTCTCTTATTGTACTCACATTGTCAGGTTTTTAATTTTACAATTATGAAATCCTCACTAAAAAAGAGTTGGGGGCCAATATATTCCTTCTTTTTCTGTATATTGGAATAGTTGTGTAAGAAAGATATAGTGATATTCAGGTCTTTGTTTTTTTTAGCTTCAGTTTTTGTTGGTTAAAATTCTCTAGGAATTTTTTCATTCTATCTAAAATTCCAAATATTTAGAATGTTGTTCATGAGGGGCATCTGGGTGGCTCAGTTGGTTACGTGACTGACTTTTGATTTCGGCGCAGGTCACGTTCTCATAGTTTGTGGGATCGTGTCCTGTGTTGGGTTGCACGCTGACAGTGCAGGGCCTGTTTGGGATTCTCTTGCTCTCCCCGTATCTGTGCTCCTCCCCTGTGTGTGTGGGCATGCCCTTTCTCTTTCTCAAAATAAACTTCAAAGAAAAGAATGTTCAGGAGATTTTTACTGTCTTTTAAATCTCCAGACCATCTAAAATTATGACCCATGTTCACTTATATTTACTTACGTCCTCTTTCTTTCTTGAAAAATCTTGCCATAGAGTTATTAGAGTTACAGTCTTTTAGAAGAATCCATGTGTAGCTTTTTGATGTGCAATTGTTTGCACTGTATTTCTTTTAGTTCTTTGGATTTTACATATCGTTTTCTAATTTCTTTTTTTTTTTTTTAATTTTTTTTTTCAACGTTTATTTATTTTTGCGACAGAGAGAGACAGATCATGAACGGGGGAGGAGCAGAGAGAGAGGGAGACACAGAATCGGAAACAGGCTCCAGGCTCTGAGCCATCAGCCCAGAGCCTGACGCGGGGCTCGAACTCCCGGACCGCGAGATCGTGACCTGGCTGAAGTCGGACGCTTAACCGACTGCGCCACCCAGGCGCCCCTCGTTTTCTAATTTCTTAAAATAAAGGTTAAAATTTCCGTCTAAGTAATGCTTTCACTATCTCCACGTATTTTGATGTATAATATTTTATTATTATTATTATTATTATTATTATTATTATTATTATTATTTAGTTACATTTTATAATTTTATATTTGAATTCTTCCTTATCTGAAGGTGTTATTGGTATATTTCTTAATTTTTAAAGATACAGGGATTGTCTAGTTATCTTTTTGTTACTGGTGTCTAGCATAATTACACCAAGTCACTAAATGTTTGATGTATGATAGTCTTTTGAAATTGTTGAGACTTACTTGCTTTTTGTCCAGTATATTGTTAATTTTGATAAATGCTCCATGTGTACCCAAAACAAACAATGGGTTTGAATCTCCTAGGGATAGTGGTCTATATGTGTCTATTACACCAAACTTGCCTATTGTGTGGATTAAATTTTCAATATCATTGTTTTTGAATGCTTGATCTATTGGTTACTGCTAGAGATGTATTAAAAATCTGCCACTATTGTAGAGTTATTGCATTCTCCTTGTTAATACTACTTACACATTTTCAGTCTATGTTGTAACTTATAGATAGAAATATAAACTTGTTATATTTTAGTAAGGGAATTATAGTTATTCAGGGAGGCCCACTTTTGGACTATAGGTTATTTTTATTTCTGTGATTTTGATTTTTATATTTTATTAAACATCTGATAAGCCACATTTTATACAAAAAGGATTTTATTGTCATATTTAGCAACTTAGGGTTAAAGATATTCATGTCCCTTGACCTTGTTAACTCATTTCTGGGATACTATGCAAATAAAATAACCAGTAGATAAAAAGTTTTTGGTACCATAATATATATTTGTGACAGTGAAAACAAACATAGATTCTAACAATAGCAGAATGGTGACATTTGATTTTCCCCCTTCCTTTCTACTTTTCTATGTTTTCTATACTTTCTACAATTCTTTTACAATTAAATGGGGAAAATAAGCTTTAAAATATGGACTAACAAATACATTTCTAATATTTGAGTGTATGTAATTTGTCTTTAATTCTATGTTATGTTATTTAGGTGATATCTTTAAAATAACAAGATAGTAAAGCCATTTAAAACGTGATGGGGATATGTATAAAGTGGAAGTTAATGTTAAAGATAGATGTCCTATTGTGCTTTATCTGTCATAGATAGAATGCTGATAGAAAAGAACGAGTGCATTGCTCCCGTGGTTTCCAGTTATGTGAGCCCATGGACAAAACCAACAGCTATCGGATCCCTCAGCCCACATGTGACAGAGCTCCCAAGAAAACGAAAAGGAAGTGATTCAGACCCATCCCAGTAAGTGAACTTATGAAATCTTTGATTCTAAGGAAAAAAGAAAATGATTACTTTGCAAATCACTGATGATTTTCAGTTACATGGTGACATACGGATGGGGACAATTATTTCTCCACCCAGTTGCTTCCTCTGTCACTGTCTGATCTGGAACTTTTCTGTCGAATTCTGAAATGTAGTAGATATCTAGGGGGAGTCAGCTGGAATTTGAAAGATATAGGAACATAAGGTTAATTTGTTGAACATTTATGGTCATATCAAGATACTTACCTTCCTATTTGAATTGCTTAACTGTGAAGAGAACATCTTCCTGCATGCACTTAAAATAATAATTACCACATTGCTTCTTGCCTTACTCATCATTTATATAATAATCAGCCCTTGGCTATCTGTGGTCAGTTAAATCATGTAAAACTCTTGTTTTCCATGTTTATTAAGCCAAACAGATAATAAAGCCAATGTTGGGGATACTTGCTATCTCCTTGTTTCTTTTGTCGCATTAATACAGCTCACAGCCCCCAAATATTCTTTAATGAACTCCCCAAAGCTAGGGTTTGTATGGTGAAATTGATAAGGCAAGGTAAATATTGCAATCTAGAGTACTCCATTTTAGGCTGGTACTTTACATAAATATGATAGTTGATGACAGTTTTTCATGAAAGAAGGGAAAAATTTTGAGTAGGGTGACAAGATGAGAACATAATGAAACATTCTACTTCTTTTTAAGCCTGTTCTTCCCAATATACTTTATAATTTAGCTAAAATTCCCAAGACAGCAGAATCAGTGTAATTCAAATGTAAGTACCAGTGCACTTTCCAGCCCCCCTCTAATTGACTTGAAAGTATTCTACAGGTTGTCTGTATTCTCTTATACTCTCCCAGTAATGTGAATAGTCATAAAAAAATAACTGCAATTGACCAAGTAACTGTCTGGCATTGTTTGCTGATCAGTTTGTAGTCCCCACTCAGCTCAAGCTAGAAGTGATTGATTATAAGTTTTACGTTCTTTCTTTTTCTTCAGAATCATAAGCAACATTGTTCTTTCTTAGGATCCAAATAAGATTGTGGCTGTTGAAGTAGAGCAGTGAGCACTAGAGGTAACACAGTTTTATGTCACATATGGGGCATGGATGAGACCTTACAGTGGTTTGGGGAATGAATGAGGAAATGGGGTCATTGGTAGGCGAAATAACAGAAACATGCAAAATACTGACAGATAGTGATCTTTTGGCAGAAGACAACACTAAAGATTAGCCAATTGCCCACATTTTAGAAACTGAAGAAGTCAGGAGTCAAAGATATCAGGTGACTTGCCTAACATTACACAACTAGTTAGAATTCCTGATTGTTAGTGTGGTAGTTTCTTCATTACACTGTTTCCTGTCTCTCTGCAACTGGATAGGGTAGCTTATTTCTAGCACATGAGGATAATTATGCTGTCCATTTCCCAACATGTATGGGTAGGTGACCCAAGACCTCCTTTCTTCCATGTCAGGAATCATGACAAAAAAAAGAGGTGGAAAAGCTTTCTCAGTACCCTTTTACCTATCTTCTTTCAACAAAGAAATAAATATCAGCAACCAGTGGCAGCAGGTAAGTCCTGGAATTCGACCTGACATAATTCCTACTTGAAGAAGGTGAAGAGGAAGAGAGTCGAAAGAGAGTATACACCCCACTGATTTGCTCATTATCTACCTTAGAGCTTCTCCATTCTGCCCCAATCCTTCTTTCATTCCACCATATTCCATTCCTCTGATGAAATGATGGATGTCAAAGTACTTTACAGGTTTTACAAAATACTAATTGTGTAGCATTTTTCCCAGAGACTCAGGGTGTGAAAGCCATTTGGTAGATATGAAGTTGATTTTGTTGGTGGAGCCTCAGAATATTGGGTATTTTTAAACAAAGAATGTATGAGAATGTTTACCATTTTTGCAGCACTCTTGGTTTTGAATGGAGAGCTGGTTCTCTAAAATGGTCATGGATGAAGACTCCCTGGAATGTAGTCGTTACAATTTCTTGAGTACCTACTATGTGACACCCAGTAGACTGGGAGGAAGAAATACAGATTAGACAAAAGAAACGTGTACAAATTAGAAAGGTACAGATAACTATTACACATGATAACTGTCATAACATACACCATGGGTTCTTTGGCAACAAAGACAATTGGGCATTTAAATGAGATTGGGATCAGTAGGGAAGGACAGCTTCCTGCAGAGGTTGACTTAAGCTAAGTTGTAAATGAAGAATGGAAGTGAGCCATTCTATGCAGGAGTAAAGGAGGTATTTTACGTAGAAGGAAGAACTGTTCAGAAGCACAGGGCACGAAATATGAAATAACACTCTTTTAATCAGGAGATGTGGTTGGCACAATAAAGCAGAGGACGTACACAGAGGTGGGTGAGCTATGAGACTTGAGGGATGCATGTGGACTGGGTAAAGAGATCTGTTGAACCAAAGAGTATAGAAATTATCTTGCATGCAGTCAGGAAAACAGAAGGATTTTAAGGATGAGAGGACTTGATCAAATTACATTTAAAAAAATTGTTGGCCTTGGTACGTTTTGTATTTGGTAAAACATATATAACATAAAAATTGCCATTTCAACCATTTTTAACTATACAATTCAGTGGCATTAATTATGTTCACAGTGTTTTACATTGTTACATTATTACTACTGCCTATTTCCAAAACTTTGTTATTACCCCAATCAAACTCTGTGCTCATTAAATAATGATACTCCATACCTCGTTTCCCTCAGTCCCTGGTAACCTCTAGCCTATTTTCTAGTTCTATGATATTGCCTATTCTAGATATCTTATATAAGTAGAGTCGTGCAATGTTTGTCCTTTTGTATCTGGCTTATTTCACTGGGCATTACATTTTCTTTCTTTTTTTTTTTTTTCAATATATGAAATTTATTGTCAAATTGGTTTCCATACAACACCCAGTGCTCATCCCAAAAGGTGCCCTCCTCAATACCCATCACCCACCCTCCTCTCCCTCCCACCCCCCATCAACCCTCAGTTTGTTCTCAGTTTTTAAGAGTCTCTTATGGGCATTAAATTTTCAAATTTCATGTGTGTTACAGCATATATCAGAATTTCATTCATTTCTTTTTATGGCTGAATAATATTCCATTGTATGTATATACCACATCTTTGTACCATTTTTTTTAAATTTAAGTATAATTGACACAATGTTACATTAGTATCAGATGCACAACATAGTCAACTTCTCTATGCATTATGGTGTGGTTATCACATAGCTACAGTCTGTCACCATACATCCCTATTACAATACCATTGACAATATTCCCTATGCTGTGCCATTTATTCCTATGACTTACTCATTTTATAAGTGTAAGTCCATATCTCCTACACCCCTTCACCCATTTTGCCCATCCTTCCCTCTGGCAACCATTAATTCTCTGTATTTATAAGTCTGATTCTACTTTTTGTTTATTCATTTGTTTTGTGTTTTAGGTGCCCCATGAGTGAAATCATATGATATTTGTCTTTCTCTTGGTCTGACTTAGTTCACTTAGCAAAATACCCTCTAGCTTCATCCATGTTGTTGCAAATGACCTCATCTTTTATTTGGTGGTGTAATATTCTAATGTGTGTGTGTGTACCACTTCTTTATCCACTTCTCTATTGATGGACACTTAGGTTGCTTCCATATCTTGGCTATTGTAAATAATGTTGCAGTGAACATAAGGATGCATGTATCTTTTTGAATTAGTGTTTTGGTTTTATTGGGTAAATACCTAGTAGTGGAGTTATTGGATTATATGTTATTTCTGTTATAAATTTTTTGAGGAACTTCCACACTGCTTTCCACAGTGGCTATCCCAATTTACATTCCCACCATAGTGCATGACATTTTCTCTACATCCTTGCCAACACTTTTGTTATTTCTTACCTTTTTAATTTTAGTCATTCTGACAGATGGAAAGTGGTATCTTATTGTGGTTTTGATTTGCATTTTCCTGATGATTAGTGATTAGCTTTCTTTATGTGTCTGTTGGCCATCTGTATGTCTTTGGAAAACTGCCTATTCAGATATTCTGCCCATTTTTAAATCAGATTGTTTGCTTTTTGGGTGTTGAGTTGTATAAATACCTTATATATTTTGGATATTAACCCCTTATTAGATAGTCATTTGCAAATATCTCCTCCCGTGTAGTAAGTTGCCTTGTTATATTGTTGGTTTCCTTTGCTGCACTAAAGCTTTTTATTTTGATGTAGCCCAATAGTTTTATTCTTGGTTTTGTTTCCTTTGTCTTAGGAGATATGTCTAGAACAATATTGTTACAGCCAATGTCAGAGAAATCACTGCCTATGTTCTCTTATAGAATTTTTATGGTTTCAAGTTTCACATATAGGTCTTTAATCCATTTTGAGTTTATTTTTCTGAATGGTGTTAGAGAGGTCCAGTTTTCTCAGAACCATTTGTTGAAGATACTCTCTTTTCCCTATTGCCTAATCTTGCCTAATTTGTCATAGATTAATTGACCATATAATGGTGGGTTTATTTCCAGGCTCTCTATTTGGTCCCATTGATCTATGTGTCTGTTTTTGTGCCAGTACCATGCTGTTTTAATTATTATAGCTTTGTAGTATATCTTGAAATTTGGAACTGTGATACCTCCACTTTTGTTCTTTTTCAAGGTTGCTTTGGCTACTCAGGGTCTTTTGTTGTTTCATACAAATTTTAGGATTGTGCAAGTTCTGTGAAAAAATGCTTTTGGTACTTTGAGACAGATTGTACTGAATCTTTAGATTGCTTTGGGTAGCATGGACATTTTAACAATATACATTCTTCCATTCCATGAACATGGAATATCTTTCCATTTATTTCTGTCATCTGTAATTTCTTTCATCAGTGCCTTATAGTTTTCAGAGTACAGGTCTTTCACCTCCTTGGTTAAGTGTATTCCTAGATATTTTAGTCTTTTTGGCGCAATTTTAAATGGGATTGTTCACTTAAAATCTCTTTCTGCTAGTTTGTTATTAGTGTATAAAAAAAAATTGTAGCAGATTTTGGTATATTTTGTATACTGCAAATTTACTGAATTTGTTAGTTTTTTTTTTAACATTTATTATTGAGAGACAGAGAGACACAGAGTGTGAGCAGGGGAGGTAGAGAGAGGGGGAGACACAGAATCTGAAGCAGGCTTCAGGCTCTGAGCTGTCAGCACAGAGCCTGACACAGGGCTCGAACTCACAAAGTGCAAGATCATGACCTGAGCCAAAGTTGGTTGTCCAACCAACTGAGCCACACAGGCGCCCCTAAATTTATTAGTTTTAATAGTTTTTTGATGGAGCCTTTATGGTTTTCTATATGTTATGTCAAGTCATCTGTAAATAGTGACAGTTTCACTTCTTCCTTATCGATATGATTGCCTCTTATTTCTCTTTCTAGTCTGATTGCTATGGTTAGGACTTCTAGTTGAATAACAATGGTGAGTGGACATCTTTGTTTTGTTCCTGATTGTAGAGGAAGATCTCTCAGTTCTTTACCACTGAGTATGATGATGGCTGTGGGTTTTCATATATGGCCTGTATTATGTTGAGGTGTGTTCCCTCTAAACCCACTTCGTTGAGAGTTTTCATCATGAATGGATGTTGAATTTTGTCAGATGCTTTTACTGCATCTATTGAGATCATATGATTTTTATCCTTAGTTTTGTTGATATGGTTTATCATGTTGATTGATTTATAAATAATGAATCATCCTTGCATTCTTGGAATAAATCCCACTAGATTGTGGTGAGTGGTCCCTTTTAATGTATTGTGGAATGTAGTTTGCTAATACTTTGTTGAGAATTTTTGGATCTATATTCATCAGAGATATTGAGATATTGGCTTGTAGGAGTTTGTGTGTGGGTGTGTGTGCGTGTGTGTGTCTGGTTTTGGTATGAGGGTAATGCTGGCCTAGCAGAATATATTTGGAAGCTTCCCTTTTTCTGTTTAGAATAGATTGAGAATAGGTATTAACTCTTCTTTAAATGTTTAGTAGAATTCACCTGTGAATCCATCAGGTCTTGAACTTTTATTTTTTGGTCATTTTTGATTACCAATTCAATTTCATTACTAGTAGTTGGTATGTTCACATGTTCTTTCTTCCTGATTTGGTTTTAGGAGATTGTACGTTTCTAGGAATTTATCCATTTCCTTTAGCTTGTCCAATAATTTTCGCTATATAATTTTTTGTAGTGTTTTCTTATAATCCTTCTGTATTTCTGTGGTCTTATTTTTCCTCTTTTGCTTCTGATTTTATTTGGGTCCTTTCTCTTTTTTTTTCTTGATGAGTCTGCCTCAGGGTTTATCAATTTTGTTTATCTTTTCAAAGAACCAGCTCTTAGTTTTATTGATTTTTTTTTTTTCTATTTTTTTCTTAGTCTCTGTATCATTTGTTTTTGCTCTGGTCTTTGTTCTTCCTTCCTTCTACTCACCTTCCTTCTAATTCCTTCCTTCTACTCACCTTGAGCTTTGTTTCTCTTTTTCTAGTTCTTTTAAGCATAAGGTTAGATTTTTTTTTGAGCTTGCTTTCTTTCTCCTTTTTTCTCTTTTTGTTTTGTTTTTGTTTTTTGAGATGGGCTTGTATTGCTCTATATTTTCCTCCTAGAACTGTTTTTGCTGTGTCCCAAAGGTTTTGGACTATTGTATTTTCATTTTTCTCTGTGTATTTAAAATTTTTCTCTTTGATTTCTTTGTTGACCCATTGGTTGTTTAGCAGTGTGTTCTTTAGCCTCCATGTGTTTGTGTGTTTGTTTTTTAATGATTGATTTCTAGTTGCATACTGTTGTGGTTGAAAAACATGCATGGTATGGATTTCAATCTTCTGAAATTTATTGAGACTTTTGTTTTTGTGGCCTAACATGTGATCTGCTCTGCAGAATGTTTCATGCACACTTAAAAAGAATGTGTATACTGTTATTTTTAGATGGAATGTTCTGTGTATATCTGTTAAGTCCATCTGGTCTAATGTGTTGTTCAAAGCCAGTGCCTGGATGATCTACCCATTGATATTTGCTTTATTTAGGCGCTCCTATGTTGGTTGTGTGGATATTTACAACATATCCTCTTATTGGATTAAGCCCTTTATCAGTATGTAATGGCCTTCTTTGACTCTTGTTACAGTCTTCATTTAAAAAAAATTTTTTTTTTCAACGTTTATTTATTTTTGGGACAGAGAGAGACAGAGCGTGAACGGGGGAGGGGCAGAGAGAGAGGGAGACACAGAATCGGAAACAGGCTCCAGGCTCCGAGCCATCAGCCCAGAGCCCGACGCGGGGCTCGAACTCATGGACCGCGAGATCGTGACCTGGCTGAAGTCGGACGCTTAACCGACTGCGCCACCCAGGCGCCCCAACAGTCTTCATTTTAAAGTCTATTTTGTCTGATAGAAGTATTGCTACCCTGGACTTTTTCCCCCCACTTCCATTTGCATGGAATATTTTTTCTATCCTTTTACTTTCAGTCTATATGTGTTTTGGGGTCTGAGGTGAGTCTCTTGTAGACACCATTTGTTTTTTTATCCATTCTGCCACCCTATGTCTTTTGATTACAGTATTTAGGCTATTTACGTTTAAACTGATTATTGGTAGGGGCGCCTGGGTGGCTCAGTCAGTTAAGTGTCAGACTTCGGCTCAGGTCATGATCTCACGGCTCGTGAGTTCGAGCCCCGCGTCAGGCTCTGTGCTGACAGCTCAGAGCCTGGAGCCTGTTTCAGATTCTGTGTCTCCCTCTTTCTCTCTGCCCCTCCCCCGTTCATCCTCTGTCTCTCTCTGTCTCAAAAGTAAATAAATGTTAAAAAAAATTTTTTTTAAACTGATTATTGGTAGGTATATACTTATTGCCATTTTTTTCTCTGGTTGTTTTTGTAGTTCTTCTCTGTAATTCTTTCTCTTGCTGTCTTTCTTTGTGATTGATGAGTTTCTGTAGCATCATGTTTGGCTTTCTCTTTCTTTTTTCATGTCTATTATAGTTTTGGGGTTTGTGGTACCATGGGGTTCATATATAACATCCTAAGTAATAGCACTCTTTTTAAGTTGATGGTCATTTGAGTTCAAACACATTCTTAAAAAAAATTTGTTTCGCTCTTTCCTCCATGTTTTATGTATATGCTGTCATATTTTATATCTTTATTCATAATTTTCTAACATCTAATGGCCATTTCTTTTCCACTTGAAGAATTTCCTTTAGCATTTCTTGTAAGGTTAGTTCTGTGCTAATAAAATCATCTTGGTGGTGGTAGAGGGAGGGGGAATTCTTTATCTCTCCTCCAACTCTGAATGATAACCTTGCCAGGTAGAGTATTCTTGGTTGTAAGTTTTTTCCATCTTACTTTGAATATATCATGTCACTCCCTTTTGGCTTACAAAGTTTCTGCTGAAAACTGAGCTGATAGCCTTTTAGGGTTTTTGTTGTAGGTAAATTTTTGTTTCTCTCTTGCTGCTTTTGAAAATCTGTCTTTGGGAGTGCCTGGGTGGCTAAGTCAGTTAAGCATCCAACTCTTGATTTTTGGCTCAGGTCATGATCTCATGGTTTGTGAGATCAAGCCCTATGTCAGGCTCTGGGCTGGCAGCACAGAGCCTGCTTGGGGTTCTCTTTCTCTCTCAGTCCCTCTCCCTTCCTCTCTCTCTGTTCCTCCCCCACCCACATTCTCTCTCTCTCTCTCTCTCTCTCTCTCTCTCTCTCTCTCTCTCTCACACACACACACACAAAATAAATAAATAAACTTAAAAAAAATATATCTCTTTTTTAAGTAGGTTCTATGCCCAGTGTGGGACTTGAATGTCACGACCCTGAGATCAAGAGTAGTGTGCTCTACTAACTGAGCTAGCCAGGCACCCCAAGTCACTCTTAATCTTTAACCTTTGACATTTTAATTATTATGTGTCTTGATTTGGACCTCCTTGGGTTCATCTTGTTTAGAACTCTGTGCTTCTTGAACCTGGATGCCTGTTTCCTTCTCTATGTCAGGGAAGTTTTCAGCTATTTTTTCAAATAGGATTTTTCCCTCTCTCTTGCTTCTTCTAGGTCCCCTATAATGAGAATGTTTTTTCACTTGATGCTGTCCAAAAGATCCCTTAATCTACCTTCATTTATTTATTACTATTTTCTCTTTTTATCCTTTAGCTTATGTGCATTTCATTATTCTGTCTTCCAGATCACTGATATGTTCTTCTGCATCCTCTAATCTGTTGATTCTCTCTAATATATTTTTTTTTATTTCAGTTATCATATTCTCCAACTCTGGTTCTTTTTTACATTTTCTCTCTCTTTATTGAGGTCCCAGTGAGTTAATCTACTCTTCTCTGGAGTCCAGTGAGCATCTGTATGATAATTACCTTAAATTCTTTATTAGGCATATTGCTTACCTCCATTTCATTTAGGTCCTTTCTCTGAGTTTTTGTCTTGTTCTTTCCTTCAGAGTATATTTCTCTATCTCCCCATTTCACTTGACTTCTTATATTTGTTTCTATGAATTAGGCAGATAACTACTTCTAAACTTGAAGTAATTGTCTTGTGTTATTCCCTATGTAGACCTTGTGTACTTGGTGGCTTTCACTGGCTGGAGATGTGTCTAGCATGAGCTGGGTGTCCCAGGACTCTCCACACAGTGGGTACCCTGGCAGGATAGCTGAAGTGGGTACAGGTCAGTGCAGTCCCTGCGCTCTTCATGCAGCAGGTGCCCTGGCAGGATAGTGGGTTTATGCAGGAGTTTCCTAAGGCTCTACACCCAGAAGGAACCTTGGCAGGATAGTTGAATCTGAAGTGGGTTTTATTCGGGACGTCCTGGGGCTCTCCACAAAGAGGGCACCCTAGTAGGACAGCTGAAGCTGAAGTGGTTATATGTCATGGGATCCCAGGGCTCTCCATGCACTGGGCACCCTGTCCTGACAGCTAAAGCTGAAGATGCAGGCCAGTGTTTCAGATTGTGTACACTGAGGGCACTCTGGCAGGACAGCTGAAGTGAGTGCAGGCTGGGGTTTCTGGGGGCACTGCATGCAGGGGGTGCCCTGGTGGGATGACTAGAGTTAAGGCAGTATGTGGACCAGGAGACCCCTCAGCTCTATACACAGTGAGTGTCCTGGTAGGATAGCTGAAGTGGGTGCAAACAAGTATGTTCCAGGACTGTCTGTACAGAGAGTGACTTGGAGAGGTGATGTACCTGGGCAGGGAGGGGTCCTGGGGTGCTCTGCCCAGGGGTTGCCATATATCACATTTTGTTTATTCATCTGTTGTGCATTTAGGTTGTTCTTATCTTTTGCCTATTGTGAATAATGCTGTTATGAACATTGATGTACACATATCTGTTTGAGTCCTTGCTTTAAGTTCCTTCGGGTATATACCTAGGAGTGGAATTGCTGGGTCATATGGTAATTCTGCTTAGTTTGTGAGGAACCACAACTGTTTTCCACAGTGGCTGTACCATTATATATTCCCACCAGCAAAGTGCGAGGGATCCAGTTTCTCCATATCCTTGCTGACACTTGTTATTTTCCATTTTTAAAAAGAATATAGCTATCCTACCAGGTGCAAAGTGGAGCAGAGTTACATCTTCAGAGAATCATTGTGGAAAACAGCATGAAGGATGGGTTGAAAGGGGAAAATCCAGCAGGCAGAGAAAATAGCTGAGAAGTTCTTACTAGGGGTTGTTTTCTGAGCATTGGTCTAAGAGAGTAGCTCTGGACAGCAGGACATGAAAAGGGAGAGACCTATTATGACACATTTAAAAGAGAATTAATGATTGTTGTTTAGGGAGAGCAGGCATGCAATAAGTGTCCAACAAGTTTTCTGACTTGGTTACCTACATGGAGGATGGTATTATATGTTGAGATTGAGGGATAGATGATGAATTCAGTTTTGGACACAATGAGAATGTATTATTTCTGGGATCTTCAAGTAGGCAGTTGGATGTGAGGGTCTGGAACTCGGGGTTGAGTCCTAGTCTGGAGAAAGAGATTCACACATCATTAATGTACAGACACAAGTGCAGGGATTGGCCTGGATGCAGTCACTGGGGGAGGTGTGTGGAGTGGGAAGACTTGGGGGCTGAGGATATACTCTGGGGGTACTTGGGCCTAGACACAGTAAAGGAAGGAGGGAATCCTACCACAAATGTGAGAAGACATGGCTCTGAAGTAGGAGTATGTCAGAAACCAAAGGAAGAGGGATTTCAAAAGAGGAAGGCATGGAGCGAAGCAAATCGGGGAGATGTTTGGATTGTATTTGCTCCCAATTTCATTCGTCTTTGTTTGATGTAGGGAGAAGGCCTACATTTCATTCAAAATGCAGTGAAAGTAGTTTTTAAGGAAAACTTGCATTGTATTTTGAAAAAAATTATGTCTCTGTCATATAAGATGCTACACTAAGAAAGTGCATCTAAATAATGCAAACATTATTGATATCAGAAAGCTTGTTAAATCCATATGTAAAAATATGACTATAGACCAAATGCCAGTATGGAGAAAAAAATATAGATAGCAAATTTACTAATTACCTAGGTTTGTGCTGCAAACAAGAAGTGAATTGTTTGGCTAACACAATCATGCCTTTTTCCTGTTCTACCAGGGACCATGAAATAGTGGTATATTTGGCTTTTGTAAGTACAGTAGGTTGGGATTTCACCAAAGAGGTGAATTCAGTGAGTGAGTTCATTTGCCAAAACATCTATAATAAAAAAAAAAAAGCATGATTCATAACAGCTAAAGTTTGTCTTTTGAAATTGAAGTAATGTGTATGTATATACAGTTCCAGACTAATAGGAAGAAAATCATTCACCTGTAAAATTATTTTCTGTTTTATTCCCTAAGTATGATGTTAGACTAAAAGGGGAAAAGAGAAAAGAAGCTGACTTAATCTAACCTAGTTTTTTGCTTCAGAGACCAATCACAGAGCAGACTGGAAATGATGACAGCAACAGGAGAGGCTTAATGGAAGACATACCAGCCTCCTGTTAGGTATATGACCTTGAGCAGTCATTAACCTTAGTGGCCTCAATTCCATCCTCTGTAAAATGGGGATGGTGACAACTACATGATTCTCAAATGTGAGAATCAGATAACATATGTGAAAAAATATATACATATATATAATCTTTGGTTACGAATTCCTTGTTTTTTGTTTTTTTTTTTTTTAATGTAATTTACTGTCAAGTTAGCTAACATATAGTGTATACAGTGTGCTCTTGGTTTGGGGTAGATTCCTGTGATTCACTTCTTACATATGACACCCAGTGCTCATCTCAACAAGTGCCCTTCTCAATGCCCATCACTCATTTTCCCCGCTCCCCCAACCTCCCCATCAACCCTCAGTTTGTTCTTTGTATTTAAGAGTCTTTTATGGGTTTGCCTCCCTTTCTGTTTGAAACTATTTTTTTCCCTTTCCCTTCCCCCATGGTCTTCTGTTAAGTTTCTCAAGTTCCACCCATTCGAAAACATATGATATCTATCTTTCTCTGACTGACTTATTTCACTTAGCATAATACCCTCCAGTTCCATCCATGTTGCTGCAAATGACAGGATTTCATTCTTTCTCATTGCCAAGTAGTATTCCATTGTATATATAAACCACATCTTCTTTATTCATTCATCAATTGATGGACATTTGGGCTCTTTGGATAATTTGGTTATAGTTGAAAGTGCTGCTATAAACTTTGGGGTACATGTGCCCCTATGAATCAGCACTCCTGTATCCTTTGGATAAATTCCTAGTAGTGCTATTGCTGGGTCATAGGGTAGTTCTATTTTTAATTTTTTGAGGAACCTCACAATGCTTTCTAGAGCAGCTGCACCAGTTTGCATTCCCACCAACAGTGCAAGAGGGTTGCTGTTTCTCCACATCCTCGCCAGCATCTATAGTTTCCTGGTTTGTTCATTTTAGCCACTCTTACCAGTGTGAAGGGGTATCTCAGTGTGGCTTTGATTTGTTATTTTCCTGATGATGAGTGATGTTGAGCATATTTTCATGTGTCTGTTGGCCATCTGGATGTCTTCTTTGGAAAAGTGTCTATTCATTCTTCTGCCCATTTCTTCACTGGATTATTTGGTTTTTTTTGGTGCTGAGTTTGGTAAGTTCTTTATAGATTTTGGATACTAACCCTTTATCCAATATGTCGTTTGCAAATATCTTTTCCCATTCTTTAGGTTGCCTTTTAGTTTTATTGATTGTTTCCTTTGCAGTGCAGAAGGTTTTAATCTTGATGAGGTCCCAATAGTTTATTTTTGCTTTTATTTCCCTTGCCTTCGCAGATGTGTCAAATAAGAAGTTGCTGTGGCTGAGGTCAAAGAGATTGTTGCCTGTTTTCTCCTCTAGGGTTTTGATGGTTTCTTGTCTCACATTTAGGTCTTTCAACCATTTTGAGTTTGTTTTTGTGTATGGTGTAAGAAAGTGGTCCAGTTTCATTCTTCTGCATGTTGCTGTCCAGTTCTCCCAGGACCATTTGCAAAAGAGACTGTCTTTTTTCCATTGGATACTCTTTTCTGCTTTGTCAAAGATTAGTTGGCCATACATTTGGGGATCCGATTCCAGGTTCTCTATTCTATTCCATTGGTCAATGTGTCTGTTTTTGTGCCAATACCATACTGTCTTGGTAATTACAGCTTTGTAGTACAGGCTAAAGTCTGGGATTGTGATGCCTCCCACTTTGGTTTTCTTTTTCAACATTACTTTGACTATTCAGGGTCTTTTGTGGTTCCATATAAATTTTAGGATTGTTTGTTTCAGCTTTGGGAGGAATGCCAGTGCAATTTTGATTTGGATTGCATTGAATGTGTAGGTTGCTTTGGGTAGTATTGACATTTTAACAGTATTTGTTCTTCCAATCCATGAGCATGGAATGTTTTTCCATTTCTTTGTATCTTCTTTGATTTCCTTCATAAGCTTTGTATAGTTTTCAGCATACAGATCTTTTACATCTTTGGTTAGGTTTATTCCTAGGTATTTAAAAATATTGTTGACACAGTACCACAACTATGAAAGCTATTTTTTATTTAGACAGTGAGAAGGAAAAGCATCCCTTAAGTTTTTATCTTAGTGGCTCTTTTTATCTGGCATATTTATAAGCATCTCTTTATAAAGTTTATTAATTTTTCTATAGAATGAATTTTTAAGCAAGAAAATATTAAAAACTCAAAATATGTCAGATAAATATAATAGTTCAAAGGTAAGCTAAACTTGGAAAATGATAATTGTTGAGTCAAGAGGGAAATTTGGCAAGATGAATCAGAAACCTTAAAATAGTTATCCATAACATTGTATTTCTGAAGGGTTATCATGGGAAAAATAATCAAATATGCATGCACCACAATAGTATTAGCTATATTATTTATAATATTGAAATATCCAGTAATAGAAAATGATTAGATTATGGTTTAGCTAACCAATGGGCTAATCATTTTCAGTCCTTTTCCCCAAGAATATCTGATGGTGTGGGAAATATTTGTGTTACAATGTTAAGTGAATAAGACAAGCTATAAAAAATTATACACTATTATCTGAACTTTATTCATTGTATGTAATATTCTATATATTATACATTCCATATATAGTATATATTCTGTTTATATATGGAACACACATCTCCATAGACTATACACACATACACACCATATCTAAATTAAATAGTCAAAGCTGTTTTCTGTATGTATCTAGATACATGTTTAAGAAAAAGACTGGAAGGAGACAGTAAAATATTAACTATGATAATTTCCAGGTGATATTATGGGTACTTTCTTCTGAGTTTTTCAAGTCCCCCCTGAAAAATGATGCATTTGGAAATATATTTTTTAAATATGTATTTTTAGAAAACAACTTGCCTCTTTTTCTCTCTCTCCTTTATAACCATGGATTAGCTTTGTTCTACAGGTGTATTTATATCTAATGATCAGCATGGATCCTTATATTACTGTCTTTCACTCTTTTGGTTGTCTGAATGTCCATTTCTAATAGATTCTTTAGGAAGGGCTCAAGGGATCATTGTAGCCTGAAAGTTGGCAAGTTTATAATAGTTTGTTTGCAGCTTTGTACTTGGAGGTCAATTTGGGTAGATATAAAATCCTGGACTCATATTTCCCTTCCTTGAGTATCTTAAATTTGGGCACTAAGAATTGTTGAAAAATCTACTAACAATCTTGTTTTCTTTTCCTTATTAGTGACTTAGCCTTTTTGCCTGGTTGTCCAGTGATTTTTTTTTTTTCTTTAAAGTAGTTTTAACTATGGGGCACCTGGGTGGCTCAGTTAAGTGTCCCACTCTTGATTTCACAGTTTGTGAGTTCGAGCCCCACATTGGGCTCTGCACTCTCAGCACCAAGCCTGCTTGGGATTCTCTCTCTCTTCTCTCTCTGCCCCTCCCTCACTTGCACGTGCTTGCTCTCTCTGTCAAAATAAATAAATAAACTTTAAAGAAAAATAAAGTAGTTTTAATTATGATTCCTTGTTGGCCATGCTAACATGGTTATGGTATCCTTTCAATATATAATTCCGGGATTTTTTCCAAATTTTAGAAAAATGTTCTGGAATTCTAGTTTTAATGTTTATTTTGTTCTATTGTTTGGCATTTTTTGCAATCTCAGTCATATTTATATTGGGCTTATTTTTGTTTTTTGTTTTTTACACTTCTGTATCACTTTCTATTGAATATATTTTAAATCTCGTTTAAGTTTTTTTTCCTTATTGAAGTTCAGTTGACATACAATGTTATATTAGATTTGGGTGTACAACATAGTGATTTGGCAATTCACACATTCAGTGCTCACTATGATAAATGTAGTTATCTGTCACCACATAACATTATTATAATATTATTGATGATGTTCCCCATGCTGTACTTTTCATCTCTGTGGCTTATTTATATTTTATAACTGGAATTTTGTACCTCTTAATTCTCTTCACCTATTTTGCCAATCTTCTCATCCACTTCCCCTCTGGCAACCACCAGTTTGTTCTCTGTATTTAAGAGGTTTTTTTTTTGTTTTTTTTTTTTTGTCTGTTTGTATTGATACATTTGGAAATATATTTCTTAAAATATATATTTTTTATTTTTTTCCATTTTATTATTGTTTTATTTTTTTTAATATGAAATTTATTGTCAAATTGGTTTCCATACAACACCCAGTGCTCATCCCAACAGGTACCCTCCTCCATGCCCATCACCCACTTTCCCCTCCCCCCCCAACCCCATCAACCCTCAGTTTATTCTCAGTATTTAAAAGTCTCTTATGGTTTGCCTTATTCCCTCTGTAAGTTTTTTTTTCCCTCCCCCTTCTCCTCTCCCCTGATCTTCTGTTGAGTTTCTCAGGATCCACATATGAGTGAAAACATATGGTATCTGTCTTTCTCTGCCTGACTTATTTCACTTAGCATAACATTCTCCAGTTGCTACATATGGCCAGATTTCATTCTTTCTCATTGCCAAGTAGTATTCCATTGTATATATATATAAACCACATCTTCTTTATCCATTTGTCAGTTGATGGACATTTAGGCTCTTTGAAATATATATATTTTAAAAACTACTCAGCCTGCATGATTTTTTAATGTGGAAGGTATTCTGTCACCATCAGTATATTTTATTTTAGTAGTGGTCTGGTGACTCCATTTCTTAATGAATAACACGTACACATACATACACAAACATACATGTATGTATATATTCCCACACACATATATACATTTGGCATAGTCTGCTAGGGAATATGCTACTGTAAATATTAATGTTATTGGCAAGTGATCAGACTTTCTAGTCTTCAGTGATATTTTTCATCATCCAGATGAATTTTAACAAAATAAATTCCTTGTGTTTAAAGGTCTGAAATTCTTAATTCATTTTTAGGCTATTTTCATACAGCTGCCGTAAAATTTTTGGTAAAGCCATCAATTGTTGAAAAATTATTCTATTTAACATTATTCATATTAAAATTCTATTTCTCAGGATTGGCATAAGATCATTTTTAAGTAGAGCACCAATTATTGTTCATTGTCAGCTACCATGGTTCCTGTCGCCCTGTTGGGGATCATGTGCCTGTAGCCTCGGGAGGAGAACCACCGTTTGTGTCAACAGTGATAATCATTTCTGGTCATTAGGAGCTCAGGGTAGCATTCGTAACTAAACACTGAACAGGAATTAGGATGATGGTACTTAATCTCACATTTATTTCTCTTTCAAGAATTAAATAAAATCTGTTTCATGTAGTTTGACATTTTATCCTGCTTTTTTGTAGAAAGGAAGATGGTGAACAACACGTACAAATGAAGTCCTTCAGGTACATTAAATTGTGAGATTGGCACGTGGTGGGTGGAAAAGGCTGCACATGCAAACCTTTAGCCAAAGTGAAAGGCAACATCAAGACAGAATTGGTTCACGAATATGAGGTTTTTCTATCTACTTTCTTTTCTATCTACTTGAATAACATTTTGTCTTAAGATGCCTCTAAATTTTTCTTACAAGAGCTGTTTATTAAAATATTTCCCTTAAGCACTAGAGAAGAGTGGGTTCCTTATATAAACAAATATAAATAAATATATAACCAAATATAAACAAAATATAAACAAACGATTACTTATGAGGAGCTTCTGATGGTTAGGAATTCATCGTCGTAAAATTCTCTGTCAGTTGTTTCAACGTAGTCTCAACATCAAGAAAAATTTTTCTAGATCTGGCCACCTGGCCGCATCTCAGTGTTGCTTTTTCGTCATTTATTCTGGCTTTTGATGTGATTTACAAAACTCTGGCATGGGTCAGAGTGGCAATAACAGTACACAGAATTCAGAGCCAGAGCCCTGCTCCATTATGAAGTGAGCACCAGTCTCTGGGAAGCATGCCTTTCCTTCATAGGATCGTCCAGATGTCTTGTCAAGTGCATCTCCTTGAAGAAAAGAACTTTATTCAAATGCTAGCTATTGTGCCTTCCTCTGGGTTCCCTGGTTCCTACCGTCATCATTCATTGTTCTCCACAGTGGCCTTGGTCCCACCTGTCCTCACCTGTCTCTAACCCACAGCTCTGAGAGCACCCTGTCTGCTGTACAGCCGAGGCATCGGGCATCTCTGTCCATTGCTGTTGTCCGTGCTGGTGGGTAATACGGGTAGAAACAAGAGGTGATCATTCTAACACGAGGATAACTATAACATTCTTCTAATCATTAAATTTTAATCTAAAAATTACTCGTGAATAGACCAAAGTATGAGTGCATAACTAAATTTTATGTGAATACACATATAATTTTAATTCCATCCCGTTCACTCAAAAGGACATAGTTTGTTCCAGGAATGGCATTACCCAAGTGTGAATGGTTGCGGGGAGAGGGAAGTAGTATCTCCATCAGTCTCCTTTAGTGTTCTCCCCACCCCCTCACTCTTTTATGTAGAAAAATTACATTTTCTTTCATCTAATTTAAGGTTGCCGTAGGGGCGCCTGGGTGGCTCAGTCGGTTAAATGTCCGACTTCAGCTCAGGTCATAATCTCGTGGGTCATGGGTTTGAGCCCTGCATCAGGCTCTGTGCTGACAGTTCAGAGCCTGGAGCCTGCTTCAGCTTTTGTCTCCCTCTCTCTTTCTGCCCCTCCCCCACTCACGCTCTGTCTGCCTCTTGCTCCCAAAAATAAACATGAAAAAATTTTTAGAAAATAAAGTTGTTATAGAAATAGCTCCAAGCAAGTCTCCTACTTCTTACCCATCAGATTGTCCTTTGAAAACTCTTCTTACGTGGAAATTCTGGAGTTGCCATGATCTGAGTATTCTAAGAAACAGACAAATGCTTACAGTTAAGTGTGAAGAGTAAAATAGCCTAATTCTTGAAATGTAAGATCCACATTTTTCCCCTACATTTTCCCAGCTGTGAAAAATGTCTTATCAATGGCATCTTCCTGCTAATTGGCAGCGTTTTTCTTGCCTTCTGATGTATTAACACTGAATTTCCAACAGATGGTGGCTTAGGTTTGGTGACATATGGTAACAGTATAAAAGGTACTGAGGTAGTGGAGAGAGGGAAGTGATTAATCATGCAGTAGTCATAGAAAGTTTTCGGGAGAATAACAGAGCTGGGTTTTGAAGAAGTAGGATTTTTCTATGAATATAGAAGGGAAGGATATTCTAAGCCTAGTAAAGAGCAAGTCAGTGGAGATGTGAGAGGACTTGGCATGTTTGAGGACTAGCAAGTCATTTGGCGTTGCTACTAAATAACACTTGGAGAGGTAGGGAAAGCATGGAGAGATGGAACTAACTGAGGGCACAAGCCAGGGCATGGTGAACCTTGAGATGTCATTAGGGAGTTTGGCTCTTCCTCTTAGGCAGTGGAAATGTATTTAGCAGCTTTATGCGGTGGAATTCGATGACTTCATTTGTTTTAGAATAATTTTGGAAGCGGCGGTTTGTATAGACTGGAAGAGGAAGACACTAGAAAGTATAGCAGGTTAAAAGGCTTTTGGGGATAGTGCAGTGAGCTATCGCCTAATGAATTAAGGTGGCGACCGATGGATGGAGAGGAAGAGAAGACATATTTAAGAACTAGAACCTATAGGAATTTGTGATTATGTGGTTCCTCAGAGTAAAGAAGGAAGGGTTTAGAATGACCCTAGTGATGTCAGCAACCAAGATAAACTCTATGAAAGGAGTAAATCAGGGGTAATGGAGGAAGGAGAAATAAAATGGGGCAAATTGCAAAGAATGTATTCAGTGTGGGATTACTTGAGGCTTAAGGCGCTTGTGAATCACATAGGTGTGTAATTCAAGTTCTGAAGGTCGGGGCCTGGGTGAGGTATGAATGAGGTAGGGATTTCCTAGTAAGCAGCTTATGTACAATTGTAAAGTCTTTGCAGAAAGGAGGTATCTCAGGGTGAAGCTGTAAGGTGAGGAAAGAGTATAGCCAAACAGGGAATCTTGGGGACACCACTGTTTAAGGATCGAAGAGCTGATAGAGAGACTAAGGGGGGACTGAGCTGAGCAGGAGGAATGCAGGAGCAGGAACGGTCCCAGAAGCCGGAAAAAGAATAAGAAATGTCAGTACTGTCAAATTCAAGTCAGGGATCAGCAAGGAACTGCATAAAATAAGGACACTAGAAATAGTTTCAGTGGGTCAGTGTCTGTGGGAGGTTGATTTTAATAGATGGAAAGCCTGTGAAGTGAAAGACATAGTGGAGATGGTGTTCTTCCCAGCAAGCTGGCTGAGAAGGGAAGATGGCAAGGAAAAAAATCCCTAGAATTGGGAAAAGGTTGTTTCCCCACACCCCCCGGATGGAGAGATTTGCACACACTTGTAGCCCCATGGGAAGGAGCTGTGGAAGAGAGTGACCTTAAGATGCTGATAGGTGCCGGGGCTCCTGGGTGGCTCAGTCGGTTAAACTTCCGACTTCGGCTTAGGTCATGATCGCACAGCTTATGAGTTCGAGCCCCGTGTTGGGTTCTGTGCCGACAGTTCAGAGACTGGAGCCTGCTTGGAATTCTGCGTCTCCCTCTTTCCACCCCTCCCCTTCTCTGTCTCTGTCTGTCTCAAAACTAAACATTAAAAAAAAAAAAAGATGCCGATAACTGCTGATGATAATACCCGGGAGGAGTGAGCTGCAATGGAAGGCTACTCAACTCTTCCTCTGAAGACAGGAAGTTATAAAACTACCCGCGTGGTTCTCAGACACATCTTAATTCTTGAAGGCTTGCAGAAATAAGATAGGGAGGAAGGAGCAAGGGTAGTTGGTGGGGTGAAAGCTCCGTGAATGAGCACCGTCCCTGTGCTCAGCAGCGCCCTCCTCTTCCCTGAACTGCCAGTGCAGGGCCAGAGTTGGGAGCTAGGACCGCGTGTGCTTGGGGACCTCCTCTGGCTCCAGCTGGTGCCTCTGGGGGAACCGTGGGTCTGCTCTTTGTTAAAATAAAGGAGGTTCTTTTCCTTCTTAGAGAAGCTCATAGTCAAACCGAAAAGCGGAGGAGAGATAAAATGAATAACCTGATTGAAGAACTGTCTGCAATGATCCCTCAGTGCAATCCCGTGGCACGTAGACTGGACAAACTTACGGTTTTAAGAATGGCTGTCCAACACGTGAGATCTTTAAAAGGTGAGTTTGGAAGTGGCTTCCACACTTGGATTTGTGAAGTCCTCCCTGTAATCAAGGTACTTGATTCATTCGTTCTGTTGTTATTGGCTACTGAGATTCTGTGCAGATGTGTCTTTCAGCTTTATAGGCATCAGTTTTTTTATAGGCATCAATCTTGATACGTGCTGATATTCTGTATGTGGAGAGAACACGACTCTAGATATCGAAAATCTTGGTTTCACTAAAAGCTTTATCTTAAGTGCACACAGTACATTTTTCCATTTGTGTCATCTTCCAAGTCTTTTATCAATGTCTTACAGTTTTCGGAGTATAGTTCTTCCACTTCCTTGGTCAGATTTATTCCTAGGTATTTTATTATTTTTGATGCAATGCTAAATGTAATTGCTCTATTAATTTCTCCTTCTGCTAGTTATTAGTGTATAGAAGGGCAATGGATTTTTGTATATTGATTTTGTATCCTGCAACTTCACTGAATTCATTTATTAGTTCTAATAGTTTTTTGGTGGAATCTGTAGGATTTTCTCTGTGTAGTATTTTGTCATCTGCTTATAGTGACAGTTCTACTCCTTCCTCACCAGTTTGGATGCCTCTTCTTTCTTTTTCTTATCTGATTGCTGTGGCTAAGACTTCCAGTAATATGGTGAATAAAAGCAGTAAGAATGAGCATCCTCATCTTCTTCCTGATCTTAGAGGAAAAGCATTCAGCTTTTTACCACTAAGGATGAAGTTAGCTCTGGGTTTGTCATTTATAGCATTTATTATGTTATGTTCCCTCTGTACCCACTTTGCTGAGTTTATCTAAATATTGTGTTTGCCAAATGCTTTTTCCTGCATCTGTTGAGGTGATCATACTATTTTTATCTTTCATTTTATAACATGGTGTATTTTGATTGATTTGCAGATACCAAACCATCCTTGCATCTCTGGAACAAATCCCACTTGATCATGGTGAATGATCCTTTTAATGTATTGTTAAATTTGGTTTGGTAGTATGTTGTTGAGGATTTTTGTGTTCTTCAGGGCTATTGGTCTGTAAGTTTCTTGTTTTGTAGTGTCTTTGTCTGGTTTTGCAATCAGGGTAACGCTGACCTCATAGAATGAATTTGGAAGTTTCCCTTTCTCTTCTATATTTTGGAATGATTTGAGAAAGGTAGATATTAATTCTTCTTTAAATGATTGGTAGAATTCAGTGATGTAGCCATCTGGCCCTGGACTTTTGTTTATTGAGAATTTTTTGACTACTGACTCAATTTCATTGCTGGTAATTGTTCAGATTCTTTTTTCCTGATTCATTTCTGGAAGATTGTAGGTTTCTAGGAATGTATCCATTTCTTCTAGTTTGTCTAATTTGTTTGCATAGAATTTATTGTTCTAGTCTTTTTTAATGCTTTGCAATTTTGCAGTGTTGGTTGTAACTTCTCCTCTTGCATTTCTGATTTTGTTTGATTCTTTTTCTTGATAAATCTGGCCAAAGTTTTAACAATTTTATCTTTTTAAAGAATGAACTCCTAGTTTCATTGATCTTTTCTGGTTGTTTTTTTTGTTTGTTTGGTCTGTGTTTCATTTATTTCCACTCTGATCTTTATCATTTTCTTCCTTTTACTAACTTTGGGTTTTGTTTGTTCTTTTTCTAGCTCCTTTAGGTATAAAGTTAGATTGAGATTTTTCTTCTTCCTTGAGGTGGGTCTGTATCACTATAAACTTACCTCTTAGAATTACTTTTGATACATCTCAGGGATTTTGAACCATTGTTTACATTTTCATTTATCTCCATGTATTTTTTCCTTTCCTCTATGAGTTGTTGGCCCATTGGTTGTTTAGTAGTGTGTTTTTTTAGCCTCTACACATTTGTGTTTTTCCAGGTTTCCTTTTTTAATTGATTGCTAGTTTCATACTGTTGTAGTCAAAAAAGATGTTTGATAGGATTTCAGGTTCTTTTTTTTTCAGTCTTAAATTTATTGAGACTTGTTTTATGGCCTAACGTGATCTATCCTGGAGAATGTTTCACGTGCACTTGGAAAGAATCTGTATTGTTATTTTGGATGGGATGTTTTGTGTATGTATATCTGTTAAGCCCATCTGTTGTACTCTGTCATTCAAAGCCACTGTTTTGTTATTTTCTGTCTAGGTGATTTATCTGTTGATACAAGTAGGGTGTTAAAGTCCTCTACTATTATTGTATTACTGTTAACTACTCCCTTTATGTATGTTCGTGTTTTCCTTGTGTATTTAGGTGCTCCTATGTTGGATGCATAGGTATTTACAATTTTTATATCCTCTTGTTGGAGCATTCCCTTTATTACGTAATGGCCTTCTTAGTTTCTTGTTATTTGTTTTGAAGTCTATTTTGTTGATATAAGTATTGCTACCCCATCTTTTCTTTTGCTTTCATCTGCATGGAATATCTTTTTCCATTCCTTCATTTTCAGTCTGTGTCTTTAGCTCTGAAGTGAGTCTTTTGTAGGCAGCATATAGTTGGGTCTTGTTTTGTTACCCATTGAGTCACTCTATGTTTTTCGATGGGAGCATTAGGTCTATTTACATTTAAAGTAATTACTGATAGGTACATATTGGCATTTTAAAAATTGTTTCAGGTTGTTTTTGTAGTTCATCTCCATTCCTTTCTTCTTCTGGTCCCTTCCCTTGTGATTTGATGACTTTCTTTAGTGTGATGCTTAGATTTATTTGTCTTTATTTTCTGTGTATGTATTATAGGTTTTTGGTTGTAGTGACCATGAGTTTCATATATAACATCCTAGTATAGAGCAGCCTATATTAAGGTGATGGTCAGTTAACTTTGAACACATTCTAAAAGCACTACATTTGTACTCCCCCCTCCACATTTTATATATATGATGTCACAGGTTACATCTTTTTTATTTCGTGTATCCTTTGATTTTTATAGATATAATTTTACTACCTTTGTCTTATAACTGTCATTCTAGTTTTATAAGTGGTGGATCCACTACCTTTGCTACATAGTTGTTTTTACCAGTGAAATATTTTTCTTTCATAGTGTTCTAGTTATAGCCCCTTCTTTTCTGCCTAAGAAGTCCCTTTAACAAAAAATAGTACTTTCAATCACCTTCCTTAGATTTCCACATGTGGTAGAACAGTGGCTTCTCCACTCTAACCAGTTGACTGTGTGCAGATCCGAAGAGCAGGCGGTGGGGAAAAGAACGTATAGCCTTGACCCCTTCAATGCCATGCAGAATGGCACAAGCGTGGGGATACTGCTTGGCAGGCTTCCTTTTGGGAGTGTGACTGGAGGTCTCATTTTCATAACTGTTGTGAAATAAGATTCTCTTTTACCCACAACTGGATCTTGCATAAGTTGTATGCAATATTTCCTTTAAGTCTTTTGGCAGTGAACATTTGCAGGCTCAACTGAGGTCGTTTGATTGCAACCCTAAAATTACCCAACAATTTTCACATTTGTAAGGCCCTGAGGGAGGCGGACCTAAGGGAAAAGCCACAAATCTATCGATTAATTCAACAATCATGCACTGGGCAGCAAGTAGCTTCCTGTCTATGCTGGGAACTTGAAAAGGAAGCAAGATCTCTATGCTCTAGGGGTTCACGGTAAGCAAGAGCAACAGACCCCGGCAGAGATCATTAAAACCTAGTGTGATAAATGCTACAGTAGAAGTATGAGTGACAGGAGCAGCAATAGAAGCTCCGTGGGGATAAGACACTGTCTAAATCCAGAGCAGATTCTGTGGCATGGAGCACAGGTTTTTGCCCTGGGCCCTTCTAAGCTGAAGTGTGGCGATCAAGTACTCCTCGCACATCCTGAGCATACCCTTTAGTCAGTGCTGCCCACAAGTGAGAGGACTTAAGGCCACTGGGTCTGTCTGCATTCCAGGGCATTTACCAGCATATACCCCCAGCTCGCACCACAAAAGCCTAGACACGGAATCATCAGAGGGCTGCAGGTGGATCGTGTTATTTGGGTCCCTGCGTAATTACTTTAAAGACAGAAGGATGGTGAATAATTTTTTGTACTATACTCTCAGCAGTGCTTCTCAAATTAGCTGGGTGGAGGACAAGTGTTATCCACTCCCATCCATTGTGAAATACACTTAATTACTGGAAAAAGGATCGGGGCTGGGATCCATAACAGTGTCAATTCCATAAGGGTCTAAATGCTTGTTCTTAGTTTCTGTACTCACCTGCCACAGTTTGCTGCTGACATTGGTCCGCAGACCACACTTAGAGTAGCCCTTCTTTTCATCATGTGCCTTCAGAGAAACTGTGGGCATTATATGTGTGCAGTCATAACACTGGGGCCCAGTAGGGTACAATGGTACATGCATATAGTCCCAGAAGCAAACCTCCTGGGTTCAAATCTTGGCTCTTCGACTTAAGAGCTGTGTGACTTACTCCCATTATTTAACATTCTAATCCTCAGCTTCTGTATCTGTAACAGGGATGATGCACTTACCCGATAGGGTCGTTGTCAAGAGTAAAGAATAATATATATAAAGGACAAGCACAGTGTTTACTCATGTTGGAGTTGGTAAGAGGAGGAGGGGGAGGAATAGTTACTGTGATTTCGATCATTTTAACCTAATGAACACTGTCATAAAGGTGAGCAACCATGTTTCCTCATTGGTTTTTGCCAGCAGAAATCTGAGAATCCAAATTCATTATCCCTCATTGGCACATGTACAGAATGTCACGGCATGCATTTTATTAACACCTCACCCTAGCTTTAGCTCTGCCCTTGCTCCCCTCATTTTCTCAAGAGCACGTCCTCACTCACTGTCAGGACTCGCCTATTCTGGCCAATTTACCCTGACAGGGTTTCCCCAGCATCCCTCTGCCAACCTTGCTTCAAGCCAGACAAGCATTTATCACTGCTTTGCTCAAATTGATGTATTGCTGTACCCTGGCCTGGAATGCAGTCTGTATCTTTCAGCTCTTTCTCAGCTTCCTCCCACCAGGTTGCTGTGTAGTAATTATAACAAGAAATCGTTTGAGGGAATTCTTGGTGGCCTACCTAGAAGATAGATTCTGAAAAATAGATTTTTTTTTTTTTTTTAAGAGAGAGAGCATGAAATCTGGGGAGAGACAGAGAGAGAGAAAATCTTAATCAGGCTCCATGCTCAGCACAGAGCCCCACATGGGGCTCGATCCCATCACCCCGGGATCATGACCTGACCCAAAATTAAGAGACGGTCATTCAACTGACTGAGCTACCCAGGTACCCCTGACAGGTTTTCGTTTACTTATGCAAGGCTCATAATGGTGCCACCAATCTGAGAAAACGTTATCGAATCATACCATGAGGTGTGATTCCCTCCTCCCCACCCCCCATCACTTAGGTATTTTGTGAGTTTGAGCTGCAAATCATCCAAGGACCACTATGTAGTTAAAATATCTCAAGGTAGAGGGGAGGACCCTCTCAGGGCATTAACCCATCTTTCTCTTGCAAAACCAACTTTTCTTGCGATCCTCAGGAAGAAGGCTTGGGGTTAGGGATGTTGAGAAGTAAAAGGGAGGGAAAGTTGATTGACCTGTGAATCACCCTTGCCTGGAGGTTATCTAGAGATTGGGCACCTAGGCTTGGTGGACTGTCCCCTGCGCCCCCTTGTGGCCACAAAGGGCTTTCTCCTGTCAAGGTGGGTAGATACCTTCAGGGCAAATGTGATTTGGTGCTTCCCTTACTTCTCTCATTCAAACTTTGACCTAGGTTTTGACCTGCTGATTCCTTATTTTGCCAGCTGTTCAGTTACTTTAATACAATATACTCTGTGCTTAGGGCTTGCATTATTTCGTTTATATTTTATACATATTCGTATATTATCAGAAGTCTCCCTATGATTTTTAAAGAGCTATATGGAAAATTTTATGAATCCATAGAAATGGTTTAAAATTCCACAGTTTTCCTCTTTGGGGTAATTCACATGATCAGTTTTAATAAGCTAAGAAATTACAGAAATAAGTAGATCGTTGAATATTGTTGCATGTTGTAGTGTTAGAGATATCACTCTTTTTAAATTTTTTTTTTTTTTCAACGTTTATTTATTTTTGGGACAGAGAGAGACAGAGCATGAATGGGGGAGGGGCAGAGAGAGACACAGAATCGGAAACAGGCTCCAGGCTCTGAGCCATCAGCCCAGAGCCTGACACGGGGCTCGAACTCACGGACCGCGAGATCGTGACCTGGCTGAAGTCGGACACTTAACCGACTGCGCCACCCAGGCGCCCCGATATCACTCTTTTTAAATACAGCTCCTACTGTCTACACATCTAAGTATAAGGGAATAAGTAGTTCTAAGAATTTACAGCATAAAAGCAGGACATTTCAATCTAGTAATAATGAAAGAATGATCACAATAAGGTCTTAGAAAGTGCTAAAAGAGAAAATACCATTTTCAATATTGGCAGGAGCAACAGTGCTAATATTCACTGAGCACTTACTACGTTTCCAACTCTACACTATTTTCCATAACTTTTGGATTTATTTTTAGGTATGACTAATTCTTATGCAGGAGATAATTATAGACCTTCATTTATTCAGGATAATGAGCTCAGACACTTAATCCTTAAGGTAAGTAAAGAGATCTATTTGTCTAAGCTGCGTTTGTCCTTTCTACTTTGCTTGAGTAGGACACAGACTTTCTTCAGTTTGCTTCCAGTTGTAAACACACGGGACTCTCTATTACACCACATTTCCCTTAATACAAAAATAAGTTGCACAAGTAACCGTGCCTTAGCGTGGGATGATGAAAGTAGAGACGGGGTAGGTACTTTCCAATGTACAGAGCAAAGCTTGTCTTTAATGCTAAACTTACACCACCTACTGCACTCACCTCCTATGCCATGGGATCTGGTCCCCCATCACCACCACCTTCAAAGTCATCTACTTCATATCCTATTCCTTCAGGATTCTGTTCTCTGAACATTAGCCAGTTACTATTATGAGCTATCAGTTGATGCTTTGACATTTCTGTTCTCATCATTACACATGCATGGGTTTTCAGATTCACTGGTCTAGAGGTTTATTTGACATGGAAAATATGGCCATGTCATTGGCTTATCCTGCCCCCAGGAGGTGATAAGTGTCTTGATCTTGTGCTATGACTCCTGGCCTTTAAGCCGCAGAATGATTAAACAGAAAGATTCTTTTTTTTTTTTTTTTTTTTTTAATTTTTTTTTTTTCAACGTTTATTTATTTTTGGGACAGAGAGAGACAGAGCATGAACGGGGAGGGGCAGAGAGAGAGGGAGACACAGAATCGGAAACAGGCTCCAGGCTCTGAGCCATCAGCCCAGAGCCCGACGTGGGGCTCGAACTCACGGACCGTGAGATCGTGACCTGGCTGAAGTTGGATGCTTAACCGACTGCGCCACCCAGGCGCCCCAGAAAGATTCTTTATATATATATATATACACTTGTCCCTTTTTCTTCTAATTTTTTTTTAAATATGAAATGTATTGTCAAATTGGTTTCCATACAACACCCAGTGCTCATCCCAACAGGTGCCCTCCTCAATACCCATTACCCACCCTCCCACCCCCCCAGCAACCCTCAGTTTGTTCTCAGTTTTTAAGAGTCTCTTATGTTTTGGCTCCCTCCCTCTCTAACCTTTTTTTTTCTTCTAATTAAAAAAAAAAAAATTTTTTTAATGTTTATTATTGAGAGACAGAGACAGAGTATGAGCAGGGGAGGGGCAGAGAGAGGAGGAGACACAGAATCCAAAGCAAGCTCCAGGCTCTGAGCTGTCAGCACAGAGCCCGATGGAGGGCTCGAACTCACAAACCAGAAGATCATGACCTGAATTGAAGTCGGACGCTCAACCAACTGAGCCACCGAGGTGCCCCTCTTCTAATTTTTTAAAAGCTTATTTATTTTGAGAGACAGTGAGGAAGGGAGAGCAGGTGAGGGGCATAGAAAGGGAGAGAGAGAGAGAATCCCAAACAGGCTCTACATTGTAAATGCAGAGCCTGACGTGGGGCTCAAACTCACAAACCCTGAGAACATGACCTGAGCTGAAACCAAGTCGGACGCTCAACTGACTGAGCCACCCAGCCGCCCCTAAAAGGCCCTTCTTTTATTTGAGCAGCTGTATGTATGTATTTATTGGGGGGGTGGGGTGGGGGAGTGGCGCAGAGGGAAGAAGAAAGAGAATTTTAAGCAGGCTCCACATCCAGTACAGAGCCCAACTCAGGGCTCCATCTCATGACCATGAGTTCATGACCGGAGCTGAAATCAAGAGTCAGACACGTAACTGACTGAGCCACCCAGGCACCCCTGAACAGCTGAATTTAAATATGATATTCCTGATAGAAATATAAAGGATTTTTTTTTGAAGATCAAGATTTTAATATTTATTTTTAATTAATTTATTTTTTTAACGTTTATTTATTTTTGAGACAGAGACAGAGCATGAATGGGGGAGGGTCAGAGAGAGAAGGAGACACAGAATCCGAAACAGGCTCCAGGCTCTGAGCTGTCAGCACAGAGCCCGATGCGGGGCTCAAACTCACAGACCGCGAGATCATGACCTGAGCCGAAGTCGGACACTCAACCGACTGAGCCACCCAGGCGCCCCAATGTTTATTTATTTTTGAGAGAGACAGAGCATGAGCAGGGGAGGGGCAGAGCGAGAGGGGGACACAGAATCCAAAGTAGGCTCCAGGCTCTGAGCTGTCAGCACAGAGCCTGACATGGGGCTTGAACCCACAAACCGCAAGATCATGACCTGAGCTGAAGTCAGACGCTTAACCCACTGAGCCACCCAGGTGCCCCGAAGATGAAGATTTTTAAAGTTAGAAAAATGTATAATATGCTTTGGAAACTTTCTCACCAATCTTTAGGTGTTTCTTTCATTCATAATATATACTGGTTCTGCCCTTATAGAATATGTCTGCCTAAGTCACTTCATGTTTGTTTCCAGTTAGTAGAAATTAATCAAGGAAATGTCCAATGGAGTGCCAGACTCATCCTGTGTCCATACATATCCATTTCCATATAGGTTGCTTCCCAAAGGATGTCCTGGGCAGATTTCAGTGGGAGTAGCTGATGTTAGAATTTTTTAAATTTAGTTTTAAATGAGCGGCACCTTATCATAATTCAAAAAGTATATCTATCGTAGGATGTCTTCTCTTTTCCTTGTCCCTAGTCTACACAGTCCCTTCATCTCAGAACATCCTCGGGAAAGTGTTATGGATGTGTTTTGATATCTTTATAGTTTCTGTATGCGGTATAGAATTTGGTATAGGTGTTTTTTGTATTAGAAAATCTCTCAACCATATATTCCATGGCTAAACTTTCCATGTCAAAAACGAGTTTAGATTGGAGTTCATTCAATTTGATGTTCCTCACAAATCCTTTTACATCTTAAGAAAATTTCCTAATTTTACTAGCTCTATGAACACTCTTAGTTTTTTTTTGTTTTGTTTTGTTAAGTTTGAGAGACACAGAGAGATTGTGAGCGGGGTAGGGGCAAAGAGAGAGGGAGAATCTCAAGCGGGCTCTGTTATGTCATCACAGAGCCTGATGCAGGGCTTAAACTCATGAACTGTGAGATCACGATCTGAACCAATTCAAGAGTCTGATGCTCAACCAACTGAGCCACCCAGCTGCCCCAACCACTCTTAGTGTTATCGCTACAGCAATTTCACAGTCTCTGAATGTGTGTAAGAAAGAAGATATTTAAAAATATTTACTTTTATATTTTTAAATCCTAGACTGCAGAAGGCTTCCTATTTGTGGTTGGCTGTGAAAGAGGAAAAATTCTCTTCGTTTCAAAATCAGTCTCCAAAACACTTAATTATGATCAGGTATCCAAAACTGAGGATATTTTCCGCCTGATGTTTAATTTTTTTGAACAAACACTTATTTCTGGGTTCTCTTCCTGAACCCTGTCTCCCCACTGTGCTGGGGGCTAAGGTTTGCTTGATTAGAAGAACCCCAAGAGAGATGGAAAGATGTATGGAAAGAGTATGGGTGTTTATTACTGACAAGAGTGTTCACTTCTTGACCTCCAGCAAGTTAATCTTCCTGAGCCTGAACTTTCTCTTAAGTAAAAAGGGGAAATGGTGGTTACATGGGTCTCTTAGGATGTAAAGACATAGCTGTCATATTTGAGACTGTCTGAAAAATGTTAGTGGCCCTTCTGTTTCCTCCAAAAGACAGCATTATTATATATTATTAGGTTATATGCATTGCATGTTAGCTTTTGCTCTAATCTCTGGCAGCAAACTCTAAAATACATCTTTTATTTATCTAGCTTTGTAATCTCTTTACCTCCTCATTCCTGAACACCATTTAATTTAAATTAATAAATTAATACTTGCCAGTAATAAAAAAGTTACTCAAAAGCTATAGCACTAACAATAATCCACCAGAGTGAATAAACTAACACCTGTGATCTCCTTTATTCATTTTAAGTTTATTTATTTATTTTGAGAGGGAGAGAGAGAGAGAGAGAGAGAATCCCAAGAAGGCTCCTTGCTGTCAGTGCAGAGCCTGACGTGGGGCTTGATCTCATGCACCGTGAGATCATGCTGTGGTCTCCTTTAAAATAGAAATCAAATTGACCACGGGTTTAATCTTAAATAACTCCCATTAATTTCACCTATTTTCTCCCCAAACATGAAAATTTGGAGAGATACAAGATTCATAGATAAAAAGAAGAGGTGCTGCGAACTTACTTATGGAAGGAGTAAGAACCCAATGAATCATACAGCTGGTTTTAGCTGCCTAAGGGACACAAAAGCAGGGCAAGACGTGGTTATTTTCCAACAGAAGATAGAGAACACCATGCACACACACATGTGAAGATAACAATTCAGGATAGCACATAAGTTCCAAATTAGTGACATGGAATCCAGTCCCCCTGGGCACTGACTACTCAGGAGGACTTTGAAATCCCCACCATCATACGGGGTCTGGTCCTCAGCTTTTTAGACTCATAAACCAGGTTTTCTTTGAGGCAAAGAGTTATGGGTATAAACTTCTATTAACCAATGACACAGTAGATTGATTTATAAAATGCTAGTTTTAAAAATATGAGATATCTAACTGCCACCAGGCTAATTGTATCAGCTGGTCCATTTGTTCTGCCTTCTATAATATCTACCTAGATAATAAAGGATTTCACAAGAAGGGTAATCACTGTGGGTCAGGGAAGGCTTCACATACAAAGTAGAATGTCTGCTTAGGCTTTAAGATGAGCAGACAAGGGAAGGAAGACATTTCAAGTTGAGGAGGGAGTCTGGGGAGTAAAAGGCAATTGACTAGAGTGGCTAGGGAATTTTGAGTTTGTAGAGAAAGGAGTAATGAATTCTAGATGATGAGACCATACAAGTAAAAGCATAGAGTAGGAATGCTCTACATATTGGGAGAAGGGGAATGGGAAATGGAAGGTGTTCCAGGTTTGATTTTTTTTTTAACGTTTATTTATCAGAGAGAGGGGGAGAGAGCAAGAATCCCAAGTAGACTGCACACTGTCAGTGCAGAGCCCAAGGAGGGGCTGGATCTCATGAACTGCCGGATCATGACCTGAACTGAAACAAAGCGTCGGACACTTAACTGACTGAGCCACCCAGGCACCCCAAATTCTGTTTTTTAATAGTATAGTGATTTTTTTTTAAATCTGAGTCACACCATAAAATTACAGATTCTCTGTGACTTCCATATTATATTATAATGACAATCTCTTTACTTTTACCACGTAAAAAAAGTTTAAATCATAATAAGATTTAGAAGTAACAAGTGAATTGGGGGATGTTCACAAGAGTCCACTGAACATTAGTAATTACGTGTCTGTGATTTGTGTGTTTCCAGATACGGTTTTGTGTGCATGTGTTTCTATCTACAAGTATCACCCTGCTTTTAACACTAAGTTAATGTCACACAGTGCAGTAGATGTATTTTTGAGCTTAAGAAAAAGCCACTTTAACAGTTTTTACCGTACATTTATATGAAGAAATGTAGAAAAACTGTGGTACTAATTTTAAACAAACATCTACCTTATAAATAGGCTAGCTTGACTGGACAAAGCTTATTTGACTTCTTACATCCAAAAGATGTTGCCAAAGTAAAGGAGCAACTTTCTTCTGATATTTCACCAAGGGAGAAGCTGATCGATGCCAAAAGTAAGTGCTCATCTCAGTATGCCTGTGATTTTATGTAAATATGATACTTACTTAAAAGCACAACTATATAATATTTTGAAAATTAGGCAATTATGGTTTTATAAAGAGGAGATTTAGTAAACTTTACAATCATTAACCTCAGAGCTCAAAAAAACAGTATAACTAGAGAATTCCTTCATATTCGTATGAAGATGCTTTGGGGAATATGTGATTATTTCATATTCACTATTTTTCATATGCTAATACAATCTTTATAAGAAAGTATCATTTGGGATTAAAAAAATTGCAGGAGTTTCCATTATTCAGCTACATGCTGATAAACAATTCTCTTTCTTATATGGGTTAGGTTTACTCAGTTTGAAAGACCTTGGTAACTGTACTTTGGAAGTGTAAATATTGTTTATCTTCTCTGAAAAGACCTCCCTGAAAATGTTTAGTGCCAAACAATTATTTATACTGTACTGATGCTTTATGCCATTGATTACTACTATAGTTAAGGGGTTTTTTTCATTAAAATTTTTTAAAATTTCATTTCTTTTAGATTTCTTTTATTTTTACACCCAGGGCAAAAAAAGGAAGATAAATTACAAGTGTTTAGAAGGTATAAAAATATGATTCCTTGACAAATGCTCTTTTTGGTATATTTCACTTTGTGGTTTACTGTACAATGATGCCATTGCTTTAACCATTTTTCTTTTTCAATTTTCAACACATTTGAAATGTGTCCCTTGACATTTCTTATCTATATGAAAAATTTCTTTTCCACCTGTTCTCCTGCCCCCTCCTGCTATGAAAGCTGATTTGCAAGTTCATAGTAATTTCCACAGTGGAAGGAGTCACGTGTATTCTGGCTTGAGACGATCCTTTTTTTGTCGGATAAGGCGTTGTAAAATCTCTGTCAAAGAAGAGCATGAATGCTTATCCACCTCAAAGAAAAAAGGTATCATCATCTTAAGATGTCAAATGATTTAAGGCATGCGTATAAAATTAGCGTCCTAAAAACTTTCTATACAGAAATAATAAAGTGTATGGGCAAGGCAAATAATTGAGGCCAAAAGCATCAAAGGAAATAAGATTGTTTTTTAACCAGAATTACTAAGACTGGCTCATCATATCTTTCAAATTTATCAGGTAATTACATATTTTATGTATTGCCCAAGTTTTTAATGGTGCTGTTGGAATCAAATGGGAAGAAATTGAAATAAAACTTTTGTTATGAAATACCATTGTTACTTTTAAAATATAAAAGGTAAGTCCTTAAAGAAAAACTGTAATAGTACAAGAGCCCGATTTGATTAATTGGTGAAAGTTTCTTAAGATGTTTCAATTCTTTTAGTTCTTTGGTAAATATTTCTAGTTCTGTTTTCTTCTGATTCTTTTATAGGTTTGTCCTATTTACATTTTGAACTGAGTTAACACTCATCTATTTTACTTAACCGAGAAACTCCAGGGACTACAAAATGTCTCACACTTTTTTGCCTAAGAATATATTAACCTATTATGTATAGGATTTCCTATGCAAATTTTAATGTGAGATTTGCTTTCATATCCTTTAAAAGGATATTTATATAGGGGCGCCTGGGTAGCTTAGTTGGTTAAGTGTCAGACTCTTGATTTGGGCTCAGGTCATGATCTCACAATTCGTAAGTTCAAGCCCCACATCTGGCCCCTCACTGACATTGTGGAGCCTGCTTGGGATTCCCTTTCTCTCCCTCTGCCCTTCCCCAACTTGTGCTCCTGCTCTCTAGCTCTCTCTCTCAGAATATATAATATTTCAGAGATATTTATAAAAATCTCAGGATAGTTCTATAGAGCTGGAAGATTCTATTTATTTACAAGTTTTGGTAAGTCTTTTTTGGTGACCACCCAAAATGATAATCACTAAATACTTATTAAGTATATTTCTGTGCCAGATCAGATACTGTGCTAAGTGTTTTAATTCCCACGAAAACACTATTCTTACCCCTGATTTAGAATCAAAGAAGAGAGACTTGAAGAGATTCAATAACTTGCAGAAAGGGAACTAGGCAAAACTCACACTCAAACCTAAATCCCCTACTAGTCTGTTACACTCTAAAGAAACATAAGTGGAATGAATCAGCAGTCATAAGAGAGGAACTGTTTTAATCCATCAATTGCTGCCCTCTTGCCCTTGGCTCTGAGTGCAAGAGTTGCCCCCTGGGGGTGAAGTCACAACTGACCTGGTAATGAAGAGGCTGTGGAATCCAGCTGACTGTGATCAAATTTTGCTTTATCACTTGCTAGCTCTGTAGTAGTGAACAAGTTTCTTAATTTTTTTTTTCAATGTTTATTTATTTTTGGGACAGAGAGAGACAGAGCATGAATGGGGGAGGGGCAGAGAGAGAGGGAGACACAGAATCGGAACAGGCTCCAGGCTCTGAGCCATCAGCCCAGAGCCCGACGCGGGGCTTGAACTCACAGACCGCGAGATCGTGACCTGGCTGAAGTCGGACGCTTAACTGACTGCGCCACCCAGGCGCCCCTGAACAAGTTTCTTAATCCCTCTGAGCCAAGTTTCCTTATCTATAAAATGAGATTATTCACAGGATTGTATGTTTTGTGGAGTAGGTAAGTGCATTGATTCTGGAACCAAACTGTTGAGGTTTAAATCCTAACTTGTGATTAACTTTGTGACTTAAGATAAATTACTAAATCCTTCTGGGTCTTACTCTTTTCAACTATAAAAGGAAAATTATAGAACTTCCTAGGGTAGTTATTAGGATGAAATGAGTTAATACATGTGATGTGCTTACCATGGTTCTTAGCATAGTAACACTAGATAAATGTTAGGAGCTGTTATGAGTATTACTAGAAGTAATGCATGTAAACTCTTAGGACCGTGCAAGCAGATGGTGTTGTCATTACCTCAGGGTGCCTGTTTTCTCTGCCTTCCTTCCGAAGTCAGCCAACTCATCTTATAGTTGACATTGCCATATAATGTAGAACTAGTCTCCAAGGACAAGAATATTCCTTCTGCATGGATGGTCCAAGGAGTCATGCTCCATGTAGACCCTGGACTGTAGTACATTTTACCCTTAGGATTTAACTGGAAGTAAACCAATATCATATTGGGTAGATCCAACCATAAGTGAATCCCTTAATCTATACAGCAATCCATGTGAGAGAAAAACATGGCAGCCAATGCAACTGCTTTAACATGACCGAGATCTCGGTGGTGTTTTACACAAGGTGTAAGTTGAGTAAAGTCTAAAATTATCAGGTTTTGTAAGTGTTTTAAAGATTAATGGTTCTGGTCCAAGATGGCGATATAGGGAGACCCTGAACTCACCTCCTCCACAGACACACCAAATCTATGCTTATTTATAGAGCACTTCCTCCTAAAGAAGATCTGAGGGCTGACTGAACAGCTTCTGCACAATACAAGACCACATACAGAATGGCACAGTTACGAAGGGAAACCCTAGCCGACACTGTGAACTGTAGTGGGGAGGAATAGTACTGAGGGACTCTGAGGAGATTTTTCTGCCCTGGGACACACAAAAAAGCCACACTTTAAAAGTGCAACTAGAATATACAGGAACGAGCCCTACAACCCTGTCAAATGTCAGGGAGCTACTGGAACTCTCTCCAAGTCAGAGAGGCTAATGAACATTATGGTTCACATTCCTCCTCCAACTTGATAGTATGGATGAGAGCAGAGTCTGGGTAACCTAGCTGGCCTTCTGCCTCATTGAGCCCCAGACCCCTAGTCTACACCAGCCGGGTTGTCCCACTAAGGCAGCTCCACAACAGTGCAGAACAGGACACCCATGGTAACCTCACTACAGCTCCAGCTGCTTTGCCAAGGTGACACAAGTACAAAGCACACTGGAATACTCCAGGCCCACATCACTTCAGTTCCAAACAGTTTGCTAGGGCATCCTGGCGCTCTGGGAACACCTGGTCCATACCCATCACATCATTTGCTCTGCTAGAGCAACTTGTATGCTGAACCCTCGCATACTGTGGCTTGCACCCACTTCAGCTTCAGCTATCCTGCCTGAGCATCCTCTGTGCAGAGAGCCCTGAGATCACCCCAGCCCATGTCTACACTTCAGTTTCAGCTATCCTGCCAGGATTCCCTCTGTGCAGAGAGCTCCAGGACCCACTAGCTGGTATACACTTCTCTTTCAGTTGTGCTACCAGAATACCTTCTTTGTGGAGAATCCAGGGACCTCCCTAGCCTATGTCCACTTGAGCTGTCCCACTGGGGCACTTTCTGTGCAGATGGTCCTAAGTCCACCTCAATTCATGCCCAGTTTAGCTCTGGCATCCCACCAGGGCAGGCCCAGCATGGAGTGCCCTAGGACCCCCACTGACACCAGCTACAGTTCCAACCAGCCAAAGTCGCCAGATACAGAGTCCACACAGGGAATGACCATACACAAGACCACTCCTTCAAGTTTAGGAAAAATAGCTGTTCTACCTAATTCATAGAAACAAACACAGAAAGTCAGGCAAAATAGGGAGATAGAGGAATGTGCTCCAAATGAAAGAACCTCAGAAAAAGAACTAAATGAAATGGAGTTAAGTAATAGGCCTGTTAAAGGGTTTAGAGTGACGATCATAAAGATGTTCACCAGATTGGAGAAAAGAGTGGAAGAGCTCAGTGAGAACTTCAACAAAGACAGAAAATATAAAAGAAAACTATCAGAGGTGAAGAATACAATTTCTGAAATGAAAAATACACTAGAGGGAATCAACAGATTAATAGATGCAGAAAAACGGATCAGCAGTCTGGAAGATAGGGTAATGGAATGCACCCAAGCTGAAGAGCAAGAAGAAAAAAAGAACTTTAAAAAGAGAGGATAGGTAAGGGATCTCTTCAACAACATCGAGCAAACAAACATTCACATTATAGGAGTCCCAGGAGGAGAAGAGGGAGGAAGGGAGGGAGAGAAAGAGAAAAGAAAAGAAAAGAAAGAAAGAAGCAGAACACTTATTTGAAGAAATCTCTATTTCAGGGAAGGAAACAGCTGTCCAGATTCAAGAGGCACAAGAGTCCCAAAGAAGATGAACCCAAGGAGGTCTGCACCAGACACATCATAACTAAAATGTTAACAATTAAAGATAGAGAATTTTAAAAGTAGTGAGAGAGAGGGGTACCTGGGTGGCTCAGTCGGTTGAGCATCCGACTTTGGCTCAGGTCATGATCTTGCAGTCTGTGAGTTCAAGCCCCACGTCAGGCTCTGTGCTGACAGCTCAGAGCCTGGAGCCTGCTTCGGATTCTGTGTGTCCCTCACTCTATTACCCTCCCCTGCTCATGCTCTGTCTCTCTCTCTGTCAAAAATAAATAAACATTAAAAAATTAAAATAAAATAAAAGTAGTGAGAGAGAAGTAATGTGCCACACAAGGGAAACCCCATAAGGCTATTGACTGATTATGGAGTTGAAATTTTGCAGGCCAGAAGGGAGTGGCATGATATATTCAAAGTGCTGAAAAGAAAAAAAAAAATCTACAACCAGGAATACTCTACCTAGCAAGGTTATCATTAGGAATTGAAAGAGAAATAGAGTTCCCAGACAAATAAAAGTTAAAGGACATCATCACCACTAAACTAGCATTACAAGAAAAGTTAAAGGGACTTCTTGAAGTGGAAAAGAAAAGGCCATACTTAGAAGAAAATTATGAATATCAAGATATAAAATATGACAACATATAAATAAAATGGGGAAAGGAGTAAAAATAAATATTTTAGAATATGTTCAAACTTAAGTGACCATCAACTTAATATGGGCTGCTATATACTTAGGATATTATATATGAACCCCATGGTAACCACAAACCAAACAACTGTAATAGGTACATATAACAGAAAGAAAGCCAAGCGGGGCGCCTGGGTGGCGCAGTCGGTTAAGCGTCTGACTTCAGCCAGGTCACGATCTCGCGGTCCGTGAGTTCGAGCCCCGTGTCGGGCTCTGGGCTGATGGCTCAGAGCCTGGAGCCTGTTTCTGATTCTGTGTCTCCCTCTCTCTCTGCCCCTCCCCCGTTCATGCTCTGTCTCTCTCTGTCCCAAAAATAAATAAACGTTGAAAGAAAGCCAAACAAAACACTAAAAGTCATCAATCATAAGGGAAGAGAGCAAGAGAAGAACAGAGAAGAACTACAAAAACTACCAGAAAACAATAAACAAAATGGCAATAAGTACATACCTATCAGTAATTACTTTTTTTTTTTTTTTGAACGTTTATTTATTTTTGGGACAGAGAGAGACAGAGCATCTGTCATCTGCCGGGGGAGGGGCAGAGAGAGAGGGAGACACAGAATCGGAAACAGGCTCCAGGTTCCAAGCCATCAGCCCAGAGCCCGACGCGGGGCTCGAACTCGTGGACCGCGAGATCATGACCTGGCTGAAGTCGGACGCTTAACCGACTGCGCCACCCAGGCGCCCCAATAATTACTTTAAATGTTAATGGTCTGAATGTTCCAATCAAGGACATAGAGTGATTCCATGGATTAAAACAACAACACCCTTCTATATGCTGCCTACAAAAGGCTCACTTCAGACCTAAAGACCAATACAGACTTCAAGTGAAGGGATGAAAAAAGATATTCTATGCAAATAGAAGCAAAACAAAAACAAACAAAAAAACCTTGGGTTAGCAGTACTTGTATCAAACAAAATAGACTTTAACATGGAGACCGTAACAAGTGACAAAAGGGGCAATACATAATGATAAAGGGATTAATCCGAGAGGATAGAACAATTGTAAGTATTCATGCATCCAACATAGGAATACCTAAATACATAAAGCAAATATTAACAGATATAGAGGGAGAAATGGACAATAAAATAATAGTATACAATATAATATATACACAGTAATACAAAAATATTAGAGGACTTTAACACCCCCCTTACATCAATGGATAGATTATCCATGTAGAAATCAGTAAGGAAACAGTGTCTTTGACACGTTAGACTAGATGAACTTAACAGATACATACAGAACATTTCATCCAAAAACAGAATACACATTCTTTTCAAGTACACATGGGGCATTCTCCAAGATAAATCACATGTAGACCACAAAGCAAGTCTCCACAAATTTAAGAGAATAGAAATTATACACACATCTTTTCCAACCACAACAATATGACACTAGAAATCAATCACAACAAAAAACTCTTAAAAACAAACACATGAAGACTAAACAATATGCCACTTAACAGTCAATGGGTCAACAAAGAAATCAGAGAGGAAATTTAAAAAAATACATGGAGACAAATAAAAATGTAAACACAATGGTCCAAAATTTTGGAGTGAAAGTACTTCTGAGGTAAGTTCAAAGCAATACAAGCCTTCCTCAAAAAAAAAAAAAACTCAAATAGTCTAACCTTACACCTAAAACAATGAGAAAAAGAATAAAGCCCAAGGTGAGTAGAAGGAAATATGAAGAGCAGTACAGAAATAAGTGAAAGAAAATCCAGAAAAGATCAAAGAAACCAAGAGCTACTTCTTTGAAAAGATAAAATTGATAAGCTGTTAGTCAAACTCCTCAAAAAGAGGTCCCAAAACAGAAATGAGAAGTGTCAACCAGGCAATTAGAGAAGAAATTTAAAAATATATGGAAACAAATGAAAATGAAAATAAAACAATCCAAAAGCTTTGGGGTGCAGCAAAGGCAGTCCTGAGAGGAAAATACATTGCAATCCAGGCCTATCTCAAGAAACAAGAAAAATCCCAAATACAAAATCTAACAGCACACCTAAAGGAAATAGAAGCAGAAGAGTAAAGATACCCCAAACCCAGCAGAAGAAGAGAAATAATAAAGATCAGAGCAGAAATAAACAATATAGAATCTAAAAGAACAGTAGAGCAGATCAATGAAACCAAGAGTTGGTTTTTTGAAAATATAAACAAAATTGATAAACCTCTAGCCAGGCTTCTCAAAAAGGAAAGGGAGATGACCCAAATTGATAAAATCATGAATGAAAATGGAATTATTATAACCAATCCCTCAGAAATACAAGCAATTATCAGGGAATACTATGAAAAATTATATGCCAACAAAATGGACAACCTGGAAGCAATGGACAAATTCCTAAACACCCACACATTTCCAAAACACAAACAGGAAGAAATAGAAAGCTTGAACAGATCCATAATGAGCGAAGAAATTCAATCAGTTATCAAAAATCTCCCAACAAATAAGAGTCCAGGACCAGATGGCTTCCCAGAGGAATTCTACGATTTAAAGCAGAGATAATACCCATCCTTCTCAAACTAGTCTAAAACATAGAAAGGGAAGGAAAACTTCCAGACTCATTCTATGAAGCCAGGATTACTTTGATTCCTAAACCAGACAGAGACCCAGCAAAAAAGAACTATAGGCCAATATCCCTGATGAATATGAATGCAAAAATTCTCAATAAGATACTAGCAAATCGAATTCAACAGCATATAAAAAGAATTATTCACCATGATCAAGTGGGATTCATTCCTGGGCTGCAGGGCTGGTTCAACATTCGCAAATCAATCTGTGCGATACATCACATTAATAAAAGAAAAGATAAGAACCATATGATCCTGTCAATCGATGCAGAAACAGCATTTGACAAAATTCAGCACCCTTTCTTAATAAAAACCCTCGAGAAAGTGGGGATAGAAGGAACATACTTAAACATCATAAAAGCCATTTCTGAAAAGCCCACAGCTAATATCATCCTCAATGGGGAAAAACTGAGAGCTTTCTCCCTGAGATCAGGAACACGACAGGGATGCCCACTCTCACCGCTGTTGTTTAACATAGTGTTGGAAGTTCTAGCATCAGCAATCAGACAGCAAAAGGAAATCAAAGGCATCAAAATTGGCAAAGATGAAGTCAAGCTTTCACTTTTTGCAGATGACATGATATTATACATGGAAAATCCGACAGACTCCACCAGAAGTCCTCTAGAACTGATACATGAATTTAGCAAAGTTGCAGGATACAAAATCAATGTACAGAAATCAGTTGCATTCTTATACACTAATAATGAAGCAACAGAAAGACAAAGAAACTGATCCCATTCACAATTGCACCAAGAAGCATAAATTACCTAGAAATATACCTAACCAAAAGATGTAAAAGATCTGTATGCTGAAAACTATAGAAAGCTTATGAAGGAAATTGAAGAAGATATAAAGAAATGGAAAAACATTCCATGTTCATGGGTTGGAAGAATAAATATTGTTAAAATGTCAATACTACCCAAAGCTATCTACGCATTCAATGCAATCCAAAAATTTGTATGGAACCACAAAAGACCCTGAATAGCCAAAGTAATTTTGAAGAAGAAGGCCAAAGCAGGAGGTATCACAATCCCAGAGTTTAGCCCCTACTACAAAGCTGTAATCATCAAGACAGCATGGTATTGGCGCAAAAAGACACATAGACCAATGGAATAGAATAGAAACCCCAGAAGTAGACCCACAAAAGTATGGCCAACTAATCTTTGACAAAGCAGGAAAGAATATCCAATGGAAAAAAGACAGTCTCTTTAACAAATGGTGCTGGGAGAACTAGACAGCAACATGCAGAAGGATGAAACTAGACCACTTTCTTACACCACTCACAAAAACAAACTCAAAATGGATAAAGGACCTGAATGTGAGACAGGAAACCATCAAAACCCTAGAGGAGAAAGCAGGGAAAAACCTCTCTGACATCAGCCGCAGCAGTTTCTTACTTGACACATCCCCAAAGGCAAGGCAATTAAAAGCAAAAATGAACTATTGGGACTTCACAAAGATAAAAAGCTTCTGTACAGCAAAGGAAACAATCAACAAAACTAAAAGGCAACCAACCGAATGGGAAAAGATATTTGCAAATGACGTATCGGACAAAGGGCTAGTATACAAAACCTATAAAGAGCTCACCAAACTCCACACCCATAAAACATAATCCAGTGAAGAAATGGGCAGAAAACATGAATAGACACTTCTCTAAAGAAGACATCCAGATGGCCAACAGGCACATGAAAAGATGCTCAACGTCTCTCCTCGTCAGGGAAATACAAATCAAAACCACACTCAGATATCACCTCACGCCTGTCAGAGTGGCCAAAATGAACAAATCAGGAGACTATAGATGCTGGAGAGGATGTGGAGAAACGGGAACCCTCCTGCACTGTTGGTGGGAATGCAAACTGGTGCAGCCGCTCTGGAAAACAGTGTGGAGGTTCCTCAAAAAATTAAAAACAGATCTACCCTATGACCCAGCAATAGCACTGCTAGGAATTTACCCAAGGGATACAGGAGTGCTGATGCATAGGGGCACTTGTACCCCAATGTTGATAGCAGCACTCTCAACAATAGCCAAATTATGGAAAGAGCCTAAATGTCCACCAACTGATGAATGGATAAAGAAATTGTGGTTTATATACACAGTGGAATACTACGTGACAATGAGAAAGAATGAAATATGGCCTTTTGTAGCAACGTGGATGGAACTGGAGAGTGTTATGCTATGTGAAATAAGTCATACAGAGAAAGACAGATACCATATGTTTTCACTCTTATGTGGATCCTGAGAAACTTGGCAGAAGTCCATGGGGGAGGGGAAGAAACAAAAAAAGAGGTTGGAGAGGGAGAGAGCCAAAGCATAGGAGACTCTTGAAAACTGAGAATAAACTGAGGGTTGATGGGGGTGGAAGGGAGGGTGGCTGGGTGATGGGTATTGAGGAGGGCACCTTTTGGGATGAGCACTGGGTGTTGTAAGGAAACCAGTTTGACAAATTTCATATTAAAAAAAAAACCTGCCATATTTTATTTCCTGGGCAGACATCAAGTTTTTATAAAAAGAATAAAATGCTGAGTATGCATTCCAGCCATTAAAAAAAAAAAAAAAGGAAATGAGAAGTAATTGCTAACAGCACAGAAATACAAAAGATTATTTTATTTGTATGTATGAAGAATTATATGCCAACAAATTGGATAACCTACAAGAAATGGATAAATTCCTAGAAACACACAATCTTCCAAAACTGAATCAGGAAGAAATAGAAAATCTGAACAGAACAGTTACTAGTAATGAAATGGAATTGGTAATTTAAAAACTCCCAACAAATAAAAGTCCAGGATGGATTAACAGGTGAATTCTATGTAACACTTAAAGAAGAACGATTATTGGCACTGTGCTGACAGCTCAAAGCCTGGAGCCTGCTTCAGATTCTGTGTGTGTGTGTCTCTCTCTCTGTCCCTTCCCCACTTGTGCTCTTTCAAAAATAAATGTAAAAAAAAAAAAGAAAGAAAGATTACCTATTCCCCTCAAACTATTCCAAAAAAATAGAAGAGAAAGGAATGCCTGCAAGTTTATTTGATAAAGCCAGCATTACTCTCATACCAAAACAAGACAAAGACTCTACAAAAAAAGGAAAATTACAGGCCAATATCTCTGATCAACATAGATGCAAAAGTCCTCAGGAAAATATTAGCCATCCAGATTCAACAATACATTAAAAGGATCAGTCAGCATGATCAAGTGGGATTTATTCCAGGGATGCAGAGTTGACTCAATATTTGCAAATCAATGAACTTGATACATCACATTAATCAAGATAAAAATCATGATCATCTCAATCGATAGAGAAAAAGCATTTGACAAAATTCAACACCCATTCATGGGAAAAACTCTCATCAAAATGAGTTTTAAGGGTACATATCTCAATAAAGACCATCTATGGCAAACCCAGAGCTGATATCATACTCAATCATGAAAAACAGAGCTTTTCCTCTAAGAGCAGGAACAAGGATGTTCTACTTTTGCCACGTTTATTCAATATAGTACTGAGAGTTTTGACTACAGCTATCAGATAAGAAATAAAAGGTATCTGAATTGGTCAGGAAGAAGTAAAATGGTCACCTTTGCAGATGACATGATACTATACTTAGAAAACTCTAAAGACACTCAAAAAAACTACTAGAACTGATAAATGAATTCAGTAAAGTTGCAGGATATGAAATTTGTATACAGAAATTTGTTGTGTTTCTATACCCTAATAAGTAGCAGAGAAGAATTAAGCAAACAATTCCATTTATAATTGCATGCAAAACACTAAAATACCTAGGAATAAACTTAACCAAGAAGAAAAACCTATTCTTTGAAAACTACAAAATATTGGGGAAAGAAATTGAAGATGACACAAACAAGTGGAAAAACATACCATGCTCATGGATTTGAAGAATTAATATTGTTAAAATGTCTATACTACACAAAGCAATCTACAGATTTAGTGCAATCGCTATGAAAATACCAACAGCATTTTCACAGAACTAGAATAATTCTAAAATTTATATGGAACCATAAAAGACCACAATAGCCAAAGCTATCTTGAGGGAAAAAAAAAGCTGGAGATATTACAATCCCAAATTTCAAGATATACTACAAAGCTATAGTTATACAAACAGTATGGTTCTGGCACAAAAATAGATGTAGATCACTGGAACAGTACACAGAGCCCAGAAATAAACCCACCACTTATATGGTCAATGAATCTACAACAAAAATAATAATACACTATGGGGAAAAGACAATCTATTGAATTTATGGTGCTGAGAAATCTGGACAGCTACATGTAAAAGAACAAACCTGGACCACTTTCTTACACCATATACAAAAATAAAATCGATTAAAGACCTAAATGTGAGACCTGAAACCATAAAAATCCTAGAGGAAAACATAGGCAGTAATGCTTTGGGCATTGGCCTTAGCAACATTTGTCTGGCCAGATATGTTTCCTCAGGCAAGGGAAACAAAGACAAAAATGAACTATTGGGACTACAGCAAAATAAGTTTGAGAGAAATCATCAACAGAATGAAAAGGCAGCCTACTGAATGAGAGAAGGTACTTGCAAATGATATATCCAATAAGGAATTCATATTAAATCATACAAATAACTTATACAACTCAACATCAAAGAAATAATCAATTTAAAATGGACAAATGAATAGACATTTTCCCAAAGCCATACAGATGGCCAATAGGTATATTCAAAGATGCTCAACAGGGGCACCTGGGTAGCTCAGTCGGTTAAGTGTCCAACTTCAGCTCAGGTCATGATCTCACAGTTGGCGGATTCAAGCTCCACGTCAGGTTCTGTGCTGACAGCTCGGAGCCTGGAGCCTGTTTTGGACTCTGTGTCTCCCTCTCTCTCTCTGCCCCTCCCCCGTTCATGCTCTGTCTCCCCCCAAAATAAACATTTAGAAAGAGATGCTCAACATTTCTAATCATCAGGGAAATCCAAATCAAAAACACAATGAGATATCACCTTATACCTGTCAGAATGGCTGCAGTCAAAAAGACAACTGTTGGTGAGGATGTGAGAGAAAGGAACACTTGTGTACTTTTGGTGGGAATGTAAATTACTTGGAAAACACTATGGAGGTTTCTCAAAAAAGTAAGAATAGAAATACCGTGATCCAGTAATTCTACTTCTGAATATTTAACACCCCCCTCCCAGGAAATGAAGACGCCAATTTGAAAAAAAGATATGACCCCTATGTTTATTGCAGCATTATTTACAATAGCCAAGATATGGAAGCAAGCTAAGTGTCCATCAATAGATGAAGGGATAAAGAAGAAATAGTGTACACACACACATACACACAATATGGAATATTAATTCAGCCATAAAGGATGAGATCTTGAGATTGCAACAATATGCATGGATATAGAGGGTTTTATGCTAAGTAAAATAAGTCAGATTAAAGGCAAATACCATAGGAATTCACTTATATGTGGAATCAAAAACCAGAACAGACCCATAAATACAAAGAACAAGCTGATAGTTGCCAGAGGAGAGATGGATGTTGGGGAGGAATGGACAAAGAGAAGTGAAGTGGGAGAAACAGGCTTCCAGCTAAGTAATGAGTAAGTCATGGGGATACAAGGTACAGCATGGGGAATACAGTCAATAATATTGTTATAGTGCTGTATGCTAATTGCACTTGAGGAGAGCATAACATATAGACTTGTCAAATCCCTATGTTGTACACCTAAAACTAATGTAACATTATGTGTCAACTATATTTCAATTAAAAAAAAAAGATTTTCAGAAAAATTTGTCTTCTGGGAATAGAAGAATTTCCAAATGGTCTAATTTAGTACTTGTATTTTAGTCATGTCTTTGCATTGGTGCATGGCTAGTGCCCAATTTAACCATACTTTTACTTCTGTAACACTTGATTTCACCCTCAGTGCTTCTAAACTTTGCAGCCTCACAGGTTTGATTCTCAACTTTTCTATTCTTTCTGATAACCACTGTTTTAGACTCCTCTCTCAAGTAAGAGATTATCTAGGAGCAGAAGAGGAGGAGAGAGCAAGGAAAGTAGAGGAAAACAGATGCCCTGGGCAGCAGTGTCCAAGATTGGTGCTGAAATTTTGTTGGTGGAGATTCTTCCTCACTTGCATTTTCTCATAGCTTCTGTCATAATCTTAGTTAAAAAAAAAACAAAAAACCCTGCAAATTTGCTATGCTTAAGTAAAAGTGGTAGAGAGGCTTCTGGGTAGCTCATTCAGTTGAACATCCAACTCTTGATTTCAGCTCAGGCCATGATCCCAGTGTTGTGGGATCGAGCCACATATCAGGCTCTGTGCTGAGCATGGAGCCTGCTTAAGATTCTCTCTGTCTCTGTCTCTGTCTCTCTCCCCTCCCCACATTCCTCACCCCCACTGATGTTCACTCTAAAAAAAAAAAAAAAAAAGTAGAAGTGTGATACCATTGCCAAACATAGTAGTATCTAATTAAATAGATTTTAGTCAATAATTACTGAGTACCTACTATGTGCCAGGCACCATACCAAATGCAAAGGATACACTAAAAACAGACAAGTCATTGCTCTAGTGAACATTGTATTATAGACACAGGAGGCAGCCAGTCAACATGCAAATTAACGAATATTTTAGGTAGGGGAAAGTACAATGAGATCAATAATATGGAATAATGAGGACAGGGACTAGAAAGAGGTAGTTACTTCAGAATACTCAGAGAATGTCTCCTTAGGTGACATTTGATATCTGAGACCTGGATAATGAGAAGGAGCCAGCTATGCAAAAATCTCTGGGAAGAAATTCCTAACAGAAAGGAGACACTTGGCATTTGGGGGCACTTGGCAAAGAACAGTGTGACTACGCCCTAGATGCAGGAGATAGTGATAGGAAGGGAGGCAGTTGAAGCCAACTTTGGAGACCCATATGGGCTAGGGACCAGGTGTGCTGGTCATTGTTCAACAACCAGCTCTCTGCACACAGTTCTGATATGAATGTTGGTTGACATACTTTCCTTTACAGTAATAAGGTAAAAGTGAAATCATAAAGAAATGTCAGGACATCACTCATTTTTTAAATTATTAGTGACTTTGCTGAAATGATAGTTTTTTAATATTAGAGGATTATTTACTCAATTTTTGTGCTATTTACTACATAACAACTAAAGGCACAACATGCTTTAACGTTTAATCTTCATTATTAATTTCTCCACCATTTTCATAGGTCTAGACAATCAGGGGAAAACAACTAAAGCCCTGATCTGTAGCTGTGCCAATATCTGTGGTGTAAGTAGTCACTCTTTTACCCACATGAGGCCACTGAATGTGGGACCGGGAAGGGATGCAAAGTAACATGCCATTATATGGTATTGTGTTAAAAAAAGAATTGTTTTTCAAGAAATACTTACTAAGTACACAGTATGGGCCAAACACTATTCCATTTGCTGGGGCCAAAGTAATGAACAAAACAAAAACTTTTTTGATGGTAATAAGTGTTATGAAGAAAAGGAAAATAGAATAAGAAGTTAGATTTAGAACCAGACCTTCACATCACTCTTTCACAATGTGTTAAAACATTGTCTTAAAAAATAATAAGCCATAATTATGTAGCTTCATTAAGATGTATTCTAATTTTTCAAGAACAAAAGTTTTACCATGAATAAAATGTTCTTAAAACAATGTTTTTCATCTTTTTTCTCTCATATTTTTAATTTTAGTTTTTGTGTTTTATAATACACATAATATATTGGTATAAGAGTAGATATATAAAGTGTATGCACATGAAAGGGCTTAAAATTTTTTTCATAGCATGCACAATAAAAAATGTTTGAAGGCCACTGCTTTAGCAATTAGATAAGTAACAGACGAGCCTTGGGGGTGCCTCTAGGAACATCTCTGCATTTTTAATAGGCCCCTAACCTGCTAGTAAGGAAGAACATTTCCGTGTTGTATTAGGTCCAGTGGGAGCTAAGTGGCCATTATGCAATAGATTATGAAGTACCAAATTAGACACCCTGAGTATACTCTCCGCCTTAGGATCTCTTGTGAACACCACACGAGAGCCAAGACATGTAGACCAGCTGGGAGAGCCTTAAGAAACATTTCAAAGGATCCGTCCCCTAACAAGGCAGACCCCACAGCATGATCAGTGGCAACATGAAAGATTTAAGAGGGCAGTTTGATAACATGCTTCACCATAGCAAAAGTTTATTCCTAAATTGAGAAGGTGCCAGTATGGAAGAGAAGATTGAGCCTATAAAGCCTATAACTCAGGCACCTACCCAAATGGCCCTGAAGGTTTACCAGCCTTCCATCTCTGAAACAGAATACCAGCAGCAACATGAGGCCACCCTACTGGAAGGAATGGAGAATGCAAGCCTAGTGGTAGATCCAGAACCATTAAAACACAGGCAACACTTCTTTCCAGGAAATCTTCCCTTTCTGGTTGGGTTAAGTCCCAGGTATCTACTTTTGATAGGTAACCCATTAATAATCCTAAGCTCTTTGCTGCACTGTATCACAATAATTTTTTGTATTTGCATCTCACACTAGAATGAGAGTTTCATATGTTTCTATGACGTCTGACACGTTGTAGACACTCATCTACTGAAAGCTTAAATGACCATCTTCTTGGGTTTTGTTTTGTTTTGTTTTCCCTGATTGACCACATAATTCCTCTCAGATCCACAAGAACAATGAAGAATCCAGTGAATTAATCTACATTATAATGTTTTTGTTTCACCCAAAAAGCAATCTAAACATTTTAAAAGATTTGACCCCAAGAAGTTTCAGTCATGAGAGTGGGGCCACCATGATGTAATTAGTGCCCATATAAGAAGAGACAGCCGAGAGTTTACTGTCTCACATAGTGAGGTGGTAGGAGTCTACAAGCCAGAACAAGAACCCTCACCAGAACTCAGCTATTCAGTCATCCTGATCTCAAAATTCCAGCCTCCAGAGTTGTGAGGAAGTAAATCTGTTGTTCAAGCCACCTAGTCTGTGATGCTGTGTAATGGGAGCTCTGGCTAAGTAAGAGAGGAAACAACCTGAATTTGAACATAATTCTCATGAGAAGTCAATCTGGAAAGGCTCTGCAGTGGGAACCAAAGGAATCTGGGTCTTGTTGAAAAAATCTGTGTTTATTGAATAGGCATTTTAAAATTTGGCTGGAAATATGGAACTACAAGTCATAAGTTGGTGGTAGGACTCTTGTCTAAATTCTATGTCTAAATTCTATGCCACCTTAGATTTTTTGTTTTAGCCTTTGTGGAATTCTAGAACTGGATATATACATTCTTGAAGGATTTTTCTTAGATAAGGGCACCCAAGTAAGTGCCAAGAGAAAGGGCACTTTCTGTGTCTAGTCTCTTAACCCTTTGCAAACACACAAAAAGGAAGTAAGATGCTCTCCATGGACTGCATAGTATGTTACAGTATTGTGAAGCATGGTTCCATGACAGTATTTGAAAATACTAAATCTTCCCTGATGAATATGGATGCAAAAATTCTCAATAAGATACTAGCAAATCGAATTCAACAGCATATAAAAAGAATTATTCACCATGATCAAGTGGGATTCATTCCTGGGCTGCAGGGCTGGTTCAACATTCGCAAATCAATTTGTGCGATACATCACATTAATAAAAGAAAAGATAAGAACCATATGATCCTGTCAATCGATGCAGAAAAGGCCTTTGACAAAATTCAGCACCTTTCTTAATAAAAACCCTCGAGAAAGTCGGGATAGAAGGAACATACTTAAACATCATAAAAGCCATTTCTGAAAAGCCCACAGCTAATATCATCCTCAATGGGGAAAAACTGAGAGCTTTTTCCCTGAGATCAGGAACACGACAGGGATGCCCACTCTCACCGCTGTTGTTTAACATAGTGTTGGAAGTTCTAGCATCAGCAATCAGACAGCAAAAGGAAATCAAAGGCATCAAAATTGGCAAAGATGAAGTCAAGCTTTCACTTTTTGCAGATGACATGATACTGTACATGGAAAATCCGATAGACTCCACCAAAAGTCTGCTAGAACTGATACATGAATTTAGCAAAGTTGCAGGATACAAAATCAATGTACAGAAATCAGTTGCATTCTTATACACTAACAATGAAGCAACAGAAAGACAAAGAAACTGATCCCATTCACAATTGCACCAAGAAGCATAAAATACCTAGGAATAAATCTAACCAAAGATGTAAAAGATCTGTATGCTGAAAAGTATAGAAAGCTTATGAAGGTAATTGAAGAAGATATAAAGAAATGGAAAGACATTCCCTGCTCATGGATTAGAAGAATAAATATTGTCAAAATGTCAATACTACCCAAAGCTATCTACACATTCAGTGCAATCCCAATCGAAATTGCACCAGCATTCTTCTCGAAACTAGAACAAGCAATCCTAAAATTCATATGGAACCACAAAAGGCCCCGAATAGCCAAAGTAATTTTGAAGAAGACCAAAGCAAGAGGCATCACAATCCCAGACTTTAGCCTCTACTACAAAGCTGTCATCATCAAGACAGCATGGTGTTGGCACAAAAACAGACACATAGACCAATGGAATAGAATAGAAACCCCAGAACTAGACCCACAAACGTATGGCCAACTCATCTTTGACAAAGCAGGAAAGAACATCCAATGGAAAGAAGTCTCTTTAACAAATGGTGCTGGGAGAACTGGACAGCAACATGCAGAAGGCTGAAACTAGACCACTTTCTCACACCATTCACAAAAATAAACTCAAAATGGATAAAGGACCTGAATGTGAAACAGGAAACCATCAAAACCCTAGAGGAGAAAGCAGGAAAAGACCTCTCTGACTTCAGCCGTAGCAATTTCTTACTCGACACATCCCCAAAGGCAAGGGAATTAAAAACAAAAATGAATTACTTGGACCTTATGAAGATAAAAAGCTTCTGCACAGAAAAGGAAACAACCAACAAAACTAAAAGGCAACCAACGGAATGGGAAAAGATATTTGCAAATGACATATCGGACAAAGGGCTAGTATCCAAAATCTATAAAGAGCTCACCAAACTCCACACCCATAAAACATAATCCAGTGAAGAAATGGGCAGGAAACATGAATAGACACTTCTCTAAAGAAGACATCCAGATGGCCAACAGGCACATGAAAAGATGCTCACCGTCGCTCGTCAGGGAAATACAAATCAAAACCACACTCAGATATCACCTCACGCCAGTCAGAGTGGCCAAAATGAACAAATCAGGAGACTATAGATGCTGGAGAGGATGTGGAGAAACGGGAACCCTCTTGCACTGTTGGTGGGAATGCAAATTGGTGCAGCCACTCTGGAAAACAGTGTGGAGGTTCCTCAGAAAATTAAAAATAGACCTACCCTATGACCCAGCAGTAGCACTGCTAGGAATTTACCCAAGGGATACAGGAGTGCTGATGCATAGGGGTACTTGTACCCCAATGTTTATAGCAGCACTCTCAACAATAGCCAAATTATGGAAAGAGCCTAAATGTCCATCAACTGATGAATGGATAAAGAAATTGTGGTTTATATACACAATGGAGTACTACGTGGCAATGAGAAAGGATGAAATATGGCCCTTTGTAGCAACGTGGATGGAACTGGAGAGTGTGATGCTAAGTGAAATAAGCCATACAGAGAAAGACAGATACCATATGTTTTCACTCTTATGTGGATCCTGAGAAACTTAACAGAAACCCATGGGGGAGGGGAAGGAAAATTAAAAAAAAAAAAGAGGTTAGAGTGGGAGAGAGCCAAAGCATAAGAGACTCTTAAAAACTGAGAGCAAACTGAGGGTTGATGGGGGGTGGGAGGGAGGGAAGGGTGGGTGATGGGTATTGAGGAGGGCACCTTTTGGGATGAGCACTTGGTGTTGTATGGAAACCAATCTGACAATAAATTTCATATATTGAAAAAAAAATACTAAATCTTAAGCAAAAAGACCTACATATAGCCATAGGTTAAAAAAAAAAAAAAATCCAAGCAGCATTTTTAAAGAATGTCATAATCAAACTTTAATCTTCCTACATGATTTCTAAATGGCATTATTTTATTATAAGTTAGAAACGTATAAAAAAGACAGGGAAGATTTTTTTTTTCTTTTTAAATAAATTTGGATAATCTTCCTGGAAAACTGTATCTATTTCAATTGCTAAATTAGAACTAATTCACATTTGAATTTTGTGATGAGTCAAAGGAAGTGGCTCTGCCTGGCAACAACCATGTTGGTAGACAGGCTTTCGGACAGAGCAGAAGGGGCCTGAAGTCTGAATTCAGTAGGGGCTGTTTAACACCTGTGCAACTGGAAGCAAATTCCTCAATATTTGAAGAATATATTTAGAGAGAGAGATTTTAAAGAGGTAATTAAGGTCAAATGAGGTTATGGAGTGGACCCCTAATCCAGTTTGGCCAGTTTCCACATAAGAAGGGGCAGAGACACCAGGGATGCACACACACAGAGAAGGGGCCCTATGGAGACAGTGAGAAAAGTGAGCCATCTACAAGCCAGAGAGAGAGGCCACAGGGAGCCAAACCTGCCAATACTTTTGTATTGGACTTCTAGCCTCCAGAACTGTGAGAAAATAAATTTCTGTTGTTTAAGCTACCCAGTCTATGTATTTTGTTATCACAGCCCTCGCAGACTGATCCAGTGGGTGTAAGAATAATACCACCTCACAGTAGTTAGGATTACATGTGGCTGATGCTGCACTTGGCTCCTAGTAGATGCTTGATAAATGGGAGCCATTATTTGTGGCTCCGAAAGAAGGAGGACAAAATAAAATTCTCCTCTTCAGCAAGAAAATCAGTAATTATTTAAAATCTCTATGCCACTTTGATGGGGCGCCTGGGTGGCTCAGTCAGTTAAGCGGCCAACTTCGGCTCAGGTCATTATCTCTCAGTCCATGAGTTCGAGCCCCGCGTCGGGCTCTGTGCTGACAGCTCAGAGCCTGGAGCCTGTTTCAGATTCTGTGTCTCCCTCTCTCTGACCCTCCCCTGTTCATGCTCTGTCCCTCCCTGTCTCAAAAATAAATAAAACGTTAAAATTTTTTTTTAAATAAAAAAACAAAACTCTATGCCACTTTGAGTAAATGCCTAATTTAATCTGAATAATAATCCTGTGCAAACCGTCTTCATCTTGCACACGAGGAAACTGAAGCCTTCAAAGGCTATGTAATTTGTCTAAAGTCACATAGAAAGTGGCAGAATCATGAACATGGCTTTAAAATCTGTATTCTTCCCACCATGCCATGATACCTACGAAAGCAGCTTCCTAGATGCCAAAAGGTTACTAATGAAAGAGATGCATTCTAGATGTGTGCAGCAGACACACAGCAAGGGGTTGGCTTTTGTTGTGGGAATGTATTCCTGCCCACACACAGATGCCTGCAGTCAGAATCAAATATCTTTTCAAAAGAGACTTTTTAATCTGCTCAAGCACTTGAACCAAATATTCACTTAATATTCCAGAACTCTGTGCCAAAGGCATACGGCTAATTTGGCCTAAGGAATAGTAAGGCCATGTGTTAACAATTGTATGGCCTTTCCTTGCAGTGCCTGGTTTGAGGACAACTGAATGTAGACAGACATATAGACAGATAACTGGGTCAGGATAAGGTAACTGCAAAATTGAACCTTGATTGGCTACATGTGTGGGTGGGTTCCCACACATGAGATTATTTTCTATTCTACCTTAGCCAAGGAGAGTATCAAATGAAATAATTATATTTTACAAACACACAAAATCAAATAAAAATACAATTTTATTTTATAAAAATATTAAAAAATATATTTTTATATTTTATAGTTGCTTCTAAATGTTCTTTCCTGTAATAATTAGCCCATGGGATTATGTTTTAAGATCACTTCCTATTAATGAGGAAAGCTCATACTAAAGGTGTTTTTCTTCGTGTTTACCATGACACATCACTTACATTTAAGCTTTTAAATTATTAAGACTATTTTTAGAGCAGTTTTAGGTTTACAGTGAAATTGAAAAGGAGGGACAGAAGTCTGCTAGAACTGATACATGAATTCAGCAAAGTCACAGGATACAAAATTAATGTACAGAAATCAGTTGCATTCTTACACACTAATAATGAAGCAACAGAAAGACAAAGAAACTGATCCCATTCACAATTTCACCTGAATCATAAAATACCTAGGAATAAATCTAACCAAAGATGTACAAGAGCTGTATGCTGAAAACTATACAAAGCTTATGAAGGAAATAGAAGAAGATGCAAAGAAATGGAAAAACATTCCATGCTCATGGATTGGAAGAATAAATATTGTTAAAATGTCAATACTACCCAAAGCAATCTACACAATCAATGCAATCCCAGTCAAAATGGCACCAGCATTCTTCGTGAAGCTAGAACAATCCTAAAATTTGTATGGAACCACAAAAGACCTCGAATAGCCAAAGTAATATTGAAGAAGACCAAAGCAGGAGGTATCACAATCCCGGACTTTAGCCTCTACTACAAAGCTGTAATCATCAAGACAGCATGGTATTGGCACAAAAATAGACACAGACCAATGGAATAGAATAGAGACCAAGTATGGCCAACTAATCTTTGACAAAGCAGGAAAGAATATCCAATGGGAAAAAGTCTCTTTAACAAATGGTACTGGGAGAACTAGACATGCAGAAGGATGAAACTAGACTACTTTCTTACACCATTCACAAAAACAAACTCAAAATGGATAAAGGACCTGAATGTGAGACAGGAAACCATCAAAACCCTAGAGGAGAAAGCAGGGAAAAACCTCTCAGACCTCAGCTGCAGCAATTTCTTACTTGACACGTCCCCAAAGGCAAGGGAATTAAAGGCAAAAATGAACTATTGGGACCTCACAAAGATAAAAAGCTTCTGCACAGCAAAGGAAACAACCAACAAAACTAAAAGGCAACCAATGGAATGGGAAAAGATATTTGCAAATGACATATTGGACAAAGGGCTAGTATCCAAAATCTATAAAGAGCTCATCAAACTCCACACCTGAAAAACAAATAATCCAAATAAACAAATGGGCAGAAAACATGAATAGATACTTCTCTAAAGAAGACATCTGGATGGCCAACAGGCACATGAAAAGATGCTCACCGTCGCTCGTCAGGGAAATACAAATCAAAACCACACTCAGATATCACCCCACGCCAGTCAGAGTGGCTAAAATGAACAGATCAGGAGACTATAGATGCTGGAGAGGATGTGGAGAAACGGGAACCCTCTTGCACTGTTGGTGGGAATGCAAACTGGTGCAGCCGCTCTGGAAAACAGTGTGGAGGTTCCTCAAAAAATTAAAAATAGACCTGCCCTATGGCCCAGCAATAGCACTACTAGGAATTTACCCAAGGGATACAGGAGTACTGATGCATAGGGGCACTTGTACCCCAATATTTATAGCAGCGCTTTCAACAATAGCCAAATCATGGAAAGAGCCTAAATGTCCACCAACTGATGAATGGGTAAAGAAGTTGTGGTTTATATACACAATAGAGTACTACGTGGCAATGAGAAAGAATGAAATATGGCCTTTTGTAGCAATGTGGATGGAACTGGAGGGTTCCAATGAAATAAGCCATGCAGAGAAAGACAGATACCATATGTTTTCACTCATACGTGGATCCTGAGAAACTTAACAGAAGACCTTGGGGGAGGGGAAGGAAAAAAAAAGTTAGGGAGAGAGCCAAACCATAAGAGACTCTTAAAAACTGAGAATGAACTGAGGGTTGGTGGGGGTAGGAGGGAGGGGAAAGTGGGTGATGGGCATTGAGGAGGGCACCTGTTGGGATGAGCATTGGGTGTTGTATGGAAACCAATTTGACAATAAATTTCATATTAAAAAAAAAAGAAAAGGAGGAACAGAGATTTTCCTTGTAGTCCTACCCCCACACATGCACACACCTCCCCCATTACCAACCTTTCCCACCAAAATAGTACATTTGTTACCAAGGATTAACCTACACTGACACATCATCATCATAATCATCCAAAGTCCACAGTTACCCCGGGGTTCACTCTTGGTATTGTATATTCTGTGGGTTTAGATGAATATATAATGACATGTATCTGTCATTATAACATCATACGGAGTAGGGACACTTGGGTGGCTCAGTTGGTTAAGCATCTGACTCTTGGTTTAGGCTCAGGTCATGATCTCAGGTTTGTGAGTTTGAGCCCCATGCCAGGCTCTGCACTGACAGCGTGGAGTCTGCTTAAGATTCTCTCTTCTTCTGTCTCTACCCCTCCCCCGCTCATTCTCTCTTTCCCTCAAAATAAATAAACATTAAAAAACGGTTTAGAAAAATATATACAGAGTAGTCTCACTGCACTGAAATCCACTGTGTTCTGCCCTATTCATCTCCTCTTACCCCCTGCCACCACCCCTGGCAAACACTGATCTCTTGCCTCCATGTTTTAGTTACACTTAAAAGTTTAAAAAATGTTTATTTATTTATTTTGAGAGAGAGAGAGCACAAGCAGGGGAGGGGCGGGGGGGGGGGGGGAGAGAATCCCAAGCAGGCTTCTTGCTATTAGTACAGAGCCCGATGCAGCCCCATGAACCATGAGATCATGACCTGAACCGAAATCAAGAGTCAGAAGCTTAACCAACTGAGCCACACAGGTGCCCCTAGTTGTACTTAAATTTAATTTAAAAGAGTCGCTAGGAAGTAGCCTTTTTATGCTAATTTTTGAAACTGAACTTAAGATTTATGGAAAAGCCATTTCTCATGATTGGCTCTGACACACTCTAGTGAGGTTTCATTGTAATGTTCTCTCTGATTTTGTGTGTTTGAGATTTTCCATAATAAAAACTTTTTAAAAAATAAGCCAGATTGACATTAAAAACATTATTTCTGCCTGATTCTAACATAAATGTTACAGATTCATACTTTGAAAAAGCTTGTAAGTTAGGAATATTCATGTGTCTCTGCTCGTGAAGTCAAGGGCTGATGCAGAACGGATGGCTACTTCCAAATATCTTGGGTGTTTCTTGAACCTAATAAGATAACCATGCAGGAGTACACCCAGAATCCCATTGGCTCCTTGTGCAAGTGTGGCAGATGCTGTCAGTACACCATGACCTGTCCTCTTAGCACCTACCACTTCAAGGGCATGGCACCTTGTTTCCAATGTCGAACCTCTGTTAGACTCTACTAGACCTTCTCCCTTATTTAGAGACAGTTCTGCCTATACTAGTTAAGGGCAGACCTCAAGTGCTAGGGAATGAATGCTGCCTGTGAGCATCCCTCATCCAATGCCTAAAGGGAGCTGATGGATAAACTTCCTAGCTCTCTTCTCCTTCAGATTACTTAGTTCTGAGGCTCTTGTTCTACATTTTTATTTCCCAAATACCCCCCCGCCCATTTGGTTTTCCAAAGTGGCAACTTGCTAGAGAACATGTCCTTTATTAGCTTCCTCCTCTTCCCTGTCTCATCCTACTTCCCTACCAGTGTTCCTGGGATCACCTCTCAAATATGCTTCTTGTACCAGAATCCTTGTCTCAGGCTCTGCTTCTGTGAGAATTTAACCCAAGACAGCAAGATGTCAAGCTGAGAGACCTAGCCCTCAATCTGAAGAAAATTTTCACAAAGGATTTTGAAAAGATGTCCTGTAAACGAAGACAGTGTTTGGGTTAATATAAAATTTCCTCCCTCTTCAAAAATCATGGAGTAGGCTATACTTAAATCTACCCTTTGGAGCTGATGTAAATAGTTTGATGAGGATTGGGGCCAATGACCCCAATATTTAGGTAAAAATCTAAAGAATTCTTGAAATAAGAGATTTTTTATGGGATTAAAAGAATACCTTAGATAATTGATTGAATGGATTACAGTGGATGGAATTACATAATCCCAACTAAAAATGTGTCAGTGAATAAATATTCACAGTGAGGATTGTGAGACAGATTAAGTTGGAAATTTGGTTGGCAACCCTGTTAGAGAAGAATCAAAGCAAAATGCGAGGTCCTGTGTGATGAAATTCCGTATGAATGTGACACTTTTTTAAACCTACATTTTTAGTTGAATAGAATATTTTTAGCCGGTATCATTTGTAAATTTGCAAGCTAGTGTCATCAGAAATGCCAGACTCAGTGTATATAAGCTTTTTTTACTTTTGACTGCTATCTAGTTTTAGTATTAATAAAAACCTTGTTTTTACCACTTACCATAATTCCTTTATGGTATCTTGGATGTTATAAAGAACTTGGTAGGATTCCCAGGTTTGTCATTTAACTACTTGGGTTGATTATGGTGCCAATAAGCAGAATAGGGAGTAAGTGATAAAGATGTGGTTTGGCTGCATAATATTCCATTGTGTGTGTGTGTGTGTGTGTGTGTGTGTGTGTGTGTGTGTGTGTGTTCACATCTTCCTTATCCATTCATCTATTGATGGATACTTAGGTTGCTTCCATATCTTGGCTATTGTAAATAATGCTGCGGTGAACATGGGGCACATATATCCTTTCAAATAAGTATTTTTTTTTCCATTGGGTAAGCAGTGAAATTAACTAGATCATATGGTGCTTCTGTTTTTAAGGTTTTGAAAAACATACTGTTTTCTACAGTGGCTGTACCAATTTGCATTCCCACCAACAGTGTATGAAGGTTCCTTTTTCTCCACATCCTCACCAACACTTGTTATTTCTTATGTTTTTGATTCTAGCTATTCTGACAGATGTGAGGTGGCATCTCATTGTGCTTTGGATTTGCATTTCCCTGATGATTAGTGATGCTGAGCATCTTTTCATGTGTCTGTTGGCCATCTTTAGGTCTTCTTTGGAAAAACGTCTATTTAGGTCCTTTGCCCATTTTTAAGTTGGGTTGAGGTTATCAGACAAAATGAATGAAAGGGAGTGGAAAATACAGGCTTCCAGTCATGGAACAAATAAGTCATGGGAATAAAAGGCACAGTATAAGGAACACAGTCAATGATATTGTAAGAGCATTGTATGGTGACAGATGGTAGCTACTTGTGAGTATAGCATAATGTTTAAACTTGTGGAATCACTGTGTTGTACACCTGAAACAAAAAAGAATTAAAGGAAATATCTGGATTGAGAATAGAAGAGACAACTTATAATTTAAGGCATCTGTGGACCATGGAGGAGGTGATGTCTGATAGGTGATGAGTACAATGTCCTATACATGGTTTACAAGAGCTAAATCTATCTGTTCCCTGCTTTATTGTCAAGCCACGCCCCCATCACAGACCATGCCTTCACCCACATCTGACACTCTCTGCTCTGGGTTTACACTGGCTATTGCCTCTGACTGAAACACCTTTTTGTATTCCTCCCCCACCGTCACCCAGACAACTCATGTTTGAACACCTTCTAAGACAGAGCACTCACAGCTCCACCCTTTTCTGCTGTGACTTTGGCATTAACTCAGTTTCCTGAGATAGTGGTGCTAATATAGGAACACCTCACTGGGCTATTAAAATTAATTATACATCTAAAGCACTTAAAACAGCATGGCACAAGAAGTGTTCTCCAAGTCTTTGCTCTTACTGTTAGGTGCTGTCTTACAAGAGAGCCCACATCATCTTCTGTTAAAAAAAATTCTTTTTTAAGATTTGTTGCAATAACAGTCTTACCAAATAGTGCTGATTTAAAACAATGAGTGTTCTGGTCTTTTCTAACTCTTATCACAAACAACTGTTTTAAATAATTTTTACCAGGCTTTCCCCTCCCATCCCTTTTAACCTGTAAGTTGTTTTTTTGTGTGTGAGTTGCCATAATCTGTATACTGCTTATCTTTTATGCCTGTGTTGTATCTCATTGTTTTAAGAATTTCCTGATATTTGAAGGGCACCTGGGTAGCTCAGTTGGTTAAGCCTCCGGTTTCAGCTTAGTTCATGATCTCATGGTTCCATGAGTTTGAGCCCTGCGTCAGGCTCTGTGCTGACAGCTTAGAGGCTGCTTCAGAATATCTGTCATCCTCTCTTTCTCTGCCCCTCCCCTGCACAAATGCACGTGCTCACTCTCTGTCTCTCAAAAATAAATATTTAAGGGTCACCTGGCTGTCTCAGTTGGTTAGGCGTCCAACTTTGGGCTCAGGTCATGATCTCGTGGTTCATGGGTTCGAGCCCAATGTCAGGCTCTGTGCTGACAGCTCCAATTCTTTGTTATTTTGATTGGGCCTGTTAAGTCTTTTCCTATGAGTTAATTGAGAATTTTCTGAAAAGTGAAATCAAATCAAATTTTATTTTTATACCTTTTATGAATTTCTCCAAATGTTCTCTATTTTTTATAATCTATTATAACCATAGATATCTATTAATCAGTGTAAGTGCTAACATAAGAAATTTAAGAATGTATGCTGTCTTGTATAAATTTTTGAATATGAATTATACCAAAAAGTTAGTAAGCTAAAAATAGTACCTTTGTGGTTAAGAGCAAGGGAGCTTGAAGTTTAAGTTTTTGTAACAGATGTGAATTGCTGTTATTTAAAAAACTGACTTGGAGGGGCGCCTGGGTGGCTCAGTCAGTTGAGTGACCGACTTCAGCTCAGGTCATGATCTTACGGTTTGTGAGTTCAAGCCCGACGTTGGGCTCTGTGCTGACAGCTCAGAGCCTGGAGCCTGTTTCGGATTCTGTGTCTCCCTCTCTCTCTGCCCCTCCCCCACTCATGCTCTCTCTCTGTCTCAGAAATAAACATTAAAAATTTCTTTTTAAAAACTGTCTTGGAAATATACTTAGCTACAGGCCTATTTAGACCTAAATTAATCTTTTAACTTTTTATTGTAGTATGTATAATTTAGTTGATGAGAAAAATAACCCATTAAGAATAAGGTTATTAAATGTAATTGATGATTTCTTTTCAATGTAATACCTTTCCCCTTTCATATTTTAGCATCAAGAATACTTTATAGCACAATTATAACTATTATAAATGTCAAAGAAATTTAAGAGTTTATTCATAATAACACAAATGTTCTTTTTTTTTTTAACTTTTGAATTAGATCATAGAAAATTCTGTACTATCCATTGCACTGGTTACTTGAGAAGCTGGCCTCCAAATATTGTTGGAATGGAAGAAGAAAAGGACAGTAAGAAAGACAGTAGTAATTTTACCTGCCTTGTTGCCATTGGAAGGTTACATCCATATATTGTACCACAGAACAGTGGAGAGATTAAAGTGAAACCAACTGAATTTATAACCCGGTTTGCAATGAATGGGAAGTTTGTCTATGTGGACCAAAGGTGAACATTTATTTATTGCCATAATGATTAGCATTCAATGGGATACTTAAGGCTTCAGAACAGGAAATAAGTTTAAATGAAAAAAGAATGTGGATATGTGCAGAATTTTGTTCAAGTCAAAAAATAAACTTGGAATATTTCTGAGCCAGTGGTGCAGAAACTGAGCATGGTCTGTGGCCACAATTTTATTGGTGAATGGTAAAAAGAGTCTACCCTGGGCTGGGGGGGATGTCCATTCTAGCCTGGGTCTGGGGCAGCCAAAGGGGGGGCCCGGTGATGCATATGGCTTACTCATCCCCTGTCACTTTCCCACTATTGTGACTGTATGTGGACCTACAGTACTCTGGAAGGGAATGAATTTACCAATCTGAAGTTTATTTTTGATTTTAAAACCAGGGCAACAGCAATTTTAGGATACCTGCCTCAGGAACTTTTGGGAACTTCTTGTTATGAATATTTTCATCAGGATGACCATAGTAATTTGACTGACAAGCACAAAGCAGGTAGGCATTGAGTAGGGTAATTTTTTGGTACTTTTTAATTACAGCTTCAACTCATTTTTCATTCCTGTGAAATCTGAAACTTGAATTAACCCTCAAGGGATTGATTTATGTAGTAGACCGTTATGCTGATTATTATCCTTTCTTGTTAAGTTCTACAGAGTGAAGAGAAAATCTTTACAGATTCATACAAGTTCAGAAAGAAAGATGGCTCTTTTGTAACTTTAAAAAGCCAGTGGTTTAGTTTCACAAATCCTTGGACCAAAGAACTGGAATATATTGTGTCTGTCAACAATTTAGTTTTGTAAGTAACTTTTATGTTGTTAAGACCTTTATGTTGATTTCAAATAAGTGTCATGTCTTTTCTTGTCTTGCTAAACCATTAAAGTTGCATGATCATCTGGCTTTATAACTTCAGTACATACTTTTTGTAATTCATTCACTGTTGACTGGCGTTACTTCTCAGAATTAGGCTGAAAGTTTTCCCTTTTGGAATACATTTCTTTTTGCTTGGTATAAAATGTGATAATAAATGCATTTAAGTACTTTCTTCCTACCTTTCATGGCCTTGTCATGACCTTCCAATAAATGATGTGGTTGTAGCTTTAAACTATATATCATCGTAAGAAATTGTTTTGTCCCACGGATCATTTTTATAGACATCTTCTAAGCCTGAGGTATTACATGTGATTGTGTAGGAATATTTGGCCGAGGGATAAGAACAAATCCAGCCTAAGCACTGCTTGCCAAACCCTGGCTAGGTCTGTGTCAGCTAACTTAAAGGAAGAACAACTTTCCCTGCTTTGCTTAATAGGATAGCATAGCCCATTTTAAGTATGATTATTTTTCTGTAAGTTTTTCATTGTAATTGCTGTAACATTAACCCAATTCTGTTTCCTGATCTACTATATTTAGGTTTTTATTTTATTTTTTTTTTTTCAACGTTTATTTTTATTTTTGGGACAGAGAGACAGAGCATGAATGGGGGAGGGGCAGAGAGAGAGGGAGACACAGAATCGGAAGCAGGCTCCAGGTTCTGAGCCATCAGCCCAGAGCCCGACGCGGGGCTCGAACTCACGGACCGCGAGATCGTGACCTGGCTGAAGTCGGACGCTTAACCGACTGCGCCACCCAGGCGCCCCATATTTAGGTTTTTAAAAGGCCCCCAAAGCTTGGCATTCCAGCACTATCCCGTTTATCATTCCAATAATTCTTGCCTTCTTATCATTAGTATACAAACTGAGAGTTTGTGACTGAGAAAATGTACCTTATAGGGTAATAAGACATTTAGCAAATGTCCTGGTACTTAGCACATAAATACTTTGATCTCTGGTGGTGACATTAACAATAAGTATATATAAAACAAAAAGGTCAAGAACTGATAAAGCCACTACATTGAAGCTCTGCTTATTTAACAATTTCCTTCACCTAAAAAAAAAATCACCTATGGTGTTTCTTCATTCTAGGGGACATAGTGAGGTTAGAGAAGCATCGTTACTTCCTTGCAGCTCTCAATTATCAGAAGGTAAGCTTGGTTTTAAATGATGGGGATTTATTACTAGGAGTGTTGTTATTGTCCATCTTTTTCTGTCTTGGAGAGGGAAAGATTTCAAGGTAATACTGCAAAGACTTGTAGGGCTAAAGTTATCCTCTTTAGAATTTCTACAATTCTTTGATTACCCTTCCATTATACTCTTACACTCTATTGCAATTAGTTGTTTGTTCATCTGGTCTGCCCCTAGATCGAGTTCTTCGAGAGTAGGAATGGTATTTTATCCATTATCTATCTAGTGGCTAGCATAGTTCCTTGTAGTTTGTGGCACTCAATACATATCTGTTGAGCAAATTAATGAAAAGTATTAATGGGGAGTTTTTGCTTATCTTGGTTTTTCACCACAGGAATATTTTATTCTATTACTTATATAAATAAAAACAGAAATATGAAGGAATATTAAAAATAAAGCAGTATTACTCTGGCTTCAGTGTGGAGATTAAAATGGGAAGGAACTGTCTGTGCTCAAGGGTTACAGGTCATGATTATACCCTCAATGATGTTCTACACATTTGACTCCTGTCATTCTTCATACACGTCTTAAGCCATCATGAGTTATGTTTGTAATGCAAGCATAAATATTTCTAATATTTTAGGATGTAGCTAGTCCGTTTCTTTTAAAAAGGAAAATGGGAAATGTATTTGAATTGAGATAAAAATATTAACCAAAGTTATACATAACTTTTTAGAAGTCTTCAATTGGATTTTCCCTTTTGTTATTATTTAGAATCCTCAAAACCATCTTATATTAATGTACCTGGAATGTCTACTGGAATAGTACTTGGCCCTGGTAGTATTGGAACAGATCTTGTAAATGAAGTCCTGGACTTACAAAGGTAATGTTTTATTGCTGCAGATATCTTCACAAGTGAAATTATTATACTTATAAAACCAGTAGTCAAAAATCAGTAAGTTTCCTATATTCAAACAATAACCAGTTCAATAACATAATGGAAGAGAAGATCATTTTTATAGTAGCAACAAAAAAAGGTTAAGTATTATATGGGGCACCTGGGTGGCTCAGTTGGTTAAGCAGGCCAATTTCAGCTCAGGTCATGATCTCATGGTTTGTGGGTTCCAGCCCCATGTCAGAGCTCTGCTGTCGGAGCCTGCTTGGGATTCTCTCTCTCCCTCCTCTCTCTCTGCCCCTTCCCCCCCTCAAAATAAAGAAATAAACTTAAAAAAATAAAAACTATAAGAAGTGTATCAAGAACACAGGTATGGATTTTTATAATCTTAGTTTAGAAACTCCTTTCTAAACATCACAAAAAATCTATAATTCATAAAGAAAAAAGTTAATTATATAAAAACTCAAAACTTAGGCATAATAACCATTCTGAAAAAGGTAAATAATAAGTTGCAGAAAATGTGTGTTTCAGGTGATAAAATGAATATATCTTACTATAGAAGTTTGATAGTATAACATTATTAACTTCATTTAAACTTTATAAATAAACTTTATAACTTTATTAACCTTTATTTATATTAAAGTTTATATAGGGTATAAATAATAAAGTTATTAAAGAATTTTTTTAATTTTATTTTTTTTAACTGAAGTATAATTTTTTTTTCAATATATGAAATTTATTGTCAGATTGGTTTCCATACAACACCCAGTGCTCATCCCAAAAGGTGCCCTCCTCAATACCCATCACCCACCCTCTCCTCCCTCCCACCCCCCATCAACCCTCAGTTTGTTCTCAGTTTTTAAGAATCTCTTATGCTTTGGCTCTCTCCCACTCTAACCTCTTTTTTTTTTCTTCCCCTCCCCCATGGGTTTCTGTTAAGTTTCTCAGGATCCACATAAGAGTGAAAACATATGGTATCTGTCTTTCTCTGTATGGCTTATTTCACTTAGCATCACACTCTCCAGTTCCATCCACGTTGCTACAAAGGGCCATATTTCATCCTTTCTCATTGCCACGTAGTACTCCATTGTGTATATAAACCACAATTTCTTTATCCATTCATCAGTTGATGGACATTTAGGCTCTTTCCATAATTTGGCTATTGTTGAGAGTGCTGCTATAAACATTGGGGTACAAGTACCCCTATGCATCAGCACTCCTGTATCCCTTGGGTAAATTCCTAGCAGTGCTACTGCTGGGTCATAGGGTAGGTCTATTTTTAATTTTCTGAGGAACCTCCACACTGTTTTCCAGAGTGGCTGCACCAATTTGCATTCCCACCAACAGTGCAAGAGGGTTCCCGTTTCTCCACATCCTCTCCAGCATCTATAGTCTCCTGATTTGTTCATTTTGGCCACTCTGACTGGCGTGAGGTGATATCTGAGTGTGGTTTTGATTTGTATTTCCCTGACGAGCGACGGTGAGCATCTTTTCATGTGCCTGTTGGCCATCTGGATGTCTTCTTTAGAGAAGTGTCTATTCATGTTTTCTGCCCATTTCTTCACTGGATTATTTGTTTTACGGGTGTGGAGTTTGGTGAGCTCTTTATAGATTTTGGATACTAGCCATAACCAATTTTTAAAAAGAGCTTGGGGAATAAAATAAGTAGTAAAGAAGTTGGAGAGTAGACTAGAAAAATTATAAACGGCCAAGAACCTTCAACAATTGCTCACCCCTCCCCACACAGTTAAAAATATATACAGGTGGCCCTTGAACAGTATGGCAGTTGGGGATATCACCCTTCACAGTCAAACATCCGCGTATAACTTCTGACTCCTCCAAAGCCTAACTGCTAATAGCCTACTGTTCACTAGAAGCCTTACCAATAACATAAATGGTCAATTAACACATATTTTGTATGTTAGATGTATTGTATACTGTATTCTTACAATAACATATGCTAGAGAAAAGAAAATATTCAGAAAAATCATAAAGAAGAGATTTTGTTCCAAGGGGGTGATGTTAGAAGACCCTGAACTCACCTCCTCCACAGACACACCAAATCTACACCTATTTATAGAGAAGTTTCTCCTGAAGAAGAGCAGAGGGCTGACTAAACAGCTTCTGCACAATTGAAGATACAGAGACCACATAAAGAATAGTGAGAGAAATAGAGACTCAGTAACAAAGGGAATCCTCACCCTTGACACTGCAAACAGCAGTGAGAAGGGATACTGTGAGCAGATCATCTGCTGTGGGGCACATAAAAAAAGTCATGGATTAAAAGGTCAACTAGAATATACAGGAACCAGCCGAGAACTCTGTCAAATAGCAGGGGAACTGCTGGAACTTTGTCCTGGTCAGAGGGGATGGTGGCCACAGTTTATATTTCCCCTCCACCTTGAGAGTGTGGATGGAAGCAGGGTACGGCATTCTAGGTGGCCTAATGCTTCAGTGAGCCCCATGCCCCGAGCCCACACCAGCCCTGCTGTACCACCAAGGTTGTCCCAGTGTAACACATGCCAGAACACACCTGGTCAGTGCTCACTACAGCTGCAGCTGTCTTGCAAAGCTGACATGGGTACAGAGCAGCCCAGAATACTCTAGACCTGAACCACTTCAGTTCCATATGACTTACTAGGGCACCTCTGGTCCATGGCACTCTGGGGCCACTTGGATCGTGCCTGCAGTAGCTTCAGACACCCTATCAGAATGCCGTCTTCACAATGTGCCCCAGGACCCTCAGACTCCGCCCTGCCTTATGTTTAGCTACTCTGCCAGGCTGCCCTCTCTGTGGAGAGCCCCAGGCACCCCCAGCTTACACTGCCTCTTCTCTGCTGTCCTGCCAGGGCACCCTCTGTGCAGAGAGCCCTGAGACTACACTGGCCCATGCCCACATCAGCTCCAGCTGTCCCACCAGGGCAGCCCTAGCTCAGAGTGCCCTGGAATCTGCACCCATGCTAGCCACAGCTCTAGCCAGTCAGCGAAAGTCACCAGGCACATAGTCTACACAGAGGACAACCATACACAAGCCCATTCCTTCAAGTTTGGGAAAAGTAACTGTTCCACCTAATTCATAGAAGAAAAAAACAAAAAGTTAAAAATGAGAAGACAGAAATGTGTACCAAACAAAACCACAAGACAAAACCCTAGGCAAAAAACTAAATGGAGATAACCAGTCTACCTGATGAAGAGTTCAAAGTAATGGGCACCAAGATGCTCACTGGACAAGAGAGAAGAGTGGATGAACTTAGTGAGAACTTCAACAAGTTGACAGAAAATATGAAAATAATCAGAATTAAAGGATACAATGACTTAAATGAAAAGTATAATAGAGGTAATCAGCAGTAAATTAGCAGATGCAGAAGAACGGATCACTAATTTTGAGGACAAGGTAGTGGAGAGCATCCAAGCTAAACAACAAAAATAAAAATAGAATGAGGACAGGTTAAGGGATCTCTTGGACAATATCAAGTGAACAAACATTTGCATCATAAGGATCCCAGAAGAAGAACAAGAGAGAGAAACGGGCAGAAAACTTATTTGAAGAAATAGTAACTGAAAACTTCCCTAACCTGGGGAAGGAAACAGACATCTAGGTTAAGAAGGCAAAGAAATCCCCAAATAAGATAAACCCAAGAAATCCACACCATGACACTTATCTTTAGTTTTTGACATCTTAAATTGTTGAGAGGATTTTAAAAGCGGCAAGAGAGAAGCAACTAGAAACATATAAAGAAAACTCCATAAGTTATCAGCTGATTTTTCAGCAGAAAATTTGCAGGTCAAGAGGGAGTGGTATGATATATTCAAAGTGCTGAAAGGAAGAAACTACAACTAAGAATATTCTACCCAGGGGTGCTTGAGTGGCTCAGCTGGTTAACCGTCTGACTCTTGATTTTGGCTCAGGTCATGATCTCATGATTCGTGATTCAAGCTCCTCATCAGGCTCTGCACTGACCGTACAGTCTGCTTGGGATTCTCTCTCTCTGCCCTACCCCTAGTCTCTCTTTCTCTCTCAAAACAAATAAAGAAACATTTAAGGGGGGGGGGAAGGGATATTCTTTCAGCAAGATTATCATTAAGAATTGAGGAGAGGGATACCTGGGTGGCTCAGTCAGTTGCACGTACAACTTTGGGCTCAGGTCATGCTATCATGATTCATGAGTTCAGGCCCCGTGTTGGGCTCTATGCTGACACTCAGAGCCTGAAGTCTGTTTCAGATTCTGTGTCTCCCTCTCTCTCTGCCCCTCCTCCACTCATGATCTGTCTCTCTCAAAAATAAAACAAACAAAAAATTTTTAAAAAAATAAGAATTGAGGAGACATAAAGAGTTTCCCAAACATAATTAAAGGATTTCACCACCACTAAACTGGCCTTATGTGCAATGTTGAAGAGAAATTTTTAATCAGAAAAGGCCATAAATAGAAGAAAATTGTGAAAGGAAAAAATTTCACTGGTTAAAAAATATACACAGTAAAGGTAGTAGGTCAATTACATATAAAGCTACTATGATGGTTAAAGAACAAAATTAATAAAATTAATAATATCAACAAATTGGTTAAGGGATACAAAAATTAAAAGGTATAAAATATGATATCCTACACATAAAATATGAAAGGTGGGAGTAAAAATGTAGTGCTTTTAGGATGTCAAGCTTAAGGGGTGCCTGGGTGGCTCAGTTATTTAGGTGTCCAACTTGGACTCAGGTCATGATCTCGTGGTTTATGAGTTCAAGCCCCATGTTAGGCTCTGTGCTAACAGTGCAGAGCCTACTTCGGATTCTCTGTCTCCCATTCTCTGTACCCCTCCCCTACTTGCTCTCCCTCTCTCTCTCAAAAATAAATATTAAAAAAAAATTAGAATGTCAAACTTAAGAGACCATCAACTTCATATAGTATACATTGGATGTTATATGTGAAACTCATAGTAACCGCAGCCAAAAATGTATAAAAGATATGCAAAAAAATTAAGAGAAAGGAATCCCAGCATAACACTAAAGAAAGTCATCAAATCACCAGGAAAAGAGCAAGAAGAAAGGAACAAAGAACTACAACAACCAGAAAGGAAGATACAAAATGGCAATAAGTACATGCTTATCAATAATTACTTTAAATGTAGGGGCACCTGGGTGGGTTAAGCATCTGACTTTGGCTCAGGGCATGATCTCATAGTTCATGAGTTTGAGCCCTGCATCGGACTGTCTGCTGTCAGGATGGAGCCCACTTTGGATCCACTGACCCCTCTCTCTACCCGTCCCCTGCTCACTCTCTTTCTTTCAAAAATAATCATTAAAAAAATAATAATTTCTTTAAATGTAGATGTTCCAATCAAAAGACATAAGGTGATTCAATAGATAAAAAATTAGAACTATGTGCTGCATACAAGAAACTCACTTCAGAGCTAAAAACATAGAAACTGAAAGTGAAGGGGTGGAGAAAGAGATTCCATTCAAATGAAGGTAGAAAAAAAAAAGGCGCTGGGGTAGTAATACTTCTATTAGACAAAATAGACTTTAAAACAAAGACCATAGCAATAACAAAGAAGTGTGTTACATAATAATAAAGGAACCAATCCAATAAGAGGATATAACGATTGTAAATATCTATTAAACCCCACATGGAAACACCTAAATATATAAAGAGAATATTAGCAGGCATAAAGGGGGAAATTGACAGTAATACAATAATAGTAGGGAACATTAACACTTCACTGACATCAGTGAATGAGAAAACAGTGACTCTAAATGACACATTAGACCAGATGGACATAAAAAATATATATACAGAATGTCTCATCCCCAAACAGCAGAATACACATTTCTTTTATTTATTTATTTAAAAAAAAATTTTTTTTTTTTCAACATTTATTTATTTTTGCGACAGAGAGAGACAGAGCATGAACGGGGGAGGGGCAGAGAGAGAGGGAGACACAGAATCGGAAACAGGCTCCAGGCTCTGAGCCATCAGCCCAGAGCCTGACGCGGGGCTCGAACTCCCGGACCGCGAGATCGTGACCTGGCTGAAGTTGGACGCTTAACCGACTGCGCCACCCAGGCGCCCCTCTTTTATTTATTTAAAAAAAGTTTTTTAATGTTTATTTATTTTTGAGACAGAAAAAGACAGACTGCAAGTGGGTTAGGGGCAAAGAGAAAGGGAGATACAGAAACTAAAGCAGCCTCCAGGCTCTGAGCTATCAGCACAGTGCCTGATGCAGGCCTTGAACTCACTAGCTGTGAGATCATGACCTGAGCCAAAGTCCGACGCTCAACTGACTGAGCCACCCAGGCACCCCTTCTTTATTTATTTTTTAATGTTTATTTATTTTTGGGAGAGAGACACAGACAGACAGACATGTGAGCAGACAGAAGGGAGGGGAAGAGAGAGAGAGAGGGAGACACAGAATCTGAAGCAGGCTCCAGGCTCTGAGCTGTCAGCACAGAGCCCAACACTGGGCTCAAACTCACAAACCATGAAATCATTACCTGAGCCAAAGTTGGAGGTTTAACCTACTGAGCCAGCTAGGTACCCCAGAATACACATTAGATGCACATGGAGCCTTCTCAAGTATAGATTACATGCCGGTGCACAAAAGAATTCTCAATAAATTTAAAGAAACTAAAATTATATCAAGCATCATTTCTAACTACTACAATATGAAAGTAGAAATCAATTACAATAACAAAACCCTGGAGAAAACACAAACTCATAGAGGCTAAACAACGTGCTCAACAACAAGTGGATCAACGAAGAAATGAAAGAGGAAATTAAAAAATAACTAGAAACAATAGAAAATGGAAACACAATAGTTCAAAATCTTTGGGATACAACAAAAGCAGTTTTAAGAAGGAAGTTTATAGTGATAAGGCCTACCTCAAGAACCAAGAAAAATCTCAAACAATGTGACTTTATCTGTAAAGGAACTAGAAAAAGAAGGCAAAATCCAAAGTTGGTAGAAGGAAGGAAATAATAAAGACTAGAGTGGAAATAAATGAAATAGAGACTAAAAAAAAACAAAAAACAAAAAACAAAAAAAGATCAGCAAAGCTAAAAGTTGGTTCTTTAGAAAGATAAACAAAATTGATAAACCTTTAGCCAGACTCATCAAGAAAAAAGAGAGGACTCAAAATCAGAAATGAAAGAGAAGTTGCAACCTACACTACAAAGGAATATAAGAAACTACCATGAAAAATTGCCAACAAATTGAATAATCTGGAATAGATAAATGCCTAGAAATATACAGTCTTACAAACTGAATCAGGAAGAAACAGAAAATCTGAACAGAGCCATTACCAGTAATAAAATGGAATCAGTGATCAACAAAATCCCAACAAACAAAAGCCCAGGACCAGATGGGTTCCCAGATGAATTCTACCAAACATTTAAATATAGTGTTTTGAAATTTAATTTGTTTAGAACAATTAGTTACATCATGGGCAGCACCCCATAATCAATTACATTAGTATTTATGCTTTGAGAAGTATTTACAGATTAAATGGTAAAACGTCTGGGAGGAGAGGAGAGGAGGTTGGGGTGTATACATTAAATAAGATTTGGAAAAGAATTATTGATCTTTCATTGTATTATCTACTTTTATATCTTTTGGAAGTTTTCCATAATGAAAGTTCAAAGATCTATTTCTGGAGTGAATTGTTACAAATATTAGGAGGGCAGAGTAGGATAAAATATTAGCTTCATATCAGGTCAGACTTGGCCAAGTTTAGATCAGTTCTAATTTTGCTGCCAAATAAATTATGGGAAATCTTTCAGTGTTCAAAGCCTTTTTGATTTTGGAATTGTAGAGAAGGGTCCTAAAACCTCACAATATAGAACAATACGGAAATTTGTTCAGACTAGTTACTTCTCCTATTTGCAACTAGGCATTGGGGGGGCGGGGGTAGGAGACATACAAGGGAGAAGAAATTTTTGCTTTTTATTTTCTACCTGTTTATACAGTTTAAATTTTCATATTAAAAAGTTTACATTGAAAAAAACTCAGACATTTGTCATGTGACTACTGTCTGCCCAATTTTATTGAATATTGAATACTTGCAATGTGCTATATACCTTTAAGAATTGAAAGTATTATGAAACATATGCACAAGAATATGCATATGACCCATCATACACTTTGATCATGAATCTCTTAACACTTAATATGTAAAACTGAAAGTACTATATAGTATATTATTAAATGCTTGAGTGTGTAATTTGTACATTCTTGGCATTAATCCTCTACGGAGTTTCACTATAGGATCCAGGTTTCCTTCTAGATATAAGATTTTACAACTAAATGGCTTAAGTACAGAAAACAATTGTATCAGCAAAAAGCATTTTCTTTTTTAATTGTGGCAAAACATAAAAAGGCTAACATTCCTAAGTTTATAGTTGAGTAGCATTAAGTACATTTGCATTGTCATGTAATCACCACCACTAGCCATCTCTAGAACCTTTTACCTTGCAAAACTGAAACTCCCATTAAACAACAACTTCCCATTTCCCTCTTCCCTGAGCCCCTGGCAACCACCATTCTACTTTCTGTCTCCATGAATTTGACTGCTCTAAGTAGCTCTTCTGAATGAATCATATAATTATTTGTCCTTTTGTGAATGATTTCTTTCACTTAGCATAATGCCTTCAAGGTTTAAGCAGGTTGCAGCATGTGTCAGAACTTCTTTGTAAGGCTGAATAATATTTCACTGTATATGTATGCCACATTTTCTTTATGCATTAATCTGTGGATCCCTGTGTTGCTTCCACCTTGTGGCTATTATGAATGTGGGTATACAAGTATCTGTTCTAGTCCCTGCTTTCAATTCTTTTGCATATGCACCCAGAAGTAGAACTGCTGAGTCATATGGTGATTGTATTTTAAATTTTTTGAGGAACCACCATTCTGTTTTCCATAGCAGTTGTACCATTGTACGTTCTTACCGGCAGTACACAAGTTTTCTAGTTTCTCCACATCCTTGCCAACACTTGTTATTTTCTGTACATTGATAGTTCTCTTGATGGGTGCGAGGTGGTAGCTCGTTGTGGTTTTGATTTGTATTTCCCTAATGATTAGTGATTTTGAACATCTTTTCATGTGCTTATTGGCCACTTGTAGTCCTTCTTTGGAGAATTATTTATTCAGGTCCTTTGCCCAGTTTTTCACCGGGCTGTTGGTTGTTGAGTTGTAGTTCTTTACGTATCCTGGATATTAACCCCTTATCAGATATAGGGTTGGTAAATATTTTTTCCCCTCTCCGTGGGTTGCCTTTTCATTCTGTTCATAGTTTCCTTTGATATACAAAATTTTTAAATTTTGATGTGACCCAGTTTTGTTTTGGTGTTTTGACACCATCTAAAAAATGATCACCAAATTCAATGTCATAAGGCTTTTCCCCTGTTTTCTGCTAAGAGTTTTATAATTTTAGGTCTTATGTTTAGGTGTTGGTCCATTTTGAGTTAATTTTGGGTACGGTATAGGGTAGGGTCCAACTTTCTTCTTCATGTAGATATCCAGTTTTCCCATGTCATCAGTTGAAGATTATCCTTTCCTCCATTGAATGGTCTTTAGAGCCCTGCTGAAAATCATTTGACCATAGATGCTGGAAGGGCACTTTAAGAGAAGTGGAACTTGAGCCACACATTGACAACTGAATACCATTAGAATGTCTAGGAAGCAGTGGGGAGGGTGTTTACCCATGGGGGCACCGCAGCCAAAGTATAGAGATAGGTAGGAGAAAGCATGATGGTTTCAGCATAACAAGGAGTTTGTGAGAGAAGTTGGGTTGCTGAGCAGTGCGGAGTTTTAACCAAGGAGAGGTCACGTGGTGAAGGGACTTAAATAGCAGGTTTCTGCCCAGGTGACTAATATGAAGCTGTATTTTAGATTAATGTGGAAATGAAGTCCAGGGACGGGGGTGCATCTTTAACCTAAGGCTAATTGAACAGGTAGTGGTTTTAAATAATGAACTATAGAATGAGAAACCAGCAAAGCTATTTACATGGGCTGTCCTATGAAAAATCCCCAAGACAGGTCAGTGATTTTTTCCACTGTGTTTGATACCTAATTCATTTCATTCCTGTGTTTTAATTTCTTCCTCTATAATTTCTTGTCAACTAGTTTTTTGAGAATAAAGACAAAGTTATGCTAATGCCATTATGAATTTCACATAATCGAGCACTTAACTTTATACGATACTATCCAAGTTTTGAAGAGACTAATATTGTCATATTGTCTTGAAGAGATTTATGACTAAAGCATATGATTTTGTTTGTGTTGTTTTATGTTTTATTGATTTTGTACCTGGGGATGACTTATTGTAGTAAAAATGTGACCATTTTTCACTTAAAATAAAGGTTGTGGGATGTTAGGAAATCTTTCTTTACTCTCAGCTCTGTTGTCTATAAGGAACTGATAAGGAACAGATTCTTTATGTGAATGCCTATTTTGAACTGTATTACTATTCAAACTTTGCCACATGCTGTATTAAGACAGGCAACATGACTTACCTAAGAGCTCTTACCCTCAGAGTTTTAGGTTTCTATTTACCACAGGCTACTTTTCAGTGGCCCATAGTAAAAAGTAAGTATGGCACTGAACAAATTAGTCTAATTGTGAAAACTGTCATGACATTCAGTCTCCTGTGTTTCACTGTATTTTTATCAGTAGATTATGCATTTGGAGGAGAAAATTACCTTATACATAGAGAAAATTTTTATGTGTCACTTTTTAAAGGTTACAGGCTTCTTCCTCCCTTGAGGACTCAAGGCCAGCAGATTTAATGAAAGATTCTCACACTATAAACTGCAGGAAAGTAAGTACGGTAAGTGTTAATATTCATGAAATATTATTTCTTTTGAGAAAAGATGCCGTCCTGTAAAAATAAACTCTTTCCATGGATTTTAAGAGGCAACATAGAATAGTGGCTGACAGCATACTATCTGGATCCGAGTTGTGACTCAGACATTTATTGCTGGGCAACCACAGGCTTGCTATTTAAACTCTGTGCCTCAATTTCCTCATCTGTTAAGTAGGGATAATAATAGCACCGAACTCTTGGAGTGGTGTGCAAATGAAGTGATTTTATGCAAAAACAAACAAAAACTTAACAGTGACTGGTACACAACCTGTGACCAATAAATGGTAGCTATTAATGTTATTTTAATGGGTTCTAATTCAGTGGATTAAATGTACTCCTTATGGTGTGGGGAAAAATTACTATAAGCTACTATTTAATTCAATTTAACATATACTAGCTATTTGAAATGCATGGTTACGTTTACAAAATTGATTAAATGTAGTCCTAAATATCTGGAGGAGCTATCTACAATATAATTCTAATGTATCCCAGACAACAAAAAGATCTAAAGTGGGACTATAAACTAAGTGGTATAAAAATATAAGAGAAATCTGACCGGAAATTGAAAAAATGTTTTTATACACATGTCCTAAGTCTTTCCGTCTAGTATTTAAGTTTTACTCCTACATTTAGCAAATGTTTATTAAGTACCCCTTTTTTGCCAGACAATAAGCTAGAAGCAGGGAGTTACGGCATTCCAACATAATCTCCAAGTAGTGTGCATTATATAGACATTTCATAGATCAGATTCACCAACTTAATAAGAAAGTGTAGGTAAATGAAGTATTTTTTTTCACCGAGCATTACTGCATTTATTGAGTGTTCAAACTAAGGTTTAAGAAACCATACATTGCTTAAGGGTATTCATATGGGTGCTAAAATTATAAAAGTAACAAGAAAATCAACATAAAACTCAAGACTGTGGTGACTTCAGCAGAAGAGAAAAGGAGATGTGATCGGAGGGCAATTGCCAGGCTAATAAAGTGTCAGTAGTATTATATTGGTAAATGATGTATATTGATAAGCTACATTAAATATTGAATTGTGGGGCGCCTGGGTGGCTTAGTCAGTTTAAGCCTCTGACTTTGGCTCAGGTCAGGTCGTGATCTCATGGTTCCTGAGTTCGAACCCTGTGTTGGGCTCTTTGCTGATAGCTCAGAGCCTGGAGCCTGCTTCAGATTCTGTGCCTCCCTCTCTCTCTGCCCCTCCCCTGCTTGCTCTCTCTCTCTCTCTCTCTCTCTCTCTCTCTCTCAAAAATAAACAAACATTAAAAAAAAATTTAAATACATTCAATTGTTTGGCTTGTAACTCTGCAACAATATGAAAACTTGTTGGTAAAAGCCTCTAGTTTAATCCATTTCCCACTCCAAAGCACTATTTCCCATTGTAGTTTCATGTGTGATAGTTTTATGATCATTTTCTTAAAAAAAAAAAAAAATAGCTTTTCCTCCTTAATCCAAAACTTGTCCTTATAGCATGTACATTCAGTTATTGTTATAAAGAATGTGGACCCTGGCGTCAGGTGGATGGGTTAGAATAATGGCCCCAACACTCTGGGCAAGCTTTAGCCCTCAGATTTCTGACCTCACAACGTTTGAGACACGAAAGGAGAGGCTGCTTGTGGGGTCCTGGCACATAGTACTGGGCAGATGCAGGCTGTCATACTGATGATGGCAGTGGTGGCACTGCCATCAGGCCCACATCTGACCATTGCTAAGAGGTTGTTATTTCACTCAAGTAGGAGCCTTACTATTTATTATCCTGTCTTTTCAGATGTCAAATAAGGAGCCGATTCCACGAAATCCTTCTGAAATTGGGGAGCCAGAGGCTCCAAGGCAAAACCACAGTGCTGTTCCTTCCCATAGTCACGAGCCACTCCTTGGTAGGTTTTCTTTGTCAACTACCCACCATCTTAGTTTACCTAACACTTTCTTAATCATTATATTTTCAGACTTAGGAGACTTCTAGAGAAGCAAATAGTTAAAACTAAGATTTTTTTCAAAATCCTAAATGCAATAAATCACTCGACTTTAAGGTGTATGCTACCTAATGCACCTGTCATTGTAAGTTCAGTTATTAACTGAATCAGTTATGGGTATCGTTAATACATGCCATTTAGATAAAACTAAGGTACTTATATCTAGGGAAAAAATGTCCATTCCCAAGAATAAGAACTTTTGAATGATACCAATCACAAAGTGTTTAAGATGTAATTATTCATTTTAACTATGTTTATGCAGACTCAAATCAAGTATACAGTTTTATACCATACATAACTAACATTGATCTACTAGAAACGTATGTTAAAGAGAATCAAAGAGGTTGAAAGAAAACGAAGATCAGCTTCATGCAGAGCCACATATTCATCATCTCAAATTGCATTGTACTTTGAAAAATTTCTAGAAAACTTTGGCTAATCTGTAGCTGTGTGTTAACCTATAATCTCTAGAACCTTTTCCTTGTATCTAACTTATAATTCATTTCTATGGTTTCTTATTTCCTTTTTCAATAAAAATCTGGGCATTTTCCCTTTTATAACATTTTCAGATTTTTGGAAGAGTATGCTTTTGTATCCATCTTCTCATTCAGATTAAACAAATACAAGGCATTTTTTCCTTGGCATTTTCACAAGGCATCAGATTAAAGTTAAATCTATCCTTCCAGGCTCTATACATACACATGCATGAATTCTGGCCCCTAGCTTCCAACTGTCTTTTACCACTGTCATTTTCTATTAGAAAATTCATAGACTAGCTCACTTTTGTGTATCAAGTGAGTTATGTGCAATTTCTGTGACAGCACCTTGTTATAAAAAGAGGTGACCCATTTAAAAATATATCAGCCTTCTGCAATTTAAGACAGAGGTTTTGCATTCAAAATTACATTGTATAGTGTTCTTGCCTTTCTTTTTAGTTTTCTTCAAGTTTTTAATTCAAGTTAGTTAACATACAGTGTTACATTAGTTTCAGGTGTACAATATAGTGATTCAGCACTTCCATATATCACCCTGTGCTCATGATGGCAAGTGCCCTCCTTAATCCCCATCACCTATCTCACCAGTCCCCTTGCCTACTTCCCCTCAGGTAACCATTAATTTGTTCTCTATAATTAAGACTCTGTTTCTTGATTTATATCTCTTTTTTTGCTTGCTTTGCCATTTTTAACGATACTCATCTTTTAACCTCCAAATGTACTCACATGAGTCTGTATTTTAATTTGATAGGCCAAGGTGCCCAGCTGGATTTTGATGCCCTGTGTGACAATGACGACACAGCCATGGCTGCCTTCATGAATTACTTTGAAGCAGAAGGGGGCCTGGGAGACCCTGGGGACATCAGTGATATCCACTGGACACTCTAGCATTTGATTTTCTAACTCTAAAAATTAGGAATGTGATAAAGCATTTCATTTACAAAAAAAAAAAAACTGTACAATCTTCTGCTCTGTATTGATACTGTTCTTATCTTTTATTCCTATTAATGGTCTACCAATTTTTATAGATTTGCACCTTTCACAGCAGTATGGGGGAAATGTGAGGTTTCCCTTCACAAAGAATGGCTCAGCGTTTCCTACAGACCCCTTGGCTCAGTGAAATGGCTTAAAACCCACTAGTTGCTGTATTTTTGCTAAAATATTTCTAACCAAGAATATCACATACACCTTGTTTTGGTTTTGTTTTTATTTTCTGATGCAATTTTTAAGTTTGGGGAATTTAATATATTGTGTCTAAGATTCATTTATAATTGATTTATAATAGCAGATTTATGTAAATTGGAACATCACCATTTCCTGTGTATTTCCTTAGTTGAGAATAGGGCTTAAATATTTTAAGAAAACCGAGTACTTGAACATGTAAGAAATGATATAATCGGTGCTCATAATTGTAATGAATACAGTATTCAGTCGTTGTAGACTTGGATACAGGGTATTTATGCTTAGTGAAGCACTTGAGATAGACTTTAAGTGAGATGATTTATTTAAAACTCAGGAGAAAAAAAAGAAAAGAAAAGCTGGGAGAGTTTCAACTTTGCTTACAGAAGACCTTAGTCCTAGTTCTTGGTAATTAACCTTTGCATGTAAGAATTACTGTTAACATAACCAATCAAGATTTTCATTATATCTAAAACCAATTTTTGATGCAGTAAAGGTGCTTAGTGAAGGATTAGCCATGGAGGAAAAAAACAAGCCCAGGCAGGATAAATGTCTTGTGTAAAGTCACAATTAAATTCGTATTTTTGAAATGTTTAATGTGTATAAACCAGTTTCTTTATACACATTTGGGGAAGCACTGGTTTCGCTGGTTAAATGATGAATTGACTGACCAAGGAAATAGCTGTGGCCTTCTAGATTAGGCAATTATGGTTACTGTTGCCTGTAGCCAAAGGTAGTTATGTAAAGGCTAAGTATAATTTTGAAACTATGAGGCAATGAGAAAGAATGTAAAAACCAATTTTCTAGCTATAATTACAAATTTGGAGATCATTTTTTAACTAGTAACTGGGAGGTGGCTTAAACTGAGTACAAGAAGAATATTTAAGATAATACATGTATATCTACCTTTTTGAAGATCATAATTTCATTATACATTATGTTTTAATTGCTCTTTCTAGTTTACCCAGTGTGTTTCCATGTATATTTTTTTTTTTTTGGTGCCCCACCAATGGAAAGTAAGATAGGCTAGGAAACTAATGGAGAAGCCTGAGGCTCAGTAGGGGATCCAATGCCGTTTTCTTCCTCTAGGTGGTGCTCTACCTTCCAACAGATCTCCCTCAGAGCCTCTCACCAAAACAAAGCATTATTTTGACTCTGCATATTTCTTTAGGCTGTAGGTAATAAGTTAGAACTTTTGTCAGACATGTTAATGCCAAACATACCAACAGGCAATAGGCCAAAAGCACATGTTCCCTTAAAGCGGGACAGCTGCAGTGGCCATGTGGGCAACGGTGTATCACCGTGTCCTGCAGCACTTACAGTGTTCCAGAAATATTAGAAGATCAGCCCCACTCCTGGTTCCGGAACTTGAGACACACTCAGGTTTAGAATAAGCCAAAGAAACCCTATGAGATGAAGGACCTTGGTTTGCAACAGCCTAAGCATGACGGTTCCATCTGAAGAAGCAGGAATAAGTCAGAGGCCTTACCAACATAACATTTTTGTGGGGCTAAACCATTGCAGGTTGGGCGTGGCCTCTAGAGTTGAACTCAGCCAGTGGTAGCAAGATGGGTCACTGTGCTGGATGTCCTTGAAAGTGGAGGGGCTTTATGATGCAAGGATCTGGGAGGCAGAATTTCTAGAAGCAGGCCATTGCTGCCTGGCATAGTAACAGTTTTTCCTCTTTGCAAGAGGAAGGGTTATTCCATAGAACACTGGACAGATAGCCAATTGAATGCTTTGATCCTTTAATAATCCACTCTAGTATTTTTCTGTAGATCTTGTCCTGGATCCAGAATCCAGTCCATGCAGCGTATGATAGCTGTAGCTCTCCCGAGATTAGTGTTTTCTCCAAAGTGTGTTGCATTTATGTTGAATTGTTGTTAGGAGTGATATTTTTTTTTTTTTTTTTTTTAAATGTTTATTCATTTTTGAGAGACAGAGAGAGACGGAGTATGAGCAGGGAAGGGGCAGAGAGAGAGGGAGACACAGAATCTGAAGCAGGCTCCAGGCTCCGAGCTGCCAGCACAGAGCCCGACGCGGGGCTCGAACTCACAAACCGTGAGATCATGACCTGAGCCGAAGTCGGACGCTCAACCGACTGAGCCACCCAGGCGCCCCTAGGAGTGATATTTTTATGGTTTGCCCTATAACTAATTTTTCTCCTATTCATTAATTTCCTGCATTTCCTGCAATTTCAAACATCTGTACATTGAATGAAATCATAAAAAGAGTAATTTTTTTTCTAAGTCTAAGAATTACCTACAATAATGGAGTGGAGTGGGACAAGAGCCTAGAAGCTGAAGAGCCTACTCAGCCTAAATTAAGCTGTGTGACCTCACATAAGCCATTTAAATACTCTGTACCTCAGGCTCCTTGTCTGTACAAGAGGCTTGACCTCTAGGTTTACTTCCAGTTCTGATTCTGTGATTCTAATCTACAGGACTTGAGTATTAGGGTCAGACTCTAGAACTGTGCAGTCCAGTATGATAGACACAGGCCATGTATGGCTGTTGAGCACTGGAAATGTCACTAATGCAAATTGAGATAGCACCAGATTTCATACACTTAGTATAAAAAAGGGAATGCAAAATATCACGTTAACAATTTTATAATGGAATGCCTGGCTGGCTCAGCCAGTGGAGCATGTGACTCTTGATCTTGGGGTTGGGTTCAAGCCCCATGTTGGGCGTAGAGCTTCCTAAAAATCAAATTTAAAAATAATATATAAAGGGGCACCTGGGTGACTCAGTCAGTTAAGCATCTGACTCTTAATTTTTGCTCAGGTCATCACCTTATAGTTCGTGAGTTCGAGCCCCATGTAGGGCTCTACGCTGACAGCATGGAGCCTGCTTGGGATCCTCTTTTTCCCCTCTCTACCCCTCCCCTGCATGGGCTCCCCCCCCAAAAAAAAAATATAAAAAATACATTTTAAAAACCAGTTTTATACTGATCACTTAGACAAGTATTTTGGATATACTGAATTATATAAAACAGCAACATTTTACTTTTTACTTTTTTAATGTAGCTACTAGAAAATTTTAAATTACACGTATGGCATACATTATATTTCTATTGGACAGTGCTGCTCTAAAACATTTTATTAGATGGATATTATTGAAGTAGACCAAAGGTTATACCATAACTATAATATTTACCTCTAACTGCTATGGCTTAAGGAACAACTGTTTATTGATCCTTGATTTAGTACAGTCAAATAACTGAACCTCTATGTGTCAAATTTAAAACTTTTTTGAAACTAGTGAACCTGAAGATGCTATCAGATATTTTATTAGATGATGATAGCCTGAAATCAAACTTGGGGTGTATGTTGACACTCTATTGTAGCCACTAAATTTGGAAATCTGTTGAAAAATTGAAAGAAAAATAGAGCATAGAGGCTTTTGGTAAGTAAGTGGGATTAAGGTATTTCATTACAGTTTCTTAATGGGAAAGTCTATATTTATTAGTCATATTTTTTGAGGAATTTCTGTAGAGTCTGGGCACAGTAAATGAAATAACCACTACCTAGTTATTGGACCATGTTTAGTAGTGTCGTTTCAGATCCTGCTCTAAAGAGATATCTACCACTCAGGTAGGTCATTGTTTGGCTCAGGAATTGGAAATTCAGATTTGCCAAGCAGTTACCGGCAAGGCAGGGAAGCCATAATGGAAAACTGCCATGTGGCCACTAGGTGTCACTTTTCCATTTCTATAGTGCATAGTTTTCATTAATTTTTCCAAGTTCTATGGGGCCTAGGGGAGGCATTTATGACTTGTATTTAGATTAGGACTGTGTCTCTGGTGTGGGCTGTTTTATGAGAAATGCTTTTTAAGAGAAGTCTGGGAAGATGCTTCCCATGTAAGAACTTTGGTTTAAGGAGCTTTCCAGATGTGGCTCCAGTAAAAGGTGACTTTAGACTTTAACATGGATGGAATATGCTTTCTGAATTCATTTGAGTGTGTATATGTGTCACTGCTCCTACATTCCTATGCTTAGCTTCGTCTTTTATACAATTTTTACCTCTTTTCCAGTTCACTTGCTCTTGTCTGTATATTAGTATTTTAAAAATTTTGTGGTAATGAAAAGAGTGAAATTAAATATATTTTGTCATAATTACTAGTTTTAAGTTTTTTAAACTTAATATTTAGACCTCTTCCAAAAAAGGTATATCCTTAACTACTTTCTAAAGTGGAAACATAGGGGTGTCTTGGGTGGCTCAGTTAGTTGAACATCTGACTCTTGATTTTGGCTTAGGTCATGATTCCATAGTTACGGGATCGAGCCCCATGTCGGGCTGTGCGCTGAGCATGGAGCCTTCTTGGGATTCTCCTCTAGCTCTCCCTTTGCCCCTCTCCCCTGCTTGTGTTTTCTCTCTCTCTCTCTTTCAAATTAAAAAATAAATAAAATGGAAATACAGACAAGAAAATCCACTCTTCTCAAACCACTGGGCAGAGAGATAGATTGAACTACATTACTCTCTGTATATATTTGTGCATGTTTATGAAGATATGCTAACTGCTGTAACCACCTTCTTCCCCATAAGACACTCAGAAGTTCCCAGCACATGTTGTTCTTCTACCTTGCAATTTCAATGGAAAGAGAGCTTCTCTATTTCCTAGTAATTCACACAAAAATGTCCATTGCTTGGGCCTTTGGATCAACTTGGTTCACATAGATTTTCCTGTGGCCACCAGGCTGGAGTATACAGATTGGCCAGGTTTTAGTTACATGACCAAACTTGGATTTAAAGGCACCCTTGAAAGGGAAATGATGTCAAAAACAGCCAGCTGCCTAATGGTCTAGGGCCAATGGAAAGAACAGAGACATATGCAGAAACGGCAATGGAAAACTTGTAATTTATAATAGTTGATGATTTCTGAGAATTGTAGGTTTAGCTGTCTTGAGTGTGGAGTCTTATTTTTTATTGTTTTTTGGGGGAATGAGAGGGTAGTGAGGAGTAGCAAGTTGTGTGATGTGTTTTTAACATTGGTCACCTTTTTTGTTTAATACCCAGCCATTAGTTGCTTTGGAAGACCCTGTCTGTTGCTCAAGTGTGTGGTTAGGGATCCATAAAGAGTTGTCTTAAGTTCTTGTCCAGCTGTGTGTCTCTGGCTTAGGATGTATTTTCTTAGGCAGTGCTGGTTCTTAAGCTCACATTTAGGTAGTGTTTTCCATATTTATTCCTGTCCAGGAGGAAATCAGTCCCATTTACCTTGGGAGTAAATACATTATGGTGTTTTTTGCTTTTGGTTTTTGGTTTTTTTCAAAAGACAATGCTAAAATGAGAAACCTAGATTATGGAGACATAACTTAATAGAACTCTTAAAACATCTCATTTACTCCAGCTCAAAATATAAGAAGATCCTGAATTCACCTCCTCTCACGGACAGACCAAACCTACAGTGCAGGAGAGGAGACAGTGAAGCAGGCCTCTGAGAGTCCTTGACACTGTTGCATCCTGCCCCATCCTGCCACAATCATAGTCTGCCTTGGCCCAGGATGGATGCTACTGTGGGCTCAGCTGGGCTGCTGGCCCCAACTGTGCTCTGCCTGCTGTGGATCCCTGAGGCCGGCCTGCAGCTTATGAGCCTGTCTCCATCCCTCTGTGCAAGCCCCTGCCCTAGAGCGTGACCAAGATGCCCAACTACTTGCATCACAGTACCAGACTAATGCCATCCTGGCCAATGAGCAGTTTGAAGATCTGCTAGGCACTCCCCAGAGCCCTGATCTTCTCTTCCTGTGCCACGTATGCATCTATCTGCACCATTACTTCCAACAAGAGCACATTACGTTCTGCAAGTTTACGTGCAGGTAGGTCCAGAGGGCTGCAAGCCCATCTTCAGCAAGTACTGCCACCTGTGGTCTGAGAGCCAAGCCTACAAGGAGCTGCCGTTTATGACCAGGGTGTGTGCATCTTTCATAAGGCCATCATCGCTGTGGACGGAGTGAATTTTCCTATGGATCCTAGTAATGGAAACTGTAGAGGGGCAAGCAGTGGATGCTGAAAATGTAAACCTATTAGGCTACACAGAACATCTAGTTTCAAAACAATTATAACTATGTCATGCAGGCTAAAGTTAAGAGATAAAGACCAAACGCCGTGGTGTGACTACAGTAGTTGAGGTGAAGAAGATTTTAAAGACTTCTCTAGTAATCGTTACAAGCACACCATTGACCTTCACACCAATTTCTGGCTACCTATGTCCTCATTGCTATTAATAGGCAGTAAATCATTATGGCTTATTATGGTGAGTGATGCTCCAAGATTAGTCTTGGTGAAAAGTTATATTGCTGAGAAATGGAAAGATCATCTTGGCAAAAAAAAAAAAAAAAAAAAAAAGTTAAGCACTGGGATATGAAGTTCTGTCATCTTAGAGTAAAAGTGATTCTAGCCATAGTAACTCCTCTCAGAGTCAGACATCTGGCAGGAACTCTAACTCCCTGCAAGCATGCAACTACATCCTGGAATGCAAGGGCATCGGTGAGTTTCATGGTAAGACTTGCATTGCTGGACTAGCAAAGGAAAATTGCATGGTTGAACATGATAATCTGTTATTTACCACATAAATCACATGGTAATTGTTACTACCTCTATTTTCTGTTTTCTGCTCTTTTTTCTCTTTCCCTTTTTTGTGGTCTGAATACAGATCCTTAAATTATTTGTGTTCTACTTAACAACAACAAACAGAATTATAATGCAAATGTGAAAAGTTAAACGGGAGAATCTTAAAAGCAGTAAGAAAAACAACTTTTTACATACGAGGAAACCCCAATAAGACAGAAGACTGTCACCAGATTTTTCACCAGAAACTTTGCAGGCCAGAAGGGAATGGCACAATGTATTCAAAATGCTGAAAGAAAAATAATTCTGCCAATCAAGAATACTCTATCCAGGAAGTGTACCATTCAGAATAGAGGAGAGATCAATAGTGTCCCAAACAAAAGTTGAAGGAATTCATCACACTAAACCAGGCTTAGAAGAAATGTTCAAGGGGACTCTTTGAGTGGAAAGGAAAGACCACCAGCAAGAGGAAGAACTGTAGGAAGGACCAAAGCAGTAAAATTAAATCCAGCTATAAAAGTCAGTCAAGGATGAAAAGATACTGAACATCACTCATCATCAGGGAAATACAAATTGATACCACAATGAGACACCACCTCACACCTGTCAAAACAGCTAAAATTAACAACATAAGAAACAACAGGTTGGCAAGGATGTGGAGAAAACTCTTGCACTGTTGGTGGGAATGCAAACTGGTGCAGCCACTCTGGAGAACAGTATAGAGGTTCCTCAAGAAACTAAAAATAGAACTACTCTACTATCCAGCAATCACACTATTAGGTATTTACCCAAAGGATACAAAAATACAGATTCAAAGGGGTACATGTACCCCAATGTTTATAGCAGCATTATCAACAATAGCCAAACTACGGAGAGCCCAAATATCCATTGACTGATGAATAAAGAAAATATAATATATACATAGAATGGAATATTACTCAGCCATCAAAAAGAATGAAATCTTGCATTTGCCATGGCATGGATGGAGCTAGAATGTATTATGCTAAGCAAAAAAAATCATAGAAACACAAATACCATATGATTTCACTCATATGTGGAATTTAAGAAATAAAACAGATGAGCATATGGGAAGGGAGTAGGTTGAGAAGAGAGGGAAACAAACCACAAGAGACTCTTAACAACAGAGCACAAACTGAGGGTTGATGGAGGGAGGTGGGTGGGAGATGGGCTAGATGGGTGATGGGTACTAAGGAGAGCACTTGTTATGATAAGCACTGGGTGTTGTAGGTAAATGATGAATCACTGAATTCTACTCCCAAAACCAATATTGCACTCTATGTTAACTAACCAAAATTTAAATTTAAATAAAAGGAAAAAAAAAATTTTTTTTTTAACGTTTATTTATTTTTTTGGGACAGAGAGAGACAGAGCATGAACGGGGGAGGGGCAGAGAGAGAGGGAGACAAAGAATCAGAAACAGGCTCCAGGCTCTGAGCCATCAGCCCAGAGCCCGACGCGGGGCTGGAACCCACGGACCGCGAGATCGTGACCTGGCTGAAGTCGGACGCTTAACCGACTGCGCCACCCAGGCGCCCCAAAAGGAAAATTTTTTAAACAATAAATAAAAATTAGTCACAAGGTTCCCAAAATAGAATGATGTAAAGTATGGCATCATGTACATAAAACATGGCAGGAGGTGGTAAAAATTTAGAATGCTTTTAGAATGGGTTCAAACTTAAACAGCCATCAACTTAATATAGACTGTTATATGCATAAGATATATATAAACCCAATGGCAACCACAAATCTAAAGCAGGTAATAGATATGCAAAAAATAATGAGAAGGGAACCCAAGCAAATCACTAAAGAAAACCAAAAACCACAACAGAGAGCAAGAGAATAAAGAACTACAAAAATAACCATAAAACAAGTACCAAATGGCAAGAAGTACATACCTATAATAATTACTTTGAATGTAAATGCACTGAATACATTAATCAAAAAACAGTGGATTACAGAATGGTTTAAAAAAAAAAGCAAAACCCATCTATCTGATGCCTCCAAGAGACTCATTTCAGACCTAAAGACACATACAGAATAAAGGAGAGGAATAAGGACACGTTTATCATGCATATAGAAGTAAAAACAAAGGTGGGGTAGCAATATTTATACTGAACAAAATAGACTTTAAAGCAAAGACTAGTGACAAAGAAGGACACTACCTAACAATAAAGGAAACAGTGCAACAAGAAGATATAATAATTGTAAGTTTTTATGCACCCAACATGAAAGTACCAAAATACATAAAGCAATATATATATACACAAATATATACATTATGTATTTACATAAATACATAAGCCTAAGCCAAAATACATAATATATATACACAAATATATACATTACGTATTTACATACATAAATACATAAGCCTAAGGGAAGTAACTGATACAATAATAGTAGAGGACTTGGGCACCCCATTTACATCAATGGATAAATCAACCAAACAAAATCAACAAGGAAACAGTGGCTTTGAATGACATATCAGGCCAGATGCATCTAACAAATATATCCAGAACATCCAAAATACACATTCTTTTCAAGCGAACATGGAAATTTCTCCTGGGAGATCACATAGTAGGCCACAAAACAAGTCACAACAAATTCAAAAAGATAGAAATCATACTATGCATTTTTTCATAGCAGCCACAATGCTATGAAACTAGAAATTAACCACAGAAAATATCTGGAAAGAACTCAAATGTATGCAGTTAAATAACTTGTTACTAAACAATAAGTGGGTCAACCAAGAAATCAAAGTGGAAATAAAAAAATACATGGAGACAACTGCAAATGAAAACATAATGATCCAGAATCTTTGGAATGCAACAACAGCTGTTCTAAGAGAAGATTTTATAGCAATACAGGCCTGCCTCAAGATGTAAGAAAAATCTTAACCTAACCTTACACCTAATGGAGCTAGAAAAAGACCAAACAAAACCCCAAACCAGTAGAAGAAAGGAAATAAAGGGTAGAGCAGAAATAAAGTAGAAACAAATAGAACAGATCAATGATACCAGGAGCTGGTTATTTGAAAAGATCAACAAAATTAGCCAGACTCATCAGAGAGAGAGAGAAAGAGAGAGACAGAGACAGACTCTAATAAACAAAATCAGAAATGAAAAAAATATACCACAGAAATACAAAGGATTATAAGAGAATATTATAAAAATTGCATGCCAAAAAAAAGGATAACCTAAGAAATAGGTAAATTCCTAGAAACATAGCTCAAGAAACCAAATCAGGAAGAAACAGAAAATTTGAACAGACCAATTACCAGCAAAGAAATTTAACCAGTAATCAAAAAACTCCCATTAAACAAAAGTTCAGAACCAGATGGCTTCACAAGTGAATTCTACCAAACATTTAAAGAAGAGTTAATACCTATTCTTCTCCAACTATTCTAAAACATAGAAGAGGAAGGAAAGTCTCCAAATTCATTCTATGAGGCCAGCATTAAAAGCCAGATAAAGACACTACAATAAAGGAAGAAAGCAAGCAAACGTGGACTCCAGGCCAATGTCTCTGATAAACAAATGTAAAAATCTTCAACAGAGCGGTGCCTGGGTGGCTCAGTTGGTTAAGTGACTGATTCTTGATTTTGGCTAGGGTCATGATCTCACAGTTCGTGGGTGTGAGTTGCACATCAGGCTTTCAGCACATAGAGCCTGCTTGGAATTCTCTCTTCCCCCAGTCATGCTCACACGTCTGCTTTCTCTCCCTCTCTCTCACTCTCTCAAAATAAATAAAAAACTTAAAAAAAATCTTCAACAAAATGTTAGCAAAACAAATCCAATAATACATTTTAAAAAATCATTTACCATGATAAAGTAGGATTTATTCCTGGAATGAAAATGTGATTCAATATTCGCAAATAATTCAACGTGATACATCACATCAATAAGAGAAAGAATAAAAACCATATCATTTTAATAGATGCAAAAAAAGCATTTGACAAAGTGCAACATCCATCTATGATAAAATCCTCAGACAAAGGTTTAGAGGGAACATATCTCAACATGATAAAAGCCATATGTGAAAAACCTATAGCTAACATAATAATATTGAAGAACTGAGAACTTTTTCCCTTAAGAATGAGAACAAGACAATGATGTCCACTTCTCACCATTTTTATTCAACATAGTACTGGAAGTCCTAGTCACAGCAATCACACAAGATAAAGGAATAAAAGTCATCCAAATTGATAAGGAAAAAGTACAACTGTCAACTATTTGCAGATAATATGATACTGTATAGAAAGAATCTTAAAGATTCCATTAAGAAACTAGTAGAACAGATAAATGAATTCAGTCAAGTCACAGGACACAAAATCAACATACAGAAATCTGTTGCATTTCTGTACACTAATAATAAAGTAGCAGAAAGAGAAATTAAGGAAACAATCTCGATTACAATTGCACCAAAAATAAAATACCTAGGAAGAAACCTAACCAAGGAGAAAAAACACCTGTACTCTGAAAACTATAAAACACTGATGAGTGAAGTTAAAGATGACACAAACAAATGGAAAGATATTCCATGCTCATAGGTTGGGAGAACAAATACTTTTAAAATGTTTATACTACCACAAGTAATGTGCATATTTAATGCAATCCTTGTGGGTGCCGGTGCTCAGTTGAGCATCCGACTTGATTTCAGCTCAGGTCATGATTTCATCGTTTGTGAATTTGAGGCCCACATTAGGCTCTGCACTGACAGCATGGGGCCTACTTGAGATTCTCTCTCTCTCCCTCTCTCTCTGCCTAACCCCCTTTCATGCCTTCTCTCTCTTTCTGAAAATAAATAAACATTTAAAAATATTTTTAAAAATGCAATCCTTAACAGAATTCCAATGGCATTTTTCACAGAAATAGAGGAAGCAATACTAAAATTTATATGGAACCACAAAAGAAATTAATAGCCAGAGCAATCTTGAGTAAGAAGAGCAAAGCTGGGGGCATCATGCTTCCCAATTTCAAATTGTATTATAAAACTACATAATCAAATATTAAGGTATTGGCATAACAAGAGACACATAGATCAACAGAACAGAAAACCCAGCCATAAATCCATGGATATATGGTCAATTAAATCACAACAAAGGAGCCAAAAATATACAATGAGGAAAGGGCAGTCTCTTCAATATATGGTATTAGAAAAACTGGACAGCCACATGCAAAAGAATGACATTGGAGCCCATCTTACACTACTCACAAAACTCAATTTAAAATAGATTACAAATTTGAATCTAATCAACCTCACTCTGAAAAGCTTGTGCACAGCAAGGAAACCACCAACAAAAACTATTAAATGGGAGAAAATATTTGCAAATTACGTATCTGATAAGGGATTAATATCCAAAGTATATGAAGAGCACAGACAATAGCAAACAACAAAATCACAAACAATCCAATAAAAAAAATGGGCAGAGTATCTGAATAGACATTTTTCCAAAGACATACAGGTGGCTAACACCTACATGAAAAGGTACTCAACGTCACTAATAATCAGGAAATATAAATCAAAACCACAATAAGATACCACCTCACACTAGTCAGAATGACAAATAGCAAGGGTGTGGAGAAAAGGGAACCCTTGTGTAACTGTTGGTCAGAATGTAAATTGATACAGCCTCTATGGAAAACAGCATGGAGGTTCCTTAAAAATAGATACAGTAGGGGCACATGAGTGGCTCAGTCAGTTAAGCACCTGACTTTGGCTCAGGTCATGATCTCAAGGTTCATGGGTTTAAGCCCCACGTCGGGCTCTCTGCTGACAGCTCAGAGTCTGGAGCCTGCTTCAGATGTCTCTGCCTTCTCTCTCTTCAACCTTATCTCTCCGCCCCTCCCCTGCTTCTGCTCTCTCTCTCTCTTTAAATAAAACATTTTTTAAAAATAAAAATAGGGGCGCCTGGGTGGCGCAGTCGGTTAAGCGTCCAACTTCAGCCAGGTCACGATCTCGCGGTCCGTGAGTTCGAGCCCCGCGTCGGGCTCTGGGCTGATGGCTCAGAGCCTGGAGCCTGTTTCTGATTCTGTGTCTCTCTCTCTCTCTGCCCCTCCCCTGTTCATGCCGTGTCTCTCTCTGTCCCAAAAATAAATAAAACGTTGAAAAAAAAAATAAAAATAAAAAGCAAGAATAATAAATGTGATATGAGTCCATTTATTAACAAAAAAGATACAATAATTCCACTGCTAGGTATTAACCCAACAGAAATGAAAACACTAGTTCAAAAATATATAGGCACCTCTATGTTTATTGCAGCATTATTTACAATAGACAAGATGTGGAAGCAACCATGGTGTCCATCCATAGATGAATGGATAAAGATGGTGTGGTATATAAACATGATAGAATATTATTCAGCTATGAGAAAGAATGAAGTCTTGCCATTCATGCAACATGGATGGACCTAGAGGGCAAGATGCTAAGTGAAATAAGTCAGAGAAAGACATATACCATATGATTTAACTTATATGTGGAATTAAAAAAAAAAAAAAACAGAACCAAACAAACAGAAATAGACTCACATATACAGAGAACAAATTGGTGGCTGTCAAAGGGGACAGGGACTAAAGATGGGTGAAATAGGTGAAAGGGATAAGGAGGCACAAATTTCCAGTTTTAAAGAAGTCACAAATTGGGGGCAGGAGTTAAGATGGTGCAGAAATAAGGGGACCCTGGGCTTCCCTTGTCCCTCAAACACAGCTGGTATTGAGGTCGGATCACTTGGAACACCCAGGAAATTGGTATGAAGACTGACAGAAGGATCTCCACTGTTGGAGGAAGACAGTGTGGCGAGTTGCATGGAAGTGAATTGGGGGGAAGAAAAAAAGGTGGTGCCATGGAGGGGGGAAGGAACGCTTTCAATAGAGAGACAAAAGGGAGAGAAAGAGAGTGGGGTTGAGAGAGTGTGGCACCAAGTTCACATGAGAGAAAAACCTCTCTGGACCACGAACTGGGAAGCAAGAGGTATTGAGTGCCACAGGTTTTTTGCAAACAGTGTGTGGAGCTCAAACTCTGAGGTTTTGGAAGTGCATGACTTTCTCTGGAGAGAAGCTATGGTACACACCCTTGGAGAGAAGGAGGGCACTGGCCACTGAGTGCATAGCATGGTGTAGGAATCTCAGGGTCACACTGAGAGAGAATATTCCCCTTCCTGCAGTACATTTGTCCTCTCCAAGGACAAAAGACCCTGCAGGCACCAGCAAAATACCTTTCATCATGGTGCACAGAGGGCAGATAACCTGGTTGCTACTTTTTGTGGTACCACATTATAGATTCCATGTGCTGCACAGGTGTAGGACTGTTTTTCTGGGACAAAGGACACCAGACACAGCATGGAGAGCCTCTACTTTGGAGGAGGGGGTAGGTCTGTGGTGCTGGGTGCTTTAAGATTTCGAGTTTTGAAACCCAGCCACGCACTAAAGATAAAATGCAGGAGAGCTGTGCTGCAGGGCATGCTGACTGTCCCCATCATTCTGTGAGAGCTTACTGAACAGCAGGGTTGTGAGATCCCCTGTCCAGGGATGAGACAGTGAGGTGGCACTATTTCTCCCTTAACATCAACACAGTGGGACTTGAGAGAGCAACACAGTGGCCCCCAGAGGAGGTGGGACGCACTTACACCAAACTCTTCCACCCTGTGCCTGGCAACTGCTCATTTACTGAGGCAGAACTGACTCTGAGCCAGCCCAGTGGGCCCCTCCTCCAGAAGATGAGCACAGCACCCCACATGGACAAAATGTACTGATCATAGAGTGCTTCAAAGTGTCACCTGCAGTTCTGGTGGAAATAGGAACAGACTTAGTTTCTTCTTCCTTTTCCTTTGGAAACCAGGCCTATAGATTTTGCTTGTTTTTTTCATTTTCTTCTCTCTCTCTCTCTCTCTTTTGGACTGGGGGGTGGAAAGGGGGAATCAGGCTTCTTTTTCTTTCCTTTTTCTTCTTTTTCCTTGGAATCAGACTTAGAGTTTTTTGATTGCCTTCTTGTTTTGTTGTTGTTGTTTTCTTTTTTTTTTTTTTTTTTTTTGGTCAGGTTTTTTTCATTTTTTTTTTTTCTAGGCTTCTTTCAACAAACAAATCAAAGCATACCTAGTTAAAGTTCCAAAAACTCCCCACTGCAAGCAAGGAGGAGCTCTGCAGAGGACTGACCAGTGAGAAAGAGCAGCCAAAACACAACAGCAGAGTGCACGCAGCACACACCAGAGACACTTCCTGAAGTGCTGGGCCCTTGGCAGTGTATGATCCCTTTTTAATATAGTAGTACTCTCAGTTGCAGGAAACACAATAAGATTTCAAAACATGCAAAAGACAGAAACTTAGCCAAAATGACAGGATGGAGGAATTCTTCCCATAAGAAAGGTCGAGAAGAAATCACAGCTAAGGATTTGCTCAAAACAGATATATGCAATATATCCAAACAAGAATTTAGAATAATGGTCCTAAGGCTACTAGCTGGGCTTGAAAAAAGCATAGCAGACATAAGAGACACACTTGCTACAGAGATAAAAGGCCCCAAAACTAGTCAGGCTGAAATAAAAACTAGTTAGCCTATAACTGAGATGCAAAACTGAGTGGATATAGTCAAAACAAGGACTAAAGAAGCAGAGGAAAAAAGAGGTGATATAGAGGATACAATTATGGAAAGTAATAAAGTTGAAAAGAAGAGGGAAAGAAAACTATTAGATTGCAAGGGTAGAGCAAGGGAAATTAGTGATTCCATAAAGTGAAGCAATGTTGGTATCATAGGAGTCTCAGAAGAAGAGCAGGAAAAGGAGGCAGAAGGTTTATTTGAACTAATTATAGCTGAGAACTACTATAATATGGGTAGGGAACAGGCATTCAAGTCCAAGAGGCACAGAAAACTCCCCTCAAAATCAGCAAAAACAGGCCAACACCGTGACATATCAAAGTGAAACTTGCAAAATACAAAGATAAAGAGAGAATTCTGAAAGCAGCTAGGGACAAAATATGCTTAACCTACAAAGGTAGACATATAAGGTTAGTAGCAGACCTGTCCATGGAAACTTGGCAGGCCAGAAGAGTGGCAGGACATATTCAACGTGCTGAATGGGAAAAATATGCAGCCAAGAATTCCTTAGCCATCAAGGCTATCATTCTAATAGAATGAAAGATAAAACGTTTTCCAGACAAACAAAAAGGAGTTCATGACGACTAAACCAGCCCTGCAAGAAATTTTAAGGGGGATTCTGAGTGGAGGGGGAAAAAAAGACCAAAGCAACAAAGCAAGAAAAGACTTGAGAGGACCAAAGAACATCATCAGAAACACCAACTCTACAGGTAACACAATGGCACTAAATTCATATCGTTTCGATAATCACTATGCATGTAAATGGACTAAATACACCAATCAAAAGACATAGGGTATCAGAATGTATTTTTAAAAACCCACAAAACAAGATCCATCTATATGCTACCTACATTTTAGACCTAAAGACACCTGCAGATTGAAAATGAGGGGATGGAAAACCCTCTATCATGTTAATAGATGTCAAATGAAAGCCAGAGTAGCCATACATAAACCAGACAAGTCGATTTTAAAACAAAGACCATAACAAGAGATAAAGAAGGGCATTATATCATAATTAAGGGGTGTATCCAACAAGATCCAACAATTGTAAATATTTATACCCCCAACTTGAACACCAAAATATATAAATCAATTAATAGCAAATATAAAGAAATTGAATGATAAAAATGCAATAGTAGTTGGGAACTTTAGCACCCCACTTACAACAATGGACAGATCCTCTAAGCAGAAAACCAACAAGAAAACAATGGCTTTGAATGACACACTGGACCAGATGGACTTAACAGCTATATTCAGAAAATTTCATCCTAAATCCTAAAGCAACAGAATACACATTCTTCTCAAGTACACATGGAATATTCTCCAGAATAGATCACATACATACTGGGTTACAAGTCAGCCCTCAACAAGTATAAAAAGATCAAGATCATACCATGCATATTTTCAGATCACAATGCTATGAAACTTGAAATCAACCACAAGAAAAAATTTGGAAAGCCCTCAAATGCATGGAAATTAAAGATCATCCTACTAAAGAATGAAAGGTTACCCAGTAAATTAAAGAAGAAATTAAAAAATACATGGAAGTCAATGAAAATGAAAACATGACAATCCAAACCATTTGCAGCAAAGGCAGTCTTAAGAGGGAAGTATAATGCAATTCAGGCCTATTTAAAGATGCAAGAAAGGTTCCCAATACACAACCTAACCTTACACCAAATGGAGTTAGAAAAGGAACAGAAAATAAAGCCCAAAGCCAGCAGAAAAAGAGAAATAAGATTAAAGCAGAAATAGATGACATAAACACAAAACAAAAAATCCAGTAGGATAAATCGATAAAACGAAGAGCTGATTATTTGCATGAATTAACAAAATTGATAGGCCCCTAGCCAGACTTATCAAAAAGAAAAGAGAAAGGACCAAAATTGATAAAATCATGAGTTAAAGAGGAGAGATCACAACTAACACTGCAGAAATACAAACAATTACAAGAGAATACTATGAAAAATTATATGCCAACCAACAGGGCAATTTGGAAGAAATGGACAAACTAACAAAACTGAAATAGGAAGAAATAGAAAATCTCAACAGATGTATAGCCAGCAGAGAAATTAAATCAGTAATCAAAAATCTTCCAACAAACAAGAGACCTGGGCCAGATGGCTTCCTAGGGGAATTCTACCAGACATTTAAGGAAGAGTTAATACCTATTCTTCACAAACTGTTCCAAAAACTAGAAATGGAAGGAAAACTTCCAAGCTCATTCTGAGGCCTGGATTACCTTGATTCTGAAACCAGACAAAGACCCCACACTAAAAAGGAGAGCTGCAGACCAAATTCCCTGATGAACGTGCATGCGGAATTCTCAGCAAGATACTAGTAAATGAAATCCAACAATATGTTGAAAGAATTATTCACCATGATCAAGTGGAGTTTATTCCTGGGCTGCAGGGCTGGTTCAATATCCACAAATCAATCAACATGACACACCACATTAATAAAAGGGTAAGAACCACATGATCCTGCCAATAGATGCAGAAAAAACATTTGACAAAATACAACATTCTTTTTTGATAAAAAAAAAAAAAAAAAAGAACCCTCAAGAAGATATGTGTAGAAGGAAAATACCTTAACACCATAAAGGCCATATATTAATGACCCACAACTAATATCATCCTCAACGGGGAAAAACTGAGAGCTTCCTCCCTAAGGTCAGGAACAGGACCAGGATGTCCACTCTTACCACTGTTGTTCAACATAATACTGGAAGTCCTAGCCTCAGCAATAGACAACAAAAGAAATAAAAGGCCTCCAAATTGGCAAGGAAGAAGTCAAACTTTTACTCTTCACAGACACATGATACTCTATAGAAAACCCAAAAGTCTCCACAAACTGCTAGAACTAATACATGAATTCAGTAAAGTTGTAAGATATAAAATTAACATGCAGAAATCTGTTGCATTTCTATACACCAATAACAAAGCAGGAGAAAAATAAATCAAGGAATCAATCCCATTTGCCATTGCATCAAAAACAATAAGTTACCTAGGAATAAACATAACCAAAGAGGTAAAAGATCTGTACTCTGAAAACTATGAAATGCTTATGCAAGAAATTGAAGAGGACACAAAGAAATAGAAAAGTGGGGCGCCTGGGTGGCTCAGTTGGTTAAGTGGCCAACTTCGGCCCAGGTCATGATCTCGCGGTTCGTGAGTTCGAGCCCCGCGTCGGGCTCTGTGCTGACAGCTCAGAGCCTGGAGCCTGTTTCATATTCTGTGTCTCCCTCTCTCTGACCCTCCCCCGTTCATGCTTTGTCTCTCTCTGTCTCAAAAATAAATAAATGCTAAAAAAAAAAAATTTTTTAAAGAAATAGAAAAGCATTCCATGTTCACAGATTGGAAGAGCAAACATTGTTAAAGTGTCTATTCTACTCAAAGCAATCTACACGTTTAATGCAGTCCCTAACAAAATACTGCCAGCAATTTTTACAGAGCTAGAACAAACAAACCTAAAATTTTTATGGAAGCACAAAAGACCCCAAATAGCCAAAACTATCCTGAAAAAGAAAACCAAAACTGGAAGCATCACAATTCTGGACTTCAAGCTGTATTACAAAGCTATAACCAAGACAGTATGCTACTGGCACAAAAACAGACACATAGATCAATGGAACAGAATAGAGAACCAAGAAATGGACCCACAACTATATGGCCAGCTCATCTTCAACAAAGCAAGAAAGAATATCCAATGGAAAAAAAAGACAGTCTCCTCAACAAATGGTGTTGAGAGAACTGGACAGCAACAGGCAGAAGAATGAAACGGGACCACTTTCATACACAAAAATAAATTCAAAATGGATGAAAGACTTCTCACCTAAATGTGAGACAGGAAACCACCAAAATCCTAGAGGAGAACATAGGCAGCAACCTCTTTGACCTTGGCCGGAGCAACTTCTTACCAGATACGTTGCTGAAGGGAATGGAAACAAAAGCAAACATGACCTATTGACATTTCATCAAGATAAAAAGCTCCTGCACAGTGAAGGAAACAATCAACAAAATTAAAATTAAAAGTCAGCCTATGGAATGGGAGATGTTTGCAAACAACATATTCGATAAGGGGGTAGTATCCAAAATCTAGGAAGAATTTATCAAACTCAACACCCAAAAAACAAATAACCCAGTGAAGAAATGGGCAGAAGACATAAATAGAAAATTGTCCAAAGAAGAAATTCAGTTGGCTAACAGACACATGAAAAGGTGCTCAATATCACTCATCATCAAAACCACAATGAGACACCACCTCACACCTGTCAAAACAGCTAAAATTAACAACACAAGAAACAGCAGGTGTTGGTAAGGATGTGGAGAAAGAGAAACCCTCTTGCACTGTTGGTGGGAATGAAAACTGGGTGCAGCCACTCTGGAGAACAGTATAGAGGTTCCTCAAGTACCTAAAAATAGAACTACCTTACCATCCAGCAATTGCACTATAAGGTATTTATCCAAAGGATGCAAAAATACAGATTCAAAGGAGTACGTGTATCCCAATGTTTATAGCAGCATTATCAACAATAGCCAAAATATGGAGAGCCCAAATGCTCATCAAATGATGAATGGATAAAGAAGATGTGGTATACATACACAATGGAATATTACTCATCCATTGAAAACATGAAATCTTGCATTTACCATGATATGGATGAAGCTAGAATGTATTCTGCTAAGCAAAATAAGTCAATCATAGAAAGACAAATACCATATGATTTCACTCATATGTGGATTTTTTTAAAGTTTATTTATTTTGAGAGAGCGTGCAGGTGGGGGAGGAGCAGAGAATCTCAAGCAGGCTCCACACTGTCCATGCAGAACTCCACAAGGGGCTCAAACTCATGAACTGAGAGATCATGAGCTGAGCTAAATGAAGTTGGACACTTAGCCAACTGAGCTACCCAGACGCCGCTCATATGTGGAATTTAATAAACAAAACAGATAAGCATATGGATAGGGGAGGAAAAAGAACAGAGGGAAAGAAACCACAAAAGACTCTTAAGGATAGTGAACAAACTGAGGGTTGACGGAGGGAGGTGGGTGGGAGATGGGCTAGATGGGTGATAGGTACTAAGGAGGGCACTTGTTCTTTTTTTCTTTAATATTTATTTTGAGAGAAAGCACAAGTGGGGGAGGGGCAGAGAAAGAGAGAGAGAGAGAGAGAGAGAGAGAGAGAGAGAGAGAGAGAGAATCCTAAGCAGGCTTCATGCTGAACACAGAACCCAATGTGGGGCTCGATCTCACGACTGAGAGATCACAACCTGAGCTGATATCAAGAACTAGATGCTTAACTGACTGAGCCACCCAGGTGCCCCAAAGAGAGCACTTGTTCTGATGAGCACTGGGTGTTGTATGTAAGGGATGAATCACTGAATTTCACTCCTGAAAAAATATTGCACTATATATTAACTAACTAAAATTTAAATAAAAGAAAAGTCACAAGGAAGGAAAAATACGTCACAAGGATAAAAAGTACAGCATGGGAAATATCAATAATAGTGTGGTAACTTTGTATGATGACAAATCACAACTACACTTATCATGCTGAGCACTGCATAATGTGTACAACTGTCAAATCACCATTTTGTACACCTGACACTAATATTGTATGTCAAGTATATTTCAATAAAATTTAAAATTAAATACAGAACATATGATTCAACAATTCCACTTCCAAGTATTAGCATAAGAAAATGAAAATACTAACTGGATAAGGTATCTGCACCCCCATGCTCACTGCAGCATTATTTACAATAGCCAAGACATGGAAATAACCCAAGGGTTCATCAATGGATAAATGGATAGAGAAAATGTGTTATATTTGTATACATACATTCCAATGATTATTCAGTCACAAAAGAAGAAAATCTTGCCATTTGTGACAACTTAGATGTATCTTGAGGGCATTATGCTAAGTGAAATAAATCAGAGAAAGACAAATACCGTATGATCTCACCAATATGTGAAATCAAACAAAACACAACAAAATCAAACTCAGAGAAGAGATTGATGTTTGCCAGAGGCAGGGTTGGGGAGTAGGTAAAATGGTAAAGGTGGTTAAAAGGTACAAACTTCCAGCTATGGAATAAAAATGTCCTGAGGGATGTAATGTGCAGCATGGTGATTATAGTTAATATTACTGTATTGTATATTTGAAAGTTGCTAAGGGTAGACTTTGAAAGTTCTCATAAGAAAAAAAATTATAACTGTGCATTGTAATGAATGTTGAATAGACTGATGTGATCATTTCACAATATATGAATATAGCAAATCATATTTTACACCTGAAACTAACGTAATGTTAAGTCCATTGTCTCAATGAAAAAAAATTATTTTATACTCGGTTGAGAGAGCAATAACCCAAAAGGTTTTCCATCTACCAGAATGGACATCTAGACTAATAGCACATAATTAGCTGATTGTTAACATTATTTGGAAGCCCACCATATTCTATTTGAGTAAGCAAAAGTCAAGAAAAAAGTTATAGTGCCTGAAATAGTTATTCTTGGGTAAGGGGAAATGGAAACATACCAGGTTACATGTAAAATAATCAAATTCATATTATTCACAGTAAAACACTGTTCTATTTCTTTGTAGTAATATTAGCTTATTTTAATTATTTTTTTCAGATGACAAAAGAATTTTATATTCTCTGTTGAAAATTCAGGGATACAGGAAAGTGCTAAGAATAAAATAAAATCACTTATAATTTCACCATAATTTTTACCAGTGAAAAACCACAATGAACACTTTGGTAATCTATAAATTCTGATTATTTTTTAAATTAAAATTTTATAAATAATAGGATTCTATTATTCCTATATTTTTGTATGAAATTAACACATGTATATTGGTTAAGTCATCTAGTATTTAAAAGCATATTATAAAAAAGTCTCTAATTTACATTAATTCTTGTTATCTAACTTGTAATTCTTGTCTAGAGCAACCATTTTTGACTTTCTTTTAACCTATTTTAATACTGATAGTTACATTTCTAAATATGCTTTGATTACCGCTTCTTGATTTGCCCAGAATGGGTATAGAACAGGGAGTCCACAATTTAAATATTCCCCTAATGATAGAATATTTAGGGTATTTGGAAAGTTTTACTATTATGGGTAACATGTCAGTTAACATCCTCTGACACAAATGTTTGCTATTTTATTAGGATGGATTTCTTTAAGTGTAACTACAGATCCAAATTGTCCAACTACAATACAGAAATTTTGTATCTAGTGTTCTTTCCAGAGTTACTTTTATGTGGTTAAATAGGTCAGTCTATAATTCTGCTTTTATACTCAGAAAGAAAAACTTCACCCCTAAATCAGATGAAAACATACCTACATTTCCTTCTAAGTGTCCTGTGGTTTCATACTTCGACACTAAAGTCTTTGATCTAGCTGAAATTTTAGTCTGTAAAGAGATACAGAAGTCTAGTTTTTCATTCTCAAATATGAGCCTCTTGCCCCAGAAACGTTCAGTGACTTGTCCTTCCTTTCCCTACTGATTGGAATTGTTACTTTTACAGACCGTTAAGTTCTTGCATATTCTAGTTCCTGTTTGGAAAGGAGATGGAAGTGGTAGGGATGCTGTTTGGGTGAGGAGGAGCTTCTATTAATCTGGCTATCCTTTCATCTGTAACAAACTGTTTAAATTAATTAAATAACAGAGCTCGATAATGATCTTTCTGTTATTTGCAAGTGTATCACTGTTTCTTCTGAAGGGTTTCAGACCATGCCACTCCAAACATTTGCCACTTTGGCACATGGATTCTTTTGAGCTGAAAACACTTGAGAAAGAAACAGCAAATGTGGAAAGCTCTCTGCCTTCCCACTTTCTACCTGAGAGTGGGACACAAGGTTTTCCCATGAGAAAGGTGCCCTCCCTGCGTAAGAAAGAAAACAACATTCTTAGCAGAGACTGGGAGTTGCCGGTGAAATGGACTTGCACAAAACAAAACAAACAACAACAAAAAAACCCTACTAAAATAACCCTAATTTTCCATTAGTTTCCCCATATATTTACTAGTCACTGTCCCAACATTTTTTTTTAACATTCATTTATTTTTGACAGACAGAGAGAGGCAGAGTGCTAGTGGGGGAGGGGCAGAGCAGAGAGAGAGGAAGACACAGAATCTGATGCAGGCTCCAGGTTCGAAGCTGCCAGCACAGAGCCCCACGCCGGGCTCGAACTCAGAACCGTGAGGTCATGACGTGAACCAGTCGGATGCTTAAGCAACTGAGCCATCCAGGCGCCCCGTCCCAAAATTTATTGCCCCTAGCTCAATTTATCGTATCTTGTCACACCCCCACAATGTATTGTTCTTTGTGTAAAAAGGTATGTAAGTTTGGGGCCTAAAGCCTTCCTTGGGTCTTCATTTTCCTTCTGAAGATTCCCATGTACACATTAAAATATTACATTTGTATGCCTTTCTCCTGCTAATCTGTCTTATGTCCATTCAATTCTTAGGCCCAGTCACAGAACTTACAAGGGTAAAAGGTAGTTTTACCTTCCCTACACTTTTTTTTCCTGAAAACTTTTGAAATAGAAAATATCTATATACTTATATTTATAAGATACTGAAAATAGTGGTTTCTTCTCACTTTAACATTTCCTCTAAATTTTTAATTTATCAGGCTGCATTTGGATCACTGAAAGTCAATGAGTTACATTTCAGAAATGATGTTGATGGATTTAGCATTCTTCTATACTTTCATTATATATAGAATACATTTATTCTTGGAACGGCCTATCTAATATTACAGTCTGTATTCTCTTGAGCTGTTGGTGTTCTAAGAATAACATCTAACCTTTATTAAATACTTACTATGGCAGGCAAGTTCCTAAACCTGTATTGATGTGTATTAATTTAAGCTGCCTAACAACTGTGAAGATAATGTTGGTATTATCCCATTTTACACATGAGGAAACTGAGTCTCGGAGAGTTACGTAATTTGACAACGTTACCCAGTTTATGCATGGTGGAGTCAGAATCCAGACCCACTACAGCCCAGCCTGGTGCTCTTAATCCTGTGTTATGATAAACCCTTTGATTTATTGTGGCATTTTCAGGGTCTGCTTTTCCCCCACCCTCTTTAATTCAATGTACAAAAATCTCTAAGTATTTCTCTCTTTTTAAAATTTATTTTTAAGAGAGAGGAAGAAAGAGAGAGAGAACAAGTGGGCAAGTGGGCGAGTGGGAGAGGGGGAGAGAGAGAGAGAGAGAGAGAGAGAATCCCAAGCAGGCTCCACACTGTTAGCACAGAGCTGGATGTAGGGTTTGAATTCATGAACTCAAGAGATCATGACCCGAGCTGAAAACAAGAGTCAGACTCTCAACTGACTGAGCCATCCAGGCACCCCTGTTTAAGTATTTTTTAATTGTTAAAACAAAATCACTGTCTTAACCATTTTTTGTTAGGTATGTAGTAATGTTATACCACATGTAATACATTAGTATTGTTATATACATGTATATAGGTTACATGTTATAGTATCTATGTTATATAATGTTATACTAATGTAATAGTCATGTTAACTGCATTCTCATTGTTGCATAACAGATCTCTAGAACTTTTTGATTTTGCAAAATTGAAACTCTGTACCCACTGAACCACAATTCCCTGTTTCTTTTCTTCCTAGCCCCTGGCAACCAAAAGTCTACTTTATTTCTGTAAGTTTGACTGCTTTAGAGGATATCTCATCTAAGTGGAATCATACACTTTTTTTGTGAGTGGCTTATTTCACTTAGCAAAATGTCCTCAAGTTTCATCCATGTTGTACCATACGACAAGATTTCCTTCCATTTAAAGCTAAATAATATTCTGTTTAATGTATATACCTCATCTTTATTCATTCTTGGCTATTGAAAATAATGCTGCTATGAACATGGGTATGCAAATATATCATCAAGATCCTGCTTGCTTGCTTGCTTTCGTTTTTTAAAATATGAAATTTATTGTCAAGTTGGTTTCCATACAACACCCAATGCTCATCCCAACAGGGGCCTCCTCAATGCCCATCACCCACTTTCCCCTCCCTCCTACCCCCACCAACCCTCAGTTTATTCTCAGTTTTTAAGAGTTTCTTATGGTTTGCTTCCCTCCATCTCTAACTTAAGATCCTGCTTTCAATTCTTTTTGATATATACCCAGAAGTAAGACTATTGCATCATATGGTAATTCTATTTTTAAATTTTTTTTTTTTTTTTTGAGAGAGAGAGAGACACACAGCAAGGAGGAAGGGCAGAAGGAGAGACAGAAAGAGAATCTTGTGCAGGCCCAACACAGGGCTCAATTCCACGACCCTTGGATCATGACCTGAGCCAGAATCAAGAGACAAACACTCAACCAACTGGGCTACTCAGGTGCCCCTCTGTTTTTAAATCTTAGAAAAACATCATACTATTTTCCATAGTGGCTGCACCATTTTACGCTGCTATCAACAATACAGAAAGATTCTGATTTCTCCACCTTCTTATCAACACTTGTTATTTCCTGGGTTTTGTTGTTGTTGTTGTTGTTTTTAATAGTGGACATCGTAATGGGTGTGAGGTGGCATCTTGTGGTTTTGATTTGTATTTCTGATTAGTGATGTTAAACATATTTTCATATGCTTGTTGGCCTCCTGTGTATCTTTTTTGGAGAAACGTCTATTCAAGTTTGTTGCCATTTATGCATTCCAATATAATTAATATACAGTGTTAGTTTCAGGTGTACAATTTAGTGATTCAACAACTCTATCATTACTCAGTGCTCATCATGATAAGTGTAATCTTAATCCTCATCACCTATTTCACCCATCCCCCCACCCTGCCACTTCCCCTCTGATAACCACCAGTTTGTTCTCTGTATTTGTCTGTTTTTAGCTTGTCTTTTTCTTTGTTCATTTGTTTTATTTCTTAAATTCCATAGGAGTGAAATCATAGGGCGTTTGTTTTTCTCTGACTTATTTCATTCAGCATTATACTCTCTAGGTCCTTCTGTGTTGTAAATGGCAAGATTTCATTCTTTTTATGGCTGAGTAATATTCCACTGTATATATACACCATATCTTACTTATCTATTTGTCTGTGGATAGACACTCGGGTTGCTTCAATAATTTGACTATTGTAAATAATGCTGCAATAAACATAGGAGTGCACATATTTTTTTTCAAATTATTTTTTTCATATTCTCTGGGTAAATACCCAGTAGTGAAATTACTGGATCATATAATAATTCTATTTAAAAAAAAATTTTTTTTTTTAGGAAACTCCATATTGTTTTCCATAGTCGCTGCCCTCATTTGCTTTCCCTACAGTGCACAAGAATTCCTTTTTTCTTCACATCCTCACCATACTAGTTGTTTCTTTTGTTTTTGATTCTAGCCACTCTGACAAATGTGAGGTGATACCTCATTGTGCTTTCAATTTGCATTTCTCTGATGAATGATGTTGAACATCTTTTCATGTGTCTGTTGGCCATCTGTATGTCTTCTTTGAAAAAGTGGGCACGTCTTCTGCCCATTTTTTGATTGGATTGTTGGGTGTTGAGTTACATATGTTCTTTATATATTTTGGATATAAACTTTATTGGATATATCATTTACAAGTATTTTCTCCCACTCAGTAGGCAGTCTTTTGGTTTTGTTGATTGCTTCCTTCACTGAGCAAACTTTTTATTTTGATGTAGACTCAATAGTTTGTTTTTGCTTTTGTTTCCTTTGCCTCAGGAGACACATGTAGAAAAACGTTGCTACAGCCAAGGTCATAGAAATGACTATGCATTCTTCTAGGATTTTTATTGTTTCAGGTCTAACACTGAGGTATTTAATCCAATCTGAGGTTTTGGGGGGTGTATGTTGTAAGAAAGTGGTCCAATTTCATTCTTTTGCATGTAGATATCTAATTTTCCCAACACCATTTGTTGAAGAGATTTTTTCCCATCACATATTCTTCCTTCCTTTATTGTATATTAATGACCATATAATCATGGGTTTATTTCTGGGCTCTCTAGTTCTATTCTATTGATCTATGTGTCTATTTTTGTACAAGTACCATACTGTTTTGATTACTGCAGCTTTGTAATAGATCTTTTAATCTGGGGTTTGTGATGCCTCCACAGTTTTGTTCTTCTTTCTCAAGATTGCTTTGACTCTTCAGTGTCTTTTGTTGTTCCATACACATTTTAGGATTATTTGTTCAAAATCTGTGAAAAATGTTGTTTGTATTTTGATAGGGATTGCATTTAATCTATAGATCACTTTGGCAGTATGCATATTTTAATAATAGTAATTATTCCAATCCATAAGCATGGAATACCATTCCATTGTTTGGGTCAACTTTAATTTCTATTACCACTGTTTTATAATCTTCTTTAGTAAAGGTCTTTTACCCTCTTGGTTAAATTTATTCCTAGGTATTTCATTCTTCTTGGTATAGTTATAAATGGGATTGCTTTCTTAATTTCTCTTTCTGCTAACTTTGATAGTAGTGTGTAGAAACACAATGGATTTCTGTGTATTGATTTTTTACCTTGCAAGTTTACTGTATTTATTACTTCCAATAGTTTTTTTGGGGGGGTGCAGTACTTGGGGATTTCTATGTGTAGTATCATGTCATCTGCAAATAGCGACTTTTCTTTTTTTAAATAGTGACAGTTTCACCTCTTTCTTACAAATTTGGCTGCTTTTATTTTTTTTTTCTTATCTGATTGCTGTTTCTAGGACTCCTATTGAAATGAATTCTGTAAACCTTAGAGAATTTCTTGAAACAAGTAAGGAAATTTAATTTACAAATCGTTACTTTACTTATTTATACCATTACATAAGAATTGTAAGAAAAACTATCCCTCTAAATATCTAGAGGAAATGTAACAAGTACATAGCATTTGTGCCACCACTTTCTTTACATGCCCGCCAGACATGGCTTAAGAAATATCCTACCTTATGGGGCGCCTGGGTGGCTCAGTCGGTTAAGCGGCCGACTTCGGCTCAGGTCATGATCTCGCGGTCCGTGAGTTCGAGCCCCGCGTTGGGCTCTGTGCTGACAGCTCAGAGCCTGGAGCCTGTTTCAGATTCTGTGTCTCCCTCTCTTGACCCTCCCCCGTTCATGCTTTGTCTCTCTCTGTCTCAAAAATAAATAAACGTTAAAAAATTTTTAAAGAAAGAAAGAAATATCCCACTTTTTTGCTGAACCCAACTGGGTTTACAGCCCTTCTCAACACAGAGCTCCAAGCAACCACTTACAACTGACAACATATTAGATGACATCTATTTGTTATCCTGTCCTTGAAAATATTTACAAAAACACATCAGGTAAAGCAAAATTCCTCAGATATGCCACACTGAGAAAGTCATAGCTGCTGATTCATAATGATTACAAGCATCTTAAACTCATGGAGAAATCCCCCCAGAAAGAAGTTACTTATTTGATTAATCTAGCATTTCCTAAACTGATATGACCTCAGGCCTTTTCCTCCTATTATTCCTACTATAATACCATGACATTTTTATGAAATGGCTATTTGAAATATTGAAACAGGTCTCTGATATTTCCCATACAATGACCATTTATAATATTGCTGTCAGTTCTCCGAAAAATGTTAATTTTAGCTTATCTTGCCTCTTATCTTGTGGAATTTGGTTCCCAGAGAAAGGTTTAGTTTTTAAATGTTAAAAACATTTTTTTAAAAAAAAATACAAGAATACTACCTTATCTTCAAACTCAGAGTGAAATTTTCCATAGCATGAGAAAATAAATTCTAAGACACTATTCAATTTTGAGTGATTATTTTAAACCAAAAGATGAGAGAACTGGAATAATTAAACAAATGTCATTATTAATAGGATATCTACCTAGAATTTTATACAAATGAGGAACATGGCCACTCAGGCCTACTACCTGGAACCTAGCTCTCATTTTAGCTTAGATGCTTAGGTGTTTAGCTTAGATACTTAGGTGTTTACATAGATACAGCTTTGGTGAGCCTTTATTAAATTGGCCCTTTTCAAAAGATTATAGGAAATAAGTCATTAAAAATCATAGCCACGGTTGCTGTGAACATGCAAGTTTGAAAAACATCTTAAGGCTTAATGTTTTTCATTCTCAGATATGTGTGTTCACAGGACTACCTGACAAAGTAATTTAGTGTAGCTTTTTTCAAACAGTAACATACTACGTGGGACTAAAACCTAAGAGATTGTTTCTTAAATATGACCTAGCTTTGAGACAGAAGAATTTATGCAAATCAATGTATACATCCACGGTGGTTCTCCAAATGTGGTCCCAGATAAGTAAGAGCAGCATCACCTGGAAGCTTGTCAGAAATGCAAATTCTTGGGGGCAGCTGGCTGGTTCAGTCGGTTAAGTATCCCACTCCTGATTTTGGCTCACTTCATGATCTCATGGTTTGTGAGTTCTAGCCCTGCTGTCGAACTCAGCACTGACAGTGTGGAGCCTGCTTGGGATTCTCTGTCTCCCTGTCTCTACCCCCCTTCTCCTTTCTCTCTCTCTCAAAATAAGTAAACAAACATTAAAAAAAGAAATGCAAATTTTGGACCTCATCCTAGGTCTGATTCAGAAACTCTGGGAATGGATCCCTGTAAGCTGTGTCTTAACAAATCCGCCAGGTGATTCTGATACACACAGGTTTGAGAACTGTTGCTCTCATTTTTTTTTAAACATTTTTTATTTTATTTTTGAGACAGAGAGAGACAGAGCATGAACAGGGGAGGGGCAGAGAGAGAGGGAGACACAGAATCGGAAACAGGCTCCAGGCTGTGAGCGGTCAGCACAGAGCCCGACGCGGGGCTCGAACTCACGGACCTCGAGATCATGACCTGAGCTGAAGTTGGCTGCTTAACCAACTGAGCCACCCAGGTGCCCCTGTTGCTCTCATTTTTGTCTGCTAGGAGTTTGGTCTCTTACCTAGACGTGTTGAGGCTTCTCATTCTGTGTGATCTTGGTAATAATGGAATTTCCCCACATTTGAGGAGAACAGAGACCATTTTCCAAATATAACCTCTAATGAGCAATCAGAAATGACCCTCCCTCTGTAGCAAAATAGAGTACAGAAGTTGTCTATGTATTTTTAGAACCCCAAAAGAATTTGCTAGCATTTTCAGGAAAACAAACCAACTACAAAAGATTCATTATTCTTTGTCACTAGATCTAGATGATTGGTCTATAAATAACAAATTAAAAAATAACAGGATAACAGTGCAACTATGAAGTTGACTAATATCTGTGGTACTTTGAGAAAATAATGGAGCCATTCCCAAGCTATGAAAACAATCCCAACTCATATAAATAGAAAGAGGACATTTTAGGCAGTGGGGCTGCCTCCCTGGTAAATAAAAGGGCATCTTTGCTCTGGGGATTAGAGGGACATCCCACACCACGGGCAAGACTCAGTGGCTGAGCTTCTGTAGGAGGCTGTCTGCTATGTGGTAGTGTCACCTGGTGCCGGGGATCTGGTGGCTTGAAGTCTGTAGTCACAACCACCACATTCCAAGTGGTTCCTGAAATCTATCCACCCTTTTATAGACCTTCACATTCACCTTCATAGCAGTATGACTGTGCTAAAAAAAGTGGGTTCCCTAGCCAGTCAGGTCTTTAAAATCCTTGGAAATGTTTCCACTTTGAGGGACATTTCACAGATCCCAGATTACAATGACATTCTCTAGAGCAGGGTTTCTCTACCTTGTCAGTATTGACATTTTGTGCCGGGTAATTTTTTTATGTGGGAGTCTATCACATACACTGTGGGATGTTTAGCAGAATCCCTGGCCCATACCCACTAGCTGTCAGTAACGATTCTATTTTGGCAAAAATGTCTCCAGACATTGCCAAATGTCCTGAGGGGGAGAATGCATAATCTCTTCCACATCCCAAGTTGAGAATCGCTTCTGCTGAAAGCTATATTCTTTTTGCTAAAGGGGGTAGGGAAAAAAACCCTCCCTTTTTAAATTAAATTTAAAAAACATTTAATGTTTATTTTTGAGAGAGTAGAGAGAGTGTGTGTGTGTTTGTGTGTGAGAGAGAGAGACAGAGTGGGAGCAGATAGAGAGAGTGAGACAGAATCTGGAGCAGGCTCCAGGCTCTGAGCTGTCAGCACAGAGTCCAGTGTGAGGCTCAAACCCACAAACCAGGAGATCATGACCTGAGCCGAAGTTGGATGCTTAACCGACTGAGCCACCCAAGCACCTTTATTCTATTCTTTAACCTTCATTAAGATGACCACTCCTCTGATCTCCCCCACCCAGTTTTTCCCTATTTATCCCCTCTCCTAATGCTTCCTTTACCCTTTCCTTCCCACACACAGAATCTTTACTCCCTTCCATACATAGTCTGGTCTTTTAAGGCTACCCTTCACTTACACTTTGCCAATGTTCTCAACTCCCTGGCCCTACTGCCTTTTGATCTCACTTAATTTCAGAAAATCCCAGTTCCGGATTAGTTCAGTTCTCTGACAACCCTAGGGTAAGAGGATTCTCACACAGAGAGATGGGACACCAAGGCTTTTCTGTCTAAGAAGCAACTTTATTCATCGTGCCAGCACAGGCTCAGTGGGTTCATTCCCAAAAAACTGAGCCCCAAGCACAGTGGGGTGTAGCCTTTTATGCAACTTCTACTTCTTTGTCTCCCACATATGGTGACACATAGTCTGACTGGACACAGTTCAAGTTATAGAGTCGTGTCAGAGTTACACATACGTGTGTCAGAGTCGATTGGGTCACGTTGCCTTCTTTGTTCTGAGGAGGTCTCCACCACATTTCTTAGGGAGGCACTCTACCACACTAGTCCTACACCAGGGCTACCAAATATTGCTTGAGAAAACTGTAGGTCTGTATAAATTCATAGTCTTCCACCAATGAGCCTCAGTGAGGCAACACAAGGTTCTTGTTTCTCTTCACGTACTTCAAACTTTTCCATCCCCACTTTGAGTAGGGACTCTTAATACACAATTGGAAAGGGGTTCAATGTTAACAAAAAGTTTTTATTTGATTTGGTTCAGGGTTTCTTTTATTAATACTGCACTTTGAAGAATGGAAAAATGTGTGAGTGGAGGGGGAGTTATGTGTGAGTGGAGGGGGAGTTTTTATGGAGAACTGTAAGAAGTGACCAAGCAGCTTCCCCAGCCCTGACCATGAGGGGCACAGTGAGGATAGATTTTTCAGGAGAGGAGATGGGTAGACAAGAAAAAAAATGGTGATGATGTCAAGGATAAGCTCCCTAGGGTTTTGTGAGTTCACTCTTTATTGAAAAATTTAAAACATAATAGATGTCAGGCAGATGGTAGAGTAAGAGGATCCCGAGCTCACTTTCTTCCACAGACACACTGAGATTGACAACTGCATCTATACAACTAATCAAAAGATGGATATGAACCCTGGCAGACAGATCTTTCACAGCTACTTGTAGAGAGAAGGCCAGATGGAAAAGGAGAGGACGGGTAGAGTCACAGTTGGGAACCAATCCTTCAGCACAACCAACCACAAACAGAATGGACATCACAAGCAGAGAAAAAAGGATCAGAACCCACATCGGTACCCTTGGCACTGAGGATACACTCAGGGAAGATGAGTCCCCATAATACCTGGCCTTGAAAATCAATGAGGCTTAATTCGGAGGGCTTTGAAAATTAGGGGCTCAACTCTAGGAGAGCCAGAGGACAATAAGAAACCCAGTTCGTGCCCTTAAAGAGCCAACATACTAAATAACTCAGCCCAGGAGATAGCATAAAGCAGCAGTTTGAATAGCATCTGAGGTATATGTGAAGCAGATTTATTGGCTGATCTTAGTATGTGTGCTGAAGGGACAGGGATCTGCAGATTTCTCCAGGAACAAAAGTGATGGAGGGCACCATTTCTTTCCCCTCCTCTAGACTAGAGGCTGGATGTTTTGGGGAACCAGTGCTAACACTCTCCATCTACTCTGCTAGCACCACATGCAACACCCTGATATTCCGGTGCAGAACTGCCCACCTCTGCAAACATCCCTTCAAAGTGGCTCCTGTCCCACCACATCTGGAAGGCAGTCATGGCCTGGACAAATGCCACTCCAAAGTGACTGCTGCCCTGGGTGAGGGGGTGGGGGTGGGAGATAACCCCCCACAGCAGCATGCCTCCAATTCCTGTAACTAAGAGGTCTGCCTGCTCTCATTTTGGTGTGCCGGCAGCTGTGTCAGAGAGGCTAACTGCAGACAGATAAGTTGACTGGCCACACAACCCAACAATGAGCTAATGGCAGCCACAGCCAGACCTCTCAATAGCACAGGAAGCAAACTCTACCCCATGTATTCACAGCAGGTAAGTCAGGTCACTCACTGAGGCCACCCGGGCTAAAGGCATTCACAGTTCACCCACAATAGGAGGGCACATAAATCTCACATAGGGGAGACCCCTGGTGCACCTGATTCTGCTGACCAGGGGATATTGTTCTATAGGGTACCACAAGACGTCTTAAACACAAAACCATTACATTCACGACCAGGTGATGTAACTGACCCACCTAATATATACAAATGAACACAAGAGAGTTAGACAAAATGAGACAGAAATATATCCCAAATGAAGGAACAAGACAAAAATCACAGTAAAAGAGCTAAATTAAATGGAAATAGGAAATAGAGCTGATTAAGAGTTCAAAGTAATGGCTATAAATATACTCACTGGACTTAAGAGTGAATTCGGAGCTAAAACAAAGGAAATATTTAAAACACTGAAAACAAAGGAAATATTTAAAACACTGAACTAATGAATTCAATAACTGTAAAGAATAATACACTAGAGGGAATCAACAGCAGATTAGAGGATGCAGAAGAATAGATCAGTGATCAGGGAGACAGGGTAATGGAAAGCAACCAAGCAAAACAGTAATAATAATAATAATAATAATAAATAATAATTTTATTATAAATGAGAAAAGGTTAAAGGAACTCTGCAACATCAGCAAGCCTAATAGCATTGCATTATAGGCATCCCAAAAGGAGGCAAAAAAAAAAAAAAAAAAAAAGAGGGGATAAAACTCATTTGAAGAAATAGCTGAAAACTTTCTTTATCTGAGGAAGGAAACAGACATACAGGTCCAGGAATCACAGAGAGCCCCAAACAAGATGAACCCAAGGAGGTCCACCCCATGACACATAATTAAAATGGCAAAAAGTAGTGGTTAAGAGAAACTCTTTAAAGAGGCAAGGTAAAAGGCAACAGTTACATACAAGAGAAACCCCATAAATCTATCAGCTGATTTCTCAAAAGAAAGTTTGCAGAATAGAAGGAAGTGGCATGATGTATTCAAAGTGTTTAAAGGAAAAAAAAAAAGCCTACAACCAAGAACACTATCTGGGAAGGTTATCATTCAGAATTGAAGGAGAGATAAGAAATTTCTTGGACAAAAGTTAAAGGAGTTCATCACCACTAAATCAGTCTTACAAGAAAAATTAAAGAATTCTCTAAATGAAAAAAGGTCATAACTAGAACAAATTACTAAAGGAAAACATTTTACAAGTAAAAGCAAACTAGTCAAAGTGGAAGATTAACCACTTATAAAGCCAGTATGGAGGTTAAAACTTAAGAGTAGTAAAAACCAACTATATCCACAAAAATTAGTCCAGGGATACACAAAATAGTAAGATTAAAATATGGGTGTCTGACTCTTCAGTTCAGGTCATGATCTCATGATTTGTGAACGTGAGCCCCGCATCAGGGCTGTGCAGAGCTGGCTTGGGATTCTCTCTGCCCCATGCATTCTCTGTCTCTCAAAATGAACTTTTTTTACACAAAAAGATGGAAAATGGGGCATCTGGGTGGCTCAATCGTTTCAGCATCTAACTCTTGATCTTTGCTCAGGTCATGATCTCACGGTTTGTGGGTTCAAACCCCCATGGGGGGGGGGGGGAACACCTGGGTGGCTCAGTTGTTTGTGTCCAACTCTTGATTTTGGCTCAGGTCATGATCTCACAGTTCATGGGTTCGAGCCCTGCATTGGGCTCAGTGTTGACAGTGCAGACCTGCTTGGGATGCTCTCTCTCTGCCCCTCCCCCACTCACCTTCTCCCTCTCTCTGTCTCTCTCTCTCTCTCTCTCTGTCTCTCTCTCTCTCTCTCTCTGTCTCTCTCTCTCTCTCTCTCTGTCTCTCTCTCTCTCTCTCTCTGTCTCTCTCTCTCTCTCTCTCTGTCTCTCTCTCTCTCTCTCTCTGTCTCTCTCTCTCTCTCTCTCTGTCTCTCTCTCTCTCTCTCTGTCTCTCTCTCTCCCTCTGTCTCTCTCTCTCCCTCTGTCTCTCCCTCTCTCTCTCTGTCTCTCCCTCTCTCTCTCTGTCTCCCTCTCTGTCTCTCTGTCTCCCTCTCTGTCTCTCTCTCCCTCTCTGTCTCTCTCTCCCTCTCTGTCTCTCTCTCCCTCTCTGTCTCTCTCTCTGTCTCTCTCTCTGTCTCTCTCTCTGTCTCTGTCTCTGTCTCTGTCTCTGTCTCTGTCTCTCTCAAAATAATAAACATTAAAAATATCTTTAAATAATCACTTTAATAAGTGTACAAAATGCTCCAATCAAAAGACATAGGCTGACTGAATGTATAAAAAACAAAACCCATCTATACGCTGCTCAAAGAGACTGACTCCCTTCAGACTTAAAGACAAACAGATTCAAAGTGAAAGGATGGAAATGCCTTGGAATGGATGATGCCAATGGAAGCAAAGACACAAACAAAACATCAGAAAGGTGGAGTAGCAATAGTTATATCAGACAAAGTACACTTTGAAATAAACACAGAAGATAACAGAGTAGGCTGATCACCTCCTCCCATGGATACACCTAGAAAACACCCACATCACTGTCATGAATTCAGAAAATGACCCAAAGATTGGCAGAACAGACTCTCCACAGCTAATAGTAGAGAAGAGGCCACATTGAAAATGGTTAAGACTGTAGGGACACAATAGGAAACCAAATAAACACATGAGACTGTCCCCCGGAGGGAGGGACATCAAGAAAGCATGGAAAAGAGAAGAGAGGACACCCCACCCCAGACCCTTAGGTATGGGGACTCACACTGGGAAGACCAATCTCCATAATATTTGGCTTTGAAGACAAGAGAGACTGACAACTTGAAAAATCAGTGGGACTAGCTCTGGGAAGCAGGGGGAGCCATAGGAAACAGAGTCCCACCCTCAAAGGGCCAGCACAATAAAGAGCCCTGCTGAGATACAGCATAAAAACAGCAATTAAAAAAAAAATGCCTGAGGGATATGGGAAAAAGATTTGTTTACTAATCTCAGAAGTATGCTGGAGGGCCAGGGATATTAGGAGACTTCTCCAAAAGCCAGCCAGCACCATTCCCTCCTCACTCCCCAGATTAGATACACAGATACCTGCAGGAACCAGTGCATCACACTCTTCACCTAACTTGCTGACAGCATGCCCTGCCTCCACGCCTTTCTGTGGACTCATCCCATCCATCCTAGCCTGGGCAGGAGTTCTCCCAGGTGGCTATAATTCCCTTCTTGCATCAGACCATCGGGGACCTCGCTGGCACTGTGAGCCTCACCCCTATGTTCTCCTGCAGATCTGCCCCTTCCAATACACACTTGGCAGGAATCCATCCAAAGTGGTACCACAAGCCTAACAGCATTCAAGCAGCCCCATTAGGAGCCAGTACCACTCCATAGTGACTCCTGACCCAGGGACAGGGAAAGATAACCACACACACCAGTCTCACTGTGACTCCAGCAGTGAGCTGGGGGCAAACATCAAGTGTCAGCAGGCCCTGCCCATCAATAAAAGATTCTCAAGGGACAACACAGGGAAAATGCCCTGCAGTTTGGTGCTGCTGCATCTCTAGCAAACACCTGGTCTGACTCAACTCAAGCTCACGGGGGCCTCAGACTGGCCCACTAAAAACACAGGGATCAAACCCTGCCTGCAACAGGCAAACAGAGCCATTGTAGACAACTGACCATAAGGCAAATATGGTTCAGCCACAATAGTAGGGCACACATAAGACACATAGGAGACACCCCTGAAGGGCCAGATTTTGGTAAACTGGGCACAATGCATGGCACGGCACTACCAGACCTCTTCTTCATAAAGCCACTACTTTCAATAACAGGAGACACAGCTGACTTTCCTAACACACAGAAACAGACACAGAGTTAAGCAAAATAAAGAGACAGAGGATTGTGTCTCAAATGAAAGAAGAGGGCAAAAATCACAGCAAGAGAATGAAACAGGGGCGCCTGGGTGGCTCAGTCGGTTAAGCGGCCAACTTCGGCTCAGGTCATGATCTCACTGTCCGTGAGTTCGAGCCCTGCGTCGGGCTCTGTGCTGACAGCTCAGAGCCTGGAGCCTGTTTCAGATTCTGTGTCTCCCTCTCTCTGACCCTCCCCCATTCATGCTCTGTCTCTCTCTGTCTCAAAAATAAATAAATGTTAAAAAAAAATTAAAAAAAAAAAAGAATGAAACAAAATGTAGGTAGGTAATATGCCTCGTAGAGGATTTAAAGTAATGTTCATAAAGATATTCACTGGACTGGAGAAGAAATGGAGCATCTTAAGGAGACTCTCACAAAAGATATAGAAAACAGAAATTTATCTTTCTCTGACTTATTTCATTACCATAATACACTTTAGTTCCATACACATTGCTGCAAATTGCAAGATTTCAATCTTTTTGATTGCTGAGTAATATTTCATTGTGTGTATAGAATATATATATACACACATATATGTCTATAATATCTATATCTATATATATCTATAATATAGAGATATTCTATACACACACACACACACACACACACACACAGCTCACCTTCTTTATCCATTCCTCAGTTGATGAACATTTGGGCTCTTTCCATAATTTGTTGATAGTGCTGAAATGTTGGGGTACATATGCCCATTCAAATCAGCATTTTTGTATCCTTTGGGTAAATACCTAGTAGTGCAACTGCTGGGTCATAGGGTAGTTCTATTTTTAATTTTTTGAGGAACCTCCATACTGTTTTCCAGAGTGGCTGCACCAGCTTGCATTGCTACCAACAATGCAAAAGAGATCCTCTTTCTCTGCATCCTTGCCTCCACATCTGTTGTTGCCTGAGTTGTTCATGTTAGCCATTCTGACAGGTATGAGGTGGTATCTCATTGTGGTTTTGATTTGTGTTCCCCCAATGATGAGTGATGTTGAGCATCTTTTCATGTGTCTTTTTGCCATCTGGAGGTCTCTTTTGGAAAAGCATCTATTTACGTCTTCTGCCCATTTCTTCACTGGATTATTTGTTGTTTGGGTGTTGAGTTTGATAGGTTCTTTGTAGATTTTGAATACTAACCCTTTATCTGATAGGTCATTTGCAAATATCTTCTCCCATTCTGTCGGTTGCTTTTTAGTCCACAGCTAATATCATCTTTAATGTGGAAAAAAATCAACTTTCTCTCTAAGGTCAGAAACAAGACAAGGATGTCCACTCTCACCATTTTATTTGATTTGACATAGTACTGACCACAGAAATCAGAGAAGAGAAGGAAAGAGAGGCACCCAAATTGGTAAGGAAGAGGTAAAACTTTCATTGTTTGTAGATGACATGATACTATGTATAGAAAACCTGAAAGACTCTAATAAAACAATTCTAGAAATGATTAACTAATTTAGTAAAATTCCATGATACAAAATCAATATACATAATTCTGTTGCATTTCTATATGCCAATAATAAAGTAGTAGAGAAAAAAATTAAGAAAACAATCCCTTTGGAGTACTATCATGCTAATGGATGTCAAAAGAAAACCAGAGTAGCCATACTTACAACAAACCAGATTTTATTTTATTTATTTATTTTTTTTTAATTTTTTTTTTCAACATTTATTTATTTTTGGGACAGAGAGAGACAGAGCATGAACGGGGGAGGGGCAGAGAGAGGGAGACACAGAATCCGAAACAGGCTCCAGGCTCTGAGCTGTCAGCCCAGAGCCCGATGCGGGGGCTCGAACTCACGGACCGCGAGATCGTGACCTGGCTGAAGTCGGACGCTTAACCGACTGCGCCACCCAGGCACCCCACAAACCAGATTTTAAAACAAAGACTGTAAATAGAGATGAAGAAGATATCTTCATTAACAGGTCTGTCCACCAAGAAAATCTAACAATTATAAATATTTATGCCAAATTGGGAGTACCCAAACATATAAACCAATTAGTAACAAACATAAAGAAACTCATTGATAATGATACAATAGTAGGGGACTTTAACACCCCACTCACAGCAACGGACAGATACTCTAAGCAGAAAATCAACAAGAAAACAATGGCTTTGAATGACATACTGGACCAGATGGACTTAACAGATATATTCAGAACATTTCATTATAAAGCAGCAGAATACACATTCTTCTCAAGTGCACAGGAACATTCCGCAGAGTAGATCACATACTGGGTCACAAATCAGCTCTCAACAAATACAACAAGATTGAGATGATACCGCATATTTTCAGACCACAATGCTATGGAACTTGAAATCAACCAAAAGAAAAAGTTTGGAAAGACCGCAATACATGGAGGTTAAAGAACATCCTATTAAAGATGAAATGGGTTAACCAAGAAATTAAAAAGGAAATTAAAAAATACGTGGCAGACTTCAAACTGTATTACAAAGCTATAATCATCAAGACATATTGTCTTCACAAAAACAGACACATGGATCAATGGAACAGAATTGAGAACCCAGAAATGGACCCACAAATGTATGGCCAACCAATGTTCAACAAAGCAGGAAAAAATAGCCAATGGAATAGGGACGGTCTCTTCAGCAAGTGGTGCTGGGAAAACTGGACAGCAACATGCAGAAGAATGAACCTGGACCATTTTCTTACACCATACACAAAAATAAACTCAAAATGGAAAGACCTCAATGTAAGACAGAAAACCATCAAAATCCTAGAGGAGAAAGCAGGAAAAAACCTCTTTGACCTTGACCACAGCAACTTCTTACTCAACACGTCTCTGGAGGCAAGGAAAACAAAAACAAAAATGAACTATTGGGACCTCATCAAAATAAAAAGCTTCTGCACAGTGAAGGAAACAATCAGAAAAACTAAAAGGCAACCAATGGAATGAGAGAAGATATTTGCAAACGACATATCAGATAAAGGGTTAGTATCCAAAATCTATAAAGAACTTATCAAACTCAACACCCAAAAAACAAATAATACAGTGAAGAAATGGGCAAAAGACATGAATAGACACTTCTCCAAAGAAGACATCCAGATGGCCAACTGACACATGAAAAAATGCTCAACATCACTCATCATCAGGAAAATACAAGTCAAACCCACAATGAGATACCACCTCACACCTGTCAGAATGGCTAACATGAACAACTCAGGCAACAACAGATGTGGAGGCAAGGATGCAGAAAAAGAGCATCTCTTTTGCATTGCTGGGGGGAATGGAAACTGGTGCAGTCATTCCACAGTATGGAGGTTCCTCAAAAAGTTAAAAATAGAACTACCCTATGACCCAGCAATTGCACTACTAGGTATTTATCCAAGGGATACAGGTATGTTGCTTCAAAGGGACACATGCACCCCTATGTTTATAGCAGCACTATCGACAACAGCCAAAGAATGGAAAGAGCCCAAATGGCCATCGAGGAGTGAATGGATAAAGGAGATGTGGTATGTGTGTATACACACACACACACACACACACACACACACACACACACACAAAATGGAGTATTACTTGGCAGTCAAAAACAATGAAATCTTGCCATTTGCAACTACATGGACAGAACTAGAGGGTATTATGCTAAGTGAAATTAGAGAAAGAAATATCATATGACTTCACTCGTATGAGGACTTTAAGACACAGAAGAGATGAACACAGGGAAGGGAAGCAAAAATAATATAAAAACAGGAGATGGACAAAAACATAAGATTCTTCAATATGGAGAACAAACAGAGGGTTACTGGAGGGGTTGTGGGAGAGGAGATGGGCTAAATGGGTAATGGGCATTAAGGAATCTACTCCTGAAATCATTGTTGCACTATATGCTAGCTAACTTGGAAGTAAATTAAAAAAAGAAAAGACAGCAAAGACAGTCATAAGAGGGAAGTATATAACAATCCAGGCCCTCCAAAAGAAGGAAGAAAGATCTTAAATACACAACCTACCCTTATACCTAAAAAAGCTAGAAAAATAACAGCAAATAAAGAGCAAAAACAGAAGGGAAATAGGAAATAATAAAGATTAGAGCAGAAATCGATGATATTGAAATTTGAAAAAAGTAGAACAGATCAACAAAATGGAGCTGGTTCTTTGAAAGGATTATAAAAGTTGATAAACTTCTAGCCAGACTTATCAAAAAGACAAAGGAGAGGACCCAAATAAATAAAATCACAAAAGAAAGAGGAGTGATCACAACCAACACTGCAGAAATACAATTATAAGAGAATATTATGAGGAATTATATGCCAACAAATTGGGCAATCTGGAAGAAATGGATAAATTCCTAGAAATATATAAACTACCAAAACTGAAACAGGAAGAAATACAAAATTTGAGCAGACCCATAACCAGTAAAGAGATTGAGTAAGTAAAAAAAATCTCCCAACAAACAAGAGTCCTGTGCCAGATAGTTTGCCAGGGGAATTCTACCAGTCATTTAAGGAAGAGTTAATACCTATTCTTCTCTAACCATTTCAAAACATAGAATTTGAAGGAAAATTTCCAAGCTCATTCTATGAAGCCAGCATTACCCTAATTTCAAAACCAGACAAAGACCCCACTAAAAAGGAGACTTATAGACCAATTTCCCCGATGAATATGGATGCAAGAATTCTCAAGAAGATACTAGTAAATGAAATCCAACAATACATTAAAAGAAATATTCACCATGGTCAAGTGGGGTTTATTACTGCACTTCAGGGCTGGTTCAATATCCACAAATCAATCAACATGACACACCACATTAACAAAAGGGTAAGAACCACATGATTCTGTCAATAGATGCAGAAAAAGCATTTGACATAATACAGCATCCTTTTTTGATAAAAATCCTCAAGAAAGTATGGCTAGAAGGAAAATACCTTAACATGATAAAGTTCATATATGAATGACTCACAAATATCATCTCAACAGGGGAAAAACTAAGCTTTCCCCCTAAGGTCAGGAACAGGATCAGGATGTCCACTGTTACCATTGTTGTTCAACATAGTACTGGAAGTCCTGCCTCAGCAATAGACAACAAAAGAAATAAAAGCCCTCCAAATTGGCAAAGAAGAAGTCAAACTTTCACTCTTCACAGACCATGATACTCTATGTAGAAAACCCCTCCAAAGAAAACTCCACAAAAAAACTGCTAGAACTGATACATGAATTCATCGAAGTTGTAGGACATAAAATCAATGTACAGAAATTGGTTGCATTTCTATACACCAATAATGAAGTAGCAGAAGGAGAAATCAAGGAATCTATCCCATCTGCAATTGCACAAAAACCCATAAGATACATAGGAATAAACCTAACCCAAGAGGCAAAAGATCTGTGCACTGAAAACTATGAAATGCTTATGCAAGAAATTGAAGAGGACACAAAGAAATAGAAAAACATTTCATGCTCATGGATTGGAAAAACAAGTATTGTTAAAATGTTGATACTACCCAAAGCACTCTACACATTAAATGCAATTCCTATAAAAAACAAAAAACAAACAAACAAAAACCACCAGTTCTTCACAGCGCTGGAACAGACAATTCTAAAATTTGTTTGGAATCATAAAAGACCCCAAACAGCCAAAGTAATGTTGAAAAAGAAAACCAAAGCTGGAGGCATCACAATTCTGGACTTTAAGCTGTATTACAAAGCTGTAATCATCAAGACATATTGTCTGCACAAAAACAGACACATAGATCAATGGAACAGAATTGAGAACCCAGAAATGGACCCACAAATGTATGGCCAACCAATGTTCAACAAAGCAGGAAAAATATCCAATGGAAGAAAGTCTCTTCAACATTGGTGTTGGGAAAACTGGATGGTCACATACAGAAGAACGAACTTGGACCACTTTCTTATACCATACATAAAAATAAATTCAAAATGGATGAAAGACCTCAATGTGAGACAGGAAACCATCAAAGTCCTACAGGAGAAAACAGGCAGCAACCTCTTTGACCTTGGCTGGAGCAACGTCTTACTAGACAGGTCTCCGGAGGCAAGGGAAACAAGCAAAAATGAACTATTGGGACTTCATCAAGATTAATAGATTTTGCACAGTGAAGGAAACAATCAACAAAACTGACGGGCAACTGACAAAATGGGAGAAGATATTTGCAATGACCTATCACATAAAGGGTTAGTATCCAAAATCTATAAACAACTTATTAAACTGAACACCCAAAAAACAAGTAATCCAGTGAAGAAATGGGCAGAAGACATAAATAGATGCTTTTCCAAAAGAGACCTCCAGATGGCAAAAAGACACATGAAAAGATGCTCAACATCACTCATCATTAGGGAAACAGAAAACCACAATGAGATACCATCTCACACCTGTCAAATGGCTAACATGAACAACTCAGGAAACAATAGATGATATCGAGGACACGGAGAAAGGGGAGCTCTTTTGCACTGCTGGTGGGAATGCAAACTGGTGCAGTCACTCTGGAAAACAGTATGGAGTTTCCTCAAAAAATTAAAAATAGAACTACCCTATGACCCAGCAACTGCACTACTAGGTATTTACCCAAAGGATATAAAAATGCTGATTTGAAGAGGCATATGTACCCCAATGTTTATAGCAGTGCTTTCAACAATAGCCAAATTATGGAAAGAGCCCAAATGTTCATCAACTGGTGAATGGATAAAGAAGATGTGGTATATAGATACAATGGAATTTTACTCAGCGATCAAAAAGAATGAAATCTTGCCACTTGCAATAACGTGGATGGAACTAGAGTGTATTATGCTAGGTGAAATAAGTCAGCCAGAGAAAGACAAATATCATATGATTTCACTCATGTGAAATTTAAGAAACAAGCCAGATGAACATAGGGGATGGGAAGCAATAATATGATAGAAACAGAGAGGCAGGCAAACCAGAAAAGATTTTTCAATAGAGAGAACACACTGAGGGTTGATGGAGGGGTGTTAGGTGGGAAGATGGGCTAAATGGGTGGTAGACATTAAGGAGGGCGCTCATTGGGATGAGCACTGGGTGTTACATGTGAGTGATGAATCACTAAATTCTATTCCTGAAATCATTATTATGCTATATGTTAACTAACTTGGATTTAAATTTTTTTAAAAAGTGAAACCTGGGGCGCCTGGGTGGCGCAGTCGGTTAAGCATCCGACTTCAGCCAGGTCACAATCTCGCGGTCCGTGAGTTCGAGCCCCGCGTCGGGCTCTGGGCTGATGGCTCAGAGCCTGGAGCCTGTTTCCGATTCTGTGTCTCCCTCTCTCTCTGCCCCTCCCCCGTTCATGCTCTGTCTCTCTCTGTCCCAAAAATAAATAAACGTTGAAAAAAAAAAAAAAATTAAAAAAAAAAATTAAAAAAAAAAAAAATAAAATAAAAAAAAATAAAAAGTGAAACCCATAATAACAGAGTAGAATGGTCATTACTAGGGGCTGAGCGGTGGGGGTAAAAGGGAGATGTTCTTCAAAAGGTATGAACTGTCCGTTAAGAGTAAGTTCTGGAGAACCAATGTACAATTTGGTAATTATAGTTCATAATGTACTGTATGCTTGAAATTTGCTGAGATATAGATCTCAAGTTCTCATCACACACACACACACACACACACACACACACACACACACAACGGTAACAATGCAGATGATGGATCTTTTATTTAGCCTGGTTATGATAATCACTTCAGAATGTATACATATATCAAAACACTATACACCTTAAATATACGAAATTTTGTCAATCAACTAAACTAGAAATAAAATAAATGTGAACATACTAAAAACAAAAACAAACCAAACACTGAATCAGTTGAGCAATGATAACATGTGTAATTTACATTTTATTTTAACCTAAAAAGTATGCTTCCACTTCTTAGTGCTCGGAGTTAGGACCACAGCATTTTTGAGGGGGTCCATTAATTGGAGTTCTGCAGAAATCACACCAACAATTTATCATTTGTGTTGTCCAATTTGAATTTATGCAGGTGAAGCGATAGGAGTGCAAAATCCTACTAGGCTTTTTTAATCCACGTGTTTACAGTTTTGTTACCCACACCTACTTTAACAATAAAAAGTTCAAGGTGCCTGGGTGGCTCAGTCAGTTGCATGTCCAACTCTTGGTTTCAGCTCAGGTCATGATTTCATGGCTTAATGAGTTTGAGTCTTGCATCGGGCTCTGTGCTAATAGGCTCGGAGACTGCTTGGGATGCTCTCTCTGCCTGTCCCCTTCTGTTGTCTCAGTCTCTCTCTAAACTAAATAAACTTTTTAAAAAAGTGCAATTCACCATTTTAAGATTTTTTTCCAAAGCTTAGTTTTCATAAAAACACTTTATTTTAAACTCTTATTCCATCATTTTACATTACTCAATACAATGAGTACAACCAGAATGAACAGGTCACAAAAGGGGGAAAAAGTGTTCCATAGGCAAGAGAATCTACGCGGGGCTCTTGCCACAACACCATTTCCTTCCATCAAGCCTACCAGCTCTCCTGCATGCATAGCCATCCCTTCCACCCTCCTTCCTGTCAGAACGGAAGGGGACTCCTGTCCTTGAACATAGTCCTTCTCCTGGGTCCTACATCTGTTCTCCCAACACCTCAGGTACTTCTGCCTATATCCTATTTTCAACATCTCCTTCTCTTCTACCTATTTTCTGGGATCTCATCCACTCCTAGAGCTTCCCTACCACTTAATTGCGAATGATTCTTAAACCCGTGATTCCATCCTGATCTTTCTTTTTTTTTTAACGTTTATTTATTTTTGAGAGAGAGAGAGAGAGAGAAAGAGAGAGAGAGCAAGCTGGGGAGGGACAGAGAGAGAGAGAGAGAGAGAGAGAGAGAGAGAGAGAATCCGTAGCAGGCTCCAGGCTCTGAGCTATCAGTACAGGGCTGAATGTGGAACTAGAACTCACAAACTGCAAGATCATGACCTGAGATGAAGTCCGCAGCTTAACTGACTGAGCCACCCAGGCGTCCCAATCCTGATCTTTCTCCTTATATCCAGAACTTGGGGCGCCTGGGTGGCGCAGTCGGTTAAGCGTCTGACTTCAGCCAGGTCACGATCTCGCGGTCCATGAGTTCGAGCCCCGCGTCAGGCTCTGGGCTGATGGCTCAGAGCCTGGAGCCTGTTTCCGATTCTGTGTCTCCCTCTCTCTCTGCCCCTCCCCCGTTCATGCTCTGTCTCTCTCTGTCCCCCCCCCCAAAAAATAAATAAACGTTGAAAAAAAAAAACAAACTTATATCCAGAACTTTGTGTTCAACAGACTAATAATCAAAATATACCTATATATTCCAGAGAGACCTTAGTCTCTACATTTCCAAAATGTGATTCATCATTTTGCCCTTCCTCCCCAACCAGCTCTCCCTCCAGTGTCCCTACTTTCCTGCAGAGTATCAAGATTTACCCAGTGTCCAAGCCAGACATCACTGATTCATCACTCCCCTTATTCTATACATCCAATCAACCACATCATTCATTTGATAAATATTCCTTGATGTGTATTAATTTGTTAGAGTTTGGAATTTCCTGTTTAGTAAATAAAAATACAGGACATCTAATAAAATTTTAATTTCAGACAAACAATGAATAATTTTGTAGAGTAATTATAATCCATACACTGTTTTTGACATACTGTTACTAAAAAATTATTTCCTGTTAATATGAAATTCAAATGTAACTGGGCATCCTACATTTTATCTGGCAATGTTATTATAGGTTTTCAATTCCAATTATGCATTGGTTTAGGATACCAAAAATAAAAAAAAAAATCAAAAGCCATAATTGCAAAACTGATAAGTTGTGACACAAGCTATCTAGGCTCAATTTATTATAATTAAAACTAGTTCCTCAGGATCCACATAAGAGTGAAAACATATGGTATCTGTCTTTCTCTGTATGGCTTATTTCACTTAGCATCCTGAGAAACTTAACAGAAACCCATGGGGGAGGGGAAGGAAAAAAAAAAAAAAGAGGTTAGAGTGGAAGAGAGCCAAAGCATAAGAGACTCTCAAAAACTGAGAACAAACTGAGGGTTGATGGGGGTGGGGGGGAGGGAGGGGAGGGTGGGTGATGGGCATTGAAGAGGGCACTGGGATGAGCACTGGGTGTTGTATGGAAACCAATTTGACAATAAATTTCACATATTAAAAAAAAAAAAACTAGTTCACACACACAAGTTCCAAGATAAGTATTTTAACAGTAACTCTGCAGGGACCCATGTGTCACAATAAGACTGCCTGCTATTCCAAAAGTGTCTTGCAAAGGCTTCCATAACAAAATACCATAGACCAGGTAGCTTAAACAATAGGAACTTATTTACTCACCATCCTAGAGGTTGGAAAGTCCGAGATGAAGGTGCTGGCATTTTTGGTTTCTGGTGAGAGCTCTCTTCTGACTTATAGAAGTCTGCCTTCTCCCTAAGTTCTCACATGTAGTGAGAAAAGAAATCTTGCAAGCCCTCTGGTGACTCTTCTTATAAGGGCGCTAATTTCATCACAAGGCCCCACCTTCATGACCTCATCTGAACCTAATTACCTCCTAAAGGCCCTCCCTCCAAATACCATCGCAATGAGGCTTAGGGCTCCAACGTATGAATTTAGGGGGACCCAATTCAGCTCACAAGGCAGAGCTTACCTAGTTTATAAATTAGCCTATCCCTGACCCAATGTCACTTACCAACTTTCATCCAGAAACTACCCTATGGCTAACCAGCATGCTCACCTGCCTGCTTTGAGACACTACTTGGATCCCATTAAGATGGTATACTCCTTTGCTCAACAAGGTTAATAAAATCTGATGTGGAGCTAAAACCACACCATCACCTCTCTGCTTCCTAATGGTAGCCTCTATCCCTTTTCCTACTTTTCTCCCTCTAATCTAACTGATCTCAAACGTTACCACTCAAAGGTGATCCATCAGAGTCACCTAGGAGGGCTTGTTAAAACCCAAACTGCTGTGCCCATCCTCATAGTTCCTGATTCAGTAAATGTGGGACAGAGCTGGGGAATTTGCATTTCTAACAAGGTCCCAGGTGATACCAAGGACCACACTTTGAAAAGCTCTGCCTTAGAGATCCTCTTTAATTACCTGATGTGGAGACTGAGCATTGGTATTTTTCAAAGCTCTCAGGTGATTCTAACAAGCAACAGGATTGATTGAGAACACTGTTCTAATGCATTTTCCAGACTACAGCCAGTATGCTTTTTGGAAAGCCCAAATCTGAAAAAGGAACTCATCAGCTGAAAACTTTGAATGGCATCTCACTTGCCCTCAGGATTAGACATAGCTCCTCACCAAGTCTCACAGAGCCTGCATAATGTGCTTCCAGCTAGCTTGTTTGCTGTTGCCTCTAGTCCCATGTCGTGCTAGCTCACCATTTCATGCTCTACAATCCACGTTTACTGGACTGATAACAGTTCCCTAAGTTGATCTTGTTCTTTTTCTCCCTGGGTCTTTGCATGTTCTGGGGAAGTTCTCACCACCACACCTCTGCACCTGGCTAATTAATCTTTACTTTCTCTTTAGGGCTTTGCAATTAAGAAGTGTCATCCATGGACCAGCAGCATCCGCCTCTCCTGGGCACTTGTTAGAAACGCAGAACCACGGGCCTCACTCCAGACCTACTGAATCAGAACCTACATTTTAACAAGATCCCAGAGTGATTCATATTTACCTTAAAATTTGAGAAGCCCTGTTTTTTAAGCTCCTCTAGTCATATTTTCTCTGGACTGATGTTTCTGATCCCCAGTGACTCAGGCAGGTGCCTCTCTCTGCGCTTGCACAGTAGCCTTCACTACTGCCTAACACACTGCACCTGTGTGCACCACCTTCCACTGGCCCTTGAACTCTGTGGGGGCAGGACTGGATGTTTATTTATCTTTGTATTCTCTACACTAGCACAAGACCTGGCACATAACAGATGCTCAAAAATAGTTGCTGATTAAATGCTTTTGTAAACAAGTAGAGAATATATCAGCTTTCGAGTTTAAAGAGATTAGGACTTAAATTCCTGCTTTGCCGCTCACTAGGTATAGAATTTGGACAAGTGACTCACCTCTCAGAACTTGTTAGCCCCTGGTTAAATGAGAGTAACACCGACTGTCCCACAAAGTTTTGTCAGGACTAACAATATAGTGGATGCAAACCCAGAAACAATGCCTGCCACATCAGAATTGCACAAGATGTAGGAGTGCTTTTCTCCCTTAGTTCTCCGAAGTGGCTAGACTTTACTGAGTTTAGTAGAATCCTAAATGTTGGCATGGAAAAACTGGCTGTACTTGAATGCAATGCCATTTTTCTTCCTGTTTTTCCCCCCACTGCAAAAAAGCAAAAACAAATCAATAAAAGTGAGAATTGACCTGGAATCAATGTTTTTCTCTGCTTTGTGTCAGGAAGACAAAACTCAAATTTGGGCCACCAGACATGCTGGTCATTAAGGACCTACACAAGGGATCCCAGCCAGGCTATGGGACCCTGGGATTAATTGTTTAGCCCTGTCTCCCCATCTCTATCCCCCAATATCCTAAAGAAAAGTAAATAAAGAAACTTTTTATAATGTGATTAGAGGTGGGGCAGCAAACAAATGACCTTTAGCAGAATAATCTGCTTTCGATATACTAACTAAAATTTGCACTGAGAAAAGTCTTATAGTCTTTTTTAAAATTTATTTTAAGAGAGAGAGAGAGCAAGCAGGGGAGAGACAGAGAGGCTCTGTCTGCAGGCTCTGCACCATCAGCATGGAGCCCTACGTAGGGCTAGAAGCCATGAACCGTGAGATCATGACCTGAGCTGAAACTAAGAGTCAAGCATTTAACCACTGAGCCACCCAGGTGCCCCAAGTGTTATAGTCTTTTTGATGATTCACCCTGAGGCCACTCTCACATCCTCCGTCCTCATTCTCCAACCAACCACATGACTCCAATCCCCTCAGCTCCTGGCTCCCAAGCTTCTTCTAATAGTTGAACTAACAAGGGCAGAGGAGTGAAATTATCAACACCAGAATCAAAGGGTTAAAAGAACAGAGGGAGTTTGAAAGAGGAGAAAGGGAAGGCAAGCAGGGGGACCTTTCTGTTGACTGGAGATTTGACAATATGTTGGCCGTAAAGTCACCCCAGATCTTGGCTATTCTACGGGTTTTATTTGGGTCAGAAAACTATTTCTTGACCTGAAGTCACATTCTCCTGAAGTGTTACGCTAGACTGGCTAACCTGAGGATGGTTTTTGTTATAGATCACCCTCCACTTCCACAAGAGCAGAATATAAAAGCTAGAGTGACTACATGTACCACAAATGTCTGAAAGAGGTTTCTTTCAACTACTATATACGAACCAAATATTTTGCTCTGGTCTTTGCATAAACACCATTTGGATACACAAACATTGTTTATGCTTTAGTTATCTTTATGTGTGTGAGGGACAAAGTAATCCATCATCCGCTGCATACTTTTGAAAAATTAATGGGTAGAAACAACTTGACAAGCTTTCTTAACTGGAAAAGCTTCTCTGCAAAAAGTAAATTATTGAAATTAATTGTAAATAATACAGCGTAATGGTTAATTTTAGGTGTCATCTTGGCTAGCTATGGGGTGCCCTTAGCTAAACATTTCTGAGTGTCTCTATGAAGCATTTCTGGACAAAATTAGGATTTGGATTCATGGACTCAATAGATTGCCCTCTCCAATGCATGTGGGCATGAACCAATCCACTGAAGACCTGAAAAGAACAAAAAACGGAGGAAGGAGGAACTTGCCCCTTTTTTCTGCATCACTGTTTGAGCTAGACATTTCATCTCATCTTCTACCCATGGACTTGGATTTACACCATTAGTTCCTTCTGGTGCTTAGGTTTTTGCACTCAGACAGGCTTTTCTGGGTCTCCAGCAGATGGCAGATCTAGGATCTTCACATCCGAAGATTTATTATGAGGAATTGGCTCATGTGATTATGGAGGATGAGAAGACCCATGTCTGCAATCTACAAGCTGGAGACCCAAGGAAGCCAGTGGTGTAATTCAGTTTACGTAGGATAAGGTATATATATCCTATGGCTTCTGTTGTTCTGAAGAACCCTGACTTATACAACAGGAAACTTCTTGTCAAGACTGGATTAAAAGAGTGACAGAAGGGAATAATGAGGCTCCTCTCCCTGCTCTGCCTTTCTGGAAACTTTTTCTGCATAGAAGAAATTTGATTTAAAATGTATTGTGCCTTGATTGAGTTAAGCATAACTCTAGAGAGGATTTATGCAGACTTTGTTCTCATCTGGTACCTCAAAGGCAGGGGAAGGAGGGGAGTTAAAATCCCTGATATAAATCCATCAAGTAATCCACTAGTAACACAAATCTGTCTCACTCTCCTCTGTGCACATTGTAAACTCCATTTCTCTGGCTAAGTACCTCTATTACCCTATAGTAGAACCACAGGCTCTTAAAAATCAGTCTTTTCCCTAAACTAAAAGAAAGGAATGATGCAGTTGGCTTACATGTCTGACTACCTGGATCTCACATCTCCAGGTAAGCCACTTCTACAGGATTTTTCAGACCAGCACATCTGGCTTCATGCTTTGCTGCCCACTTCTCTCTCTCACCTCTGTCTTTCCCTTTATCTGCCAGTTTTGGCTCCTAGCCCCTATAGACCAACTAAAACAGTCTCTTGAGGCAATCTTATCAAAGGCAGTGAGGAATGATTTCTGTGGACCTCGTGCAGGAACATAGTGTTCATCCAAGGTTCAGTTCTGTTCCTTTTAGCAGAGAAGTCTGTGGAGGTCAATTCCCCCTGGCAGCCTCAGCAGGTGCTGTCCCGAGGGTCACTTAGGCTCATGAACCTCTCTCTAGTCCTGATTCAGGCCTTATCACTTCCTCGAGTATGGGAAGTACTCTATATCTTCAGTGTGGGCTGACCCACTCCACCCGACATCCCTGCTCCTGCAGCCTGGGCTGGCTTGTCTGACTAGCACCACTGGACCTGACTTCTGTTTCCTCCGAAGCCCAGTTTTCACTGAAGTGCTTGTATACTCATCATAAATGGATGTTGTCAATTAGCTGATACTTCTTACCTAAATAAGTTTGTTAGAATCTAACACTACACAGTCTAGCACTGGTAGTTCAACAGAAATTGCCTGATGGATATGTGTGTCAATTCACCTTAATCTATACTCCCCACATCACCCCCAACCCCTTGGGAATCCATATTTATCCATGCTTATAAATTAGCATACTCAGGCTCTTATCCAGAGCCGTCACAGAGAGAACAGCACCGAATCTTTATCTAAGACTGGAACAGAGAATTCCTTAGTTCCTGAGGAGATATCAGAAATAATGTTTATTGGTGAAGGATGATTTCTGTAGTTGTTTAAAAATGGCATTTCAGGCAAATTAGACTGCTTTATAAAATAAAATAATGAAAATTATAAGCAAATATTAAGGTTAAATGGGCTAAATCTTTCTAGGTAGAGGTTTCTTGGTGTTTTTGTTATGCTGGCTTTAGAGAGTGAGTACCCCAGTGGTGTATCAGTGAAAGAGGTTATCTTCACAGAGAAAGAAGTGCTGTCCTGAATGATTCCTTGGGGGAATTAAAAGAGAAATTTTAGGGGGCGCCTGGGTGGCGCAGTCGGTTAAGCGTCCGACTTCAGCCAGGTCACGATCTCGCGGTCCGTGAGTTCGAGCCCCGCGTCAGGCTCTGGGCTGATGGCTCGGAGCCTGGAGCCGGTTTCCGATTCTGTGTCTCCCTCTCTCTCTGCCCCTCCCCCGTTCATGCTCTGTCTCTCTCTGTCCCAAAAATAAATAAATGTTGAAAAAAAAATTAAAAAAAAAAAAAAGAGAAATTTTAGAACTGTTGTGAGACACTGGTATTTTCCAAGGAATTCTAGATTTTTATAAGCTTTATGAATTGCCAAATTGAGGCTCTCAATAATCTCTTCTCATGTGAATAATTGGAAGATACAAATACATGTCATTTATTACTAAAGATAGCTATTTACCGTCTGCTCTTTCTTCTTCTTCCAGTATTTAAGATCACATTTGATTCCCATTATTTGTGGTAGTTATGGTCTATAAAGTCTTTGAGAACACTGCAAATTAGCAATTACTGAACGGTTTTCCTAGGGGAATAATAGGGTTAGGTTCCTGTGAGCCTCGGGTCACAAGATTTTCATCAACCACTCAATACATAACTTTGTTTTATGTGTTATGTGTTCTGTGTTATGTGTTTCTATTTAAAGATACCATATTTAATGTATTTTGTTCATTCATTAATATTGAACCACCAGCCAAAGGCACCATAACGCATGCTTGAATGAAACTTCCATGTTTTTTCTCTGTAAAGCACATCACAGCCTCCTTGTGCAAAGGAACACCAGACCACACTTTAGCACTACACTTGAGGGCCATTTTAAACCATGAGATCACCAATAAAAAGCATAAAAATGCAAAAAATGACAAAATAAAGTCCACTCAAGTCCACAAAAAGAACACTCGTTTATAGCATGAGAGTTAAAACAAGAAGGCAGGGTACGACTCTGTCCATCCTCAGCTTTGAATATGTCAGGTGACTCAAAGTTTTCACTGTTCTGTGAAAATCCACTAATGACCACAAAAACACCAAGAGTATAGATTTGGGGGTTTACAAATAAATTTTAGTGAGTAAGTCAATTCACAAATATAGAAATTGTCAATAATGAAGACAGACTATATATTCTTGGTCCCCAGCCACCTCTCCCCTAAGTATCTTCGTTCTTGGTCTTCTCTTCTGGAACACTACTGGGCCTGCTTTCCTGAAGCAAAGTCCTTAACTGGAGCTTTTTCCTCTCTACAGAGAGTCACCTGGTAACTGTCACTCTCTGCAGGGAACACTTGTCAGCTAGCACGAGTTAGATGCAATAAACGCAGTCACATTTAGGTAGTCATAGCTAATATAATACCTGTTCCAGAGATGACAATCATTTTGTAAAATCTATTTGTTCCTTGATCATATAGAATGAAACTTTAATAGAAGGGTTGCAGAGTGCTGAGTAGATATTAGAGGAAATGAAGACAAGGAAGGCACATTTCTGATACCATATCATATAAGGAATCACGTACTCTAGGAACTGAAGTTTCTTTCCTAGGCCCATGGTTATAAAACATGTCCGATAAAGTCTATGAGTCTGGATTTCTGCCTGGTGTCAGCAATCTCAGAACATGAGAGTCTACGGCCCATTCTTTCTGGAGTCTCCACGAATATTTTAAGCTTCCATCCCAATGTTAAAGGATATTGGCCCCAAGTTTTCAACCAGACTGGAGCTGAGCACATCTATGACACAATAGGAGATCCCTGGCCCGAGGGTATCTCTTCCAGGAGCTGGCTGGACAGGAAAGTGTTCCATGACAGGCTTTCAGATGTGGTTGAGATTCTTCAGCATGGTTTGGGTCTTCCATTTATTGTTTGAAGGTTTATCATTGCAAAAAGTCACTTCTAACAGAGCCTGCTGAGATAAAAGCTGCCACCCCATCCCATGCTGGGAAATATAAGTGTTATTTCAGTGGCTATGTACACAGCTCTGTAAATCTATATCTTGGACTAAAGCCCAGCTAGAGAATGAAACATCCCCTTGCATGTATTCCCTGAAAAACAGTCCCGTATACTCAAACATAAAAGAATGGCAAGGGTGCCCCTGGCAGCTCCCCACCTTGCAGAATTTCAAAACTGCCTGTGGCCTCACCAGAATAAACTATCTGAACAAAAGGAGGTAGAAAGAATGAGAGGAGAGTGGATGCTGACTGATTTCTTGGCCTCTCCTTCCTTCCACCCCCAGCCTCCTTCCCTACAGATGTTTTCGCTGAACTTCTGTCAAGCCTTCTTGGCTTACTCTTTGGCTCTTTCCCCAGGGAACTGTATCCAAGCAAGCATGGCAAGTGTTGCATGAATCAAGAAGAAAGATTGCCTTTTCCTAGCTAAGTCATTTTAGTTTTAGTTTACTTTTTAAACAACACTGTTTTTTTCCTAATTACGGAAGCTGTCAGGCCCATTGTGAAAAAGTATTGAAAACTGCAGATAAGCAACAAAACGAATAACAAAAATCAAGTATGATCCCACCATCCAAATTTAATCATCATTGACACTTTTATTGTTTTCTTTTAGCCTTTCTATATGAATCAGTATGAATAAATATGTTTCCAAAGGGATTATATTGGGTATAATGTTTTATAAACTACCTTTCCCCTCACTTGGCAATACATTCTAAATATTTTTTTAATGTTCATTTTTGAGAGTGAGAGAGAGAACACAAGTGGGGAAGGGGCAGACAGAGAGAGACACAGAATCCAAAGCAGGCTCCAGGCTCTGAGCTGTCAGCACAGAGCCCGACGTGGGACTTGAACTCACAAACTATGAGATCATGACCTGAGCTGAAGTCAGACACTCAACTGACTGAGCCACCCAAGTGCCTCAATACATTCTAAATATTTTGTCATGATATCACATATCTTCAGACCATCATATTTTTAAATAAACTTTGTATTTTAGAGCAGTTTCTAGGTTCAGAGCAAACTTGAGTGGAAGGGGCAGAGATTTATCAAATGCCCCTTGCCCCACATATGCATAGACTCCCTCATTATCAATATCTTCCAGACCACCAAGCTGCATGGCCATCTAGTATTCTCATTCTCTTAATCAAGTCCTACTGTTGAATGTTCACATTATTTCAAGGGATTATATTCAAAACACATAGAAAACATGTAAAAGCCAGCAGGTATGGATCAACCAATCAGAATGACCAGCCCATCAGACCACAGCTGGGTTCTGGAGACCCCAGACTGTACCACGCGTGAACTTAAGTTTAGTGTTTAAATGGAAGGATGTTCTAGAGCAGGACTTAGAAGGCAGGCAGTTCTTGCAGGGAGGGCTTCAAGTAGCATCTATTTAACCAGTCCCAGCAAAAGATTTTCAATATTTTAAGAGTCTATATTGTTTTATAGATGCTAATTTTCTCAATATCAGAATATTAATTAAAATTACAAATAGAACAGCTATAAACATCTTTGCACAGATATATCTTTGCACAGATCTCTGATTACTCCTAGATGGAACATGTACTGAGTCAAAACATTCTTAGGCCCTTTAGGATATTCCTAAATTGTTTTTCAAAAGTTAACACAATTTACACTTTTACCAAGCTTAATACGTTTTTCAAAAAAGAAAAAAAATCTAACTTAACCATTAAACCTTGTGGGGTTGGTGTTTTGTTTTGTTTTGTTTTGTTTTGTTTTGTTTTGTTTTGCCTCTTTGTTCCTTTCAACCCAGTATATCCACTCTTAGATATGCATCCAAGAAAAATAGTCTTGTATGTGCAAAAAGAGGCATATACAGGGACATTTATTGTAGTGTGTTGTTCACAGTACGAACAACAACCCAACTTTGTTCTTTCCCAAGATTGCTTTGGGTACTTGAGGCCTTTTGTGGTTTCATACAAATTTTAGTATTACTTGTTCTAGTTGTTATTTTAATAGAGATTGCATTAGATGTGTAGATTGCTTTGGGTAATATGGACATCCTAACCGTATTTGTTCTCCCAATTCATGATCATGGAATATTTTTCCATTTGTTTCTGCCACCTTCAGTTTCATTCATCAATGTTTTATAATTTTCAGAATACAGGTCTTTTACCTCCGAGGTCAAATTTATTCCTAAGTATTTTATTATTTTTGGTGCAATTGCAAATGGGGCTATTTCCTTAATTTCTCTTCCTGCTACTTCATTATTACTGTAAAGAAATACAAGAGATTTCTGTACATTAATTTTGTATCCTGTGACTTTACTGAACTTATTTTTCGGTTCTAGTAGTTTTTTTGGTGGAGTCTTTAGAGTTTTCTATGTATAGTATCACGTCATCTACAAATAGTAAAAGTTTTACTCCTTCTTTACTGATTTGGATGCCTTTTATTCCTTCTTCTTGTCTGATTGCTGTGGCTAGAATTCCAGTACTATGTTGAATAAAAGTGGTGAGAGTGGACATTTCTTATTGTTCCTGATCTTAGGAGAAAAGCTCTCAGTTTTTCATCATTGAGTATGATGTTAGCTGTGGAGTTTTCATAGAAGGCCTTTATTATGTTGAGGTATGGTCCCTCTAACCTACTTTGTTAGAGTTTTTATCACGAATGGATGTTGTACTTTGTTGAATGGTTTTTCTGCATCTATTGAAATGATTGTATGGGTTTTTTTTGCTTTTCTTTTTTTTTTTTAAGTTTATTTATTTATTTTGAGAGAGAGAGAGAGAGAGCAGGGGAGGGGCAGAGAGAGAATCCCAAGCAAGCTCTGTGCTGTCAGCATGCAGCCCGATGTGGGGCTCAATCTCAGGAATTGTGAGATCATGACCTGAGTCAAAACCGAGTTGGAAGCTTAATGACTGAGCCACGCACGTGCCCCATTTTTTTTTTTAATCCTTTCTCTTGTTGATATAGCACATTGATTGATTTGCAAATGTTGAACTACATTTGCATTCTTGGAATGAATTCCACTTGATCATGATGAATGATTTTTAAAAACATATTGTTGGGGCACCTGGGTGGCTCAGTCGGTTAAGTGTCCGAGTTAGGCTCAGGTCATGATCTCACCCTTTGTGAGCTGGAGCCCTGCATTGCATCCGGCTCTGTGCTGACAGCTGGGAGCCTGGAGCCTGCTTCAGGTATCTCCCTCTCTCTCTGCCCCTCCCCCTCTCGTGCTCTGTCTTCTGTCTCTCAAAAATAAACATTGAAAAAAATTTAAAAAAACATATTGCTGAATTCAGTTCTCTAACATTTTGTTGAGAATTTTTGCATCTATGTTCATCAGAGAAATTGACCTATAGTTCTCTCTCTCTCTCTCTCTCTCTCTCTCTTTTTGCAATGTTTTTATCTGTTTTTGTTGTCAGGATAATGCTGGCCTCATAGACTGAATTTGGAAGTTTTCCAGCCTTTTCTATGTTTGGAATAGTTTGAGAAAAATTAGTATTATCTCTTCATTAAATGTTTGGTAGAATTCACCTGTGGAGCTATCTGGTCTTGGACTTTTGTTTCCTGGGAGTTTTCTGATTCCGATTCAATTTCACTGCTAATAATATGTCTGTTCAAATGTTCTATTTCTTCCTGATTCAATTTTGGAAGGTTTTATGTTTCTAGGAATTTATCCATTTCTTCTAGTTTGTCCAATTTGTTGGCATATAATTTTTCTTAATGTTCTCTTGAACAATAGGGAGAATGGATGGTTAAAATACTTTATGGAAATTGATGGTATGAAATATTACACAATGATTAAAAAGAATGAGGAAGATGTACAAGACTGACTTAGAAGGTCCTGAGACATAATGAAAAAGAAAAGCACGTGTGGGACATAATATGCAGTATGACCACAGTAATAGTATATAAAAAGCATTTGAATATGTAACAATGTATAAACGTATATATGTATAATGAAACTATATATGAGTATGTCAGTATCTGGGAAGAACACACATGGAAATATTGGGGTTTCTGAGGAACAAAGTAGTATTATAAGGTGGGTAAAAGGTTTTCTCATTTTTTAGTCTGTGTGTTTTTATCATGTTTTAATTCTTATAATGATAAACCTTTCCTATTGTATGATTTTTAACAATATCCTTTAAAATATGAAATAAAGAGATTGAACTTGGTTGTTTTACTTTTGTATTTTGTTTTCTTTTTTTTCTCCTAGCAGAAGAATCCTTTCCTCCCCAAACCTTTAAGTAAAATTCCAACATGTATGATACCTAAAATCAATGCTGGTCTAATTACAAACCAGCCTCAAGGGCCTGAGGTCTGTGCATCATATAAGCCCCCCACACTTGATATCATACCCTGCTGTCACTGTTTTGAAATTCTTATTAATTTTTTTTTTTTTTTAATTTTTGGGACAGAGAGAGACAGAGCATGAACGGGGGAGGGGCAGAGAGAGAGGGAGACACAGAATCGGAAACAGGCTCCAGGCTCTGAGCCATCAGCCCAGAGCCCGACACGGGGCTCGAACTCACGGACCGCGAGATCGTGACCTGGCTGAAGTCGGACGCTTAACCGACTGCGCCACCCAGGCGCCCCCTTATTAATTTTTAATAAGGGGTCCCATTTTTTCACTTTATATCGGGTCCCATAAATTATGTAGCCAGTCATAACCATAGATTAAAACTCTCCACGTTCCAAGAGTGTTTTGTGAGTTTTCAAAGTGTCAGAACCACTGAGTAGTACTACACTGAGTAGCCACCTGGGGATTAGAGCCATGGAAGTCAGTCTCCTAAGAGTGTTCTAAGAAACTCTGCACATCCAGGTCCTGAAGTCAGAGCTTCAAATGACTGAGATTTAAATATATGGGCTCGTGGGGCGCCTGGGTGGCGCAGTCGGTTAAGCATCCGACTTCAGTCAGGTCACGATCTCGCGGTCCGGGAGTTCGAGCCCCGCGTCGGGCTCTGGGCTGATGGCTCAGAGCCTGGAGCCTGTTTCCGATTCTGTGTCTCCCTCTCTCTCTGCCCCTCCCCCGTTCGTGCTCTGTCTCTCTCTGTCCCAAAAATAAATAAACGTTGAAAAAAAAAATTAAAAAAAAAATAAATATATGGGCTCGAGTCTTTGCAGTCAAAGGCATGCCAGTGCCAGACGCATCTGTAACTCTTTCAATATACAACGTTTCTTCCCAAATGCCTTCCTGATTTCTGTGGAAATTCCCTATGATTATCGGTAAAGCCCAAATCTGCATACGATATAATAAGTGAAAACTTTTTAACTAGAACGCTTGGTTAAAATCAAAATGTAATCTTTTCATGTTATCTTGTTATCATGTTATCTTGGAGGAGATAAGACGACTGATGTTTCAGGTACAGGGAGATGATGAGAAAATCTGCATCCTATGGTATTTTTTTTTCCATTGGCAGAAAAATTAAATTTCCTTCTTAGGGCTTACTTTCTTGGGCTTTGAAAATGATTTCATTTTTCTCCTTCTATGTCAATTGAATGAAGTGAAAGGAGATTTTGTGTGCAGAAAAGATTAATTGTATTTCTGTCATGCAAAAGGAAATGAAATGAGTCTCACAGGGCTTGTCTCAGAAAACCCACACCAGTGCTTAGAAACCACTGATTCATTTTCTAACAGCTTGCTTAGAAACCATGTATTCCTTTCTAATAAGCTGCCCGAAATTGCTGTGTTCCTACAGCATGACTTGAGTCATGTCATGTCCTTTGACGGGAATCCTTACTAAGTCCCCATTGCCGGCAGGCTTGTCTGCCTTCCTTCCTTTCTTTCCTCCTTTCTGAAATCTGCGCTGTACAGAAAATCACAAAAATTCCTGCCACTCCAAAATAGCCCCTTTTAACCTGTGGGTGAACATCCTGCAAATTATTCCTCTATGAAAAGATAAAATACCAATTATGGCTATAAATATGTATTGACATGCATGGGTCTTTCCTCATTGCCTTCTCTTCCATTTAATTGGTTAAAACATCAATTAAATGACGTTTGCATAAACTATCTCCTCATCAAATTCCAAGCTCGAACTCCTTACATTGGCATTTAAGACGGGTCCCAACTCCACAGCAGATTTTCTTCCCTCTTCTTCATTTATCTGGACAACATTTGATTCAGTCACACTTATTATGTAGTCCTCTTTAAAAGTATTAGAAATGCCCCTAGGTAGGCATCCTTCCAATAATCCCTTTGCTCTGCAATGCTGCAGCAATCCTATAAATGTCACTCGAGTCCTGCCATGCATCATAGACTGACTGTTACTGTTACTTATCTTTTTCTAAGCTGAAGGTAAAGACTGTCTTGAACATCCTTTCATCCCTTGCCTTATTTAGCATAGGGCCCTAGATTCAGTAAGCAGCTGATAAATAGTTGATAATAGAGATGAGGATACTGTTACCACCACATAAGGGGACTTGACACTGATGTTTTATTCCTAAATATCTGGGACGCTGTAGGCACTACTTTCCCTAATCTTTCTCATTATATGTGTTCTCTATCGCTTCCTTTAGCTGCTCTTGTTTAGGGTCTAATAAGAGAGTTTTGGCTTCTAAAACCTTTCCTTCCTATCATGGGACAGAGTACAATCTTCCTTCCCGTCTCTCTCTGTCCTTTTCTCTCTTTCTTTCAACTGTTTCTTTCTTGAAAACAGTGACAATCATTTTATTAAAGGGCTGGAAGCCAGGGGCTTCCCAGATGTAGAATGAATAATGTTCTCCTTATTTTGGTGGTCAAGATATTCACCACCTGAGGTTTGGCATATTTTATTCCCCCAAGCTGTCACTTCTCTTTTTTAGTGCCTACTGTTTTCCAGGGGCTGTACTGAATACTTTACACAATTATTCTGCTTCCTACTCACAATGAGCCTGCGAGGTAGACATTCCCCTATTTTGCTCATGAGAAAAGGGAAGCTCAGAGACACTGAGTGACTTACAGATATCTCTCTGTCCCAGCAAAGGTTAAAAAGGAGCACATTCAAAGGAGATTATTTGACCTAACTCCTGGCTTCATAACAATGTTAGAGAGTGAATTAATAAAATATGCAAAACCTTCCATGGAAAGGTGCTCATTAAAAGGTTCTGATTCCTTTGAGAACATAAATAAACACATATTTACTCCTTTATAAGTTTAATTCCTGAAACCTCTGGGTCCTCAATGAAGCCATTTGCCAATACATTCAAGACATAGGTTTTTCACAGGGATCCAATGCCCTTCTTGATGTAAGTGTCACATCTCAAGACTTGCTGGGCTGGAGGTGGCCTGGTGAGGGGCAGGGAGGATAAACAGGGACCAGGTGGGACAGATGCTGGGGGGCTAGACCCAGATTCAGGCCTCAGGAGCAGTCTTTCTGAGCATCTAGAGATTATGACACTGGATGAGAAGTAGTTCCAGAAAGCTGCCCACTCATGATACCCACGATGCAACAGTAGGGATGCCCTATGACTGTGGTTGCTAATGCTTACAAGATCTTCATGTGTGCCTGCAAGTTCATTTACATTACCCAAAATCTTTAAAAAGGATTTCCCAAAGTGTGGCCCATAAAACACAGTGCTTTGAACATAGAAAAACCTCTGGGATCAAATAAGCGTGAGAAACAAAGTGTATTATTCCCACTCCACCAACGAAATTAGACGATTAAAGCCTCTAAAAATACGAAAAATAAACAAAAAAACCCTTGTAATCAAGAAGCCATATTGAAAACACTTAGGACATGAATATGTTACGAACAATAGAAATGGCAACTATAGTAATTGAAATTCTAAGAAATTTTTGTTAAAAGAAGAGAGTTAAGATGGTAATTCAAACACACAGAGTGAAAGGAGTGAAAGGCTTTTTTCCTACAAGAGCTGAAACATGACAAGGTTTTCACACGGAGGCAAAGCAATAGTGCACAAGGCAGAGCTTGCTGCCTCAGATTTATGTCTGTTTCCTCAGAGAAATTGCGAGCTCCTTAGGGGAATGCCAGAGGTGGAACTCAAAAAGAGTTTGAGAAATTGCCAGAGAATTGATCATTAATGGCTATCATCCCCAAGAAGGAACAAGGGTGGGAGTCAAGGCAGCCTGAGGGAGAAGAGTAGAAAAGCACTTCCTCTGAGGTAGAAAGGGAGTGGGAAAGGATGCAGAAAACATATGGATATTCTGGAGAGGAGGCTACACAAAGGAGCTGTCTGGCAGTGAAGAGAACTCCCATCAGGTGGCTTCCTTCAGTGCAACAGTGCCGGAGGCTGTGTCACTGCTCACAGAGGGAGCTGGCTGCATTTTTGGAATAGGGCAGAGAGGGAAAGGAACTGAGCAAGACAGAAAACAGCTGTTAGCACCATATTTTTGGGAGGCAACAAGAGATGTATAAAGTTTTGCTGAGTAACTGTGAGAACCCAACGTGAAAAAGAGTCATATACAGTGGTCCTAAAGGGCATGGTCTCTGGAGCCAGACTAACCAGGTTTGGGTTTGAATCCCAGATCCCTCCCTTTTTGAAAGGTGGTAAGAATTAAATTAGGTAATATATGTAAAACGCTTAGAAGAGTTGCCTGGCACATTAGTAAGCACTCATTAAGTATTAGATGTTATTGTTGTTGTTATTAAATTGTGAAGGAACCACTTATAAGAATCTTGTGATTTTCTCCCTCTTTTTTTTTTTTTTTCTTGTGATTTCTTTCTTAAAGAAGTATAGGATTTCTTGGAACAACTACAGGTATGAACATAGTCATGAAATGAGGCAAGAACCCAAGGCTGAGGATTGGCCCAGCGGGTACTAAGGGAAGTCACAAGATGGAGGAGTCTGGGTTTCTTCTTTTTAAAAACAATTTTTTTTAATGTTTATTCATTTTTTGAGGGACAGAGAGAGACAGAGCATGAGCGGGGGAGGGGCAGAGAGAGAGGGAGACACAGAATCTAAAGCAGGTTCCAGACTCTGAGCTGTCAGCACAGAGCTCGACATGGGGCTTGAACCCATAAACCATGAGATCATGACTTGAGCTGAAGTTGGATGCTGACCTGACTGAACCATCCAGGCACTCCTGGAGTCTGGGTTTCTAATTAGGTAGAGAGCACAGGAAAGTCTAGGAGAAAGTTAGGACATGTACCTTGAGCTTTTAGCTGAGGAAATATTCAGGGTGATGACCAGACCTAAAATATTGACATAGAAAACATGGCTACCATATATATACATTTATTCCATTGCTTTGACAAACATTTTTTGAGTGCCTAGTGCCAGCCACTCCTAGTGCTGGGGTACAGTGGTCCACAAAGCACACAAACATCCCCGTCTTCATGGAGCCTACATTCTGGCCAGAGGACTAACAGCCATCCACAATACCCTAAACTCCCTCCTCAAATGATTGCCTTAATCTTCTTGACAAACCAATTAGGCAGGTATTATCCAAAACATTTTTTCAGACAAAGAAATTAAATTCTGCCACAAGCCAAATAGCTAATGAATGGCAAAGCCAGGTTTGAAACACTGATCTAATTCTAAAGTTCATGCCTATAAAAATTTGTATCTCCATGCTGCTGAATAATTTTGGTGGTTGTAGAGGAAAGTTTTAAGAGTTGGGGGCTTCATGGGGCGCCTGGGTGGCGCAGTCGGTTAAGCGTCCGACTTCAGCTCAGGTCACGATCTCGTGAGTTCGAGCCCCGCGTCGGGCTCTGGGCTGATGGCTCAGAACCTGGAGCCTGTTTCCGATTCTGTGTCTCCCTCTCTCTCTGCCCCTCCCCCGTTCATGCTCTGTCTCTCTCTGTCCCAAAAATGAATAAACGTTGAAAAAAAAAATTTTTAAAGAGTTGGGGGCTTCAGATCCCTGAAGTCAGCACGTTAGGCCCTTCCAGTGGGTGCCGAGTTCCTCAAGAATGATGGGAGAAGATGAGGTACCAAGGGAAATGTTCATTTGGCACTGAAGTCATAGAAGAAGTGAAAGTGGGTTGTGGAGAACGGTAAGAGGAAGTATGGATTTCAAAGGCAAAGAGGCGACGGAGCCACCAAATAGGAGTAGCCCTGGCTCGCAAGATCAACTGCTTCCTCGTTCCTGCTAAGTGGGAGGAAAACGGGAGAAGTCATGTCCTCTGTTGTAGAAGATTTTACTTAAGTGTCTTATTCAGACAAGGAGGTGAAAGGAGCAGGCATGGCAGAAGCATCCGAGGCTGGAAAGGCATCCCAGAGCATCGTGTCCGTAGGCAGATGGACAGAGGGCTGAATTTAGTTTCCAATAGTTAGCAAAAGCAAGGAAGCTGGGAGATTAGCTGGAGATTAAGTTAAAAGAAAGCAGGCGAGCTCTGTATACCTGGAACTTTGTGAGAGGGGGTTGAAGGGTTGCACATGCCGCATTCCGTGCGGAATGTCAGAGAGGACAAGTCCAACTGCAAACTCGCCTGCCTAGGTGTGTAGCTCTCACAAATGGCCTCTTCTAGGGGAAAGGTGGATCTGGCCTCACCAGAACTTTTCAGGGAAACCTAACTGTCCCCAGTCTACCCCACGGAATTGAGAGCATTTTATGATTACCAGATTGAGAAGAACAAGGATATTAGCAGGTATATACTATTTCACAGCTGCACCGTCTCGTCACAACCTTGCCAGGAGCCTTGACATCAAATCCTTGATTATTGGAACCATGCTTTAAAATTCCTGGGACCCCAAATTGTCTGGTTAGCAGATACTGAAGAGGGCAATCTGAGTGGTCAGGCCTGGAGAAAATCCCCCACAAAATGTAAGTTAGAGATCTCATCAGCTGTCCTTTAAAATAGTTGATCTGTTTCTTTTGATTAATGGTTCTCCAAATTTATAATGTTAACGGTTTTGGTGAGGCTGGGGAAGGAGGAGGGATTCATCCCAGTTGTACCAAACAGCCCTAGAGACCAAAGGTATAAACACATAGCAATGAAGAGATAGGGTGTAGGGAGGAGAAGAGGGATTCTCGTTTCAATGGTCTAGAGTGTAATATTTTCAAACTTTCATACATATATGAATCACCTGAGATCTTGTGAAAATGCAGACGCTGATTCAGTGAGACAGGGTAGGACCTGAGATTCTGCATGTTTAGCAAGCTCCCAGGTGGTGCTGATACTGCAGATGTGCAAACCACACCGTGAGTAATGAGGACCTTCGTCAAGAGTTAGTTTCAGGGGCTCCTGGCTGGCTTGATCAGTAGCACAATGTGACTCTTTTTTTTTTTTTAAATTTTTTTTTTTCAACGTTTATTTATTTTTGGGATAGAGAGAGACAGAGCATGAACGGGGGAGGGGCAGAGAGAGAGGGAGACACAGAATGGGAAACAGGCTCCAGGCTCTGAGCCATCAGCCCAGAGCCTGACGCGGGGCTCGAAATCACGGACTGCGAGATCGTGACCTGGCTGAAGTCGGACGCTTAACCGACTGCGCCACCCAGGTGCCCCAGCACAATGTGACTCTTGATCTGGAGGTCTTGAGTCCAAGACCCACACTAGGTGTAGAGATTACTAAAAAAAAAAAAAAAAGTTAGCTTCAAAAGATAGCTTGTTTTTGAGATGAGAAGGTTATTAAGTAACCCATCAAAACATATTGGGCATCAAATGTACATATAACAGTAGAAATTGCCACCTTCATAGCCAGAACTTGCAGGTTTAAATCTTGATTCTACCATTTTCTAGCAATAAAATTTGGGCAAATCATGGACCATCTCTGAGTCTCAGTTTCTGCATCTAAAAAATAGAGGCAAGGGGCACCTGGGTGGCTCAGTCGGTTGAGCGTCCGACTTCGGCTCAGGTCATGATCTCGCGGTCTGTGAGTTCGAGCCCCGCATCGGGCTCTGTGCTGGCAGCTCGGAGCCTGGAGCCTGCTTTCGATTCTGTGTCTCCCTCTCTCTCTGCCCCTCCCCTGCTCATGCTCTGTCTCTCTCTCTCTGTCAAAAATAAATAAACATTAAAAAAAAATTAAAAAATAGAGGCAATAAGATCTGCCTGGGTTGCCTGACCATACAGGGTGGATGTGAGGATCAAATGAAACACCTTAGTGAAAGTTCTTAAGAAACTGAAGGTGCTGCACATGTGTAAGCACTATTATTATTATTATTATTTTGAAGCTAAAGAAACCTGACTAATAGCTCCCATTTCTACTCTTATTCACTGTATCTAGTTGATTCACTCTGGCAAACACCCGTCATCACAGAAGAAGGTGATGGTCTAGAACAAACACTGGCAAACTTTTTCTGTAAAGAGCAGGATCGCAAATATTTTAGGTTTTGCAGGCCAGGTAGTAAATATTTTAGGCTTTGCATGCCAGATTTACATTGCTCTTGCAACCATTCAACTCGGTCATTGCAGCACAAAACAGTCATAGACAATATGGAAAGGAATGGGTGTGGCTGTGTTCCAATAAAATGTTATTTACAGAAACAGGGGGCAGGATGGATTTGGCCTGCAGGCTATAGTTTGCTGATTCCTGGGCTAGAAAATCTGTGTTGTTCAATATGGTAGCCACTGGCCACATATGGCTAATTGAATTTAAATTTATTTAGGTTAAAAAGTTTCAATTCCTCGGTTGCATTAGCACATCTCAAGTGCTCAGTAGACATAGATGGCTGGGACCTACTTTATTCAACAGTGTAGAGAAGATTTCCAACATCACAGAAAATTTTATTCGGAAGCCCTGAGCTAGATCATCTTTTGGGGTGGGGAAGAAATCCCTTATAAGTAGCTGTGAGGACATGGAAATTCTGAGTCTTAGTTTGGCTAGTTAACCAGCTGTACGACTCTAAGTAAATCACACCATCTCCCAGAGCTTAGGACACATAAAACAGGAATAATACCTTCCTCACTGTGTTGTTGTAGGAACTGAATAAGATAATATGTGAAAAGCATTGTAATCTTGTTAGGTGCTGCACAAACATAAGCCATCATTAGGATTCTGTTATTTGAAATAAGAGAAAATGTATGGATGCAGAATTGGTGTAGGTACTTGAATTGAGAGAAACAGGTTTTCTTTTGAATCACCCAATGGAAACTATTAGGATGTCAAAGAATTGTCAAAGTCAGGAAATATTATTTGCACAGTATTCCAGTTCTTGGACAGGAAAGAGACATGAAACCAGGCAGATTTCATGGCCATTCATCTTTCAAAGCTAGGAACTGCCTTAGTAATGCTCAGCACCTTCAGGAAACAGATGAAACTGTCCAGATAGGATCTGTGATGAAATTGGGCAGGTCACAGCGTCCCTCCTGAAAGAGATCAAAGTTTCAGTCTTTTTTGTCACACTCAAAGCTAAGAAGGATGGAGCTACCTCACATCAAAGGTTCTAGTCTTTCCCTTTGCTTCTCCTTCACAAGGGTCCCCTCTGTACCACATCCACTGTGGATCCCCCCCACTGGTCAAGGACAAAGCTCAGTTTTGCCACAGAGTGATGGACCAGGGTGTTGGCTGCCCAGATGGTTCCAAAATATCTGTGGTTCCCAGAGCCTCTTTCCTCCTACCATTCCTTTTTCTTTTCTCTTTAATTTTTTTTATTATATTTATTTATTTTTGAGAGACAATGAGACAGAGCACAAGCGGGGTGGGGTGGGGGGAGCTGAGAGAGGAGACACAGAATCGGAAGCAGTCTCCAGGCTTTGAGCAAGCGTTCAGCACAGAGCCTGACATGGGGCTCGAACCGACAAACCATGAGATCGTGACCTGAGCCGAAGTCAGACACTTAACTGACTGAGCCACCCAGGCACCCTCTTTAATATTTATTCATTTTTTTTTTAATTTTTTTTTCAACGTTTATTTATTTTTGGGACAGAGAGAGACAGAGCGTGAACAGGGGAGGGGCAGAGAGAGAGAGGGAGACACAGAATCGGAAACAGGCTCCAGGCTCCGAGCCATCAGCCCAGAGCCCGACGCGGGGCTCGAACCCACGGACCGCGAGATCGTGACCTGGCTGAAGTCGGACGCTCAACCGACTGCGCCACCCAGGCGCCCCAATATTTATTCATTTTTGAGAGAGAGAGAGAGAGAGCGCGCGCTTGTGGGGGAGGGGCAGAGGGCGAGGGAGAGAGAATCCAAAGCAGTCTCCACACTGTCAGCACAGAGCCCAACAGGTGCTTGATCTCAAGAACAGCAAGATCATGACCTGAGCTGAAACCAAGGGTCGGATGCCCAACCAACTAAGCCACCCAGGCACCCCTCCCCCTACCATTCTTAATCCCAGCCATAGTTCACCCTTCTAGGAAAATCCCTGCTATCCTTTGCCTTCCATTAGCCTATATTCCCCCTCGGTCCCTCAGGGTTTCTGTCTCTCAGGGTTCTGGGGGGCCAGGATACCCTCCAGAGAAGAAGGTATATCCTTTTGGTGATGGGTATAATCCCTGTGATTTCTGCCAATAAATGGGAGTTATGTTTCATAGGGATCCTTTCTTATAGCTTTTCACATGAGCTTTCTAGAAGCTTCCTCACATCTCTCTGCCTCCTTTCTATTTCCTCTCCCCTTTCTTTTCCCCACTACCTCACTACTCTAACACTTAACTCCTCCGCCCTCTGCTAACACTTGCCTGTCTGGCTGGAAGGAAATGCCCCTTCTCATACACAGCTGGTGGTGGTGTACATTGTTTCAACCTTTTGGAAAGCAATTTGGAAATATTTTTCTAAGTCCTTAAAAATGCATATACACCTCGACCCAGTTGCTTTACTTCTAAGGAAGTATTATAAGTAAATAATAGAGATGTGCTGAAAATTACTAAGCAAGGATATTCATTACTATATTATTGACATTAAAAAATTAGAAATGACCTAGTTGTCAACAACAGAAAAAGAATAAAACAAATATCAAATTTAGAAATAAAAATAAATACAACAAAATATTAGGAGTGGTTTTGTCTGGATATCTTGGGTATCTCTGGTCATCTCCAGAGTACCAGTGATTTCTATTTCCTTCTTTCTCCTTTTTTTTGTGCATATTTTTTTTGTGCATATTTTTTTTGTGCATTTTCTCCATTTTTTGTGCATATACATGATCAAAAAGAGATTATAAAATCCAAGGGTCCCATTTCCCTAGCCTGGCTCTTATACATTGCTCTATAATATTCCCATTCAAGGATTTAAAATACACGTTTGTAGGCTCAGACAACCCTCATGTTAACCAGAGAAGTCCTAAGAACAGCCACACACACAGACTTTCCTGTATATATCTGAACAGAGAAACCTAAGAGCTTACTTTGGGGTCCCTTATAACTGATGGCCAGTTTTGGAAGGAGAGGGGTTAAGACCAAACTTCCTGAAATAGGCCTGTTATCAGTGTATCAGTGCAGGGAATGTAGTTGCCATCCTGCTGAGAAAGCCCTCTTGTTGCCATCATTGTCCCTGCAGCGCTGAAGAAATGGCTCTTATGAAGCTAAGTGACAGGATGTCTCTGCAGATGAAGACAGTTGGAAAGGAGCAACAGTTTACTGAGAAAAACAATGGCTTTCTCCAAAATACGGATGTGGCTGAAGGTGCAATGCAGAAGTAAGTGAGGGCTGAGCTCTCAGGAACAGTCTCTGTCTGGAGACTTTGTTGGGACAGTAGGATGCAAACAATGAGATTTGCAAGTTCAGGGGTGGGGTTGACATTCTTCTCTACAATTCTTTTAATTTTGACCTCATGAATATTTATTGGAAGACACTAAAGGGGCCTATGGTCATAAACCAGGTGGACATCAGTTGAATACAAATGGTTAAGGCTCTAATCTCAATTTACAAAAATACTTTGCTTTGTGCTTTTATTATCTTCGTGTGGAAAATATATAAACCATTTACAATACTTTCTAGAGTAGAAAAAACACAAAATATTCAGACAAATAAACATACGCATTGGTTAATACATGATAAAAATGTGTTCTAATATAAACCAACAGTTAACAACCTTTTTGAATAGGAAGAAATGTGTTAAAGTAAAAGACTTCCCAGAATCCTCATGTGTCAAAAAACCTATTATGACATCAAAGATGTTTTTAAATGCATTTACAATTTATTAATACCAGTAGTATATACCTTTGGAAACTTTAAGCAGTATTTGTGGAAGCAATATTTGTTCAGTCTATAGAAATGTTTAGATTCCCTGTATAGATTCCAGAACCCCTTTCTATACAGGGTAGGTGTAAAATGCACCCACCTCAGGGTTCAAAACCCACAGACTGGAAACTCCTGCCATAGACCTCCATCACAATGTATTGCGATTCACTCAGATGTATATGTGAGTGTGTGTGTACATATACACACACATACGCTCCAGATAATAACAGTAATCCAATAGGAAATGGGCAAAGGATTTCAATACATTACCTTAGAACAGGAAATACAAATGGGTTTTATACATATAGGCAAAAATGCTCAACCTCGCTAATAAAAAAAAGATTAAAACTAAAAAGAGATACCAGTTTAAGCATATGGGATTGACAAAGATGAAAAAACTTTAATAATACATGATTGTAGAAAAGGAGTGGAAAACAGGCACTCTCATCATTTTTGGTGGAAGTGTAAATGGATTCAACCTCTTTAAGGCACAACTTAAAATCTATGATAAAATCTTTGATAAAATCTGTCACAATTTAAAATATATGTATCTATTGACCCAGCAATTCTATTTTTAGGGTTATCCAATAGATATATTTGTACACATACACACACATCGACCCATAGATGTATAGGGATATTCACTGCAACACTGTTTGTAGTTAACAATTAACTGGAAATAATCTACATATGCATTAATGAAGAACTGATTAGCAAATTGGTATATGGCCCCACAATGAAGTACCACATAACCATTTGAAAATGAGGCAGCTCCCGGGGAGCCTGGGTGGCTCAGTCGGTTAAGTGGCCAACTTTGGCTCAGGGCATGATCTCACGGTTCGTGGGTACAAGCCCCGTGTTGGGCTCTGCACTGACAGCTCAGAGCCTAGAGCCTGCCTCGGACTCTGTGTCTCCCTCTCTCCGCCCCTTCCCCGCTTGCACTCTGTCTCTCTCTCTCTCTCTCTCTCAAAAATTAATAAACATTTAAAAAATTAAAAATAAAATAAAAATAAAATGAGACAGCTCTATATGTACTAATATGAAATGGACTCCAAGAGGTTGTTAAAAAAGAAATATAAGGTGCAGAATAATGTGTATAATATCCTCTCATGTATATTTAAAAAGGCTTATATATCTACATAAACATAGCTTGTTTATGCATGGAATCTCTGTGGAAGGAGAAAAAGGAACGAGTAAATGTGGGGGCAGACATTAGGCAACTAGAGATCAAGATAGTAACACAGACTTTCTCCATTCTGCATGGTCTTTTGAACCACACGACACTTTTCAACTCTACTTTTTTAAAAAGAGTATTTATTTATTATTTGTTTATTTTACACACACATCTGCACGCACGCAGGCACACAGCTGTAATGGCTTTGGAATTTGCAATCTCACTGTTCAATCACTTATTGATTCAGTCAGCAAATACTTATCCCGCCTCTCTATTCCTGTTTTGTGCAGTATACCATGGTAGACATTATTCACACAGGGTGAAATCAGTACTCCTTGGAGCCGGGAGAGATTCCTGTGTTCTCCCTCTAGAGATGTTTAGGTCGAGCCTAAACTATAGACCTAAGGCATAATAACAGCATCTGTTTTGATTGTGTGGCTTGCAGTTTGCAGAGGGAATTTACCAAAATGGACCGCATATTGGACAGATCAGATGATGAGAACAACATTTTCTCTGAAAAGCCTCAAAGTGACTTCCATCATGTGACAGAGACTACAAAATGGGTAAGGGAAGATGTAAGCATCACAGTGGGTGAAGAGAGGAACTTCGTATCTCAAATCTCAAGGTGGCAAGGAAAGATCTGAGGGTTTCCCCCATAGTAGGTGCGGGGTGTTCAGAGCTTGAGACCAGGAGGGAGGGAGCGTCTCCTCTGGGGGCTGCTGTTATCACGTGAGGGATTGCTAACCTTTCCACACAAAAGCACAAAAACATTTGTGCATTCTATGTTACTTTTGTCCTTGGGATTTGTGAAATAACTGTGACTTTTTTCACCCTAGAGTAAATTGCCGTGTGTAAAATCGCCCTCTGCTCACAGACTGTCTTCCAACAGGAAGCACCAGAGAGATCTATTTACTCTTAATTCAGTCTGAACATCTCCCAGTCTTTGAAATTCAGTCACTCAGCTGACATGGAATGGAGGAAATTCCAACAAACGCCAGAGATTGTCCCGGGAAGGGTTTATGTTTTCACTACCATCTAGATCAAAGCGGAGGCATGGCTGAGACAGACCCAGTTTATTATCGATGAGCAAATCTCTCCATAGATCCCCCAGGCCATTGGCCTTTGGTTTCAACCAGCCAGAAAAACATGAAAGAAGGCTAGAGTGAGAATGTCCACACCCAGGCTTATGCATCCCCCACAGGAAGCTCAGGATTCATCTCTTTGTCTACTTCTCCTTTGAATATATTTTGGATTCAGGGCTGGCTAATTCTGTAAATCCATAGAAGGAAAAGTCCCAAAAGAATATTGTAAGCTGGACTTTACCTTTGAGGACTCTTCAGTAAGTAAACATAGAAACAAAGAAGTAGAAGGGGATACAAGGCATGAGGGGATGGAGTTAGAAGTTGGAGAATAGATATAATGAGACAGACAAGAAGGGAAAGGAAAGACAGACAGACAGACAGCCAGCCAGACACCTTTTATGGAAAAAAAGAATAATAGGTACTGAATTAGAAGGGGAGACTTATGATGGGGTTTTTTAGCAAGGCTGAGGATGAGAAAAGGAAATCGGGAAATTGAGGTGTGAGGCTTTATGATCTTAGGGAACATGAATTGAAGGTATTACTCTATAAATAGTATCATCTGATTTTTTTTTTGGAGGGGCCTTGTCCCTGGACTCCAAGGGCTGTTACCATTGACCCACTGAATCCTGTCAGTCAGTGAACATCCCTTGTTGACTCAGTATAGAATAAGTGTAATTAGAGAATAAAATTATTCACTCTGTAAGAGTTTACCAAACAGTCCACATTCTCAGGGTATAAGGCAAAAAGACTATTTCTTACAAACTTCAAGTCAGAGTATCTGTTTCACAAAGGCTTTAAAATTTTTTTGGCTATATTTCTTTATGTCAATTTATTTATAGGGAAAATTCTACAATCATATAAAAATAAATCACATGCAGTTACACAATTAATGTAAGTTAATAAATTAAGATCTTTGCCAATAAAAGGACAAATATATGACTTCTTTAGGAAGAAGCAGTTTTGTCTTATTCCCTGAAAGCAAACCAGAAGGTCTTTAATTTGCATAACTTCACATTTTTTTATGAGACCATGAGATTTAAAGGTTCAGAAAAAGGACAGAGTTAACAGAAGTTTTAAAAAAAAATCAGTTGGCTTAATTAACAAAATAGACTTTAACCAGACTGCCAAAATTGCCGTATCTAACCATCAAAACCCCCAAAATATTTAGAAACGAATATTTTGTCTGGTTTCACATTTTCCAATCTCTGGCACTGCTATGTATAGTGTTGATTTCGGATGCCAGGTGAGTGAGCACACTTTCCTGTTTCCTGCTTTCGTCTGCATCTCTCACAGGCAGAATGCATTTGCCTACTACTGAAGTCTATTTATTTATTTTCTGTAACTGGAAGTTTGTGCCTCTCCACCCCTTTACCTACTTTGCTCCTCCCCTCTGGCAACCACCAGCTTTTTCTCTGTATTTATAAATCCGTTTCTGTTTGTTTTGTTTATTCAATTGTTTTGTTTTTTAGACTCCACACATAAGTGAAATCATATGGTATTTGTCCTTGTCTGACTTACCTCACTTAACATAATGCCCTCTAGGTCCATCCACGTTGTCACAAATGGTAAAATCTCGTTCTTTTCTTTGGTGGAATAATATTCCCTTGTGTGTGTGTATGTGTGTATGTATACATACGTATAATAAATATGTAAATAAATAAATAAATAAATCAGTTTCTTTATTTGTATTTCTGTTGCTTCATTATTAGTGTATAAGAATGCAACTGATTTCTATACATTGATTTTGTATTCTGCGACTTTGCTGAATTCATGTACCAGTTCTAGCAGACTTTTGGTGGAGTCTATCGGATTTTCCATGTATAATATCATGTCATCTGCAAAAAGTGAAAGCCTGACTTCATCTTTGCCAATTTGGATGCCTTTGATTTCCTTTTGTTGTCTGGTTGCTGATGTTAGCACTTCCAACACTATGTTCAACAACAGCGGTGAGAGTGGGCATCCCTGTCGTGTTCCTGATCTCAGGGAGAAAGCTCTCAGTTTTTCCCCACTGAGGATGATGTTAGCTGTGGGCTTTTCAGAAATGGCTTTTATGATGTTTAAGTATGTTCCTTCTATCCTGACTTTCTTGAGTGTTTTTATTAAGAAAGGATGCTGAATTTTGTCAAATGCTTTTTCTGCATTGATTGACAGGATCATATGGTTCTTATCTTTTCTTTTATTAATGTGATGTATCACGTTGATTGATTTGCGAATGTTGAACCAGCCCTGCAGCCCAGGAATGAATCCCACTTGATCATGGTGAATAATTCTTTTTATATGCTGTTGAATTCAATTTGCTAGTATCTTATTGAGAATTTTTGCACCAATATTCATCAGGGATATTGGCCTGTAGTTCTCTTTTTTTGCTGGGTCTCTGTCTGGTTTAGGAATCAAAGTAATGCTGGCTTCATAGAATGAGTCTGGAAGTTTTCCTTCCCTTTCTATTTTTTGGAACAGCTTGAGAAGGATAGGTATTATCTCTGCTTTAAATGTCTGGTAGAATTCCCCAGGGAAGCCATCTGGTCCTGGACTCTTATTTGTTGGGAGATTTTTGATAACTGATTCAATTTATTTGCTGGTTATAGGTCTGTTCAAGTTTTCTATTTATTCCCGTTTGAGTTTTGGAAGTGTGTGGGTGCTTAGGAATTTGTCCATTTCTTCCAGGTTGTCCAGTTTGTTGGCATATAATTTTTCATAGTATTCCCTGATAATTGCTTGTATTTCTGAGGGATTGGTTGTAATAATTCCATTTTCATTCATGATCTTATCAATTTGGGTCATCTCTCTTTTCTTTTTGAGAAGCCTGGCTAGAGGTTTATCAATTTTGTTTATTTTTTCAAAAAACCAACTCTTGGTTTCATTGATCTGCTCTACAGTTTTTTTAGATTCTATATTGTTTATTTCTGCTCTGATCTTTATTATTGCTCTTCTTCTGCTGGGTTTAGGCTGTCTTTGCTGTTCTGCTTCTATTTCCTTTAGGTATGCTGTTAGATTTTGTACTTGGGATTTTTCTTGTTTCTTGAGATAGGCCTGGATTGCAATGTATTTTCCTCTCAGGACTGCCTTCGCTGTATCCCAAAGCATTTGGATTGTTGTATTTTCATTTTCATTTGTTTCCATATGTTTTTTAATTTCTTCTCTAATTACCTGGTTGACCCATTCATTCTTTAGTAGGGTGTTCTTTAACCTCCACGCTTTTGGAGGTTTTCCAGACTTTTTCCTGTGGTTGATTTCAAGCTTCACAGCATTGTGGTCTGAAAGTATGCATGGTATGATCTCAATTCTTGTATACTTATGAAGGGCTGTTTTGTGACCCAGTATGTGATCTATCTTGGAGAATGTTCCATGTGCACTCGAGAAGAAAGTATAATCTGTTGCTTTGGGATGCAGAGTTCTAAATATATCTGTCAAGTCCATCTGATCCAGTGTATCTTTCAGGGCCCTTGTTTCTTTATTGATCCTGTGTCTAGATGATCTATCCATTACTGTAAGTGGAGTATTAAAGTCCCCTGCAATTACCACATTCTTATCAATAAGGTTGCTTATGTTTGTGAGTAATTGTTTTATATATTTGGGGGCTCCTATATTCGGCACATAGGCATTTATAATTGTTAGCTCTTCCTGATGGATAGGCCCTATAATTATTATATAATGCCCTTCTCCTCTTGTTACAGCCTTTAATTTAAAGTCTAGTTTGTCTTGGGGCGCCTGGGTGGCGCAGTCGGTTAAGCGTCCGACTTCAGCCAGGTCACGATCTCACGGTCCGGGAGTTCGAGCCCTGCGTCGGGCTCTGGGCTGATGGCTCAGAGCCTGGAGCCTGTTTCCGATTCTGTGTCTCCCTCTCTCTCTGCCCCTCCCCCGTTCATGCTCTGTCTCTCTCTGTCCCAAAAATAAATAAAACGTTGAAAAAAAAAATTTTTGGGGCGCCTGGGTGGCGCAGTCGGTTAAGCGTCCGACTTCAGCCAGGTCACGATCTCGCGGTCCGTGAGTTCGAGCCCCGCATCGGGCTCTGGGCTGATGGCTCAGAGCCTGGAGCCTGCTTCCGATTCTGTGTCTCCCTCTCTCTCTGCCCCTCCCCTGTTCATGCTCTGTCTCTCTCTGTCCCAAAAATAAATTAAAAAAAAAAAAATTTTTTTTTAATTAAAAAAAAAATAAATAAATAAAGTCTAGTTTGTCTGATATAAGTATGGCTACTCCAGCTTTCTTTCGACTTCCAGTAGCATGATAGATACTTCTCCATCCCCTCACTCTCAATCTGAAGGTGTCCTCAAGTCTAAAATGAGTCTCTTATAGACGGCAAATAGATGGGTCTTGTTTTTTTATCCATTCTGATACCCTATGTCTTTTGGTTGGAGCATTTAGTCCATTTACATTCAGTGTTATTATAGAAAGATATGGGTTTAGAGTCATTGTGATGTCTGTAGGTTTCATGCTTGCAGTGATGTCTCTGGTACTTTGTGATCCTTGCAACATTTCACTCACAGACTCCCCCTTAGGATCTCTTGTAGGGCTGGTTTAGTGGTGATGAATTCCTTCAGTTTTTGTTTGTTTGGGAAGACCTTTATCTCTCCTTCTATTCTAAATGACAGACTTGCTGAATAAAGGATTCTGGGCTGCTCATATTTTTCCTGCTCATCACATTGAAGATTTCCTGCCATTCCTTTCTGGCCTGCCAAGTTTCATAAGATAGATCTGCCACTAGTCTTATCGTCTCCCTTTATATGTTAGAGTGTGTTTATCCCTAGCTGCTTTCAGAATTTTCTCTTTATCCTTGTATTTTGCCAGTTTCACTATGTTATGTTGTGCAAAAGATCGATTCAAGTTACGTCTGAAGGGAGTTCTCTGTGCCTCTTGGATTTCAATGACTTTTTCCTTCCCCAGATCAGGGAAGTTCTCAGCTATGATTTGTTTAAGTACACCTTCAGCCCCTTTCTCTCTCTCTTCCTCTTCTGGAATTCCTATGATATGCATATTGTTGCGTTTCATTGCAACACTTAGTTCTCTAATTCTCCCCTCATACTCCTGGATTTTTTCATCTCTCTTTTTCTCAGCTTCCTCTTTTTCCATAATTTTATCTTCTAATTCACCTATTCTCTCCTCTGCCTCTTCAATCCGAGCTGTGGTTGCCTCCATTTTATTTTGCACCTCATTTATAGCATTTTTTTAGCTCCTCATGACTATTTCTTAGTCCCTTGATCTCTGTAGCAATAGATTCTCTGCTGTCCTCTATGCTTTTTTCAAGCCCAGCGATTAATTTTATGACTATTATTCTAAATTCTTGTTTCGTTATATTGCTTAAATCGTTTTTGATCAATTCGTTAGCTGTCGCTACTTCTTGGAGTTTCTTTTGCAGAGAATTCTTCTGTTTCATCATCTTGGGTAGTCCTGTGGTGGCTCCAAACTGCAGGGCACTTCCCCTGTGGGGTCCGGAGTAACTTGTGTTGGTGGGAGGGGTTGCAGTCAAACCAGATATTGTCTTCAGCCCACCACTGGGGCCACAGTCAGACTGGTGTGTACCTTATCTTCCCCACTCTCAGGGGCAGGACTCACTGTGGAGTGGTGTGGTCCCTGTCTGGGCTACTTGCACACTGCCAGGCTTGTGGTGCAGCCTGGATGGGATCTGGTGTATTAGCCAGGGTGGATCTGCAAGGTGCACAGGGGCGGGAGGGGCAGGCTCAGCTCGCTTTGCCGATGGTGGTCCCCTGCAGGAGGGCCCTGTATCACTGGGAGGGAGGTAGGCCCATTGGAGGGATGGATCCACAGAAGTACAGTGTCGGGTGTTTGTCCGGTGCAAGCAAGTTCGGTGATGGGAATTGGTTCCCTTTGGGTTTTCGGCTGGGGGGTGGGAGAGGGAGATGGCATTGGCCAGCACCTTTGTTCCCCCTCCAAGCTGAGCTCTGTCTTCCGGGGCTTAACACCTCTCCCTCGCGGTGTCCTCTTGCCCTCCCGCTCTCCAAACGGAGCTGTTGATCTATAACATTCCAGATGTTACATCCCGCTGGCTGTCAGAACTCACTCCGTCCGGCCCCTCTGCTTTTGCAAGTCAGACTCAGGGCTCTGCCTTGCCGGGAGGGCTGCCCCTCCACCGCCCTGGCTCCCTCCTCCAGTCCGTGTAGTCTGCACCGCCTCTCCGCCCTTCCTACCCTCTTCCGTGGGCCTCTTGTCTATGCTTGGCTCCGGAGAGTCCGTTCTGCCAGCCTTCTGGCGGTTTTCTGGGTTACGTAGGCAGATGTGGGTGGAATCTAAGTGATCAGCAGGACACAGTGAGCCCAGCGTCCTCCTACACTGCCATCTTCTCTGGTCTGTACCACATCTTTTTTATCCATTCATCTGTTGATAGACGCTTAAGTTTCTTCCATATCTTGGCCATTGTAAATAATGCTGCAGTGAACACAGGAAGTCTATTTATTTTAAAACCACGTACTGAACATCCACTGTGTTCTAGGCACTGTAAAGTGTTGAGACTATCTCTACCTATCTAAAATCCTTTCCCCTCAGTGAGCTCACACACTAGTCGGGACTCAGACAAGAAAATGGCTCTGCATGATAAACCCACGCCGGAAGTAGCAGATGTGGTACAAAGTACATGGCAGGTGCTGTACAGGCAGATGACCAGGAAAATGAAAACTGAGTTTTGAAGGGTGAACTGGATGAAAGAAAAGCATTTCAGAAAGAAGGGACAGTACATGCAAAGACAAAGGAGCTAAAGAGAACTTGTGTTCTGAGAGGAAGGGTGGAAGAAAAGGAGTGATGAGCAAGCAGGCAGGCAGGACACTATGGGGGGAGATAGCGCAGGATGCAGGCTGGAGCCAGGGTGCCAATAGGAGTCAGAAAGTGATGAGGACCAAAGCAAGGCACTGACTGGCAGCCATGGAAATGGAGAGAAAAGGACACAGGTTTAAAAGATAGGTGCTATTGGGCTTGGACACCAAGTGGTGTGACATGAGTAATGAAGACGGAAAAGAATATCTCCCATGAAAACTCAAGGACTTCTTTCAGGGTTCCTGCAGAGGCATCCAGATGAATAGGGAGAACATATGCAAGGATGGGAACCTGGACAAGGTAGAGGGGAAATACAATAAGTTCAATTTTTTGCTTGATGAGTTTGAGGTGCCTATGGAACACCCAAATAGAGGCATATGAGCTTTTCAAAGAGCTGCACATAAATGGAAAGTAATGCCCTCAGGCGTTGTATTTCATGCAAGTACACTTTTAGTTTATTATTAACACACACACACACACACACACACACACACACACCTCTTTATTTGTTCAATCCTGAAGCTTTTAAAAAATATTTCATTTCAGGGGCGCCTGGGTGGCGCAGTCGGTTGAGCGTCCAACTTCAGCCAGGTCACAATCTTGCGGTCCCTGAGTTCGAGCCCCGCGTCGGGCTCTGGGCTGATGGCTCAGAGCCTGGAGCCTGTTTCCGATTCTGTGTTTCCCTCTCTCTCTACCCCTCCCCTGTTCATGCTCTGTCTCTCTCTCTGTCCTAAAAATAAGTAAACGTTAAAAAAAAAAAAAATTTCATTTCAACTTCCTGGCTTTGACTCTTTTGCAGTGTATTAACCATTACAGTAAACCAATTGATGAAAATGAGAAATATTGTAGATTTTTTTGGACATAGACAGAACCCTGAGGATGATCTGGTCCAATTTTGTTCTTCCAGAACAGGAAACTGAGCTTTAGAGTGGTTAGGTGGTTCCACAGCCACAAGAGTAGAACAAGGCTTAGAACTCAGGTCCCCCATACCCAGTGAAGTGTTGTTCTTCCTCAACATCACAGTGTTGCTGCTGCCTTTGAATAGCGTGGCAAAAGATTAGGTGGGAAGAAATTGAAGTTATGGATGTTTTTATTCGCAAAGAAGTAGCTAAGCAGAGTTATACAGCACTCGGAAAATCTAGCCTGTTTCTTCATCCGTAAGTGTGATAATAATCCTTACCTCGCTGGCAAGGTGCCACTGGGCCATGGAAGTGATAGGGACGAGATATTTCTTAATGTGAATCCAAGGACTAGATATGATGAAAATAGTCATGGCCTTGGAATCAGAAAACCTACTTCAAGTTCTAGTCCACATATTTATTGGCCATATGTATTGGTTTCCCAAGGCTGCTGTAACAAATTACCATAAATTTGGTGACTTAAAACAACACAAAATGTATTCTTTCATAGTTCTAGAGGCCAGAAGTTTGAAAAAAGGGATCAGCAGGGTCATGCTTTCTCTGAACACTCTACAGGAGAATCCTGCCGTGCCTCTTCCAGCTTTTGGAGCCTCCAGGCATTCCTTGGCTTGTGGCGGCTCTGTCTTCTCATGACTTCTTCCTCTCTGTGGGTGTTTTCTGTCTCTCATTAGGACACTTGTCATTGGATTTAGGGTCTAGGTAATTCAAGATAATCTCATCTTAAGACGCTTAAGTTAATTATATCCGTAAAGACTCCGTAAAGACCAAATAAGGTCACAGTCTCGGGGTTTTAGTATTAGGACATGGACATATCTTTTTGGAGAGACCACTTAATCCACTATGTCATATAACCTTGGACTAATCACTGATATGAATTCCCTAGGAGATTTCAATACCTGACTTTATCCACTGAAGTCCATCATGGGAATTAAAAGAAAGAATGCACATGAAAGAGGTTTGTAAAGAGTTATGTGAATGTCGGTTATTCCTGTTGACATGGCCAGTAATTTATACAGACATTTCAGTAAGAGACTGATCTGCACTCCAAATTTTTCTCCTTTCAGTTTAAAAATAGTTTTGCTGAAACACAAAAATTTCAGACCAAAATTTCAGACTTCTTCAAAGAACAGAGAAATATTTCACAATGTAGTCACTAAAGAAGAGAAATGTTCAAAGATAAATGATTGTGTGCATGAACAGAAGTGAAATACGAGAAAATGGTTTAAATGTTTTTGTAGAACAAGGCAAAGAATAAAGAAACAAAGAAATAAAATTCATGGGTCAGACTGATAGAGTAGGCTTTTCCCCCCTTATAACTCCTTATTATGAAAAATTTTAAATAAAATGAAAACTTAGATATACAAGGATCAATCATATACTCCCACTTAGATTTTGAAATTGTTAGCATTTGTCACATTTGCTTTATCTTTTTATTTTATTTTATTTTATTTTAGAGAGAGAAAGAACGTGAGCAGGAGAAAGGGAGGAGGGAGAGAGAGAGAGAGAGAGAAAGGGAGAATCCCAAGCAGGCTCCATTCTCAGTACAGAGCTAAAAGCAGGGGCTCAATCCCACAACCCTGGGATCATGACCTGAGCCAAAATCAAGGGTCAGATGCTCAACTACTGAGCCACCCAGGCACCCCTGTTTTATCTTTATATATGTAAATAGATGGAATTTTTTGATCCTTTTTAAAAGTAGGTCAAAGACAGCATAAGACTTTACCCATGTTTATTTCAGTCAGCATCTCTAAAAATAAAGACTGTCTTCCGCATAACCAAGATTCCATCATCACATCAGGAAAACAGCAATAATTACATGATATAACCTAATATCCTCAATTCTCTGAACATTGTAATTTTTTCAATTGGCCGTCGAATGCCCGTACTTTTATTTATTTGTTTGTTTGCTTATTTATTTATTTATGTATTCATTCATTCATTCAGTCAGTCAGTCATCCATTCATTTTTGGTGCCAAAACCCAGAAAATGCCTACACTTTTAAAATCAGCATCTAAACAAGAGCTATGCAATGCATTCAGTTGTTTTATCTCTTTAGACTCTCTTAACATAAAACAGTCTAACCCCCTTTTATTTTTCCCTGATACTGACTTTTTTTGGAAACCAGTATGTTGAGTGGAGTGCTAGAGCCCATGATCAGGTGGAATTCTGTTACCCGTCAGCACTGAAAAGAGTCCTGCATCTGGACCCTAATGTTTTCTGCGTCCCTGCTGCAGCCTTCCTCTGTCAATGGAGCAAGAGGGCATGTCTGCTTATTTTATAAATGCATTAGAAGGCTCCAGCCTCACAGAGGGCTATGTGCTTGTCCCCAGAGAAAGGGGCATGAGTAGGCTAAGAAGGCCATCACCTCTTGTGATAACACCCCCTTTTTTTTTTCTGCTTTGCTTCTTTCATCATCTTTATCAGAATATGCCGGAGCTGGGTGCTGAGCATCACCAGGACCTGAAGAAAGATCAGGATGAGCAAGAAACAAATCAGGTTCAACATGAGGATCCTCAAGTGCCCACATCTTTGCAGTTTTCAGAGGAGAGCATCCCTGAACTGTAAGCCTTGAAACAAGAAAGAGGGATTCTTGATAATACTTTGTGGGTATAATGCTATGTGAGTATGTCAGTCAGAGAAAGACAAATATCATATGGTTTCGCTCATATGTAAAATTTAAGAAACAAGCAAGCAAACAAACAAACAAACAAACAAGACAAACAGGGGAGCTTGGGTGGCTCAGTTGGCCGAGCTTCTGACTTAGGCTCAGGTCAGGATCCCCCAGTTCATGAGTTCAAGCCCTGCGTAAGCCTCTCTGTTGTCAAGCGCGCAGCCTGCTTCGGATCCTCTGTCCCCCTCTCTCTCTGCCCCTCCCCAATGGTACTCTCTCTCTCAAAAATAAAATATTTTTTAAAAAGACAAATAAAAATCCAGACTCTTAAGTACAGAGAATAAACTGATGGTTGCCAGAAGAGAAGTGGGCAGGGGGTGAGGGGCAGAGGAGGGTGGGGGAGGGATGGGTAAAAGAGACGAAGGAGATTTTTTTATTTATTTATTTTTTTTTTTTTTAATTTTTTTTTTTCAACATTTATTTATTTTTGGGACAGAGAGAGACAGAGCATGAACGGGGGAGGGGCAGAGAGAGAGGGAGACACAGAATCGGAAACAGGCTCCAGGCTCCAAGCCATCAGCCCAGAGCCCGACGCGGGGCTCGAACTCACGGACCGCAAGATCGTAACCTGGCTGAAATCGGACGCTTAACCGACTGCGCCACCCAGGCGCCCCATAGACAAAGGAGATTAAAGTGTACATTTACTGTGATGAGCACTGAGGAATATATAAAATCCTTGTTTCGTTATATCGTACACTTGAAACTAATCTAACACTGTGTGTTAATCATACTTTGATTTAAAAAAGAAAAAAATAGTATTTTGTGGCAAAGAAAATGAAATTTAGCAGACAACTTAGGGAAAGACTGGAAGATTTAAAATCCATACATGTCTTAAACCTTAAACACTCATGTGCCCCAGGAACTACCTACACATTCCAGTAAGGATGCACAGTAAGGACATTTCTAGAGATGTAGGCAGAGCCATGGGGTTCTCTTTGCAACCTCTTCTTTGGAGCCTGGAATTAATACATATCTTGTCACTCTCAGATAATTCTCTAGATATGAAAAGCATTATAATTATCAATAGAAATGTATTGTTAAGGCCTTGTAGAACCTTTATAGCTCTCTTCTTCCAACAAGATGCAATCACTACCCTAACATTCATTAGGGGAGTGTAATACTTAACATTCATTCCATACAGGGAAATTTAAAAAATACATCATTTTTTTTTTACTAAATGTAAAATGCATTTTATTTCCTCCAGCCTTATGACGATCTAAATGGCTATCATATAAATGCTTTCTTGAGGCCTAACTGCCTACCTGGCCCATTCTGGTGACAGAAAAAGAATCAGCATTCTAACTTGCCATTCAAGGGAAGAATTTTTCTGCCTTAAAACTGACCATAATAATATTTCTGCAGGAGTCAGGAGAACACGCTCTTCCAGCTAAACCACTGGAATATACAGATGGGTTTACAAGTGAGAGAACTTGGAGCTGATCACATAGACTGGATGGAGAAAATGAACAATATTATGCAAAAAATAAACCTAACAGAAAACACAGTGAAGAGGTAATTTAAAATTTTCTTTTTAATGTTTATTTATTTTTGAAAGACAGAACATGAGTAGGGGAGGGGCAGAGAGAGAAGGAGACACAGACTCCAAAGCAGGCTCCAGGCTCTGAGCTGTCAGCACAGAAACAGATGTGGGGCTCGAACCCACGAACGTGAGATCATGACCTGAACTGAAGCTGGATACTTAACCGACTGAACCACCCAGGCGCCCCTCACAGTGAAGAGGTAATCTTAGGGTGTTGGGTTTGGCCAGAAAATAGTGAAAATTTTCATAGCTTCAGAAACTCTGGCTTTAAGGTAGTAAGATCTTTTACAAAGTCTTCAGAATAGGAAGTGCCAAGTCTTATGTTTAGAGGTCAATGCCACAAAAATCTCAAAGCCTGAATCACAGTTATCTGCATCTTTGCTCTCTCTTCTCTCAAGGAAAGAACTTCCTTCATAAGCTCTTTTTTTGGAGCTGTGTTAATAGTCACCAAAGGGAGGTCTTCAAGTCCCCAATAACCAGCTTTAGCCAGTGTTGTCCAAAGGGATCCAACTAGCATAACATGAAAAAAAATAAATTAAAAAGTATAGTTGTTAACGTATATCTCAATTTAACTGAAAAGTTTTAAGCTGGAACAGAAGTGATGAGACTAATTGTTATTTATCTAGTCACTGGTATAAAGAGATTGGGCTTTGGAGTCAAAGGTATTCCTTCCATCAGTGTTGTATAGTGTTCAGGGTACAGAGATCATATTTTGTTAGATTTAGGCCTAAGTATTTCATGCTTTGGTGCCATTATAAGTTACTTGAAATTTTTCAATTTCTAATTATTAATTGTGAAGATATAGAAATACAATTGGTTTTTGTATATTGGTCTTGTGTCTTGTGACCTTGCTAAACTCATTTGTTAACTCCAGTAGTTTTGTAGATTATTTGGGATTTTCCACATAGATAATCATGTCATCCGCAAATAGAGCTTTATATCTTCCTTTCCAATCTGCATACCTTTTACTTCCTTTTGCTACTTTATTGTATTGGCTAGAACTTCTAGTATGATGTTGAATAGGAGGAATGACAGGAGACACTGGACATACTTACCTTGTTCTCTATCCCACAGAAAAAGCATGAGGTGTGATGTTAGCTGTCTTGACGGTTTTGTTTTGCTTTGTTTTGTTTTTGAGATTGGGAAGGTGTTTTCTATTCTTAGTTTACTGAGATGTTTTTAAAATCAGGAACGGTACTAAATTTTTCCAATAGCTTTTGCCGCATCTATGAATGAGCATGTTATTTGTTTTTTGTTTGTTTATAGTCTCCCGATACGGCAAATTATAATGAATGATGTTTGAATGCTGAGCCAGCCTTGAATTGCCAGAATAAACCCCACCTGGTCATAATATATTATTCTTTTTATATGTTGTTGGATTCTGTTTACTAAAATAGAACTTTTGAATGCATATTAGTGAGAGATATTGGCCTCGGTTTTTCTTTCTTTTAATGAAAGAAACATCCCAGAAAAAACTGGGATATTTTCTGGATGAATTTGTGTAGAACTGGCACAATTTCTTCCTTACATGTTTGATTGAATTTACCAGTGAAGCCATATTGCCTGGGTATTTCATTACAGTAAGATTTTTAACTACAAATTTAATTTATTTAATGATATACAGGACTCCTCCGGCTACTGAGCTCTCCAGTATATATTAGCAGTAGGTTGTATCTTTCAAGGAATTTGCCCATTTCATTTCCCCTCAGCCTTTCCAAATGGTAACATTTTGTCCAACTTTAGTATACCATCAAAACCAAGAAAATGACCTTGGGACTATAAACAGAGCCTATACAGATTTCACCAGTTATATGTATTCTCATTTGCATGTGTGAGTATGTGTATAGTTCTGTGCAATTTTATCATATGGGCAGCCTTCCATAGCCACCACCACATCAAGATTCTCAGCTGTACCATTGCACAAGACTCCTTTATAGCCACAGCGATTCCTTCCCACCCACTGCTAATACCCAGCTATGACAGATCATTTCCACATGTCTATAATTACGTTATTTCATCAATGTTACATACATCAAATCATGCATTATAAATTTTTTTCACTCAGCATAATTTTTTTGAGGATCATCCAAGTTGCTGCCTGTATGAATAGTTCCTCTCCTTTTGTTGCTCAGTAGTATTCCATGGTATGGAGAGAGAGAGAAACAGAGACAGAGACAGACACAGAGACAGCGACAGAGAGAGAGTTTGGTTAACCATTCACCCATCAGAGGACAAGTGTGTAATTCCTAGTTTTGGGCTATTATGAATAAAGCTACTTTGGACATTCATGTACAACTTCCTGTGTGAAAGTAAGTGTTTATTTTTCTGGGATAATTGCCCAAGAATGAAATTGCTGGGTCATATGGTAAGTCTGTTTTCAGTTTTGACAGGCACCGCCAAGCTATTTTCTGGAGTGACTGTCCATTTTACATTCCCGCCATCAATGTACGGGTGACCCAATTTCTCCAGAAGCTCACTAGCATTTGGCATTATCACTATATTACATCTTAGCCATTCTGATAAGTTTGTAGTACTATGTCATTGTAGCCTTGATTTGAATTTCTCTCACGGCTAAAGGTGCTGCGCATCCTTTCATGTGTTTATTTGCCATCTGTGTATCTCCTTAGGGAAATGTCTGCGCATGTGTTTTGTTCATTTCTTCATTGGATAGTTTGCTTCTTTAATGCTGAGTGTTGAGAAGTTTTCATATTTTCTACATGTAAGATCTAGGGTATGTGACAAGCAAATCCACTTACAGAGTCTTTGGCCAAAACAAAAGCTTTAAATTTTGATGAGGCCCAGTTTATCAGTGTTCCCTTTTATAGATGTCAAGTGGAAGAAAGCTTTGCCTAGTCTTACCTCCCAAGGATTTTTTTGTGTTTGTTTTTTCTAGAGATTAGGTAAGCTTCCATTTTAATCATTTAAATTTTCTGCTCCTGGGGTGCCTGGGTGGCTCAGTCGGTTGAGCGTCCGACTTCAGCTCAGGTCACGATCTCGAGGTCTGTGAGTTCGAGCCCCGCGTCAGGCTCTGGGCTGATGGCTCGGAGCCTGGAGCCTGCTTCCGATTCTGTGTCTCCCTCTCTCTCTGCCCCTCCCCCGTTCATGCTCTGTCTCTCTCTGTCTCAAAAATAAATAAACGTTAAAAAAATTAAAAAATAAAAATAAAAAAAAAATAAACTTTCTGCTCCTGTATCCAATTAGGCCTTACATTTCTGTACTGCTCTCTTGATTATTTCGTGTTTTTTACTTTCTTGCATTGTATTTGTGACATTCGTTCCAACACAGCCACTACCCAAGAGTCCTCTGAAGTAAGAAGAGGATTTCATTCTTGAAAGATCAAAAAAGATTGTCTCTTGGGTGATTTTTCTTAGCCCATGTGACTTAGTCCATCTCTTGGTCTGTCTGCAGCTTATTAAATGAGGTGGTGTCCCTGGAGGGCCACATTGAAAAGCTGGAGTCACAAAAGGACTTTGACCCTGGTAAGGGGGCAAACATTGAGGTAAGTGGGAGGCTTGGAAGAGAGGATCTGGGAGGCTCTGGGGAATCTGTCACCTCTTCCCACCCCTCCTATTGTTTAACAGGTCGTAAGAAGAATTAAAACCTGTCTTTTATCACAAGGAGCAATGCTCTCTGGTGGTCAGTTCATGTGGGTACCGCCAGTTTTATCCTCTGAAGACACAAAAAGGCTAGACTTATTTTTTAAGTTATTTTATATTATTTTTTTGAGAGACAGAACACGAGCAGGGAAAGGGCAGAGAGAGAGACAGAAGGACACACAGAATCCAAAGCAGGCTCTAGGCTCTGAGCCGTCAGCACAGAGCTGAACGCAGGGCTTGAACCCACAGACTCGAGATCATGACCTGAGCTGAAGTTGGACGCTCAACTGACTGAGCTACCCAGGTGCCCCCAAAAAGGCTAGACTTTTTAATACTATCTGGAAATTCAGTTAGATAGGCTTATATCTGGATGCCATGTGAAGACATGATGAGTGCCTTAAGGGAAGACTTCTCTTCCTTAATCTTTGCATCCCAGCACCTAACAGTTTAGAGAAGACACCCAGGAATTAAGTATTTGTGAGTAACTGCATCCTTAAAATGAAAGAGATATATTGGTGTTCATCTCTGATGCTTTCATGAAGAGTTCTTGTGTTGGTTTTCATGATCTCCAGCTTTTCTATTGTTTTCCTGCCTTGCGTTTCTTAGAGACTCTTTTCTGAGAAAGGTTTAATTTTCCCTTTTTAAAGAGTCATAGAATGTTAGAAAGGTAGTAACCAACTTTGGATAAGAATTAGACCTCAGAGCCCTGGCCGATAGTATTTCTAAACTTCGTGCCTTTGAAAAACATTCTCTAAGAAAGGAAAAAAATCTGTGTCTACCTACTTCCTTTTATTGAAATCGCCAGCCTCTGCTTTAGCTTAAGCCCAAAAGCTTACATTAAGTGGATTTTGGAGAAAATAAAGATGAAATATCTCTCTTATTGTAGGAAGGTAATGTTTATTTAGACCCCTCACATATTAAAAGCCATCTATAGATAGCATAGATTAATGCCAGGGGAAAAAACTACTTTCAACCATGATTTAGTCCAAAACTTTGAAGTAGCGATCTCATTTTGAGATAGTTGAAAAGTTAAGGTTTTTTTCCACTATCCTTGGGCTTTGGAAATCGCAAACTATGAAAAAAGGGAAGGGGACAAGGGCCAAGAAATATTCTGCCTTGGGAAATTTGCTCCAAAGTCAGCTGTGTTACAGGGATGCGAATTTCAGCAGGAGGTAGGGATAGGGTGGGGTAGATATTAAAAGAATGATGAGAAAGATAGAAGAGAACAAAAATAAATGAAAGGGAGATTTGAAAACAAACCAACAGAGGCTTGGAATAATTATGAAAAGGGAAGGCATGACAAATAGATAGGGAGATTTTCTATACAGGAGATGCACAGCTTTGTACGCACTTAAAAAAAAAAACAAAACAGGCATGACTTAAAAACTATAATCACTCCACTAACCACCAACTGGTATGTGGATAAACTGTGGCACATGTGCTATGATAGACTACTACTCAGCAATAAAAAGGGCTGGATTTCTTAGTCATTCAACAACATGAATGAATCTCAAGTGCATTCTGCTGAGTGAAAGAAGCCAGATCCAGAGGACTACATAGTTCATAATTCCACCTGCATCACATTCTGAAAAAGGCAAAACTATAGGAATAGAAAAGAGACTTGTGGTTGCTGAGGTTGTGTGGGGAAAGGGAGAAGGGAATTGATAAAGGGGCACAAGGAAATTTGAGGTGTGATGGAAATATTCTGTATCTTGTGCTGATGATTATGTCAAAATTCATAGAACTGTAGACTTTTATTTTCATTTTATTTTACATATGTGTTTTTCATTTTTTATTTTATTTATTTATTTTGAGAGAGACAGAGAGAGAACGCAAGAGACAGTAAGCATGAGTGCAGGAGGGGCAGAGAGTGAGGGAGAGAGAATCCCAAGCAGGCTCCACACTATTAGTGATGCGGGGCTTGATCTCACAAACCATGAGATCATGACCTGAGTGGAAATCAAGAGTCATATGCTTAACTGACTGAGTGACTCAGGTACCCCCATGAACTATACACTTTTATTTTTTTATTTTAAAGTGTATTTATTTATTTTGAGAGAGAGAGAGCACAAGCAGGGTGGGAGCAGAGGGAAAGGGAGAGAGAGAGAAAATCCAAGCAGTCCCCATGCTGTTAACATAGAGTCTCATGTGGGGCTCGAACCCATGAATGGTGAGATCATGACCTAAGCCAAAACTGAGAGTCGGTAGGTCGCTTAACTGACTGATTAACCCAGGCATCCCTGTACACTTTTAAAAAGTGAGTTTTGCTGCATGTAAATTACACCCCAATGCACGTGGCTTTTAAAAATGGATGCCAGGGGGGGGCCTGAAGGGCTCAGTCATTAAGTGACAGACTTGGGCTTGGGTCATGATCTCACAGTTCATGGGTTTGAGCCCCAACTTGAGCATCAAGTTCTGTGCTGATGGTGTGGAGCCTGCTTGGGATTCTCTCCCTCTCTCTCTGCCTCTTCCCCACTTGCACTTTTCTTTCTCTCAAAAATAAATAAATAAACTTAAAAAAATAACCGTTTAAAATAAATAAATAAAAATAAAAATGAGGGTGCCTGAGTGGCTCAGTCGGTTAAGTGTCCAACTTCGGCTCAGGTCATGATCTTGCAGTTCGTGGGTTCGAGCCCCTCATCAGGCTCTGTGCTGACAGCTCAGAGCCTGGAGCCCGCTTCAGATTCTGTGTCTCCCTCTGTCTGCCCCTCCGCCTCTTGCACTCTGTCTCTCACATTGTCTCAAAAATGAATAAACATTAAAAAAATTAAAAATAAATAAAAATAAAAATAAAAATGGGCACAACGTCTGTCCTCAATAAGTCTAAACAGTGATGGGAAAGGCTGTGTAATGAATAAGAAACTTTAAATATAATTACCACAGAAGCAAAATCAGTAGGAATGGCTATAGGTTTACTCTGGTGAAGAGAAAGTGAAGATTGTTAGAAATATAGAAAAAGCAGTCAAGCAAAGTGTGGACAAATTAAAGGAGAAATGCGTTAATAAAGTTAAAATAATATCACATGTATTGGCTCATTTATATCTCATGAAGAAATGGAATGGCTCAGAAAGGCATGAAGGCAGGAGGGAAAGATTGGTAAAATCACTTAAAACACACTTAAAACTCACACACACACACACACACACACACACACACACACACAGCAGAAACAAATTTAAAGACCTTTACAGTGAAGAAAGGACTTTGGGGTAGCCTTTGGGTGTTGCCTGATATTTAACCCCTAAATCCACGAAGCTTTCTGAAATCTCCAGGTCAACATCTAAACTTTCATTCGGAGATTGACTCCTATCTTTTCTCTTTGATACAATTATCTCAGATAAGTACTGTGCAAAAGATATTCATTATATAAATAAACCAGGATACCAAGTAAAACGCGACTGTAATATCACAGCTCCTTTCTAAGTAATTAAGTCATACAATTCAGGGGTTGGTGATGAATGAGCTTGGTAAAAAAAAAAGGGTATAGACTATACATTCTCGAGAAGCTGTTTGAAGGTAAATCCTCATTCCATGTATCTAATCAACACAATGCCTAGCCCAAGGGCCACTTACGTAGGATGTGGCCAACTCAATCGTGTTGATTTGACTTAATGTTGATTTTGGAGATCAGAACTCAGAAAAGTACTGAAAAAACAGTTGCTCTTAAGTCTCAAAATTTTTGACCATGAATGAGCTTTGTTCCAAAAATCGTCTTCATTTTGTTTCAGTTCCACATATCATTCATTACAACTTTTGATTTATGCCCTTTTGTTTTAAAGGAGAAGATCATGGAAATTAAGAAGCAATTAGAAGAAATGGATAACAAATGTGTCCAGGTAATGATAAAATGGCATTACAATTAAGGAAGAAAAACAGTTCTTCAAAGACAATCTCAGATTTAGAGAATTTTGGTGAATGGAATCCAAATTTTGATGAAAGATAGACTCAGCATTTTAGACCTAGCATGGAACTGTCTTGTAGCCTTTACTCTCATGTTCAGAAGAGAACAGCATAACTCAAAAACATGACGTGATCTGCCCACATTCCCAGATGAAAAGACCAGTCTTGTTCTTGCTCTCCCATTAAAAAAAAAAAAAAAAGAATATGTATTTTTTTCTAACAAAAGTAGGGCATGCTTATTTTAATAATTAAAATTTAGAACTATTTCATATAAAAAATGAAAAATAGGGGAGCCTAGGTGGCTCAGTCAGTTAAGTGTCCGACTTCGGCTCAGGTCATGATCTCACAGCTCGTGAGCCCCACATCGGGCTCTGTGCTGACAGCTCAGAGCCTGGAGCCCGTTTCAGATTCTGTATCTCCCTCTTTCTCTCTCTGCCCCTCCTCTGCTCTCTCTCTCTCCCAAAAGTAAACATTTTTTAAAAATGAAAAATAATCCCACTCTCTCAAAGATAAACACAGTGAACATTTTAGCATATTTATGTTCTTCCAAATTTTTGTATACATGTATCTACATGTTGTTGCAATTGTAATCAGATTATATTATATATAGTTTTGCAAGTTGGCTGTTTTTCACTTACCATTTTTCTTCAGCAACTTTCTATGCCACCAGATGTCATTTTTACCTTTTCACTGTCTATATAATGCGCAATTTGATTTTGGGATTTATAAAATTTATTTTATTGGATATTTTGGACCTTATAATAAATGTTTGCTATTATAAACTTTGCCTCAGAAAATCTGTATCTTTGCTTGCTTGTGCAAGTACTTAAGCAAAATTTCTGGAAATGGCACCTCTAGCACCCATCTTCCTTGAATCCCAGAACACTGTTCTTCCTACTATAGCTCTGCCTTTCAAAATCTCCTGCAAGTCTATTATAGAATGATTAATTAAAAACCTGTTAAAGAGTTATTTACTCCCGACATATGTATGATTGGGATTCACGTCTTAGAAGGTTTGCTTTCAGCCTGTCTCTTGAACTTACTGATAGGAACCAACCAAAACCATATGTTGTCTCTAACGACCTGTAGGAGACAGGATGAAAAGAAGAATCAGACATTTTTTGTGGACAGCTCTTTTGCTAAACTGTAAAGTCAAAATATGCAAATTAATATAGTGAGAACATGTACTCGTATATTACAAATTTTAAGATATTTAAAGGAAATGCAATTTTCTTTTTTTTCTCTGAAACATACTATGTTTCTCTAATTAGTGCCTTGGAAGTATTTTAAGGCACAAAGAAAGAATAATGAATAGAGAAAAAGATTTATAATAAGCTGCTATTGTATAAATTTATACTTCTAAAATATTAAAAATAACTATGCTAATCTTTTGGTTATTCCTCCTGCAATTTATCATGATTATACTATGAATTTGCTGTAAGAGGAAGGATTTTATTGAGTAAAAGCAGTTTCAAAGAAGCCGCTTTACGACTAAGTGGTGTCAAAATGAGTGACGTTTTATGGTATAAACCAGAAAAATCTAATTTCCATTTCACCCAGAATTGTGCATGTCTTTTCAGGAAGATGCTTGTAATGAAGCTCATGCATTAAAGGAGAAACTCATTGCAAGAATAAAGGTAAGATTTCACAGTTATGCAAGTTCAAATAATGATAAAATCTAACTATAGGGATGATTCTCTAGAAGCTGAGATTGTGCCACATACTCTTTCTCTTTCCTGATCACTTTTTCCCCCCTTTCCTGGGCTTCTTCTTTGGGCCAATGGGACACCTCACAGGTCTGGTGTACTCCCCAGACCTCACAGCCCTGTGCTGCTTCTACATCTCCTCCATTTGGAGCTTATCCTCCAGGTCGACAAATTATGCATTTTTCAAGGCTCAGCTCAAATGTCATCTCCTCCTCCAGACCTCCCCTAAACTCCCCTAGCCAGAAAAATGCTTCCATATCTGAACCTCTCCCACAAGATCTTGAGATAAACAGGAATGCGTAAAAGAAGCAATGAATGACTGAGTCAATGTCACTTGTTCAGAGATGCCTAATTGTCCCACCTCTAGAGTAGATGTCCCACCAACAAACCTCGGCTACTCTGTCTCATCACCTTATTTATTTTCTCTTTAGCATGTATCAGAGTCTATAATGTCTAATCTAATGTATGTGTGTGTGTGTGTGTGTATTAGATATTATGTTTTGTTGTTTATTGCTTGTCTCCCAGCCCCTATAAACATGCATGCAATTCGTTATCCATTTGGCTTAAAAATGCACATGTAATAGAATGCATATTCATTATCTATTTTGTTAACCACAGAATCTTAGAATGGTGCCTAGTAGGAGTCACTTAATATGTTTTGCATAGATGAACAAATTGAACAGATGAATTCAATACAAGGATAATTATCTTCCTACATGAATAATCCAGTAGTTAAAGATTAGCATGTGGGTTTCGTTTAATTTTCTACTGTCGTGCTGCTACCTTATTTTGTGAATGTGTAAGTCTCTTTCCATTAGGTGGGTGTGCACCTGCCAACGATTTCCTCACGTGACTCATATGGGATTGGCAGTGTGGGCTCCTGAGGTATTCTGGAGGAAAAGCATGCTGCATCTACAATAAGACAAGCAGACCTCTACGATCATTGTTTTAAATGAGAGTTGATTGCTATTTTTTCCCAGAACTTTTACAAAGACATGACTCTGCTGAATACAAAGCTGGGGATGTACCAAAAGCAAGAGGGGAAAACAGACTCTCAGAGTCCTGAAGAAATGGGAGTGGAAGAAAGAGAACCTCTGCATCCTCAGGCTCCATCCCCCCCTTTAGGGGAGAATGCTCCTTCTGGCATTACAATGTGGTAAGTCAGAGAAAGGGGCCTTTGGGGCTGGACAAAGGCCCCCAAATGGATGAACCATAGTATGATGAGTTGTTGCAAGGGTTGACTGAAAATTTGTTTTATCTTCATTTATAAATTATCTATTCTTGTTCTACTTGTCTATTTGTTTATTGGAGTTGTAGTGTTTATTGGAGTTTTTTTGTATCATTTTTAGATACAGATCTATTGCATTAGATCTAAAAATACAAGTATATATTTCTTTATTATTGCTTTAGGTAAATATGTATACATACATCTTAGGACGTTGTCTGCAAGGTATGATGCAGCTTCCCCCACCAAAGGAACATACCTGCCAGGCAGACTTGAAAACCTTTGTTCATCACACAAGAGGCTTCTCCCTTGTATGGTATTAAAGATATACATACTAGCAAATCTGACTCTTTGGATCCCTTTCTGAAGATGCCACAACATCATATATACCTGGAGTAGTACCCTCCTGTAAGAAAACTTGTCTGATTCTTTATCCCCAACTACCAATCCAAGTAGATGTTCAGCAACCTGTCTTGCGCATACACTGTACCTTGCACATAATCCTGACACAGAACCCACAGTATATCATTGCAATTACATTACTTTATTATTTTTATTTTTATTTACTTACTTTATTATTTTTAAATGCTTATTTATTTATTTATTTTGAGAGAGAGCGAGAGAGCATAAGTGGGAGAGGGGCAGAGAGAGAGGGGGAGAGAGAATCCCAAACAGGCTCCATGCTGTCAGTGCAGAGCCCGATGCAGGGCTCAATCTTGAGAACTTTGAGATCATGACCTGAGCCAAATCAAGAGTCAGACGCTCAACCGACTGTGCCACCCAGGTGTCCCACACAATTACATTATTTTAAATCTGTCTCCTCCTAGTAATTCATGAGCTGAAGTTAGAGATTTTAGTCATTTTGAGACATGGAATATAAAACATCTTCACCAGGCTTAACAGATATTAAATTACTAAGTAAGTGAGGAGTGATGTCAATGAAAATAGTGGAGTAAAGACCCCAGAAAATTTCCTCCTCCATAAAATCAATGAGAGAGCTTGAAAAAAAATAGAATCAACTCGTTCAGAACCTTGGAAATTAAGGATTTAGTGTCCAGAATATATAAAGAACTCTTATAACTCAACAACAAAAAGAGAAACAACCCAATATTTTAAATGAGCAAAGGACTTGAATAGACATTTCTTCAAATAAGGTACACAAATGGCCAAAAAGCACAAGAAAAGATATTCAACACCATCGGTTATTAGAGAAACGCAAATCAAAATCACGTGATACCACTTTACATCTCTAAGATAACTATAATCAAAAGAACAGCATTGGAGAGGATGTGGAGAAATTAGAACCCTCAGACATTGCTAATGGGATCGTAAAATGGTGCAGTTACTTTGGAAAGCAATTCGGCTGTTTCTGAAAATATTAAATATAGAGCTATCATCTGACCCACTCCTAGGTATGCACCCAGAAGAACTGTATGTCCACACAAAAACCTGTACACAAATGTTCACAGCAACATTATTCATAATAGCTAAAAAGTAGAAACAATACAAATATCCATTAACTGATGAGTAGGTAAACAAAATTTGGCATATCCATACGATGGAGTATTGTTCATACACAAAAAAGGAACAAAGGACTAATACATGCTACAACATTGATGACCCTTGAAAACATTATGCTAAGTGAAAGAAGTCAGACACAAAAGGCCACATATTATATGATTTCATTCCTGCGAAATGTTCAACATAGGAAAATCCATGTAAGCAGGAAGTAAATGAATAGTTGCCAGGCTTTAAAGGAGTGGAAAATAGCGAATGGCTGTTCATGGGTACATTCTTTTTGGGGTGATGAAAATTTCCTGGAATTAGATAGTGGTGATGGTTGTACAACCCTGTGAATAAACTAAAAGCCACTGAAGTATACACTTTCAAGGGTAAATTTTATGGCATGCAAATTATATCTCAAAAAAACAAACAAATAAGTAAATGTCTTTTTATCATCACTTGCTTGCATTAAATGGGCAGATTACAGTTCAGTTGAGTTGCCCATCTTTCATCACGTCATTACATCCTAGTTAAGATTGCTTAAGACTTTGACCAATTTCTTGTCTATGAACTGGAAACATACTGGTTCCATTGAAGCATATTTATACATCATATTTTTGAGAAGGTTTATGTATCAATTTTGCTATTTTTAGGCTCGGGGGGACCTCTTCCTGGTATCCTCAGTTCTCTTATAGACCTTCCACTAACAATACGAGCATTTTTTAAAAGAATAAAGGTTTTATGCATGGCAAGTCTTGAAAAATATATATAAATGAATAAATAAACAGTATTAAAAAATCAAAGGAATGTTTTTATTCTTTAAAGAACATAAATTCAAAGTGAATAAAATATTTAATGACATTAATATTTGGTTCCGTACCGATGATATGAAAAAAATGATTTTGAATTAGTAGCTATGATTAGTTCAGAAAAGTGTCTGAACTTTTAAAAAACAAACATTACACATGTTCTTTTAGTTGTTTACTGATAGAAAATCTGAAAAATATTTTGTTATATTGACTTGCAAATAAAAATCAAACCATTCAGTAGTGTCAAGAAATAAATCTGAACCTAACCCCACCTGGAGTGTTCACTTAAGGAAAGAAAAAACTGGAAGAACACACTCTAAACCAGAAGAAAAACAAATAAAAAACAAAACAAACAAAAACTAAGAAAGAAAAAGAAAGAAAGAAAGACAGACAAAGAAAAGAAAAGAAAAGAAAAAAACAGAAAAAAACTTAGCTGATTATAGGGGCACCTACATGGCTCAGTCAGTTGAACATCCAGCTCTTCATTTTGACTCAGGTCATGACTTCAGGGCTGTGAGATTGAGCCCCGCATTGAGCTCCATGCTGTGCATGGAGCCTGCTTAAGATTCTCTTTCTCCCCCTCTACCACTCGTGCTGTCTCCCTAAAAAAAACTTAGCTGTTTATATTAGGGTGATGAGATTATAACTTCTTCATTTCTCTGTTTTCCAAATTATCTGTGATTCAGAAAAACAGTTTTTCTCTTAAAAAAAAAAAAATAGGGGCGCCTGGGTGGCGCAGTCGGTTAAGCGTCCGACTTCAGCCAGGTCACGATCTCGCGGTCCGTGAGTTCGAGCCCCGCGTCAGGCTCTGGGCTGATGGCTCGGAGCCTGGAGCCTGTTTCCGATTCTGTGTCTCCCTCTCTCTCTGCCCCTCCCCCGTTCGTGCTCTGTCTCTCTCTGTCCCAAAAAAATAAATAAACGTTGAAAAAAAAAAAAAAAAATAATGTTAGGGGTACCTGGGAGGCTCAATTGGTTCAGCCTCCAACTTCAGCTCAGGTCATGATCTCACGATTTGTGAGTTCAAGCCCCGCCTCAGGCTCTCTGCTGTCAGTGCACAGCCTGCTTGGGAAACTGTCCCCCTCTCCCTCTGCTCCTCCCCCACTTGCTCGCGCGCTCTTTCTCTCTCTCTCTCTCAAAAATAAACATTAAAAAAAAAATAATGTTAAAATGTGTTCCTTTGAAAATGTACCAGTTTGGTGCTTCCAAAGGTTATTGGTTTTGGAATTTAGGAAGAATGGTGTTCATTTACTAGCCATGTTTTTGTAGTGAGTTGTTTTTCTTTTCATAAGAAAGAACAAATCTATACTTAGCGCTTCTTGAGGGAAGGGCATCTTTGCTTCATCTTAGCAGCCTCTTCTGACTAGAGTATATTATAAAAGCATTGGCTCTTTAATAAATGTATGAAATAGAAGCAATCATTTGTGTAACTACCAAGAGGCAGCCAGTGGCAATAATTCCAAGCACTTTGGCTCAGGTTTACAGAATCCTCTGAGTTGGATCACAAACCAGATCCATAGCTGGCTTTAACTGCGCTTTAGATTTTCTCTTCTGAAATTTATTGTTGATGGTAATTATCTACAGGTTACTGTATTATCTGGGACGTTTCTTTCTTTCTTTGTGTTTTCTGGATCTGCCAGATCTTCTGCCTTAATCAAGTATTGCATGTATAATTAAAAAGTAATAACGCAAGGATTTAAAGGCAAACAAAATACATCGTAGGTACAGCCTAGAAGGAGGAGTCCTTAAAGACTTGAGAAAGCTTCTATTGCTTTCAAAAGGGTAAGTCAGGTGCCAGGACAAAACTAGTGATAGAGCTGTCACTAGTTTTGTCACTAGTATTTTATATCACCAGGAAAATCTAACTGCCTGTTCTTTTATTTCCCTCCAAATCGGCATCATTTACCTCACAAGTGAGGTCTTTACCTCAATAATCTGCTAGTGTGTGAGAAGTCCATTTCGAAGGAGAGAACCTCATACTATCCAGGGTTTCATTGTTTTGTGGCTATAGAACCTCAGAATTCCAGCTCTAGTCCTAGGATGGACTTACGTGCTTATTTATTCTAAGCTCCTTCTTTTGCGGATGTTAACTGGGGTCAAGAGAAGTTCAGTTATTTCCTTGCAGTTAATAGAACTACCTGGGTGGAGGAACCAGGAATCACATCAGTGTGGTTTTCTGTACAATGTTCTTAACACAGATGTCTTCTTTTCTTGTAGGAAACGTGCACTGAGGATTTTCATCATGTTTTATGTCCTCACCTTCACTGGACTTTCATGTTACATACTATTTTTTGATGCTACATTTATCTTTGAAAGCCTGCTCCCCACAATGCTTGGGCACCGCAGAATGTGGGAACTACGGGAGATCATCAGGCCTTTCTTGAACTTGCAAGCAGAAGACTTGTTACCCTCCTAAAGATATAGAAGTTACTGTTACCCTACGACTTTCTCCTTAATAAAATTCTGGCTGTTCTTGTATTATGGTGGTTGACATATTTTTCAAAAAATACTATTGGATGTTCAGCAAAGGACATTATAGTTAAAAGGAAATTGGTTGCTCACAGACAGAAAAAATGAAAACAGTTTATCTTTACCCTTATGACTCACAATTACTTCTTGAATCATCCCAGAGGTTGTTTAAACATTTACTTCAAACCCCTAGCCTCTCCAACCCTGGGAACCTGAGACTATCCAGTATTAGCTTCCTCGGTATTTGCCCCATTTTGACCTTTGCTTCCTCAAAAAGGAAAACACAGAATTCTTCTTCATCAATATCAGTTTTACTTCAATTGGATTGGGGCCATATTTTGGTAGTAGTGGATATTTCTTGGTTTTGCTCCTAACATTCATTTTTCCTTTTAGTAACAGGACCCTAATTTTGCTTTGAAAGAACTATCTTTACCCAGTGAGCATAATTATAGTGGTCTTCCAGTCAGTGTCCCCTTTCTTTCTATTAACAACAGTTGGGAATATATTGAATCAGACATTCTCTAAGAATGAGAATGTTGTGGGGTGCCTGGATGGCTCAGTTGGTTAAGTGTCTGACTCTCGATCTCAGCTCTAGTCTTGATCTCAGGGTCATGAATTCAAGTCCTGAATTGGGCTCCACACTGGGTGTGAAGCCTACTTAAAAAATAAAATAAAATAAAATAAATAAGAATGAGAATGAGAATTTTGAGAAGAATCATATAAAAAAGACAAATGATTTGAAACTTCTATTTTAACTATTTGAACTACTCTATACCTTTTCCGCTGAAGTTTGTCAGAGTTGGTTCTGTTGCTTACGATAAAAGAAATTTTAATTGATACCGAAGTTTTGAATGCTCGACTGGAGTGTTTTTATCCCTAATTGTGTAGGTAATGGGGAAATTGTAAACTTTATCTGCAATATGAAAAACAGTTATAATTGAACTGTTTAATATTAATAGAACCATAAAGAATACATTGGCTTTAGGAGAACAGAAGGGATGTGAGGGATGAGTTAAAAGGCCATTCAGTGGTTCAGGTGAGTGAAGGATGGGGAGACGAGGATGGAAAGGAGACGTGGGGTGAAGTAGACATTGTAAGGATGGGTTCTACGACACTGGGTTGTGCAATGGATGTGGGGTTGGAAGGGTGGTGATAGGGAATATGGTCCCAATTCTCACACTTGAACGGATCTTGAAGGATGGATAATATTTTCATGCCAGAGATGAGGAAAAGGCATTTCAGAGAAAAGAAACATCTGAGTAAAACTTAGAAGCCATGAGTATAAGGCAGAGTAAGGAAACTTGCTAGAGTATATTACTCAACAAACCAGTTTATATGGTCCTTTCAAAAAGCACAGCCTCACTCATTTTTGTGGTCTCTGGAACAGTGATTCCCAAATAACTGGTCCATTAACTGAATGCATCAGAATCACTTGGGGAGCCTTACACATTGAAGATTTTCAATCCCACCTCCAGATATTTACATTCAGTAGAGCTAATGTGAAGTCCAGGCACTTTATTTTTTTAAATCTCCCCAGCTGAATATAATACAAAGCCAAATTTGGGAACCATGCCTTGGTACCCTTTAGGACAATGCTGTGCACACAATAGATACTCAAGAAATACCTACTGAAATAATCTAAGTTATGTGTTTTTCTCTTTGTGGTCTCCCTATCACCTCATCAAGTGCTACATTTAATATTTGTTCAATAATTTCCATCATAGCCATTTTCCCAATGATACCTTCAACTCCTTTCTATCTTTTTGCTTTAACATTCTAGAAATCACCAGGTCCTTCCAATTCTTCTACAGCAATTTTTCTCAAACAGCCCCCATTCTTTACATTTATAATGTTTCTATTCTGATAGCCCTTATTATACAAGTGGATTACTGCTAGCGAAAGCCAGCCTGTTATTTCCTCTTCTATAGACTATTATATATATGCACAATGTTAGAAAAGAATAGACTCCAAATGCCAATTTCATCCTGATATTCTACAACCAGAAAACCGTATCAGTATCTAGAAATGTGAAATGTACTTCTGAGTGTTTTTCAGGCCGTGATACTGAACGGAATTCCACAAAGAAACATTCAGTTATACAGTTGTCTGAGCGTCACCTCCAGAAATTCTAAATCTTTAGATCTAGGATGAATCTCTAATATCTTCCATTTTAATAGATTCCCCTAACAAGTCTTAGGACTCAAAGTTTAAGAACCACCATACTATGCTATGAGCAAAAGCTACCTGGGATTCCAATTTGGCTGAGATCCCATACAATGTTAATCAAGAGGCGACTCCTTTTTAGGGGAGGGAGAAGGCAAGGGTATGGATGAGGAAATTTCCAGGACAAACAGTAAAGGGAAAAAAAAATCCAAAAGCTCTGGGAACAATGAGTAATATATTCAAAAGGTCTTGTGATAGTGAGAGAATATGCTGACAGATTTTTTTTTAGAAGTCACAGATTTATTTTCAAATAAAGGGACTACTCAGACCAATTGGTAGACAGAACTGGGTGTATGTTTTTTGATAATCTTCAGGAAAATTCCCATTGCTGGATACAGTATCTGCTGATTTGTGTGTAAAACCAAAAAAAGAAGCATTGAGTTTAACTAGCTCAAGTAAAGCCAAAAGTGCTGCAATGACCATGTAACACTAGTGATGAAAATAATGTAGGGAACTAGATTCTTTTAAGGAATAAATTCATATTGTACTGACTTCTAAGATATACTTTATTAATATTTAAACTAAGGTGGAATAATTTTCACTAGGGGATGAATAGCCTTAAAGTGGGAATGATACTATTTTCATATCAATTTATTTTCAATTTATCAACATCTCAAGCTGGAAAGCTGGGTGTCACAATGTCCTACTCCACTGAGAGAGAAAAACATTTAGTAAAGTACCATAGTATTAAGATGATATAAATGGCTATATGTGGCAATTCAGTTAACTGCTTTGTGTGGTTGGGTTTTATTTCAGATCTTTTAGACGCCACATTCAGTTGAGTCAACCACTATGCTCACAATCACTTACCAAAAACATCAGAATCACTTTACAAATATGATCTTGGTTTTGGAGTAGGAGGACAGAAAATAAATGGTCACAGAATCTCCATATGTCGTTTATTTTTTAGTGAAGGCAGCTACACTGTAGTGAAGGAAGCTTTAAATTTGGATTCGAAGTTACATTAGAGTCATGATCTGCTGCCAGCCGTGTGTTTGGTAGGGTCACCTAATCTCCACCCTCCCCCTGCTCTGAAGGGGATCCAAGCACTTGTTCCCCAGCTGTTCAGCGTATTGGCTGCTGAGAGTTCACAGCTAGGATCTCCCTTTGGACTTGTCTTTGGTCAAAGGGATCTCCTTCACCTAAGGCTCCTCTCCTTTCCCAAGGGTAGGCTACATCCAACAACTGATCCAGGCCAGGGTACATTTCTGAAGAGCCATCCCGACTCAGAGCTCCCCATGAGATCCATTAAAGCTGTAGTGCAACTATTGTGTCGTAGTTCAGCTTCTCTCTCTGCCCCGTGCTGTTCCCATCATCCCCTTCAGAGGGGATGATCTAGAAAGTGCTCCTCAATAAACCTACACTCAGGTTGGGATCTCAAAGTCCATTTCCCAGGGAACCTGACCTAAGACCCCAATAAAAATAAATGAAGACCAATTAAATGAGAATAAGCAAAGGCTAGTTATTTCAAACTTGCAAGGAAGTCAGCCACCTTCACTTGTGTCTTAATAGAGACTCAAGAAAGATAGAGGAGTGGGAAAGCTTTACAGTGAAAAAAGAGGAAGGCTTCAGGTATGTGGCTATTGGCATGAGGAAGATGTAGCTGGGCTAACTAGAAGCAGGGCATCCTACATAATGGTTAGGGGTGCATATTTGGCTGTTTCCGGTTTGTCCTTAGCTGTTGGTTATTAATCACATCTCTGTTTACACATGTAAAAATAGTGGAAAATAATACCTGCCTCATGAGGTAGTTGAATTAAAGGACTTGATGCTTAACAGGTTGTAGGGTGTTGTTTTTATTATTACTGTGGACAATATTTTTAAATATGTGAGATTACCGAATTAAGAACTTTGGGTCTGACCTAATAGGGAAGAAATGAATTTGAATATACTTCCTGAGGTACTATTTCTTGAAATGAAAGTAACTGAACCACAAGTTTTGACTCCTTTCTTTCTCACGTTCCACTTGAGGTCTAATAGGAAATCTTTTGGTTCTACCTTAAAACACATGCAGAATTGAAGCACTCCCACTACCTCCCTGATACCAACTGCCTTGAGTATCAATCACCATTATTGCAAAAATTTTCTAATTGTCTCTCTGATTCTTCCTAATTCCACCCTTGCTCAGCAGTCAGAGTGATACTGTTTTTTTTTTTTTTTTTTTTAATTTTTTTTTTCAATGTTTATTTATTTTTGGGACAGAGAGAGACAGAGCATGAACGGGGGAGGGGCAGAGAGAGAGGGAGACACAGAATCGGAAACAGGCTCCAGGCTCTGAGCCATCAGCCCAGAGCCCGACGCGGGGCTCGAACTCACGGAGCGCGAGATCGTGACCTGGCTGAAGTCGGACGCTTAACCGACTGCGCCACCCAGGTGCCCCAGAGTGATACTGTTTTAATGTACGTCAAATCAAATCACCCCTCTGCTTCAATATCCTTCAATGGCCTCCCATTTCTTTTAGAGTAAAACCAAAATCTTTACAATGACCTTCAACGACCTGTACTTGGCCCTCTCTTGGCTCTCACATCACCCTGTTCTACTTGCCCCCTTGATCATACCAGTGCAGTTTCACTGTCCATCCGGCTATCGCTGGAGCACATCAGCCACACTCTCACCTCAAGGGCTCTGCCCTGGCTGGTCCCCTTGCCTGTCAGTCTCTTCTCTGAGACTGAGAATATTCACATGGCTCACTTCCACATTGCCTTCAAATCTTAGCTCCAATGTTATCTTCTTGGCTATCATAAAAAAGGCAGATAGTAATAAGGATTGGTGAGGGCATGGAGAAATTGAAAACCTGATATAATGCTAATGGCGATGTAAAATTAAATAGCCTCTTAGAAAAACGGCTCCTCAAAAAGTGAATGTACAGTTACCCTATGACTCAGTAATTTCACTCCTGGTGTATAGCCAAAAGAAATAAAAACATAAGTCCATACACAGACTTGTACATGAATGCTCCTAGCAGCATTTCATAATAGCTAAAAACTAGAAACAATCCAAATAACCATCAACTAATGAGTGAACAAAATATGATATGTCCATACAATGGAGTATTTATTCAACTGCAAAAAAAGAATGAAGTACTGAATCATGCCTCAACATGGATTACCCTTGAAAACATTATGCTAAGTGAAGGAAGCCAGACGCAAAGGCTACATATTATAATGATTCCATTTACATGAAATGTTCAGAATGGGCAAATTCATAGAGACAAGATAGATTTATGGATGGGGGTGGGTGGGGAGGGAGTGACTAATAATGAGAACAGCATTTCTTTCTAGAGTGATTAAATACTCTGGAATTCGATAGTGGTGATGGTTGTACAACCTTGTGAATATACTAAAGATTACTGAATTTGTATATTATAAACTAGTGAATTTTATGATATGTGAATTGTATCTCAATTTTTAAAAATATCATCTTCATGAGACTTATATGGTCATCATGTTTCATATTGTAATCTTCATCCCCTCTCCATCCTTCTCAATTGCTCTTCTCTGCTCTATTTATTTTACTGTGACTTCTAACATATATATATATATATATATATATACACACACACACACATATATACACATATATGTATATATAATATGTGTGTATGTATATATATATATATATAGATAGATAGATAGATAATTTATTCATTTATTAGGTCTATTGTTCACCTGTCTCTTCCTGTTGAAATTTAAGCTCCATAAGAGCAGAGACTAGACTAGGACTATAGAGACACTACATTATCTATATGCATAATACAAGAAAATACATCCATTTGAAAGGGGGGATGCTAGCATCACAATTACTAAGAAAGATTATTTTGCTCTGAAAGCTAAAAGGCTGAAGAGGAATAGTTATATCTAGGGTGAAGGAGTCAAAGTCTAAAAAGGTCAGGTAATCACGAAGGAGAAAAATCTGTGAGGCTTGCACCTGAATAAAAGTTTAGAGGAAAAAGAGAAAAACATGCTCCACATATGGCAAATGAGTTTCCCAGTTATAATGACTAAATTCATTCACATAGACTATGGAATCACCTAGGCTAGAGAGAGCAAATTGGTAGGAACAAATGTGATAAGGGGTCCAGGACTTATTGGATCCCAAGGAAGCAAAAAAAAAATTCACTAGCAGGGGGCACCTAGGTGGCTCAGTCAGTTGAGAAGCTGACTCTTGATTTCAGTTCAGGTCGTGATCTTACGGTTTGTGAGTTCAAGCCCCATGTTGGGCTCTGTACTAACAGCATGAAGCCTGTTTTGGATTCTCTCTCTCTCTGTCCTCCCCTGCTCATTCTCTCTTGCTCTCTCTCTAAAAATAAATAAATAACATTAAAAAAATACTTTCACTTAAAAAAAAAATTCACTGGCAGGTGGAATTGAGCTGAAGGTTACACTGCTCACTTTGGATTAGAAGTAGATAAGATGGTACCTTCAAATTAGGGGTTCCCATGCCTGTGGCCAAGCAGAACTGGGTAAAGATAGAGATTTTCACAGGACATTTCGTTTGCAATGAGGGATGATGCGTATGAGGGTGAGAGAGGATAGCCCCTTTGTCATTAAAGGGCCTGTTAGTCACCTCAGAGGTTATTTTCAATTTTGGCATAACTTCATGAAGTCTGAAACCATCTTAATTTTTAATTATTTTTAATTTCAGTTTTTGAATCTCTTTTTCTATGGGTATTTGAGGAGGCTCATTAATATTCAATATCGTAGAATAGTTACTGACCAAGTGACATGTCATTTCTGTTTGCGTAGGCCGATGGCTTTTTCTCTCTTTCTCCTCAATTTAAAATTAACTGATTTTGCTGCTATGATCTCCAAGTGATACAGCCCAACAAATAAAGCTAAGTTCAGAAGAATGTAGCAATATTTTTTCCAGCTGCCATTCCTCACTTCCCCTTCTTACTGTAGAGATACAGTACCCTTGTCCTGTAGGACTCTGGATCAGATCCTGATTGGCCTAATCCAATCACAGTGGCCCTGATCTCTTTGTTAATGATTGGTTTAGAAGTAAGCATGTGATTAAATTCTGACCAATGATACTTGAAGGTATAACTACTGGGGGAGGGGAAGTTTCTGCGCTGTTTCCTTTATCCTAAAAGGAGACAGTAGAAAGAAAAATCTCTTACTTACTTTTGGATGTCACTGTGTGCAGATTTGATGCTTGAAATTCCTTAGGTCATTTTGTAGCCATGAGGGGAATGTACAGTCTAGTTTGGGCTTGAAACCATTATTAGGGCAAAGCTGATGGATACAAGAGATAAAAATAGCCTGGATGCTCAATGGCATCAGTGAACCACTAACAACCTAATCTACAGTCCTATTGTATATGTCTTCCTACTGTTCCAGACTCTTAGATTTAGATCTAAGAGGAACTGAGGAGGTGGAGGCAGAGGTGGATGAGATAATTACTTTTCAAAGTCCAGTTTGATTTAAATATATATATATATATATATATATATATATATACACATACATGTATATGTATGTATGATGGAGGTTTTTATTTTCTTCAGTAAGAGGATCCAGACAAATTTTAATTTATGGTTAGCTGCTATCTTGGAATTAAATGATAGCAAAGAAAAGTTTTAATAATGTATCATCAAGTACATAATTAAATGCATTTGAGTGATATTTGGGTGAGGTAGAAGATGAGCCTACTCATGTTTGAATTCAGTTCTTTTGGTGTTTTATCAAATTCTTGTGTTGTTTATGTGGTTATTTTCCTTTCCTGAATAAGAACAAGCAGTAATGTCTGTTGTGACATTGGCGTTTACCAAATGAAGAGTACTTGACTAATAAGCAGTCTCAGACATGGCCAAATATCCTCCTGTACTTGTACTTGATGAGATCCAGGCCTTTTCAAAATGATACCACATGTGATATTCCGTCTGCACTACACAGCTAATGTTCTTATGTGTGGATGTAGGAATAATTTGTTTCTTGTTTTCTTATTTTTCTTCTTTGAAATTTGGTCAGTGAAGCATTAGGGAGAAAAAGAAAAATCTTTCAGAGCAGATCAAGTGACTAAAATGTCCTGGGTTTTGGATTTTTAGTGGCACAAATTCCTTCCAAAAGTGAATGGTGTTTTCTCTGCATTTGGCAAAGTGAATTCTTACCTCTCAGATCAAGGTAATCACTCCAGGGAAGAATATGGCTGATTTGAGGGGAGAAAAGTCCTGGAGCTCCTGAGACCTTCACAGCCCCTCACACTCAAACTGTCTTGTGCCTCTGTGAAATGTGTTGGGGAAAAGAGAGTAATGAGTGCTTTTTTAAAAAATTTAAACCCATGTTAATTAACATATAGTATAATAATGATTTCAGAAATAGAACTTAGTGATTCATCACTAAACACCCAGTGATCATCCCAAGTGCCCGCCTTAATGCCCATCACCCATTTAGTTCATCCCCCCACCCAACACCCCTCCAGCAACCCTCAGTTTGTTTTCTGTATTTAAGACTCTCTTATGGTTTGTCTCCCTCCCTGTTTTTATATTATTTTTTCCTTCCCTTTACCTATGTTCATCTGTTTTGTTTCTTAAGTTCCATGAGTGGAATTAAATTTCTTAAATTCCATACGAGTGAAATCGTATGATATTTGTCTTTCTCTGACTGACATATTTCGCTTGGCATAATACACTGTAGTTCTATCCATGTTGTTGCAAATGACAAGATTTCATTCTTTCTTTTTGATTGCCAAGTAATATTCCATTATATATATATATATATATATACACACACACACACACACACACACACACACACACACACACACCCCGCATCTTCTTTATCCATTCATCAGTCGATGAACATTTGGGCTCTTTCCATAATTTGGCTATTGTTGATAGTGCTGCTATAAACATTTGGGTGCATGTGCCCCTTTGAATCAGCATTTTTGTATCCTTTGGATAAATACCTAGTAGTGTAATTGCTGGGTCATAGGGTAGTTCTATTTTTAATTTTTTTGAGGAACCTCCATACTGTTTTCCAAAGTGGCTGCACCAGTTTGCATTCCTATCAACAGAGCAAAAGTGTTCCACTTTCTCAGCATCCTTGCCAACATCTGTTGCCTGTGTTGTTAATTTAGCCATTCTGATAGGTGTGAAATGGTATCTCATTGTGGTTTTGATTTGTATTTCCTGATGATGAGTGATGCTGCTCATGTTTTCATGTGTCTGTTAGCTATCTGGATGTCTTTGGAAAAGTGTCTATTCATGTCTTCTGCCCATTTCTTCACTTGATTATTTGATTTTTGGGTGCTGAGTTTGATAAGTTCTTTATAGATTTTGGATACTAAATCTTGATCTGAAATGTCATTGGAAAATATCTTCTATTCCTTTGAGTTTTTCTGATTGTTTCCTTCAATGTGCAGAAGCTTTTTATATTGATGAAGTAATGAGTGCTTTTTGACTGCAAGACTACGAACACATCAACATAACTTCAGTGGCTTTGCAGATAAGGCTACAATCAACTTTAGGGCAGATTATCTTCAGCAAAATTCTATTCTCTAGCACAAGAAGAACACAAATGTAAATAATAAATGTAACAATGATTGTTATTAACTAATAATTTAATAATACACATACAATAATAAAAATAATTATATTGTTTATGAAGTGATTACTGTGTTTTATGCATCAAGTTAAATCTTTCATATGCATTTTATTATTTGATCCTCACAGTTCATTGATAAGCCAGGTATTGTTGTTATGCCCATTCTTATGCATGAGGTAATCGAGGCACAGAGAGAAGAAGTCACTTGTCCATAGTCCCACTGTGAATGGTAGAGTCAAGATTTGAATCTAAATCTGTCTGGATGCAGTAGCCTTTCATGTGACACATAGCCTCCCCAAACCGGGTTGTAAATTCTGTGACAGCAGAAACAATGCCATGTTAAACCCTGTGTATTTAGCATCTAGAACATTACTTAGAAGACAGCAAGTGTTGGGATGCCTGAGTGGCTCAGTTGGTTAAGCGTCCAATTCTTGGTTTCAGCTCAGGTCATGACCTCATGGTTCGTGAGTTCAAGCACCTCATTGGGCTCCATGTTGACAGCATGGAACCTGCCTGGGACTCTCTCTCTCCCTCTCTCTGCCCTGCCTCTACTCTCTCTGTCTCTCAAAATAAACTTTAAAAAATTTTTAAAAGAATATAGCAACTGTTTGATAAATATTTATCAATGAATCAATGAACTAACGTGTTAAGTGTCAAGTTCAGCCTCCACAGTGCAGTTGCTTTCAGATGCCACCTGCCACATTGCCCTTCTCTGGCATCATCTCTGTCACTCATCACTACTCCCAGAAGTCACATTGATGCAAAGGTCATTGACATAGGATTGGAATGGCCAGTGGCCCACTTTTCACCCAGATTGAGCTACAACCTTTTCTGCTTCCTCTTTGTCTACTTTCCAAACTGAATCCCCCTCTGGAAGTCAAAGTAAGTCTAAATCCCATTACTTATTCTAGTACTCAGAGGTACACTAGAGATTAAGGGTGCCCCCTTGACCTTTCCCAATTTCTGGGCATGAAGCCCACATGGCCTGTCCCAATCTAGACACTTGTGTTTCCTTTAGCTTCTGGATAGTGACCTTACCACATGCTCAAAACCCAGATTTGGTCCCATGACTTGTTTTTCCTTTGGAAGAGCTTTTGCTACATGTGACTGATGAGTGAGCACAGCAAATGGTCACATTATCTTGTTTAAAAATAGAGGCTTAACAGTTGGAATGCTTTTGTCTATAACAGAATACCTAAGTAATATTGACTTAAAGAATAAGGACATGAGGCGCTTGGGTGGCTCAGTCGGTTAAGCATCTGACTCTTGATTTCTGCTCAGGTCATGAGCTCACAGTTCATGAGTTTGAGCCCCCCCGCCAGGCTCTGTGCTGGCAGCATGGAGCCTGCTTGGGATTCTCCCTCTCTCTCCCTCTCTCTCTTTCTCTGCCCCTCCCCTGCCTGGGCTCTCCCCTTGCCTCTCAAAATAAACAAATAAACATTAAAAAAAAAAAAAAAGAATAAGGACATTTATTACATCACATGACAAAATGTCTGTAGCCAGGTTGGTTCCAGGGTTCAGTTAATTAAGCACCTCAATGATGCCAGTGCTCTGAACCACCTTATCTTCCATTCTCTTGGCTTTCCCTTCATGTCCCAAGATGGACTTTCACTGTGAAGAAGCTTGATAAGCCAGGTATTGTTGTTATACCCATTCTTATGCATGAGGCACATAGAGGGTAAGTGGCTTGTCCATAGTCCCGCTGTGAATAGTAGAGTCAAGGTTTGAATCTAGATCTGTCTGGATGCAGTAGCCTTTTTATGTGACACACAGCCTCCCAAAACTGGGTTGTAAATTCTATGACAGCAGGAACAATGCCATGTTAAGCCCTGTGTATTTAGCATCTAGAACGTTACTTAGGAGATAGCAAGTGGCTACTGCTGCACCAATGTCTTTGCGTGATACAACATGCAACAAAAGAAAAGAACAGGGACAAATCTTTCCTAGAAGCTCCCAGCAGACTTCTTGGGAACCATTGGGTACGGTAGATTATAGGCCACCCAAACCAATTACTGGCCCTGAACTGCCACCCTTCCCACTCCCCTGTACTGTGAGTTTAAGCACAATGAACCCTTCTCCTGTCCAGCTGTCATGACATAATAGAAAGAAATCAGGTATATACAAAAGGTTAACGGTTATCTCTGGGGGGTGAGACTTTTTAGAAAACGTTATACAAGGGGCGCCTGGGTGGCTCAGTCGGTTGAGCGTCCGACTTCAGCTCAGGTCACGATCTCGTGGTCCATGAGTTCGAGCCCCGCGTCGGGCTCTGGGCTGATGGCTCAGAGCCTGGAGCCTGCTTCTGATTCTGTGTCTCCCTCTCTCTGCCCCTCCCCCATTCATGCTCTGTCCCTCTCTGTCTCAAAAAATAAATTAACGTTAACAAAAAAATAATGGGGCGCCTGGGTGGCGCGGTCGGTTGGGCGTCCGACTTCAGCCGGGTCACGATCTCGCGGTCCGTGAGTTCGAGCCCCGCGTCAGGCTCTGGGCTGATGGCTCAGAGCCTGGAGCCTGTTTCTGATTCTGTGTCTCCCTCTCTCTCTGCCCCTCCCCCGTTCATGCTCTGTCTCTCTCTGTCCCAAAGGCGGATAGACGTTGAAAAGAAAAATTAAAAAAAAAAAAAAAAAATTTAAAAAAATAAAAATAAAAAAAATAAAAATAAAAAAAATAAAAAAAATAAAATGTTATACAATGTACATGTACTACTTTAAAAAATACTTTATTTCAAAATAATTTCAAACTTATAGAATATTTGTAAGAAAAAAATGAGGAACTTCATATATCCTTTGCCCAGATTCATCAATATTTAACATTTTGCCACATTTTTTTTACTAACTACTCTATTTTTGTTGGAACCATTTGAAAATCTGCATATATCATTCCCTTTACTTCATAATATTTGAATGTATATATCCTAAGAACAAGGATATTCTTTCACAGACCAATAGTATAGTTATAAAATTTAAGGAGTTTAACATTGATACATTCCTTTAATCAACTACCCATGTTTTAATTTTGTCAATTGTCCCAATACTGTCCTTTATAGAAATTTTTTCCTATACAAGATCTAGTCCAAGATCATGTATTATTTGTCTTTTTTTTTTTTTAATTGAAGCATAATTGACATCTGGCATTATTAGTTTCAGGTGTACAACAAAATGATTCAATATTGGTATATACTGTGAAATGATCATCACAATAAGCCTAGTTAATACACATAGTTACAGAATTCTTATTCTTATGATGAGAACTTTTAAGATCTACTCTCTTAACTTTCAAATATGAAATACAGTGTTATTAACTATAGGCACCATGCTATCCATTATATCCCCATGACTTATTTTATAACTGGAAGTTCGTACCTTTTGACTCCCTCTTCTCATTTTGCCCACCCCCATCCCCTGCCTCTGGCAACCACCAATCTGTTCTTTGTTTTTATGAGCTTCTTGGGTTTTGTTGTTGTTGTTGTTGTTTGTTTTTTGTCTTAAGATTCCACATATAAGTGAAATCATAAGGTTTTTGCCTTTCTCTGTCTTATTTTTACTTAGCATAATGCCTTCAAGTTCCATCCATGATGTCACAAATGGCAAGATTTTATTCTTTTTTATGGCTGAATAATATTCCATTGTATATATACCACTTTTTTTTTTTTTTTAATCCATTCATCGAGTTTGGACACTTAGGTTGTTTCCCATATCTTGGCTATTGTAAATAATGCTGTAGTGAACATGGAGGTGCAGATATTTTTTTGAATTAATGTTTTTATTTTCTTTGGATAAATACCCAGAAATGGAATTACTGAATCATATGGTAATTCTATATTTAATTTTTTGAGGAACCTCCATACTGTCTTCCATAGTGGCTACAATTTACATTCCCACCAGAGATGCACAAAGGTTCTTTTTTCTCCACATCACAGCCAGCATTTTTTCCCTCTTGTTTTTTCATAACAGCCATTCTACCAGGTGTGAGGTAGAATCTCATCGTGGTTTTGATATGTATTTCCCCATATTTAGTGATGTTGAGCATCTTTTCATGTACCTGTTGGCAGTCTAGATGTCATCATGGGAAAAATATCTATTCAGATCCTCTGCCCATTTTTTAGTCAGATTTGTTTTATGCTATTGAATTGTATGAGTTTTTTAAATATATATTTTAGATATTCACCTCAAATATTATTTCCCATTTGATAGGTTGTTTTTTTCATTGTGTTGATGGTCCCCTTTGCTATGCATAAGCGTTTTAGTTTGATGCAGTCCCATTTTCTTATTTTTGCTTGTGTTGCCTTTGTTTTGGTGTCAAATCCCCCAAAATCTTTGCCAAGACCAATGTCAAGGAGGGTACTGCCTTTCTTCTAGGAGTTTTATGGTTTTAAGTCTTACATTCAAGTCTTTAATCCATTTTGAGTTGATTTTTGTGTATAGGGTCAGATAGTGGTCCAGTTTCATTATTTTGTATATGGCTGTTCAGTTTTCCCAACAGCTGCTGTTGTATGTTCCCCCATTGTATGTTCCCGGCTCTATTGTCATAAGTTAATTAGCCATATATGTGTGGGTTATTTGTCTTTTTAATTTGCTTTCAACATTTCCTTCTCTTTCCATGCCACTGACATTTTTTTTTGTTGTTGTTTTTTAAGAGTAGGCCAATCATTTTATACAATGTCCTCAATTTGGGTTTGTTTGATGTTTCCTCATGATTAGATTCAGATTATGCATCTTGAGCCAGAATATCACCTAAATGGTGTTGTGTCCTGCTCAGGGCATCATATCTGGAAGCATACAAAGTCCATCTGCCCCTTATTAGTAATGTTAACTTTGATCACCTGGTTACATCTGGTTTCCCCACTGATGCATGATATTTCTAATCATAAAGGAAAATGTCTTCTTAAAAACTAATACATTATAAACGATCACATTACAACAACTGGGAACTGAATTTAAATGAAAAACTCTATGCTATGCTCTCTTGATCATGCAAGGAAAAACTTGCTATACCCCATCGATAATACTGAATTTGAGAGACAGGAATGGGACTTTAAAGCATCACGTTTCAGAAAAGAAGGTTAGGGTCTGGAGAGGTGAAGTAACCTGCCCAACATTAGTATCAGAGCCAGGACTAGGACCACAGTAGAGTCCCTAATCTGCCACCCTTCCCACCCGCTGTAGCTGTGAGCCAAAGCACAGCAAATGCTTTCCGTGTCCAGCTGTCACCAAGAACTCTTTTCTTTAAAAGAAGAAAGCTGGTGCTCCCCCTCACCCACCTCCTTGCCATTCCATATTATGATACTCCCAAGTCCTTAGTCCAGACTCCAGATCTGCTCATATGAAAACACTATCCATGTCCAAACTGGAAATGGGTTTCCTGTTTTATCATTTAAATGAGTTACCTTACTCCCCAGTTATCTCCACAAACTCACTTCCCACTGCTCATGCTCACAGCTTGGAGCCAGCAAAAGAATGAGATAAAGCAGCTACACAATGGTATGTTGGATGTATTCCACAGAGGTGCCTTTGTGTAACTTGTGAGGGGAAGAGTAGTGATTTTTTTTTTTTTCTGGCTAGAAACAGTCAACTGTGCTATTTTGAAATCTACCAAAGGCAGACAGTCCAACAACCTATAATTGTAGAGAGGGGCCATCTTTCCTGGCAGCCGTGTCTGTGTGTGTAGGTTGTGAAAGGCAGTACTGGCCCAGAAGTAGACCCAGTGCCAGGAGAGCTGAGGTTTCAACCCTGTGCTATCATTTTACTAATAAATTTCCTGTATTGCCATCTTATTTCATGATAGCAAGTACTGACCTTTCTGTGCCTCTGCTTCTCCTATTGGTGATAAGAAGAGACAGACACTCGCACATACTTACATGGGTATTTGTGAAGGCAAATAGAGAATAATGAATGGAACAAATCTTAGAGGCTCTTCCACTAACTGGTTGTTATGGGACTGTTAGGAACTGAACTGTGTTTCCCTACCTCCTGCCCCTCACCCCCATTCATATATCAAAGACCTAATGCCTACTACCTCAGAATGTGACTATATTTGGAGATAGGCTCTTTAAAGAGGTAATTAAGTTAAAATGAGGTCAATAGGGTAGGCCATAATTCTGAAGACCATGTGAAGACAAAGAAAGAGGGCAGCCATCTACTAGCCAAGGAGAGAGACTTCAGAGGTAACCAAGCCTGCTGACACTTTGGTTGGACTTCCAGCCTCCAGAATTGTGAGAAAATCAATTTCTGTTGCCTAAGGCACCCAGTCTATGGTATTTCATTTCATCACTTTAGCAAATCAATGCGGGTATCTTGGGAAATATACTCCTTCTAGAAAGGATAAACTATGTAATCTGTGGGACCCAGTGTAAAGGGGCCTCTTAAAAAATTAAGAATTTCAAGATGGTGACAGTAGAGAATTAAACCAAGTATGAAGCCCTTCTAAGTGTGGGCCCTGGGTGACTCCACACATCTTCCACCCATGAAGTCAGTTCTGCTTCTAGACTTCAGTTTCCTTATCTGGAATGTGGTGATGATAACTGCACCTACTTTAGGTTTGTTGAGAAGATTAAATCAGATTCTAGGACTACGTTCTCAGAAAACCTGAAAGGGTAACCAAGAAAGGTGTTCAAAGTTAGCATTAAATGTCTTGCTGAGGTTGAGTCACAGGATCACAAGAAAGAATAGCTTGGTTTTTTCCTCTATGGTCAGTGAGACATTAGTCGGTGGGAGGGGAGAGTGTGCATGGAGAGCGGGGGCAGGGACATTTCAGAGCTGAGAGATTCTGTTGGAGTGAACAGTGCAGATTATTTGGTAATTTGCTTATTTTATAGTCTTAGGGCCCCTGGTGCAGGGCATATGATTTCTTTCTCTTCACTCCCTCCTGCTCCACTGGAAGTGGTATTTGGACCCTGGAGCTTCTGAGTTGCTGTCTGACTTTCTGACAAAAGTGTTATTATTTCCACACATATGACTCTCTTATTCTATAAATAAATAAAGCTTTAGAAGGCAACTGAACACAACTCTGATGTCTAAAATAGGACAGGACAAATAAAGCTGATCCTTATAAGATTAATCCTCATTAGGAGGGAAAGTCAGGGGATTCTGAGTGGCATTTTGGAAGGGGTGATTATTTTCTTTGACATATTTATTCCCTTGTAGGAGCATTTAGAAGCCAGTGTGTTGAACGAATTAGAATAAAACGCCCAGCACTAACAACTTTTCAAACAATTATAGCATAAAGAAATAATTTTTAGTCAACACATAAAGTTCTAAATCTTCTGCTGGTATCTCAGCAGATTTCAATTTTTTGCAACTCCACCTCTACGAAGGCAGGTTTGAATCTAGGCTCCAACTCTTTCCTTTCTTAACATGATGATGGAAGCACTGATTCACAATATCCACTGACGGCCCTTTTGAAAGCAAAGCTCAGAGGCTTGCTAATGAGCCCTATGAGAAAGCATCACTGGGGCTCCTGGGGGGCTCAGTAGGTTGAACATCCGGTCATGATCTCGCAGTTTGTGGGTTTGAGCCCTGCATCGGACTCTGTCCTGACAGCTCAGAGTCTGGAGCCTGCTTCAGATTCTGTCTCTCTCTCTCTCTCTCTCTCTCTCTCTCTCTGCCCCTCCCCTACTTGCCCTCTGTCGCTGTCTCTCTCAAAAATAAACATTAAAAAAAAAAAGCATCACCTGTCCTTGTATCTGTGGTCACTCTCACAAATAAAAGCAAAATGGGGTTGATTGAGAAAAGTTTGTTTTTTAATGAACAAAAAGAGAGTAGTAGCATATGCCCTGATTTTTTTTTTCATTATAATTAGAATAAATCTAAACTCCTCCAATATCTTAAGTGATCTGGCTGCTTTGTGAGAGGTGGTAGAAAGATAAAACAACATTCAAGCTTCTTTTCTTTTGGTCTTTGTTCATTGCCCTTATAATCATAGCCTCTTCGTTCTAGTTGCTTAGGGAAGGAATGAGGTAGAACAGGGTCATGTAATTAATATAATTATATTTAATTAATATGTAATGATAATTGCATGTTGAAAACTAACACATTCTAAAATTCCCACAGAGCGTGGAAAAATATACCACCAAGACAGACTGAGCCTGACTCAAAGTGAAGTCGCAAAGAAACGTGATTAAGAGACAAACTCCATCTTGATCACCAGACCACATCTTCGGGAATTCCACCTCATTTCGGAATAAAAACACTTCACTTCGTGCCATTTCTTTCAGGGAAGGTAAAATGGTCTCACATTTATGATCTCATTTGAAAACACAGTATTAGATTATTTCAAGTGTTCATACTATCTCAGGTGATGGAGATTCAGAACGAGACTATCTGGGGAATGAAGGAAATGCAAGAAACCACTGAACCATCAAGCCTCATAAGAACTGGAGCCTGGTTAAATATCCAACAGTAACTCTGTATCTGTCGTTCTTGTTAACTCAGCTTTTCTCTGAGCACACACTCTAGTCCTAAATTGGGTTCAATCATGCTAGCATGTGACTTCGGGCAAGTCAAGCTTTTGGTGGCATAGTTTCCTCATCTCTGAAATGGAAACAGACCTCGCCAGGTTGAAGTTAATATATTTCAAGCATTTAAAATAGTACCGGAGACACAGAAATTGGTGTTTCCTATGATCATTATCATTTTTTAAAAATTTACATCCAAGTTAGCATATAGTGCAACAATGATTTCAGGAGTAGATTCCTTCATGCCCCTTACCCATTTAGCCCATCCCCCCCCCCACAACCCCTCCAGCAACCCTCTGTTTGTTCTCTATATTGAAGAGTCCTTTATGTTTTGCCCCCCTCCCTGTTTTTATATTATTTTTGTTTCCCTTCCCTTGTGTTCATCTGTTCTGTGTCTTAAAGTCCTCATATGAGTGAAGTCATATGATTTTTGTCTTTCTCTGACTGACTAATTTCACTTAGTATAATACCCTCCGGTTCCATCCACGTAGTTGCAAATGGCAAGATTTCATTCTTTTTGATTGCCGAGTAATACTCCATCGTATTTCTATACCACATCTTCTTTAGCCATTCATCCCTTGATAGACATTTGGGCTCTTTCTATACTTTACCTATTGTCAATAGTGCTGTTATAAACATTAGGGTGAATGTGCCCCTTCAAAACAACATACCTGTATCCCTTGGATAAATACCTAGTAGTGCAGTTGCTGGGTCGTAGGGTAGTTCTATTTTTAATTTTTTGAGGAACCTCCATACTGTTTTCCAGAGTGGCTGCACCAGTTTGCATTCCCAATTATAATTTTTTATTATCATTGTTATATTTTCTATTACTTCTACAGCTATTTCCCCCTACTCTTACAGTGTCTACTATCTCATGGTTCTGATTGCTGCCTTTTCTGTGTGTGACTTTCAGCATCTACATCTTTTTGCTTTGAGTTGCTGACTTTCTTCTGATCTCACTTTCTATACTTCATGCTTCTACTTACTCATGCTTCTGCTTATTGCCTTTTTTCGACGTGCCTCTCTGCTTCTTTTTGCTTTGTCTATTCTGTTTTTTTCCTTTAATTTTTTTTAATGTTTATTTATTTTTGACAGAGAGAGAGAGACAGAGCATTGAGTGGGGAGGGGCAGAGAAAGAGGGAGACACAGAATCCGAAGCAGGCTCCAGGCTCTGAGCTGTCAGCACAGAGCCTGATGCAGGGCTTGAACTCACAGACTGTGAGATCATGACCTGAGCTGAAGTTGGATGCTCAGCCGACTGAGCCACCCAGGTGCCCCTATTCTCTGTTTTTTTATGTGCCTCACATTCAATGTCTTTTTTTAAATGTTTATTTATTTTGAGAGAGAGAGAGAGAGAGAGGGCACAAGAGGGGCAGGGGCAGAGAGAGAGGGAGAGAGAGAATCCCAAACAGGCTCCATGCTGTCAGCGCAGAGCCCATCGCAGGGCTCTATCTCATGAAGCACAAGATCATGACCTGAGCTGAAATCAAGAGTCAGATGCTTAACCGACTGAGCCACCCAGGCACACACATTCAATGTCTGGAGACAGAATCTGATGAGGCCACTTAGTGACTAGTTAGTAGGGAACTCTGATGAGTTCCCATGCTTGTGTCTGCTCCAGGCTTTTGGCAAGTTTACACTTGGCTGTCTTTGATTCAGGTGGGAATCCGAGGTCCAATCAAAACTGTTCAAGGGTTTCAGGAGGTTGACTGAGAATTGTGTGTGTAAAGAACCACTGTGGAACTGTGTCAGAAGGAAGCTGTGGGGGTGGCAGCATCCAGGGGTTTGTGGCTCCATTTCAGTGCTCTTTCTTTAGCATTATTGTCATTCCATTTATAGATGGGATTTATAGATGTCATTCCATTTATAGATGATGAGGTCATTTACGTCTTATGTCAAGTGTCAAAAATGTCAAGTGATCCTACGTGCTTTATTTAATTTTACCAAAGAAGAGGTGCTATTTCTTACACTTCTTTTTATTCAGGAATGGGTGATGATCTTTTTCAGAAACAGCATCTTGCAATGTAGAAGGTAGTTCTATGGCTATTATACTATAATTAATTGAGAAGTCAAGCAATATAGGGTCACATGGAAATTATATACGGAGAGATAAGAGAAACAAGGTTCAAAGCACTTAAAAGACATATACTAAGGTGATGGTTGAGACACTTTCTCCTTGTTCCCTTAACACCCTGGCTAGTTTAACAAACCACAGTACTAATTATCTTGTAATTCACAGGCTACCCAGTCAGCTTCCTTCAAGTGAAAAGGCCTTTCTGGAGATAGAAACTGGAGGAGACAGAGAGAGCAGGAGAGAAACTCATTTTTATAGGATTTGGGAGATAAGATGCTCTAACCTAAAGATTTGCTAATCAGCAACTTGTTTCAACTTGCCATGTCCCTTTAATGAGAGCATTTATTTAAACCAGCTGACCCATCCTCATTTTACATCTATTTTGACTAAAACTCATTCCTCTTAATCCTCTTAGAGGTTTCTGGATTGAAATCTAACATGCCATTTAAAATGTAAATTCTCCCGAAGTAGAAGAATTCTAGTTAAAGATTAGGAGAGACAAAATAAGGCAACAGTAAATTAATGATTGTCCAGGTAAAAAGGTGAATGGGGTAGAAATTAATGGATTAGTCTGAGGGCTGGGAATCCTGCATGGCGCTCATCCAGAGAAGAGGGTACACTACAATGTCAAACTGGGTAAATTGTGATCAGTAGTGAGCCATGATATATTATTTAAAAAATGAGCCTCACTAAATATTGTGGGAGGTGATTATCAAAGGGGGGGAGTTACTGGTTATGTATAATGCTCTGTTGTTAAGTGAAAATGTTCCCGGGACCTCTGCAAAGGTTTGTGCACGGTGCATGTTGGTAGGAAGGAATGGCAAGGACTTGTCACCCCTGGAAAGGCCTGGCAGCCCCGGGGAGGGTCTGGCCTGCTTGGGAAGAATGCTATGCTGACCATCGGCATGGAATGGAAAATAAGAATTGCTGCTGTGTACTGAAAGGGCTGACTTGCCATCTTGCTGGCCTCTCGCAGAGTGTAGGAACCAGACATGCTTTTTAGGAAATTCAATTAAGTATGTTTGTAAATGGGATTAACTGTTTAAGGGAATTTAATTTGTTTAGTTTAACCATTAATTGAATATTAATCAAAGATCATGGAAAGCAATAGTCTCTATTTTTAATTAAGATTGTTTTCCATTTAAATATAGAATAATAAAATGGGTAATTGAATGTAACTGCGCTTTTGGAGTTGTCTGGCAGGTAACCAGAGAATAACGTGTGTGTTCTGGGTTGCAAGGAAAGAGTGATTAAAATCAGACCCTGCTTGAAGCGAGATACTGGTCCTATTTCTAACCTGTCTCCATGGGCAGGAAGGGAATAGGGAGGAGGGCTGGATTCATAAACGATGATACGGTGATAGCTGAATAGTGGCTTAGTGTCCAGCTAAAGGATATTAAAATGGTGTCTGGGTTATCACCAATGCCGTGCTTAGAATCAGACAGAATAAGCCACAATTTCCTTTAGAAGGAATTCTAAATCTAAGCGTGTTTCATTTGAATTTGGGTCCATGATTTATACCATGTGTCCTACTCACTCTGTGGTTAGCAGTGGGACTGGGACAAGAACAGTCTGAGGCACCCACATCTTTTAAGACAACGCTAGCAGAGTTCTTTCTGAACTTCTAAAGACCTAGCTCAGGAGGTTAGGAGTTTTGAGCAAAAGTCAGCATTCATTCATTTGTTCATTCAGTGACTTTCTATTGAACATCTATAGGATGAAGCATGACTTTATATTCCCTAACGAACATAAAGATAAAACAAACTGGCATCCGGCCCTCAGGAATTTATAGTCAGTGAGGGACATAAGCCATGTATAAAAATAACAGTACAATTGTTTTGTGGCATAAGAAAGAGGAAAATATGTTTACGGTGTCTTATTATGTGTCAGGCAATGTCCTCTGTCACCTTGCACATGACATCTCATCAAATCCTCACACTAACGCTGTGCAGTAGCATTTACTAGAAAGGGACAAAAACCATCCTAAACTGAGAAAGAAATATTTTTCGGGAATATGGGTGCAAAGCCATTCAGTTTGCACGGCGAATATGAATATGAAGAAGAGTGGATGATTGAGCGCAGAAAGGTAAGTTGGAGGCCAGGATGTAAGGGCCTTTGGATGCCCAAAGAGAGTTTGGGCTTTGTACCCTGGTAAAGGGAGACATTCAAGTGTTTTGAAAGGAGTCAAGAATGATCAGGACCGTGCTTTAGAGAAGCAGCAGCTGGAAGCCCGTACAGACCAGAACAGGCACATGACGTGCCCTGGATGAGTCAGGTGAACTCCTGGTCTCTGCATCCAAACAAAGTGGGGGATGTGTCTTTGTGCCTGCACGGGCTTGGGGAAGGGGGAACAAAGATTCCACCCGTCCCTGTTATTCTGGAGGGCAGAACTGAAAAAGGGTAGATTGTGGACAAGCAATGCTTTAGATGTATAAAGAAAATAGGGCTTGCAGTCAGAGACCTTGCTTTCAGTCCCAGTTCCGGGTATTCGGGAACAATTCATTTATATAATCTTACTGAGCCTTTGATTCCTTATGCGAAAGGGGGCTAATAACATGCACCTTAATGAGCAGTTATGAGGGTTAAATGAGACACAGGACCAAGGTCTTTGGAGGGGAAAGTCAAAAAAGGAGGATCTGCTTGCTAGAAGAAAGATCTTGAGTGGGCCTCTCTCCTAGTTTGTATGCTCCTCGTTGCCAGGTAAATCCAAGCAGGGCCTTTCAAGGCTACTTGTGAGGAATGCTGTAGAAGGGGTTCTTCCAGCCAATTGGTGCATTAAATGACCTTTACAGTCCATTTCAAGTTCTATTTTTGTTGCTCCCTGCAGGTTTCTCCCACTTTCAAAGTATTCCTCTCCCTACCCGTACCCCATAGTGTTAGCATCTGGCACAATTTATAGGTATTAAAGGTAAGGCTAACCATAGGAATAACTAGGCAGGAAATAGATATCTAGACCTGCAGAGCTCATTAGTGTTGAAACCACAGGAGTTGTAGATGGACTTTTCCATGAAGCCAGCTAGAATCCAGGATAATGGGTAAAGTCTGGGTATCTGTTCCTCATGCATCCTATTTCACTTCTGCTACATTGCTGTTATACTTTGGGGCTTCTCCAAGATAGCCAGAGGCCAGTGCTATACATATGTCCTTTTTTTTTTTTTTTTTTGGTAAATGGAGCATTATGGTGAAGCCTAAATGTAGACAGAACAGAGAGAGGAGGGGTGCAGGGAGAAGGAGGCTGAACTTGCCCATTGGTTCCTTCCTCACCCACTCTGGAACCCTTGGTTTGAACACTACTGTTCCAGCCTGGGCCTGTTTTCAGCTTTCCTCTTGACTGTTTTGTTTTCTGGACTCTGATGGCAGCTGTTATCACTCCAGCTGCAGAGGGGATGGGAGGCGACTTCCTGTTATTCCATCCAGCCATCCCTATGGGGGTGGGACATTCCCTCCCCCATCTACTGCTGGTTGTAGCATGTGAGCCAGGATGCAGCCATCCTAGGACTGGGGCTGGAAGAATGACTGGTAGCCACCCAGCCACTGTTGGAAAGCATTTGGGGAACAAAGCAGGCAACAGGCACCACCGACAAGTGTGTCCCTGACTGAGGGGGCAGGGATAGTTATGATTTCCGGCTGCGAGATTATTGGTGGTTTGGGTGCATTAAGGAATGGACGGGGGTTAGGAGCGATATGATGATCCATTTTTCTGTAGTCCCATATTTTTGAGTGTTTGAATAACGTGTAAGGAATACAAAGAGGATTAAGCATGGAGCTTGCTTAATCCTGTGGGAAGATAAGGAAATACATAAAACTGGACGTAATTACCCATATGTTTATATCTCTGTACAACCTCAATAACCCTTACAATAACCTTTGATGTATTATCAGCCCCATTGTATAAAGGTGTCGTTACCAAGGTTTCTGATGGATGCTTCAGTGCATTGCCCAGTTACACAGTAAGTAAGTGCCAGAACTGCGCAACGGACCCCCAGCCCTTTTTCCATTCACTGTAGCACACAGTGAGGACTACGACTTTAGTTAGGCTTTGAGGAAAGGGCAAGAGTTAACACAAAGAAGAGCTGGTATTCCAGGTAGGCCAGAAGGTAAGAATCAAGCAGCGATCTGTGAGTAGACCAGCTGGAATATAGCAGAGGGTTTCCCAGGAGTGAAATGGGAGATAAGGTGGGAAAGGTAAATAGAGGCCAGGTTAGGGAGAGTTTTGAATGGCTAGCTAAGAATTGTAGGGAAAGGGGGTCTGATTTAGAGGAGAAGATGTTAATGGCAAAAGCAAACAGTGTTTTAGAAAACTCATTTGGTGGTGATGGATGCATAGAAAGACTTAGAGCTGGGGAAAAATGAAGTCAGAAATACGCTATGAGGTTGGAATACTATAGGTCTGACAAACAGCACAATGGTATAATGGAAAGTGGATCTGTGACAGAAGTCTGGGTCTATGGATTTTTTCAGCATTATAGTGTCTGAATGAGTGTCTGTTGTGGGCAATCACTACTATAAAGGGAGAAAATGGTTTGGGAGTCAAATGGTTCTTGGTTTCAAGCCCAGTTCCGGATGTTCTGGAGTAATTTACTTCTATATAATCTTGCTGAGCCTTTGATTCCGTATGTTAAGGTGGGGCTAATGACACTTTGCAGATTGGTTGTGAGGATTAAATGAGGCACAGTGTTTGACTTTGTGCATCTATCTACAATTTTTGGCAGAATAATGAAATGTAGGAGATGTTGTCATCAATCAAAAAGCAAACAATACAAACCAAGAGAAAGCCAATACTTAATTCATTGTACTTCCAGAAGATAATGGATACTGTGCTATCTATATCTCATACAAATAGAGCCACAGTTCACCATTCAGTTCTGTCTTGGATCAGATATTAGGCAAACTGAAAGAACCATCTCCCGAGAATCATTCTGTTCTGTTAGCCACGGGGATTATGCAGCACGATATCCGTCAAGGGTAAATGTTAGTTAATTCTTAATTGATAGCTCAGCCACTGCAATTGGCTCCATTCAATAGTAATTATTCTCATGTGGCTTGTTGAACTCAATTGTGAGATTCCCCTCCTCCCCTCCCTTTTCAATAGTGCATGAAAGCAACAGCCTTAAGGTACTTAAAAAGGTAAATAGTAATTTTTCTTACTTCAAAGATTCATTTTTTTGTGTGTGTCCGAAGCTCGTGTGGTGTGATTTTCACCGCTAAAAGCAAAAGCAGCAGCACATGGCTGATAACGCCACCGGATAACAATTCAGAGCTGGGTCGCGCGGTTTTCTCGTCCAAACCTTTCCGGAGCTTTTGAAGTTCTAAATTCCCCATCTAAGGGAACACCCAGCAGTCCCAAGATGAAAGGGAAGAACAGTGAGCTGCCGTTTTCCTTTATTTGCATGACTTAAAGCTAGCCATTTTCTGCTCCACGCGCTGCGGGACTCGTACTTGCCCGTGACACAGAGGCAATTGTTTTTCCTTAAAAAGGGGGCTGGGGTGGGTTAGTTTCGTTTCCGATCTGGGACGTAGTAAATACCCCAGGAGAAGTTTAAAACACGATCCGCAAGGTTCTAGCCCATACCATTTACCTTACCCCCTTTTCTTAGAGATAGCAAAGGCAGCATTTTTTTTTTTTTTTTTTTTTTCCCACCACCACCCACTCCCAGCCGTGGTCTAGCTCAGCGAGGAATGTATAAAATTAGTTGACTCCTCTGAGTGACGGTCTCCGGGCCCAATGAGCGGGCGCCCGGGCGCGGCCAACCCCACCCCCTTGCGAACTCTCTTTGGCTAATTCCCGCAGGGAGGGAGGAGAGAAGGCGAGTGGGAGGTGGGAGGGGGAGGTACCTGGAACTGGGAGTGATGTCAGCTCCTAGCTCTGTGCCTGCCCGGATTCCTGACATGGTGTAGGGCCGAGAGGGTGGGGAAGGCGGGAGCGGGACGGGAAAGGGTTCGGGCTGGGAGCCTGCGGCGGGGCCACCGTGCTGGGGCTTTGAACTCGGACGGAAGGTGAACCAGAACTTTTGGAACTGGCGCCGGCGGCTCTCCACTCCCCAGGTAAGGGCGTTTGGCTCCTCTCACAGACCGGAGGGAAGTGGCACCGTTGTGCGGTTGCAGCTGGGTGTTGCAGCCGCTCCTCCTCTTCCCCGGGTCGATTTCCTTTCCAACTCACTCCTGTTTCCCAGGGGGAACGGGAACTTTTCTGGGGGTGGGGTGGGGTGGGGGGCTTAACTCCTAGGGCTCCCAACTAGCTTAAATGTGAAAAATACCTACAGGATGGACATGTAAGGTATTGTCTGTGTCCTTAGACCCCCCACACCCTAGTCTCCCAGTAATACTTGAGAACCCCAGTTAGAGAAGTGTGTATGGGGGGGGGGTTGTATTTAAATGTGTGACAAAAAGTTTATGACATTTCGACCCCAAAATTGTGCTTTTTGAGAGAGAACGAAAGTTTTGTGTATTTTTTAGTTTCCTTGTGGCCTGTTACATGTTGACCTAAATGAAAGAATATCATTGTTATTCTTAATATTCTTATGTATCAACATAAAAAATCCCTTTATTGAGTCCAGTCAGGACAGGATGTGAGAAATTCACTTGGGGTGTATTAATTATGAGCTGTGGGAAAACTCGTCTCTTGGGGGCACACTTCTAAAACTCCCATCTCCTTTCACTCTGACATATTAACCGAGAATCTCTTTCATTGCCAACTTTCTGATCTGGAGGGGCTAGGAAGGCTGCTGAGGATCTTGAGATCTGTTTTCTGTGGCTGCTTGAGAAAAGGATGAGGGCTGGTAGTTGCGTTTTCAAGGATCGTTTTTACAGGAGAGAGTTTGAACAGGGAAATAGTGTGGAAGGCGTGACAAACTCTTAATTATAGGAGCGTGGATTTTTCAGCATGTGGGACCAAAACAAATCCTTTCAGTAAGAAGTGCAGAGAGCAGTAGAGGAAGAACTTAATTTAGTGTCTAAGTTTGGTATTTAGGAAAAGCAATTGGCCGTTGGGAGGAAAAGGTAGTTTGAGAAGTGGCAATAGAGAATTCTAATTTTTTGTTTATTTCCTGTTTGAAACCCTTTTTCCTGCTTGGAGATCTTGTCTGTGCCCAGGTAGCTAATTGGCTGTGGATTGGCTTTCTGGGAAGAGAATTCCATAAACTGTTTGAGAACCTCACTTATCAGTGCTTAAGTCTCTTTCTTTTGGAGGGGGGAAAAAAACCACAACAACCATATGGGCTGAGACCTCTGAGTCCAGTTTCCCTTTTCATTCACCACTGTTCCTCAGCAGTGAGGATCCTTCTGTTGCCAGGTCAGGTGTGAACTTCATTGTGAGTCCAAAACTGCATCCCAGGTGCCTTGAATGAAAGTGCATTTCCAGGAGGCAAGGAAAGAAAGAAGCTGAATTAATTTAGTAAATCCAAGTAGAGAAATAGGGAACACAGGACTTCATAGATGGGGTTCTCCATCTTTCAAGCCAGATGACAGGTTTCAGAGCTAGAAAGAAGTGGTTTGTTTTGCTTTTGTTTCTAAAACACCTGGATCTGTGTTATTCTTAGTTTTTGAAAAAATTAGTACAGGGTGGATCAGGAGCAGGCTTTTTGCAAAGGGAAGGCGTGTTTTACTGAAAAGGTCAGAACATTTTAATTTTGGTTTGTGTTTTGGGGCTAAGAAATAGCAGTTGCTCAGTGGCTCTGAGATAGTGGTGGATAAGTCTTTTCTATATATGTTCTATAGGAAGTACATAAAACATACTGTATTTTCCACTGTACTTTTTCAGCAGGAAGGAGGAGGTAATGCAGAATTCCTGTGGACTAATGTGAGCTCACTGGAGCCTTGGTTGATACTGTTCAAACTGCAGTTTGTAATAACCAGACCAGTAAGGAGTATCTTTACGATGTTGTCCTGATGTGCCAAATTCAGATTTATGTTTTCTTTCCAAGAAGCAGGTCCTGGCTTCGGGACTTGAATATGCCAGCACTTTAAATTTCATTCACAGTTTGAGTAATAACACTAATTTTGTGTACTTAGTTTTAACCAATATTTGTTTCTCTTTCTCTGTGTTTATAAGGCATATGTAGTATAGTAAAATACAGTACTTTCAAAGGACAAAATTTGAAAGATATTTGAGTTACTGAGAAGGGTAGGATCAGGTTTTGGTTAAATTCTCTTCAACCAGCATCTATCATAATTCCAATAGCTGCTTAAAAAAAAAAAAGGATAATCTGGCCTTTGTGGACAAATGTTAACTTGAAATGCAGGGCGCAATGTAGTTCCAGATCAATAGTGCCTAATTTCAAGGGCATCATTGAAACAAGTTTTTTTGGAAACAAGTTCAGTGAGGGAGAGTTTAACTGCTTATGTATGTAGTCTTTTTGTCACTCACTGTCCCAGCATGAGATAAATCAGAACAAGGTCACTTTTTCACTGTTACTGACTAGCTGACTCCTTTTTTAAAAAAAAAAATTTTTTTTTCAATGTTTTATTTATTTTTGAGAGACAGTGTGAGCAGGGGAGGAGAGAGACACCAGGAGAGAGGGAGACACCATCTGAAGCAGGCTCCAGGCTCTGAGCTGTCAGAACACAGCTCGAAGCGGGGCTCGAACTCATGAACCGTGAGATCATGACCTGAGCTGAAGCTAGACGCTCAACTGACTGAGCCACCCAGGCCCCCCTAGCTGACTCCTTTTTAAAACATAATTTCCAAAAGTAGGAAATATTTGTATTTTTATAGTCAATTTAGATTCCTTTGGTAATTTGTTACATTAAAATTAACTTTTTCAGTTTTTCATCTCCCATTTAAAAATGTTCCTAATTCCCAAATAGCACATTGTTCAAACTGTTAACCTGAAAGAGACCTCATTCATCTGATTCTGTCTTTTCAAAGATATTATTACATGTTTCTGACCTGATTTGAATTACCTTTTCAAAACATTGAGTGAATGAGCAAATTAATGACTATTCATTCACATTAGGGCGTGTATCTCGATTCTTTTTTAAATACTGCTTCAAGGTGGAGCCGTAGGCAAGAGATATTGCATAATGATGCCCTTTTTATTCCCAGAGATTTCCCTAGAAAGCCCTATTAGTTCTGAAATTAAGAAGAAAAATAGGGGCGCCTGGGTGGCGCAGTCGGTTAAGCGTCCGACTTCAGCCAGGTCACGATCTCGCGGTCCGTGAGTTCGAGCCCCGCGTCAGGCTCTGGGCTGATGGCTCAGAGCCTGGAGCCTGTTTCCGATTCTGTGTCTCCCTCTCTCTCTGCCCCTCCCCCGTTCATGCTCTGTCTCTCTCTGTCCCAAAAATAAATAAATGTTGAAAAAGAATAAGAAGAAAAATAGTCACAGTTGAGCAGCCAATTGTGAAATATTTCAGGGAGCTAGGATTTATTATTATTTTTTAACCATGGTTGAACAGATGGGTGTAAGTATGAGAGGCAAAGCTGTTAAGATCAGTGACACTGGGTGTTGTTTGGGGATAAATGGAACAAAGTGTCTGTCTTCTGGCCAGCAGTTCCCTTCAACGAAAGGTTGATAATTTCACTGTTAAATCAGTCATCAAATTGTCCAAAAATGGACACTATCCAAAAACTGCTCTGGGCTTGTGTGGTTGCATTTGTTTCTTAAACTCGTCACAGTGCACGTCAGAACCTTCTTCCTAGTCAAAAAGCCTACAGCTTCAGCCATGTATATTACAACCACAAAGACTGATGCTTTAGTAATTGGAGGTAATGGCCTAAAACAACTTAACTGAACCTACCCACCCTACAAAAAAACAAAGACTCTTCTATTTTGCACTGTTTATTTTAAATATAGTCATTGATGTCAGTTTGGTGTAAGTTGATAATGTTTCAAAAGGCCAAGTGGTGAGGATTACTTTTGCTTCAGTACTTTTTTCCATTTTGAAGGATCTAAAACACCAAACAACTGGATTTTAGATTAAAAAACAGGCCCGTCTGGAAGTTTTAAGTTTGCACACTTGTTAGGCACTTTTGTAGGGAAGAGGAGGATCTGAGTGAAATGTGTACCAGTCTGGACCCGTTGAAGAGCTTCTAGTTCTGAGATGTGGGTTTGGACTCCGAGTGGTCCCGATGGGTGTGTTGTCACAGTTTGTGACTGGACTTTGGTTATGTGTCTCCCTAAAACTTGCTGTGACTCACATTTTGACTGGCCCACATGCAAATCCTAGTTTTTTTTGGCAAATGTAATGCGTTCAGAATAGAAAGATCATTTAGTGGTTTCTGTACAGTGGTGTACCTAAAAATGTCCATGACTGAAGAAATTGTACAAACTCGAATTGCATTCAGTATCACTCATTCTGGCAAAGGCTTATGTCTCAAATATGAATCCTGGAGGAGGAAGATCAAATCCTGTCATGTCCGGGGCTGGCTGTGGGTTTTATGGACACCCTCTGAACTCCAGAGTAAGTCTAGTTGTTTTCACCTCTCCTTTAATTTAGGGAAATCAAGCATTTGACATAAAAAAACAGACGCAAGTTTGAGAGAGCAGGTGTGCTGATCCCTTGTGTGTGTTTGTTAACAAGGGCAAACTTAATTTTACCTGGTAAGAGAGAGTAAAGATGCTGTTTTCATTGCCAAGCGCATTCATATGTGGCTCCGTTCTTTAGGCAAGCAAGGTGGTTCTTGGGAAGAAGTAGGTAGGCCCATTGGGAAGTGCATTAATTCTTTCGTGCTATGAATGTAAAACTCTACTGTATCACTAAATATGCTTACATTATTTTGTCTCTCTGTACGTAGGATCTAGCTCACAGGATCTAGTCCCTTTTTTGCTGGCCCTTTATCACCTTTCTCACTATAGCGTTTTGCACAAATGTCATCTTGCTACTACAGGGTTTTATCAGGTTTTTGTGAGGAAAGTTTATTGAGTTTGCTTTCTTTAGGAGAAAGTGAAACTGAGGCGAAAAGTCTATGGCCTGCTTTCTTAATATAACTTGTTGTTGTGGCCACAGTTGCATAAATGATGTTTCTGCAACCATTATCTTTCTCTAAAGATGCTGCTGCTTATAACAACACATCGTAGAGAGTTTTATTTTGTTTGAATCGGAATTTGCACACGCTCTATTTCTTCTTATGAATGATAGAAGAGTCTGAGCCTGTAGGTTCCCATCTGTATTGACTCCAGGAAGTGAGTGAGTGGGAGGAAGGGAAGCGGCGAGGACTCAGGAGAGACTCTGGTTGAACCTGTGAGTTGGTCAGGATGATTTGTGTGAAGTCACCTGGGTCTCCGTGTTTTTCCTCTGGATCAGCTGCTTTGGATGCTTTCGCGTTCTTCCAGCCCCCGCTCCCGGCAGTTTGTGACTTTGCGCGAAGTCAGCTTCTCAGGCAGCTTCTCAGCACGGAGTTAAGGTTCTTTCATTGCTTTTTTCTCTCCAGAATACCTGATTCTCTAGCGTGACTTGTGCTCTATCTACATCACCCTCTGGGGCAGACACAGCTAGATGCCAACCAGAATCCTTCCTACCCACCTCTTCCCTACAGCTAAACTCATTTTGTTTAATTTACCACCATAAAAACAAAAAAACCCAAAAAACAAAAACTTAATTTTTCCCTTGCAGGGTGTTTAAGTGCTAGTAGTCGTGGCCAATGAGACGGAAGTCGGTGGGTAGGGCTCCCCACCACATTCAAAGCTCTTACAGGGGGATGGCCTCTGTGAGTTTGCCTTTTGCTCTTTGTACATTTTTCTCCCTGGAACACAAAGGCTATTTTCGAAGTGGAGAAACCATCTTGTGACCACAGACTAGTAGCTTAAGGGTTAAGAGGTTGAGAAGCTGATGGCATTTTGGAACTGCTGTACCAGACCGTGTCTGCCCATTTCTTGACTTTTTGTGAGAAGAATAAAATCTCTATTTGGTTAGACCACAGAAATTGGGTCTCTTACTTGTGGCCAAATGTAATCCTGAGTCTAAATTTTAAAAAGTCATAGTTCATCTTTTCTCTACGAATTGAAAGGCAGCATTCTGTATGACCAGAGAGGGGTCAGACTGGAGCAAATTGACCCTCAGCTTCAATCCTGGCTTTGCTATTTATTACAATCTTTTTAAAATTTTTTCTTAATGTTTGTTTATTTTTGAGAGAGAGAGACAGAAAGAGTGTGAACGGGCGAGGGGCAGAGAGAGAGGGAGACGGAGAATCTGAAGCAGGTTCCATGCACTGGAACCTGTCAGCATTGAGCCCGATGCGAGGCTCGAACTCACAAACTGTGAGATCATGACCTGAGCTGAAGTCAGACGCTTACTGACTGAGCCACCCAGGTGCCCTACTATTTATTACATTCTAATATTGGCAAGTAACTTCTCTGAGTCTCAGTTCTTCCATCTTTAGTATGGTGGTACTGATATTTGTCTCACAGAATTTTTAGAAATAATTGAGAAATAATGAGAAATTATTAATAGAATTAATAGTGGCACATTTGGCATATACATTTTTAACAAATGGTGGCAGCCGCTGCTGAGGGAGAGTGTAATGGGGAGCCTGAAGAGGCAAGAAATTCAACTTCGAGTAGGTTCTCAGTAAACACAGATTGAAGTACTGAATGGGCCGTTAGCTTTACACCTCCAGCCACTGAACTCTTCCTGCTCACCGTTCGTCCCAGCGCCCATCTCTTATCCTCAGTGCCACCTGCCTACACCAGAATATTTGGAGCTTTTCTGTGTCCCAACATGGGGTGAAAAGGCAGAGGATGTCCTTATGAGAAATTTATTAGTTATAGCCTAGGTCATCAATGAAAGGTGTTTGGCTCCAGAGTCAGACAGATGTAGATTAAAAGCCCATGTCCTTATTGGCTGTGTGATTTTTGTCTTCTGTGAAATGGGAATAACTGGGTGGTTGTGAGGATGAAATAGGATATTACGTGTGTGTAAGCAATTCTTGGCCTTGGTGTGAGGTCCTCTTGAAGATGTAAGGACAAAACATGGCCTTTATCCTTGGGAATATTCATGTATAGGAGATGGGGGCAGAAAGGAGAAGGCCCTCCTTACACATAACCATAATACAAAACCGATTTAGAATACTATTTAGCTGTTAAAATGGTTGAAAAAAAATATGTTGACTAGATGTCTATTGTATATTAAGAAAAACAACCAAGCACACATGTATAGTTTATATTTGTCAAGGCATGAAAAATTGTTAAATTGGGAGGTAATTTATGGGATGTCGATTAACATGGCAGGGAAGATGAAAGGGGTTTTAATTTTTTTTAAAGCATACTGTTTATTTTACAACACACATTACTCTTGAGATATAGGAAGTATTAAAGTTTAAAAAATTGATTCATTAGGCCTTTTGGAGGTAGGTATGGGAAGAGTGTGCTATCTATGAGTTGCATGAGTCACTCAAATGAAAGGTTGGGTTTGGTGGGGTCCTGCTGGAGGAGGTGGGATTTGAATGGTCCCTGAAGGAGGAGTAGGAGATTTTGAGGCGGTAGAAGGGGGAGATGAGCCCACTGGGGTTTGGAGCAAAGGTAGAATGTAGTGAGATGAATTTTAGAGAGAGGTAAGATCCAGAGATCAATATTAAGAGAGGTAAGATATAATGGAGTCAGCCCTTAGAGGGTTTTTAAGAGAGTGACAAGGTTATGCTTTAAAATGAGATTCTTTTACAGGTGGGGAGAATTATGAGAATTAGGTTATAAAGGTGACTTTGGAAATAGTATGTTGAATGTGACTAGAGTATAAGTGGTGAGGGGTGGGGAGAAGGGCAGAACACCTTCAGTCAAGAAAGGCATACAAGTGAAAGTTGAATTTTAATGGGAAATAGGATGAATTAAGAATTGGACACCTGGAATTTGAGATTCCATCATGACCCACAATAACCTATCTCTGTCTTCTCATTATATAAATGGGTAAAGTAACAGTACCTGTCTCGTTAGGTTTTTGGAACGACAGCAGCAAGAGTAATAATAGCTCCTACTTACACAGCGCAAGCACTGTTCTAAGTACCTTAAATATTTTAACTTAGATTTAATCCCTACATCAGCCCTAAGAAAAGACACTGTTATTCCTACATTACAGATGAGGAGCCTGAGGCACAGAGAGGCTAGATGAATTTCCCTAGATTGTTTGTGTTGGACTCCGTGTTAAATGCAGGTAGGTACAGTCTCTAGGGTCAGAATATTCAACCACTTCATGTTATTGCCTCTGGCTTATTTCTGGACTTGGCATTGTCAGAAGCCATTAAGAACTGTTAGTTGATGTATCTACACAAAGGTGTTAAGAATTTGAAATTTAGGTTTGGAGTTTAGGCAGAATCCTAGATTGATGAATCATTTCCATGGAGCTGTTACACAACAATTAAAGGTAGATGAACTCACTACAGAAGATGATGTAGAATAAAAAGGGAAGCAAGTACAGAGCCTTCAGGGAACTCTTCTTTTTTACACTTTATGTATATTTAATTTATTATTGTTTATAGTCCAGTATTTTTAAATGACTAGAAAATATGGGACAAGGAACCATGACAGGATATGGTATACTGAAGTTTATTTGAGTCTAGTGTTGATAAATTATTTCTAAGCCATGGAAGTTTTTAATGTCAAGAAAAGATGTCCTCTGTTATGGATAAATAATGAGTACAGTTCATCTTGCATTTGATTTATTTTTGGAAATCCTAGAGTGATGCCAATAATTTGCTGAAGCACAACAAACCATAAAATACTTCAGAAAGAAATAAAAGGCAAAATTAAAAATTTAGTTATTGCTATTTGTTAGGCTGTGTACAATATGTCAAATGTTCCCAATTTTATTTTATTTTTTATTTAAATTTTTTAATGAAAGATGACATACAGCGTTCTATCATTTTCAGGTGCATGACATAATGATTCGACAATTCTGTACATTCTGCAGTGCTCTCACCACACTAGATGTAGGTACCACCTGTCACCATACAGTGTTATTGCAACGTTATTGACCATGTTCCCTCTGCTACACTTCTAATCTCTGTGACTTATTTATTTTGTAACTGGAAGTTTGTACCTCTTATCCCCTACCCCCTTCACCTATTTTAAAGAAGATGCAGAATAAAAAGAGAAGCAAAGTACAAACCGTCAAGGAACTCTTGGCATTGAGGCATGATGAGGCTAAAGAAAATTTATTAAAGGAGGTAGAGAGCAGACCACCAGAGAAGGGGAAGATGGTGACAGCAAAGGGAAGAAGCACACCCTACACAAGGGGACTGTCCTTGCCATCTGGCACAACAGACCCGTTACAAGGACGGGTCAACTGCCACTGGTCCAGCTACCAGGTCATTTGTGAACTTGGCGAGTGTACAGTAAAACCTTAGATTGTGGGTAACTTGTTCTGCAAGTGTTCTGCAAGATGAGCAAACATTTCTAATAATTTGTTTTTACATTTTTTTAACGTTTACTTATTTTTGAGAGAGAGAGAGACCGAGCACAAGCAGGGGAGGGGCAGAGAGAGAGGGAGACACAGAATCTGAAGCAGGCTCCAGGATCTGAGCTGTCAGCACAGAGCCTGATATGGGGCTTGAACTCATGAACTGTGAGACCATGACCTGAAGCGAAGTCAGATGCTCAACTGACTGGGCCACCCAGGCACACCTCTAATACATGTTAATTTGGTAAGCGAGCAGTGTCTTGCCCTATGAGTCGTATGTGATGCCAAGTGTCATATGATCACAGCTAAGCCAATGGTTCTTGAAATTCACTCTTATATACTAGTGCTTTGGATTACAAGCATGTTTCCAGAACGATTTATGCTGTGAACCAAGGTTTTACTATATTTTCATTAGCCCAGTAGAGATGGAATCCAGAGTGCAAAAACCTGGCTATTACAAGGGAGGAGATGAGCTGCAGGTGGCCCATTAGCCCAGCCTTTCAAGGAATCGGACAAGGAGAAGCATGCTGCGACAGCTTGGTTTGAGGCAGGCACAGGTACAGGGGGTAGTGTGAAAGCAGCAAAAGCAAGGGGGGGGAATGAGTACAAAGTCTAGGGGAGGGGGCCACAGATGGATTAAAAATCAGGGGGGCGAATGCCTGGTTAGCCTTGAACTCCATAAGAACTTTCTTCAGATAGGATGGAAGAAAGGATGGGGGAAACAGAAAAAAATGTGATTGGAAGCGATAAGAGTTGAGTAAGTTCACCGCAGGCAGTCTGCATTTTTTCAGTGTAATAGGAATCAGTGAAAGGAAATTCATAGACAGGCGACTTAGGCTCCTGAGAGGCTGGCTCTTGGGGATTATTGGTGCAGAGGAAAAATTTGAAAGAATGACCGAAGTCTCTCATCTAAACAATACAAGCTGACACATTTGTCGGGATGTGTCTCCAGGCAGGAAAGTAATTTATTGAAGTGGAAAGTGGTGGCTACAAAAAGAAGAGGAGAATGAAATGAGACAAAGGAAAACTTGACTGTATTTGAAGGAGGAATTTTTAGACCACCAGACTTCATCGTTCACAGAACCACTTCCCTGGGGAAACCCAAGTGCTCCAAGTGGTGAGAAACAGCCTGAGTTTGGTCAAAACTGACCCGCCAAAGCATGGCAAAATACCCTGTAGAAGGTGTCTGCGTTGGATGCTGCTCGTGGTTACGGTCTTCTGTAGTCTTTGGTTTAACGGATGGATTTTAGAGTGATCTTTAGTCGGAAACAATGCTGAGTTGTAGTATCTCAGGAGATTTGTTGTGGTAATGACCTGAGGGGGTGGGGGGAAAGGACTAAAGGGATTCGGTAATTAGGAGCATGGAACTAATGGAGCACGCCCATCAGTCCAGCCTTGGATATTTCTGGGTTTGCTCTGAAGGATATCAGGAGTGCCTCACTTCAGCAGCACATACACTAAAATTGAAGGATATCAGGAGGAACTTACCCAGGAGTGTGTAGCATTTTAGATAGGTATGGTGTTCCTGAGTTCAATGGTTCTCAGTGGGGCTGGCCACATAATTTTTGGAGCCCTGTGTAAAATGAAAATGTGTGGCCCCTCGTTCAAAAAGCAGGGGGAGAAATCCATGTTAAAGGTACTAACATGAAAAGCTTTTCCTTTTCTTCTATACTTTCTTGACTTGTTCTCATGCTTGCTATTTAATAGCATTCTAAGTGAAGGAAAATTAAAAATTTAAATTATTAGCATGATTTTTATTTCTCATACGGTACAGCCAGCGTTAAGTGTAAATATAAGAGTATTTGAAGGGCGCCTGGTAGCTCAGTTCGTTAAGCATCTGACTTCGGCTCAGATTTCATGGCTTGTGAGTTGGAGCCCTGCGCTGGGCTCTGTGCTGACAGCTCAGAGCCTGGAGTGTGCTTTGAATTCTGTGTCTCTATCTCTGCCCCTCCCCTGCTTGCGCTTTGTCTGTCTCTCAGAAACAAATAAACATTAACAAAAAGAATTTAAGAGCATTTGACACATCTGCAGAATTACTGAAATCACACACTTCATATTTTGTAATTTATACATGCACATGTGTATTGTTCCTACCAGAACGTGGAAACACTGTTCAAAACTAACTCACTGCTGCTTTTTTTCTTTTAAGTTTATTTATTTATTTTGAGAGAGAGAGAATCACAAACAACCTCTGTGCTCTCAGCACAGAGCCGGCCGTGAGGCTTGAACTGGATCTCTATCTAATAAACTATGTGGTCATGACCTGAGAGGAAACCAAGAGGTGGATGCTTAACCCAGGCGCCCCTTATCTGACTATTTTATTTCACTGCTTGATACATGCATTCTATCAGGCTTTGTCTTACAGAAGGAAGGGGCTGGCTTGAAGGAAGGACTGAAAGGAAGAAGAACCATGGGTTGCCCTATCTCTCCTTTTCCTTCTGTGCTATTATTTTCGGTGTACATGGTTGGCTAATAGTGGGAAGTAATAAGAGTAAGAGGATATGATAGGATTCTTTGGTTGTTTGTATTTCTTAGAAAGACATTGCTTTGTTTCTGTGTGCAGAGCAAGTTGTGGTTTCTTTGAATGGAAAGCACAGCTTCTGGGAGCTGTCAGCATTCACCTGCCTGCTCATTTGGTTACACTGGTAACACAGCTACCTTGACCTAGTCTTGCTAATATCCCATGCATCATGAATCTACAGAAATTCTGTGCTCTTGAGGTATTGCAAACACGGTGTAAAAATGGCAGCCACACATATTACATGGGATCTCCTCTGCTCACACATTGCCCCTTCAGACCTCCCTTATAAAACACAAGTTCAGAGTTAAACTAAGAATCTCAACGGGCGTCTGGGTGGCTTAGACAGTTAAGCTTCTGACTTTGGCTCAGGTCATGATCTCATAGTTGGTGAGTTTGAGACCTACATTGGGCTCTGTGCTGACAGCTCAGAGCCTGGAGCCTGCTTCAGATTCTGTGTCTCCCTCTTTCTCTGCCCCACCCCCACTTGCACTTGGTCTCTCTCCATCTCTCAAAAATGAATAAGTGTTAAAGAAAAAAAAAAAAAGAATCTCAAGATGATGACAGCAGAGCATTAAACCAAGTGTGGACCCTTTCTGAGCATAGGGTCCTATGTAACTACACAGGTCACAAGTTCATGAGGACGGCTCTGTTCTCAGAAGTCAAAGAGCACACTCTTAAGCCTGTATGCCTCTGGTCTTAAAGATTCACTCACCTTCATTATCAAAGTTGCAATGGGTCAGGTTTGTGTCTGGTATCCTAGGGACCCTCGCCTTGCCATCATCACTGGTATTTTTGCCTTTCATGTATTTTTGAATCACTCTCCATTGCTTCTGCCATTGCCTTGGTTTACATACATCCCTATCAGCTCTGAAGTAGACCCTGGGTGTCTAAATGGGATATCTCTCCCTGTTGGATGAGGGATTGTGTGGAAGCTGGTGGTGTGGGCAGTGAAAGAATTCACCTGAGGCAGAACAAAAGCAGCTTGTCTGATGGGCCTGTCTGTATTCATCCAGGTGGTCGCTGGGGGCCCTTCCTACATTCCATTGCTCAAGCCTGTTTGCCTAAAAGTGGCCTCTACAAACCCTGCAGCTCGTTTGTAGATGTACAACAAAACCCTGTATTGTACATCTCCTTGCCAGACAGATCTTCAAAATAAACCTTTGGTTTGAGGCCACCCTGCCGGCCCCAGAGCTTTACTTGACCTCCCGTGGGCTTGGCAAGAGTTTTTAATGGCAAGACTGGTGGTCCTTCAGTTGAGACTGAACGGAGACAGGTTTCGTTTGACCTACACAGTATTTGAAGAAATTGAAGCCAGTACTTCAAGTTTGGGAGATTTCACCTAATTGAAATGCAGATTTTAAAAGCAGGCAATCTGGCTGCTCTGGGCTCTTGTTTCCTTATGTTGGGCTGATGCCCTTAGAGAACAGGAGGACCTGTGGATTTGGGAAGGAAGACGTTTGGATTTACTTTTAGGGCAGATTGACTCATTATTCTGGCAAAATCATCACTTTCCCTTAATGCAGATTTAATTTTTTTTTTTAACGTTTTTATTTATTTTTGAGACGGAGAGAGACAGAGCATGAACGGGGGAGGGGCAGAGAGAGAGGGAGACACAGAATCGGAAACAGGCTCCAGGCTCTGAGCCATCAGCCCAGAGCCCGAAGCAGGGCTCGAACTCACGGACCGCGAGATCGTGACCTGAGCCGAAGTCGGACGCTCAACCGACTGAGCCACCCAGGCGCCCCACCCTTAATGCAGATTTAAAACAAGCATCTGTCTGTTGTTCTCAGGGAAAGCTGATCTTTTAGTGTGAGAAATTAAGTTCTCCACCTGCATAATGGAAGTTGAATGTATGCTTTGTAGCAGCCCTTGCTTTTTTTTAGGAGAAATGTTTCTTCGGTGTCACCTGGTCAGCGTCCCCACTGGTCACCTTGTGACCTCGTCTGGTCTTGACCTCTTTCTCCAAGCTTGTCTTCCCCTGTCCTGCTGTGCTGAGACCCGGCCTGCCCCTCTGGAGAGCTTTAAGCCCAGCCCCACCTTTTCTGCTTCTCTTGTTCTGCTCTGTGCTTGAACCTTTCCTTGTCTTTCCTCTAGGCCCAACTGAGGCAGTTCAGGAAGCTCTTGTTGCCGAGAGCCTGCGTGAAAACTCAGCCCTCAAACTCTGCTGGAAGCAGGTAATTAAAATTTTGGATTTTTAAATGCTCGAGCACCACGTGGGTAGTACATTCAGATTGTTTTTGAGGGTCCATTCCAGCCCGATGATTTTGAAACGCTCTAATTTGTCCAGTGCCTGTGCCTATTTATTGCCAGTATCTAGTTGGTTTTTGAAATTGTGCTTTGGGGAAGGAGCTTTATTTGCACTGTCTCAGTGAATTAGGAGGGCAGCACCGGTATGGTCTTCCTTTGACAGATGAGGAAACGGTTTTCTCCAAAATCGACGCTCTAAAGAGCTTATCCTTGCCTTATGTCTTATTTCTTCAGATAGGTTGTATACTTGTTGAAGGCTGTGACTGGGCCTTTGTTGCCAGGCTGTATCTGTTACTGTCAACACATGTTTCCATGACAAGAGAAATGGTTTACTCAGCCAGTATGCACCAAGGCGTAGACAAGGCTCCATGGGGGTGATGCAAAGGATATCAAGTAGGAGAGATGGGTGGGCAGCAGTTATACTAGAAGGTATGCCTCCGACCTGTGCACAAATACAAGTATAGAGTTTTGGATCTTGGGGTTTGAAGTTAGATGGGCCTAGCTGTGTCTATTTCCTCATTTGTAAAATGGGGGCAATAATAGCTTATCATTTGTACCGCTGGTTTTCAGCTGGGGTGATTTCACCCTGTAGGAGTCAGGAAACATTTCTCATGTTACAGCTGGGGATGGAGGGAGGACTGATGTCCAGTGACTAGTGTCCAGGGATGCCACTGAACACCCTTCAATGCAAGGGACGTAACCAGAAATTACCGGCTCAAACTGACAGCTGGTGCTGAAGGTGAGAAACCCTGCCTTGTGGGTTTGTGAGGATGAAGCCAGACCATGCATGCCATCTCAAAGATTGTAAAATCAAGCCTTGAGGAGGGTGAATCCCAAAAGGCTCCGTGTCAGCGGCATCTGTGATCCTTGCCAAGGAAAACCCTTGTTCTAAGGATTTCATGCTCTCCTGTTTAGAAGACTCAACTGGAGAATGTTTGTGTTACGCTGTGTGCTAACATGAGCTGGCTGCATGTATCGGAGCTGTGAAAACAATTGTTAATTTTTAGGGTGTTCCTGGTAAACTTCCTGCTTGCTTAACTAGTTTGTTCTATGATAATTTTGGTGTGTGGGTTTAAGTCCTCTCTCTGATGGAAAATATTCTGGTTAATGAATTTCCAAAATATGTTTTGGCAAGTGGGATGTGAAAAGTTCTTGTTTTCACATCAACAAGCCTCATGTTTTTCTAGTCCTAGATTTAAAACAAGGCCACCCTTCCCCCTGTTTACTGTCTTACCTGCCCACTGCACAGTATTTGGGTATTGGTGGGAGTGGTTTGGAAGGTTGTTGGATTTCCATCAATTGTTTGTTGTGGGTTTGCAGGGGAGATGGTTATTTAAATCTTTTGTAACTTCAAAAGTAATAATGCACCTCATGGACGATTTTAGTAGCATAGAACAACCATAAAGATACAGTTAAAAAAAAAAAAAAGTCTTCAGTAATCCTACCACACAAGGTACAACTATAGTTGCTGTGTTTCTTTACATTTTTTTATTTGTACTTTTCCCCATATTTGAAATATTGAGTATGTGATTTGTGTCCCCCCTTTATTTTATTTAACATTGTTTTATTTGCCCTTCCCCACCCTACAAAAATAACTGTAAATATTATTTCTTTTTTTAAAACATTTTTTTATGTTTGTTTATTTTTGTGAGAGAGACAGAGTGGGAGCAGGGGAGGGGCAGAGAGAGAGAGGGAGACACAATCTGAAGCAGGTTCCAGGCTCTGAGCTGTCAGCACAGAGCCCGATGCAGGGTTTGAATTCACGAACCATGAGATCATGACCTGAGCCGAAGTCGGACGCTTAACCAACTGAGCCACCCAGGCACCCCTGTAAATACTATCTCTAAAGACTGTAAAGTATCCTATGTAGGGATGTTTCTTGATTTATTTAATCCCATTGAGGAGGCTGTTTTCAGTATTTGATGAGCGTCTTTATGCAGTCAGCATTTTCTGTATAGATCATTTTTTATCTTTTTTTAATGTTTATTTTTGAGAGAGCAGCGAGAGTGCAAGAGAGAGATAGGAACGGAGGGAGACAGAGGATCCAAAGCAAGCGCTCAGTGCCGAGCCTGATGCGGGGCTGGAACTCATGAACTGTGAGATTAAGACCTGAGCCGAAGTCGGATGTTTAACTGACTTAGCCACCCTAGTGCCTCCAGATCCTTTTTATCTTTGTCATAGATGACCAGAAGTAGAACCAAAGGATGTGCATGCATATGAGTATCTTGGTTGATATTGCTATTGGTTGCCAGTAAAGTTTGTACTAAGTTTTGCTGCCATTAGCAGAATGATTTCTCATTTTAATAATATTTGGCAATTTTCTAGGAGAAAAGACTTTTGTTTTTCTTTTCTTTTTTATTTGATATTAATGAGATCAAACATGTTTATACGACTGTTGACTGTATTTCCTGTTAAAACTTCATGAACTTTGCCTGCTTATTTATTATTGGGAATTAGTATCTTTCTTGTTTGCCGTAAACTATGTGTTTCACTTAATCCTTATTTACCTTTTATCATTTTTATTATAAATATTTTGACTTCGTTTTTTTCCCTTCAATTTTCTATTTGGTTTGTCTTTCAATTTTGTTTTTAGTCATTTAGAAATAGAAAATTTTTATGTAGTCAAATCTTGATTTTCTTTTCCACCATCTTTCACCTTCTTTTGTCTATATTGAAATGAACCCTTTGTATTTTGGACGTGATTATACTGACTTGTCAGTGTTTTAAAATTCTCTCCCCACTGTAGACCGCTATAGAGTTTCTTAATGAGGATAAATGGGCTTCAAGAACTTGGTCTAATATGGGCACCCATTGTGTACCATGGAAAACACTCCACGTCTCTGTGTGAGTGGGTTGGGTATGTGTGAGTAGGGAAAGTTGATGAGAAAGGTTGAGGCTCATGTTGGGCCGTGGCTTGTTTGGTTTTGTTTTAATTTCCTTTCCCACAGGGTGGAAGCAAGCTTTCCTGAAGGCAGGGGCTTCCACAGTTCTCACCTGGCTGAGTCACCGGGGCCAGCAGCTTGCTGAGCAAACGGTGGCTGTGCCTGGCACAGAGTTGGCCCACAACAATTATTTTGTCTAGTGCCTGAGAAGGTATACTGAGCAGAGGCTGGCCAAAGTCCCCCCCCCCCCCCCCCCCCGAAGTTTTATTCTCTTTGGCTCCAGGCTCTGTGTTGCTCAGCCTCATCAAGGTCACTCCCTGGCCTGTGAGGGGCTCCCTAGGTGCAGTTCACCAGCTGAAGCTTGAAGAGGAAGGTATCATAACAAATAGTGCTTACTTCTTTTGCAAAACGCTTTCACTACGGCTTTTTTATATGCTTCTCACCTCAACCTTATGAGGTTAAGTACTATTTTCATCTCCATTAATTTGGAGGAAACCACCACTCAATAGAAGCATAATTAAAATCTGGAGCTTCTGACTCCAGAGCTGATCCTCTGTGCTTCTGAAACAGTTCTGTCATTATGATTTCTGGTTGTGATTTCTTGGTGGTGCTATTGGGCAGAAGGTAGCAGCAACTTTAGGTTTTGGAATCAGGCATAGCTTGGATGGGATTCCAGGAGAGTCATGTCTTAATATTGTGACTTTGCTACTTGACCAGCCTGAGCCTTGGTTTCCTTGTCTGTAAATGGAAACAATAATGTCTACCTTGCAGGGATGTTGGAAAGTTTAAGTTGAGATAATCTATACAAGACTCCTAGAACAGTACCTGGCTCACTAATTGTGGGTGCTCGGTAATGATTGCTTCCTAGTCTCAAGGCTCAAAATGCTACTGTTCTTTTTTGTTACCAGCATTTCAGAATAACTGGCAAACCTTCTCAGACTTGTGAAATTTTAGTAAATATTATTTATATTTCAGTGCAAGAAACATTTGTTTATCTGGCCTGCTTATTTTCCTATTGAGTAGATGTTCTTCCCTGTTGTGGATATCACCTGCTTCTCTGAAATCCTTCTGCTTGGAGAACTTTGTGATGAATCTCGAGCTTAGTCCTGTACTCACAGCCAAAACAAAACATGTTTTGTCTACATGTTTATGTAAAAGCACGGACCGTTTTTTGGAAGAGCCATAACCCAGTCATTCCTTTACACATAGTTGAGATTTTTGGCATCTTTCATGGAGTTGTTACTTGTCCCCTGTTATTATAAACATTCAGGTAACAAAGTAGTCTTAAAAAGAAAGTCGTAGAAAATCACGAGAAAAGAGAAAGTTGCTAAATAACTCTGGAGACCAGTTGTTAATTAAATCTCATTTTTCAGACCATGTACAAAGTGAGTTGGATTTGATTGGTCCTTATACTAGATTTGGTCATCCACCTAAAAAGCCTCCACTAAAGAGGCAGAAAGCCTCTTTCTGCCTAAAGAGTTTCAACATGAGGATTGTCTTGCCAGTTAACTTCTATTGCATGTTTATTCAGACTTTTTCATTTTAATAAATTGAGCCAAGTAATTATATATGTTAGCTCAGAGTTGTATTATAATCCAATGCAGCCTTGTTTCTATGGAGTTAAAGATAATGCCTTTCGGCAATCTTCTTTAAAGTGTTTCTTGGATCTTATTTATTTTTTGTTCCTGAAGCCACAGTTGCATTTTCAACAATACACCCTCTTAGTATTGGAAAGGGGAAAGGTTAATGTGGATGGGGCCTTAGTGGGTTAATAACTAACCTTCTTGTTCTTATTCTGGGAAATTTAAATCTGTTGTCCTGTGTTTTTTCCATTCCTGCCTCCCCCCTCCCCCCCATAGTAGGAATGGAGAGACAAGGATGGGAAAGCTTCTTTTTAATGTAATTTATATAAGTTACATAAATTAGAGTTATAAATTAGTTGCATTTTTATATAATTCATGCCATATGTATATGCTTTACATAACACATGGATACAGTTAAATATCAATGATTAAGTGAAATTTACGTGATTTCTGAGTTCCCTCTTATATCTAGAGTTCAAGGATCAAAGTGAGTGCACTGTTGGCCAAATCTCATGACTATTGCAAAGTGAGTGTAGGACATTGTAAAATGCTATGCTCCATTTTAATGGTCAGTAGGCAGTTGTTTTCCTAAAATTCTGGGCCTAATGTTTGATTTCTTAATTTGTAGCCAGAGTGGACATTTGGGGGCAGAGGTGGGAGTGTTGATAATGGTGGAGAGAGTAGATTAAATCTGGAAGAATAAAATTGGTGCTGATGTGACTATTAATTAACAGGATACAAAGGACTAAAGATTGTGCTTTGTGATCACAAGATAACAATCCAGTTGGGCAGCCCTGAGCCCACTGCGGATCAGCCAGATCGTTTTGGCACCAGCCCTTTGAAACAAAGCCTGAGAACCCAGCGAGTTTTACCAGGCATTTCTTGTTGCTGGCTGGCTGGCTGGCTGGCTGGCTGGCTGGCTGGCTGGCTGGCTGGCTGGCTGGCTGGCTGGCTTATGGAGTAAATAGAGTAATTAGCTCTCATTAGCACTCCCACAAGCTGTAATGCATCCACCTGAGGCAGAGAGACGCTTGCTTCTGTTCCTGATGTTCCTGAAAACGTTGAGAATCCCCATCTGATCTCTTCAGTACAAGCATTTTTGCGTTGCAGAAACAGAATGCCAAGTTGGCAAGAATAAAACCCACCAAGTGTCTCAAATGACGTTAGCAAAGCCTGCTGACCAGGGTGGAAGGCTTTCCTAAGAACAATGACTGTGTCTAAGAAAGTGGTGAGCCTTTTAATATAAAGCCTTTTCTTCGCTCTCCCCGCCTCACTGCCGTCTTGTGTATTCGACTGATAGGAACCAGGTTAGTCAGAGATACTGAACCCTTGTGGTCATATAACTTGATCTCCTTAGCCTCTTGTCGGCTAGACTTTAGAAGTTGTGTACCAACAGAGTACCTGCGTTGTTTCAAGTCCTTGAAAAAGAGAGACCTTGGAGGGTGGTTTGTGGTCCTGTTCAGGACCACCTGCTGTTGATAATCCATGTTCCTATGAAACAGATCTGTAGTTATGAAGGTGGAAGCCAGAAAGGCCGATGGAGGAGGGAGACAGAGTCTTGGGGGCTTTGCACACAATCCTGGAGAAATACATAGAAAAATTGCAAATGGGTAGATTTTATGGGAAAGGATCTTGAACCAAGAATCTGGCAATCTAATCCCAACATTGATCAGGTGTGTGATCCTGGGTAAGTCATAAAAGTGAGGTAATAATCATACCAGCCCTGCCCTTACACGGAGAGCTGTGAGGGTCAAATGAGACAATGTGTAAAAAGCTATAAAACATTAAGCAGGAGTGTGATTTTAAGTTGAGATTTTCACATGGAGAACATTATCTTCATTTTTAACCTTCTGAACCCAAACCTTTGGTGATAAGATACAGACACTGTGCAGGTATCTGCTTTTGCTCTGACTTCTACTTTTGTGACATCCCTAATGCCATCCCGGGCCCTATACTGGGCTAGGGGGCCTGAGTGACTGGTAGATGGTTCCTGAGGGTTTTCTGGGAAGTGGTACTGTCTCCTGTTCGACGCTGTAGCAGTAGCTCTTGATTCTTGCTCAGGCCTGTCTGCCGTCTGCTTTCTTGGGGATGCAGCAAATACTACAAAGTCATCAATAATCTGTCAGCTCTAAGAGTTCTCTGTTATTAAAAGTTTGAAATACTGGGGATAAGGTGTTTAGGACTTAATGTCATACTTACATGTAGAACTGTTCTTTTTAAGTAGCTTTAGAATGATTTCCTAGGATTTGAGGTTATGAAGCAAGTGTGCCTTATGTGGGGAGGGGCGTACTCCATTGGCTAAGGTTGCAAACATCAGACCTGGCATCCGTGCTCTCGTGTCAGTTTTCAGTGCCACATGATGCTGTGACGTGCAAGTCACTAGCCTGGCAGTGTCTCACCTTCTTTACTTGTGAACCTGTGATACTCCTGGGCATTATTTAACTCCTGTCCCTGTTGACTGTATCGGCTTGGTGTTCAGAAAGTGATCGGGATTGATGATCAGAATGTCTGTAATTATTAAACCAAGTCACATATTTTTCAAAGATTGTTTTCGGCCTTCGTTGGACCTCTGATAGCATGTCTTGATGGAACATGTCTAGGACCTGTAACTCCCTCAGTACAATTTTAAAAATAACTTGCTGAGCTTAGAAAACAGCCTGTCTTTGAGGTACACTGGAAGCATGCTCAGCCCAGGAGTTGGGTGCTGAGGGATTTTAGGGGGGAGGAAAAGGCAGTGGGATTTGGTGGAGGAGAAGCTGATCAGCAATGCAGCAATACAGCTGATCAGCAGTAATGGAGGCCCCAGCTGCGCTTAAGGGGAACTCTCGAGTTGGGATGGCCCTGTGGAGGCAAGGAGCTGGACGTGTGTATCCCTGAATCAGCCCATTGCTGGCAACTGGGCACCCCTTCTGGTGGCTTAACCTTGAGTGAAGCAGTGTCCTGTGGCTGGCTGGGGGCTTTCCCTGTGAGCTGTCAGCAGCTGGGGAGGAGTGCAACTGGATCTAAAAATGGGGTTCGGGGGTGCCTGGGTGGCTCAGTTGGTTAAGCGTCTGACTCTTGGTTTTGGCTCAGGTCATGGTCTCACAGTTTCGTGAGTTCGAGCTTCGTGTTGGGCTCTATGCTGGCAGCACGGAGCCTGCTTGGGATTCTCTCTTCCTTTCTCTATGCCTTCTCCCCTACTTGCTCTGTCTCTGCCTCTCTCAAAATAAATAAACAAAAGTTTTAAAACTGGGATTTGAGTGGAGCACACCAGTGTCCACTCCCCTGTCCCAAAGAATCTAACCCCTTAAAAAAATAAACAGTAATAGAGAACACCAAAATCTCAGCATATATGGTAAGTCTCTTTATCTGCAAAGCTAGAAACTTGGATCCCGTAGCAAAACTGAAGGAAGAGGTTAATGATAAATCAACAGTAGTAATCGTAGTAATCGTATGTGTGCATAAATGAATTTGTCTCTGGGATATCTAACTCAAGTTGATTTTATAGAATTGGTGGTTCATCACCATAAATGTCAGGCAAGCAGGTTAAGGCACACAAACCATCAAACCTGGAACTTTCTAGGGGACCCTATGGACGGAGGGGAAATAATGGGAGAGTATAGCTTCTGTCGAAGTTCCGGTCACCTGACAGGGCATTTTAGTGTGGTTGAGGATGATAATTTAGGAGTTCTGTTGCCAAAGGATAAGTTAATGGGCTTTGAAAAAAATGAGTGAGTTTTCTGGCATTTCCAAGAGCCAGTTGTACTCCGCAAATATCTGAAACTGTCTGGCATGGTGTAAGTGGGATGGGTAAGCGAGGGTAAAGTCCTGCGTCTTTTCCAACCTCAGACTAAGTCATATCTGCAAAAGTGAACATGGTTCTTCATCATTTCTATCTTCTAGTGAGTGAAGGAGGCGGTGGGTTCTGCTGGCCCATCATCTCTGTAGTTTGAGTGTGCTGTGGGGCCCGGAGGTAGGGAAGGCTGATGATTTGGGGCTGGCACAGAGCCAAGGTGTGTGTTCTGACCACTGGGTTTCACTTCCCAGTGAGTCCCTGTCAGCTCCTATGTAACCCTTGTATCCTTTGTCTTTTTGCTCAGGAGCTCCGTAATGGGAGTCACACGAGATGTTACTAACCTGTTTGTTTCTGTTACAGGTGTAGTGGAGAGAGAAATAGGTCACTGTTCCTTATTCAGAAACTGAACAACTGCAGCTGCCATGGTGATAGGTTCTGTGTTAGACACACATCTCACCTCTTGGAGGGATGTGGCGACTTGGTGATTGCATGTCAAGTCGATGAGCTGCCAGCCAGTTTATCGTATTGCCTGGAAATGGGAGATGGCATAAAACAAACTTGCAAGGTTTCCTCAGATGAGAAGGAAATTAATGCAGCATAGTGACTCTGCCGCACTGGAAGGGCTGAGGTGAGTCTGTCGAACACGTGCACTGTGTCGTCTTGAACTCTCCACTTGGATGGTCTTTCTCAGTGTGGTCCCTAGAGCCTACGGTGATCTCACAGTGCAAGGAGCAGGCAAGGCAAGTTATAATGTAGTCTGTGTCTTCCTCTGGCTTTTCCGTCTTTGTGACATGCCTACACATGTGCACTGGCATTCTGGAAAGTTCAGACGGGGAATCTCCCAACTACGACTTTTTGTTATGACTCACTTCTGCAAAGGATGATTCAAGAAGAGTTTCTTTGCCAAGTAGTGTGGTACTGTGTAGGGAGAAATAACTGATGTTGGAAGAGAAACTTTGAAGAACCAGAATTTAAACAAAGAACAAGATGGAGGAAGCCTCTATCAAGAAAATGGAAAACCAGAGGTGATCTGGAGGGTGTTGCCTGGAGCTTTGGGAAATAAGTCAGGAAGAAGAGAAATGGAGACAGGTCAAACAGAAAACATTGCCTGTTAGGGCTGACTGGAGTCTGAGGACCGAGGCAGCACCAAGGGGCTTGGAAACCCGCTCTACAGGGAACTGCCCCACCCATCCACCTGCTTCTGCCTCCATTCACCTGGAGCAGGAAGGTCTGACACCAGTCTGGGGAGGGTGCTATTTGGCTGTTTTGAAGGCAAGACCTCAAAGTGTGGGGCATCTTGCTTCCTTCTCCAGCTGATGTTGCATAACCTCTCTGAGAGAGAGAACATAGTTGTTAAGGACACAGGCCTTGGAACCACACAGATATCTGCTACTTAGTAAGGTGTGACTTGAACTCGAGGCCTAAGAAAAGAGGAATGTGGATGAAATTGGTTGTATTTCATGGGATTATCGTGAAGGGTTTAGCAGAGCACAATGAAGTAAGAACTTAAAACTGTTGTTACGTGCCAGGAGTTGTTACGGGATTTGTAAAATGCTGACACTCGCTGGCCCACTGTCACACTTTGAACCTGAGCTTGGTCTCTGTGGAGAATTAGACACTACCAGGGCTCTGGTGGGTTATTAAAAACAGCTGCAGGTCCTTGCCAAGGGCTCTGGATGTCCATACACTGACCCTCTGGAAAGTTCCTGTATTTAAACCCCTTGATGTTTTCTAGAGACTGCTTCAGCAGGGACATCCACACACATTGACTTGGAATGGGTCTGGGCACTATTTTTAAATCTCCATGGATAATGGGTGCTCGGTTAAATACATGTAAATATTTATTCACCGCCTAAGCGTCTTTTGTGTACAAGACGGTGGACCCAGAAGCGGTATACCAGGGCTGCCTGCTGTGTGTTTGGGGTTTGCATGATGTTATCGTGCCTTCCTACAACACTGAGAGAGGAAGGTGATATTACCAGTTTCACAGAGATGAAATAACTTGCTCAAGATCAGAGATAATGCCCAATTTCACTGAATGTAAGACCCATTCCAAATGCAGCAGTGTTGGAATGTGAAAAAAAATCTTTTTAAGTAATGAAGTAAATAGAAGAACCTAGATGCTCATTCTTGCCTAATTTCAAAGCTTATGTTATTTTTTTTTATTTTTTATTTTTTTGTCCCATCACACACAAGAACTTGCTGTCGATCTGGTTGGTGGAAATAAAACAAATAAAGCACAGATAGGAGAACAGCTAATGTGTTAGGACTTGAAAGGGCAGCAGTAATAATAGTTGGTGTTTATGGACTACTTATGATGTGGCAGTGCTTTCATAAGAGCATTGGACTCTTCACAATTATTCTGAGGTGGATACTGTTATATTGTCTTCTTCACCAATAAGACAACTGAGATGGGTACTCTTTTTTAAAGTTTATTTATTTATTTTGAGAGAGAGGGAGAGAGAGGGAGGGATAGGGAGAGGGAGGGAGGGAGGGAGGGAGAGAGAGAGAGAGAGAGAGAGAGAGAGAGAGAGAGAACCAGTGGGGGAGGGGCAGAGGAGGGTGCAGAGGACTCAAAGCAGGCTCCCGTGCTGACAGTAGAGAGCCTGATGTGGGGCTTGAACCCATGAACCGTGAGATCATGACCTGAGCTGAAGTTCAATGACGCTTAACCAACTGGGCCACCCAGGCACGCCCCTGGCTGGTATATTTTAAATTCAGATCACCTGCAGATTGCATTTCAAAGGCAGCAACATTTTCCTTCCACATCTTTTGAATAGACAGACCTATTGTCAATGGGAGAATTGAACTGCAGTTGATTTTGGGTCAAGATGCCCTTTTGCTGTGATAATCCTTGACGGTCATTCCCAGAGTGAGTGTCTAGCCAAGCAGTTCTGAACTGCGGTCAGGAACACTGACCCCGTGTATAGGTTGATTGGAGGGATGCCCAGAGCAGAGAAAGACTGTTGGGGTTGCTTTGAGAGATGCCCAGCTGTGGGATGGAACATTGAGGTTGGGACTGAGCCCTCAGATGGGGCTGAGGACAGGGGAGGAAAAATGCATTCATACTCAGCCCACAGTACCAAGGTGGGATTCTAGTTGTGACTCCAAGTCCCTGTCTCACAGGGGTAAAAGGCTCTTCTTTCCTCTGGCTGAGGGCTGTCTGGTAACACTGAACTTAATATGCTATGGCATGGCCCTGGTCACTGCCCTAGGTGGGGGGCTGGGGGACATTGAAAATAAAGATGAACTTGGACTTACAGTGATAGGAAGAGAGCAGAACTTTGAGTGGGTGACTGACAAGTCTGATCTCTCCCTCAATACTACCTCTATCATCATTCAGTCCAGCTGGGTTGGGGAATGTGCTCCTCAGGGCTCTGTGTGAATGCTGTTTTGTAACCTGTTGTGTAGTGTTCTTCTCCAGCCTTTTCTGGCTTCCTGCTCTCTTAGCTGTCCAGAGGATGAAGGCCGTTGGCTTTCCTGCTGGATAACCCATCTGCTTATATGAGCTGACTTGATGGATCAGCCTGCAGAAACCCAAGAGTGCTCAGTAAAGTTTTCTCTCTGTGGATGTCACCAAAATGCTGGAGATTTGTTGGAAAAGTCCCTGGTGCTTGATGAGTTCGCCACAAGGAACCTTTGTGGTGTGTGGCTAACTCTTTATGGGTAATGGGTTTCCTATGAATTGGTGATTTGTGAGCTGAATAAAAAACAATTCTTGTCTACACAGTTTATCCGTGGTAAGGAAAAGGTCCCTTCAAAAGTACATTGGTCACTTTGGGCCTTATGCTCAGGGACTCAGCGTGCACGACTCCAGAGAGTGCCATTCACATCTTTGACATTGCTGGCCCTCATTTGATTCCCTTAGTAATTCTCCATACCTTTGAGAACATTTTTGGAGAGATCCTCTGTTGGAATAGGGCTGAGATGGAGCTGGCTGTGGCCAAAAATCAAATAATAGTTCCTACTTCTCTTCCCTTCTCCAGTCCTTCAAATTGAACAACTAGAGAGTGCTTTCTGAATTATATGTGTTATTTATTTATTTAAATGTGTATTTATTTATTTTGAGGGGGGAGGGGCAGAGAGAGAGAATCCCAAGCAGGCTTCACACTGTCCGTGCAGAGCCCGACTCGGGGCTCGAACTCACCAACCGAGATCATGAAAGACCTGAGCTGAAATCAAGAGTCGGGTGCTCAAATGACTGAGCCACCCGGGCGTCCCATGAAGTATGTGTGTTACTTAAAAAACTAATTAAAGAGGCAATTGATAAGCAGCTCTTGCTTGTGCTTCGAATAAACCTGCTGTTCATAGAACTGAACAGGGCACAAGAAGGTGACTTTTGGGAATACCAGTGTTTCAACAAATTTGATCCCGAGAGTATTTAACAGTTCCCATCTGGTTAACTTGTAGACATTAGCTGGCACTCCTGTTAAGACTTCTGTTCCATTCTGGAGCTAACACACAGCCTGGTGTAATCAAGACAACTGTAGTAGAGACATTTGTGCTGGTAGAGGTAGCTGTCATGCTCTGTTTAACAAAAACGATTTAAAATTGATTATTCCTTCCTTACATATTGCCATTCACCAGATTTCTCAGCCTGGTGAAGCTGTTCATTCTATTTAAAATACTTGCTTTAGGAAAACTGGTATTTTCTTCGGTAAAGAAAGATGTGCATTAGGAGGAAATGAGTCGGTACTTCAAAGTGCTCACCACAGAGTTTTTACTCAGCATTTTTTATCAGTAATTGGGAGTGATGGTTGAAACAAAGCTGGAAGAGACCACTGGCAACAGAATTCAGAAAATAATCCTTATGAGATGGTATGGTGAAGTGAAGCTGATACTATTTTATGTCACAGGGCTATATGTTATGTTGTGAATTTATATTTAAAAAAGCAACTAAAGGGGCGCCTGGGTGGCTCAGTCGGTTAAGCAGCTGACTTCAGCTCAGGTCATGATCTCACAGTCCGTGAGTTCGAGCCCTGCGTCAGGCTCTGTGCTGACAGCTCAGAGCCTGGAGCCTGTTTCAGATTCTGTGTCTCCCTCTCTCTAACCCTCCCCCATTCATGCTCTGCCTCTCTCTGTCTCAAAAATAAATAAGTGTTAAAAAAAAAAAATTAAAAAAAAAAGGCAACTAAAGGGGCGTCAGGGTGACTCGGTCAGTTCAGCGTTCGACTCTTGATTTCAGCTCAGGTCATCATCTCATGGTTCATGAGTTCAAGCCCTTCATCGGGCTCCGTGCTATCAGAGCCTGCTTGGGATTCTCTCTCTCTCTCTCTCTCTCTCTCTCTCTGCCACTCCCCTGTTCATGTGCACATTCTCTCTCTCTCAGAAAGAAATAAACTTTAGAAAAAAAAACGTAAAAATGAAGATGAGTTGGTTTGACGAAGGCGTCTTGGGGGTTGTCACTGAGCACAAATGTGATGCTGTGGCAATGGAGAGTTGAGGAAAGTTAACCTTACCACATTTAGCAGATATAATGTAATTAGTGTCCAGTTTCCTGGAGAGAACGTTCCCTTTGTGCTCTGTGTTGGAGATTCTTGTGCTAGACCCCATCCGCTCCATTTTAAGGAATGGTGCCACGTTGGAACGTTGCCAGTTTTGGGGTGGGGAGATACTATGACCAGAGATCTGGAAATTGTGACCTATTAGGGGTGTTTTGAAGAACTGGAATTTGATGTCCTAGGAAGTTAAAGGAGACAGGACTGCTACTATAAAACTTCTGTCAGCTTGCCAAGCAGAAGAGCTTGTATTGTTTGATCCCTGAGGACAGTCCTCCAGGGAGATGAGGCTGGGGTGAGGTGGGCAAAATGACTCAGGGAAGGCAGGCCCTTCTAGTACCCGAGTGAGTATAGTCATTTCAAGGAGGTGGTGGGGGTTCATTGAGATGCGTCAGAAAACATTTAGACTTTGATAAGGTTCTGTGCTTTTGTAAAATAGCTGGTTCCTTCTGGTTCTTTTAAAAAGTTGTTTTATTCAGAGAGATAGGATGGTGGAAGAAAGGCATCCCTTGTCTGTGGCACAGGCCACGGAAAGTAGAACTGCTGGTTTCTGATGAAAACTGAAAGAGCTCTGGAAATGTGTCTTAACGTGGCTTTTCTCGTTTCTTGTTTTTGCAGATCCTGCCAGGACTATAGATCCCTGATGCCTTTGTTTGGTTTTGTGTTTTGCATGAGTGAGCTACATAAAAGTGATTATTTTATGCAAAAAAAGATTGCTACCGGGTCCACCCTCCCCTCCCGCCCCCCCAATGGAAAGTTAAGCCTTGTGTTTCTCTGCTTGGCAGAAATTGTGCTTTTCTGTGGAGGAAATCGTAAATCAGGATTGAAGGCAAAAGATATTTTAACCCAACTCTTTCCCCTTTCTCTAAAGAGTAACGGTCACTTGGCTATGATGCAGCACTGCAAAGACCGAATTAAAACTTTTTACCTGTTGGCAAGCTTGTATTTTCATTGACTCAGATCTTTTTCAGAAATATTATTTGGGAAGGAGGAAGCCCCTATTTTATGTTAATTGTCTTGATCTCTATCTCCTGACCCAAGTGTATTTATTCTTTTAAGCTTTTTGAACACCATTTTGCATAAAATTATGAATAACTGAAAAAATAGCCTTATGGTTGAAATAGGCTGTGCATTGAAAAAAAAACTGTCAATGTTAAACTTACATTTAGTGTTTAGAACTTAAATTGTGAAAACTTACGTTGAATTATGAATAGTGAATACAGAATAGTTTGATATTAACTATTAGCCCATTGACTGAAACTGTTCCTTGAGTACATGTATTGCTTTTAGAGTGAAGTATTTTTTGCTCATTTTTTGCTCATCTTGTTGTGGTTCACACTCTGGTTTCTGCTGGAGAAACCAAAGGTCCAGTGTAGGTTTTTTTATTTCCTACATGGCGAACTATAAGGTTTTTTGACCTACAGATGGCTAATATGGACATTCCCATGGCCATCTGGGAGTGACAAAGAGCATATTTGTGTTTTAATAAAACACATAAATACTGAAAGAACTATGAGACTTTAATTGTTAACAGTATTTCCATTCTCTGTCAATGGTAACATTTATTATTACAGACCGAAAAACCAGTTTTGAGATATCACCAAACAGAAGCTATCCTGATGATACCCAGAACATTGGTTTAAGACTAGCTGTTGTGGGCTTAGCTTGCATTATAAGTTACACAGATTTTGTGAAAGATTTGTATGAAGTTAGGTTTAAAGGAGTTGGGAATTCAAAATGGAATCTCCTGTTGATTATTTCTTTCTCCCAAGACTTGAATATTGTCCACATTAGAATTATTTACCGAAGGAACAGGAAACTTTCATTCTGTCTAGATTTGTCTTGCTTTGGAACAGTTTTCTTTCTGTATGGTACTTTTAGACAAACACAGCCCTAACATCCAACGTTGACCAGAATAGAGCAAGTTGGAAGAATGACTTACAGAATTACTAATAAATCATCTAACCTCTCTGCTTCAGATTTCAAACTGGTTACTTCTTGGAATTGTTGGATTGTTGGAGGCTAATAAATTAATCTGTGTAGGCCTGCATTTCTAAGCGAAGTGATTATTTTACATTTGCTCTGGCATATGTATTTGGAGGGAAGGGGGTGAAAGAGGAGTTAAGAGTCTTAAAATCGCCAAGGTCCCTTTTAGGCAACTTCTCCCCTCCCCCAAAACTCAGCTTTGTCCAGTTGTTTACTGACTTGGCCAAGTAGCTTGGATTTTGTTTAATCTCAGAATCTGAAATTGCATCAAGTCATGTTATTTGATAATCCTCCATGACTGGCTTCATATGTATTTTAGGAAAAAGAAAAAGGAGTCTGCTTTAGAAATCTCATAGCTTGAGTTATTTTTGAATTCATGAAGGAAAATGTTTTCTTCTCTTGCTGAGCGTTTTTGTGTCAAACTAAAGTTTTGAGGAGTAACATCATGGTATTAATACTTTTGTACAAGGAACAGGAATAATCTGAAAAATTAAAATGTGAAGGTGGTTACCAAGTACTTAAAACCATCTGTATGTAGAATGATACTTGATAGAGATTTTTACATGGGTATATTTGTTACGTAAAAGAGCTCTTTCTTTTGAATATTAGCTTCTATACTCATGTTATTTTTTACTGTTAGGTCAGTTCACAAAAGATTTCCAACACTGTAGACATATTACATTTTGTCTAAATGTTAAATGCCACCCCCCATAGTTTTTTTTTTTTTTTTTTTTTTTTTTTTTTTTTTTTTTATGAACAATGAGTGGTACAGATTTATTGGGGACAAACCTGGAATTACTGGAATGTGAACTGCCTTCTTAAATTTCTAAGTGCTCAGGAAAGTTCTCTCTCCCCTACAGATTTCCAAATAGATTCTCAAATTTTGTTTGTTTTCTTATAATCTTGTGAGCTGGGAATTACTCAGTTATTTAAGGGATCCCATTTTATTTGAAGCTCTATTTCTTTATTTCTTGGAGTCAGTTTTTTGAGTCAACAAGGCCTTACCATGCTCTGTATGACTTTGGGTATTCGTGTACAATTTATACATTCATGGGATTTTTGTAATGCAGTGGGTATGTTTGAGTGGAAGTTGGCTCTTGAAATATTTTGGAATAAGATTATTAGGCATTTGATATTTTACAAATGCTTGATTAGCATGCTTACATACTTTGTGTCTTGTAGATTTGTCTTTTCTCTAGATGCTTTCCTGGTGTTTTCAGTATTATTTGGTGTTTAGAACCACTAACTGATTTTATTTATTAAAAAAAATTTTTTTTAAGTTTATTCATTTTTGAGAGAGAGAGAGAGAGAGAGCTCACGCGAGCCAGTGTGAGTAGGGGAGGGGTTGAGAGAAGGAGACACGGAATCCGAAGCAGTCTCCAGGCTCTGAGCTGTTAGCACAGAGCATGATGTGAGGCTCCAACCCACAAACAGCAAGATCATGACCTGAGCCAAGGTTGACAGCTTAATGACTGAGCCACCTGGGTGCCCCACACTAACTGATTTTAAATGAACAGGGCTACTTCTAGTAATCAGATCATACAACCAAGAATTGGGAGTGCTTGTTTTCATTTTCTGTCTCCTTCCCAGAATGGGAGCAGTATAGAAAAGTGGGCATATCACATGTTACGTATCAAACATACTATCTTATATAGGGCAAGAACTATCTTACTCAATTTTTGAATGTGGTTGGGGAAAAACATTTGCGTATATACTCCTCCCCTTCCTCCCACAAAAAACACACAAACACAAAACTGCTGCTTAGACTTGAGTAAGACCTATAAATTGTATATGTGTTTCATCTTCTGCAAAATATAAGTGTAAAGAAGCATGTATAATGTACACCGTGTGGCCTCACAGTTAGGAAGCTGTGTTATTGTAAAATCTTATTAGCATCACCAGAGGTAATAAAGTTAAGCTTATTAATTTAAACTTGCCATTAACCTGTTTTGCTGGGTATAACTCAGCCATAATGATGATTTTTAAGCATCTACACGTATGTATGAAATTGTTATTGGTGCTAAATATTAATAACAGTTTGTGTTAGTTTTTTTTTTTTTTAATTAAAAACACTTTTTCAGCGATAAGGTTTTCTCGTGATTCCTGAGGTTTGAGGAATGTGATGGTTCAAGGGGGGAAAAAAAAGCCAACCCAATAACACAGTACCAGAACTCTCTGTTATTTTTAAATTGGATCATAGGGATACCTGTGGTATTTGAAACCTAATTATAGTTATACCTCGCAGCATGATTATAAGCTCCTTTCCTTCCAGACATGAAAATTAAATGGTGAAATTTCTCTGCACACATACAGCACCAGTGTGGTACAAACCCTGCTATTTCCCTACACGAGAAAGAAATGTAATTGGGCCAAGTTGACATTCTCTAGAGCAGACACATAGACCAGGAGATGGTAAAGTTGTTTATTCGTCCTCCTCAGAAAACAAAGCTCTAAAATCGCCATTTAAACTAGAATGTCGGATGACAGTGACTGAGGCTTTCTGTAGTGATAGAATAAAGTCTGTGTAATAATATTCTTTATCTGCCAAGAGAATCTGTGTTGACATGATAGGTATTATACGTGGAAATTTCTGTGTATTTGAGTGTTTTCAAATTTTGTAGTCAGAAGTTTGTTCTTGTGTAAAATGATGTTACTGTTTTTGTTAGTCTTGGAAAATCCGAGGTTTTCCCCTTGGTTTTCAAGTAGCTGTCCGTTATCCTGTGTTTTCAGTTCAAACTATTGGCTGTTTTTTTTGTTTTTTGTTTTTTTTTATTTTTTATTTTTTCAATGTTTATTTATTTTTGGGACAGAGAGAGACAGAGCATGAACGGGGGAGGGGCAGAGAGAGAGGGAGACACAGAATCGGAAACAGGCTCCAGGCTCTGAGCCATCAGCCCAGAGCCTGACGCGGGGCTCGAACTCACGGACCGCGAGATCGTGACCTGGTTGAAGTCGGACGCTTAACCGACTGCGCCACCCAGGCGCCCCCTATTGGCTGTTTTTTAAATCTTGTCTGAAAAACTTGAGAGGAATGGAAAGATTTGCCTCAGAGATGAGTTCACAAAACCTTAAGGATGAATTGAACGCAAAGTGAGTCTGTTTGTCTTGCTGGTTTGGATTTGGTGTTTGTTGCCAAATGGATTCTGTCAGTCTGGGTTTTTGGTATTAAGTTAGATTAGCCTGGTATCATCCTTGAGAGCAGCTTTCAGAGAGTAGATGAAAGGAAACAGCCCAGGTTAACACATGGTCTGTGCCCAATGCATGCTCTCAATTACTCCTAACATATTAGCTGTTCCTTAAAGCAGATCTGGTTGGAACATGGTTGGAGGTAATACTGACAGATACCATTCTGCGGGAGGCGGTGGGGGGGGGGTGCTCTTATGAGCTGAGTACTGTGTGAGGGTTTGACTTACCTGTAGACAGTCAGATGAGGCGGGCGTTAGTACCTCAGTGTGAAGCTAAGTGTACTGAGGTAGATAGTCGTGAGGCAACTTGAATGGGCACGGAATCAGTAACCAAATCCAGCCCTCCTGGTCCAGAGCTGGAGAACCTAACCATTCTGTCCCACGAGAGCCACTGTGAGGTTCACTTTGGAGCCCTTAAAAACTAACTTGAGATCCTGTGCACCAAAACTTTTCTTTGAAAATAATAAGTACAACTGGAAAACGGAAGTCTGTAAATAATCATCTCATCGTAGGGAGGTAATTATTACTAGATTTGGTGTTTTGAACTTCAGTTCTTTATTTGTGGAAAAATGGTGCCATTTTTCTTTTGTGCAGAACTCTGATGAGGTTTCATCTTCCTCAGTAGGAAATCCCATCCAAAGTCTTCACAGTGACACAAAATTCCTGCATCTTCTCCCACCCCCACCTTCCCTGACTTCCTGACCTCTCCTCCAGCTCCTCCCCTCCTCCTTTATTTTGTTGCAGCCACAATGGCCTCCTTTCTTTTCCTCTAATTCTGCTAGCTGCTCCTGCCCCAGGGCATTTGCAATTTCTGTTCCTTCTGCCTGTAGAATTGAATGGCTCACTCGTTTTCTTCAGGACTGTGTTCTGCTGGCACTACATCAATGCAGCTTTCCTTGACCAGCTTATATAAAATAACATCCCTCCTTTCTGAGCTCCCTCTTCCCTCACACTGCTTTCTTCTCTGCATGGAATTATCACTATCTCTTATATTTTCACTTGTTTATTTATTTGCTGTTTCTAGGCAGGGACTTGGCTTTGTTTATTGCTTTATGCCTAGCAACTAACAACTGTCTGATACTTAGGAGATGCTGCATAACTATTTGTTGAATAAAAAGTAAGTGGAAGTGAGTGTGTGTGTGTGAACATATATACATGCCTGTGCACAGACACATGCACAGTCATATACACGGTATTTTGCGGCCTCCTTAGCGTTAGGACTAGTATCCCATTATATGGCTATTTTGTAATTTTTTAAATTTTGAATAAGTTTTAAATTAATTTTTTAATGTTTATTTCTGAGAGAGAGAGAGAGAGAGCATGAGTGGGAAAGGGGCAGAGAGAGTGGGAGAGAGAGAATCTCAAGCAGGCTCCACGCCATCAGCACAGAGCCTGATGTGGGGCTCGATCTCACGAACAGAAAGATCACGACCTGAGCCCAAATCAAGAGTGAGACGCTTAACCGACTGAGCCAACCAGGGGCCCCTAAATTAATTTCTTTAAAAAAATTTTTTTTTTTTTTAAAACATTTATTCTTGAGAAACAGCAAGGAGGGGAGGGTCAGAGAGAGAGGGAGACACAGAATCTAAAGCAGGCTTCAGGCTCCGAGCTGTCAGCACAGAGCCCGATGCAGGGCTCGAACCCATGGACTGCAAGATCATGACCTGAGCTGAAGTCAGATGCTTACCCGACTGAGCCACCCACGTGGCCCCCCTAAATTAATTCTTAATCCTCAGTTTGTCCGTTAAGTGGTAGCTGGGCTTGATTTTATTTTGTCCTCCATCTTTAACTTATAGAGCCACTTAGTTACTAAGTCCTGTTAAGTATCAGTATCCTTATCAGTATCCTTACTAAGCCACTCCTTTTTTATTTTTGTTTATTTTTAATGTTTACTCATTTTTTTGAGAGCAAGACAGAGCATGAATGGGGGAGGGGCAGAGAGAGACAGAGACACAGAATCTGAAGCAGGCTCCAGGCTCTGAGCGGTCAGCAAAGAACCCCATGTGGGGCTCGAACTCCGGACCGTGAGATCGTGACCTGAACCGACGTCGGACGTTTAGCCAACTGAGCCATCCGTGCGCCCTGCAGCCACTCCTTTTTTAAAGTCACAGTTGTGCCATGCTTTTTGAAATATCAAAGGAAATGAGCTTTTTTAGATAGCTGAAACCAGATTTCATTCTGATTCTACTTCCAGCTCTTGTGTTCTCACTTAACTTCTAAGCCATAGTTTTGTTGATTACAAAGGTGTTTATAATAATATTTATTCAGAGTTATTTGTAGGTTTCATCAAAATAATTCATGTAAAACCAGTGCCAGTTCATTATCATACTCTGAAAAATCCAGGTAGATTGGAATCCTTGGGTCATTATTTTTTCCACTTCAGAGTATAAACGAATGTGGTAGGCGTCATTCTAAAGACACCCTCCTAGGATGCCCTGCCTGTCTCCTGGTTGTTCAAGCAAACACTAATCTGGGTATTGCTGTGTAGGAGCTTTGCAGATGAGTGAAGATCAGTAGTCAGCTGACCTTAAGATAGGGAGGGTAGCCTTAATTATCCAGGTGAACCCAAGGTAAGTAATTAATAAGCCTTGAAAAGCTGAAGATTCAGTCAGAGAGATGGGGCAGAGAGGGAGGCAGTGGAGGGAGGGGGACCCACGGGGAGGAACATGAAGGGGGCTCACTTGCTATTGCCGACTTTGAAGGAGGCTGCAAGCCAAGTGGCCAACCCCCAGCCCACAGCCCACAGCCAACAAGGAAAAGGGGATCTCAGTCTTACAGCCACATGGGATTAATGCTGCCAACAATCTGAATGAGCTCATCTCCAGAGATTCCAGAAAGGAACACAGCCCTGCCACCACATTGATTTCTGCCTGTGAAGCTTAGAGCGGGGACCCAGCTGGGCCATAGACTGCTGACCCACACAAACTGTGAGATAACAAATAAATGGTATTTAGGCAGCTAAATCTGTGGTCATTTGTTGTGGCAGCAACAGAAAACTAATCCAGGGAGTGTGGGAGAGAAGACCAACATCTGAAGAGCATTGGGGCATAGCTGCTGGAAAAGACATTTACCAACCTTCATCCGATTCTGAATGAATGTTGCCTTGTAGGGCATTCTGCTTTTCAGGGGTTTATCTGCCGGCAAGACTGGGAAATTTCCATGGAATCAGTGAACGCATCCTTTCCCTTGATCAGCACTGGAGATACAGGGACACTGATACATTCTACTAGTCTAACTCTGCCTTGTCAGCCTTTTCATCTCTGCTGCACGTCCTCGTGACAAATGTACTGCATGTTCTTGGATTAAAGTTTATCTTCTACACTTGATGCCCACCTTTTCAGGAAGGAAGTTTGGCTTCTGGCTAAAATTTAGAAAGTGGACTTAGGAAGATTCCTGGAGATCTTTTGGAATTCCTGTGTTCAAGAATACCACCCCCCCCTTTTTTTTTGAGATTTTATTTTTGAGTGATATCTGCATGGGACTCTAACTTACAACCTTGAGGTCAAGAGTTGTGTATATTCACTCTACAGTCTGAGCCAACTAGGTGCCCCAAAGAATACTTTTATTAGATGTCTTTCTTGCCATGCCTGTCACCTTTCTTTGTCCACCCCCAATATTTTCAGTCACTTCATGGAAGTTGAATTTGGGTCTATAAGAAGAGAAAGAAACTTGCATGTTATGGGTGGCTAGGCCATTCTTGCCTCCCTCACCAGCTCTGGGACTCTTGCACTCCTCTGCACACAGGATTCCCATTCATCCTTTGTATAATCGTGCATTCGTTCACTGGGCCAGTCCTTGGATATTCAAGTGTGCACCTACCGTATCTTTGTCTTTTTTTTTTTAAAGTAATTTTTTTTTTTCAACGTTTATTTATTTTTGGGACAGAGAGAGACAGAGCATGAACGGGGGAGGGGCAGAGAGAGAGGGAGACACAGAATCGGAAACAGGCTCCAGGCTCCGAGCCATCAGCCCAGAGCCCGACGCGGGGCTCGAACTCACGGACCGCGAGATCGTGACCTGGCTGAAGTCGGACGCTTAACCGACTGCGCCACCCAGGCGCCCCTATCTTTGTCTTTTTAATAACATACACTCAGGATGTTGTTACAGATGCCAGCTTCATCTATGCAATATGGATTTCTGTTAGCTTTATTTTAATTCTTAAAATTCTTTTTTTTTAATAAATTATTCATTTTTTAATTTACGTCCAAGTTAGCTTATAGTGCAACAGTGATTTCAGGAGTAGATTTCTTAATGCCCCTTGCCCATTTAACCATCCCCCCTCCTTCAACCCCTCCAGCAACCCTCTGTTTGTTCTCCATATTTAAGAGTCTCTTATGTTTTGTCCCCCTTCCTGTTTATATATTATTTTTGCTTCCCTTCCCTTATGCTCATCTGTTTTGTATCTTAAAGTCCTCATATGAATGAAGTCACATGATATTTGTCTTTCTCTGACTAATTGCGCTTAACACAATACCCTCCAGTTCCATCCACGTAGCTGCAAATGGCAAGATTTCATTCTTTTTGATTGCTGAGTAATACTCCATTGTATATATCTACCACATCTTTATCCATTCATCCCTCGATGGACATTTGGGCTCTTTCCATACTTTGGCTATTGTTGATAGTGCTGCTATAAACATGGGGGTGCATGTGTCCCTTCGAAACAGCACACCTGTATCCCTTGGATAAATGCCTAGTAGTGCATTGCTGGATCGTAGGGTAGTTCTATTTTTAGTTTTTTGAAGAACCTCCATACTGTTTTCCAGAGTGGCTGCACCAGCTTGCACTGCCACCAAAAATGCAAAAGAGATCCTCTTTCTCTGCGTCCTCGCCAACATCTGTTGTTGCCCAAGTTATTAACGTTAGCCATTCTGACAAGTGTAAGGTGGTATCTCATTGTGGTTTTGATTTGTATTTCCCTGATGATGAGTGATGTTGAGCACTTAAAATTTTCTTTTTTAAGTTTGTTTATTTTGAGAGAGAGAGAAGGAGAGAGCACAAGTGGGGTAGGGGCAGAGAGAGAGGGGGAGGACATCCGAAGCAGGCTCCACACCATCAGCACGCAGCTGGACGTGAGGCTCGAACTTAATAACAAAGAGTGACATCATGACCTGAGCTGAAACTGAGAGTTGGGCACTTAACTGACTGAGCCACCCAGGCACCCCAATTCTTAAAACTCTTAAGTCACCAAAGCAGTCTGTCTTCATTGTGAAATTCACATAGTAATATAGTATTAAAAAATGAAAGCCTTCTCTTTTCTGTCACTCCTTTCTCATTTCTAATGGTCTGTAATTAACAGAAATGGTTTGAATATCCTCCCAGACATGACAATGGCCAAACACACATACGTATATCCAGAAATTTTGGTTGGTTTATAAAAATGCTTTCATATTGGTATTTTGTTTAGCAGCGTCCTCTTTTCCCTCTCTCATTTTTGTAATGACTACATAGTGTTCCATTGGGTGGGTGTACTCTGTTTATTTACATTTAAATGGTGTCTAGTTACTCATTACCTCTACAATGTTGCAGTGAGCATCTAGGCACATAGATGGAGTTGCTAGGCAACAGGTATGTGTGTATTTTAAATGTTGATAGATGCTGCTAAACTGTCATTCAATGAAGGGTATTGTTTTACACTCCCTCCCGTGATTTAGTGGGTCCTCTGAAGGACAACCAGGAAACTCTTACCAGTAGTTGGTTCCAAGGAGGGGAACTGGGTGTCTGGCGCATAGGGGAGGGAAGGAGACTCAATTTTGAGAAGAGGTCCTTTGTACCTTCTAGATTTTGTGTCATGGGCTTGCATTATCTGTCAGAGAAGAACAACTGCAGCAACACTGTTAGACTTCCTGTTTTCCCACGCCTTTGTAAATATTGTGCGTTAGGCTTTCAAGCCCATGAAAGAAAGGGTCGTGCTGTTTTTTGTTTTTGTTTTTTTTTTTTAATTTTTTAATGTTTATTTTTTGAGAGGGAGAGAGACAGAGTGTGAGTGGAGGAGGGGCAGAGAGAGAAGGAGACACAGAATCTGAAGCAGGCTCCAGGCTCTGAGCTGTCAGCACAGAGCCTGATGCGGGGCTCGAACCCAGGAACTGCGAGATCATGACCTGAGCCGAAGTAGGGTGCTTAACCCACTGAGCCACCCAGGCGCCCCAGAAAGGGTCTTGTTTTGATTTCCATTTCTTTGATTATTAGAAAGGTTGCTTTAGCTTCATTTTATTAAAGTTAAAAATTTTTTTTTAAATTTGCAAATGCATTCTCACTGTAAAAATAATTAACTGGCATTGAAGGTGGAGGCTTAAGGTCCCCCACTGTGCTCTGTCATGGCACCTCCACCCATTACTGTTCTCTGCCCAGAGCTGCCAGACTACTGGTTTGGGTGTAACCTTCTAGAATTATTCTCTGCATTTAACATTTTGGGGTGTGTGTGTGTGTGTGTTTCTTTTAAACGTAAAGGGACTTAAGGAATATACAGACCCTAAAGGTTCACGCACTGGGCAGGTCATGAACACTGGGTTTCTTCCCTTTTTACATGCATTTGCTGTGTGAGACATTGTCAATTTGTTAAATGTTGAACTTCTGATCTCCTTCCTTCTTTAAAACTCAAGATAATGTATACAGTCCTCTGTATTCAAGGACAAAGAATGACTGTATTACTTTTAAATGTTTATTTTGAGCGAAAGTGAGGGAGGGGCAGAGAGAGAGAGCGGGAGAGAGAATTCCAAGCAGGCTCCGCACTCAGTGCAGAGCCCGACATGGGGCTCCATGTCACAAACAGTGAGATCATGACCTGAGCCCAAATCAAGAGTCAGACGTTTAACCGACTAAGCCACTCAGGCACCCCAGAATGTGTGTACTTTTTATATTCAAAATCGTACCTGCGGATATTGGAAGGGAAGTCAAGTGTGTAGTTTAAAAATTGTCGTCTTTAGCATTGATATGGCTCATTTCACAAAAATATAATTCTCTGAACTTACTTCATTATGATTTATGAAGTCTGGTCATGTTTTACTGGTTTTGTTTTTGTTTTTTTCCTTTCCATAAGTGGAAATCTATTCCATGTAATTTCTAGGAGTTGAACGGCAGGGAGGTGAAGATCCACTAAAGGTAAATTTTTGCAAGGCTAACTTTTCCCTTTTGCACTATTTATACTTGCTTTTACTTTCCTTCCCAAGTCTCTCAGTTCTTGCACTTGGCCTCTGATGTCTGTCTGCCCTCTAATGTTTTTATACAGATGATACTTCCAAGTTCCTGCCAGAAAAATTCTGGGAAAACCCTTACCTTACCTTCCAGGTCTCTCTCTGCTCCCATGATGTGTCTTTGTTCTCCCAGGCCACCAGCACCATCGGACCTCCCTTTCCCCCACCCAAGGGCAGGTCCTAGCCAGTCTCCTCACCGAGGTCTCCCCAGCACCCCAGACTTAGTCTTCCTGCCTAATACCAGGACTGCCCCGTGACCTCTGCTTCCAGGCTGTAGGGCACTGCCAGGCAAAGTAACGAATCACTGCTCCCATTCATCAGACTAATAGATAACAATTCATCTCCTGTGGACTTCCTAACCCATTTCCTTCCATGACTATTACAATATTTTTTCACAGTTTTCAAGTCTCAGTCTGTACTCCCCGACTGACTTTGTAAGGATGACATCATCGCCTTCTTTTGTTGAAAAGATGTGGGTCAGGGGTCACAAAGCCGTTGCCTAGAGGAGCCATTGAGATGACTAAAATGGATGTGGTGGCAGGCTGGGACTGTGGTGAACCGCAGGGTGCCAGCCACGCCTCAGGTGTGGGTAGCAGCAATTGTTGGCCTATGGAAGCTGGGGCCCAGTTGGCCCATGTTCTGTGTTCTCTAGAAGAATCAGATCTCTGATTTTTTAGGTGAAATCTCTGCAAGTCTCAGTCACAGTGTTTGAAACTCTCTATAGGCTGACAAAACAAATATGACAGCTAGTCATCATGGTTTTCAAGCTCCGCTTTCCTTCCCTCCCTCCCCCCCCCCCCCCCCCCAGTGTATTTCGTATTTCAGTATTTTCACTGGCCACCATTTATTGTCTCCGGGGCCACTCATTTTCTTTCTTGCCTCAGGGGGAGGGGCAGAGAGAGGGGGAGAGAGAATCCCAAGCAGGTGTTCAGTTGTTTCCTCTCCACTCCCTTTTATTTGCATTAAAATATTCAGAATGTCCTTTCCTAAAAAACTTAACACAATAGGTGCTCCTTATCCACAGGGTATGTATTCCAAGACCTCAAGTAGTTGCCTGAAACCACAGATAGTACTGAGCCCCGTATATGCTATTTTTTCCCCTGTATGTACATACTTATGGTTAAAGTTTAACTTATAAATTAGGCACGGTGAGAGATTAATTACAACCACTGATAATAAAATAGGACAATTATGACAATATGTTGTAATAAGTTAAATGAATGTGGTCTCAAAATTCTTCCCGTGCTGTACCCCCCTTCTTGTGAGGATGTGAGATGATAAAATGCCTGTGTGGTGACATGAAGTGAGGAGAGGTATCCTATGCGTATTACTTCTCCAAGACTCTCTCACTGGCCATCTCTGCACACTTTTGCTGTTGGTTATGGTGGCCTGCTGTGTGTGTTCTGCTGGGACATCAAAGTCAGCATATTCCAATGGGATTCATTGTGTCACTGCTTTCCAATCCCAGCTCTTTGAACTGACTTACAATTTCATTAACGGTGCCACTATTTTTTCAGACATTTAGGTTCAAAGCTTTGGAGCTGACTTTGAGTTCTTTTTCAGGTCTGTCGTTTGAGTCACCAAGTCCTATTTTCTCTGTCCAAAGTATAGCTGGTGTTTGTAGCTTGCTTTCTTCTTGACTTGACTCAGAGGTGCCTGACTTCTGAGTTAGGATACAGATGGCCGTCTCCCTTCACCTCTGTGCATCTGTATTAATTTATATGAAACACAGCTCTAACTGTGCCAGTCACTGGTTCAGAAAACCTCAAAACCTCTTGGTTACTTATCCGTCCAGCTTCCTCACCACTGCTCATTGAGAGCTTTTAGGATCCAGTCCCATTGAGTCCTCTTAGCCTCCTTTCTCATTGCCTTTCACACATCCTGCACTCCAGCCAGAGCTACTGCTGTTCCCTGAATGCCCCCACCCTTCAGCCCCCCTGCTCCTGTTTCCTTTGTCTGAAATTCTCTTTTTGCTTCTCCCAATCCTTCCTCTGGCATATTGAAGTCCTACACGTTGTCCGGTCTTTCATCATACCTGTTACCTCCTTAAAAGGCTCCCCTTATCTACCCTCATTTATTTTTCCCACCTGATTTTTCTCCTAGCATTTCATTTGACTGTCTCGTGTGACACTTATCATTGTATTATGTTCTATTACATTATAGATCATTAGTAAACCCCTCCTCTCTCCTACTGGACTTTTTTTCCCAGAGACTGTGCCCTGTTCTTAATTTTTAACCCCCCATAGCATGTGACCCAGTAGTAGGCTCTGAATACATACTTTAAATGAAAACTTTCAGGTTCTTAATAATTAAAACATGAAACCATTGGATTTTCCCCTTTTAAAACCCAACAGATTAGGATTCATGAAGTTGCTTGTGCTAAATGCCATGTTTGGCACATGGTGGTCTAAGGAAAAAAAATCTGTCTCTCGAATGCGTTTTAAATAGCCAAGAAGATTAGTTCTGTGACTGTTCAAAGACAGCTGATTCTCCTGCTGTTTGCAAAATATGGATGATGTATTATCCCACAGCAGGGGTAGTTTTTCTTCTGAAGTACCATTATAGACAGAAATTGGCAGGAACTCATGTGAGGCAAAAAGTCTTTAGGATAACACTCAATTTAGAGTCATCCCTCAGTGGGGGAAGAAAAGAGGTGGTACCTCAAAGTTGAGCTTTAGTTTTGAGAGGGAGATTTTCACTTTTAATTAGGGACAGTAACTTTTTATTTATTTATTTATTTTTTTTTTAAATTTTTTTTTTTTCAACGTTTATTTATTTTTGGGACAGAGAGAGACAGAGCATGAACAGGCGAGGGGCAGAGAGAGAGGGAGACACAGAATCGGAAACAGGCTCCAGGCTCTGAGCCATCAGCCCAGAGCCCGATGCGGGGCTCGAACTCACGGACCGCGAGATCGTGACCTGGCTGAAGTCGGACGCTTAACCGACTGCGCCACCCAGGCGCCCCTAGGGACAGTAACTTAAAAACAATCACGATGACAACTTTTTGGGGGGAGCTTGCCGAGTGCCAAGCTCCTTCTCTGAATTAGCTTGCTGTATTTTCACACAGTAGGTGTGGAGTATGTTATGTGCATTTTATGGATAAGGGCCCTGAAGCACAGAGAAGTTAAGGAAGTGTGTTTTAGACCACACAGCTGGAGAGTGGTGGGGCTGGGAACCACCCTAACCTGCTTGTTCTAGAGCCCACCCTGACCTCTTTATACTATTAGGGGGAGTTGGAAGGGGAAGGTCTGGAACATTTGTTACCTGTGCCTGTTCCTATGACCTAAATATGACTTTAGAAGTCCAGGGCCCAGCTTCTGTTTCTGCCCCAAAGATAATTTTATAGCATCCTTAAATAGTGTCTCTCAGGTTGTTTTCCATATTACTTAATGTCAGTAGAATAGAAAAGCATGCTGGTTTTGTTCACTGCACCGTGGGGTATCTATATCAACAAGAATTTCACCACCTGAATTTTAAAGGTGAACTAAAATTGTTAAATTGTACTGCCAATGCAGCCAGACTGTGGGATACTCTGCAGGACAAATCCAGTTTATTCAACCTACCAATCATCAAGGAGAAAGAAAAGAGATGAAGGGGGAAACCTGTAGATTAAAAAATTCTTAACAGACCTATCAGTCAACCATAGTGGTAAACCCTGATGAGATCCTAATGCAAACAAACAAGTGGTTTTTTAAAATATGATTATTAGGGGTGACAGCGTGGCTCAGTTGGTTAAGTGTCTGACTCTTGATCTCAGCTCAGGTCATGATCTCATGCTTCATGAGTTTGAGCCCCATGTTCGGCTCTGTGCTGGCAGCATGGAGCCTGCTTGGGATTCTCTCTTTCTCTCTCTCTGCCCCTCCCCCGCTCACATATGCACACGTGCACACTATCTCTGTCTCTCCAAATAAATTAAAAAAAAATAAATAAAACATGACTTTCAAAGGGCCATTGGAAATGTGATCATTGACTGGAAATGTGATGGTATTGAAATAGAAATTCCTTTTCCTAACATTAAGAATTAATTACTAATTTTAGGATAATAGTCTTAAACTTATGTTATCTTTTAGAGACATATACTGAAATATTTGTGGAAGAAATGATACAGGTTCTGGGACTTGCCTCGAGGTAATATGGGAGGTATGGGTGGCAGAGAACATAGATGAAACAGTATTGACCATGAGGAGTGATTGTTGAAGCTGGTAAAGGGTGCATGGCATTCATTGTATTAATCCACTTATGTTTGTAGATCTTTAAAATTGTCCATAATAAAAACTTGTGGAAAAAAAGAGCTGGTAAATTCAACATGTGGTACTATTTTTAAGTCAGAGAGGGTTGATTAGCCTCCCTGAGGTTTTATCCTCGTCAGGACACTAAGACCTAAGATAAAGTTTATATCCTTTTATCATTATGGAGAAATTCTACATTATAAAAAATTTGAAGGGCAATGGAAATGTAGTAAAGTTTGCTTTCAGTTGAGATTTTATTTCCCCTTACGAGAAGACATTGAATGTATCCATAGTTGCCTCAAAAAGCCAAAGTCGATCTTTATATCGCGACAAAGGAGGGCTGGTAGGGTCCTGATGGGAAAGAGGAATCATCAGTGTTGGCCAGGCAGTTAATCAAATGTAGCAAGAGTAGCATCAGAAGTTATTTTTTCGTGTTTTCTGGGTCCTAGGGAGGTTTTATTCTTAATCCCATTAGGCACTTGTATATTCTTTTTACTTGTTGACTATTTAAAATCAAGGTTTATAGGGAAAATGTACTTTTTCTTATAATGACATGGTATGTTGTGTATGACAGCTTAATTGTAACTTGATTATGTTTATTCACTTATTCCTGTAGAACGTAAGGCTGCCAGTACTATGTGTTTCTTTACCAAGCTCATCTCTTTCAACCTCTTAAATGTGTTAAGTGTTCCAGAGCTTCTGGAAACTTACCTTGTCAGTGACCACTTCTAAACAGATGAAGCTCCCCCATGAATGAGCCCAGGCTCTTTCCTGAACTTTCCAGCCCCGTTTTTCCAATTACCTCGGATGCATTCACCCCATGGTTCCAGGGCATTGTGATCTCAATGCGATCAGAGTTTAATTATCATTGCTCCCCTTCCCCCCCATCCCAACACATACACTTGATTTTATATTCTCTTCTGAATTCCCTGTCACCACAAGTCAGAAACCATAGAGTCATCATTAACTTCTGTTCCTTCATGACTGATGAGTGTCCTAAATGCTTTTCTCAGCTTTCCTCTCCCTGTCACTGCCAAGCTCAGGCCTTCAGGAACCAGTAGCTGCACCCCTGCGGCAAATTCATCCTCTGATGTTGCCTTCAGAAAGAGCTTTTTGAAGTGGAAATTTGATTGTTTTCTCCTGCTTTAAAACCTTCTGCATTATCTCTAAACTTTTGAGCCAGGGTACTGCTGTCATTAAATTTGTGAGCCTCTCCTCCAGTACATTTACTTATTATATAATTAACATATACATTATCACACTAACATATTAGATATTGTAAACACAAAAGTAGGAATTCAAAGGACATAAAACTATGTTTGAAAAATAGTTTTATCTTCATTAATGTTCAGTGTTCTAATTTTTGGCATTTTTTTTTCTGAGTGATAATTTTAGTGAGAATAATATGATTGCATTTGCTGCCTTAGTTTTAAAAATCTATTTCCACTTTGTGATACACTAATTACGCTGTTTCTAAGTTCAGTTTATTCATATACTTATTTTTTCAGTTGTCATCATTGAAAAAGTTAGTTTATCTTAAGTACATGCGGATCCAAATGGGAGACATGCATTGTTCACTGCTTGTTCATTTTTACCCATCAGCTGCACAAAGGTTTGGTTGAAATCAGCCAGTAAATTGTAACCTAGTGCAGTATTCAGAGTGGTTAAGAACAGACCTTCTAGGGTTCAGTTATGTAGATTAGAATCCTGTCTTGTTTATTTACCAGATTGGAATTTGTATAATCTGTGTCTCAGTCTCTGTATCTCTGAAATAAGATTATTGTAATAATTATAGTCTCTGCATCAGGGATAGTGTTAAAGACTGAGCGATTAACACACATCGAGCCCTGAGAACAGTGCCTGACCCAATAAACAGTAAGCCCTCAATACATGGCAACTATTATTTGCCCTTTTAAGAAAGAACTTCAATCATTTCTTTATGAAAGAATGGGAACATGCTGCGTTTTCCTATTTTTAATAGGACTTTAAAAACTAAAAGTCCTAATTTTGTAAGTTGTAAGGCAGATTAGAAAATTCTGTGTCTACATTTTTAGAGAGTACAGATAGGAGCAGTTGATGGATGTGACATTATTTGTGAGGAAAATGTCATAATGATGCAAATATTTTCAAAGTTCTGTTTTCCGAATGCACATGTTTCTTTGAGAAAACTTTGTCACTGTGACAATGTCATCTTTAGAGGGACAAGGACTACTGTATGGTTGTGTGGTTTGAACAAGTAGAGGTATCAGATTCACGAATTTATGTTCACTTGCGCTTATTACCTTATTGATACTATCATCCATCTGTGGGTCCTATAAAACCACTTGTCCATTTCATGGAGGTTGTTTTGGTTAAATTATAATAACATAATCCGTCCATCCACATGCCTGGGTATATGTAAACTGTAATACTTTGCAGTCGTTGGCAGGACACCAGGAATGGAGGATGCCTCATGGCAGTGGAGCTCCCAGGCTTCCTTCAGAGACCTCTTTTGTTTTGTGTGACTAGCTGGCTTCAATCCATTCATGAAATTACTAGTAAAATCTGGTCTTCCTTCCTTAGAAATAGGAAGTCTGGTATTATCTACTGTGCAATGGACATAGTTGGCATGGCCCACTGACCGTGTCTTCTGATCCAACTGTTGAGGGCGCCATGTTGAGCTCTAACTCCGCTTTTGTACTCACTGCCCCTCAGTCTAGAAGCCTCTCCTCCCTATTCCCCACGCACCTCCATCACCTCAGTTATTCTTGTGCTCAGGTCTAAATGTTTTTTATAGGGGTAGAGTATAGATATTTTGAATTCTGTTGTTTTCACTTGAAGGTGTATTTTGTTTCTCCATGGTCTTCAGTATGACGTTTACTGTCCCTTTAACAGTGGATATTCAGATATTTCCAGTTACTTACTGTTATGTAGGATTCTGTTATGAACATCTTTTTGCATATTACTTTTTGCTTTAGGCACATATTTCCTGCAGATAAATTTGTTGGAGGAATTACTAACTCTTACTACAATAGAGCCTAAATGCTTTCCTAAAAGATTCATCTTAAATGTAGTGCTGCTGACAATGAATGACCAGCAGTTTCACTACAGCATTGAAACTGAGCATTGGGCATTTTTGTTTGGTATATGTAAAATGGTAACTTGGGGCTGCTAAATAGGCATTTTTGTTACCATTGCAAATAAAATTTTTCCCATGTTTTTGTTGATATTTTTTTTTTCCCGTGAGACTGGGGTTTGGATTTATTTTTTTCTTTAAGGTGTAAACACTTAAATTTGTATTATATAGTACATAATAATCATTTCCTTTATCCAGTATGGAGTTTCTATTAACTTCTCTAATAAAAAGACTGCTGTAATATTATTTTGCCCATTTGTCGAATGGGAAACTTAGGTTAAGTAATTTGATCATGTAGCCAAAAATTTAAACCCAGGCTGATCTGTCCCATATTCTACACTGTTAGTCATCATGCTCCCTTTGGCAGAAATACTCTTTATTGTAAAATTATAAAATATAGGGGCGCCTGGGTGGCTCCGTCGGTTAAGCGTCCTACTTCAGCTCAGGTCATGATCTCACGGTTTGTGAGTTCGAGCCCAGCATCGGGCTCTGTGCTGACAGCTTGGAACCTGGAGCCTGCTTCAGATTCTGTGACTCCGTCTCTCTCTGCCCCTCCCCCACTCGCACTCTGTCTCTCTCAAAAATAAATAAAACGTTAAAAAAATTAAAAAGAAAATTATAAAATATAGATAAGCAAAACAGGAAAATAATCACATTCATCTGAAATTCTGCCATGCAGAGAATACCACTGTGAGCAGGTTGGAGTATGATCGTGTATCCAGAGAAAGGCAGAAGACCCAGCAGGGACCCTGGGTGTGGGGAAAGTTTTGAAAAAACGTGTGTACCTCTCTCTTCATCCCACACACCTCACCCCTGTCTAAAGATATGGACTGGTAGACTACTGTAGGCTCAGTGATGAAGGAGAAGGTGTTGAAAACCATAGACAGTATCCTTCCTGACGTTTAATGTATATGTTTACAAAAAATGGATCAACTAATACATCATGAATGTCCTGTGTCATTAACCATTGGTAATCACCTCTACAACTTTGGCCTGCTTAATAGTCTGTTTGATGGATGTACCTCAGTGGCACTATTGTTAGACATTTAAATGGTTGCCATTTTTTTCTTATAAATAATATTGTGAATATTATATATATAAATTATTTGCTCATTTGCCCAATTTATTTACTTTAGCTTAAATAATATGACACGCTAGTTCAAAGGCTAAAAGACTTTTCGGGCTTTTGTAAACCATTGCCAGTGCCATTCTATCCTGGAAGAAAGCGTCTTCCAATGTGGCTCTGTTACAATAAGAAAGCAGGCCAAGAAAGAGAGAGAGAGGTTTTTTTCTTTTAATAATTTCTTATAATTCACTAGCTTAATTCTTAGGACATGTCGGTCAACCCACATGTATTTCTAAAATACACGTGATGCAGAGATCATGGCCCTAGTCTGACAATGAAAATAGATTGATTCTACGTGGGGCAATTTAAGGGAAAGAGTCCTTACTGTTCTGCTGGGTCAGCAGTGACAGAGTTCATTAGAGGCCAGCCTACTTTCCAGAGCTATGATGAGCGCCCTGGGGTATGTTGGTTCACAGAGTTCTACTGCCATGATAACGTGTTATATACCAATGGACTGAAGTCATTGTTTGTATTCAAACAATTACTATACAAATTCACATTAGTTCAGAATGCTCTTTAAGAATGCTTGTGGGATCAGAGTGATTTTTTGAGTGATATTTGTGGTAACACGTTAGTTAATGATATAGGTGGAAGTACTTGGTTCTATAACCTTTCTTGGGTATGGGGGCCAAGATTTTAGGGCCGTGCAGTTGTTTCTCCTACACCTTCAATAGGGATAGAACATATTTCAGAACATTTATAGAATACTTTTCCCACTGAAGACATGACTGACTATAATCAGCAATCTCTGATTTCTATAAAACTATGCTTATGCTCCAAGAAATGTGTAAGTAATGGGAATGTCTACTTTAAACTTCCTGCCCAAAATTTAATTGAAGTCAACTGTTGAAAATATATTGTTGGGTAAAATTCACATTATAGCCCATAATATTTGTTATGTAAAGTTGGAATATATTGTTATGTAAAATTTAACTTCAGCCCATGATAGTTTTTGTATGAAAAAGTGTTTGCAACAAAGGACAGTTGGTGTTAGGAAACTGAGCCATGTTCATTCCTTCACCCTCGCCCTACTGTCTCATGTCGCAAGCAACTGTGCATGTTTATTTTTATATAAAACTTCATGGCAGGCCTTAGTCATTTCAATCAATTCAGTCAAAACTTTCAAAGAATAACAACTTTTGAATTCCAAAATTGCTTAGAATCTTTGAGTTAGAATCTTTCTGTGGGAAGCAAAAAAATAATTTGCCAGCGTTGGCCAAGAAAGCTGTGCATGAAAATGTTAAAAAAAAAAAAAAAAAAAAAAAGGCAAGCCATTACTAAACGCTACAAATATGATTGTGAAGCAACATGTTAATTTAAAACCATGTGGGCTTTATTTGATGTAATAAGGCAGTACACACTGCAAATACTGAGATCTTGGAACCCTACTGGAAATCTGACTACATTGAATTTGATGTTGGCTTAGAAAATGGGTTCACTGAAGTTTTTGGCACATCAGAGATTATCAGATTATCCACTCAGCTAGTATTTACCGCATGGTGCTCGGTATGGAGAGAACACTGTATGATGTACACTGAACCCTTTTAGAGCATAAGGATGGATTCCAAGCCATTTGTCCAACCTCAGATTTGCAAATATACTACAACATGTAATTTCTTCAACTCTTTAGTGTCTATTTTTTTGGCTAAGAGCCTTCCCTTTCTTGTACCGCTTAACTTGATCTTTACTTCTATCATTAGCCCTAGCCTTGAGCTTTTTTTTCTGAGCATCCCAGAAAGAAATAAGTTTTAAGTCTGTTCATATGAGTTACTTTATAGGCAGAACACAAAGCCATGCTGGAATACGGATGTTTATGGTTGACTGGCCCTATGTAACTACCCAGACAGCCCACCCTTATGATTTAAATTGCTTCTCAGCTAAGCTAGTACTACTTGTCAGGGACCTTGAACCTAAAATTTGAAAATGCCAAGGGTCTATTTGAAAGAATCCATTCTTTGATAACAAAGTCTTCTTGAGGAGGCAAAATGCACTTCTGGAATATTTAAACAGTGAAAATCAATATGTGATTAAATGCCCAAATGAATGAATAGGTCGAAACACTCAATCCCGTTGGCAGTGAGAAAAGGAGAATACGAGAGATTTGATTGAGCAAGACAGGAGAATTGGCTACAAATACGGTTTTGAGCATGGTTAGGCATCAAACTAACTTGTTTGATTGTAACGACTGCACTCTGTTTCCAGACACAGGGAGCCAGGATTTTGGACATAGGCCTAAACAGCTCTGAAGTGCGTGGTGTAAACCTTTATCCCATTTGGGTACCCCTGCAACTTTAGGCTCTCTGTAAAGTCATTTTGGGTCCTGTAATCTATGTCCTGTAGCACTTTCACACCTTTAATATACAGCTTTACTTTAGTCTTTTGAGTACCTCTTTCCCCTGGGATTCTGGGGATCCAGTACTCACATGAAGTACAAATTATATATCACAATATTGAGCACAGAGATTTGGCCTTTGCCGTGGATGTGGTGTTGATAATAGAAGAGAAAATGGAGTACAGAGTGAGTATGGCTCAGAAGCAGGAATAGAGGTGATGTGAGAGGGAGAAACAGGCTATCCTTGTTACATGAAAGACTGAAAATAAAAGGGTAAGATTTGAAAAGTAGCTAAGGGATAAGATGAGAAAGGTCTTGAATATCAAAGTCAAGGATTTGATCTTGACTCTGTAGACACTGTGAGCCAATGAAAGACTAGTCTGACTGAAAAGATGGCTATGACCATCTCTATCTAAATGTGAAGTTGGTGATGAGTAACTTGGCAGTACATATATTTTCCCTTTGTTTTATTTGGATTGTGTAAACCTGTCTTTCAGTACAAAAGAGCACTGGGTTACATTTAGGTGACACATTTCCTCCAGACATCCTGGTGAACTTCAGGAAGTGGGGGGGATGATTCACTAGGGGACGTCTTCCTGATCCATGCAGCGATTGGTATCTGGACACAGTTGTTCTTGCCAGGCTGTGAAGAAGTCTTTCCATAATTTCTGTGGATGTTTGCTCTGCCTTTTCCCAAGACTTGGGAAACCAAGCACAGGATGAGACTAGATGGGAACAAATTTGGAAGATTTAGGGTCCCTGGTAAGTCTTTATTCAGAAGGCTTTTTGAAAGTCCTAAAGTGTCTAGACAGGCCTTAGCTTACCATGGGGAAGATAGACATTGGTCAGTTTGGTTCTTTGATTACCTTGGTTAAAAAAAAAAAAAAAAAGAGTATTTTGGATTTTTATATTCCCCATACCCCCACGGTAAGCCTAATCTTAGAATCAGAAGATTCTTGCAAGTCTGTGGAAGTCCATTATATAAATATATATATTTATGATATATGTATATATGATATATATATTATGATATCTATATGTGATATCAGATATATCTGATATATACCTGATATATCTGATATATATGATATATCTGATATATATCTGATATATATATATATATATATATATATATGATATATATATATGATGTATATAAATAAGTACCTTATTTTAGGTACCTTATCCTAAACTGTGCAGAGGTATACTTTACTGCCTTTTCCTAACATTTCTAACCCACAAACCTGTTGAGATTTCTTTTTATTATCTGTAACTTTTAAAATTATTATCAGTATAGCACAGAGATTAATAATACCAGCTCTGTACCCAAATTGCCCAAGTTCTGATCCTGATTTTTCCACTCAATAGCAATGTGACTTTGGGCAAATTATTTAACTCCCCTACCTCAGTTTCCTCATCTGTAATATGGAGATAATCATTTACTTTGAGCATTTTTGCCAGAATTAAATGAATGAGTTCATTGTTCATTTACTAAAAGTAAAGCCCTTAGAATGGTCCCTAGTACATGAATTCCCAATAAATATTATCTATTATTGTAAATGAGAAAATTAAAGCAGCTAAAGGTCAAGTGACTTAGGTAGTTATCTAGCAAGATGGTTAAACCAGGATTAGTGTTTCTTATTTCAAGATTTAGTCAACTGAGTGTATTTAACTGGTCGACTGTACTATACTGATATAGAGACCAGAGGTCAGGAAATTTTTTCTTAAAGGGACAGATCAGTTAATAAGTATTTTATACTTTGCAGGACTTACAGTCTCTTCTACAACTACTCAGCTCTGTCATTGTGTCTTGCAGAAGCTGTAATTGATAAGGTATGGCTGTGTTCTAGTAAAACTTTATTTATAAAAACAGGTTGCAGACTGTTTGTGCAGACCTATGCTTCAGATGCTTAAGTTATACCTGAATAGAGACTTTGCATTCCATTTAGTTTTAATCTATGAAATAGGTATTGCTGTGGGAAAGGAAGGCAGAAGAAAAACAAATTTCCCTACAGCCCATTGACAGGTTCTTGAGACAGGCAGAGTGACATTCCTCTGCAAGCTCAGGTGCCTTGATGACACTTTGCTAGGGGCAAAAGGGAATCTGAACTTAACATTATCCTGACCCTCAGCATCCTGTAAGTCTGTCTACTTGAACATAATAAAAAAAATCCTTTGGAGGGGCGCCTGGGTGGCGCAGTCGGTTAAGCGTCCGACTTCAGCCAGGTCACGATCTCCCGGTCCGTGAGTTCGAGCCCCGCGTCAGGCTCTGGGCTGATGGCTCGGAGCCTGGAGCCTGCTTCCGATTCTGTGTCTCCCTCTCTCTCTGCCCCTCCCCCGTTCATGCTCTGTCTCTCTCTGTCCCAAAAATAAATAAACGTTGAAAAAAAAAAAAAAATCCTTTGGAAACTTCTTTATGTCTGCCCGCCTTGCCCTCCCCCTCCCCATATATGTTGGCAGTCTTACTGCAAGCTTATGGCCCCCTGATATACATCTGAAGGCCCTCAGATGAGACCTTTTGAGTAATCAAAGGGACCGAGTTTTTACTAAACAGTAGTAAATGACCTTTTCCAAGCAATAGCTAGCCCCCTCAAGGTCCTGGAAACCTTGTTTCCAAATTCTTTGGAGGAGGCTTACCCCCTCCCAACTTGAAGCTATATAACCAGTCACCTGACCCAATTCCAGTGCAGCTCTTTCTGCCCACGGGTTCTGTCCCTGTGCTTTAATAAAATCATCTTTTTGCACCGAATCTCAAGAATTCTTTCTTGGCTGTAGGCTCTGAACCCTAACACCTCAAACTACAACCCAGGTATTATTATAATAAACAATAACTTCGCCTCCAAATGATTATGTTTAATGTGTTATTCTCAGTTGTGATGGTCATGCTTGAGAAGATCTAAAGGATTTAGAAAGTCACCAATAGTAATAAATGTGTTTTCCCATCTCAAAGAGATGTATAGAAGTTGCTGATGTAATGGCCTGGAGGATTTTTCTTAGAATTTGAAATCTGTGATTTGGGCAGGATGATAAGGGTTGTTTTATTAAAAGAACACAAATACAGACTGTTTGGTTTTTTGTCTTTTTTTTTTTTTTTTTTTGTAATTTCTGTGTAGGAAAAATATGTGAGTCAGATAACATGCTATTTGTAATTATCCTTGTCATTACACAACAGGTTTTTCTGCTAGGAATATTGTTTGCATGGGTTTGGATGTTTTTCTGGCTTACTTTTCAGTTTAATAAAGTGTTCTTTTTAAATTAAACTTGTCAGTGAACCTTTTTTGTGAGTGGCTTTGTTGGTTAGTTCATATTTATAACTTACATCTGTTTCTGAGGAAATGACTACATTCTCTTGCATTCGATCAAAACTGTGTAACAAAGGACATCTTTGACTTACTTAAACAAGGCTCATGATGGAAACTCAAAAAACCCAATGGTTCATGTTTATAAATGTTTTTATGTATTCAGTCTTGGTTGGGTCAAATAATCAGAGCTCTGTGCAGAGGGAGGGATTGAAAATACTCAGTGCTTCTCAATTGAATAGAATCGTCTGGAGCAAGTTCAGGGAACACTTTCTTACAATTCTCTTTAAAATTTTTTATTTTATATGTTTTGAATTGGGTCTTACAGAATATAGGTATGTATTTTTTTTCTTCTCTTTAAACCCGTTCCACTGATTTTTCTGTCCTCGTTTGTACCTGATAGGCCCTGACCTATGGTGAAGTCTAAACCTTGCACGTGTAATTTCTAGCAACGAGGCTGATGGGGATTGGGAAGGGGCCTGGGGACGTAGCTGACTCACAGAAACCCTCTGTGTCTTCCTCCCTGCTGGAGGCCTCTCTTTCCCCACCTCTGGAACATCCTCAGGTTGTCCCCACTGTAGTCTTGTCCCTCACTGTTGATCCCTTCCTTCTGCTGTTGGTTGCAGGGCAGGACTTGAAAGCACAGGCGAGGCTCTTGTCTGCTCAGACCCGGGTTGACCTGGGCTCTGGGACCCCGCGTAGAACTCACATTCCCCCACAAAGGCCCTGTTAGAAATGGTGTTTTCTAACAGGATTTTGGTGTGATGATGATTTTATATCTGTTCGGTTATGAACTCATTGGGATTTTCTGTGCTAGTTGCTAATGTAATCATCAATTTCAGCCCTTTCATGAGCGCTCAAGGAAACCCCTTCCCTAACCCCAATCTTGGATCTAAGTCTACAACAGACAAGAGAGAGGCTGCTGTACTTGCTGCCACACGTCGCTCACTCCTGCCTTTCTCAGAAGCACCTGTGGAGTAGGGTTCCTAAACACTCATGTGGAAAGCTGTTGACTAATACAACTGTTTACTTTTGGAGCACAGACTAGTCTTAAAATTAGGCTGGCTTATGCGTGCATCATTAATCGCTTAAAATTCACCTGGATTGGTGTGTCTGTGTGGGTCATACATGAAGCCAGCTTTAGGGGAGACAGAATGGGCAGATGCTTCCCTGAGTGGAGAGATTTCTTTAAGACAGCCACTATCCCCCATTCATACCTGAAATTCTGTTGTCAATAATGCATTTTATTTCCGTGTTAAGCACCTGCCTCTTTTGAAGGTCTTTTTCAAATGCAAATGTCCTTAGGAAGGATATGCGTTAAGCTGTTTGAGCCACAGATCTGATCCTATTCTTTCCTTCCTTCCTTAAACATCTGGGGTCACTGGCTCCTCAAAAGGACAGATTAAAGAAGGAAGGAACCACACAGCTCCTTCATAATTTTATCCGGGACTGGCTCTGACTATATATAGATTTGAGAAACACATGTAAGGTAACATATCTGGTATTTAACTTGGAGATACTTCTGCTTTCTCATTTGAGTAGTGAGCACCTCTAAAGGAACTTCTGTTCCTAAATATTCCTTAACGACCAAAATATGTTATTACTGTAATGGTGAGGATATACATGCCCATACATATAGTACTGGAAATTTTTTTTCTAAGTATTTGTTATTTACAGGAGGTAAGGAAATCAGTCAAGTCTAATTGCAAGCCTAGAAAACGGTATATATGTTTCTGCCATATTGTCTGCATATTGATTGGTCTTGTTGGACAAGAAAATAATTTCCTTTTTTTTTTTTAACTTTAGCCACCAAATATTGTCAAGTTTTGATTTGTTCATTTACTCAACAAACATTCATAGAGTACCTAACATGTGCCAGGTACTTTGTGCTATAAAAATGAATGATGGTGGTTTTCTGCTGAAACTCAGGCTTCAACGAATATTTGAGGTTGTCCAGCAACTGGGGAAGTAAGGAAGAAGGAGAAGGGAATGCTGGGGGCAAGGGGAGGAAAAAAGGGGGAGGAAGCAAAGAAAGAACTGGAAGGAAGTTAGTTAAATCTGTTGGTCCTTAACACATTTTCATGTTTTTAATTACACATGTGTTATCTAGTTTGATGCTCTTTGCTTATACAATACTTGACCATTTATAGGCTGTATTTTTTTTCTGGTGTGCTATAATTTGAAATTAATTTTATCTTTTTTATATTTGTTTCTTTTCAGTATAGAAGAATTTTATGGATCAGTTTGCTAAGAAGTACATGGAAAATTTGAAGAGCTGAAGAAAAAAAATCACCATTAAACTTGCTTTTAAAAATGTGAGTAAACTTTCTCCTCTGCATTGTTTATTTCCAACACTTGTAAAGCCTGTAATTACCTTTCTGTATATTGAGTGTGTAAATTTTTTCCCAGTAGTAAAGTTACTCGACTGTGTCCGTCTACTAATTAAGTCTGTGACAATTGATGACCCACCCCCCTCTGGAAAAGTTTTTCAATTCTAAAAGTGCTATGACTAACATAGGTGATTGTAGAATTTAGATGTGTTATGGCAGTCAGTGAGCAAATCTGGTTGGCAGCGAGAAGAAAAACACAGACCTGCTAGCACAGAAAAAGCACCACCCTCTTCTCAATCCTTGATGGCTCTTTGTCCCACAGACCATCTCAGTACTGTATTGAAGCCAGTGAGAATTGGGTCAACCCCTTAATGACCCTGTACGTTTAGAAACATGAGGTGTTTTCACATAAGCTTATTTACTCTCTTCCTCCCCGTTATACTTGTTCAGTAATAATAATACTTAGCTATTTGTTGAGCATCTTCCAAGTGATAGGTACTTGATTCATTCAATTCAATCAGTATTCATTTAACAAATACTTTTTCAAGTGTTTGCAACGTGCCAGGCACTGCTCTGATACTATGACCTTATATTGTCATGGCAATCTTGCAAGGTTGGAGTTAACATTTCAGTGATCTGCATGAAGATACTAAGGTTCAGAGAAGGGTAGGGAGTTTGCTGACCCGTACACAACTGTTAAGGGGCAAAACCCACTGTGTGAATTTGGTGCTGACATTTTTTGATTGGCCATATCCTATGTAAGTGGTGTTTAAAATGCTCTTCTTGGCACTGCTTTTGGTAGGAGACTAGAACCTTCTGGGTTGTATTCTTAACAGGAATATGAGCCTAATCCTTCTAAAGTTTGGCCATAGTCACAAGGAACGAAATTAGAGAAACATCCTCCCACTTTTGAGAGGTAGCTTTGGTACCTAGATGGGGAGTTAAGAGATAAAATGTCCAGTCCCAGACCTTCCATGGATTTCCTGTGTGTCCTTGAGATAGTTAACATACATGGGAAACAGTTACTTTTATTTAGGCCAACTGAGGAGAGCAGACCAGACGTTCTCTGGGGTCTCTTTCAGTCAGCTCTTTATGGAAATAAATTATGAAGGAAAGTGCACAAATCATAAGTGGATGGCTTGAGGAAATAATTGTCACAAAATGGACACACCTTTGCAACAGCACCCAGATTAACAGAAAATTACTGGCACCCCAGAACCCTCCTCTTCTAATGTCCCTGGAGGTAACTGATTCCATGATTTCTAATGCCATTGATAAGTTTGCCTGTTGAAAAAATTCGTGTGAATAGAATCATGTACTATATATTCTTTTGTGTCTGGCTTATTTTTCTTACTGTATTTGTGAAATTCTTCTACAGTATTGCATAAGTTTGTTTTATTTCATTCTCCTTGCTCTTAATGGTATTCAATTATATCTCTCTCTCTTTTTTTTTTTTAATTTAACGTTTATTTATTTTTGAGACAGGGAGAGACAGCATGAATGGGGGAGGGTCAGAGAGAGAGGGAGACACAGAATCTGAAACAGGCTCCAGGCTCCGAGCTGTCAGCACAGAGCCCGACGCGGGGCTCGAACTCACAGACCGCGAGATCATGACCTGAGCCGAAGTCAGATGCCCAACCGACTGAGCCACCCAGGCGCCCCTATATATCTCTTAAAGTTGCTGGACATTTAGGTGCTATCCAGTTTGGATGAATAACAAATAGTGCTTTGATGAATATTTTTGCACATATCTTCTGGTGTTTGTATTTTGTTCAGAGACTACTCAGTGATTTAGATTCTGCAGATCTGGGGAGTGATGTTGAACTAAATAAATGTCTTTGAAAGCAGACAGGTTGATTTTAGGTAGCCAGGTGATTTGTCTGGCTCAGCCTGATGGTCCAAACATGCTAGTCAGAAACAGATAAAGATGCTTTTGTATATTGCTCTTGTAGATTGAGAGTGTGGCCAGGTGGAAGCCTTCCTTGATACGTGTGTGGTGTGGTAAGGCTTGCTCTTCTGGCAGAGAAGGGCTTTGGTTGGGTCCAGGAAATGGTTACAGAGGGGAAGAGACAGTAAATCCAGAAAAGAGAGATGTCTAGGCTACCCTAGAAATGATTAGGAGATCTCATCAACCTGATCAAGGGCCTTAAAAACTGACAACCCAGGGGAAGAATCTGTATTGTGAGACTGAAGAGTTTGGGGAGATGAATAAAGAAATAAATAATGAGGGGCGCCTGGGTGGTTCAGTCGCTTAAGCTTCTGACTCTTGGTCTTGGCTCAGGTCACGATCTCATGGTTCATGGGATCGAGCCCCACATCAGGGGGAAAGCTGCTTGGGATTATGTCGCTCTGCCCCTCCCCCACCCACTTCCCTCCCCTCTTCTCAAAAATAAATAAACTTAAAAAGAAAAAAAAGAACTATTGTTGCAGGCAGGCAGGCTGAATCTCAGAAGGAGCTCTCAAAGCATTTTCTGAACGAATTTATTCTAATGTGGGTCAAATTTCTTTTTAAGTCTAATTTTGTTTTGAGGAAGCTTTGAAAAACCAGTTCCTGCTGTATGAATCTTGAGCCGACCCGGACTTAATCAATAGAATTACCAAACTAGGAAACAAGTGTATTTTCAAACAAATGTGGGGTGTGGGCGTGAGGGTCTTGCCGTGCGACCATTCTGTGTTCAGGTCACAGCTCCTGCCTCTTCGACCATCTCCCCAGGTTAGCTCTTTCCTCTGTAAAGTAGGGATATTAATGTGCTTACCTAATAGGTTTGCTGTGACAGTTTACTGCCGTAATGTCTGCAGTGTGCATTTGGGTGTGTTTTACTGGTACGAAAAATGACAGCCATTATTCTTACTATTTTTCGGAATCTTCTTATGGATGTTGCCTGTTTGACTCAGTAGCTGAGACTTCATAAGAGTTTTCAGGTGATTTTTTTAAAAACATAAGAGTAGCTAGTTTCTTTTTTAAGTATGGTGAACACTAATAAGTATTTTCCGACTTTCCTCGCCTTAAACTGAAATCAGAGGAAAGATGAAAGGAAACATTTGTCCATGTGTTCTTGGCCAGGCCCTCCCCAGGGTGAGTCAGTGAAGACACTGTTGGTTGTTGGAACTCCTTTACTTGGTTAATTCAAGAAGAAGCCAGTGGAGCTGAGATTCATGGGGAAGTTGGGTCATTTCGGACAAAGGAAAATCAGAATTTTTGTTGGACTCTCAATTCTTGGCAGGCATTTTGCAAATGTAAATAAGGTGTCCTTATTTACCAGGGGACTGTGGTGAGAGGCTCTGTGGGTGACTTACTACATACCACCACACCCAATATAGGGTATGCTTCCCAACTGGTTGTGGTTGGCCACGTCTTTTCACCCATTAGTGATTCTGTACTAGCTATTAAGACATATGGTATCGATTAAGCTTGATTTTGCCCTTGGTGAGATTATTTTTATAAAAAAAAATTTGTTTTAAGTTTATTTATTTTGAGAGAGAGAGAAATAGCTTGAGCAGAGGAGGGACAGAAAGAGAGGGAGAGAGACAGAAGCCCAAGCAGGCCCCTCGCTGTCAATGTGGAGCCCGATGTGGGGCTTAACTCACAAGCCATGAGATCATGACCTGAGCCGAAATCAAGAGTCAGACGCTCAGCCAGCTGAGCCACTCAGACGCCCCTGACCTCGGTGAGATTATGATCAAACAAATGAATACTCTAGTGTTCTGAAAAAACTTTTAGAGTGATTTGAGCAAGGAGAACAATTTACCCAAAACTCTGAAATTCTACTTCTGATTTTTCTAGTACTAGCTTTGGCACTTCTGGTATATCATTTGCCATGGGCCTCTGTTTCCTCATCTATAAAATCAGGAATAGTTTAGATTGGTACTTTGAGGCGGGGGGGGCGGGGTTCTGTGAATCCTCTAAATGTCATACCTAGTTTGGGAGTGTATTTTTTTTTTTTTTTTTTTTTTTTTTTAGAGTATGCGAGCAGGGGAGAGGGGCAGAGGGAGAGAGAAAATCTTAAGCAGACTTCACGCTCAGTGTGAGATCATTGACCTGAGCCAACATCAAGAGTCGGTTGCTCAATTGACTGAGCCACCCCAGCGCCCCAATATTTATATTTTTCTAAATGCTAGATTCTTTGACAGGTTCATTCCAAGTCAGAGGATCCTTTGACAGCATATGTTGGTACTTATGATAGTAGATGAAGGAGCAGTTTTAAGATATGACCTAAGTTCACCAAATAGTTACTATCCATATCAGATAAAACATTAAATGACTAAAGTGAGGTAACTGATTTAAGGTTGTAAGACTATATCTACATTTATTTTCACAGCAGCATTTGCTTTAACAAGCTCTAATACACATGCTCTATTCATGAAAGGGTGTATATATATATCAACTACACAAATATATAAGACATGTATTTAAATATATGGCATAGCTAGATTATGAAAGCTGTATTTGGCTTTCTCTCATATCTCTATTTAAATTCCCACTTCCCACATTACATCTTTGGGAGTGTCACCCTGCCCCCAAAATTGGGTTTGTTTTGTTGTTCCTGATGTCAAAGCAAATATTTACTAAAAAACATTGAATAATTGTTATAGAAATTAAATATTGGATTAATTAAATTAATAAAATAAGTACCAAATAGTGTTATTACTTATTTTTTTGTTTATTTATTTTGAGAGAGACAAGAGTGTGAGTGGGGGAGGAAGAGAGAGAGCGAGAGAGAGAGAGAGAGAGAGCGAGAGAGAGAGACAGAGAGAGAGAGAGAATCCCAAGCAGGCTCCGCATTGTTGGAGCCAAGCCCAATGTGGGGGTCGATCCCATGAACTGTGAGATTTTGACACCTGAGCTGAAATCGAGAGTCGGACACTCATCCGACTGAGCCATCCAGGTGCCCCTACTTAATTATTACTTTTAAATTCCGACCTCGATCCTCTTATACCCAGGGGTATCTACATGCAGCTGATGCAGGAGGGCATATAGGAAAGAATTAAACCAAAAACTTTGGGATGTTTGCACTTTCCGGCATTTAGATGTTCTGGCAACTGGCAAACAAGAAGTATCATTTGTCTCAGAGCCCAGGCAACACCCTTCTCTCTACATTGTGCTCATGGTTCTTGAGGTCACCGGATGGTGGTGGTGAAAGCAGTCTGGTTATGCCACTTTGGAGGCTGGATGGACCCAGGCACAGGAATGAGGTGGGGCCTCTCATCTGGCTTTGTTACTGCCCTGTCTTCTTCAGGTTGACGAAGGCCGTGGGACTGTGCACTTTATTACTCAAGCTGCTTATATAATCGCTGCACCTTGTCATGTAGTGGTTTCTGAACAGGCATTTTGTAGCCGCTGAGATGATGTTGCCCCTAAAGAAAAGCAGCCCCCGTAGCTCTGGCCCTTTGGGCTCTTTCTCCATACCCTGGTAGTCTTGTTCACTTTATCATATGGTGTTGATGTTTTCTACCTCCTGGGTGATTCTCAAAATACTGCTTGGGATTGGCAATCTTATTTGGAATCATGTGTCACATATGTGTTTTGTGTTTTATTGGTTCGTTATAACTTGAGACAATATGTAAATGAATTTCTTTCCATTAAAAGATTTTTATTTCCATTTTTTCCCCCTCTAGTGATCTCTCCCTCTTTTACCAAGTATCTAGGATCTCCTTTACAATCCAGGGGGGATGTGGTTGGGGTTTTAGAACTATTCCTTTAAGCAGAGGCTTCCTTTGTGTGTGAGGTGCAATGGAGTTTGAGGGTAGCTTGAAGCTATTTGCTAAGCCTTAGCAGTCTTTATTCTCAGTTGCTTTGTTTTTTCCCCACCCCGTTAGGAAATTGGCAGTCAGTGACTGATTTTTTTTCCCCTTCTTAATACAGATATGCAAGGGTGTAACTTGGAGAGAAAGGAAATGTTTACACATTTTGCAAATAAATAACCAAATCATGTGGAGGGTGTGTGTGTGTGTGCACATGCATTGGCTCTATAACTGGACAGGTGGTGCTTTTAAGTGCTATGTGTTTGTTTAATTAGAAGAACTTAGCACTTCGGACGGCACTTTAGGCATATAGTTTCAGCAGTTTTTTAAGAAGGAAGAAGGTCCAAGGGAATTTTAGTGGATCTCATTTAGTGGATCTATGGTTTAATATTAGGGCATTTTTTGAAATGCATGGTTCTGGCATCAGAATTTCAATTAGCCAAGGCTCTCCATGGCTTAGGGGGCAAGGAAGTGGGAGAAGGGATTTCAGTCGTTCTTAAATCTATTATTTAGCAGTAGCTGGAGGCTTTGTGCATCATAGTCAAAGAAATGAGGTTGCGTCCCCAGGGTGTGTTCCGTGTTCCTGGAATACCCAAATGCTGCCTTCCCCCTGACGAGTCACAGCCCAGAGCTTGTTCAACCTAGAGGAGACTTAAATTAGGGGTGTGGTAATTTACAGCCACTGTAGCAGGACCCATTTAGTCTTTAGGCAAAAAATAATACATGCTGTCTCTTAAGAAATTATGGTAGCTCTCAGAGCTTGAGATAGCTTCAACAACTTGCTATTACCTCAAACTCCGGTATAATCCCTCGCCAATGACGGACTCCTCAGTACCATGCAATAATTATATTTGTCATCTCTGTTTTAGTTTGTCTTTCAAAACACGAGTTGTCACTGTACCATCAGCTTTTCTTATTTTTATATTTGTTTTCACTTTATTCCTTACCTTCATGGTAGTCATTATGTGCTTGGTTTTAGGTACGTGGCTATTTGATACTGGGATATTAAGAGATTTTAGAAGAAAAGGTCATCAGCTGTCTTTCTGGGCTATTCTGGGCATTTTGTACTATATTTATTTTGGGTCCAGCTTTTCCTGCCCTTGATTTCTGATTAGCTGTTCCTCCTCCTGGCCGTGGCCTCTCATCTTGGCTTGGAAGCTTTTCAATAGGTCTGAACTTGGATGACTGTTTTGTTTAACAAATAAACTTGATGTCAACCTTGGGGGGTAGAGACAGACACAGGATGGAACTCTGTCCATTAATGCTTCTGGTTCTAATGCAAGGAATTCCTGGAGCAGGGAAGCTAGTTTCCAGTACACCAATTTCCAGAAGTTGTTTCCTGCTTGAGGAGATTAGCCTTTACAATGGGAAACGTGAATCCTGGGCATTTGCAAAAGTTTTGGATGATTTGTGAGATTTTATTTTTTCAATGTTTATTTATTTTTGAGAGGCAGAGACAGAGTGTGAGCAGGCAAGGGGCAGAGAGAGAGAGGGAGACAGAATCTTCAGACAGAATCTGAAGCAGGCTCTGGGCTCTGAGCTGTCTGCACAGAGTATGATGCGGGGCTCGAACTCATGAGCTGTGAGATCATGACCTGAGCTGAGGTCGGAACCTCAACCGACTGAGCCACCCAGGTGCTCCTGATTTGTAAGATTTAAATGGTCTTACTGTCTGTAAATTTTTAGAAATTAAAGAATGGATTATTTGCTTAGAGAGGTGGGCCTTTTGGTTCTTCATAGTCTGAATTGGTCTTGACTGAGGTCTGGCACAGAACACCCTTTTCGGAAGCGTGGCACCCAGAGATGGAGCCTTCTGTGTTGTTGGGAGAGTGAAAAAAAGAAGTATCAAGCAGGAAATAAGTGGCCTTCAAGGAGTAGTGGGCCTTCAGACATAAGACTTGTCCCAAGAAGAGCAGAGTGACAGTCAAAACACCTGTTTGCGTTGACCCACAGTGCCTCCTGGCCTGTTGACCCTTTCTCTTTCCTCCCCTTGTTAGCCAGCACAAGCAGCAACACTTCTCTGTGAGTCTGTGTGGAGTGATTCTAGAGGAATAGAAAATACCGAGTAATTCTAATGGAATGTTGTAGGATTCAGAAAGCGATTTCTGCTTCCTCACTTGGGGGTCCTCCTGGGTCCTCAGAAGGTAGAGCTGAAAAAAATCAACGTGTTATGTGTGCTTGGTTCTTTGCACTCTTTAATATGATACAGTCGATTCTCGTTATTTGTGGTAGTTACATTCTATAAGGTCACCGCAAATACTGAATTAGCAAATACTGAGCCATTGGCCCTGGTGGGTATATAAGTTTAGGTTCCTGTGAGCTTCTGTCACATTTTCTCAGTTGATCAATGTATAGTCTTCATCTCTTTAAGGCACCTATTTAATATTGTTGATTCATTAACAATGAACTTGCAATCAACAGTGCTATAACATATGCCTAAACAAAGCTTATCTAACACATCCGTTTTTCTCTGCAAGGCACGTCACAGCCTCTTTCACTTGGGAACACTAGACAGCACCTCAGCCCTATAAACACTTGTTTGTAGCATGAATGCTGATCTGAAATAAGAAGGGAGAGCATTGCCTTATTCACCTTCAGCTGGGACCATGTTCACAGGCAACTCAAATTTTTTACTGCTCTGTGCTTGTCCAGGAATGCCCATGAAAACACCATGAGTGCTGATTTTGGGTTTACAAATACATTTTTGTTAGTGGGCAAATCCACAATATCTACTGTGTGACATGAGAAAAGTAATCCCAATTATTGTGGCGGGAACCCTTTTCAGTCCAGCTCTACAGAGTGTGTAGCAAACCAATCATTTAAGGTAAAAATAAGTTTCAAGTTGGTACTGTGCCCACTATCCAGAACACATTTTTAAACAGCCTCTGCTAATATGAAGACTGTTAAGGACAACTTGCCCAATTGGTGATTCCTATTGTTGAACAAGTGACAACACTATAGCCAGGCTTTGAACATGTAGAGAAAAGGAGCAATGGCTTGTGTATCCCCGTGTCCTTGACATGAAAGGTAATAACGGCCAGCACATAGTGGAACCCCAGTGGGTGAATGAGTACTAAAATGAACGAATGAAGGAAAGAGCAAGGAGAAATGTGCTTGGTATTATCTGACAGTCTACTTCAGGGCACCTTTGGAATCTGATGCATCTTTTCAGCTTAGCTGACTTCCTGCCTCCTGCATTTATTAAATTAACTCATGTAAATGCTTACTAAATGTCAGAGGAAGTAGAGTCTAGGAGCTGGGGTAGCATGGGGGATATTGCAGCTGGGCTGAGAGCGGAATAGGAGTACCGCCAACCATACTGAGAAGACTACTTGAGGGCTAAATCAGCATTTGATTCCTTCTTCCATCTCACCACGGAGCCTGACTGGCAGTTTCTTTCTTGGCTTTTTTGCTCATATTCCTGCTACCAACTTCTCTCCTCTTCAGTCCCCCTTCCACACTGCTGTTATTAGAAGCCTTTCTAGAACATGATTTAATCATCTCAGTGTCTTGCTTCAGAATTTCATTCTCCTCGTAAGATACAATTCAAAACTCCTTAGTGATCTGGCTCCATCCCTGCATTTCCAGCTTCTGTCTCTTACTCTTGCACTGAAGGACATCATCCTGTGTTCGGCGGCGGAACTAGACTTTTCACTGTCTCCCACGCATGCCCTTTAGGACTTTTGGCTTTTGCACAGTGTTGTTGCCAATGTTGTCTGCTCCTCCCAGATCTTCCCCTGTGCTGTGTCTGGCAAGATGCCCATCCCCCCCCAAGTACGAGCTCTTTAAGGGAAAGGTCTATCTAATCATCTTTGTGTATAGCCTCTCAGCCTGTAGCATGTTATGTTCCGTAAATGTAGTTGAGTGGGTGAATGAATTTAGACATTGTCTGGAGGATTAGGAAATACGAAGACTTAAAAAAAATCGTTTTAAGTAAAAAAGAGAGGATAGAATATCAGTTTGTACTCAGACAAATAGAAAGATGTGACAGTTCTCTTGCTAACTAGCTTTGTCTGATGGGTAAAAGTGAGCTTTTCCACTCAGGAAACATCTACACTACACCATGCTCCCTGGCCCCCAATATAAATATCCAGGAACTAGATTTAATTAAAGTAGAAGCTAAATTTTATATGAGAGGAAACAACGTGCAATTTCAGATATTATCTGTTGCTGTTATTTCCTGCAGATTAACCATTCATTTCACCAAATATTTATCACGGAGCTACTATGTCCAAGAAACAGGGCCAGGGGCTTTGGAGCATGAAAAGAAAAGATAAGCAGAACACAGGAGCTTTTGTCTAGTGGGAGGGAAGGACATGAAAGCACATTTCTGTAAAACAGGATAAAACGTACACTTATTACAGGTAGTGCTGTGGTAGCAGAAAAAAGGGTGAGGTTATTTCTAGCCTGCTCACTTCTATACAAGAGCTTGAATTTAACGTGAACCTGGAAAGGGTGCACTTGGGAGTAGGTAGGTAGCAGGGCAGAGGAACACGATTAGGGTGGTTCCAAAGAGAGAGAGGACAGTATAAGCAAAGATGCCGAGGCAAGAAAGTACAGGGGATAAGTACTGCAAGGAGCGGGATGGGTGAGTGCAGAGCATTGTAAGATAAGACCGGAAAAGTACATCAGGATCTTATTTTAGAAGGATTTAATGACAGTTTGCTTGGACTCTGTTCTGTAGGCACAAGGAGCTGTGGCAGAATTTTAACAGGAAGATTTTAAAAAGGAAATATGTGACAGCAGCCAGCAACAGCTAAAATTTGTAAGCAGATATCGTGTGCCAGGCGCTTTTTCTAAATCCTCACCACAACACTTTGAGGCTAGTACTAATAGGATCACTTTTGATAGATAAAACGGAAAGCCCGGAGAGGTTAAGTAACTTCCCAGGATCCATAGCCCATAAGAGGTGGACCTGAGATTTGAAGCCAGAAAATCTTATTTGTGAATGTGGGTTTTGAACCTGGGATTGAAGAGTAGGACTCAAGGAGTCTCTGAACTTTTCTCAATTATTTGCAGAGTGTTAATATCTATGAATGTATACCTTTGTTTAAGACAAACGTCTCTAGCTTTAATCCTGTAAGTTGGAGCACACCAAATGATGTGAATAAAGACTGGAGCAGTGCCCCATTTTGCCCTCATGAATCCCCAGTATGTACCATGCATCATATGGTGATGGTGTGCTTACGCTGCTTCTTAGATTGGAAAAAGAACACTCTCGCACTGCTCAAAATAAAAGGAAATGTCAGAAACCATTTGTAAGAATTATTAGTACTATAAAGTGTCAGGCTGTTCCTTGGTTTGTGAAAAACAGAAAATGTCCAACAAGTTTTGTTTTGTTTTGTTTTGTTTTTTTGAAGGTAAACATGAGCTCTCCAGGCCCTGGAACTTGGGATAACATGAAAGAGAAGAGAGCTAGCTGTCCATTGGGCAAAAATCATTCTTTTAAATTTCAACAAAAGCTAAGGGCACAGCTAAGGGTGGCTGTGTCAGTTAAGTGTCCGATTTCAGCTCAGGTCGTGAGCTTGTGAGTTCGAGCCCCACATTGCATCAGGCTCTATGCTGACAGCTTGGAGCCTGGAGCCTGCTTTGGATTCTGTCTCCTCTCTCTCTGCCCCTCCCCTGCTCTCTCTCTCTCTCTCTCTCTCTCTCTCTCTCAATTAAACATTAAAACAAATTTAAATTCCAACAAAAGCTAAATGAACTCTGGAAATCTGAAATGTTTTTGAAAAATGCCTAGATATTAGTCTGTTTTCAACTAGATCAACTAACAATTCAGTTAGTACTCTACTGAATCAATTATTACCATGGTGGTTTCAGTAGAGTACTAACTGAATTGTTGATTACTTTACTGGAGAAAAATTCTCCTTTTCATCCCCATCCCTGTTTGGAGAGAATCTAGGCCCCAAAGACAGATGGTAGTGGGGTTGATGAGAGGGGAGCATAAAAACGACTCTCCAAACCTGTATTAACAATGAATGTGTCCAGTGTTTTCCTTTGTGATGAGTGCATGGGAAAGTTCTATGAGGAAGGAGGGATCTCTTTAGTTTTGGAGATTTGCACTTAAAATAATCTTTATTGATGCAGGTAAGGAAGAATGAAGTTAAATTGTCATTCTGATTTCCTTCTAGACTAAGAGAATTCAGTAATAATGAGATGAATTTTCATTCAACAGCCACAACCTGAATAGATATTTGATGTCTGCCCTCCCATTTGAAAATGCCTCACAAGTATTTCCTGATGAAATACTTCAAGCATATTAGATTGAAATTAAAAAGGGCATCAAAACCATGGAATTCCTTGGAAAGGTGGAATAGTAAACAAATTGTTTAGTAAGGGGATTTCTTGATCTAGGTTTATAATCCTTTTGGGAATTCACCCTAAGGCTTTTGTACCCACACGACTCATGACTGGCTCACTCAGTGGTTTGGTGTTATCTGATGAGGATCTTATTTCACTTTTGAAAGCAGGGTGTTGTTCTCTTTGTTGGGGTCTGAGGGGGTAGCAGGAAAAGACGGACTCCATGAAGTGCAACGTAAAGCCTCCCCATCCATCTTGAAATTAGAGAGCCCACTGCATGGAATAGAATTTCTTCTACTTGTCACTCATAATGAAAAGACTTATTTTTGAAGCAGTTTGTTTAAGCCTCCTGCCTAAACAAAATCGTTCTTAACTATTGGGGTACAAACCTTACCAGACAGTCTTGTGAATTCATGTAGAATTTGTTCCATTTTTCCTTTTTTTTGTTAAGAGGATTTGGCCCACTGTTTTTGTAACCAGGTAGATGTAGACCTGTGTGTCTTCTGGAGCCATGAACTTTAATATTCTGTTCTTTAAATCTGGATAAGATGGTTTTGCCCTTGTTTTGCTGGTATGGTACACACACTTTTCTCTCAAGGGGATCTTGCTAAGTAAGAGATTGACATGGGATGATGTATACAATTTTACATTAGTCTATCTGATTCTGTGTGTGGAGGGGGCTGAATACTGTCTATGTTTGCTTGATAAGCTTTCGCTGTATTCTGGCTCGTTATGATGTTATAGATTGTAGAATATGAATATTTAAGTTAAACTGAGCTTTATGGGTTTCAAGGTTGAGTAGTTCACTTGAAAGAATTGTTTTCATTTTGAGATAATGGGATCCCAAAACGTATTGGTTAAGTAGATTACCATGTGTCTGATAAGTGCAATCATTCTAGCTTGAGGTTATAGCAAAGATTGTATCTTTGTATGACCACTTCCATTTTGCTCTAGGTCCTTTTGATGTATAAGTGGGCCTCCTAAAGCCCTAGCTCCATGTATGTGACATAAAGCCAATAACCTGGTCACAGTTTGGCATGTAGCCAATAGCTTCACAGCCTATTTGACACGATGATGAATGAGGAGGTGTTGAAATATTTCCTGTTTTTAAACACTTGGACTTGGTCTCTGAGATGTTGTATGATAAACCCAACGAATATTTAGAATTTGAATTCTTTACAAAGAATATTTGTTACAAAAGCTTATAAAATACATTGTTTGAATTTTAGAGAGGTTCATACCTGTCAAGCAGGTTTATAGAACACCAAGAATTAAGCACAAATATGTAAGATGTCTTGCTAGTGAACAGGGCTTCTTATTCACTGTGGGCAGTCTTTTGAGGTCGCTCATGTTGTTTGAGATTTTCTTGGAGCTTGACTTAATTACTAGAGAAAGTTAAAATAACAGAGCCCTGATTACGAGTGCCATGATGGTAGGAGAGGTCATCTTTTAGGCGTATCATACATCTAGTCTAAAACAACATTAGGGCTCCATGTGTATTTGTTGAATTAACATTTCAGATTAATTACTGAATTCCTCTGGTCTTAGATTTCTCAGTCTGTAGGTCACCACTTCTCTTGGCCTTTCACGGATTGCCATTTTCTTCCTGTCTCCCCGCTTTCTACTCTCATTCCTGCTCTTAACCCTGCTTGCCCTAACTTTTTTCTTTAAACTGTTTTTTTTTTTAATGTTTATTTTTTTGAGAGAGAGACACACATGCACACAGACAGAGATGAGTGGGGAGGGACTGAGAGAGATAGAGACACAGAATCGGAAGCAGGCTCCAGGCTCCGAGCTGTCAGCACAGAGCCTGACGCGGGGCTCGAACTCACGAACCGCAAGATCATGACCTGAGCTGAAGTCAGATGCTTAACCAACAGAGCCACCCAGGTGCCCCAGCTTGCCCTAACTTTTAACTTAAAGAATAGCAACTCTAAGCTGTTATATTTCACTTTTTTAAAAAATTGTATAGGAACAAGTTTAAAGAAATAAGTTATATTCAAATCATTTAAAAAATGTTATTGAGACAGACCACTGTGTACCAGACACTGTATAGTAAAAAGGAACCAAGAAGTTGGTCTGTAGGTAAACTAGTTGGATGAAGAGAGCTGAAAAGTACAAGTCATGGTGTGAGGGTGGCAGGATGGGGACTGGGGCCCAGCTTAAGGAAGGGCACGGTCAACTGCACCTGCCAGGGTCGTTCTTGGCTATAGTAACCTGAGAGCGGCATCTTTAAGGGCAAATTCCCCAGATAGTGGGGGAACTTGAAAAGGCAATGGGGGACATTCTCCAGGGAATGACGAAGGTAACCCCAGGATTTTGTGTGTTGGCCCCGATGAAAAGTACAGGTGTTCCTTTGGGGAATGTGGTGAGAATAGATTAAAAGAAGATCTGGAAAGGGCAACACATTGTGAATGTTACTAGATGTGGTGTGTATGCTGCAGTTTGGGAAGGAGGTGCACAGGGGGATCTGGAAGGAAGAGAATGAAAATCATGAACGGGTGCGGTAATGGTGTCCAAAGTCATGGTGAAGTCAAAGAGTGAGTGGAGGTGGAGCAGCGTGTTTGAGTGAGCTACTCAGATGGGAAGATGTTCTCAGAGAAGTGGATAAAGTGAGGAGTCTGCCTGTGAAGAAACTCGGGATGTGACTGTGAACATATATTGCTGAGCATATATTGCTATTGTTTGATTTCTTCCCTCCCGTTGTGCTGTCATTCCTTAGGCAATATCATCCCCAGTGTCTCTCACACATGACCAGCCTCAACTGCACACTTTAATGCTACACCAGTTTATCCAGCAGTGTAAAGTCCTCCACCTTATTAACTGTCCGACTCTTGGTTTCAGCTCAGGTCATGATCTCACAGGTCGTGGGTTCAAGCCCTGCGTCGGGCTCTGTGCTGACAGCTTGGAGCCTGCTTGGGATTCTTTCTCTCCCTCTCTCTCAGCCCCTTCCCTGCTTGCTCTCTATCTCTCAAAACAAGTAAATAAACATTAAAAAAAAAAATGTCCTCCACCTTAAACTAACCACATTTGTAACTGAAGCAACCTTATATATGAAACTGTTTAAAATCCACCTCTTCACATTTAATTATTTTTTAATATTCAATGGGTACTTCATACAGACAAAACTTATCACCCGTAATCTTTTTATAGTCATGTTTGCATGGCTTTATCTCTTAAATAATAAGCTCACTGAGCCCAAGGATTGTTTTTATAAGTTAGAAAAGTACTTGGACCTTCTATGTGCTAAATATTTGTGGAAGGAAGGGAGAAGGAGAAGAAGGAAGGCGAAAAGGGAATTGCAATTGAGGGAAGGGAGGAATTTGAGGGTTCTTTGGTAAATCTGTGAGTGAATAAGGAGGAGGTAGTGGTCCTGGGGAAGCAAATTGATAACAGTAACAGGGAGAGGTCAGGACAAAAGGGTGAGAGGTGAGCACAGGTCACCTCAACTTCTTAAAGAAGTTGAAATTCAGAGGAAAGTTGAATGACAATTGCAAAACCATTGCAGAAGGTATGGTGGGGAATGGGCTGGGAGAGGACTTGGTTGAATCAAGATCTGCTAAAACCCACACCTTTTGGTAAGTATTGCTTCTGTGTGGGAAATATTTCAATGAGAATTACTCTTAAGCTCTCATTCTTGGATGTCCCTTGGATTGAGGTTTCTGGGGAGATGCTCTGGAGAATGAATATCAGCAGCCACAGCAAAATTATGTATTAAGTGCTTGCCTTATCTCCTCAGTTCTCATAACAACCCTGTGAGGTACATATTGCTATCTTTCTCATCTTATGAGTGAAGCAGGGTAGACCTAGACTGGCTAAGTAGCCCTCCCAATTCTCTGATTCCTCCTGAGTGGGCCACTTACTCTAGCCAACACAGCACAGTCTAGAACCAGTCAGGTCCCCGGGGAACATCACACCTGCCATCAGAAATCCTGAAACACTGCCAATTGAAATCTGTTTCCTGAGTGACTCAGTATCCTCTGCCATTTGCTCAAGCCCTTGAAGTTCAACCCAAACCACACTACCATCTTGGGAATCTGTTGGGTTATAGTGTTGCCTCTTGAAAATGGGCATTTGGCTTAATATTAAAATAGGTTAAAATATATAAAAATAAAAGAGGGTAAAAATAGAGTAAGGATGGGGGGCAGAGGAGAGAAAAAGAATGCCTTCAAGTTAGGAAGGGTAATACTACTTAAAATTCACAGAGAATATATCTCAGTCTTCTAGCCAACATCTATATGTTCAGCCTGAGTCAACATGGTGAGCTGGAAGAGGAAGACATGACTAATAAGAACATGTGTTGTGTTTATTGGAAAACAATTAACTCGTGGGGATTGTAGAATAGAGGTTATCCGGCGATAGAGGGTGTCCTAATTCGAGGGAATCTTGGGGTTGGATTCTCTTGCCTCTGTGAGAGAGTCTTTTCTTTCGTGCCCGCTGATTGGGGCACTCAGTGGCCTCCTCCGGGTGTTGTCTCCCGAGAAGTGAGGAGAGGATTTGCTCCCTCAGCCAGTGGAAGACCCACCTCAGGTTCACACAGGAGATGGCCTGTGTGCTGGCATGAGCACCCTCCTTCTCTGGCTTCTCTGGCTGACCCGATGAGACTGAGGAGGTGTCTAGAGTGCTTGTCCTTTGGCTGTGAGTTGCCTGGTTTGTCATCTGCCAAGACAATGAATGAGTTAAAGACCTATAATCTGGACAACAGTGGGGCCGATATGTACCCATTCATGGAATTGAAATCCTTCTATCAAAAATAATCCAACTGTAAAGGCAAAGTTTTTTGTTTTTTGTTTTTGTTTTTTGTTTTTGTTTTTAACATTTATTCATTTTTGAGAGACAGCCCTCACAGGGGAGGGGCAGAGAGAGAGGGAGACACAGAATCTGAAGCAGCCTCTGAGGCTTAGCAGGCTCTGAGCTGTCAGCAGGAGCCCAACTCAGGGCTTGAACCCAGGAATTATGAGATCATGACCTGAACCAAAGTCAGACGCTTAACTGACTGAGCCACCCAGGCCCCCGCCTGTAAATGCAAAGTTTAAATCCTCATTAATAATTAAACACACACATATATTTTGGGTGGTCATCTTTGTTAGTTTTTTTTTTTTTTTTTAACTTTCCTACCCTCTTTTGTCCTTCAGTGCTCCTCGGTATTTCCCCTTCAGCTCCACCCTGACCCCTTTCCTTGCTGTTAGCCTTCTCCCTCCCTCTCCTGGCCTGTCAGACACCAAGGGGGTGTGGCCCTGCTTCAAAGCAGGTAGTAATACTCCATGTGTTCCAAACTGGTACCCCCAACCCCAACCAGGTCTCTTCCCTTCTTGCCTATGGGGCATCTCTGTGCTCACCTCAGTAAGTTCGCGTTCCTGAAGTCTTAGAGGAATCTGTGGAAACTGCATGGTACCTCTGTGTTGGCAGGGGTTGGGCAAGTCTTGGCAAGTATCATGTTCTTGACGACTGACCTGAGCTCTGTCTGGAGGGGAGCTGCTGAACAATTGGAAATCTTCCTCCTGAGCAGATTCAGGGAATGCAGAGCCATCATCATCATCTTTCTGGTTTTCCAGAAGTTTCTCAAACTTTTGCACAAGACCGTCCAGTTTGCTGAGAGTCAGTTGTGTGTTCTCTTCAGGGTACTTGTCTACCCACCAATTGACTCCATTTATGTCCCAGTTAACTATGGAATCTGAATTGTTAGAACCCACATCAATGTCCCAGGCCAGGGTGATGCTTAGTTTGCAAAACTGCTTTGGGTCGTCCTGAATTTGGTCTTGTCTCCTCAGGAGTCTGCCTGTACTTTCAGTTCTCCATGTCCCTTGGATAGGAGGGACAAAGATTGAAGGACCCTTGGAAGACACGTCTTTACGGGAGATGGTTTTCTTGTAGGAGGTGTCTTTACAGGGGAAATAGCCCACAGAGAGGCTCAGGTTTGATTCAGAGCTGCAGTCTGTAGAGTCAGTTCCATCATTGCTAGAGGATGAGTGTGCCATGGAGTTCAGGGGCTCAAATCTCAGGTGTCACCTCAGGAATCTTGTAAAGAAAGGAAAAAAAAATAGGTGGGATTAGGGGAGAAGAAGAGGGAAGTTCTGATGGTTGAGCAATAGCATTATTCATTCATTTTTCTACTTGTGACTATCCCATTCTGGTAGAAGTTCATCCTTTTTTTTTGTCTTCTTTAATGAAGGGCAAAAAAGGCCGCCCCGTCCCTTAAAAAATTTCTTTCTTTGTATAACAACACTTTTTACTAAGCCTTTCCACCTGATACCGCTCATCTTCTGTCTTGCTACAATTGAAAGAACTTGAATTATAAAAGAAAAAATGATCATTGTATAAAATTTGAAAAACACAGAAAAGCATAAAGGTGAAATTAAATATGCTTATGATCCTACTGTCTAGAGATATTGATAACCATCACTGAAAACATTTTGGTGGACTTCCTTTTCTTTATCTGTACATGTATGTGTACATGTGTGTTTGTACATATGCATACACACATACATATATCTAAATGGATGCCACATCAGCTGTTGAAAGTGAGATTATGTTTTATAGCATACCCTAGAGTAAACATATATATGGCTATTCTGTCATTTTTAACCACTTTCTTATTGATCATTAGGTGGTTGTTGTTTTAATAAATAGATCTTCAGTAAACCCTTTTGTCAATAAATCTTTGTGTCTCTCTGTCTATATATCTGTGTGGATTTATTGGACCAAAGATCACACACATATTAAAGCTTCCTGATAGTTGATATCAAATTGCTTTCCAGAAAGGTTATAGCCCTTGAGATGCCCATCCTCCCACCATCTGTTGGCACTTTTTAGCCCAGTTTTTTTTGTGATGCCCCTGGTAGGTAAGTGGGGGTGGAAGAATTACGTGGTCGCACACACGTGCGCGCATACACACACACGTACACACGCTCTGTCATGCCCTCCTCTGGTGGCTGCCCACATGAAAAAGGCGCTGCCAATTCCAGAGCCATAAACTGGGGATGTTAAAAATCCTCAGATCCCAACTGTCAGAGGCTACAGGTCCAACTGCCAAAAGTCTGTGTTCTGAGACTGTTGGTTACTATGGCAACACAAGGACCTAAGTTATAGTCAGAAATGTGGAAAGAGGAAAAAAAAGGGATAGAAATCCACAAGGGTTGTCTCCTTGCTTCCAGACTATTCTGTGCTCATACCATCCTAAGCTGAAGAGGCTCCCTCCTGAGGGCAGAAGGACAAAAGTGATGGCGGTTCCTTCCTTCTTTCATGTGGGTGTGCAAGATGGTTCCTGTCTTAAGGGAGGTGAGAGCCTATTTGGTGAGATGGACATAAACCACCTGTTATAGGACAGAATGGTAAGTGTAGCAACAGGACTTAAAGATAATGTGGGAGAATAAAAGGAGGTGCCTCATGCAGCCAGGGTGAGATTGGGTAGGGGTATCAGGAAAGGACTCCAGGAGGAGATTACTTCTGATCTGAGCATTTATGGGGGAGTAGAAGTTAGTGGGGTTAAAAGGGGTAGGGGTCCAGCGAGAGGGCCTTCCAGAGAGGGGACAGCTTGAGCAATGACACCTGGCTGACAAACAGCCGACTGTGTGGGGAGATCAAGTATGATGAGGTAAAGGGGAGTCAGTGAGATCATGGAAGGCCTTCCACCCCTGTTAGGGAACTGGGATTTTTTTTTTCCTGTAAGGCTGTACTTAGGATGGTGGTATTCAATTATCAGGCATTCTTCCAGGTAATTCAAAATATATTGAAATACTTGGCATGATTAAAACAAAACTTCCAGTGGACTTGGCAGGGTAGATGTTATTGGTTGGCTTTCATGAGAATGGGATCAGTAGGTTTGTACTGGGTTGAGGAATGAATGAGCAGAAAGGAAGTGAGAACAGTAAATACAGACTATATTTTAGAAATGTCTGAGGGGCACCTGGGTCAGTCAGTTAAGCATCTCAGGGTTTGTGAGTTTGAGCCCTGCTTCGGGCTCTGTGCTGACACCTCAGGGCCTGGACTCTGCTTCAGATTCTGTGTCTCCCTCTCTCTCTGCCCCTCCCCTGCTCATGCGATCTCTTTCTCTCTCTCTCTCTCAAAAATAAACATTAAAAAAAAAATTTTTTTTAAGTCTGAGAAAGTAGAAAGGAGGAAGCAGAGTCAGGTTAGTTTCTGCCCCCACTTCCCAAATAAAAAAGGGATAAGGAATAAATACAGGGGGAGACTTTTAAAATAAAAGAGATTGGCTGCTACTTTTGGAGAGAGTAAAGATGGGATTCATGGCTTGGGCACAGGGGTAGGTTGTTACACCCTCATTGTTATCCCATGAGATTACAAGGAGGAAAGTGAAAGTACATATAGAGAAATTGGTAGGAATGCAATGCTGAGGACCTCCATTTTCTTCTTTGAGTTTCCCAGCTAGGTGTTTGCCTTATTGTAAGATTAAGTCTATATTTTTTAATGCCAGTCTGTTAGCTGGATCTTTGTCCAGTTCTGTTAACTGCCTCCAGTAACATGGGTATCCTGGTCCTTCTGGAATTGGAAGCAGCATCCTTTCTGTTGACCAAGCCCTCTCATCTCCCAGGCTGCTCTTCCCTTAACCACTATTGTGAACTCTTCCCTTTCCAATGGCGTCATGAAGTTGTTTGAGAATTGATCAGATCATAGCTCCACAGTGATCGAGTCTGGTCACTTTGCCCTCACTGCTATAGTGTTCTCAGTGGGTAATTCATAGTTAGAAGTAGTAAATCTTTCATTGTTACCAAATGTGCAATTTGGAGGACAGACGTGCATCATGTAGGATTAAAGGCTCTTGGTTGCATGGACTAAACCAAAAAAAATTTTCTATGAGCAAAATCATCTTGGCAAATGAGTTATAGCAACCCCAGTCTGATCTAAACTAGGAGGCCATATGATACTGCTTTCAGGTCCGTTCAGTGATTTTCAGGAAGGGAATAGGGTACCTACTCAGAGTTTCCTAGAGGTAAAGCACATGTGTACTTTGAACAAGTATATTCTTTTTTTTTTTTTTCCAAGTTTGTTTATTTTTGAAAGAGAGCACAAGTGTGGGAGGGGCAGAGAAAGAGGGAGACACAGAATGTGAAGCAGGCGCCAGGCTCTGAGTTGAGCCCAATGCAGGGCTCGAACCCACGAGCTGTGAGATCATGATGTGAGCCGAAGTCGGACACTTAACTGACTGAGCCACCCAAGCACCACTGAACAAGTATGTTCTTTTTTTTTTTTTTTAATTTTTTTAATGTTTGTTTATTTTTGAGAGAGAGGGAAAGAGAAACAGCGCGCGAGTGGGGGAAAGGGCAAGGAGAGAGGGAGACACACAGAATCCGAGCAGGCTCCAGGCTCCGAGCTGTCAGTACAAAGCCCAGTGCAGGGCTCAAACCCTTGAACTGTGAGATCATGACCTGAGCCAAAGTCAGACGCTCAACGGACTGAGCCACCCAGGTGCCCCTGAACAAGTATATTCTTAAATTAACACTGATTAGATTCGCTTTTGGTCCATTTTTTAAAAAAAATTCAAGTTTTAAATAGCATTTTAAGAAACCATAAGGTTTTTGTACTTGTCAAAAAAGAGTCATGGATTTAAACACACGTGCACTCACAGGAAAAAAGCCAAGAAACACAGGTCGACTTAAAAGAACCTCAACTCATTGGAATCTATCAGTTGCTTAGGATCTTTTCCAAATATTTTTCTGTCTTTGTTTCCATTTAACAAGATTACATTTAAAGCTTGCTGTGACTCAAGTTTTTCACTGTTGTACTGGCTTAAATTTTAGGTTCTGTTAAAAAGGATTGTTTTAGGCAACTCTGTTTCAGGAGTCGGAGTTGGGGAGAAACTGTATATTCTTACCCAACAGCTGGCAAATGGCCGCAATTCTGATGAGTGGTTGAGGACCTAGATTAAACCCTGGGGAGTGGGGTGGAATCAGAACCTGCAGACTCTCTAGCATTTAATGAGTTTCTACTACATGGTAGGTCCTGTTCTAAGCACTTTACAAGTATGTAACTCTCACAGCAACCCAATCAGTTAAGTGCCATTATTTGCTCCATTTTACAGATGAAGGAAAATCAGTGAGTTATAGTTATAGCAACTATAACTATAGTTATATAGTTATAAGGCATCAGCAATTACATAACTTGCTACACGTTCCAAGATCGTAAACCCTAGAACCCTAATTTAAACGTACACAGTCTGGCTCTAAAGCCAGTACTCTTACCCTCTACATACTCTTGTCTCTCAGGGGGATGACCGCCTCTCTCCTCCCTGGAAGATTCTTAGAGTTGATCCAGCCCCAAAGCAAACCCATGTCCTGTTTCTTTGAAAGAAACTATTCTGAGTGGGGCAGTGTGTTCTAAAAGATAGGCAAGAGGTGTGTGCGGTACATGGGACTGGCCCCAAACAATGGCATCCACATTTGAGGTGGGCTAGAAGATTTAAATTAAGTATTCACTTCCTCTTTGGCATAATGAGACCTGGATCCCTGTGCTCTAGCTTTTTATAAAAACTTGTGATTGCCTCTCGGAGCACTGGTAACCTAGGAAAGAATTTGTGAGGAGCTTTCTTTACGTGAAGTTGGAGTGAAGGTAAGGGAATAGCTGAACATGGTACCATTACCCATGGAAATGGAACACTTTGAAATATATATAAACATTTAGGTGGAAAAAAGTATTTCCCTGCCTAAACCACCAAAATTTAGAGTGATCCTGAAGGTAAAAGAGTTTCAAATGCGGGAAGCCTCAGAGAAAACTTGAAAATTTATTTGTACCATTTTTCTCTCTTGACACACACACACACACACACACACACACACACACACGTACACACGTACGTATGTACATATGTACCGTTGACACTTGAACAATACAGGAGTTAGGTTGCCAACACCCCCCCCCCCCCCCCCCGTTCCCTGAACACAGTTGGAAATCTCAGTATAACTTTAAAAAACAATTTTTTTAATCTTTATTTATTATTGAGAGACAGAGCATGAGCATGGGAAGGGCAAAGAGAGGAGGAGACACAGAATCTGAAGCAGGTTCCAGGCTCTGAGCTGTCAGCACAGAGCCCGACGCGGGGCTCGAACTCACAAACTGCGAGATCATAACCTGAGCCGAAGTTGGACGCTTAACCGACTGAGCCACCCAGGTACCCCTCAGTATAACTTTTGATTCCTCAAAGCTCAAATACTAATAGCCCTAATAGAGATTGTATTGTATTGAAAAAAAAAATCCATGTGTAAGTAGACCTGTGAGGTTCAAACCCATGTTGTTCAAGGGTCAACCATGTGTGCATATACATATATATGTATTTCATTTTAATATACAACTCAGTGAAAGTCTCTGAAACTCACCTTCTCTCTTGCGCCAGAAAAAAGGGCAGTCACTGTTAGTTAATAGCTTGATATATATAATTCTTCCAGATATATTTTTTAAAGCATGATACATAGAAGAAGCAATGGCATATCATAACATGTTTAGTATGTTATGATGGGCAGTGTAGTCAATTCTAAATGATAACCTAGCTTTCACCTCTAGTAAGAGATCAGGAGATTATTGGTTCTCATTAACTTGTGTTAATTTCTTTAAGGCCTTAATTTGACTTGCTGGTCTTGCTTCTGTTGGGTCACAGTTAATCTAGGTAGTGTAAGCTGGCTAATCGTTGCCTTTTCTCCTAAGTAAAATCATCCATGATAAAACCCCCTGAGATTTTTAAAAATGATAGTATGTCATGAATTTACAATGCTTTAGGCCTGAAGCTAGTGATAATGGTAACTTTAAAAACTGGAGCACTTCCTAAAATCCATTTGGCTTGATAGGATTTGGAACCTAGATATACACAGTAGGAAGTTTCTAATTTAGAAGTTAAGCTACTATTAGGGTTAATTTTGTGTGTTGTCTTGACTGAACCACAGTAGGTGTGCTGATATTTGATTAAGTATTTTTCTGGGTGTGTTTGTGAAGGAACACAGGAACCAGGCTGGAACACTGGCAGAAAAACCAAGCGGCACTCAGAGATCTTGGTGGATCGGAGATTTATTTAACACCGGCGGGCTCAGAGGAGACCGTTTCTCCAAAGATCTGAGCCCTGAGCACAAGTATGGGGGACAATTTATAGTCTGTTACTTCTGCATTCTGCATTAGTAGTAATTTTGTGTACACAGCAAGCAGGGTGGGAAGAAGAACCTGGAAGAGGGGTCTCTAAGCTAGAAACTAGAGTTTATATTAGTCCCGTAGGCCATCTTATGGTGCATAACTTCACTTATTTTCCCAACATTTCTAGAGGAGATTAATATTTGGCAAATTACCCTCTCCAGTGTGGGTAGCCATCAACCAGTCTTTTGTTTATCTAACTATCTGCCTATCTGCCTACCTATCTATTTACAGTTTATTTATTTTGAGAGAGAGTGCACACATACACACACACATAGGGCGAGGGGCAGAGAGAAAAAGAGAATCTCAAGCAGGCTCTGTGCTGTCAGCATAGAGCCTGACATGGGGCTCGAACCCACATACCATAAGATCATGACCTGAGCTGAAATCAGGAGTCAGAATACTTAACCGACTGAGCCACCCAGGCACCCCAACACATCTTTTAAAGGCCTGAAGAGAACAAAAAACTAAGTAAGGGAGAATTTGCTCTCTCTGCCTGTCTTTGAACTGGAACTTTGGTCTTCCCCTGCCTTTGGACTCAGACTGGAACTTATACTGTCATCTTCCCTGGTTCTCGGGCCTCTGACCTTGCACTGGAACTAAACCACTGGCTCTCTGGCTTTCAGATGGCACATCTTGGAACTTCTCAGTCTCCATAAATGCATGAGCCAGTTCCTTATAATAAACCTGTGTGTGTGTATGTGTTCGTGTACACACATACACACACACACACATATTTATTAGTGGTCCTGTTTCTCTGGAGAAACTAATATAGCTGCATATTTTTTATCTTTTGAAATTATGAAATATTTTAACAATATGAAAAGTTATCACAGACTAATATAATACACAGGGACACAGCATCGCATCACTTCTGTGATAGTCTTGCCCATAATGCATGGTCTCAGCCTACTAATGAGACAGTATCAGACAAACCCCAATTGTGAGACATTCATCAAAATAGCTGACAAGTGTGAAGGCCATAAAAGACCAGGAAAGACTGAAAAACTGTCAAAGACTACAGAACACTAAGGAGAAATAACTACTAGTGCACATGCTATCGTAGAATAGGAAAAGGACATCAATGGAAAAAGTAAAGTGATTTCAATATCTTCTTTAGTTTAGTTAAATAGTATTGTATTATATCAAGGTTAATCTCCTGGTCTGATCATTGTGCTGGTTGCACAAGATGTTGATATTAGAGGGAGTGGGTTGGGGTGATGTATGGATACTGTGTTTGCAACGTCTCTGTAAGCCTATTATATGGTCAAAATAAAAAGTTTTGAAAGAATTTGTAAAAGTCTAGTAAATCATGTAAGAAACACCTATATACTTATCAGTTCAGTCAAGTCTTAACATTTTGCCATATTTGGGTTTTTTTTTGAAGAGAAATAAAACATTCTAGATAAAACTTAAACCCCTTTCTAGTTCTCCCTTTTCCCTTCTACCCCATTTCTCCCCTGATCACTCTCTTGAATTTGATGTTTATTTACCTTATGCATGTTTTAATACCATCTTTTTACATATTTAATATGTTTTATTTTTGGAGACAAAAACCAAGGTAAATTTGAATTTACTTAATACCACAGAAGTGTACACTAAAAAATGGGTGAGATGGTAAATTTTATGTTATGTGTATTTTCACACACACACACACACACACACACACACACACACAAGTTGAGAGGCAGCAGAAAAAAACCCAGTGTAAGTAGATTACAAGAGATGTTCTTTAGAAAACAGGAAGTCTTGGGGTGCCTGGGTGGCTCAGTCGGTTAAGCGGCCAACTTCAGCTCAGGTCACGATCTCGCGGTCCGTGAGTTCGAGCCCCGCGTCGGGCTCTGGGCTGACGGCTCAGAGCCTGGAGCCTGCTTCCGATTCTGTGTCTCCCTCTCTCTCTGCCCCTCCCCCGTTCATGCTCTGTCTCTCTCTGTCTCAAAAATAAATAAAACGTTAAAAAAAAAAAAAAAAGAAAACAGGAAGTCTCCTTATTCCCATAGCTTGTTTTATAGGAATTCTTGTGACAGGGGCATCGTTCTTCCAAACCAAATTCTTAGCTGAAGTATTTAGTGTTTATTTTTGGGGATGGGGAGAGGACAGGTACATACAGTTTCCTATGCTCTACTTGTATGTTTATTCGCAAACAGACAAAACCTTACCAACGCTCATGCACCTTACTAAAGGAGAATGGTGTTTCCGTGTAAAGCCAAGTTAAATGTTCTCAAGCCTCTGTAGATGCCGCACACTCTGCTGGGTGCTTTCACATGCTCGGTCACTGAATTTTCATGACTGTTTTCTGAGTTGTGTATTTTTGTCCCCATCTTAACTTCTTGTGCAGTTCAGACCACCCAGATCTGCCTTCAGAGCCCAGAGGCCCTCTCAAGCTAGGCTGCTGGGAACTTAGCCTCAGCTGATTATATATTGTGGGTTGATATGCCTAGTGGACAGTGGCAGTAGATGAGCGCTATAGGTCTTCCACATATAAGCATTTAAAAAATTTTTTACTTAATGTTTATTTTTGATAGCGAGAGAATGGGGGAGGGGCAGAGAGAGGGAGACCCAGAACTCAAGCAGGCTCCAGGCTCCAAGCTGTCAGCACAGAGCCCGATGCGGGATTCAGACTCCCAAACTGTGAGATCCTGACCTGAGCGAAGTCAGAGCTTAACCAGCTGAGCCACCCAGGCACCCCCATATAAAGCATTTTTAATACACAGGCACAAAAACATCACACAGCCTTCTTTTGTAAGCTCCAGAACTGTGCCATCTGAAAGAGTAGCTACTAGTCACATGTGGCAATTAAAATTGAATTAGTAGTTTGGTTCTTCAGTCATACTAGCCAAATTTCAAGTGCCTAGTGACTGCCCATAACTAGTGGCTAGCTTATCACCGGACAAACTAAACATTCCCGTCACCGCAGAGAAATTCTTTGGGACAGAGCTGCTCTAGAAGGTCCCTATGCTGTGGCTTTTTGTGCATTTGGGTAGCACTCTGAACAAAAAGTTTCACTAGAGGCAGATGGGACAATATTCTAGCATCAGGATTTGGCTTTCTTGTCAGGATCAGGTGACTGTATTTCTTCCAAAACGTCTAGAAACAGGACTAGTGACAGTCTTCAGTGAAGGGCACCATTTTAAAAAGGTGTAGACAACTGGGTTGGATAGATTCTCATTCCCACTTAAGTGTAAACAGAATATATCTGTACAATACTTACAGCCCATCATGAATACTGTTTGATCTATGAAAAATCATTTGTGGCAGCCATTATATTAAACAACGACCCTCTGGTGGAGCAGATAATTGACTTGATTTTCTGTTTACGTGAGCTTTTGATTAGTCATTTGAGAGCTAACTGCCCCAGAGTATAGGTTAAAAAAAAAAAAAAAAAAGTAATAATCCCCTTTGTATCACAACTGCCTGTGTTGAAGTATTTTGAAAAATGTCAGGCACTGTAACAGCCTGTGTATAGACTGTGTCATTCAGTCCTCATAACAGCCCTTCCTGTAGATATTGCTGATGTTAACCTTATTTTGGACTGGCTTTAATTCCCCAAGGGCCTATGGCCAGACTGTTGCATGATGGAGATGGTTGCTTCTTTAGCTCTTAAGTGAGAACTAAATGCAAATTATCCAGTTGCCAAACATATAGGCAGATAGCTTTTCTTGTCTTATTTCCTAATGTCAAGGCTTATACCTACTTGAGGCCGAGATTGGCAATGCCTCACGCAACACCAAATATGGGGAAACTATAGTCCTCTCCTAGCTGTTAAAATACTTGCTGTACTGTTCAAAAAATTTTTTTGTTTTTTAATTTAACAGTTGTGTGCCTACCAATTGAGTGCCTGTCAAATTCCAGGCCACTTCTAGCAATAGCAAGTCCATTTTTAACCTGGCTCTGCTTCCTCTACAAAATAGAGATAATGATGCTTTTCTTGCAGAGTTTTGGTATTTATTAGAGATTATATATGTGGAATGTGTATGGCAAATGGTTTATTTTCATTCCAGAATTAAAGAAAACTGAAACTTGTTCCTCTTTCGTTGGTACTGCCCCCCTCTGGAGAAAATGTTTTTATTTTATTTGAAGGTTTCAAACATAGACTCGTGTCCAACCCTTTGTGTATCAAAACCATGTGCACTTAATAATTATACTTGTATTTGTGTGGTTATCTGACCACCTCCTGCCCCTGCGCTGGAGCTTCCACAAGAGACAGGCAAATCTATGTGGTTCTCAGGTAGTATCTATGTGCACTAGCTTGGTGCCTGTTCTGTGAGCCCCTCCAGGATGCGGCAGTCATAAGGAACCACCAGAGTTATCATCCTTCCTCAGTGTCTCACTTGGGAACCATACTGGAGACTTTCCATTTCTAGTACGTTCTCCAGTTGGGGTGGAAATGCTTGGAAGAGCTCTTTTTGGGACTAAGCAGAGATCAGGTGAAATGAATGCCATCCATGCTGTATATTTAGATGGCATGGATACAAACTGTTTGAGGCCACCGGTTCTTCCTTTGCTATGATTCTCACTTGGGTCCTTTTGGTGGAGAGAATTTTCCACAAGAAATCTTTGGGGTGGAGGATTGGGGGGTGGGAATGTAGACTCCTGAGGTGCTTTTAGTTATCTCAGAGGAAACAAGAAATCCCAGAGCCTAGTTGGCATTTTACTACCTTAACTTAAAAAAACTAGCAGTAAAATGCTCAAAATGCAAAGCTTTTGTTTTAGTTCTCTAGGGCATTGCAAAGGAAGGAGGTGGAGGTGTGAATGAGGTATAGAAATCTCAGGAGATGTGTTCAAGGTTGGTTATCCGTAAGGAACCCAAGAGTCCAGAGGTGGAAAGATTAGCATGCAGGTCCCAAACTAACCCAATGAGAGAAAATATGGACAGGAGGTGGCCAATACTATTCTCAGATTCTGGAAGATCAGAAAGATGGTATGCAGTATCTGGAGAATGAATAAAGAGTAAATGTGAATAGAAGCCGAAAATCTGAATACCTGTTATAGGTGAGCCTAGGATGGGGGCTAGGGAGAGATGCGGGTTGGCTGTCTCTGCATCTCTCTGGCAATTATCATCAGCCATCACAGAGTTCCCATCAGCAGACACTGCCAGGGGGCCAAAGCTTCTTCTCCTTGCTCCCCCTCCTACCTGTAAGTGCTTTTTACATTTTTGTCCAACCTTTTCTTAGCACAGATGAAGCTTTCTCTCCACTTCCCTAAAGCTAAATAAAATTAAGCTACAGGAGGTTTTTCACCTCTGGCTCAGGTCTCCTACAGCATCTTTGAATAGAGCTGTTGTGTGTTTGCACAATGGTCTCTATTCAATTATCAGCCACTTGTGCACGGCTCCTTTGGAAGAGAGTTACCCAGAATGCACTTGTTGTGGTGGCCTACCAGCATTAGAACTGGTTAATGAAAATGACATCAGTTAGTGATAACTATAGAAAATGGTCAGACAAGGCACTTCCAGATCTTTTAAAGTTAAAAATAGCTATTTTTTTTTAATGTTTATTTTATTTTTGAGACAGAGACAGAGCATGAACGGGGGAGGGTCAGAGAGAGGGAGACACAGAATCGGAAGCAGGCTCCAGGCTCTGAGCTGTCAGCACAGAGCCCGACACGGGGCTCGAATTCACGGACCGTGAGATCATGACCTGAGCTGAAGTCAGATGCTTAACCGACTGAGCCACCCAGGCGCCCCAAAAATAACTATTTTTAAAACAACACAAGATGATAATGGAAAATTAGAAGACAAAAAAGAGGAAATATTTTTTAAAGACTACCAAAAGAAAAATTTTAGGGTTAGGGATTAGATCAGCAGTTGCCAGGAGCTGGGGGTGGAGAAATGATGTTTGCTGCAAAGGGATAAGAGGGAGCTCTTTGGGGGTAGAAATGATCTCTAAAGCACTGGGCAATAAAAATGTACTTTAAGCTACAAATGCAAGCCAGTAACTTTTAATTTTCTAATACGCACGCTAAAGGAAAAATGAAACAGGTAAAATTGATTTTATTATATTAATACGTAACTCACTATATGCAAAGTATTATAATTTCACCATATATTAATAAGATCTTTTGCATTTTTTCCCCAAGTCTTTGAAGTCTGGTGTGTATTTTACACTTACGCTACCTCTGATGTTGGATTAGCCACATTTCAAGGGCTCAGGACCCACATATGGCAGCTCTAATGGGCAACACAGTTGAGCGTTGTTTTGGTGGTGGTTACGCAAGTGTGTACATCTGTCAAAAATCATCAAATTGTATATTTAAAAAGGGTGACTTTTACTGTATATGAATTATACCTCAACTAAAAAAAATTTTTTTTCCTGTCAGCCAGAATGAGCTAATACAGTTTCCTTTTATGAACATCTATTAAAATTATTCTTTTAAAATGAATCTCAGAAATAGAATTGGGCAATTTTTTAAAAGTTTATTTATTTATTTTGAGAGAGAGGGCAAGTGGGGCAGAGAGAGAGGGAGAGGAGAATCTCAAGCAGGTCCCACACATTGTGGAGCTTTACATGGGGCTTGAATTCACCAACCGAGAGATCATGACCTCAGCTGAAATCAAGGGTTGGAGGCTTAACTGACTGAGCCACCCAGGCGCCCCTAGAATTTGGCAATTTTTAAAAAATAAAAGTCAGGGGCGCCTGGGTGGCGCAGTCGGTTAAGCGTCCGACTTCAGCCAGGTCACGATCTCGCGGTCCGTGAGTTCGAGCCCCGCGTCAGGCTCTGGGCTGATGGCTCAGAGCCTGGAGCCTGTTTCCGATTCTGTGTCTCCCTCTCTCTCTGCCCCTCCCCCGTTCATGCTCTGTCTCTGTCTGTCCCATAAATAAATAAAAACGTTGAAAAAAAAAATAAAAAAATAAAATAAAAGTCACACACATACACTAGAACCACCCCAAGGCATGTACTCTTCTCATAGATTTCAGATGTGTGTGTGTGTGTGCCTGTTTTTCCATTGCAAAGTTTAGTTTAGAAAGAGTGGTGAAAATTTAATTAGATAGTGCTGCGATTTTTAAAAACAGATTTGCATGTGTTTGACAAAATAAAGATGAGCACAAATTGTTTTGAGAAAGACCCAATGCTAATTCTAGGAAAGAGCTTGTTGGTTTCCCTTCTGTTTCATAGCTGCTTGGTGGTTTTAAAAACTACATGTCTCTGGACTCCCTTTTGCTTCCATTATATAACATGCTTTGTAGTAACTATTTTTTGACTGTGGATCTGTGTGCAGGCCTTTTTAGGGTGTGTGTGGGGGTTGGGGTGGAGCTCATGTACCCTTCTGATAGGAGGAGGTTGTGGGGCAATGTGTTGTGGAGGAGTACGTTTAACTTTCATAACTAAAGCCAGAAAATATTTTTGGCTGTGTGACAGTGTGTCAGTAGTTATAAATAATTTCATTTGCTGCTTGGCAGCTATTTTGCTGTTTTCTTTTTGCACCTAAAATTTACTGTTTAAATTTTGCTGGAGCTAATGTAAACATTTCACAATTTACAAATGAGTAAGTCTAAGAGAAATAGCTTCTAAATGGCAGTAAAGCTCAGGTATCTGGGCCAAAAAGATAAAGAGAAAATTCATTAGGTCTGGAAAGCAAATTCTGTAAGTGTAGGCTGGGGAGGACATACCCATAGGAAATAATTCCGCAGCATACATAGAGCACAGAGTGTGATATTGTTGCTCTGAAACTTTACAATCTGAGGAATACATTTACAAAGTGGACCACAGGTCAGTAACCAAATAAGCTCTCCTCATTTCGATTCATCTTTGTTCAGTGTCCTGTGCTCAAGAAGCAGTTAATTTAAATCTGTGGTTATCAAGATAGCAGTTCATCTACAAGCAGGAGAGATCAAACTTCAGTGTGCATCAAAAATGCATAGCCCTGACCCCAGAAATTTCTAGTTTAAAAGACTAGAGATGGGGCTTATTATCTGCATGCTTAACATGTACTTCCAGTAGACTCCACCTTGAGAAACACTGGTCTAGAATAACCACTTAGACTTTTACTAGGTTTCTTCTGTATATTAGACATGTACGAATCGAAATGAAAGGCAGATACCTGTTGGGAACGTGCTATAGCTTGCAATATGAGGCAGAATTCCGGGTGGTGCAGCCAGTGTGAAGAGAAGGAAGGAACTCTGAGCAGGAGGGCAGTGCCACTAACCATTGACTCAATGATAAGGCCAAGATTTAGATTAGTGGAGATGAAATTGGGTGTTTGCGTACCTTGAAGGAGATAGCGTGGGAGTCAGATGAGGGATAGCATCACCTGGGGAAGGAGCTTTACTTAGACGTAGACTGTACTTTTGGAGTTCTAAGGAAATTTTAATGGGAAAAAAGGATTATGGACATTAGGAAGCAGTTGTGAAGGAAATGTAATTGATTGTTGTCACTGGTTCTTAAACTTGGGTATGCATTAGAAGCACCCTGAGGACTTGTCAAATCACTGAGTGCTGAGTCCCACCCTCAGAATTTCTGAATCAGTCTGGGGGTGGGGCCTGAGAATTTCAATTTCTAACAAGCTCCCAGGTTCTGCTCATGCTGCTTCCTCTGGGGACCATGCTCTGAGATTCACTGCTCTTAATGAATTTGGTAAGTTAATCTATCAGAAACCCCTAGATGAGGCTTGGAACACATTTTGGGGGCAAGATGGAGGATGGGATGGTGGTCAGAGTGTTTTGAGTCAGAGTGTCCTATTAGATGGGCTGTCTTTTCTCCCTTTTCTTCTGAGATTTATTTACTCTCAGAGCAACTTGTCCAGAGGTGGGGACAGGAATGTGGTCATGGAGAATAATTTGAGAACTATAATCATAGTCCAAGTATGGCCAGAGTGCTTCTAAAACTGATTAAAATTGTGTTTCTCAGATTTTATTAAAAAAAAAAATAAGTATGGTATATCCTATTTTAGTATCAACATTTACTAGAAGGCATAGTAACTCACTGTTTGATGGAAGTCTTGACTCTAACACTGAACTCATGAGCTTGATCACTCAAACTTCCTCCTCTTCCAGTGTTCTTTATGAACAGCAGCATTGTCTGCCCGGTTTTTTTGTGGCACAGTTTGGGAATCCCCCTGGACATCATTCCTTCTTTCTCACACTTTCAGCCCTGCATCTAATCATTCACAAAGTCCTGGTGATTCCATTTCCTAGTGCATCTTGTCCACTCCATTGCCATCACTTTGTCCACCAACTCTCACCTGCATTCCACATCTTCTCTCTTTCCCTTCTGATTCATTGTCTACATGGGAGCCAGAGAAAACTTTTTAGAAACACAAACCACAAGAGGTCCCTTAAGACCATTCAATGACAACCCTCTGTATTTAGTATAATCTTTATTATTTTTTAATGTTTATTTTGAGAGAGAGCGTGAGTGGAGGAGGGGCAGAGAGAGTGGAAGAGAAAATCCCAAGCAGGCTCCGTACCATCAGTACAGGACTCGATCCCACGAGCCCTGAGATCATGACCTGAGCCAAAATCAAGAGTCGGACGCACAACTGCTCAACCGACTGAGCCACCTAGGCACCCCTAGGTTAATCTTTAAATTCTCAGAATGGTCCCTGTCAACATCTCCAGCTTATTTTGAGCCACGCCCTCTTTGTTCTTTAAATTCCAGCCCTACTGTCTTTTTCACTTCCTGAACTAAACATGTTTAAAAGCATTGCCCTTTGCTGAGGTGATTGGAGAGTATCTACGGAGAAGAAGGTGTATGTGGCCCTAGTCCTGAGAAAGCTTTTGTGCAATTAGAAAATGGTGGCCCTGCAGGCAGATACAGCCCCTGAGCTGGAACAGACTGGATTTCAGCCTCCACTCGCTAGGGCAGGGCACCCTGTGCAGGACCCAACCTGCATAGCCAGAATGGTGACCCTGACTCAAGATGTCAGTTGGTTTGCCTCCAAATTAAAATTGGTCTGTTTGTCTTATTTAGAAGTGGAATACTGGGCAACTTCTGGAGATTCCTGAAAGCCTAGTGATTTAGTAATGATTGTAAATACGAAAAGGCTTTTACTGTGAAGCTATAGAAATTGTTCTTTGCATGGTGAGGATAACATGTATGTGTCTTCCCAAGCCAGCATGGTTACATCTGTGCTGATTGCTCCTAGCTGTGTCTCATCGTTGAAGATCAGGAGTGATTTACAATCTAGAATGTCTTTCTCTGTTAGCCAGCGAGGCACAACATTCTTTCGTGTGACATGTTTGCTCTTGTGAAAATGACTTGAAGTATTTGGGACCTGGCAGGAGAAGAAATGGGAGGGGACCTGATTCTTGCTAGTCATGAGTCATCTTATAAAAATTTATTGAACATTTTATTAAGCACTTTCATTGTTGGTACAAAACTATTCATCAATCCTAGATTGCTTTGATGTACCTGTTATATCTCCACATGTCCTCTGCCAGGATTTGAGCATAAATCTCTCTCTGAACAAGCACTGAATAAATATTATGATAATTTTGCCTTTGAGGGTACTTTTGTTGCTTTTTTTAAAGCTCTGTGTTGGATATTTATTTATTTTTTGGTCTTTTTTCGGATTTATGAAAGTGCCTAAGTATCGGGGTAGGAGGGGCAGTAAAGGAAAGTATGGAAAACAACCACATATGTGCGGTACCTTGTCATTTCAAACACTGATGGACATTTTCTGAAAGAGGCCTCTGCAAGAGGTCTTTCAGTAGGAATAGAATTTGAATCTGGGAGCAAATAATTGCTCTGTAAATGCTTATGATATTGAAATTGCAAATACACTATATCTAATCGAATTAGTTTGTCATGTTCATTACTGGGTCATAAAGGCAGTTGTTGACTGTGGACACTGAAAAGGCCAGCACATTGTTGCCTAGAAGATTCATCTTTCTCTGTTGAGCTACAGCTGGATTTTTCAGGCCAGCTTACTCTCTGAACTCTGCTTTCTTGCACTGTGTCCTGTGCCTTTGTGATCCTGGGTCCTCTCACCCATGGCTTAAACAACAGAAGTCTATTCTCTCACAGTTCGGAGGCTGAAAATCCAAAATCAAAGTGTCCGCCAGGCTGGAGTCTCCTGAGGGCTGTGAAGGGAAGGAGCTGTTTCAGTCTTCTCTCTTGGCTTGGCTGGTAGATGGCAGCCATCGTAAGTTTTCATGTCTGTCCATACATGGCTGTGTGTCTAAGTTCCCCTTTTTTATTGGGATACTACTCATATTGGAAGAGGACCCATCCCAATGACCCCATTTTAACTTGATTGTTTCAGCAAAGACCCTATCTCCAAATAAGGTCACGTCCTGTGATCCTGGGGGTTAGGACTTGAATATATGAATTTTGGGGGAGACACAGTTCAGCCCATCATACCACCCATATCTGAACCTTGATAATAAATTAGCCTCAGAAATCTAGCTATACTTATTGTGGAATCTTCTGTAAATCACCAATAGAAATCTGTAAATTAGCTGAATTTTAAGTCCTCTCTTTCAACCCAGCAGAGTGCCTTAGTGTTGATGGTGTTGATTCTGCAGTTTACAGTACTCTCCCTTGTGTTCATTTCATGAGTCATTAGACCAGAAAGTGTTAGGTAAAGGAAAACAAATATGAGAGTGGCACCTTTAAGTAAGGGGGCTTTGGCCACTCCCTTTCCACCCAAGTCCACGACCTATAAAATGTCCAACCCATTCCAAGTTCTGAGGATCTAAGATAGAACATGTTGATGTGTAGTGTGTTTTTACTTGACATCTATTTTAATTACACCATCCTTGCATATCCTTTATTTTGCACACAAGCCTGATTTGGCTGAGTGGTTTTGACACTCATAGCCCTCCAATGCTTTGGACTGTTTATCCCAAGAGCTTGCAGCTGAATTTTCTGGCAAGTCATTGTGATACTATCCAGTGATTCCTTCAGAGATGTAGGTTTTTGAGCCGAAGGATATCTTTTCTCCTCTGGGCTTTTCCTAGTTTCTGGAAGATCGGGGCACCTGCCAGGCCTCTGTCTCTGCAGATACCTAGCACCTGTCATGCTTGTATTTTTAAGCTTTCCCCATTCCCTGTTCCCAAGCGTGTCCTGTTAATGTGACTGTTAATGTACTTTCTTAGGCTTCTGAACATTGAGTCATAATCCATATTTCATTTCTCCTAGCCTCAAAGACCAGGACAAATGGGAGCTTTTCTCTCTTTTCTACCAAACGAGATAGATTTTGTCTCCCTGCAAGTGTATTCTAAAATAATAGCAATCTGTCAGTAAAACCACACATCGAATTCAGGGCTGGTTAGATACTGTGTGGCATCATCCTTATTCATGGCTCTGTAAGCCTGGAGCAAGGTGGAAGCAACCAAAGTCAAAAGTCCTTTCTGACTCTATGCAAAAGGCCCTAGTAATCTTTCCTATTAAGATGAAGTAGAAAACTACAAAATTTTTTCTAAACACTAACACATATATTTCCCTAAGATAAAAGTCACTTCTCTGTTCCTTCTTTACATGGCCAACGCTCCCTTTCTCCCTCCTGTGCTCCCCCCAGAGTGAATAACTTCTAAACTTCTAGGAGTTTCTCACAAGTGAAAGTTCTTGGTCAACTTAGGGATTGCCCCTCTTCTTTGGCCAAGTCTCTTGAGGAAAGGCACCTCTTAGGGGAATTCTCATGTAGAATTGGAACAAACATGTGCATCTTTTCCCCTAACCTCTTGGTGTTAAAAAAAAAAAAAAAAAGATTTAGGGGCGCCTGGGTGGTTCAGTTGGTTAAGTGTCCCACTTGGCTCATCTCACTGCTTGTGAGTTCAGTCCCCATGTTGGGCTCTGCTGACATCTCAGAGCCTGGAGCCTGCTTCAGATTCTGTGTCTTCATCTCTCTCTGCCCCTCCCCTGCTGGTACTCTCTCGCTCTCAAAAATAAATAAACATTAAAAAAATTTAATGAATGAGAGCCATTCTTTCTGCCACCCTCACAAGGGATAGATCACTTTTTCTGCCACTTGCTAGCCAACCCCCATGTGGTAGGCCACATTTTTAACTAAACAAGAAGCAGTAAATATATCAACCATCTTAGCTAGCCTGAAAAACGTTGATTTTTGTTCTAGAAGTTTTGTCTCTCACTGGTTTGTTTTTCTTCATGGAGCCTGGAGCTGATGTCATACCTAAGCAGAGGCCTAGGACCCCATCTCTCCAGAGGCAACCATGTAGCTTGAGAGCCAATCCTAGATTTGGATCATTCCATTACCAAGAACCAGAACCTCTTCAAGGCTACAGTTGGAGGCTTCCTGATTGCCCTGACTGGCCTCCTGTTGGAGGAAATCCCAGAGGACAGCAGAACCCCCAGCCCCACCCCGTCCCCCTGCCCCAAGAAGCTCCAGAGAGGAGCCCAAACTTTCCAGCATCCACCTGGTAACCTGATGGTTCTGGCACTTGATCTCTTCAAAGAAGACAAACCTAGGGGATCCCACATGAATTCCAGTTTCCCAATTGACTAAAATACTGTCTCCAGCTTCTTTCAGAGCTTAGTTATGAGGATGTTTTAAATCAGCTAGAGATCTGAAGTATCAGGCAGTGGTTCTTTGGCCCTTGACATCAGTCTTCTGGGCTAGTTTTCAACTTTGGCTTATGGACTGTCCTTGAGTAGTTAGACCTTCCTCTGATTTCCTCTCTCCTTAGGATACAGGGCAATGACAACAACTCCCAGTTCCTTCCTTTGGGTAAAGAACTACACCAACTTTGCAAGCTTGACTATAGCTCTCTTACTGGGACCTCACTCCACAGGTCTAAAACATTTCAAGAGGCTACATGAGGTTTAATTTCTCTTCATATTCCCTAGTAAGATGTTTTCACAGAGATTTGTCCCTGGGAGCTGTTTCCCCCTTGTCACTGTAGGAGGACTTCCTAACCTCCTTTGGCTTTTTTGCCTACACACTGGAGCCTACAGCAAGTTAAGAACAAGCTCCTCGATGGTGACAGCCATGTACAAATGAGAATCCTGGGGCATGTTAATGGCTCTGCTTAGCTTTTAGCAAGCTTCCATCTCTTCTTACTATCAGAGTCCTAGGCTGCTAATGTTCCATTGTCACAGTTGGACAAGCATTTAATGAAAGTTACTGTCTGCTTTCCATTCTCTTTTTTCTTCCCTGTTTCCCTTCTTCTTTCTCCTTTTCATTCTTCCTTTACTTTTTGTACCCCTATATCCATTGTTTTTAAGCATAATGTGTACCACAGGGGATTTTTCTTGTGCAGGTGGGGGTCTGTCATGAGAACATATTTATGGAACCAATGAAGAAGTGTGCTAAACTCTGGGTTTGTAAAGTCAGCACAGGATGTTCTCACCTGATATGTGGCAGGGGCAGAAATTGTAGTTATATATGCCCTATTTATTGAATCCTTAAAATGGACCAGGCCTATGGGACACAAGGCACATCACACACATTTTCTCAAATCATTTTCCAAACTGTGCAACCTGCTGCTGACAGCAGGCTCTGTGCTGTCAATGCAGAACCCGATGCAGGGCTTGAACTCAGGAACAGTGAGATCATGACGTGGGCCTAAATCCAGAGTTGGACGTTTAACCAACTGAGCCACCCAGGTGCCCTGGATTATTTTATTTCATGAAATATAGTACTGTTAGACCACCAGGGTTGGGTTTATTCCTCCCTCCCCCCCTCCCCCCCCAGTTTAATTGCATTGTGCCAATATTCTATGGGATTTCTCTCCTACTCTGATGAAAGGCTGTTTTCCCATCTTTGTTTTTAGGACCATTTGTTTATTTTTCAGCCTTTTTTTTTTATTGAGGTATAATTGACACACGACATTATATTTGTTTCAGGTGTGCAACATAATTCAGTATTTGTATATATTGTGAAATGATCACCTCTTAACAACTTTCCAATATGCGGTACAGTAGTATTAATTCTAGTCACCGTGCTGTCCATTACATTTCCATGACTTCTTTATTTGGTAACTGGAAGTTTGTATCTTTGGCCCCATTTTGACCACCCCTCAACCCTTTACCTCTGACAGTCTCCAATCTGTTCTGTGTATCTATGAGGTTGGGTTTGGTTTTTTGTTTTGCTTTGTTATTTGTTTTTTGGTGTTTTTTTTGGAATTTCACATAGAAGTAAGATCATATGATATTTGTCTTTGTCTGACTTACTTCATTCACTTAGCATGATATCCTCAAGGTATGTATACACCATGCTTTCTTGTGTGTATGCGTGTGTGTTTTAGAAAGTGGGGGGAATGTGTGAGCAGGGGTCGGGGCAGAGGGAGAGGGAGAGCACTCAGTTTCACAACCATGAGATCATGACTTGAGCTGAAATTAAGAGTTGGATGCTTAACTGACCGACCCATCTAGGTGCTCCCCATGCTTTATCTATTTGTCTGTGAGTGGACACTCAGGTTGTTTCCCTATCTTGGCTATTGCAAATAATGCTCCAGTGACCATGAATGAGGGTGCATGTGTCTTTCTGAGTTAATGTTTTCAGTTTCTTTGGATAAATACACAGAAGTGGGATTGCTGGATCATATGGTAGCTTTGTTTTTCATTTTTTGAGGAACCTCCACAGTTTTCCATAGTGGGTACACTAATTTACATTCATACCAAAGGTACATAAGGGTTTTCTTTCTCTCCATATCCTCACCAGCATTTGTTATTTCTTGTCTTTTTGACTCTAGCCATTCTGACAAATGTGAAGTGATATCTCATTGTGGTTTTGATTTTCATTTCCCTGAAGATTGGTGATTTTGAGCTTCTTTTCGTGCACCTGTTGTCCATCTGTATATCTTCTTTGGAATAAATGCCCATTTTTAAAATCTGATTTATTTATTTATTTATTTATTTTTTTGCTATTCAACTTTATATATTTTGGGTATTAACCTCTTATCAGATATATGATTTACAAATATTTTCTCCCATTCTGTAGGTTACCTTTTAATATTATTGATGAGTTCCTTTGCTGTGCAAAAGCTTTTTCACTTGATGTAGTCCCACTGGTTTAATTCTGCTTTTGTTGCCTGGGGGATTTTTTTTTTTTTTTTTTAAATTATGAGATGAGTAGAGATGGCAGCCAGACTGGAGTGGGGAGAGGGGAAAGCAGTATGTGGGGACCACTCATTTCAGGGGTGTAATTGTGAAGAGTCAGAGCTAGATCTGTAACTTATGAAGGGCAAAGGGAAGGATTTGGGAGCTTTCTGCTTGTTTGTTTTGGCTAGGATTTTTAGGTCCAGAAGATTTTTGACATTTTATTGGTTGAGCAGAAGGGAATAATTGAAGATGAAAGAGAAAGAGGGAGCAGTTGTTCAAAAAAAAAGCTGGGATGAGATCAAGAATAAGGGTGGCAAGTTTTCTTAGGACAGAAGATGGGAGCAGACAAGTAAGTATACACTTAGAGGAGAGCTCCCCAGGATTCTCTGTCCAGTAGGGTATGAAGTAATCTACTGAGTTTAAGCGTGGGCAGGAATAGGAATAGACTACGGGAGAATTTTGTAGGGATTCTTGGAGACAGCCATCATGAAGAATGTGATAGGGAGGGAACTAACGATGAATGTGGGGATTGATGAGTAGCACCAAGTGTCCAGTCACGGTTAGATAGCAGGCATTGGAAGTGGAACCAGCTGGGCTTTCTCTAGCGACACTTGTTACAGCTGACTCGAGACATAGCCAGGAGTTTCTTGGGGAAAAATACATTTTTGATACTATATTACCTTCTTTTAAAATTTATCTTAACGTTTGAGACAAGTGCAAGTGGAGGAGGAGCAGAGAGAGAGGGAGACACAGACTCTGAAGCTGAGCTCTCAGCACAGAGCCTGACACAGGGCTTGAACCCACGAACGGTGGTGGGATCATGACCTCAGCCGAAGTAGCTGCTTAACCGACTGAGCCAGCCAGGCGCCTCAATACTATATTACTTTTTACCACAAGGCAAAATTTGAGGCATCCTGAGATTAAGATAATTTAAAGAAAGACTTTCCATACACAGAATATAAATAGCAAAAATAGAAAAACCAAGTATCTTGTTTCTTTGCCTTGTTTTTAAAGCTTAAGCAAGCACCATGTTACCCCAGTCATTTAGAATGTCCAAGTTTGGGGTTGGCACTAGAAAATAATTCAGATGCTGTACTTGGCTAGGGAAAAAGGTATGTCTCTGGTGGGTGGGCTCACTTAACCGGTCTGTGAAGTGGACTTGATTGGATGATGAATGCAGAAATTGGGGGTGTTCATGTGAATGAAAACTCCTCAGTGCTTGGAACAGTAGTTTCTGGCATGTGGTGGGGATGTGATAAATACTCTTTGAATGAACATGTATGTGTATCAATGAATGTATACATTTTTTCATGTCATTTTGAAGCACTAGTTCTGTATACAGTAAAAATGAAAAATCCTGATTAATATTTGCCATTTGGTAGCCTTGCCCTAGTTATTCAACAGATAGCACATTCTCTCTTGAAAGGTATGGGTTACCAGAACTTTTATTAAAATGAAAAAAAAAATTTGGGTTGATGATCTAAAACACAAAATTGCCAAATAAGTCCATTAATGTACCATTCTTTCCTGTGCAGCACTCTATAGGGGGGAGAGAGAGAGAGAGAGAGAGAGTGCGCGCGAGCGAGGGAGAGTATAGCATGCTTTATGGTGATTAATGAATAGTTTTGTGTTGGTGGATATAAATGATTATTCATTTATTTATTGAATCTTTACTGAGCACTATATCCTGAGCTAAGCTTGGTAGAAATTATTAAGAGTAGGACCTTAGTTCTTAAAAAGCTCACTCAAGTAGAGACTCTATTCCACAGGCCTAGTTAAGTGAGCCTACCTGCCAAGTATAGCATCTAGCAGAGACAACTAATGGTTCCATATGGTACCTGGCAATAGAAGTATATATATATGCAAAAGGAGTGCTATGGGAGTGTTTGATGCCATAGTCACGAATTTTGCTTGGGTGTTCTGCCATGACATATAGCTTTCACTATACAAGATGCTGGTGTTTCGTTTGGCTTTAGTGCAAAAGATAGCAGGTGATGACTCCATGGATGATGATTTAGTAGTTCTTGCTTCCTTCCTTTGATAGGTAGAGGAAGTACTTGTCATGCTCAGAGTTGGGAGCAGGCAGGTTAGTCACCTCGGTAAATGGCCACCCCATCCTTCTATGGAATAGGCCACAGCCCTTGAGTCCTTTCTTTTTCCCAAGCAGTGTATCAAATTGTGTTAGCTTTTCCATCAAAACACACACAAGGTGATAAAAGTGTTGATATCTTATTGGGGGTGTGTTATGTAGGTGTGTGCATTCATCAGAACTCATCAAACTGTACAGTTAAGACCTGTGCATTTCACTGTGTGACTTCTCTTCTCCCCTTATACAGACTACATGAAGCTACATCAAGTTCTCCCTTCTGGCCGTTGTACTGGTTGGTTGTTTCTACATGGAAGCTCTTCCTATATAGTCATGTGACTTTCCCCCTCCCCTCTTTTTTTTTTTTTAAGTTTATTTATTTATTTTGTGAAAGAGAGAGAGAGAGAGAACAAGTTAGGGAGGGGCAGAGAATCCTAAGCAGGTTGCACGGGAGCCAGACATGGGGCTCAATCTCATGAATTGTGAGGTCATGACCTAAGCCCAAATCAAGACTCAGATGCTCAACCGACTGAGCCACCGAGGGCCCCTCCCCCTCACCTCTTACCAAGCTTTGCCCGGCATCATTTTATCATTGGGGTCTTCCCTGATTAGCATATTAAAATTGTGACTCCCTGTCATTCCCTTTCTGCACAAAGAGCCATCACAATGTGTAATTAAGAGCATGGGCTCTAGAGTTGGGTCTGTCTGGCCTCACATCCTTCTTCTAGCTGTATGACTTGAGTGTCTTTCTGTGGCTCAGTTTTATAACCTATAAAATAGGGCTAAATATTTGTCAATAGGATTATTGAGAAGATTCAATGAATTAATACATGAAGAGCATGTAAAACAGTGACCGATACGTAGTAAGTTAATGTTAACTTAATTCTCCTTTGCTTTGTTTTCCCATATCACTTAACACCATATCATCTACTGTATATTTAAACTATTTGCTTATAGTTTCTTGCCATTAGAATAACAACTTTTACTCTTTTTTCTTCTCCATTTTCTTTTTTTCTTTTTCTTTACTGTTATACCCTCATCACTTATATTTGTGCCTGATGCATAATAGGTACTCAGTAAATATTGTTCAGGGCATCTTGGTGGCTCAGTCAGTTGAACGTCCGACTCGATTTCGGCTCAGGTCATGACCTCAGGGTCATGTGATCGAGCCCAGCGTCCATCCAGCTCCACGCTGAACATGGAGCCTTCCTAAGATTCTTTCTCTCCCTCTCCCCTTCCCCTGCTCTCTCACACAAAAGAAAAATGTATATATATTGTTTAGTCAGTGGGTGAACGTGCATATAGGAGAGGATTCTGTGGATTGTCAGGAGGCTATGGGATGGGTTGGGGCAGGGGTTCGCTGACATTTCCTGCATTTGGCCGGATAGTAAATACTTTAGGCTTTGTGAGTTAAAACTACTCATTCTGCCGCTGAACGTGCAAGTAGCCACAGATGATATGTGAACGAATGAGTGTGACTTTGTTCCAATGAAACTTTATTTACAGAAACAGGTAGTGGGCCTGAGTTGGCTTATGGGCTATAGTTTGTCAGCTCTTGTGTTGGGAAATAATTTTTGGCCTTGCTTTCCTGATTCTCTTTACCCCTCCCCTAAGACATCTCCCACTGCAGCAGTTAGTGCTAGTCATTCACAACTGAAATAGAAATAGTTTGCAAAACATTGTATCATCCATCAATTAATACTTGATTGGGGACTCATTAATTGTACAAAATTTTCGTGTCTTTTTAATATTTTAATAGTGTTAAGAATGTATTTTGTACTTTCAGCTATATCATTTCAGGGCTCTGTTTTTCTTCTTTTACAATAATTTTTTTGATTTTAGTTAGTTAATACACAGTAGAGTATTGGTTTCAGAAATGGCTCTGGCTTGGATTTTTTTCCTCCAGGAGCTGAAGACTTGTCTGTTATGGCCAGACACATATATGCTATTAAAGAAAAAGATAACCTTCTGCTTACTATACAGCCAACAGTGTAACTAACTCCTCATTGAAATAAAACCAACAGAAATTATCCACTAGACAGTTTAGTTTTTTAAATTATTATAGAGTCTTATTCCTCCACAAAACTGTTCCCTAGCCCACAATTTTTACCATTCTCCCCAATCCATTTGGTATGCTGGCAGGATTCTTTCGTTTTTAAATACAGTACATTTTTGGCCGTGTAGTATTAGTGACAGACTATGAAGTTTTAGCATGAACTATGTAGCCTTTATTGCTATAATTAAAACCAACTGGATCAGAAATTAAACGTGTTTTGCTGCTGTGATGCATCATAAGAATATCATTCTGTATTTTTTTTTTTTTAATGTTTATTTTTGAGAGACACAGAGAGTGAGCATGGGAAAGGCAGAGAGGGAGGAAGAGAGACAATCCCAAGCAGGGTCCATACTGTCAGCACAGAACCTGATGCGGGGCTCAAACCCATGAACCATGAGATCATGACCTGAGCTGAAATCTAGAGTCGAATGCTTAACCAACTAAGCCACCCAGGCGCCCCTGCTGTGATGCATTGTAATTAGACAAAGAAGTTCAAGTATATGACTGCCACTGATATTAATTTTACATAACCCAAATGGTTTTTGTTTCACTTCTTTTGTTTCACTTCAAATTTAAGCACATGTCATCATCAATGCAAACAGTTTTCTGCTTGTCATTTAATTACTTTCATCATGTGACATGTGTGCAGAGAGAACCTGAACGGTGCTCCCCAGTTGTTGGGTTTCTCTTGCTCCCCATGCTGCCTATTCTCTCTCTCTGTGATCCACAGTTGCAGTTTCCAATCTGAGTACTGGGTACACACTTTCTCCCAAGGCACCTGCCCGATGTGTCCTCCAGAGCACTGCTTCTCCAGCCATCTCTGGTAAAGGACCAGTGTTGTTTTTTTGTTTTTTTTTCTTATTTCCAATTCATCATGGATTGATTTTGTAAAATTCAATTTTAAAAAATTGGGTGGGCCAGCAAAATGATCACATAATTGGATATCATAGCAAGGTCCAGTTGCTATAAGATTTTCTAAATACTTAGTTTCTGAACTTAACTCATAGTTGACCGGTGATAGTTAATGAACCAGTTCACAGACCACATTTTAAGTCGTTGCCCTATAGAGCAGTCTTTCTCAAGTGTTTTTGACCTAGTGTAAGATATACTTTCTTCTATCATGATGCAATACATATGCGTGCATGCCCCCCAAGCTCCTTCCCCATTATGCTGAAACCATGGGAATGTCAGCTACCTAAAGGCAGAGGTATTTTTTCTTTTTTTGCTCGTACCTGGCACATGGTAGGCCTTCAGTTAATATTTATTGCATACAGATGTGTGTATATATAACTGAATCAAAAGTTTCACAAAACAATACTTAACCTTTTCTTCTTGTGGGACACTCTTGATGTTTTCTATTTTATTCAAATGTTGATTGCAATGTGCTAAATTTATTCCACCGCCTTCTGATTATAGGGGTCATGACCCACAGTGTATAAAACATGCTTGTCCTTTCCCTCCCTTTTAGAGCTTTGAGTAGCTATTAACCCTCTCCTGCCCCCGCAGGGTATCAGTCTGGATTTCCGATATCCCAGAACTGCTTACCTCTTGCCAGCTAAGGCTAGGTTGGTAGACCTGGCAGAAAACTAGGAGACAGATGAGTCTCTGGGTTTGTAAAAGCTAAAAAGAAGAGATGCGTGAAGGTTAGGGTTAGAGTAGCTAGAAAAGTCAGAAGTTAAAACCTGTTCAGGCCCCCTAATACTCCTCCATCCTGTTGAGAACTCAGTTTGCAAACTCTTAGAAATAACATCATCCCAAAGTTGCACAATGGCTTTGGTTCACCTACGTTTTGAAGAGTGTGAAAATTCACTTTGTAAGATTGTAGGTGATAGCAACCATCAGATTTATCCAAATTTCTCTTAAGAGTCAGGGTGAGGAAATAAGTTTTTGACATACGCAGCTAAGAGGAAGGTCACACTATTTGCTGCAAACAGGATATAGGAGCTAGAGTCATTTTGACAGAAGCGTACCTGTTTGAGGAGCCGCTGGAACACGGCACCACGCTGGAAGCCTGCTGTCTGCCACACGAGATACTGCGGATACACAGCTTAGTCGAGAAGGCAAATATTATAAAATTAGGGCTCTGTGGACTCATGCCCGGGGTGCTCTGAGAGAGGCAACAAGGCCTTGGCAGCACGGATCCCCAAGCTGAATCTTGAGAGTAAGTGTCCCAGGGCGTACAGGGCGGTCCGAGCAGGGAAGGAGCAGCTCTCGTGACTGCACGGAGGTGAGCAGGTGTATGTTCAGGGACGGGTATGTTGTCCAGCATGCTAGGCAGTCAGGGCTGCACACGCTGGAGGTAGGTATGTAATCTGGTTTGGAAGCTCGTGAGAAGGGTCAAGGTTGGTGGTCTGAGTCAGGGCTGACTAGCCTTTTCATGAATACCTATGGGGAACAACATGGGTTTTGGGCTCAAACCTTACTTCTTGAGTGACCTTAGACAAATTCACAACTTCTTCTTGCAGTCATTATAGCTAACGATAGTAGATCGGGAGAAATGGAACATTCTTTCACCTTCTCACAAGATCTTCAGATTTACTGATATTTAGTACAATCAGTTTTTCAAATAGTAGCAACATGTTTTAATTCAAGAAGTAAAGGATCTTGGCTTATTGTGTTCACCTTTTTATCAATTCCCTTGTAGTTATTCCTAAATATTAACATCATAGAGCTGAGAAGCTCGTTTCCTTTTATCTTGTCCTGTTTTCCCTTGGTGTTTCATTTATTTACTTACCAATGTGGCCCCATCATCTTTTGGCTCTTCATATTAGTGAGCAAGAGAAGTAACTTTGACTAAGGCACAGTCATTAATACTTGCACTTTTATGCTCTGCCTCACAAACTCTCTGTGAGAGGCCATCCCATTTTCTGAGTGCGTGTTTTTGTTTATGCAGGTGGTTAAAATAAGTATTTTCTTATTTGGTTTGTAAATATTTGGTGAGACCTTGGTGTGCTTGAGGTCATGACAGAAAAATAAAGTATTTAAGACAATATATCATGGTCAAGGGTGTTTGAAAATCCTATCATCTACAGATACGGATGAAAAAGTGTAAATATTTTATTATGGAAAATCTCAAGTATATGAAAGTGTAGAGAGAATAGTGTGATGTTATCGCATGTACTTATCAGTCACTTTCAACAATCTTGACTAATCTTGTGTCATTTATATCTTTACCCTTCTTCCCTTCCTGTTTATTATTTTAAAGCAAATTCCAGATGTCATATTTTATCAGTGAATATTTTGCTAATAACTTCTAAAAAAGTAAGAACTCTTAAAAGTAATTATTATAACTTAAAAACTAAAATAATCCCCTAATATCATCAAATATACAGTGTTCACATTTTCTTTTTTTTTAATTTTTTTTTTTTCAACGTTTATTTATTTTTGGGACAGAGAGAGACAGAGCATGAACGGGGGAGGGGCGGAGAGAGAGGGAGACACAGAATCGGAAACAGGCTCCAGGCTCTGAGCCATCAGCCCAGAGCCTGAGGCGGGGCTCGAACTCACGGACCGCGAGATCGTGACCTGGTTGAAGTCGGACGCTCAACCGACTGCGCCACCTAGGCGCCCCATAGTGTTCACATTTTCAATGATATCATCAATATTATACTTACTTTAGAGTTTGACAAATTAACATTTTTTTAACATTTATTTATTGAGAGGGAGAGAGAGTGAGTGAGTGTGAGTGGGGGGAGGGGCAGAGAAAGAGGTAGACACAGAATCCAAAGCAGGCTCCAGGCTCTGAGCTGTCAGCACAGAGCCCAGTGCGGGCTCGATCTCAGAAACCATGAAATCATGACCTGAGCCGAAATTGGATGCTTAACCAACTGAGCCACCCAGGCGCCCCTGACAGATTTTAAAAATTTTGTTGAACATTAGATATCACCCCTACTGCCAACATCCCCAGTCTTTCTGTTTTTGGCACTTCCTGGGCACCTTGACCTCCACTTCTTACCATTGTTGCCTTTTCAAGTGATTCTGAATTAATTTTACAGGGATCTTAGAGCAGATTGGAGGTGAAAAGGATTTGGGCTAATAGAGTGGGGAGGAGAAAGTATGTGATGACAGATGCATAGCAGAGAACCAGAAAACAAGGAGGATTGCATAAGAATCATAAAATGTTACAGGCATAAGGGCTTAATAGTTGAAGTTTAAAAGGAGACTTATCGGGTTGAAACCTGAATTGTTTATTCAGAGCTGTTATTTTTGGATCAAAAGAAGCAGTGACTGGGGAGAGGAGCTCTTCCCTTGTTTACCTTGGTCGCCAGTTCAACCTCATCTTGGGTGGAGCTTGTTGTCTCAAAAGGAAAGACGGGCTCTTATGCTCTAGCACAGTGATTGAGTGTGAATCAGAATCACCTGCACAGCCTGTAAAAACCTCCTAGAATTTCTCATTCAGTAGGTTTTGGGTGGACTCAAGGATTTGCATTCTAACTAGGTGCAGGTGAGGCTGCTGCTGGTCCAGGAACCACACCTTGGGAATCACTGATAGTCCGAACTACTCGGTCTTTCCATTTTTAAGACATTTTGTCTTTGCTGAGACTGTATTGCTGCATACACTGGGAATATTGTGTAATTGATTAACATCCCTAGTGAGCATCTTGGGAGGAGAAATTGATGAGAAATCTATGAGTAATTTATATGAAAATATATATTGTTTTCATAATGACCATATAATAATATGGCACTCCACCAGCCTAGTGGAATGTTTGTAAACATTCTCTTAACAAAAGGATTTCTTCTTCTAAGTGTCTCGATCTCTGTGAATTGTATCTGTCTCTGGGCATGAATTAGAAGTTCTCTTCAAACCTAAATATTTGAGCTAAGGAAAGCAGAGAAAGCTAGGATAAATGGCATTCTTACCCAAGTTTAGAACAAACTTACTAATTTTCTTAGTCTTTTTTTCCTTCTTCACAGAGAGACTGGGAAGTGAGCCTGACCTAAAACATCAGTCAGTCAGCAACCCAGCAAAATGTGGTTTTCTGCCAACTCTTTAGCTACCACGCCCATTGCTGGAACTTTCCTTAATATTTTATCCCATTCAAATCTACTCTAAATGGGTCCTGACCAAGCTTGAAATATACCCAGAACATGCTTTTCTTTTCTATTGAGTCTTTTTTGTGTGTGTGTCCTTTAATATATGAATGTTATCCCCAGAAGATTGCTTTTCTAAGACTTCTCTAAATTTATTTTTATTGAGCCATTGGAATAGGAAAGCACTAGACTAAGGACTTCTGCAAATAGCGCTGATCTGTTTGTTTATTTTAGTTTTTTTAATGTTTATTTTGAGAGAGAGGTGGAGGGGAGAGGCAGAGAGAGGTGGGAGAGAATCTGTTCTGTCAACGCAGAGCCTGACTCAAGGCTCCATACAATGAGATCATGGCCTGAGCCAAAATCAAGAGTCAGACCCTTAACCAGCTGAGCTACCCCACCCCAAGAGCACTGTTTAAATCGCCCAACAAATAGGGCTTTCCCAAGTTTGAGCTATGACCTTGAACCCAAACCCCACTCCTTTGTTTTGGTAGTTATATTTTCTGGTATTTTTTTCCCTTCAGCAAGTCATTCAAAGAAGTACATTATTAGCTCTTTAGAGTTCAGAAGTGAATTTGCTATCATATGAAAATTATTGGATGTTGAAGTTTTAATCTAAATGATTTGTGGACCCACAAGACCAAATTATAATCAGCAGGTTTCTGGGTAGGCAATGAATTGGAACAAAGGGACTTGGATATTCGGAGTCTTTTACTTTGGACCTCAAGTGTATAATTGGATTATTCATTATCTTTGATTTATGACATCATTATAAGTCCATGCATTTGCTTTTTACATTAACCCTTTTATTTAGTTCATTTTAAAACTACAGTCTCATTTTTTTAATTAAAAAAAATTTTTTAATGTTTGTTTATTTTGAGAGAGAAAGTGGGGGAGGGGTAGAGAGAGGGAGAGAGAGAATCCCAAGCAGGCTCCATGCTGTCAGCACAGAGCTGGATTTGGGGCTTGATTTCAGAAACCGTGAGATCATGACTTGAGCTGAAACCAAGAGTCAGGTGCTTAACTGACTGAGGCACCCAGCCGCCCCTCTACAATTTCATTTTTAATTGATAACAGTCTTTACCAAATTTTAAAATTTGAGATGAAATTTACATACAGTGAAATGCACACATCTTAAAGTGTATAGTTTGATGAGTTTTGACAAATGTATAACCTTGTGTAACCAACCACTCAATCAGTATATTGAACAGGAACTCCCCCTGGCCATTCCCCCCCCCCCCCCCCCCCCCGCCTCCCGGATCATTTGCCACTTCCTGCAAGTAACTGTTGTCTTACTCTCTATCACTGTAGATTGCTGCTTGTTCTTGATTCATATAAAAGAAATCATGTAGTACATAGTTGTTCATCTCTGGCTTTTGCTCAGCATAATGTTGCATGTGTCAGTTCAGTCTTTTTTATTGTGGAGTAATTTTCCACTGTATTTGGAGTAATATTGTATTAAGTGTGTAAGGATCTTTTTAGAACAAGGGATTTTCTGAAGCCTTTGTATTCAGCCTTACTGTTTTTAAAAATACTTTTACCCAGCCATGAAAGTTGACATAGTTTTATCAACACAGATGCTCATTAAATTGGGCTGCCTCTAAAATAACTCAAGCCATGGGCAAGTCAGAATTTTAATAAATATGGAAATTCTATTTTAATATTAGTTCCACTTCAGTTTGCTGTTCTTGACTCTTCTGTGTAGTCCTTTGAAGTCCAACTGGAATTTTTTGAGACTTACTTTGTGGCCTTGCATATATGGCCCATCCTGATGAATATAGTGGATTTGAAAAGAATGTATATTCTGCATTTTAATTTTTTTTTTTAGTATATATTGATTTAGGTAAGGATGGTTGATTATATTGTTCAAGTCTTCTATGTTATTACTGGATTTTTTCCCCTACCTTTGCCATTCCAAAAGAGGGTTGAAAAGGAAGAACAAATGACAGGTGGGACAAACAAAAAGGACAGGACTGTACACTTACATCTAACCATATCAACAATTACATCAAATACGAATGACTTAATTTATGTAATTCTTCTTTAATTTTGTTGGGTTCTGCCGTATGTATTTGGAAGTTCTGTTATTAGTTGCAAAAATATTTGTGATTGTTACGACTTCATGATGAATTGACTCATCGTTATAAATATCTCTTTCTGGTGATACTTCTTTGTTGAAAGCTATTTTTCTTATATTAATATAGTCACTCCTGCTTTATTAGGCTTACTATATATATATATGATACTTCATTTTTCATCCTTTTACTTTATCTTTCTTTATATTTAAAGTACATATCTATTAACTGCATATAGTTAGGTTTGTCTTTTTTTTTTTTTCTTTTCTTTTTTCTTTTTAGCCAGTCTGATAATCTCTGGCTTTCAATAGTGTTCATTCTGTTTATATTTAATGTAATTATTTATATGATTGAATTTAAATCTACCATCTTACCATTTGATTTCTATTTCTCCCATCTGTTTATTGTCCCACCATTACTGCCCTACTTTTGGATTGACGATTTTCTTAGTATTCCATTTCACTAACCCAATTGGCTTTTTACTTACATCTCTGTAGTTTGTAATTTTAATGGATTATATCATATATTCTTAGCATAGCCTACCATGAATTAGTATTAAGAAGTTTACCCCCTTCTTTCCTTTGAGCCAATAAGATTTGGATAGCTAGGATCTACTCTGTATCCCAAAAAGATATATAAATGTGTATCTCATGTATTATGGTTCCCTTTACTCAAGAGCTGAATTCCCTCCAGTTTCTACCAGCTTGTGTTTGCTCTCCAGTTTCTTCAAAACTGTTTTTATATTTTATCCAGTGTTTTGTATTGCTATTTGTGGGAAGGTTTGTCCAATAAAGTCTATTCCACATTATCAGAAGTGAAATTGCCATTTTGTCATTTTTAATGATGTACCAAGCACTCTTCTGAATCTATTACCTAGCTCAAAAACTTGACAGTAACCTTTATTCATCTATATAACTCTTCTTCTCAGTCTATCCCCTCTATCGCCCGATATCCCTGACTTGAGTTATCCACCATCCTGAATTTCATGTTGCCATTTCTTCTTTTCTTTTTGTCTAGTTATGTTGAATCTGTATGTATTTCTAAAATCTATTTATATTTGTATTGTTTTAACTTACAAAAATTTTGCTGAATTTATTGGAGACTTATAATTTGCTATTATACTATATAGATTTAATCATACTACACATACATTACTTTGGTTTGTTTTGACAGCTGTATGTAATTCCATTGTGTAAATATACCAGTTTATTCATCTCCTCTTGCGTTGGACATTTGGTTTGTGTCCACATTTTCAGTCCTATGAACATTTTTGCATGTTCATGATTATGTACTTCGGAGTAAATATTGTTAGATTGAAAATTACTGCATTTAATTGTATATGATAGTGCCAAACTGTTATTCATAAAGTTGTTAAGCCATTTCACATTCCCACCGCCATTCCGTAAGAGACTCTGTGAGGCTACATTTTCTGTAATACTTGGCAGTGTCAGTTTGTTGTTGTTTTTTTTAACCAGTTGACTGGGTATAAAACGGTATCACATTGTTTGTCTAAAATTCCTTGTACTAATGACATTAAGCCTCTTCCTATGTTTATTAGCTGAAGGTGTATTCTGTTACACGTCTGTTCGAGTCAACCCTGCTTCCTTTTTTTAATTGATGTGTAGAAATTCTATACTTTAAATACCATTGAACTAGACCATCTATTCATGACTACTTTTCTTTTTAATTTTTTTTTAACATTTATATATTTTTGAGAGACAGAGACAGAATGCGAACGGGGGAGGGGCAGAGAGAGAGGGAGACACAGAATCTGAAGCAGGCTCCAGGCTCTGAGCTGGCAGCACAGAACCCAATGCGGGGCTTGAAACCCATGAACTGTGAGATTACGACCTGAGCTGAAGTTGGACGCTTAACCGACTGAACCACCCAGGAGCCCCTATATGTGACTACTTTTAATTTGTTAAAGATGTCTTTGGCATTTGCATCCATCATTCTCTCAGACTACCCTATTTAATTTGCAAACCTTTCCATTTTTCCTGCTCCATTTTTCCCTTTTATCACATACTACATTTGCAATGTTGTATACATTTTTATTAGCTATTTTACATGTAGTAGTAGGCTGCTACTACATGTTAAGTATAGAGGTTGAGAATAAGCATTTATAAATATTTATTGAAGATAAACAAATAATTATTGCTTTATTTAGGCCTTTTGGGAGAATTTACATGGGTGCTTAGTCTAGTATCTGAAGTGCATTAATTAATATTGGAAATCACATAGTCTTGACTTTTTCTTTTTAATAATCAAATTTTTTTGCCAAGATAATTTCAATTATATTTTTTCACAGGTAAAAGAATGAGTAGATTATGGCATAATTTCAGCATAAACCTATTTTTCAGATAGACTCAGATAAACAGAAATTTAATATGTATTATATAAGACCTAGACTAAAACCTGGTCTTTGCTCTATATTGGCTGTGTTTCTGTTGCAAAAATCAACAGACATCTTTGATATTATCTATCTAATGGAGACAAGTTTATTCATTTCATAGAGTTGTTGTCATGATTAAGGATTATGAGTAATTTATGTAAATGTATAGGGACCACTGTAGGCACTCAGTACATGGTAGCTGTTGTTGTATTACAAAATCCCAGTAGGTGTGTGCAAGTGTGTTTAGTGTATATGCTAATAAACTCTTCTCGTAGGCACGTCTTACGGTAAATCCTTATACGGGGGAGGGGTGGGGGGGGGGCCAAAATTGGAAGAGCAGAAATTGGGTGGCGCTGGTGCAGGGAGAAAAAAATCTGTCCACTGAGCATTGCTGATGGCCCCTCAGGAAGTTTCCATCAGTATCTTCAATGCTTTTCACAGAGACTTAGAGCTCTGTAGAGTATAGCATGGAAACCATTCTACTGGCTGTTAAACACCTTGAGTGCAAGAACTGAAACTTCCTTATTTTATTACCTAATGGAGCATGTGCTCTTGCAGGACGGTAGACGGTGGGCCACAGCATGTTAAGCGAGCCAGGTCATTCAGCTCTGCCATTTCAGAAGCTCTCTCTCCGTGTTTGACATCTAGGTGGGGTTGCAATTTGAAGTTGAGTTACCATACCCTCCAGGAAGCACGTGTCACGTAAAGGATGTAATGGCGACATCATTGCTTTTTCAGCTCTAGGTTGGAATTTGCCCTTGACAGATAACAACATGATGAGTGATGCAAGTGACATGCTGGCTGCGGCGCTGGAGCAGATGGACGGGATTATAGCAGGTAATCTTCGTCCTCTGAAAGGTGGCATCACCACATTGACTCTGCGCTCTTGGCTTTTTCATTGCAACACTTTTATTCCCTTTCCACTTGTTTATTTATTTATTTTTTTTTAATTTTTTTTGTTTTTCAACGTTTATTTATTTTTGGGACAGAGAGAGACAGAGCATGAACGGGGGAGGGGCAGAGAGAGAGGGAGACACAGAATCGGAAACAGGCTCCAGGCTCCGAGCCATCAGCCCAGAGCCCGACGCGGGGCTCGAACTCACGGACCGCGAGATCGTGACCTGGCTGAAGTCGGACGCTTAACCGACTGCGCCACCCAGGCGCCCCTCCACTTGTTTATTTTCATGTATTGGCTGCCTTTAGATTCCACATAGTTGCATCTTGGTCCCTCTTCTCCATTTTATACATTTTATTTTAAAATGCCAAATTCCATTTCCATCCTAGGTTTCTGACTCAAGGATAAAGAAACAGCATCTCATGTGATTTTTGTGCAGGTAGTCTGTGGACCACACTTTGGGGGATACTGCTCTACCCTGTATCCACGGATATTCTGATCTGTTCCCTGATCACTTTCCCACCAATGACTCTCACTTTGTATTTGCTTTCTCAGTTCTCTGCTAAGCTTCAGGTCTCTAACTGCCAACCAGGTACTCCTTTGAAATAGCCTATATGCATATCCGTGTCATCATGTACAACTTTGAGCTCGTTATCTTTCCTCAGAAGCCCCTCTAGTAGTCTTTATCTCTAATTTCATAACCTTCCATCCACACAGTTTCCTAAATAGAAATTTAAGTCATTCTAGACCTTTGTCCCTCATTGTCCCTATTTAAGTGAAGTTCTATCCATTCTACCTCCTTTCTGCCGTTCCCTTTTATCCTCTCTAAAACCTGTCTGTGCTTACCACTGTCTGGCTTTATCCAAGTAACCCTCACACTTGATGTTCTTGAGGCTCTTGCTTTCTCGCTCTAGTCCGTCATTCTCTGGACCACCAGAATGTCCTTTATGAAACACACATCTGGTTGTATTACTCCCTTGTTAAGAACCTTCAGCAATACTCTATTATGGAGATGGAGCAAAAACAGTGTAGACCATTGCCTCCTTGTTTTCTCTTCATGACCAAGGAGACTGACTAGCAGGTGAACCTTTTCAGTCCCTTGTGGTCTTCCAGGGGTAGTGGCTACCTAAGGTCTCATGTCACATTTTGTATTTTGTCACAGGAGAAATACATTTATGTATTTAGGAACTTAGTGTAATGAAGAGAAGGTTGAGTGGGCAAGTGGGTAGGTAGGTCAGGGTCAAGGTGGAATTTGGCTTCTACCGCTTCTCAGTTCGAGCTGTCTTGGCCCCTGTTGCTTACTTTTCTGGACATAAATTTGACCCTGCTCTGTTTTAGTGGTTCAGAGAAACCAAATGTGTTTTCTTGTCAGAGGGTCTTCTCTTGAGGGAAGTGGCAGGTCACACTTTGGCCTCCTTTGTATATCCCGGAGACCAGATTTCATGTTGACCTCCTGTGTAGATTAGACTACATCTTGAATAGTGTATTCAGTGCTTGGAATATCAGTTTCAAAGAGGTTATTGGTAAACCTTACCTAGAGGAGGAGGTGACCACGAAGGTAAAGAGTTTGACCCATCTGGCAAGGAAGGAACTGGTTAAGTTTAACCTAGAAAAGTATATTCTTGCTCAGGGCATGATATATACTGTCAAACAGTTGAAGGACTGATAGATGTCTTTCTCTGTCACAATTTCAAAAAATATAATGAGAACCATTTGTAAACTGTTACCAGAGGTTATAACCTTATACTCTTAGTAGAACTCAAGTCAAGAGAAGTGGTATTTCTAGGACAGTAGTTGAGGCTTTATATTTTACATACTCCACTAGATGAATGTGTTTGTACCTTAGCCCTGGCAGGGCTTGAGGACCAACATTAGCGTTCTTAAGAAAATCAGATTTCCCAGGTCCTACCTCACAGTGAGTCCATCAAGTAGCTTTGTGGGTAGAACCTGGTTAATGTTCTCAAATTAACATCGGTAGTTCTCCTCCTCAGGTAGGACGGAGGGGGGAGATAAGACTACAAATATTTGAGGAGTTTTTCTAAATATGCATCTCTCCCCCATCCCCGCCTGTTTTGTGATGGAGACTTAACAGAATGGAGGGTCAGTGTGGGCACATCTGTTTTTAATAATATTAATCAGGTGATCCTAATGCTTAAAACTGCTGGAATAGGACTTTTTAATGCTTTCCTGTTCCTCCATTTCCCTGACAGACTCTCCTCAATTTATATTTTTCTGGATTCTCTTCTCAGCCTTACATGGTTCTGGAGGAGATTGATTCAGAGGGTTATGTGAAGCATTTAGCAGTGGGCCTAGCATATCAATGGTTGCCATTATTGTGGTTCAACGCAGGTTTGGGTCCAAATCATTTGGTCCAGTATTAAGCAATGTTGGTGGGATGGACTAACTGAAAGAGAATTCCTCTCCCTACCGTTGGAATTGATCAAGCTGTATAGCCACTGGAGAGAGAATTTACACATTGGTTCACAGTTTTCTTCCAATGAGAAGACCTTCAGATTAATATGGTGATAGCCTAAATATAGTAATTATTGATACTTAAGTATAAAGCTAGTATGTATAGTTGATAGACCAGGAAATAAAAATCAAAGAGATGAAGAGGATATATATGCATGCTTTCAGAATGGGCTGTGGGTTCGTTATGGGGTTTTTAAGTAGTAGAGTGCTTTCCCTTATAAGTAATAGGAAACAGAAATGGCTGTAAAACTTTTTAAAGCTGATATTAGCAAGAGTATTTGATGTTAGGCTGCAAACAAAATCATGGGAGAAAATGTTTATACACACAGGCTCATGCATTTATACACAAATGTATATATGTAATTCATTGAACTCCCCCAAAGTTTAAATTCTGGTAAATTAACTGGGAGCTGGCCCTGTTACATTTGACATTATGCTATGCAATTTCCACCTCAATGTGCAACTTCTCTGCAGGGAATTTCAAGACTTTAGGAAACTTAAAATTTATATTTTCAGCTGATCTGCTACCTTCTTAGCAGAAGGTACCTTATTTCCATGAGGTCAGCACATCCTTCACCAAAGCCCATCACATTCTTACCATACTACACAATTGGCCTCTCTATTAGGTATTTGATGATTGATATTTACCATCAATTATATGGTTTTATTTTTGTACCAAGAATCTATGACTTGGAAAGATTTTCATGACTGAATTATTTTCTTTTTCTTGTTGCTTGTTTTGATTATTCCTCACTGTGACCTGACTTGCTTTGGTCTATTATCTAAATCCTGTTTAGATAAATCCTGTTGCTCTCTGTGATTTTTTTTTTTTTTTTTTAACCTAGGTTCTAAGGCCTTGGAATATTCCAATGGAATTTTTGATTGCCAGTCTCCCACCTCCCCATTCATGGGAAGCCTGCGAGCTCTGCACCTTGTAGAAGACCTGCGTGGGTTGTTAGAGATGATGGACACAGATGAGAAGGAAGGTTTGAGGTGCCAGATCCCAGATTCAACAGCGGAAACACTCGTCGAATGGCTTCAGAGTCAAATGGTAGGTGTCTGCACGTTACAAGTCCCATGCGGTGAGTCTTTTGTTGCTTATTTCAAAATTTAGAACATAAAATAGTGGATTCGAACACGAAAAAAAAAAAGTATAGGGCAGCAGGTTTGCTGTGGTTTTATCCCTTAATGGATCCTAATTCTCTTTTAGGGTAATTTTTTAAAAAGTACTGTTAGTGTACATTTCACGGGTCCCAGGAGTTCACCTCCTGATTTTGCCCATAAATGTGGGCTAGCTTTCAAATTTTGCTTGGATGACATGCCGTGGCCTAAAACAAAGAGTCCTATAAGGGAAAAAACCTTGCGTGTGATAGATGCTTTCTCAGTAATAATGGGAAGTTCACTGTTAAAGGACCCAGTAGCAGCAGTTCTAAATAGGAAGTAGGGTGCATAGACGCCTCCAAAAGCAGCCGAGCTCTGTAGCAGTATTTGATATGAAGTGCCATCTAGTGGTGTGAGGTGGTCATTTCAGTGCTTGTGCTCGAGTTAAACTGTAGAATTGGACTTTAAATGGTGCTCTTATTCATTTGAACAATGAGGCCTCTTTCTAGGCATCCGTCTCAAAAGCTGGTGGTGTGGCCGACGTCCCTTTCCCTGAACACAATGGTAAATACCATGGTGTTAATATGTGTTGAACAAATAAAACCTAAAGAATACCGCTAAAAATACTCAAAGGAGAAGACAAGAAATGTGTTCATTTTGTAGGTTATACACTTAAAAATGGTAAAAATGATACATTTTATGTGTGTATTGTACTACAACCAAAAATAAAAACATTAATAGGGTGATAAAATTGGGGGTTGGATGGTATTTTGGCATTTACAGATGCTGGTGCTGGAGACCATAGATCTGAATTTTTATTTTGGCTCTGACCCTTAGAAGCTTGTATGATTTGAGGAAATTTTTTTTAAGCTGTTTGTGTCAGTTTCCTCATTTGTAAAATGAGGGAATGATAGTTTCTGCCACATAGGGTTGTGAGTCCCTTGAATTAATTTATGAGTGCTTGTCAGTGAACCTGGTGGGTGATTAGTCAAAAAAGGTAATACCGCGGAGTGGATTGTAGGGAGTAGAGGGAAAACCACGGGGTCCCTTTGCAAAGAGGCCAAGAGAGGGTTGGCTCCAATTACTAGGGGAGTTAGGTTACACATTACTCATACATAATTCACTTTTTTTGGGGGGGGGCGGGGAGAGGGAGAGAGAGAGAGAAAGTGAGTGAGCGAGAGGGGGAGGGGCAGAGAGGAGGCCGAATCTGCAGCAGGCTCTAGGCTCTGAGCTGTCAGCACAGAGCCTGATGTGGGGCTCGAACTCATGAATGGTAAGATCCTGACCTGAGCCAAAGTTGGATGCTTAACCAACTGAGCCACCTAGGCACCCCTGTGGTTCACTTTTTTGACAGAAGTACAGACATCTCTCTGACAGAAGTACAGACTGTGGAGAAGCTTCCACAATATTTTAGAAGCACTTATTACTGGTTACATGATTAAGATTTCATTTAGGTTTAATGATAGCCAACTTGGGAGTCCACATACTGAAGAGTAATACTAATGTTCTCAGTGCAACTGGGCATTGGCACTTCTAATTATTACTTTGCCTGGGCCAGGGAGACCCCCTGGTTTCCTGTAGGATGCTGGTTATTCCTTTTCTGCTAATTTCTACCACCTATTTAATTGTTTCATATGATCAGAAGCTGGATAAGAAAAAAGAGAAAATAGTAACACTAGTAGTTTGTTACTGATGAAGGGATGTTAAATCCATAAGAATGAATTTGTTTCAAGAAAATAGCTATAGCTGTAGCCTTCTAAACATGAAAAATTTTCTTTTAAGACTCAGAAGTTCCTCTCTGTGGTAAAAAACAAATCTATTGAATATGCCGTGTTTGTTCAATTACTGAGGTAGAATTCTCTGTTTTGATTGTGAAACATTATCACGTTAATACAAATATTGATGGAGAATGACATGCTTTATCAAGCTCCAAGTTTAAGAGGGCAAACAGAAAAAATATGTCGAACTGTTTGAGCCAAGCAATTAGTTTCTGTTTACTTTAGGTCTAACTCAGTGAGTTGCCGAGAGAATTCTTATAGTGCTTTCTTCAGTAGACACAGTTGAGGATCGTGACCTTGATCAGGTCATGCAGTCCCAAAAGTGTCTGGTTATTTGACAGTTTTAATAGGAGGCATTCTCAAAATCAGCAGAAATTACAAAAATGTAGTTTTCAACAAAGCTAGTGAAAATGTGGCTGGCAGAACTCCAAGTCAGGCGTCATGGCCCATGAGATAAGTAAGGAGAAGTGCACTGCTTCTGACCTGAGAAATCACCGCAGTACGTTTCTGTCTTAATCCTACATTTAAAAAAAGGCAGTATTAATTCTGAGTGTACCTTTTAAGAAAATTTGTGTAACCGGTTTCAGAAAAATAGAAACACTCGTGGGGGTACCTGGGTGGCTCAGTCGTTTAAGGCTCTGACTCTTGGTTTCGGCTCAGGTCATGATCTCCTAGTTTCGTGAGTTTCGAGCCCCACGTTGGTCTCTGTGCTGGAGGTGGCACGTAGCCTGCTTGGGATTGTCTCCCTCTTTCTCTTTCTCTTTCTCTTTCTCTCTTTCTGTCTCTCTCTCTCTGCCCTTCCCCCACTCACACTGTTTCTGTCTCAAAATGAATTAAAAAAAAAATAAAAGAAGTAAATAAAAACACACATTATTTAAAGAGTTCAGATGTGGGGCATGTTCTGTCCAGGGCTGCTGGCTGTTCTCCCCAGGTTCCTGATGCTCAGCTCCGTGACCCATTGCAACGCTGCCATCCTTGGATCCCCCGCTGCTCTCTGGCCAGCTTGTCTTTTCATGTGTGCCTCTGGGGGATGTTTTTTCAAGCCTTGGTAAACAAGGTGCATTCAGATTGTATTCGGTACATGGTCACAATTCTCTGAGTTATGCAGCATCTCGCTGAGACATCCTAGCTAAAGTTAAAGCTGCTCTTCCGCTCTGGTCCCAGGTTTCTGATAAACTCCCATGAAAAGTGTCCACAGGCACAGGAAAGCAAGTGGACCGAGTCAGCAGAATTCTTGAAGGAAGCCAGTGCAGTGTGATAAGTGAGAGATGCACTTTGAATGAAAACCCTGGCCACCGATGTTGGTTAGGATTGAATGGAAAGAGACTTGTCTGTTATTTCATGAAAGTGAGCAAAGAAAGAGGAAGTGGCAAGGAAAATAGGGACAGTATTTTTTCTTCATCTCGTGTTAGCCCTTCTCAAAGTAGAAGATTCTCTTGCTGTATCTGCATCCGGTCACATAGCTGGCTTTCAGCAAATGTTGAATAAATGAATGAATAATGTTGAATGAATGAATGAATAATTCTTCTACTAGAATAGGAGCTGGGCCTTAGCTTCTAGGCCTTCATCTTCTATTCTTCATCCTTCTGTAACTCAGAGGGCTTTGGCATATTCTTGGGACCGGGATAATGTAGTCTCCACATAAACCCCTCTCCCTACTTTGAGCATAGTGGTGCACATGAAAACAAAGTGAGGAAGGGCCAGTGCCCGTCTTCCCTACTCAAGTGAGGTGTCTAAAAGAATCTTTCGGAAGACACTAAAGAAATCCATCTCACTCACCCTGTGCTGGCCGTGGCTGCACAAATAAGGAGCTGTGCATGCATTAGCTGCATCATGGGCTAGCCAGTGTATCTTGGCACTTGATATTTTGGCAACAGAGATACCCAGATACTTCAAGGGAGGCTCCCTCCAGATGTTTCTAATGAGAACAGCAGATGAAAGCGCTTGGCATCTGCTGTTCTTGCAAGTATTTGAGATGTAGCTCTGTTTTTGGAGTCGTGGATCTTAGAAGCTGGCCTACCGCTGTGGTTCGTCTCACCCCAGAGCACTCGATTTTGCTCCAGTTGGCTGTCTAGTTAAGAAGATGTTTTGTCTCTGGAAGACAAGTACTGAGAAAATTAAAACGTAGAAATAAAAGCCGTAGTCTGATTTTTGACCACATCTGCAGTCTTGGAAAGTACAGAGTGTATTCAGGCTTATTCTGAGCTTCTGTCTTTGATGAACTTCCTGACAACACTGAATAAACTGATGTCTTTCCTGGAAGAGGGTCATGATTGGGCTTTTTGGGTGTGATGAAGTGTATATGAGATTGATTTCTCCCTTTGGTTTCCTTTTTGAGCAGAGATGAGATTTTGGAAGAGAGGGCTTTCCGAAGAGGTTGTCCCTATTGCCTTGGCATCATATTTCCTTTTTAGAGCCACAACAGAATCTTCAGAGGGAAAAATAGATGGAATGTTTCAAGACTGACCAAGTCAGAGGTACAGTAGATAGTAAAAGGGGCACCAGCCAACCAGACGGGATGCTCCAGTGGCCCCGAATGGCAGTGGTGTTGCCCCGAGATAATTACAGCACAAGGATGAAGCCTCACCACCCTCATTCGATCATACTTGGTGAGAGGAAAGGGAGCAGAGTCCTGCAGCCTGGTGGCATGATTTCTAACGTTGTTGATATCATATTCTTTGATTCTATGGACGGTAGTGTGGGAGATGCCTTCTTGTGCTGTTGAACCCCGGTGAAACGTTGACTGTGATGTTCATGGCTTTCACGTCTTTCTCAGTCTATTCTACGAGAGTGTCTAGTAGAGAGCAGGCAATGAATGTATGCATGCAGCAGTAGAGAATGTCTGCATGTAACTGATTAGGAGGCATGAGGCCCTTGTGTGAGATGTTTCCTTTGGTAGCTGGAGATAACATTTAATTAGAAGAGCTTTAGTGGGCTGTGCCTTCCTTTTTCTTTCTTGATCCTGAATTTTTTTTTAAATGTTTATTTTTGAGTGAGAGAGAGAGAGAGAGAGAGAGAGAGAGAGAGGGAGGGGCAGAAAGAGGGAGACAGAGGATCCGAAGTAGGTTCCAGGCTCTGTACTGACAGCAGAGAGCCTGATGCGGGGCTTGAACCCATGAACTGTGAGATCATGACCTGAGCTGAAGTCGACGCTCGACTGAATGAGCCACCTAGGTACTCTTTGATACTGAATTTTTAAAAATGTAATCATGAAATAAAAAACTGTATGGCAGTTTTTAAAACTAATTTTCAAAGTAAGTATGTTGACCTCGATGGATAGTATGTATATGTTGGAGGGGGGCTGCTGCGTGTGTGTATGTTATAGTACTAATCTATTTCTTAACATTTGTTGTCCTTATAAAGTAGAGCCGATGTTCTTTTCCCCATTTTAATTTAGCTACTCCCCATTGTGTTTTGGGAATGTTATATTCAAAATGAATTCTGTGCTACAACGTAAGTAACTATAATTGTGGCAAATCACTACTTGCGTGTTGATTTTGGATTTAGACAGGACAACAGAGCTTAGGAAAGAACAAAGCAAAATGAAGTTTGGGGAGAAAAGGGAGACAACTGTAGACTAATGCAAACCAACAGAACTAAGAAAATCAAAGGAAAACACAGTATGATGCTTTCAGAAAAATAATGGGCAAAATGTTCTTGTCTACTTTGAAATAATACCTGTTGGTACTGTGTGATGGGCATATAAAGTTTCATCATGCTAGTCTCTATTTTTATATATATATTGAGAATTTTGTATAATAAAACATTTTTTGAAAGGGACGCACATGAGACAAGATGCTAACATTTATTATATCTTTATACTTGATTGTGTGTATATTTGATAATTAAAAGGAAATTAGGGGTGCCTGGGTGGCTCAGTCAGTTCAGTGTCTGACTCTTGATTTCAGCTCAGATCATGATCTCATGATCTCAGGTCTGTGAGTTTGAGCCCCACATTGGACTCTGAGCCTACAGCACGGGCCTGCTTGGGATTCTCTCTCTGCCCCTCCCCTGCTTGTGCTCTGTCTCCTTCTCACTCACTCAAAATAAATAAACTTTTTTAAAAAAGGAAATTAATACTAGAAAGAGGAACTTCTATTTAGGTGGTGATGGGTGAGGTATATTGTGACTCTTATGTTATTTGTAGCACCTGCCATGTGAATTCGGGCAATTCATATTCCCAGGTGTGGTTCCTGACTAACTCTAAGATCTCATAATTCCGTAAGAAATAGAACTTTTCAGACATTTTCCCCTCATCATGCCAGGAAAATCTGGCAAACACCATGAGTTCCTTGATTAAAGTATCCTTATTACAGTCCCGCTGGATCCCTTGCCCTTCCCTCCCGAGTGTCCCACACCCACCTCCACATGCACTGCTAGCTGGATATGGTATTGAAACCCCCACGTTGATTCCAAGTTTGACTTAAACTTTCTGGTGGACTAAATGTAGTCAGTAAAGGGTTGCATCATGAGTTAAAGTAGAAAGAGTTATTCTGAAGGCATCTCTGGGATTTTGAGTAAGGTAATTTGGGCTGGTGTTCGATGCTCTGGATGCCCAATTGACTCAACAGGAGTTTATACTAAATATGTTTTTAATTATATGCTACATTTTTTTTAATTTTTAAAAAATGTTTTATTATATGCTAACTAATTTGGATGTAAATTTTAAGAAATAAAAAAATTTAGGGGCGCCTGGGTGGCGCAGTCGGTTAAGCGTCCGACTTCAGCCAGGTCACGATCTCGCGGTCTGTGGGTTCGAGCCCCGCGTCAGGCTCTGGGCTGATGGCTCAGAGCCTGGAGCCTGTTTCCGATTCTGTGTCTCCCTCTCTCTCTGCCCCTCCCCCGTTCATGCTCTGTCTCTCTCTGTCCCAAAAAAAATAAATAAACGTTGAAAAAAAAAAAGTAATAAAAAAATTTAAAGAAATGTTTTATTATTTACTTTTTGAGAGAGAGAGAGAGAGTATGAGCAGGGGAGGGGCAGAGAGAGAGGGAGACACAGAACCCGAAGCAGGCTCCAGGCTCTGAGCTGTCAGCACAGAGCCCAATGTGGGGCTCAAACTCATGAACCATGAGATCATGACCTGAGCCAAAGTCAGACGCTTAACTGACTGAGCTACCCAGGTGCCCCATGTGCTCATGATTTTATAAGAATCTTGGGAGAATCAAAAGAAATGTACGACATTTTTGCACTGAGGGACTGTTACGAAGAATAAGTGACCAGCTGTCATAAAATCACTAATAAACTATCCATGGCAGAATATGATGAAAAGCTAAATTGTGAAGGACAAGACCAGACACAGAAGGGAAGCCTGTGGAGGGGGAGAAGAGAATATGGCACAATATGAGGGGGTAGGAACTGGATTGGTAGGAACTTTGAAAGATGGATTTGTAGAGGCAAAAAGGAATGGGGAGGTGAGTAGAGTGGTGGACACAAAGCCTTGGGGTAGATGTTGGAGAAGGAGAATGGAAGATAGTTCATTAAGAGGAAGAAATTGAGAATGGTAAGGATAGAGGTGATCATTGTGAGTCTCAGAGAAGCAGGAAATTAAGGTTCCAAAGTATATGTGGAATAATGAGCTTTTTTTAAAAGTTTTTTTAAAAATGTTTATTTTTGAGAGAGAGGGAGAGAGAGAGAGTGAACACGTGCATGAGTGGGGGAGGGGCAGAGAGAGGGAGACACAGAATATGAAGCAGGCTCGAGGCTCTGAGCTCTTACCACAGAACCTGACATGGGGCTCGAACCCACAAACCGTGAGATCATGACCTGAGCCGAAGTCAGATGTTTAACCAACTGAGCCACCTAAGTGCCCCAATGATGAGCTTTTAGAAGGAGTTAAGACTCAATTCCCCCAAGATTGGCAGGGGGAAAGAAAGGAAAGATGTTGGAGGCAGTATATACATTATGCTTTGGAGAACACATTACATAAGGGGGTTCATGCAAGATAGTCTCAATTACTAAAGTCCAGTAAAAAGGCTCTGGGAACACCTAAACATGGTAGGAAGAGACAATACAGACTTGAAGTTGACCATGGAGGACATACCAGGTTGTAGGGAAACATGAATGAAAGACTTGCTGAGATGTAAGAAAGCCAAGTTAAAACCAAGCGTTCATTCATCTTTCATTCATCGGATGTTTATCGAACACCCCTCATTGTTCATTCAGCTCATTTGGTTCGTGCTCATTGTATGTCAGATGCAAAGACAGACATACTCACAAAGAATGCAGTTTGTTGGAAGAGAGGGACGTATGTGTAGCCAAGTATAACCTAGTCCATTCAGTATGATGCCTGCTGTGGTGAGGGTTCATCCGGATGTTGTAACTGGCATGTGAGTGAACAGGTAATTCAAGGAAGACTTGACAGACGAAGCTCTAATTGAACTGGACTTTAAAGAATGAGGAAAGGGTGGGAAATACTGTCCATGCAGAAGGAACAGAATTAGTGTGTGAGAGAGCATGCCATGTTTGGCTTTTGAGTGGTCTGGTAGGCAGAGCATGAGAGTCGGAGGGAAAAAAGAGGTGGTAGGATATTTGCCCAATGCAATTTACCTCTAACATTTATAAGGCAAAGGTAACAAAATTGGCAGAAATATAAATAAATGTGTGAACAAAATAGACCTTTACCTACTTGAATAGATCAACACAGGACTTTAAAATTATGCAACTACTCCATTGGTGGCTCTTAACTTTTGCTTCATTTTGCTATAGTGACTTTTAATGTTTTTTTTTTGATTACTCAAACATTATGAACACTCATAAATATCAGTAGTCTTGAGAAGTGTGAGTGTTCATTGTGAGTCAATTTTTAGTAATTTAATTTTTTTTAAGTTTATTTATTTTGAGAGAGAGGGAGAGGGAGAGGGAGAGAGGGAGGAGTGGGAGAGGGGCAGAGAGGGAAAGAGAATCCCAAGCAGTCTCCGCTGCCAGTGCAGAGCCTGAGGCAGGACTCAGTCCCACAAACTGGGGGATCATGACCTGAGCCGAAATTAAGAGTCGCTTAACCAACTGAGCCACCCAGGTGCCCCTAGTATTGTGATTTTAAGATAATTTTGTGATACTGATTTTGGAACTTCTCCTTTCCATATCATATGTAGTAGCTTCACAAAACATTTGTAGGACTTGCTATAGAAACACTTCTAATCTTTCTATAATTTCCTTCAGTCAGAAGGAATAATGACTTTTGCTTTTTGTCCTCATTGAACAGAAACCTTTTTTTTTTTTTTTTTTTGTCCATCTAATGAAATGTATCAGTTTATAAAGATTTGCTTGCGTGGGGCTTTAAAAGCAGTTGCCTGCTAGTGTTCATAATCAGAACGAGGAATTTAAAGCTATACAGGGCCAGTCTGAGTACTTCCTTAGATTGAGGACATGTATTATATACATCCTGGCTCTTTTCCAAAAAATGTCCTCAAGAAATTACATAAATTTTGGGGCACCTGAGTGGCTCAGTCACTTAAGCATCTGACTCTTGATTTTGTCTCAGACCATGATCTTAGGGTTCGTAAGATTGAGCCCTGTGTTGGGCTCCTCACTGACAGTATGGAGCCCACCGAGGATTCTCTCTCTCTACCCCCTCTCTGCCCCTCCCCTGCTCACATGCATGCACACATGCATGTGCTCTCTCTCTCAAAATAAGTAAACGCTAAAAAAAAAAAAGTTACATAAATTTCATTTTCACGGTGGTCCCCAGGGTTGAAAGTCTTCCAGGCTATTCCATCTGACTCTTCATAGTACTTGTAATTTAATTCTGGGTCCTTCAGTTTACAATATGAACAGAATTATGCTGTGGTAATTGTGCAGGTATGTGGTCCAGCAGTTGATATTAAAAATTTTATCCATTCTAAATACACATTGTAGGCTTATTAAATTAGCTTCTGATTCTTTAGTTGCCTCATGGGAAATATATCCAGTGCATCTAAGTTTTTAGAAGCAACATCTTGAAATTTCGTTTTTTATGAAAGCTCCTCTGTGTGTGTGTGTGTGTGTGTGTGTGTGTGTGTGTGTGTGTGTGTGTGTGTGTTCTCCTCAACAGATGGCTTTTGTTATCCCCACAATTTGTACTGGAAACTACATTATTTGGGAAGGTAGAATAATAGTACCAATTAATTCTGGAAAATAATGGATGTCACATTAGCCGGGTCCCGGGTGGTTAGGCTGTAGTTTGTATTTTCTCTGATTCTAAATCTGAAGTCATTTGCTTTTTTGATTGAACTCTGGATGGCCCCATCTAACCAATTTGAGCTCCAGTGGCTTTTCTTTCTGTTGTACTTCAATGAGGAATCAAGAAATTCTATTGGGATTACATATTATATGGTTATGAGGTATTTAAATGAGATAACAAGGGACGTACCACATATACTGTATTTCAAAATGATGTTTTTATGTTGTCTGTTCTCTGCAAGCCTTTTCATGTGCCTCTTTAATGACTTTCATATATGAGACTGATGAGAAAAAAAATGTGACTTGCTTCCCCAATCTATACTTCCTTTGGCATTTATGCCACGCATAAACATCTGAATCTGATAAGAAAAGACATGGGTGCCAGAGGGAGGGGAAGACAGTGAGCACTAATCTAAGCAGAGCCCTGGGCCAAGTGCTCTGGTTGTAGGATGCCCATTTACAGGCTCTGGCAGGAGGAGCTGGGCATCATTGTAGGACCAAGCAATCTCACAAGAAGTTAATGAAGTCAGGATGGAAATTGGTGAGTTGCTGATGAGGATGGCTAGTCAGTGCTGCCAGGGAAAGTCACGGTGGACTGACTGCAAAGCTTGCAGGGGAAGAAAGAAAGGTTTCAAAGACAGAGGGAAGACTAGCCCTGTGATTTGGACGTGAGTAGCAGGGAAGAAGCTTGTGTGAGCTGTCCCCGCTGCCTCCCATGTAAAGCAGGCATTTACAGTCCTGGATTTGGAATTTGGGGGGAGGAGAGGGGAAGAACAGAAGGGTGTCCCAGGAAATTCCCACTGTCTCCACCCAGAATTAGTGGCACTGAGCATTTGGGGGGAAATAGGGGTTTTGTGCCTGATCACACACATGTGAAGCTTTGCATGATTTGGGTGTGTATCCACCTGCCAGTAAATATTAGTAGCCACCACCCCTCTTAGGTCATGATTTTCTGCTTGATGAGAAGTTGTCTAGTTTGGTGATAACATGCCTAAATGCCTGACATGCCTGTTTTACCTATTTTAAGCTAAATGAACCAAGTTGCAATCTCATATTTTCTGTTAATGACAGCAACAGCTGTGCCCAAGTCCATTCAGGTTCCTTGGATTAAAAACATATGCAATTTTGTTTGCCCACAGCGGTTTAGTTTTAAAGAGAGTTGAGCCTTACACACGTTATTTTATTTTATTTTATTTTATTTTATTTTATTTTATTTTATTTTATTTTATTTTATTTTATTTTATTTTATTTTTCAGACAAATGGACACCTGCCTGGGAATGGAGAGGTGTATCAAGAAAGGCTAGCCCGTTTAGAAAATGATAAAGAATCTCTCGTTCTTCAGGCAAGTGATTTTAAAATGTTCTTCTTTCTTCATGATGTATTTACAAAGACCATTTTAAATTGGGATGGTGTATTCAGATGCTTACAGGAGCCAGACTGCTACCAGAAGTAAGTGCATAGGCCATCTGATGAACAAAACAGGGAGAGGTGGGTACTGTGGGAGAACAGGGTTTGCCTACCTAGTCTAGAGTGACCTAGAATCCGCCTTGGCTCCTCTGATGGCAGGCACGGTGTCATCTAAACTGATTTTCTGATCTGATCTGTCATCTTATTTGATCTGATTTTTTAAATATACAGCAGATATTATAATTTCATATATACTATATATATTCATAAGTATGCATATTTCTTATTTGGAATATGTTTAATTTTTCAATTTTAAAAATGATACCATGAGACAAACAAAACATAAAGTGAGTAGTGGAGTCTGGTTTATTAGCCAAATTTGAGTTCTTTTCTTTGTAGTGTTTTAAATGCTTGACAAAAAAAAAATATATATATATATACCCATATATATATATATATATATACACACACACACACACATATATATACATACATATATGTGTGTATATATATATATACATATATATGTATATATTTTTGGTATTGAGCTAAATGATTTGCAGTGTATTTACTAGGCTGGTGATTGTTGGGGAAAGACTCAGATTTTCAATAACCACTGAAGATAAAAGACTAATCCAGTATCTCCTTATGGATCTTTGAGTTACATCCTAGATTGGAACACATATGTAGACAATGTGATCATGAAAGATCTCATGGAATTTGAGTTCTGTGGATCCTTTTCTTTATTCTTCGTGAAGTACCAAACCTGAATAGTCCTTCTCTTTCAGACATTAACTCCATTGTCTATCTTAATTTCTAGTATTATTTCCCTCTTCCACCCCACCCCCCGAAAAAGATGATTTGTTAACATGCCCTCTCGCATAAAATGAAATGATTTTAACCTATGAATATAAGGTATCACACATTCCCAATCACCCCAACCTCCTTAAAAATTGGAGTCCTCAGATCAACAAGCATCTGAAGTAGGAGTGTAAAGGACCGCTGTCTTACAAATTCACAGGTTTTTCCTTTACAACCAAATGAGTAGTGACATCATTCCAGTTTTTTTTCTATTTAGAGAAATAAAGTTTGCAGTGGGACCCACATTCTTCCTAATCCATTGCAGTATTTTGCTCTCAATACAGGTAAGTGTGTTAACAGACCAGGTAGAGGCTCAGGGAGAGAAGATTCGAGATTTGGAGTTTTGTCTTGAAGAGCACAGGGAGAAGCTGAACGCCACAGAAGAAATGCTGCAGCAGGTAATGTACAGAAGCTGGCACCAAGGTGCGATTTTCTTGCTCAACTATTTGAAATGCTACATTTATGTGTGGTGTTCACTCTGATGCAGCAGTAAATCTCATGACTCACTTAGACCGGCATAGTTTAAGCAAAAACCTAGAGTAGCGGGGTCTTAAAACTTCACGTAATTACAGTCTGGAATAAAATACTGATAGGATTGTAGATAATTTTAATGTTCTTCTTTATGCTTTCATATGGTTTCCTAACGCCCATCCATGAGCATATAGTGCATGATTAGGAAAAAAGGTAAGTACCTTTAACTGAAAACAAAACAAAACAAAACACCCAAAAAACCAACTTGTAATTTATGTACACATACAGACACACACACACACACACACACACACACACACACACACACACACACACAGTGCTCATATTTGAGAGGACCTATAATATGTATAGGGTACACTCTGACACCCTGGAAGGAGACTGTTTTGGTTTGAGTCTTATCTCTGCCATTTCCTTGAGGAGAGTTCTTAATCTCTCTGTTCCTCACCCTCCTTATTTGTTGAATGAGGATAATTCATGAGTTACCTTTAGGAGCTTTTACTTCATAAGGTTGTTTTGAGGATCGAACCACTTAAAACATGTCAGAACGGTGCCTGTTGCTCAGCAAACATGTCGTCATCGGTGTTATAATCAGGCTTGGCAGCATTTAAGGCTTATGATATATATGTATGTATGTATCTGTATAATGTATGTCTCCCCAATAAGCCGGTGTGTGTTTAGTTCTGCTCAATGAAAGTTAAAGCAAATAATTTTTTCAAATTTTATCTATTTAGTAATTAATCTTTCCCAACTGGATAGTTAACCACTTCACAGTTGTGAGACATATCCATATGTGACTACTGATAATAAAACAACTTTTGAATGTATCTCTTAAATTCTAATAGGAGCTTCTGAGTAGGACATCCTTAGAGACTCAGAAGTTGGATCTGATGGCTGAAATCTCTAACTTGAAGCTGAAACTGACGGCTGTAGAGAAGGACAGATTGGACTATGAAGACAGGTTCAGAGACACAGAGGTAAGTGATACCCCCTCTCTTTATATACAGATAGGTACGTGTGTGTGTGTGTGTGTGTGTGTGTGTGTGTGTGTGTGTGTGTGTATCTCATACACATATCTCTAGAGCAAGTGGAAATTCCTTGTAGGTGTGAGGCAAGACAGTTAATTACTATATGCTCTCACTCATCCATGCTTCTTTTTTAGAATTAACTTTAAGTACATTGACTTTTTATCACTAAATGCTAAATGGCAATATTTGTTGTGAGAGTTTTGATATTAAATATTAATCCTTTCACTAGTCTTTAGGAATACTTTTGCCTTCATGATATTTGGAGCTTCTGTCTATTCATCTGTCTGTCCATCCTTCTGTCCATCCATAGTGGTTTTCTTTGTTGTGGAAATAATGGGTTTAAGTGTACCATTTTACTAAAAGCTATTAAGTTTATTCATTTATTATTTCTGAGGGAGGAAGGAAGGGAGGGAGAGAGAGGGAGGGAAAATGAACACAAGTGGGGGATGGGTAGAGAGAGAGGGAGACACAGAATCTGAAGCAGGCTCCAGGCCCTGGGCTGCCAGCACAGAGCCTGATGCGGGCCATGAACTCACGAACCATGAGATCATGACCTGAGCCGAAGTCAAACATTTAACCGACTGAGCCACCCAGGTGCCCTTAAAAGCTATTATTAAGTTACACTGATTGTTTATTATATAATAAGTAAGTCTTTAAATATGTATAGAAAACATGCTTTCATTATATAATCATAAAAAAACAGATTTTTAGAGTTTATTTAGTTTGGCCTTCTACTTTGGGTCTATTCCACACACAAATCATTCCAATTAAATAAAGCTCACTAAACTTTAGTGAAACTTGGGATAGATTCTACAGCTTGAAGTACTCATTTTTGTGGTTAAACCTGCTTTGTTTTTTGTACTATTTTATTAATCTGGGTCTTTTATTTGCTTATTTGTTGTTGGGGAAAGAGCATATCCATTTGAAATTTATTTATTTGACAAAAGGGGGCTCCTGGGTGGCTCAGTGGGTTAAGTGTCTGACTTCAGGTCATGATCTCGCAGTTGCTGAGTTCGAGCCCCGCGTGGCGCTCTGTGCTGACAGCTCAGAGCCTGGAGCCTCCTTTCGATTCTGTGTCTCCCTCTCTCTGCCCCTACCCGCTCGGGCTCTGTCTCTGTCTCTCAAAAGTAAACATTAAAAAAAAAAAAAAAGAAAAGAAATATGAAGAGCTGCAGGACTTCCTTCTCTCCTAGGGCCATCTCTTTTTTCACAAATTTTTTTTTCCTTGGTTGGAGTATGGAGAGTTGTCATACTGGATTAGAAAGTGGGTACCAAGAAGGAGAGAGGAGAAGAAATCATTTAAGTTCTTTTCCCCCTCTATTTTCATTTCAAACATTTGTTTCCAGCCAACTACATACCATCATAATATGAAGTACATTATGTATATTAGCCACTGTATGAAAGCCCTACATAGATTTGATGTCATGAGATTTACTCCATTGCTATTTTCAAAATTAAATTTTCTGTGAAAGGTGGAACTATAATGAAAAGTCTTGACGTGTGTGTTACTTCCTCAGCAGCAAAAGGAAATCCCTAAGCTGGTTCATGTTTTAATCTTCTGAAGCTCCTGGTTGGTCACCTATATGAGCATGTTTCTCACTTGATTGAGACTGGGGCTCTTAAAACAGATTTCTCCAAAGTTGTCACTTTTGTGCTTTCTTCGAAAATCTATTTGGAGAGGCATCTGACGTGTGATGACAAAATCACTTGGCTTATGATTGAAAGTGCATGAGGAGCACCTGGATGGCTCAGTCAGTTGAGCGGTTCGACTTTGGCTCAGGTCATGATCTCACGGTTCATGATTTCGAGTCCTGATCGGGCTTTCTGCTGTCAGCCCAGAGCCTGCTTTGGGTCCTCTGTCTCCCTCTCTCTCTGCCCCTCCCCAGTTTGCTCTCTCTCTCTCTCTCTCTCAAAAAAAAAAAAAAAAAAAATTAAAAAAAAAAATCTGTTTGGATATTTTCCTCTTTTTCCTTTCTGTCATTCCCTGACCCCAGCTGCTACCTAACATGATAGAATCCAGTCAGCAGGTAGACTACGTACAGAGGAGCTAACTCCGGGACAGGGAAAGAAGTTAGAGTGTTTAGGGATCAAGAGTTGGTGTTTTCCATTGTATTCTTAAAATTTAGGGGGAGTCTTAACTTTCATGACTGGTTAATTGGATCTGAGATGTTAACACTAGGACTTAAATAGAAGCGGACATATCACGATTTTTTTTAAGACTCTAGAACATTATTTACATCTGAGTTTGTCTACTTTTTTTTATTTTTAATAAATTTTTTTTCCTGGCACCTCCCTGCTTCACTCATGCACTTTTTTTTAATTTTTTTAATGTTTTTTTTATTTTTGAGAGAGAGAGAGAGAGAGAGCATGAGCGCAGAAGGGGCAGAGAGAGAGGGAGACACAGAATCCGAAGCAGCTCCAGGCTCTGAGCTGTCAGCACAGAGCCCGATGTGGGGCTCGAACCCATGAACCGTGAGATCATGACCTAAGCTGAACACAGACCTCCAACAGACTGAGCCCTCCGGGAGCCTCTCATGCACTTTCAATCATAAGCAAAGTGATTTTGTCATCACACTTTCAGTAAACTCAATCCCTGATAACTTTCTAATAAATATTCAACACTATTGGCAAAATATATAGCTCATATATACCCAGAGATTATAAGAAGTGTGATAAACTTTGTAATGTATTAATTAAAATAGCCCTCAGAATTAAAGCTGACTTGAATATGTTAATTTTCATAGTATTGTTCCCTTAATAAAAATAAAATGTTTTGGGGTGGTTCAGTTGGTAGAGCATGCTACTCTTGATCTTAGGGTCATGAGTTCACGCCCCACATTGGGGGTGGGGAGGAGCCTCCTTAAAATAAAAACAAATTTCCATGGCTGTCTCATGAATCCAAAATTCTTAAACTTTGTTTTAGAATTTTAGATTATTTGGAGATTAATTTCTAAGAAAATATTGGAGTGGGGAAGAAGTGTAGGCACTTCCAAAAGATTAGGGGTAAAAGTCTTGAAACCTTGGAATATTGAGGACTTGCCTGTCCCAGGAATGGCTGATAGGAGATGCTTAGCATTATTAAACAGTGCCCCCTTCTGGTAAGAGTGCAGATGTCAGAAACTGAGCTTCTGTGGAGCCCAAAGAGTTTCTCCGAAAGGGAAAAAGGGAGATTTTCTTTTTAAAAAGAACCGAAATTCTGATAAGAAATTAGTTGGAAATAATTTGTATTCCAGTTTTTAAAGTTTTATATTAAGGAACTATTTCCAGATTTTCCAGCTTGGGTTATTACAGTTCATGTTGGAGATTTATATTCATATCAACAGTGTTGCCTCAAAGTATACTTGGGTAGGGTTTTTTTAAAATAGAAAAATGGGGGCGCCTGGGTGGCGCAGTCGGTTAAGCGTCCGACTTCAGCCAGGTCACGATCTCGCGGTCCGTGAGTTCGAGCCCCGCGTCGGGCTCTGGGCTGATGGCTCAGAGCCTGGAGCCTGTTTCCGAATCTGTGTCTCCCTCTCTCTCTGCCCCTCCCCTCTTCATGCTCTGTCTCTCTCTGTCCCAAAAATAAATAAACGTTGAAAAAAAAAAATTTAAAATAGAAAAATGACCTTGATTTATAATTGTTTTCTTCAGTTATTTCTTTTTCTTTGCAAATTGTCACTATTTCTAGAGGTAAAATAAAACAATACCAAATAGGAATTCAAAGCTCTTTAACTATGAGAAAGTGGAAAGATATACATAAAAAAGATGAAGGAAAATCACTAAGAATTCATATTATGCAAGGATGATTAATAAATGGGAGAAACTGACATTTTCCTTAAACATGACTCTTGAATGTGTAGATAAAGAATCACAAGCAAAATGTTATTAAATGATGTCACACAGTTCACAACCTCATTGATAAAAGGAGAAAATAGATATCCTCTTATTGAAATATTGTATTAATAATTGAAATAATAACTAATGAGTAGTTATTGTGTAATAATGATAAGTAATACTCTCCCCCATTTTACAAGAAACCACGTCCAACTTAAAAGCCTGTGGGTTTTCTGGAAAGTGTATTTCCTTGTGGCATCCCTTTCCCTATGTGTGAATCATTACACATAGAAGTTTAGAATAACCCCTCGTTAAGAAAGTTTTATCTCTTTTAGCATTGTTCTATTCTTTTTTATGGCATTTTGTGTAATTATGTTCTGTCATGTTAATTTGTGGCTCAGGAATAGGGACCTGTAAGATGAGGAACAAAAACATATTAACTGTTGGTGGGGTCTTCATGGCTTATAGTAAAAAAAAAAAAGAAAAAAAAAAGAAAAAAAATCATCTCCTTCACAATACTTGAAGTTGGTATTATTTAGCATTCTAATTTCCTTTTCTGGGCTCTAGACAAAAATATGTCACTGTTTCTCAGAACACTTAGACAAATTTTACAAGCAAATTAGTTTTTTTAGAAAGCGGCAGTATGGGGCGCCTGGGTGGCGCAGTCGGTTAAGCGTCCGGCTTCAGCCAGGTTACGATCTCGCAGTCCGTGAGTTCGAGCCCCGCGTCAGGCTCTGGGCTGATGGCTCAGAGCCTGGAGCCTGTTTCCGATTCTGTGTCTCCCTCTCTCTCTGCCCCTCCCCCATTCATGCTCTGTCTCTCTCTGTCCCAAAGATAAATAAACGTTGAAAAAAAAAAATTAAAAAAAAGAAAGCGGCAGTAGAAGTATCTGTATTATGAAAACTTTTGGATTATTTTCTTTTTCCTATTCCAAATATAACGTTGTATTATGACAACATATTTGTAAATGACGGGGCCCTATCTATCTATCTTGGTATAGATTAGCGTGTTGCTGCTTTCCTGATATATTTCATTGCTTCCTTTTTTTGACAGGGGCTAATGCAAGAGATCAATGATTTGAGGTTAAGAGTCAGTGAAATGGACAATGAAAGACTTCAGTATGAAAAAAAGCTGAAATCAACCAAAGTAAGTTTTCTCAATGACAAAAATGTTTAAACACTTGACTCACTACTTACCTGTGATCAATAATATAAATAAGTTTTCAACCTAGTGTATGATAAAGAAGGGTATTTTACAAGTGAATGAACAGTTTTCCCCAAGCTGGAGACCTTCTTGAATTGAAGCACTACTATTCTGAATAAAAATCGGGCTTAACTAATCTAGTAAAACATAACCTGTTATTTCTCTTAATTACCTAACCTCCTTTATAAACTGATACTATTTTCTTGGTTATTTAGGGTTGTCTTTTTCTATCTATAGTTTTCTTTCACACCTCTGTCTCTCTACCAGTCTTTAATGGCCAAACTTTCTAGCATGAAAATCAAGGTGGGTCAGATGCAGTATGAAAAGCAGCGGATGGAGCGAAAATGGGAGTCACTGAAGGTGTAGTAGACTTTGGGTAATGGGGTCCTGGGCCTGTTGCTTTCTGGCTTGTGCTGTTTTGCTGTGATAGTGTTTTTAGTAGCATGTGCATTCATTTTGTGTGTGTCATCTGCCTTTTAAAAATACATCTAAAGCTGATGAAAGGGACAATGAGATCCCTAATACTGTTTTCAGAAACGTATGACGTAATTAGTGTGAAAACAATAAACCGTATTCATTTATAAATTAAATCTCAACCCTCTTAGCGTGTCTGAGATCCAAGCATGGTAAAATAATTGCAAAAGTGCACCTATGAAAAAATTCTGTTTTGTAGCAGTAGTAAAGATTGCTTTTTCCTTTGGGGCTTTCTTGAAGGTAAATGTATATAGCAGTTAATTGTATCATGGCAGTGAATTGAAATTACTGCTTAAAAGAAGCTTCTAGCCAGTGCTACTGAAAATTCCTTATACTCGGTCTCCACTCCTATCATAAGTAAAAAGTATGGAGCCAAGTTTCTGGCTTTATTAGAGATCTTCTCATAATACTAAATACACTTAGAGACTGAAAATAAAATGTTTATTGAATATCAAAGAACATTTATTAGCACTGCATAGCTTTATTTTCTGTGTTCAATACAACCAGCAAAATTTAAATTTGCTAATGCTAAGTTCTTCACCAAAGTTAAACTGAAAATTAAACCATTAGCAAATAGAACATCGGACTTGGCATCTTTAATAGCTGTGTAGTAAAAAAAGAAGAGGGGGGTTTAAAATCTGTTTGCTCAGTCTTTTTTTTCCAGTGTTGTTAGAGATTCTCTTCCTTTAGTTTGGGGTTGAGGATGAATTATTTAGTCCCATGATTTGGCTAACATTGTTCATCACTTGCTACCATTAATTAAGCTCTACCTAGTCCAGTGAACATAAGTGCCATCTAGGAATACTAAATAAATCTCAGTCAAGTCTTAATATATATTTTCCAATTTGCATTTTATTTTGCTTTTATGACACTAAGCGTCTAATTTGATTATCATCCTTGATTAACTTGGGGAGATTTTTTTTTTTTAATTTATTTAACATAAGATTTAAACATTAGGGCCACCTCGGTCCTAATTATACTTTAAAAGGTTTTGTTTTAATTTGGTCACACAGAAGCCTGAAATACTTATACCAGAATTATTGTACTTTGACTTTCATTAACTGTCTTGCTTCCTGCTTCCCATTGCCACTGTCTGATTTCTGAAGTCTGCATCTAGATCCCTGTCGTTTTTTTTTTTTTTTAATTGTTTGTTTCATTCACAAAAACTAATTATTGATTTAAGAGTTGACACGCTCCCTGAATATTCTCTTTTGGCCATAATCTGTTTTAAAACAAATTTGTCATTTGTAGGACGAACTGGCATCTTTAAAAGAACAGCTAGAAGAGAAGGAGTCTGAAGTAAAAAGGCTACAAGAAAAATTGGTGTGCAAGATGAAAGGAGAAGGGATGGAAATTCTTGATCGAGGTAGCTGTATACATTCGACATTTGTTATCTTTGTTGAAACCCTCCCTACTCAGCCCTCCCTATGCTCCCTCTCTTTGTACAAGAACTCCGTTTTAGTGGATATTTAATTCCAGAGAAAGGGCAGAGGAGTAGAAACAATATAAGCCCAGGACAGCAGGGAATCCTGAGACTCTTGCCTGTGCCTGGGGATCTGTTAACTTCCTCTTCAGCAGCTGGAGAAGGGTAGCTCTGTACTTCATCGGATATTTATTTTAGATTACCAAGTTGTAAATTCTCACGAAAGAGTTCTTGTTCAAATTGCAGTATAAGGGAGTGTCTGGGAGCATTAAAAGGAACCATCATTATGCCCCAAGATTATTTTCCTCTGAACTGAACTTGAAACAGCACAAAGTAGGAGATTTAGAAACCTTGCCTGCCCTTTTGAGAGAAGAGAGGAAAAGACTCTGCATCTTTGGAAAATCAGTGAAAATTGACTGTGGATTGAGCCCTCCACCTGCTAGAAAGGAAAAACAGGGGAATTCTCGTTCTGAAAAAGTATATGAATTTATCAAAATTGTTCTCATAATTGAGGAGGTTTGTTTTGAAAATTGTATGGACTGTAAATTTTAATGTACATTATACTTGAAAGAAAATAACTTGAATGAAATGTGTTTTTTATATTATATTTGGAAATATAAATGCACATAACACCTGACAACACTAGGTTCAATTTAACCTTTCTTTGCTGTTAAAGATTATTGTGGCACTGCAGAAAACCAAAGCAACTTCTGACTCTTTTGAAACAAAAAAAAAATTGCATTTAGTGTAGCTTTAGTATATTTATCTGTATTATGTGAAAGTTGGTAACATCATTGTGCAATGAAGGCATTGAATTAGGTTACCTTTAATGTCTTTCTTGGCTCTAGAATATCCTGGCTTTATATACCTGTAGTTATTGCATTCCACTATGGATCAGAGAACTCAATTCATCAAATATTGAGGAAAATGGATTTTTTTCCCTTGTGTATTTTGGCATATATAGAATTTGTGTGTGTGTGTGTGTTTGTGTGTTAAGTAAGCTCTACGCCCAACATGGGGCTTGCGCTCATGACTCCGAGATGAAAAGCCACATGATGTACCAACTGAGCCAGCCAGGTGCCCCCAGAATTGTGTGTCCTTAAAGGACATTCATAGGCAGGTCATTCTTGTAGGGTTTTAAGAATAAAATGGAGGGGTGCCTGGCTGGCTCAGTCAGTGGAGCATGTGACTCTTGATCTTGGGGTTGTGAGCTCAAGATCCACATTGGATGTAGAGATAACTTCAAAAAAAATAAAGTCTTAAAAAACAAAAAAAAAGAATAAAATGGAATCATAGGACTTGTGGGCTAGAGTAGTGGTACCCAAAGACTGATACTGGTCTGTGAACTGCTTGTTACCAATGTACAACCAGGTAAATATGAGGGTTGAGAGCAGGGTTTAAAAACTTCGTGGCAGTCTGATGTTGGCATAACATCTAATTGCATGGTCAGTGGACTCCTCCTTATTGAGGACATAGACCATTTATTTCAGTATTGTTGAATTTGAGTGGTGAGTTTCATGTGACATAAGCAATGTACTAGGCACATTCAGGAGGGCCATATATTGAACTGTAATAGAAATGTAAAAACAACCAAAGCATCACTAGTGGGTTTTTCACCATGTATAGTGTAAGGAGTGCATATGTACTCCATTTTATACAAGAAAATTGACAGAGGTAAGAAGTCAAATTTAGTTCTTTTGATTAATTATATTCGATTCTCTTTCTAACCTTACACAGAGCATTATATATTGTAGTGCCATTTGTAAAGTCACAAAATAGTGCTTAATATTCAATTTTTATAGGGTTAGCATTTCTTTATCTTAGGTAAAAGGAAACTAAATGATAGTGCTTTTAAAATATTCATTGTTCTAATGTATACTAACTTCCAATTCGATGGGTTTTCCTGCACAGATGAAAATTTTAAAAAGAAGCTCAAAGACAAAAGTAAGGTTTTTGGTGTATTTCCATCAGCCTTTACATTCACCAAAAGTACTACTTGGACTGTTCTTTGCATGTGTTTTAAAACATTTATCTCACCAACGATGTGAAGTTGCTTCATCAATAAGCTCTCCATTTCTTCAGAGTGCAGTAAATAGAGGGTAAATAAACAAACAATAAAAACAAGGAGTAAAAAGGTCATTTTGCAGATTTTTTCTGATTTAGTCCTTTTGCTCCACAGGATACAACAGAGCACTCAGAGTAGTAGTGGAGGTGAGAGAGCATTTTCTTTGTAGTCCAGGAGATATAGGGTCAGAGGAGAAAATTAAAAGGACTTGTCAATGTTTTGTAGCTCGCTTTTTCACTGAGATCTGCATTAGGAATTAAACATACCCTCTTGATGTTCGAAATGAGATTGTACCTAGGCTGACTAGCAGAACCCAGATCATACAGTGCAGCATAAAGATAAATCCTTAATGGGCTCTTTGCTTTTAGATACTGAATTCTTAAGTCAAAGGAATTTGGCATCACAAAAGAAAAAAAGAAAAGAAAAAGAAAAAAGCAATTTCTACAGAATATACCTTAATTGAAAATGTTAGGGGCACCTGGGTGGCTCAGTCGGTTGAAGGTCTGACTTCGGCTCAGGTCATGATCTCGTGGTCTGTGAGTTTGAGCCCCAAGTCAGGCTCTGTGCTGACAGCTCAGAGCCTGGAACCTGCTTTGGATTCTGTCTCCCTCTGTCTCAAAGCTCCTCCCCCGCTCACACTCTGTCTCCCTCTCTTGCTCAAAAATAAATAAACTTTAACAACAACAAAAAAAAGAAAATGTTATGCCAGTGTTTATGATGCACCACTGTTTTAAAAGTTATCTTAAGTAATATTTTTTTTTTCCCTCAGAAGCAGGTAACTTAGGTGAATTTTTTTCTCTATTGAATTTTTTTAATTTGTGATTTCATTTTAGGTTGACTTTTCCATCATAAAATATTTTATTTATTTATTTATTTATTTATTTATTTATTTATTTATTTATGAGCGTGCACATGGATGGGCATGGGCACACACTTGAGTGGGGGAGGGGCAGAGAAAGGTGGGGAGAGAGAATCCAGAGCAGGCTCCAAGCCCAGTGGGGAGCCCCACACAGGCTTCATCTCACAACCACGAGGTCATTCATTACCTGAGCTGAAATCAAGAGTCAGACACTTAACTGACTGAGCCACCCAGGAGCTCCAATATTTGTTCTTTTATTATTAAAGTAACATGCTTTTCTATTAGGCCATCAAATTTTAAGGAAAATCACATTTACCTTACTTTGGCTTTTATGTTTTAAAATAGTATGGGAAATGATGTTTATAGATGAAGCAAAGTGCTTATTATCCTTCTGTGTGGAACCTACAACCAGCTGCTTAGCATGACTACTCATATAAATGCCACGTTCCATCAGGCTCTTACCATTCATGTCTCCATATTGGTTAAAACGGAGTATCATTTTCTCTGCTTCTGTCATCATGTACACTGTTCATTGCTTTCACCCACTGCTTTCTAGGTTTCTTTTTTGGAAAACTCCATGTTTTCATTGTTATAGCACTGAAATTTCATGTTCAGTGTTCTCATGAAGATTTTGTTTTGCTTCTAGAGAGGGTAGTTAGCTCTCACTTACCCTTATTGTTAGCGATGACCGTTCAGGTGACATAGAAGGTGTTCATTTTTCAGATTTTCCCTAAAAGGAGGATATGGATGGTAAAAGTTTCATTAAAACATTATAGTCTGAAGAGGCAGCCTCTTGTTATTGTCACACCTATTAACTAACGTGAACTCTTTTGTGATGTGATATTTTCAGATATTGAAGTACAAAAAATGAAAAAGGCTGTGGAGTCTTTGATGGCAGCAAATGAAGAAAAGGTATCTAGATGAAATTATTTATATGGATGTGTAACACCATTGTGATCATTCCCTGCCCTTTCTTGAGATATGTCACCTTGAAAGAACATAGGCTAAACACTGCTGAAGTTGAGGGACAGCCGTTCTCCCTTTCTACACAAGTGTGCCCCTGCTCAGTGGTGGCAGATGTAATTGGGATTATGTACAGAAGAATGGCAGCCAGCAGCGCTGGCTCCACTAAGAATTCCCTCCCCTCCTCTCCATGAATTTAGAAAATGTTCAAGCTCTCAGATCATTTCTTTATATGCGGGTAGGAAACGAGAGAAAGGATATGGTCCATGGTGCACCCTTTGTGTGGTCACTGGAAATCCTAGGCTAACGTGAACCCTGAAGGAAGTGGCCCATGACAGCTGTAGCTTCGTGATGGTGTTGATTTTATTCGTGTTATTTCCTTCTCGTTCCTGGATTCTTTCACATCAGGGATTGCCTCTATTCTCCTGAGAGATGACATACGAGAAAACAGAGGCACAGGCACTATGAAATCAAGTATGGCCCCAGGCCCTGTTTTAGCTACTCCGGCCAAATGGCCAAGGTCTCTGGGAGTTCTTTTCTCCCAGTTGCTTCTCTCACTTCATCCTGCTTAGAGGAGGGACACAATTACCTACTAAAACAAGGTGTTTCTTGGTGGCCTGCATGATCAGCCATATATCCAACTGGCAGCAACACTTGATTTCAGCTCCTGTCATCAGAACTACTTTTACCTCATGTTCCTTAATGAATGGAACAAGGAGGCATTTTCCTGAGAAAAGATTAATTTCAAGGAAGTAAAAAACAAGCAAATGCCAAAGAACTTTGTCTTGATCTTTTTCTCTCATCTTGTGTCTTTCTCTTACTTCTCTCTATATTTTTGCCTTTCATTTTCTTTATTTGCTCTTTATTATATGGAAATAAACTCACTGTCCTGTCACCCACGTAGTTTCTTTTTTACTAGTCTTTCCTACTGTTGAATACAAAGGAAAGTCATTAGCAAGGTGCCCCCATAGCTTTTACTTTTTAAAAATAATCATTGAAATTCATTCGGTTTTAATTTCCCTCTGCCCAAAGAGCAACAATAACAAACAAAACTCCCAATGTTGACTGAGGGCTTATTAGATCCTCAATCTGCTTTAGGAGCACCAAGGGTGACAAGTTTTTAGTAGTTCCAGAGATCTTCAAAGAGGCCATATTTGAGCAAAACCTGAGGAAAAGCAAGAGTTGTTCATTAGGAAAATGAAAGCTTCTAGGGAAAGTATCTGTTACCCAGAACATGTCTCAAAAGCAAGGCTTGAGACAACCAGTGCATCCTGGGAAAGTTCAGAATGATATAACAGGTGGAGGGGTAGATGAGGCTGACAGGGGAGCTGCTATGAGGTGTTAGGCAAGCTGGAGTGCTAAGCTAATCATTTGGGGTATTAACTATAGACCTTGGGCAGTGACATGATTTAAATTGTCATTTTAGAAAGCGAACTCTAGTGGCAAAATGGAGGCAAGAGTAAGGGAGGCAGAGTTAGGACAGAAAAATTAAGAGGCTGTTAAATAGTCTAGGTGACAAATGAAGAGGGGTTGAAATACAGCAGTAGAAGTGAAGTGGTGAGGTTTTCCAGAAATTTACAGATTGACAAGATTTTTTTTAATCTGAATTTGAGAATAAGTTTCTAGTTTGAGTAGCAAAGTGAATGATAGTGCCCTCAAAGAGTTAAGGGAATCCAAGCAAGAGGCTCAAGTACTGAGGGCAAATAATGAGTTTAATTTTAGGTACATTCAATTTGATGTGCTCATGGGACATCTAAAAGGAGATTTCTCATAGAAAGTGAGTCTAAATTTTAGGATTAATGCAGAATTACAGATTGGTAGGGAATGGACCCCATCAATTTTAGGAGAAGTACAGAATTATAGATTGTTGGGGATTAAACTGTAATTGATGTATAGTTAGCTTTTGCTCCAAGACCAATCACGTACATTATTTCTCATACTTCTGAGGGTTGGCTAGGTAATTGTTATGGTCTGGGCTGGCTTTGCAGATCTCTGCAGTTAGCCAGTGGCTAGGATGGGGCTGGATGGTCTAGAATGATGTGATTCACCTCTCTGGTGATTAACCGACTTGTATAGGTTGGTCCCGTCTGGGATGTCTCTTCTCCAAATGATCTCTCATCCTCCAGTAGACTAGCCTATGCTTCTTCACATGGTGCTTACAAGGTTCCCTAGAGCAGAAAAAAGAGGGCAAGCCCTAATATGCAGATAAATACCTTTCAAGCCTTTCCTTGCACCACATTTGTTTATATCTCTTTGGCCAAAGTAAGTCACATGGACAAGCCCAAAATCAGTGAGGGAGAAGCTAGGGAGCCCATCTTTATAATCCACCAGAATGAGGGTAAAGGACAAAACCTGGAAGTGCTAACATTTCATGATCTGGGTTGGCCAGATAGTGGGGGTTGTAGAAGTAGAATATCTTATCTGGTCAAGGGATTAAGAAATCAAAATAGAAGAAAAGAAAGAGTGGAAAGAAAAGGGAACAAAGAAGGAAAGAGTGGGGTCAGTCAAGTACCAAACGAGGTCAAATTAGACTAAAGGATGAAAAGTGTTCATTATTTCAGTAAATAGAAAGTCCCTAATGACTAATTGAAGCAACTTTGGCTGAGTGTTTTGTGAAGGAAAAAGTCAGATGGTGACTGATGACAGCTGATACAGACAGCAGGTGTAGACCTTTCTTTCAAGATCTGACCTAGAAGTTGGAGAGGAGAATAATTAAAGTTGATTTTATTCTTGTTTTTTTTTTGTTTGTTTTTGTTTTGTATCTTATTACCTTGTTTTGTTTTTGTTTTTTAAAGATGGCAGCTGAAGGATAGGATCTCTAAATTTAGAGGTACTTCTTCTCTATCTCTGATGTACGTAGGAAAACTATTCTAGATATTACCAGTTTTACTAAAGTTTAGAAGTCTTCTTTGGATAATGTAAATAATTCATGTCTACTTATTCTTTGTGTCACAGTTTTACTGTTTAAAATCAATAGTATTAAAGATGATAATTGATTTTATTAATAGGATCGGAAAATAGAAGATCTTCGCCAGTGCCTGAACAGGTACAAGAAAATGCAAGATACGGTGGTACTGGCCCAAGGTAAAAAAGGTAGCGTAGCTCTCTAGGTTTTTCTACTTTATTTGATTTTAAGTGGCTATGAACTTTGACATTGGCCTTGTTTTCTTTCGGGGAGCTTATCCATTATTCCAAATTAGTTCCTTCATTCAACATTATTATTAGGCATCTGTTCTCTGCAAGAGAGTGTGTAGGCCAATGAGAATACTGTAGATTGTTTGGTTGGTCAGGGGGACAGCATTCCAGAGAGAGGGAGAACAACAGTGTGTTCAGGAGGTTAGGGGGGGAAAAGAGCTTGGTGTGTTTAAGAAGTAAAAGAAGATGAGTATGCCTGGAAGGTACTGAGCAGGGAGAGAATGAAATGAGATGAGCTGAGCTGATAGAAGTTGAGTGTCACCCAGGCAGTGAGAGGCATTCAGCTCTTTGAGCCCAGAGGGATTCACTGATGGTTTTTAACACGTCAGTGGCATCTGCATAACAAATGGACCGTAGTGGAAGGAGGGAGCAGTGTAGGAGGGAAGAGAAGCCAATCAAAAGACCCCTGCAGCATTCCAAGTGGAATGATATGATAGGTACTGATAGGAAATACATTTTGGTGTTAGAATCAACATTGGTTTGATGGACCACATGAGAGTGAAGAAGAGGAAAGAATCAAGAAAGATTTACCTTTCTGACTAAAGCAACTGGGTGGATGATGATTCCATTTACCAATATAGAGAAGCCTAGTGGAGGAACACTGAAATGTGTTCAACATTGAATGTGTTAAGTTAAAAAACAAAAACAACCCGTGAGACATCTAAGTAAAAATAGTCATGCTTTGATGGTGATTAAGGTGTACAACTTGTTGAGATGAGCACAGGATCATGTATGGAAGTGTTGCATTACAATATTGTACACCTGAAACTAATGTTAACACTGTATGTTAACTAGCAAAAATAAAAACTGAAAAAAATAGCGATCCCTTTTGATGTATTGTTGTTTTATCTGCCTGTGGTCCAGTTGGCCATCCTCCAATGTGGAAAATCTCTGGGGGTCATTTAAAACAAAAACGTCAAGAACTTTGAAAGTTTTCTTGTTCATTAACAATATGTAGGTGGGGGTTGTTTGCTCTAAAAGTAAGCACTGGTAATAAATCTTTTGGAGGGTACTCGTGAAACACTCAGATTTTGGAATTTCAATTTTGATGAGCCAAAAGGAAAGAAAATCATATATCAGACCAAAATTTCTGGTGGGGGGGGGGGAGTGGAAGAAAAGATTTTCATCTTTTTGTTCACAGGGCTTAGCATGAGTTAAGACTTTGTAAATATCCCAATGAGCAAGCAAATGAACCTTCATCATTGTACATGCGATTCTCATCAGTCAGCATTTTCTGTGCCTTCAAGAGAGTGTCTCTTTTTAGACAATATTGCAGATTCACAAGTGATTAATTTTTACATAGTTGTAGCATTTAAAACTGTCTGATTTTATAGAATCTCAACATTGTAATTCCTATATTTAAAAATCAAGGGAAAACATTAATTTATGTAAACAGATTATTTTTTTTTAATTTTTTTTTTCAACGTTTTTATTTATTTTTGGGACAGAGAGAGACAGAGCATGAACGGGGGAGGGGCAGAGAGAGAGGGAGACACAGAATCGGAAACAGGCTCCAGGCTCTGAGCCATCAGCCCAGAGCCTGACGCGGGGCTCGAACTCACGGACCGCAAGATCGTGACCTGGCTGAAGTCAGACGCTTAACCGACTGCGCCACCCAGGCGCCCCCTGTAAACAGATTATTTTATAAAACATGTAGAAAATAGGGAAAAGGGGTAAAATTGTTTGTAATTGCACTGGCATGATCACTTTTGTCAATTTCATGTATTTTTTTCCATCTTTGTAAATGCATATAAATGTAGCTAAAAGAGATAGTTTTTAACCACCATTGAAAATTATGTCCTGTTCTAATGAAGAGTTTATAAATAGTGATTTCTCACTAGGATTTATATTTATTTAGATAATCCTTAGAAAATGCTATTAATACCTAAATTTTAATAAAATTAGAATAAATATCTAATAAAACCTAAATTAAGAAACTAAGTCTAGTTAATAGCTTTAAACGAGCATATGATTTGCCATTTTGTATTACTCAGAGAATAGTGTGTTAAGCAACATTCTTTGGTTTTAGTAAAGAATATCTGGCACTATTGCCCAGCACTTAATCCTTTTCATCGCTGGAGATGTAAAAGAAATTCTTTTTTTTTTTTTTTTTTTTTTTTAATTTTTTTTTTTTTTCAACGTTTATTTATTTTTGGGACAGAGAGAGACAGAGCATGAACGGGGGAGGGGCAGAGAGAGAGGGAGACACAGAATCGGAAATAGGCTCCAGGCTCTGAGCCATCAGCCCAGAGCCCGACGCGGGGCTCGAACTCACGGACTGCGAGATCGTGACCTGGCTGAAGTCGGACGCTTAACCGACTGCGCCACCCAGGCGCCCCTAAAAGAAATTCTTAAAGTTGCTGCTTTCCTGGATATATGATTGAATTTGTCCCTAAGGCTATTCTTTCTGCCTTAAAATAAATGAAATACAGGGATCCTCTTAAGGAATCAAAAGATTGCCTATCTTTTTTTCTTTTCCTTTTTTCTTTCTATTTTTTGTTGTTGTTGTTGTTTTTTGTTTCCTTGTTTTCCAAGAACACAGTAGTGATGAAGATTGAGTTGTTTACTGGGTGGCTGTATTACTATTCTGAATTAGTTTGTTATACCACTGGTATTCTCCAGCTTGGTTATTTCTGAACTGAAATTTGTAAAGGCCTAAAATCTGAAACAAAATTATGGGAGGATTTTTGGACTAAATTAACTTTTGATTTCAATGCTGTGCGTCCATGATTATATCTATTAAAACTACCATGAATTAATACCTTTGTTAACACCACCCCCAAGCCGCAGGTGCTCATAGTTTGGGATGTTTCCTAGATGCCATGTTGTTATTTTTCTAATGATTTCAGGAGAAGTCGAGTCTTTGGTTTTTGAAGATAAGGAAAAAAAAAAATTATATTCAGTTGGTATTCTTCCACCAAAAGTGAAATGTAAATGAAAAGCTGCTGTTGTCCTCCTTTTGTTTTGTCTTTTTCTAGGCCAAGATAGCGACTTTGAAGATCTGCTCACATCCAGTTCCATCTCCACTTTGCTGGATGCACAAGGTTTTAGTGACCTGGAGAAAAGTCTGTCACCTACACCAGTAATGGGATCTCCCAGCCGTGACCCATTTAACACAAGTGTTCCAGAAGAGGTATTTACAGAGTCTCAGTTTTTTGCTGAGATTCATATTGCTGACAATATGAAGAGATTGTGTCATCGAAGGTTAAGATGCTGTTGACAACATGAAAGACATGGGATCTTTTCTCAGCTTGACTACTGACTGAGTTTTGGCAGTTTTTGTGTCTCATAGGACTTCATTTGAAATGTGTGTTTTTTCCCCTCTCTCTTTAATAAATAAATGCCTTGGGTGATGTCAAAATTATTTAAATAATGCAAGAAAAACATGGGAGAATGAGGTCATCCTAAATAGGAGAGGACAATCTATTTATTAAAGAATAAGTAAGGAATAAATGAAGTGGGGATAAAGTTTGATTATATAAAGAAGTTGATTTTAGTCACTTCTGATTGTGCCTCTAAAAAATGATGGACTAAAGTTTCCTTGACTTCTTTAGGCTTGGAAAAAGCAACTGGACAGGAATACTCAGTCTTGAACTCATTTACTTTTCTTTCACATCCAACTGGTGCCAAAACCTGTTTCCATTATCTGTTGCAAACCACCCCAAAACATTGTGACCTGAATGACAACACTTATTTTGCTGATGGATCTGTGATTTGGGCAGGGCTCAGCAGGAATATTTCATTTTCGCTCCACTGGGCATCGGCTCGAAAGGCACGAAGGCTGCCCATTTGTATGTCTTTATGGGTGGGGCTCCTTTTGGCTGGGACATCAGCTGAGGCCCTGCTTGGACATGTGACTGCTTGGCTTTCTCATAGCATAGTGTTTAGGTCCTAAGGATGAGCATCCTAAGAGAACCGGGCAAATTTCTGTCACTTTTTATGATAGAACTCTGAAGTCATGTAGCAGCTCTTCTCCTGTAGTCACAGGTCCACACACATTCACAGAGGGGAAGCATAGACCCTACCTCTTGACGGACAAGTAACGACAGCACATTATAAGAAGAACACGTGGGGTGGCATAACTGGTGCAGCCACATCTGAATAGTACAATCTGCCTCTCCACTCTCCGACTATGATAATTTACACCCCTCTCCCATGCAAAATACACTCACCCTCTCTTCAGAAACCTCTTGGTCTCATTCCAGTTAGGCATCAACATCCAGAATCTCATCATCCACACGAGGTCAAGATGTAGGTGAAGCTCCTCACATCTTCTTGGGCACAACTTCTCGAAGAGCACTTCATTCCATTTAAAGAACCAGGAACTTAAAGGTCAAGCTATGTGTCCCCTCTACACTTGTCGTACTGTGGTGGGATAGGCACAACAACTGCTCGGCATTCCCATTTAAAAAAGAGGGAAAGTGGAAGACACACAGGTGTCATTAGTCCATAGCAATTCCAAAATTGAGCCAGGCCTACATTGCCAGCTCTTTGACAGAGCCCAGTCCCCTGGGCTCTTGGTTATTCCTTCTGAGGCATCTTTCCATTTCCGTAAGAAGGAACTTGTAGGGGCGCCTGAGTGGCTCAGTTGGTTGAGCATCCAACTTCGGCTCAGGTCATGATCTTGCGGCCAGTGAGTTCGAGCCCCGTGTCGGCTCTGTGCTGACAGCTCAGAGCCTGGAGCCTGTTTCAGATTCTGTGTCTCCCTCTCTATCTGACCCTCCCCCGTTCATACTCTGTCTCTCTCTCTGTCTCAAAAATAAATAAACGTTAAAAAAAAAAAAAAAAAAAGGAACTTCTAATTGCAGATGAGTCGTTTTCTGTCAAAGTGTCTGTACGGGTCCAAGGCCTTCTACCTTCTGTCCCTCCCTGTCTGTCTAATTTGGTGTAATAGCTTATTTACTTGGAACTTCTTAAGAATTAATTTATAATCCAGTCCGTCAGGTAAGGCATATCCGCAAATATCTTCACAATAAGCCTTCTTCTACCTAAAGTTTTCTGTAAGGCTGCTTGGAATATCCCTTTACTTTGAGAGGTTTTGCTCTTTTGAAGGGTTCACTGAGATAGCACCTCCTTAAGTCTTCCTGAGGTCTTAACAAAGGCACACCCATGGCTTCATCTTAAGACTGTTTTCCTGACAGCACCTCGATCTTTGCCCTGAAACTGTTTCTTAATTTTTAAAATATTTATTTATTTATTTTTGAGAGGGCGGGAGGGGGGAGAGAGAGAGAGAGAGAGAGAGAGAGAGAGAGAGAGAGAGAGAATGAATCCCAAGCAGGCTCCATGCTGTCAGCACAGAGCCTGACATAGGGGTTGAACTCATGAACTGTGAGATCATGACCTGAGCCGAAATCAAGAGTCAGATGTTTAACCAACTGTGCCATCCAGACTCCCCGAAAGTATTTCTGAATTTTAGTGTAATGTGCTGTCTAGAGAAACTAAGAATAAGAAGGGTTTTTTTTCTGTTTGTCTTTTTTTTTTTTTTTTTTTTTTTAACAGAACAATTTTGGCTCCCTTATGTTTAACATTTCTTTCTTTGGTCATCTTTTCTTTTAACATTTTGCTCTATGGGGTGACAAGAAACTGAGTGGCATCTTTATTTTTCCTATCTGTTCCTGATAATTACATGGTGAGAAAAGGAAATTTGAATTGACTGCAAAAGAATTCAAGGAGGAAACAATTAACATTTCTCTCTTAAATGTAAGACAGGGCTAAAGGATGTCATTAATAAGAAATTAGTGGGTAAGGGAAATTGGAGGGAGGTGGTCAAAAGGTACAAACTTCCAGTTATGAGACAAATGAGTGCTGGGAGTGTAATGTACAACATGATGCTTATAGTTAACATTGCTCTCTGGTATATTTGAAAATTGCTAAGAGAATAGATCCAAAAAGTTCTCATCGTAAGGAAAAAAAAAATGTTTTTCCTTCTTCTTTTTCTTTCTTCTTTCTTCCTTCTATTCCTGTCCCTTCCCATCCCTTCCCTTCGTAACTAGACAAGGTGATGGATGTTAACTAGGCTTACTGTGGTGATCATTTCACAGTAATCTGTAAGTCATTATACTGTATACCTTAAATTTATATACTGCTGCATGTCAGTGATATCTCCATAAAATTGGAAGAGAGAAACAAAGAGTTAGTTAAGGAATAAGAAATATTTTAGAGGGAAAAAAATTCCCTACTTGCTAAATACATATTTAAAAAAATTTTTTTAACCTTTATTTATTTTTGAGACAGGGAGAGACAGAGCATGAACGGGGGAGGGTCAGAGAGAGAGGGAGACACAGAATCTGAAACAGGCTCCAGGCTCTGAGCCATCAGCACAGAGCCTGACGCGGGGCTTGAACTCACGAACCGCGAGATCATGACCTGAGCCGAAGTCGGACGCTTAACCGACTGAGCCACCCAGGCGCCCCGCTATATACATATTTATATTGAAGGGAAAACTAATATTTGACAGCCACTGAGTATGCTGCATGTATACAGAAAGATAGCTATTCCATGTAAGATATGCCTAGATAATCTCATATCCTTAACAAAAAGCCTTTGCTATGTGAATTCTACTTTAATGAGACTTTTAGTTTGGAAACAATGATTTGATGATGATTGAGCATGTTCAGCGACTTGGTTAAAGGAAAGCTGGGAGGGAGATTTTGAGGTTGTAGTTAAAGCCCTAAAGTTTGAAATGAAATCAAGAAAATGGGTCACTTGGTTAGTGGAACCATCCCTCCCACCCACATCCCCATGATTAGGAACCCAAGGAGCTACTGTAAACTTCGTACCACAGGGGTAATGGCTCAATAAGTGGCCCAGAACTAATCATAAAGATTCAAACTTAAAAAAAAAAAAAAGATAGTGCAATAATTTCCTATTTTACAATAAATACGACTTGCTGTTAACAAAATTCAACCGAATGGATTTTAAAGTTCTTACTGGCTCTATTCATCAATTCATGAATCGAGGGACATTCACCTTAGCAGGTGGAAAGGAACTCTAAGGATCTGTACAAAATGAAAGGCTTTTTTAGGCAGAAGGAAAGAGGAACAGGGGGTCATGCTAGGCATTTGCTGGTTGGTTCGAGTAGGGTTACTTTCCTTATGTGCAGCGAAGGGGAGTCTTGGAGCAGGGTCAGGTAACTTGTGTAGAGAAGGCAAGCACTAATTGGTTGACCTAAGCCTGCCTTTTCTGGGCACCGAGCCTTCTCTGCACCGAGCATAGAAATTTAGCTAAGTTTGGGTTTGCTGACATGGAGCTTAATACAGGCCACTCCGTCTTGGGCCCAATCGGGTTATTTTAACAGACTTCACATGTTATAACCGTTTATAGTGTCAAGGGAGGAGACCACCCTCAGTAACTGAAACAGAAATCCACAAAGCTAAATTTATTGCCTATTTATTTAACAAAGGGAACTTTGTTGGTCTCAGACAATCTCTTCAGCTGATCATATGTGGGGTTTCGGGGGATGCTTGGAGCTCGGGGACTGGTGGCCTTGCAGAGACTGGAGTGAGTTGACATCAGCTGTGAATGTGTGGTTACAAAGGTGAGGCTGTTGACTGATTGGCCTCTAGATGTGTGTTCACTGGTGTGAATCCCTACCTGCCTGGTTGACTTCAGAAGTGAAGCGCTGTCACTAATTGGTTGACTGGCAAAGTGAATTCACTGAGGTGAATTTTGTTTATTTTTCTTTACCAGAGTTGTTTTTAAGTGTTTGGTTTATTAGTTTATGACATGCTCACAACCTAAGTACTCTACAGTTGTCAGAAACTATTTAAAGCCAGAGTATAAAATTTCTTTTGTAGATTCCATCCCTAGAATACGTAAGGCATTTGTTGGGGAAAATGTGCCATGCATTTTTGTTGTGGCTCTAATATTGTTATTAAGCAAAGCATTTTAATTGTATCCACAAATTAACCAGTTTGAACAACATTCTGTGTTAGACTGGTGGTAGAAATTAAAGTGAAAACAGGGGTGCCTGAGTGGCTCAGGCAGTTGAGCGTCTGACTCTTGATTTTGGCTCAGGTCATGATCCCAGGGTCGTGGGATGGAGCCCTTTGTCAGGCTCCAGGTACTGAGCATGGAGCCTACTTAAGATTCTCTCTTCCTCTGCCCTCTCCCCCAACCTCTCTAAAATTTAAAAAAAAAAAGATAGAGAGAGAGAGAGAGAACAGAGGTGTGTTTACAAAGCGCTTTACCCAAATCTCATCTTAAATCATGACAACCCTGTACGGTAGGCATTGCCATTCTCATTTTGCAGGAGAGAAAACTGACACCTAGTTAAGTGACTTACCTAAGGTCACTTAGGCAAGTGTGCCAGAGCCAAGATTTTAACTGGGACTTCAAGTTGTCAGGATTGGCTATTAACTTACTTGATGGGATTTATTATGTTTTATTCAGAACCAAGTTCACGGATGACCTTCCTCCAGAAGGTTTTCTCTGACGAACACTTATTGATGTTTATATACTGAGACTGTTTTGTAAATATAAGAATAGCGTGCTGAACCCAGGTGTATGAAATTTTATCGATAGACCGTGTAATTGTCTTACTTCTTTTTTTTTTTCTTTGTAACTTATGTTTTGTTTGATGGATTGATTTTTGGCCTTTTTGTAATTACATTACAGTTCCACACCGGTATCTTGCAAGTTTCGGTCCCTTCATTATTGCCAGCATCTAAGGGCTTGGAAATTTCCGAAAAAGCAAAATTGCCTCAACCAGAGACTTCGTTTGAAGAGAAGTACGTCATTTATGTTCTGACATTGCAATATAAATGTTCAACAGAGTAGGTCAAGCAAAGACAAGGATGCGCTGCATTCATTTACAAACATAATTTTTCACAGGGGCAAGAAACAGGAAGGCATGGGCCAAGGGACTTGAAATCAGTTCTGTATTATTGAAATAAAAGGTGTGGAAGCAAGGAGTCACAAGAGAGGAGTCAGGGGAGGTATGGTGGTCAGGTTAGAGAGGGATTTTAGGGCATTTGGGCTTTATGTCTAGGTCATAGGTGGCCGTCAACAAGTGTTGCCAGGTCCATAGTGACAGTCATGTGCCTGAGGCTGCCTGCAGGATGGCTGGGAAGGATTCAGGACAGGGATACCCTAGTTTCTCCATCAGCAAGTAGAATTTTGAGGGAGCATATTCTCAATTGCTTAGTCTTACAATTAGACCAAATAAAAGAAAATATAATGGAGTATTTGTAAAGAGAGTGAAATATATTCCCTCGCACAGTTTTTTGTTTTTGACAGTTGTGTTCACTTAGAATATGTATGCTCTTTTACTCTTACAGGGTATAAATTCTTTTTTTTTCTTTCTTTTTTTTTTTTTTTTTTTACATTTTAGTGATGGAAAAATAATCCTTGGTGCTGCTGTTGAAACCCAGCCTTCTGATAGTCTTTCGTAAGTCATATTATTGAATGTAAAAAATGTCACTTGAGACCTGGCAGAGAGGAAGCTTCTATTACACTAACAATAACCAAAATTAAAAGCAAATGACTCTGAGGCCTGAATACATTAATGCAGGTGTAGTGGTTGGATGGGGGTGCAGGTGAGGTTTGTAAGTTAACAAAGAAATACTTGCTCGTTGACCATTATCTCATGCCAGGTTTTTGCCCATCTTTAACCTTCCTTCATCAGCTTTCATGTGAAGTTCAGTGCTTTGAATTTGAGGTTTGCACTGACTTGCAGTTTTACTCTAGCAGAAAAGAGTCACAGAGGATGGTGTGTTGGCTGGAAAGGCTACAATGGTTTTTTGCACTTTCAGGGTAGTAAACCAACCCAACATCTGTGTTTATCCAAGTAAAAGTCTGGATTAAATTAGGAAAATATATGTTCAGAGCAGTACTCAAAGATGAGATCTTTTGTTTATTTTGTTCTTTTATTTGGTAGTCAACACTTTTTTTTCTTTTAATTTTCTTTTTAATTTTTTTAATTTACATCCAAATTAGTTAGTATATAGTGCAACAATGATTTCAGGAGAAGATTCCTTAGTGCCCCTTACCCACTTAGCCCATCCCCCCTCCCACAATGCCTCCTGTAACCCTCAGTTTGTTCTCCATATTTATGAGTCTCTTCTGTTTTGTCCCCCCCCCCCTGTTTTTATATTATTTTTGTTTGCCTTCCCTTATGTGAATCTGTTTTGTCTCTTAAAATCCTCATATGAGTGAAGTCATATGATTTTTGTCTTTCTCTGACTACTTTCACTTAGCATAATACCCTCCAGTTCCATCCATGTAGTTGCAAATGGCAAGATTTCATTCTTTTTGATTGCTGAGTAATACTCCATTGTATATATTTACTACATCTTTATCCATTCATCCCTCGATGGACATTTGGGCTCTTTCCATACCTTGGCTATTGTTGATAGTGCTGCTATAAACATGGGGTGCATGTGTCCCTTCGAAACAGCACACCTGTATCCCTTGGATAAATGTCTAGTAGTGCAATTGCTGGATCGTAGGGTAGTTCTATTTTTAGTTTTTTGAAGAACCTCCATACTGTTTTCCAGAGTGGCTGCACCAGCTTGCATTCCCATGGTAGTCAGCACTTCTGGCAACTTATTTACATGTAAATATATGAGAATTGCCTTTTAATTTTTTTTATGTTTATTTATTTTTGAGAGAGAGAGAGAGAGAGAGAGAGAGAGAGACAGAGTGCAAGTGGGGGAGGGGCAGAAAGAGAGGGAGACACAGAATTTGAAGCAGGCTCCAGGCTCTGAGCTGTCAGCACAGAGCCTGATGCGGAGCTCAAACCCACGAACTGCAAAATCACGACCTGAGCTGACGTCAGATGCTTAACCAACCGAGCCACCCAGGTGCTCCCAATTTTTTTTATTTTTTTTTTAGTCTTTATTTTTGAGAGAGAGAGCACGAGCAGGGGAGGGCAGAGAGACAGAGAGGGAGACACAGAATCCGAAGCAGGCTCCAGGCTCTGAGCTGTCAGCACAAAGCCTGACGCAGGGCTTGAACCCACGAACCACAGGATCGTGACCTGAGCCGAAGTCGGATGCTTAACCGACTGAGCCATCCAGGTGCCCCGAGAATTGCCTTTAAAAAGGTTCTTTGTATGTTTATATTATTCTGCCTCTTAGAGGAAAGATGTTGCTTTTTTCTATCTCTTTTTTAAGCTGGTCACATATTCCTGCCTTCAAAATCTGAGCAAGACCAGCTCTATATAATTGAATGCTACTTATGTGAAAGAAAGTCTCTGGATGTTTACAGGGTCACTTTGCCTTTACTAGGATAGTAAATAAATTACTGTGGGCAGCAACGGGGATTTTTCTATTATGCCTTGATCATAACTATAAAATGAAGTGCTTTGTCAGATTCAGAAAATTGATTCCTTTGTGAACTGAATTGTAACGCTTTGGTCCTTTATTTTAATTACAAGGATTATATATAAATAGTATGTGAGTATTTTGAAAGTTTCTGGTGTAAATGTATACAGGCAAAGGATGCACCACTAGTCCATGGAAAACACTGTTTCACTTTCAAATATTGACATCACAGGGATAGTCCTACGTGTTTTTCCAGCTATCCTACCATGTGCAGGACATTTAGAGTTATTGGCAGGACAGTTAACCACCTCGCTTTTAAAAGAACGAAATGTTATAATTTAGTTAAGCACATAAGTGACTGCCTGAATCCAGAGTTTCTTTTATTACCAGGATTCGACCCACACACAATTTTAGTTTCTTTCCAAGATACTCTACTTAGAAACAGTGGCACCAGAGGCACTTATTATCAATCCTTATTACTATTATTGTTATTTTTAGAACTTCGAGTCTGCAAAAGTCCAGCAGCCTGGGCAATCTGAAGAAAGAGTCATCAGATGGGGTTGGTTCTGTTTGTTTGTTGTTGTTGTTGTTGTTTTCTCTTGGTTACCCTGAGAAGAAAATCTTCAGGGTTCTTCATATTTTCCATTTTGCAGATAAAACTCTTTTAAGAAGAGCTTGTAGTTTCTCTAATGAAAAATTATTAGATATCACTGTTAATGGTGAATATTAAGAAATGTGAATATGAAGGATTGAAAGTAGTATATAAAACAAAAAAATGAAGACTTTAATAAACCATTACTGAAAGTAAATGAAACTGAAATTGTATAGCTTTGAAGTAGATGTAAATTTAATTTATGGAATTGTATGTGACACATTCTCAATATATAAGGGATTCCTGTAACAACCTTAAAATACTGTTGTTGTTTTGAACAGGATACAGAGTCTGTCCAGAAGCCTTCAGAGGTAATTTTTATGTCTAGATTATAATACAAATATGTTTGAGACTTCTAATACCTGTGATTGCTTAAATGCCTCCAAAAAACCAAAACTTAGAATCTCTAAAACATGTTAAATGAGAGAAGCCAGACACAAAAGATCACACATGAAATGATTCCACTTATGTGAAATATCCAGAATAGATAAACCCATAGAGACAGAACACAGATTGGTGGTTGCCAGAGATGGAGAGAGAGGAAGGGAAGCTGCTTAATGGGTAAGGGGTTTTATTGAGAATGATGGAAATGCTGTGGAACTAGGTGGATAATGGTTACACAACACTGTGATTGTACTAAATGCCATCGAATTGTTCGATTCAGAGTAGTTACTTTTTATATTTCACCTCAATAAACTGTTGTAAAAAAACAAACCAAAAAACCCCAAACACTCAAATCAGGCTGTTGATGTTCTTAATGGTCATACTTTGACTTCCTTAGACCTCACAAAAAGTCCTTCTTAGATCACCAGTCTTAGACCAGCCATTCATTTACTATAGCCACTGTCTGTTTACAGCAAACATTTTGGTGGTTTTTTTTTTTGTTGGTTTGGTTTTTGTTTTTTGTTTTTTAAAGACATTATCAACAGGGGCTCTGGTTCTTCTTTCCTCTGATTTTTAATCATCAACTTTGTAAAGGGTAGAGAGGCTATTGGTTCTGGTAGAGCGGCTACTTCCAAGTGCACTCTCTTGACTGTTGGCTCTTAATGCCTTGAGCCATAATGTAGGTATCATTGATGAGACACAGACAGTCTCTACAGCTGTGATTACAGTCATTCTCTGTCCTTTTTGTCTTTCCAGTTCAATAAATTATTAAGTGATTTTGACATCAGTAATGACACAGATAACAGAATCACTGAATTGTAGCACCTACAAACTTGTAGTTATGATGAGCAGTAGATACGTAGAATAAAATCACCACCTTAAAGCCTGTGTCCCCTCTTCCCTTTCTCCACCTCTGCAATAAAAGAAACAGAGGGCAAGAGATTTTAGAGAAATGAAAACATGCAAACAAAAGCATCTTTGTTTGGATAATACTACAACAATATAATAGATCATCTTTCTGTAACTGCATATTCAAATAACCAGAAAGCTCAAAAATAAACAGTAATTTTTTTATTTAAAAATTTTTAAGTTTATTTATTTTGAAAGACAGCGTGAGTAGGGGAGGGAGGAGGGAGGGAGGGAGGGAAGGAGAGAGAGAGAGAGAGAGAGAGAGAGAGAGAGAGAGAGGATCCCAAGCAGGCTCTGCTCTGTCAGCACAGAGCCAAATGTGGGGCTTAAACTCACAAAACCGTGAGATCATGATCTGAGCCAAAACTGAGAGTCAGATGCTTGACTGACTGAGCCACACAGGTACCCCAAAAATAAACAGTACTTAAATTATAACTTAATAGTTAGATTATGGGGCGCTTGGGTGGCTCAGTCAGTTAAGCGTCCGACTTTGGCTCAGGTCATGATCTCACAGTTTGTGAGTTTGAGCCCCGTGTCGGGCTTTGTTCTGTCAGCTCGGAGCCTGCAGCCTCCTTCGGATTCTGTCTCTCCTTCTCTCTATGCCCCTCCCTCACTCGTGTTCTATCTCTCTCTGTCTCTCAAAAATAAATGTGAAAAAAAAATTTTTTTTTTTTTTTAAATAGTTAGATTACTAAGCAGGCTCAGTTGGTTAAGTGTCTGACTCTTAGTTTCAGCTCAGGTCATGATCTCACAGTTCCTGGGATCAAGCCCCATGTCAGGCTCTGCACTGACAACATGGAACCTGCTTGAGATTCTCTCTCTCTGCCCCTCCCCCACTCATACTGTCTCTCTTTCTCTCTCTGCCTGCCCCATTCACATGAACTCTCTCTCAAAATAAATTAAAAAAATAATACAAGTATAACTTAATTACAGTTCTTCATAAATACCTTGAAATATTGTGGAGAGCCCAAGTGGCTTCTAAATCAAGGAAGAAAAATTTAATTATAGCAAGTTTAGTTTTGATGTTAAGTATATCTGCATAGTCTTTGAAAATTAGTCATCCGTGTTTGGTAACTTGCAGGCAAGATATGAATATATTCCAGAACACCACTTAAAAAAAATATTTAACAGTCACTGATGGTGTCTTCATTTTATTATTAATTCTTTGAGAAGAGGGGCACCTGGGTGGCTCAGTCGGTTGAGCGACTGACTTCAGCTCAGGTCATGATCTCATGGTTTGTGAGTTCGAGCCCCGCATCAGGCTCTGCTGACAGCTCAGAGCCTGGAGCCTGTTTCAGATTCTGTGTCTCCCTCTCTCTCTGCCCCTCCCCCACTCATTCTCTCTCTCTCTCTCTCTCTCTCTCTCTCTCTCTCTCAGAAATAAATAAACATTAAAAAAATTGTGTTTTAATATTTAACAGTCACTGATTGTGTCTTCATTTTATTATTAATTCTTTGAGAAGAATATTTAAAATAACTAGAGTAGAATCTCTTTATACTGCTGGTGTAGAAGTGGGGTTAATGCCTGCTTTGTAGAGTGATTATATTATATTGGGCTTCTACTGATGCAGTTATATTACAAAGACTGAACTGTGTTATAGCCAAATATGTGTCATAATTGTTAGAAAAATAAGAAACCTACTGGTGTTCTGGTTATGTAATATCTTATTTCCATGTCCTTGAGGGAAATGAGGCAAATAAAAATTGAGAATTTTTTTTACAGTGTTGGCTTTTTTTAAAATTTTTTTAAATGTTTATTCATTTTTGAGAGAGAGGGAGAGAGAGCGTGCATGCGCGAGCAGGAAAGGGCAGAGAGAGAGGGAGACACAGAACTCGAAGCAGGCTCCAGGCTCCATGCGGTTAGCGCAGAGGCTTGAACTCACGAACTGTGAGGTCATGATCTAAGCCAAAGTCAGACACTCAACTGACTGAGCCACTTAGGCGCCCCAAATTTTAGGATTTCTGTACCTTAAATATTTCAAGTCCTAAGCACGTGAGTGATGACCATGTTTTTGTTGCTGCCATAGCTGTTGTTTTCTTAAGTAGCTTTCAGCATTGACCTTTTAAACTTATAATATTTGTAATCAATCTGTTAGTTCCATCATTTTTCAAAATAAAGTCAAATATGTAACATATCAGGTGTTGCACCCGGCATGTGCTAATAATTATGCAAGTTAGTGCTGTGTTACATTTATTATTACTTCTCTCTCAGGATAAAACTCCGGCAGAAAGCAGCCCATTTGGAAGCCTCCCTCCAAAAGCTGCAGGGCATGATGCCTCCATGGATGACAACCCCTTTGGCACTCGAAAAGCCAGATCTTCCTTTGGGCGTGGCTTTTTTAAAATAAAAAGTAACAAGAGGACAGCAAGTGCCCCCAACTTGGGTATGTGTGGCCAAAATGCCTTTGCTTTAATTCTTTCAGAATGAGGAAAAGATCGATCTCTTCCCTCGTTCATCTATTTGTGTGTTTTTCTCTTTCTCAGAAATGAAGGTGTATGACTTGGGGGAAAAGTTAGGAAAAAAAAAAAAGGCTTCCATCGGTTGAATTCAGTGGTAAAGATAGTTCTGGGTAGGCTCTCACCCTGCTCTCCTTGTTGGGGCATAAACGTAGAGGAAAGACCAAAAACCCTGATGCCCTCTGACTTCATTGTAAACAGCTTCTCATCTGTTTTGAAAGTGGGTAGATTAACCCCATATTGAAACTGCTAATGGAGTCTGCAACGTTGGAAGCACAGTGTGGTGCTTGCCTTTCCTCCCACTGTGTGTAATTTGTGAGTAGGAGTTTGATCCGTGTTTCATTTTGCCATTCTCCTGTGTTCTCTCCATTGGGCTGCGTGTGATTGTGTGCGTTGTTGGGATATCTGAAGATCGTAAACGAAGTGCCAGTGCACCCACCTTAGGTATCGTACCCCTGCATGCCAGCCTTTGCCAGTGCTGTCCTCCAAACTGAGCTAATCCTTGCCCTGGGCATCTGTGATCTCTAGAAAGTGAGCTGGCAGCAATCAGGAAATGTAGTCCTTTACTCCAGAGAGTTCCTTCCACCTCCTGCTGAAAATTAGGACTCTCTGTAGAGCCTATGCTTCCAAGCCTAAATGCTGTTTTAACCCATGCTAATGACACCTCGCGAGGGGCTCTGGGGGGACCTGGAAGTGCACACAGCACCCCTCGGAGACCAGGGCAGGACTATCCTGCATCATAAATTCCAGCCTTTTCACCCTTCGAGTGCACACTGTCTCACACTAACTCCCAGGTCCCAGCAGTACCTTCTTCTCCATGTTTACGTTATCCCCAGAGAGAAATGTTTTCAACCAAATAGAGAAGTCTGTAGAAGATGTTGAATATGGTCATCTCAGACTTACTTCATTTGGGGGACATCATTCCGACATTGATTGCTTTGAAGATGGAGGTGACGTTTAGTGACACCCAAAGGAGCTCTATGTGATATCCGAGGAGTCACCCCCAAAGTGATTTAAGGAGAGGGGAGGCTCAGTAGGGAAAAAGCATCCTCAAGACAAAAAATAAGAATAGGATGCTTCTTAAATGAGGGTGAGTTAGGCAACATTTTCAGGCATGCCAGTACCCATGATGGCTTTAGGGTTTCAAAGGCTCCTTTGGATTTTGGTTTTATTATCTTGCGTAGGTACCCACATGCCTCTTCATGTGGGTCAGTAAAGGTAACCTCTCTCTTTGTAGTCTTACATTTCTAGGATAAACATGGGATAAAATCCAGACAACTATTTTCAAATTTTTTTGCATCTTTCTCAGAAGAAATAAATTGTCAATGCTAAGAGCCGAGTACTGCTTATTATAACCTATAATCACAGCTGTGCTTCATAGAAAAGTCAATCTCTGCAACTTTTTATCTTGCTGAAACATCGTTCCTGTGATTTGTGTACAATTTTTACTTTCCTGAAAAAGCATACAGTCTCACATTGAGGAAACAGTACCCCTTGTGTTTGCTAGTGTGGGATCATCCATGAAGGGACAGCTGAATGAATTAAGCTAGTTAATGCTCAGAAACTGAGGAGTAGCAAATTTGGATGTTATTCTTTCAAGGCAGAATCAACAGGCACTGATTTTATATCTAAAGAAAAATTTATGCCTATCAGTTCATTCTTTTCTCAACACATAACAAGAGATAAATAGGAATACATCTCTTGCAAAAAGAATTGATGGAAATTGGTAACTGAGATTTGATGTAAATGGCAAAGGAGAGGAGGGAGTGAAAAGACTATGACAAAGAGTTTGAACTGGAGTAAGAGGGAGAATATTAATTAGTATTAAGGAAATATTTAAAAAGCAAATTTAAGAGAAGACTCAGGAAAATTGCATGGTTTGTTGAGTTCAAGATGTCCCTGGCACACCAAATTGGGAGTATCCATAGATGTTCATATACTGAGCCTGGGGAGAGAGATTAGGTCCACAGGTTTTGATACCAGCTGCTTATATATGAGGGAAGCCATCATTTAGTGCTGAGTGTGGAGTGGGTGAGCTTGTCTAGAGATCCTACTGAGGGGACGTAGAGCAGAATCTTGGAGTGAAAGAGGAAGAGAAAACAGGTGCTACAGCAAAGAAGAAACTATCAGATGGCAGATTTGGGAGAGTGTCATAACAAGAAGGTGAAGGAGATGGTGATGTTGAAGAATGGAGGAGGGAGTCCACAGTACCAAGTGCTTTGCGAAGATTGAGAATGATTTCATTATTAATTCAATCACTCGAGGAAAGATTATTACAATCCTCTCATACCTTTGAATCTCAAAGAGGCTATCACTTGTAAGTTAATCTATACACAATATCATACAAAATATTCTACATACTGTTAATTTATACAGAACAGCCAACAGAGCAAAACATACATCTGTGTTCCATTTTTAGTATTTGTAGGGTGCTATTTGTAAATCACTGATGAAAGAACAACAGAAGAAGAATGTATAACAATTGCTAAAACCAAAAAGGTTAATAACATTTAGTCACATTCATTCCATACTTAAAGCTCATTGAGTTTGTATTCTGTTCTTGGAATAGCTGAAACAGAGAAGGAGACAGCTGAGCACCTAGATCTTGCTGGTGTATCTTCCCGGCCAAAAGATGCGCTGGGAAGTAGTCCCTTCCAGATATCTCCGCCATCGCCAGATTCCAAAAAGAAATCCAGAGGTATCATGAAACTCTTTGGAAAGTAAGTAACAGAGCACACAAATGGAGTGGGCTTTGTATTATATGTTGCTCAAACGTAGGAGTAAATGGAAAATTGGCGGGAAAGAAGTGTGAAACTTTAAGTCTTTTGTGTTCCCTTTATGGAAGGAAGATTGTGATCTGGCATTCATTAACTCATTGGGTCTCAGTTAACATTGAAATCCAAGTATCTGTTCCGACCATACATAAGCAATGGTCTGATTAAAGTCTAAGGTCTCTTCAGGTCTCATACAGGGCAACATGGTATTGTGTCTTCTGTTCAGACTTAGGAGAAGTCAGTCAACTACATTCAATCCAGATGACATGTCTGAGCCTGAATTCAAAAGAGGAGGAACAAGGGCAACCGCAGGGCCGCGACTGGGTTGGTCTCGAGATTTGGGACAGTCTAACAGGTGAGAACAGCCGAATGAATGAACTTTTTACATGTCTACTTAAGTGTCATGGCCGTGAACACCTGCGATGTTAGTATTGTCCCTGGGTTGGATGGTGGAATCCATTGCTTACTGTTATGCCTAGCGAAAGGGTCCATCATCTTTATAGGGCAGTGCCATTTGGCATTGGTTGGTGAAAATCATGCAGAAGATGGGGGGCTCTGTGAGCTAGGGGAGGGACCAGAGCTAAAGTGTCAGCAACGTCTCGGTTGGAATGATTTTTGGACTTAAATTTGACAGAGAAAATAATTACTGTAAGTACTCTAAAGCACAACTCTGGAGAGATGGGATAGCATAGTCGTTAAGTTCTGGACTGTTTGGATCTGATTTCTGGCCTTACCACTTCCTATAACCTGGGTCACCTTGAGCAACTACTTCCATGCTCTGTGCCCTTGTTTCCATGGTGTTAATTAGTACATTCCCCAAAAGGTAATTGAGTTTATATGCATTAAGTATCTGGCAAATGGTAACTGTTCAAGCAACATTAATGACTAATGGATTCTGTGAAAGCACCTAAAGATGTAAATTCTATCAGAATTATTAAATTTATCAGGACCTTGTGATGTTTTCTCTGTTAAGACTCTGTTAACTTTTCCTTCACTCTTATCCCAATTTAGGGCCGGTTTGAGATTACTACACTGACCTACTAAGAATAAAGAGGGTGGGGTTGGCAAACATCTAGTACAAATCATTGATACTAAATCTTTTGAATGTGATAATGGGCTCGAAACCCTTTAAACATGGTCCCTCCCACTCACGCAGAAGACTGGACACAAGTTTCATCAAGGAGGAAACTCTGGCTTTCTTCAAATACTGGAGTCTCGTTTGCCATATGTTCTCTTTGTACACAGTAGAGGACTTCCTTGTGCTTTAGAAAAAAAAAAAGTCTTGTTTATTTACATATTTTTTTTTCAAAGAGGAACGCACTGTGTGTCAAAGTAAAAAACCAAAAAACCCAGAACTTTGCTTTGATTACATTTTTCTTTTGTCGTTGTTTACATTTTTCTATACTCAGTGATGGCATATTGCTCTCTTCCCATTGGTTACCACCTGGAGAGAAACCATAATTCTGCTAAAGTTAACTCAAGTTAGACTTGATTTCTTTCAGTCTAACCTAGTGTTTTCTGTTTTGGAATTCAGTCTTCAAGCAACATTGATTGAAACTAGCACAGTGACTTGACTTGTTCTTTCAACTTGGTTTTCTTCCATATGACACGTTCTTGCACAATCATATTGAATCTTTTGTAGTTACATTTGAAATAAAAACCCTGGTCTTATGAGGTACTTTTAACTCCAGTGCCATTTCCTCCTCCAAATATGTCCTGAAACTTTCCATGGTCAAATGGGTACCACCAGGGAATTCCCATGTCAATTCGATATATAGTTGTTCAGTCTTGATGATAAGTCACAGGGTTGGCCTCTGAATTGTTTTTCATGCAGTTGTTCCTTTTCCTACAGTGACTTGGACATGCCATTTGCCAAATGGACCAAGGAACAAGTTTGCAATTGGCTTGTGGAACAAGGCTTGGGGTCCTACCTGAATTCTGGAAAGCATTGGATTGCATCTGGCCAAACACTTTTGCAGGCTTCTCAACAAGATCTAGAGAAGGTGACTACTTCTCTGTTTGTTTAGACAATGGATACTGAGAAAGAGACTATGAATGTAGGATTTCTAGAAAGGGGAGTGGGTGGAGCCAGTCAGTACTCTTGAAAACATTTATGTTTTCTGCTTCACACTCTTTTTTTTTTTCTTTATTTCACGGACTTAACAAGAAGTACCTGGTCTTAATGGTTCTTTATGAAACATGTAAGCCACTGGGCATTTTAACGAGAAATAGTTGTATCGACATAATAATAAACCTTAAGCTCATATTTCTCAAAATCATTCTGTGGCTTAGCATGGGCCCCACTTCTCAATGTAACGTATGCAATTCAGCTTTACATTAAGGGGGAAAGAAAAGGAGCCTTACATCTTATGTCTAATTATTTAACATTTCTTCCTAATTATTTAACATTTAGTACAAAAACAGTAGAATTTTTCTTTTGTGTGCTGTAATCCCAGTCTTGCGAAGGAAGGAGCCTAGTAGGGAGTATAGCATGCCACTAAACTAATTGCAGTGGTCTTGGCTTTCTAGAGGGCTTTTGTTCAGCAACATCTCACTAGCCTGAGTTAGTACACTGATTTAATGTGATTGTTGACTCTTTAACACTAGCTTCCCTTGGGGAGAATTTGCATTTTTTGCCAGTGGTATCCAGCCCATATTGACAGAATTGTAAAGCTGGTGTTTCTGTTTATTATTTTAGGAACTTGGAATTAAGCATTCACTTCATCGAAAGAAACTCCAGCTGGCACTGCAAGCCCTGGGATCCGAAGAAGAAACCAATCACGGAAAGCTGGATTTCAACTGGGTCACTCGTAAGAGGGTTCATTCATTTATGAATGAATGAATGAACGAACAAACGAATGAATGAAAAAGTAAAGCTGCTTTTTCTTTTTAATCATAAGTACAGGTGTTCTGTGCCTCACTAACAACACTGATTTCTCTCCTTTAGGATGGTTGGATGATATTGGTCTCCCCCAGTACAAGACGCAGTTTGACGAAGGACGAGTAGATGGTCGAATGCTCCATTACATGACTGTTGTAAGTGATTTACTCCCAGTTTTTTTTTGGAGGTGGGGAGAGGTAAAATTGTTTTTCTCTGAGAAACACAGAAATAGAGTGAGTAAAATACATTGTTTTCAAAATGATTCCACCAGGGTTTGAAGGTGTTGCCTTAACTTGAGAAGAGCAGTAATATTTTCTGTTAAGTTGAAGTTGTAGGATTTGATGATTGCAACACCACTGGGAAATTTGAAACTCTGATTTAAGCTATGTGAAACCTAATCTAAACTAAGCTGTCCATGGGGAACCTGGGTGGCTCAGTCAGTTAAGTGTCCAACTCTGGAATTTCTGCTCAGGTCATGATCTCACGGTTTGTGAGATCAAGCACCATGTTGGGCTCTGTGCTGACAACACAGAGCCTGTTTGGTATTCTCTATATCCTCTCTCTCTCTCTCTCTCTCTCTTCCTCTCAAAATAAATAAATAAACTTTAAAAAAATAACTAAGCTGTCCAGAAAGTTGATTTTATATATATTCAACAATGTACAATTGAGGTGCACACTTTGCATAAATGTTCTAGTATGTGAATTATATGTAATAAAGATGTTTAAAAACTAGAATGTAGAGTTTTGAAGCCCTGGCAATTTCTGAGTTACACATGCCTATATGCAGTATCCACTCAGAAGAGACCGTCCTTCTGACCTGACATCTACAGAGACTTGTCTTCTCTCCTCCCTTCCACTTTTGAGACTATTACCTGAAACTTGCTTCCTTTCCCACTTCAGCTCCATTTGACTAGGGCAGGAGTTACCAGGGTAAAGAAGAAGTAGGGTGAGGTAGACCACCTCTGATTCCTTCATTATTGTTCCTTATTTTTAGCCTTCCATCCAAGAGGTGGAAGGACTTGTCCCTACTTTACAACAGTGGGGAGAGACAGATTCCAGGAGAACCTATTCTAGATTCCATAGGACTATTAGTGTACTATTACATTAGATGCTTTTATTTAAAGGGCCTTTTGTCAGCTGGGCTCTGGAACCATCTACCATAGTATCTTCTTTAAATAAGTTGAAATTTTCAAACACCAATTTTTTCAGGATCAAATTTGAGGTTCATCTGATGGGCTTTGTTTTCTTCTGTGTCATTGAACCCAAGTCCATACCTTGGTGGGCACGTAACGTATACCTGCTTGCAATAACACCCAACATGTGGTACATTGATTGAACATTTACTGTGTACCAGGCACTCTCTTGCAAGCACTATACTCATATTAATACTCAAGTCTCAGCAGAACTTGAGTTAGCACTCTTCTTGTCCCCAGTTTTTAGACGAGGGAGTGAAAGAACTGAGAAATTGAGTAACTTAGCCAGCTTTCCACAGCTGGAAAGTGGTAGAAAGTCACAGAGCATTTGAACCTAAGCTTTTTCCAGATTCCTGCTCTTAATGCTCAGCCTAAAACAAATTTAGTAAATTCTTGCCTGCCCGTCTAGGTATAGGTTTGTTCCTGCAGGAATGCGAGCAGATTCAGGCTTAAAATCACAAAGGAAGTGCATATAACTTTTGTGGCTATAAAAGAATATATTATCCTAGAAAATTTGACCCTAGGAGTTCTAAGTCACAAAAAATCTGTTTTTTTTAAAAAAATTTTTTTTTCAACGTTTATTTATTTTTGGGACAGAGAGAGACAGAGCATGAACGGGGGAGGAGCAGAGAGAGAGGGAGACACAGAATTGGAAACAGGCTCCAGGCTCTGAGCTATCAGCCCAGAGCCTGATGCGGGGCTCGAACTCACGGACCACGAGATCGTGACCTGGCTGAAGTTGGACGCTTAACCGACTGCGCCACCCAGGCGCCCCACAAAAAATCTGTTTTTAATGTGGTACCCTGGGTTGGATCCTGGAACGGAGAAAGGACGTAGTGGAAAAACTGGTGAAATTTGAATGAAGTCTGCAGTTTAGTTATCATTTTTTATAATCTATGTTAACTCCTTCGTTTTGATGACTATGTCATGGTTATATAAGTTGTTAACATAAGGGGAAGCTGAATGAAGGATATATGGGACTTTGCTCTGCTTTGATAACTCTTCGGTAAATCTAAAATTACTTAAAAATGAAAGCTGTTTTTAAATCTAAAAAAAGTCTGGTTTGATTTAAAAGAAAATAGCCCCTACTTTTAAAATCCCTTAAGCTAAAATAATTAGCCTTGTATATACATTTCAATCATTATGCATTTAAAATTTTTTTAATCTGGTACTTTAATTAGTTGAAAATAGCCCACCTGGGAATGTTTTGAATGGGTGTCTCGCTCTTAGATTAAAATATGTGAAATGCTCTTTCTAACTTACCATAAGGCATTGCCTTTAAGAAATTTATCCAGAAAATTTTCAGGGAAAAAATGTTTGCTCAGTTAGTAGCCTTAAGAATTTTAGCTGATTGTCTAATATTTTTATTTAAAAACTATTTCTGTAATAGATCTGCCTCCCCTTCCAACCCTCTCCTCCCCCTTCCCCCCCCCCCAAGAAGCATGCTATCAGTAAGGTGTGCCTAAAATGGATGTTATTCTTGTTTTATTTTCTGGGTGTGTTTGGAAGTAGACTGGTGCTTATCTTGACACTGCCCTCCACATCACCTTCTGAAGTAATTTGTTTTGGTGTGATTGGTATGTTTGAAACATTCCCAGTAACCACAGACTGGCGAAAGGTACCCTTTTAAGGAACTGGTGGTGCTATATGTTGCTACTTACAACTTCCTTTTAACTCTCACCAAAACCTTTGCATTGATCAACATAAAGTTTCCAAAATTATTCACAGCGTCTGCTAGTTAAAGCATAATAATCCAGAACTAGAGATTTTTTGAGGCTGGGGGAATAGTATAGCAGAGACAGTCCTCTGGTTTTCCCTAAAATGGTGATGTGCCTTAGCTCAGAAAACCAAGCTGTGATCGTCAGTGAACATCATGTGCTCTTAACACATCACTTCAAAGAGGATCACTTTTTGCAGTGACCCAGCAGGTGCTTTTCAAAAATGTTCTTCAGAGCTGTGGGGTCCCATGGTCCTATCTCAGAATGTCTGGAAGAGAAACAGGTAGAAGTTGGCTTCTGTTGGAACATTAATTTTATTTTTTCTTTTTAATGGGGTCCTGGAGAGGATTTTGTTTGGAACAGGAAAAAAGGTTTTGTTACTAAATAAAAGGTTTGAAAACACTGACAAGCACTGGAGGCATTTTGGTTAGGGGGCTTTTCTACTTTTGCTCAGGTTTTCTGAGATTTCCCTAAGAAGATCCTTAGAGCTCAGCGAGTTCCTCTTTTTGTTCTTTTTTGCAGGATGACTTACTGTCTTTGAAGGTTGTGAGTGTGCTGCACCATCTCAGTATCAAAAGGGCTATTCAGGTCCTGAGGATCAATAACTTTGAACCAAACTGTCTGCGGAGGCGGCCATCTGATGAGGTAGCACCTGGGGTTCAGATTTATTATACAGCCTGCACTTTCCATGTGTGAGACTGTGTGTGTGTGTGTGTGTGTGTGTGTGTGTGTGTGTGTGTGTGTGTGTGCAGAGCAAACACCCATTTCTTTGTGGAGTCTGCAGGAGAAGCTTCTGGTTTCCACAGAGCTTCCAATCCAACCTCATTACTTTCTGGGGCTTTGTTTTCCTACCTTCCTTCCATTCCCCCCATGACAGCTCCACCTGTGTAACTAAAACACAAAGATTGTTTAATTACCCTTCCTCCTTTTCTTGGGTGTATTTTTCTGCTTCCTTAAGCCACAGAGTTAAATATCACTACAAAGACTTGGTTTTCTTGAGGCGCCTGAGTGGCTCAGTTGGTTGTGTCCAACTCTTCAACTCTTGATTTCGGCTCAGGTCATCATGTCACAGGTCATGAGCCCATGTTGGGCTGTGTGTTGATAGCGTGGAGCCTACCTGGTACTCTCTCTCCCTCTCTGTCTTCCTCTCTCTCTGCCCTTGCTCCCCCCAAAATAAATAAATAAACTAAAAACAAAAAAAAGACTCGCTTTCCCTAAAGCACTGCTTTATTAGTTTGTAAAAAAGCTTGAAACCATAACATGGATGCCTTAAAACAAAATTCAGACCAGTAAATACCTTTTCACTCTTTCTGTAAACACTGAGTGGGACATCAAGTAACTGCTCTTTGCAGCAGACTTTTTAGAATTTGAAGTTTTAATGTTTGGAATCCCATCGTCAATGACTGAAGCTCTTGGTGTTTGTTCTCATAGAATAGCATCACCCCGTCAGAGGTTCAGCAGTGGACCAACCATCGTGTGATGGAGTGGCTGCGCTCCGTGGACTTGGCAGAATATGCCCCCAATCTCAGAGGCAGTGGTGTTCATGGTGGGCTCATGGTAAAACTCTCTTTTAATTTAAAAATTGACTTCTTAGCATGTTGTTTCCATTAGTCTCATGAGTAGGATATTATCAGTTTGCTTGTCATACCCTAGAGTCACCTAACTGAACCCTCTGGTACCATTTCTAGTGAGTCTTTACTTTCTGAGCATTTTTTCCCATGGTTTTTCTTTATGTCATATAACTCTAGACCAGATTTAAACCTGTTTCTCATTTATTGTCTCTTATGTTGGGTAAGAGACACTGGCCACTGGCCCTCATATGATCATGTTTTGAAACACCTACAAACATACAGATTGTATTTCTGCATGTTGATGTTGTGCAAGGAGCTGGCTTCCAAAGGCATCCCAGAGACCACTTCAGAGAGCTAGAAGCCCTAACTTTGGTACTGCCTGGATGTCAGGACCAGCTCTACTTCTCACTAGCTTAGGCAAGATAAAGAAAAGGTGTGTGGCTTGAAGATCGAGGTTCATACTCGGTCTGTCTCACTGGGTAGTTGAGGGGTCATTGGTGATAACTAAATGAAAGAGCTTTGCAAATTATAAAGCACAGGGCAGACGTACATGGTTTGTGGTGCCTTAAACAATCTTAATGTTTCTTCTAGGTTCTAGAACCTCGTTTTAATGTAGAAACAATGGCTCAGTTATTGAATATCCCACCAAGTAAGACCCTCTTGCGAAGACATTTGGCCACTCATTTCAACCTTCTGATTGGTGCTGAGGCCCAGCACCAAAAGCGTGATGCCATGGAGTTACCAGATTATGTACTTCTAACAGCCACTGCCAAAGTGAAGGTTGGTCCGAGCTTGTGCCTTCTAATAATTGCTTAAAGCAAAAACTAAAGCAGGGGCTCAGTTTTTACCCATCTGGGTCAGGCATTTTTGTGGGGTTTGTAAAGTTTTGTGGATGAATTGCTAGTCCATCATTTTTAAAAAAAAAATTTTTTTTAAAGTTTATTTCTTTTGAGAAAGAGAGAAAGAGCATAAGTGGGGGAGGGTCAGAGAGAAGTAGAGACAGAACCCCAAGCAGGCTCTCCAACATCAGTGCAGAGCCTGATGCAGAATTTGAACTCACGAACTGTGAGACTACGACCTGAGCTGAGATAATGAGTCAGATGCTTAACTGACTGCACCACCCAGGTGTCCCTGATAGTGCATCCATTTTTAAGAGTAAGTAAGAAAATGCATTTTTGAAAGTTTCTTTTTGGGGGCTTCTTTACTCAAATCATTTATTTTATTAGCGTTAACAGTATCGAAGAGTATGATGTTGGCATGCAGTCAGTACATTGCGAACACAGAGAGTTTGCAACTTGGGCTCAACTATCGATTGCAGTTGTTCTGTGGATAAATCCATTCTAAGAGGAGGATTTCTTCTCACACAGATTCAGCTTGTCTGGCTTACAGTTGGCCAGCCTTGAAAGTTAGAAAAAGATACTTAAGAAATGATTCAAGGTAGACCAGCAGAGAATGACTCTTTCCAGATTGACCCAGATTCATGGGTCATACCAAATTCAGATTACTTTTTCTTCTTTTAAATCATTTCTTAGTGGGCGGCACCTGGGTGGCTTAGTCGGTTGAGTGTCCAACTTCTACTTAGGTCATGGTCTCACGGTCTGAGGGTTCAAGCCCCATGTCAGGCTCTGTGCTGACAGCTCAGCCTGCTTAAGATTCTGTGTCTCCCTCTCTCTCTGTCTCTCCCCCACTTGCACTTTGCCTCTCTCTCTCAAAAAATAAGATTTTTTAAAAAATTAAAAAAGTGCACTCTTCTGTGTCTGTTATCTCAACCAACTTAATGTGGAGATAGGGTTTATCAGCTTCTCCACAAATATGTACCAAGTTCTTTATGTACATACATAGAATGTTTTGTTGTTGTTGTTTATTACCTCCTCTACCTTCCTGACACTTTCTCTTCAGCTCCTTTTCTCCCTTAAAAGATGTACTGGATTTGAAACGTCTAAGAGATTCTGTGGTACCTAAATTCTCAGTATCATGGGGCACCTGGGTGGCTCAGTCGGTTAGGCGTCTGACTCTTGATCTCTGCTCAGGTCATGATCTCACAAACTGTGAGATCGAGCCCTGCTTTGGGCTCTGCGTTGACAGCATGGCGCCTGCTTGGAGTTCTTTCTCTCCCTCTCTCTCTCGCTGCCCCTCCCCTGCATGCACTCCCTCTCTCCGTCTCTCCGTCTCTCTCTCTCTCTCTCTCTCTCTCTCTGTCTCTCAAAATAAATAAAATAAACATTATGAAAAGAAAATTCTCAGCATCAGCCTGATCACCATCTGCTTATGGAATTTCTCTTCCAAGTATCACTGGAAGTTCTGTCTCCAAATGAGCGAGGATTCTTCTAACAGCCACCAATCCTGTTACGGAAGCATAACAGGCGTCTACGATAATCATAGCTTCCCCGAAAAGAAAATACAAGTCAGGTCCATTTTCTTGTGCTCATTTTAGATGGGAAAACCTTGCAAAATTGGATTCATCTCTGAGACATCTCATTGCATGAAGTCCTGTTTAATCAAAACCAAGGCTCTTGACATTTTTGACTTTTCACAGTGACTACCCAGCTAATTGGTATGAATGAGGAGAACAAGCTTAGGCTTCTGAGCTTCATAATAAGGATTAGTTATCATACTTGGGTGCGTCAGTCATACACCCAGGATGCTTTTATGTTTGTTACACCAATGGAATCATCCGACTGATTTTCTCTGTAGTTGGAATGCATAATTACGCATGTTATTGATCTTTTGCCACATGGATTTTATGAAATCCCTGTATGTTTGCTCTTCTTTTAAAGCCAAAGAAACTGACCTTCAGCAATTTTGGGAATCTGAGAAAGAAGAAACAGGAAGATGGGGAAGAATATGTTTGTCCAATGGAATTGGGACAGGCATCAGGAAGTACATGCAAGAAAGGATTTAAACCTGGTTTGGACATGCGCCTGTATGATGAAGATGAGTTAGACCGGTTAGAGCAGGTAAATGCAACACTGTATACGAAAGTTCCTCCAGCATTGAAACACTAAAATGGAAACTTCATGCACTATGTCTACTAATCAGTTTTTCCTCAAACACCATAAAATAAAGATAATGATAAGGTAATAGTCAACAACTTCCAGATTGCTTACTATGTTTCAGGCACTCTCCTGAGCACATAACATATATTAACTTTCATGGTGACCCTAAAACCTACAGAGCATGGTTATCCTCATTCTAGAGAGAAGGAAACCGAGGCACAGATTCAGTAACTTACCCAAGATAGAAGAGCTGCTAGAAGAACTGGGATTCCAACTTGCCAGGCCAGCTCCAAAGCCTGAGCTATTCACCTATGTTATATCGTCTCTGTGTTAAGGAAATCTGTGTGTTAAATCAAGTCAGAAATACACAGCTGTTAGCCTTTTCAGTATGAAGTCATGGATTTGAATACTACCCTTTCAACACCAATCCTTTGGTGTCATTGTCAACATCAGAGCATTGCACTATATGTGGTAGTCTTGTTTCATCTAGTATTTAATGTCTGGTTACAATAACGAAAGGAGGTTTCATCAGAAGTGTTCTGTTGTGGGGCACCTGGGTGGCTCGGTCGGTGAAGCATCTGACTCTTGATTTCTTTCTTTTTTCCTTTGTTTTTTAGTATTTATTTATTTTTAGGAGAGCACAAGCAGGGGAGGGGCAGAGAGAGGGAGGGGGACAGAGGATCTGAAGTGGGCTCTGAGCTGACAGGCTGACAGCAGCGGCCCAATATGGGGCTCAAACTCACGAACTGCAAGATCATGACCTGAGCTGAGGTCAGACACTCAACTGACTGAGGCACCCAGGTGCCCCTGACTCTTGATTTCTGCTTGGGTCATGATCTCACAGTTGGTAGGATTGAGCCCCACATCGGGCTTTGCGCTGGGGGCATGGGGCCTGATTAGAATTCTTTCTCTCTCTCTCTCTCTCTCTCTCTCTCTCTCTCTCTCTCTGCCCCTCCCCCTTCTCCCTCCCTCCCTCTGTCTGTCCCCCTTGTCCTCCCTCCCTCTCTCTTCTCTCAAAATAAATAAACATTTTAAAAAAAGAGAGAAGTGTTCTGTTGCACCCATCCCATTCAGTGTCACTCACGTTATTCTTAGACTTTTGCTCACTTTGCTGTGCTTTCTTTGAAATTGTGCAAATGAGGAGGTCATGTTATGGTATGTTCTTTGCAGATGGAAGATTCAGAAGGGACAGTGAGACAGATAGGTGCGTTCTCTGAAGGCATCAACAATCTAACGGTAAGTCTATAAAATGAGTTTAAAATGTTAATTCTCCAAGATATGTTTAAAAATAATCCCAAAGGGGGCGCCTGGGTGGCTCAGTCGGTTAAGCGGCTGACTTCGGCTCAGGTCATGATCTCGTGGTCCGTGAGTTCGAGCCCTGCATCGGGCTCTGTGCTGACAGCTCAGAGCCTGGAGCCTGCTTCTGGTTCTGTGTCTCCCTCTCTCTCTGACCCTCCCCCATTCATGCTCTGTCTCTCTCTGTCTCAAAAATTAAATAAACGTTAAAAAAAAAATTAAAAAAATAACCCCAAAGGACTACATGTTTCATGGAGGATGTGTAGTTCTGAGCTCGTGGCTCCCAGTGTGTGTGACCCCCGTCTCCTTGTTTCCCAGCACATGTTAAAGGAGGACGACATGTTCAGAGACTTTGCCGCCCGTTCCCCCAGTGCCAGCATCACCGACGAGGACTCCAACGTTTAAACCACGGCCCTCAAATGAGCATCAGGAGCCCCTCGCCTTTTCTCCACCTTCTTTCTCAAACACTCACAGAACACATAACAAGCAGCAGATTGTTTACTGTCTATTATTCCAACTTCTCATGTGGAAGTGGAAACCGAAAGCAGGGGGTATGTGCCCGTTCTGAAGACGCCACGAAAAAGGAGACACTGGTGAATGAGACGATAATCGTTTTTCTTCTATTTAATGTACAAATCTGTGATATATTATATTTAAAGTATTGCATTTAATATGAGTGTTTTACCGTCGTGTTGCCATTCCCCTTCACGGTATGCAGGATGTGGGAAGCAGGAAGCAGTCTGTGAATGACTCTGTCACGTCTGCGTCCGTCCGTGTGACAGCACCACAGCCATCAAAGCAGAGCATCGTCTGCTTTCAAAATCAATAGGTGGAATTTCTTTAAGCATTCAGTGTGCCCGCTGAGTGCCAGCCACACCTCCCCTTGCCTCCCGTGGTCCTTTTTTATATATTTTTTAAAATATGTGTACATATTTAGTACATAGAAAATAGAACTTTTATCTTGTGACATAAGGCAGATGGTGAAAAGCAAACACAGCGATCAGAATTTTCATGGACCAGCTGGTTTCATGGAAAGGTTGGGATGATCTTTCCTTCTCCACAACTGAATTGTAATGCTGTTGATCATTCCAACCAAATTAGTATATCTGAAATACCCCTCCCTTGATGATACATCACAAAATTGTTGAAGAGTGAAGAAGTTCAACCTTAATCTTGGATCCTTTTACCTCCAAAGGAAGAACTCAAGAGACATTTAAATACTCTTAACTTGAATGCATTCAGGAGTTCCCCCAAAATGTAGACATAGAAATGATTTCTGAAGAAACCAAAACAAAACAAAAACCTTTACAGTATTAAAGCTTCTTGTTTTCCTCTTTGCTAAATAGTTCATTACATCAAAACACTAACTGTCTACCTTATGTTATTGAACGTACATTTCTCAGGCTATCAATGAATGAGATTTTTTTTTTAAGAAGCTGAATATTTGGACATTTTGTCCCAGGGCTCAATAAGTCTGAGGCTACAACATGAGTTTTATAATGGCTGTATTGCGATATGAAAATGTAGTTCATGATTGTTGGTCGCACAGGGCCCAAATATCATTTATCAAGAAATGACTGTTTATCACTTTTTTTTTTTAAAAATTTTTTTTTTTTTCAACGTTTATTTATTTTTGGGACAGAGAGGGACAGAGCATGAACGGGGGAGGGGCAGAGAGAGAGGGAGACACAGAATCGGAAACAGGCTCCAGGCTCTGAGCCATCAGCCCAGAGCCTGACGCGGGGCTCGAACTCCCGGACCGCGAGATCGTGACCTGGTTGAAGTCGGACGCTTAACCGACTGCGCCACCCAGGCGCCCCTATCACTTTTTAAGGGGTATTAGAAAAATTATTCTATGTTTTATTCACTACTACATCACTTCTCCTAATAGCCAACCTGGGAAAGACAGGTTTTCACAAACTGGCACAGGGGGACAGTTCCATATACGCCAGTGGACGTGCTTATAAATTCTGTTTGAATGTCGGTTGTGTGATCTCGCAAGCTATTAGCAAGTTATCAAGCTTTTCAACAAGGGCCTGTCGAACTAAATTGCTGTTTATTCATTACTAAAATGATTTGATGCTAATAATAATCTTTTGCTCCCCACTAGTCGTTTGGTAACTGTATTGGACTCCTTACATATTAGTGTTTTATTTTAATGCAAACATCTGTCACCATTTGAAAAACAGTTTCTTATCCAAACCTGGTTAACACAATACCAGGAGACTGTTATAGATGCCAAATATTCTTTATTCAGGACAGTGTAACATAACTGATGATATGTGATAAAGTTCAGATTTTTTTGACGATATATATTTTATTTACGAAATGTTGTACACTGCTGGTATTACCATATGAAAAGAAATAAAGTCAATTGATGATTGCCTCATTTTTGTTGTCTGTGACTTTATTTTCCTTTGTTCAGAATACCCATGGGGCTTTATTTCTGGTGTAGAGAACAGTGACACAAATGCTTTATAATTCACAAACTCCCATACGTTTATTGAGGTGAGGCTTATAGCACGTATCAACAGGTAGAAATGTGAGGACTCAGAGGAATTTCTGTATGAAAGGAAACAGGCTGCTGGGCTGGGGCGGGGGTGAGGAATCACGGCAGAGGGGTTATCGGAAAAGCAAAGGGAAAGGACTCACCAGCAAAGTTGAAGACATTAGTTGTATGGAAGGAGGTGTATGGTTCTTTAAAAAACTGAATGCTACTTTTAATTTAAGTAAAATCTGAAAAGTGGAAACCTGTCTTGGAAGAGATTGCCAAATATTAAAAGTTGAGTGACTAGAACTAGAGAGGAACAGATGTTTTTGGTGAAGGTTAGTTATCTCTCACTTAATAAGCCAGCAGGAATCTGTATGAATACAACACGCCTCATTGGCAAACAGGGAGACCTAACGTGTTTGCTTAGTTGTGTGTAGATACGCTTAGCTACCCCACATAAATGTGGAGTCGGAAAACTGGGCCCACGTTAACAGATGTGACTTCGTTGTAAGATTTTGAATCTGGAAAAGAAGTCACTCTGAATGAGGATCACACGTGTGACCTTCGGAAGCAGTCTTGATGGGTTGCAGAGAACATGGGGCAAAAACCATCACAACAGTTGGCTCTGAAAGACGGCACAGAGGTTTTCAGCGTCGGTGAGGTTGTCAGCGAGGCGATAGTCCATGCGGCTGAGAAACTGAAGGACTACCTTGGATTTGAAGATCCTCTGAGCAACCTGTGCCCAGCTTCAAACACTCTGAATGAGATCTTCTTAATCCACTTTGTCACCTTCTGCCAAGAAAAGGGAGTTGATGAGTGGCTCACCACCACCAAGATGTCCAAGCACCAAGCCGTACTGTTTGGGGCAGACTGGATTTGGACCTTCTGGGGATCCGATAAGCAAATAAGGCTGCAGCTGGCAGTGCAGACCGTGCAGATGTCTACTCTTCCTCCTGTGGTTTCTAAGCCTTGCGACTTCTCACATCCAGAACCCGGGCCAGAGGAGCCTTCCAGGAAGAGAAGTAGATTCGATAAGCTGGAAGATTTCTGTAACTTGATAGGAGAGGATTGCCTGGGCCTATTTATCATCTTTGGTGTGCCAGGAAAGCCCAAAGACATCAGAGGAGTTGTCCTGGACAGTGTCAAAAGTGAGACAGTGAGGGGCCATCTGCCAGGAGCAAAGGCCGTGGCGCAATTTGTCCGGGAAACTGAAGACTGTGTCTCCATCAGAGAGCTGCTTGGAAACTGTCTGAGTAAGAAAGATGGGCTGAGAGAGGTGGGCAAGGTTTATATTAGCATCCTCTGAACTGGATGTGCACAATCAGACTGGCCTGTAAGGCAAAAAGAAAAAATATTCTAATAGGCAAGCTCACACACTTGCATCATCCCAGCATGGGATATGTTGTTTTTTTGTTTTTGTTTTTTTTTTTTTACACCCACCCTCCATTGAATGAAAATGATCACCTGGGTCAAAAAATATAATGTCATGACTACGGAGAGGGAAAAACCCTGCCTACATTGCAGGGAAAAGTTACAATTTCCTTTATTCAATTTTAAAAATGGGAGGAGGGGATAATAAAGTCACCCTTAAAGTTTGATTTGCTTAAAAAATGTGTCTTTATTATAATAAGTCTAGAACTTGAAAGTGTAAAATATATTTTTACTGCTGCGGGTGGAAGGTGGCTGGGGTGAGGTGGTGCCATGCAGTCTCATGGACTACAGAACAGGTTTAATTACATTTACAATACCAGTTTCATTCCAGGACTCCTAGGCAAAACCTCATTCCCCTTTCTTCCCCTAAGCTCTGCCTTTGCTCCCAGCTCATCCCCAGCTGCTTTCTCTGTGCACAGAGGATCTTGGTGGGATTCACTTTGGCACTCACTTGAGTGTCAGCTTTTTCTAGGATTTAAACACAGTGACCCCTATAGCAATCCCTTGTAATGATGATTAACATTTGTTTAGCATTTACAGTAAGTAAAGTGTATTCACTTATAAAAACCATCTTTGCTTAAAAGCCTGGGTAGAATTCTAGTACTTTAAGGGAGGAAAACTAACAGCAGAAGCAAAAAAAAAAAAAATGCTTAAAAGTGAAAATGAAAGATTCACTCACATGACTGGTAAATGATTATATGTTAGGCCCTGTCCTGCGCCTTTCCAACCCAGTAGTAAAAAGAACAAGGTCCCTACTCTTGGGCAGTCTCTCTTTTAATGGTGGAAGACTATCCAAAAGCAAATATATGTGTATATACTTAAACAAGTATATTGGGTGTTATGTGAAAATAAAGCGTGGATAAAGGGATCGAGGGTGAGGATGTGCTACTTTATATGGGGTGGGTAAGGGAGACCTCTGAGAAGGGGGTAATTGACCAGAGGTCTCAATGAAGAGGGAAAGCATCAGAGCAGATAAATCTGGGAAAGAATGTTCTAGGCTTAGAGAGCTGTAAAGGCAAAGGGCTAAAACAGGAGTGGAGTTGATGTGATTGAAGCACATACTTGTAAGAACTTGATTTTATTCTGAGTGATAAAGGGAGAGAAATGCCTCGATCTGCTTTACAATTCAAAACCCTCACTTGATTGCTGGCTGGAGACTAGATTGTGGGGAGGAAAGAGTGAAAGCAGAGCCCAGGGAGCAACTAGGAAGCTATTATAATAAGAGGGAAAAGGATCAAAGTGGTACGGGAGGAGGGATGAAAAGGTCAGATCTAGGAATAGTCGAAGGTAAAGCTTACAGCGTTTGCTGATGATTGGATGAAGAATATGAAATGCATCACAATCAGAATGCTGTCTTTCCAAATTTCTTAAATATTACAGATGTACGCAAAGGAAGAAATAAAGCCCTGCACTTTGTGCCTGGAAGGTTAGAATACCCAATTAATGTTTCCTTGGCATATAGTGACCCCTATCTGTAGCAATGCTGTGTAGAGTAAGCTATCAAGAAAGTAGTTAGTATAGTAAAAACAACCTTCAGCTTGAAATCAGATGTAGGTTTGAGTTGAATTATCTAAAGAGCAGAGTCTGGTGACTTAACTCTTTGTTTTCTTATTTGTAAATGGGACTTACTTCAACTAATACAAAGGAGACAATGCTTGTGACGACATTTTCTATACTAAATTGTAAGCTGATGAAAATGTCGAAGACTCTAATAATACAAATTATAGATATTCATGTTCTAAACAGCTGGAAGATATAAGTCAAAGGCTTACCATGTCTTTTTTAAAAATTTTACTTATTTACTTTTAAGTTTATTTACTTTGAGACAGAGATAGTGGGGGAGGGGCCGAGAGAGAGGGGACAGAGAGAATTCCAAGCAGGCACTGCACTGTTAATGCAGAGCCTGACATGGGGCTCGAACCCATGAACCGTGAGATCATAAGTGAAACTTTCCCTGATTTAAGATAGCACATTTTTTAAAAAATGTGTATTTTGCTGTAAAAAGGGACAGAAGTATACAAAGTTAAGGCTTCAGGAATCTCACCTCCTCTTTGCACATCTATTCCCTCCAGTTTGCTGTTACTTTACAGAACATGTACTGCATATTAAAAATATTTGACACAAATGGAATTATATGATCCATAACCTGCATTTTTTAAAACAACTATATACTTTGGACAATACTCCATGCTAATCAATTTATACCCACCCAGTCCTCTTTAAGGCTGACATCAGTGATTTTCAATCCTGCCTATATACTAGATTCACTTGGGAAACTTAAAAGCAAAACCAAAAACCCAATGCATTTCGGAGTGAGGGCCTACACAAGTTTTCTTAAATGTCTTGAGGTAATTATAATGTGCAGTCAGGATTAGGTTTCCATGTGTGCAAGTAGCACTCTGTGTTGTATGTATATACCTTAAAATATTTAAGCAATATTATTTTGATGGATATTTAGATTTCAAGGTCCATTCACATACCTGGATATTGTCTATTAACCATGCTTGTAAGTAAACATTCTCCATTCACTCACTTTTTAGAAAAATGATGGTTTTGACCAAAAGCTCTCTGACAGAAAGTCATCGGATTAACCTATGGTTTAAATATAATAACCCATTATCAAAAACCTTAATATTTAAAATTATTCCACATGGGACTGGCTGCATAATTTGTGGAGCCCCGTATGAACTGAAAATGTGTGGCCCTTTGTTTTAAAATTGTCAATAATTTCAGGGCACCTGGGTGACTCAGTCTGTTAAGCATCCGGCTTCGGCCCAGGTCATGATCTCACATTTTGTGAGTTTCAGCCCCATATCGGGATCTCTGCCATCAGCACAGACCCTGCTTCAAATCTTCTCCCCCACCCCCCTCTACCCCTCCCCTGCTCACTCAAAAATAATTTAAAAAATTTAAATTGTCAATAACTTCAAGACAGGGATAGCAGAACTCTAAGCCAAACACGGGGTTCCTCTAAGTGTGAGTTGCATCCCCATGACTCCATTTGTCTTCTGCAATATGTTGAATTATTTGGTCATGAAAGCCGAAGATTTTTATCATAAGTGAGTGCACATTTAAGAATTTTTCCAACTGAAAAATGATGTAATTCTTAGTGACTCCTATGTGCATGCTTTATTCTTTTTTTTTTTTTTTAAGTTTATTTATTTTGAGAGAGAGAAAGAGAGGGAGAAAATCCCAAGCAGGTTCTGCACTGTCAGTGTGGAACCAGAAGGGGGGCTCAAACACAAACCGGTGAGATCATGACCTGAGCCAGTCAAGAGTCAGATGCTTTACCCACTGAGCCACCCAGGCACCCCTACATGCTTTATTCTTTACACTGCATTGAAACATTATTATTGCCTGTTGACAGCATTACAAATGAGATAACTCAATATAGAATGAGCCTTATTGTACTTAATGCTTAGGAAAACAATCACTATTTCTCTAGCTCCTCTAACTCTGGTCATGTCTGTCTACTAATGTCTTACAGAGACAGTACAACAAAAAGGAAACACAGGAAGGCAGAGTGAGGACCTAAGACTCAACTTCTTGCTCAGAAATTGAGAAATCTCTGAATATAAACTAATTCCATAAGGATTCATACTTCTTTTGTCCCTAAATTTGTATGGGATAGGTCTTGCACTTCATCCTACTGAAACATACATACTGGAGAGAGCAAAAATGGCTGCTGTATTGACCCTGAGATTAATTCCAGTGGCCACTATTTATATTCTGCCTTTTGAAACATAACTACTTAATCACAACAGTCTTGAGGAAAATATTATTGTTCCCATTTTCCACGAAACTGAAGCTCAGACATGTTAGGTAGATTTTCCCCAGATCACAATGAAACAGAGCCTGGATTCCAGCCTGCTATCTATCTGACTAAAAGGCCATGCTTTGAATCTTAAAAAGAGGAGAGGGTAGAACACCAAGTGAAGACAGAAGGAGACTGGAGTCCTGTGTCTACAAGCCAAGGGCTGCCAGGAAACCATCAGAAGCGAGGAGGGAGGCATAAACAGATTCTCTTTCAGAATCTCCAGAAGGAACTGTTAAACCTTATTTTTAAATTTTTAAAAAATACTTATTTTTGAGAGAGAGACACAATGTGAGCAGGTGAGGGGCAGACAGAGTGGAAGACACAGGGTCCCAGGCAGGCTCCAAGCTCTGAGCTGTCAGCACAGAGCCCGATGTGGGGCTGGAACCCACGAACCGTGAAATCACGACCTCAGCCGAAGTCAGGCGCTTAAGGTGCTTAACCGACTGAACTACCCAGGTGCCCCAGAGTTTTGGATGTATTAACTTGATTAGGATCAACCCAGCCACGTAAAAATGAAGTCAAGTTTTAAACTCAAGTAGTCTGGCTCAAGAGGCTATCCATTTAACTACTATCAGATACTGCCTCGTCCTTAGAGTATATCACTTGCACCAGCTCAAGGCTTCTTTAAACCAAGAAAGTGTGTGGATAAGCAGCAACTGCAAAGGAGCAGGGCCCTAACATAAACTGCCAGGCTCCTGGGCTATCTTAAATCCCACCCAGACCACATTTGCCCTCTGTAAGCCACATTTCCCTCATCTCTTACGGTCCTCTTTGGACTGACCGCTTCGATTCCTTTTTCAACCTTGTTGTTTTCATTACTTTTTCCTATTTGGGTGCTACCTTCTTGCACATTTAACTCCAGCTCTGACTTTGCAGGCCCACGTGTTTTCTGTTTCTTCCCCCTGGAGGCGGGGCAAGTCGAAGCGAACCTGCGCGGTAGCGGCCGCACACCCTCCCCTTAACGCCAGGCTGCGCTTGTCCCATCCGGCTTGCCGTCGTCGCAGCCATGGCGGCCGCCACACTCCCCGCGTGGCTGGCCCTGCAGCCAGCGGCCAGGACCCTGCGTGCCTTCTGCACCGCCGTGTCTCCGGCCACCCGCTCTGCGATACCAAGCCCGCGTGAGTGTCTGTTGCGTCGCCTCCGGGCTTTGGGGGAGAGAGGGCGGCATACCGAATCCATGATGGCCACCGCGGTGGCAGAGGCCCTGCCGCCTGGGGGAAAGCCGGTACGTCCTCTGCTAGCCTGCCGCTGGCCCTCCCGGTAGGAAAGCCGCAGGTGTGGGTCTGACCTCTGCGCCCGTGTCGCCGGGTTCCTAGTCGCCGATTTCTGCTTCTGGGTGCTCTGGGCGTGGCGAGCTTGCTTCCTCCCTCCCCCGTCACCTGCGCGCTTCCTGGTGCTCCCTTGCGCGGCCTTTGGCACGGGGTCACTCCAGTTACTAGTGCTCGGTGATGTTTGTTGGGCAGTGTTGAACCACGGATTTTCCCGAACGTTAAGAGAAGCATACAGTTGTCCCTGAACAAACTGCAGCTCTGAATTCCAGCCTTAGCTATGCCACCAAATGGGATGACCTTCATTCAACAGGCATTATTGAGATAACCTTCATTCAAGATACCGTTCTTGCCTTGGAGGAGTCTGTGGAAAAGACAGATTTGTTAACGGAATCATACTGTGAAGTATGAGGTGTTGTAATGGAAGCGTGAATAGAGTAACAGAGGGGTTTTGAGGATGAGCTCACAAGAGTCACGGAAAGCTTAGTCAGGAAGGGGGCATGTCCTGTGCTATCCATGATACCTTCTAAAACATCTCTCATTTTCGTATAACCAACAGTTTAGTCTAGGCCACCATCTCTCACTTTTACAGTAGTTTCTTTACTGCTCCCTGTTTCTGCCCTTGTTCTCCTACATTGAATTCTCACAGCAACCAGAGTGAAGTATTCAAAAAGAATCTTAGCTTGCCACTCCCTTGTTCAAAATCAGGAAAAGGTTTCTCATTGCTTAAGATGTGATAAATTCCTTACCTTGTCAGAGTGGCTCCGTAGTCTTAATGCATGGCTCTTTTATTGGATTTTTTTTATTCCTTCGGTACTGTGTGCTAGGTAGTGTTATACGGGGATATAGCAAGGTCTCTCACCTAATGAAGTTTACATTCTTTTAGGAAATCCAACTATAAACAAAACAACGTCAGTACAATGTCAGGTGGTGATTAGTGCTATGAAGAAAAATAAAGCAGGGTATTGAGAACGATGGATTGGAGGAGTACTGGTTATAGAGTAGGAAAAGATTGAGTAGTCAGGAAAGACCTCCCTGGAGAAGTGACATTTGAGCAGAACCCGTGGTGGTGTGTATGTGTTTGTGTGTGGAGGGAACTGCAACTGCAAGGGACCAGGAGTGAAAAGGAGCTTAGGGGTGTGATCAAGGAACAGAAAGAAAGTCAACTTGGAGGTGAGTGAACTCAGGAGACTGGTAAGTAATGATCTGATCCCCCAAAGGCTTTTAGGCGTTTGGCTTGGATTTTATTATAAGTTTGGTATTATACTGGAAGGTTTTGAACACAGAAGTGATACAATGTACTTTATCTTTTAAAAGATCACTCACTGACTGCGGTATGGAGACCCAACTTTAGGGGGAAAAAAATGGAATCCAGGAGAGATCAGTTTGGAAGCTATTGCAGTAGTCCAAATGAAATGATGGTGAGTTAGATTGAGGTGATAGCAGAGAAGGCGGTGTGGTTAAATGTGGGATATATTTTGAAGGTATAGCTAAGAGGACTTACTGATGGATTTGGTATTTGATGAGGCATGAGGAAAAGTCTTAGGAAGCATGTTAGATTTTTGTCCTGAGCAATTGGATGAACGGAGATATCATTTACAGGGATTGGGAAGACCGGAATAAGAAATCAAGAGCTCTGTCAATGATGTGTTATAGTTGAGGTGCCTGTTGAATATTTCCAGCCTCTTTTCTCAGTGCATTTTCTGTTCTCTTCTTAAATTTCAACCATACTGAACTTTTTAATATTGATTTTCCATTTCCCCTTTCTTCATAGGATACTTTCTCTCACTTGCCTGTTCCCAGGGTTACCTCCTGCTCATCCTTAAGGTTTTAGCTTAAAGTCCAGTTCTTCAGGGAGATTTCCCCCAACTAATTGACTGAGTTTGGTCCCCTGCTATTTGTTGTCATTTATATTTATGACTTTATTGAAATTACTTGATAAATAGTTATCTTATTTGACAGCCTCTACATTCTGTGAGAGCAGGGTCTGTGTTTCTCTTGCTCATTGCTGCTTTCTCAGTTTCTGGTACACAATATCACTGAAATGATTTTTGAATGAATAAATGAATTACTATCACAGAATGAGTAAGAATTTGTCCGATGAAGGGGTGCCTGAGTTGCTCAACTAAACATCCGACTTCAGTTCAGGTCATGATCTCACAGTTCACAGGTTTGAGTCCCATGTCAGGCTCTGCTGACAGCTCAGAGCCTGGAACCTGCTTCAGATTCTGTGTCTCCCTCTCTCTCTCCCCCTCCCCTGCTCATACTCTGTCTCTCTCTCTAAAAAATAAATAAACATTTTTTTTAAAAATTAAAAAAAAAAAAAAAAGGATTTGTCAGCTGAAGACAGAAACCAGGCAGAGGGAAAGGAGACACATTCCAGGTAGAGAAAACATTAGATTTGGAGAAAGTCCAAAGGGTCTGGTACTAGAAGTCCAGTGTAACTGTGGGACCTTGTGAAGGGAGATGAAGTTAGAGATAGAAGTGGTTCAGAGTGTGAAGAGTCTTGTGTGCTGTGCTATTGTCACCCTGACTCTTCGATCCTTAGTTTTCTTGGCTGTAAATTACCTCTAAATAAGGATAATAATAGTACTTAACAGTTATTGTGAACAGTAAGATTAAATGAGATAAGAGTGAAAAGTACGTAGCATAGTGTATGGCATGTGAAAGTGCTAAATAATTATAGCCATTATTACTGTAATGTAGCAAAACATTTATTTAGAGAGGCATAAGGTAGTATTATGAAAGGTATATACTGTAAGTAATTTGCCCTCTTCTATAGGTATGTGACTTATTAGGAACGGCTATGAGTTTTACTGTTATCGGCATTATTGTAACATTGGCAGTTCTGGGGGCACCTAGGTGGCTCAGTCGGTTAAGTGTCCCACTTTGGCTCAGGTCATGATCTCGTGGTCCATGAGTTCCAGCCCTGCATCGGGCTCTGTGGCTGACAGCTCAGAGCCTGGAGCCTGCTTCGTATTCTGTGCCTCCCTCTTTCTCTCTCTGTCCCTCCCCTGCTCATGTTCTCTCTCTCAAAATAATAAACGTTAAAAAAAAAAAAATTCAAATCAGTTACCTTTAAAAATGCAGCATAGTTATTTCTAACTAGATGTTTTAACTTGGGAAAGTGAGTTAATTTGACTATAGACTTTAGAATTTATTGAAAATATTTCATTAGATGATAAATTCACTATATCATCAGTCACAATATACTTTATGTTTAAATAACTTGGGAATTTTCCTAAATATTTCTGACTTTTCATTTTCATTAAGATGAGTTAGTCCCAAGCTCACAGAAAATGGATTATTGTTTCCTTTTTGTATTACTGAATACCTGAAATTATCTGAGAGTTACAGGATCATCATCAGTGTTGAACAGTCTGCATTATACAGTTCTCTGTAACTATTATGTTGTCTTCTAGGTACCGCAGGCAGAGCATCCAGATATGAAAGACCACTGAGAAGAAAGGTAAACAATTAATGTTGTCTGCTATATACTATCATAATGGTTTCTGAAGTTCTAAAATGAGACAGATATTCACGATGAGGCAGAAGGGTGCTGCCCAAGAAGACTTTCAAAGGGGGTGTTTACATGGTGACTGCCAGAACCTTGTCTGCAGTCTGGACCGGTTTTTGTCAGTACTCCAAGAATGGATCATCTTTGAGAGGTGAGCTCACTCATACACTCCAGGAAATAGGTATATAAACTAGAATATAGACTTATTTTTGATGATGCCTTTAATAATCATGAAGTCTGGGATGTGTATATTAATCTAACCCAGTTTGGTTTTACCCTGTCGGCAACTCTATGGAAGAATCCAAATTATTAGGTAACTTGTTGAGTATGAACAGAGGCATATTATTAGATGGAAGTTAAATGGCTAAATTGCACCGAATTATAATTATCTAGAGTAGTTATTTTCACAGGAATATTCCCTGCTTCTAGGACATACACTACACTGGTTTTGATACTGCTTTGTTTGGCATTGCCAATTGGCGTTTTGCTTTCTTCAACCTTCTTATGTATGCTGGCCATGCCCTTCTAATAAATACAGGTTTTATTTTTTTTTTATTTAAAAAATTTTTTTTCTTAACGTTTATTTATTTTTGAGACAGAGAGAGACAGAGCATGAACGGGGGAGGGTCAGAGAGAGAGAGAGAGGGAGACACAGAATCTTAAACAGGCTCCAGGATCCAAGCTGTCAGCACAGAGCCCGACGCGGGGCTCAAACTCACGAACCGCGAGATCATGACCTGAGCCGAAGTTGGATGCTTAACTGACTGAGCCACCCAGGCGCCCCAATGAATACAGTTTTTAAAAAAATATGTGTATGTTAATGTGATTGACTAAACTATCATATAGCTATCCTCTGGGACAGAGTTATAATTTCTCATTATGTATTTATTCAGCTAATTTCACCCTAATTTACTTATTTCCAAGCTCTTGTTATTCATTTCTTATTTCCTTTATTTCCAAATTTTCAGTATCCCTTCATGTCCTGACTTCCATCAAAGAAGTTCTAAAAACTGTAGGTAGTCACCAGCCTACTGTGGTTCAGCTTACGATTTTTCAACTTTATGGTGGTGGAAACCAGTACGCATTCAGTAGAAACTGTACTTGGAATTTTGAATTTTGATCTTTTCCTGGACTAGCATTATTTGGTACGAAACTTTAGTTTCACAGCAGTGACAGTGAGCCATAGCTCCCAGTCAGCCACACAGTCATGAGCATAAGTAACCAATACCCTTAACAACTATTCTGTACCCATATAACCATTCTTTTTTTCACTTGCAGTACAGTATTCAAATAGGCTTTGTGTTAGATGATTTTACCCAAATGTAGGCTTAAGTGTTCTGAGCACATTTAAAGGAGGCTACAGTAAGCTTGCTCAGTATGTCAGGTGTATTGATGCATTTTTGACTTATAGTATTTTCAACTTAGGATGGGTTTATCAGGACATTAACCCATTGTAAGTTGAGGAATTTCTGTATTTCAAAATACATTGTTACTCTTTCACAAACAAAATGTAAAAAGTTTGCTAAAAGTCTGAGTAAATCCATAGAAATAAATTTTTAGTAAAGGACATGTGTGCTATTCAAGGGGATCCTTCCCAGAGGGTTTGCAGAAACAAAGCAAAAATATTAGATAGGTTTGGTGTTTTTACATTTGAACAGCGGCAGCTTTGTGCAAGGTCAGATTTTATGAAGGTTGCTATTCTGCTTATGTTTCTCTTGATTTCAGTTTTTTTGCTCTAAGATTAAAGATCATGTTCATATTTAAAATATGTAACTATTTTATATTCCTTAGGCATTACCTCCTAGGACAGAGAAAATGACTGTTGACCTGGACTGGCCTAGTGTTTATCCTGTTGCAGCACCATTTAAACCTTCTGCTGTACCTCTTCCTGTTCGAATGGGTTATCCAGTAAAAAGGGGGGTGCCCATGGCAAAGGAGGGAAATCTAGAACTTTTAAAGGTAAGATAAGTTACTGTTTTATTGGCTAATTTTTATATCTAAATAAATGCTGATCCTCTTCCCATGCCTACCCTGCCTTGTACTTCAAGGTTCAGTATGTAGCAGCTTACTGTATTTTAGTTGAATTTTTTTTTCAGTTTATAATGGATGATATATTCTGATTATCCATGGTAAAGAAGATTCAAAGAATCCTAGGCATTTAAGAATATAATTAATTGGTCCAATGGCTTCCCTTTTGGCTTTTTCTTCTCTATTATATCTTTTTGGTTTTGTATCTTTCAAGTGGAACTAAGGAAAGTGAAATAACCTAATTTGAGAATGAGAATTGGGGTCTGAAATCTACTTTTTTTTTTTTAATGTTTGTTTATTATTTTGAGAGAGAGAGAGACAGGGCACAAGTCGGGGAGGAACAAGAGAGAGGGAGACACAGAATCTGAAGCAGGCTCTAGGCTCTGAGCTGTCAGCACAGAGCCCGATGCAGGGCTCAAACTCACAGACCATGAGATCATGACCTGAGCCAAAGTCGGACACTTAACTGACTGAGCCACCCAGGCGCCCCTGAAATCTTTTAAGAGAGAGATTTTAAAACTTTTCTATCCAGAAAGGTAAAATATTATTTAATATTGTTATAATCCTTAAACTTCTTTATTTCTTGAAGCAAAATACATCATATTAAATGCTTCAGTTGGTAGCATCTATAATGATTTATGAACTGTAAGCTTTTTTAAAGAAAACATGAATATGCTTAGCCTGAGAATGCATATCTTAGATGGTTCCTGTTATATACAGTAGTCATTGGTGAACTGTGGTTTCCACTGTATGAGAGTCTTTTTCTTCTTTTTTTTTTGTTTTTAAGTGAAGTATAGTTGACACGCCATGTTACATTAGTCTCAGGTGTACAACATAGTGATTCCACAATCTGTGTGTTACACTGTGCTCACCACAACTGTAGCTGCCATCTGTTACCATACAACACTGTTAAAATACTGTTGAGTATATTTCTGTGCTCTTTTAGCCCTATGACTTACTTATTCCATAGTGGAAGCCTGTGTCTCCCACCCCCCTTCACCTGTTTCTCTTATCCTTCCATGCCCCTTCCCTCTGGCAACCATCAGTTCTCTGTATTTATGGGTCTGTTTCTGCTTTTTGTTTTGTTCTTTAGATTCCACATATAAGTGAAATCATATGGTATTTGTCTTTTTCTGGCCTATTTCACTTAGCATATATATGAGAATCTTGAAAAAAAAAATTTGCTGAAAGGTGATGATAAAAAAATGAGATGGTACAATGGAAGAGTTGTCTCCTGGTAGAGATGAGTAAATGAAACTTGGAAATGTGAATGTTACAAGACATGTAAAAAAACAGACATTGAGGGAACTAATCTTTTCTTCAAGTGAAAGAAAAGAACTTAGTTTAAAGAAAAGGCCTTTGGAAACTACCACTAGGTGAGAGAGGCTAGGAATATATCTGTAATAATGCTAATGGTTGTGAATGATATTTTAATAAACATAAAAATCCAAACATTTAATGTATGCCATCCTTTTTAAGAATCAACTATATAGGGATGTCTGGGTAGCTTAGTTGGTTAAGTATCTGACTCTTGATTTCTGCTCAGGTCATAACCTCACGATTTGTGAATTTGAGCCCCACAGAGCCTGCTTGAGATTGTCTCTCTGTCTCTCTCTCTGCCTCTCCCCTGCTGTCTCTTTAGCATGCATGCATGTGTGTGCGCTCTCTCAAAATAAATAAATGAACTATAGTTATAAAAAAGAATCAACGATATATATTATTAGTCCAGTGATGTGATGTATTCCTAGGGGGTGCTATTGGGTAAGCTTAGTAACCAAGCTAATATATGCAGAGTACATGAAGCAGTGCCAATATAAATTCTATGGACACATTAGCTATTTTTATACTTCTATGATTTTGAGAGACTATATTTTCATTTTTAAACAATAGAGGTATAGAAAATAAAGTCACCTACCCCATAATTTCCATTTTCAGTGTCTATTTTCTCTTAATTAAAATAAACATTTCTGATCAGCACTCAAGATTCCAAGCATAATATTTGGAGTAAATTTCTACTTGTTCAAATTTTCTGTCCAAATGAGTTTCTTTAAAACTCTTCAGATGCTTAACATTATTCAAGAAATAGGGTAGGAAATCTTAATTATTTATTTGAAGGATTCATATCTTTGGTCTTTCCTAAATTTCCATTGACCCTGTGAATGAGCTCCTAATATATATCATCATAAATGTATACCATATTTCATTAACTGTAAAGACTTGCTAGCTTCATTTATTCAGTTTATAAAATGTCTGTTAAGTACAAAGTGGAAAATATAGCACCATGCTGTGTATTCCAGGGGACTTAGGATGATTAAACAATAATGTGTGTCCTTAAATCCTTTCAATTTTATAAGGAAAATATGTAGATCTGTAGATTATGGCAGGAAGAGTACTATAAAAACAGCATTTATTTTTTCCCACTATCATCATCATAAGATACATCATGAATCTATATTTCAAGGAATTCGTCTTCTAAATTCACAACACATGTGGAATAGAATTAATATCATAAAAACTAGATTTTATTTATTACAAAGTTTGTTGGGCTTAGGATTTAGTATTAGAAAACATTGTCTTTATGTTTTTGAGACATTAGGCTAATTTATCCTTTAAATTTCTCCACTTTTAGATCCCCAATTTTTTGCATTTGACACCTGTAGCAATTAAAAAGCACTGTGAAGCTCTTAAAGGTAAGTAATTGTTTTAGTATATGAAGTTAATACTGACTTTGAATAGAATAATCTCATTTCTAATGATAAAAGAGTCAGTTTATCAAGAGAATACAACATCCATAAATGTTTATGCACCTAAAATAGTAGCACCTAAATATATAAAGCAAGTATTAACAGAACTGAAGGGAGAAACAGATAGCATTACAACAGTAGAGGACTCCAATACACCACTTTCAACAATAGATAGGTCATCTAGACAGAAAATCAGTAAAGAAACACTGGATGTAAACTATATATTAGACCAGATGTGTTTAACAGACATTTACAGAATTTGATCCAACAGAAGCAGAATACACACATTCTTCTCAAGCACACAGGAAACATTCTCCAGGATAGATCACGTGGTAGGCCACAAGACAAGTTGTAACAAATTTTAAAATATTGAAGTCACATTAGGCATCTTCTCTGACTACCCTGGAATAAAACTGGAAATCTATAACAAGAAGAAAACTGGAAAATTCACAAATATATGGAAATTGAACAACATGCCCCTAAACAACCATTGGTTCAAAGAAGAAATCAAAAGAAAAATTTTAAAAATCTTGAGACAAATAAAAATGGAAACAGAACATACCCAAACTTATGGGATGTAACAAAGGCATTTCTAAAACGGAAGCTGAGGGGCGCCTGGGTGGCACAGTCGGTTAAGCGTCCGACTTCAACCAGGTCACGATCTCACGGTCCGTGAGTTCGAGCCCCGCGTCGGGCTCTGGGCTGATGGCTCAGAGCCTGGAGCCTGTTTCCGATTCTGTGTCTCCCTCTCTCTCTGCCCCTCGCCCGTTCATGCTCTGTCTCTCTCTGTCCCAAAAATAAATAAACATTGAAAAAAAAAAAATTTAAAAAAATAAAACGGAAGCTGATAGCATGCATTAAGAAAGAAAGAGAGATCCCAAATAAACAACCTAATATATACCTCAAGGAACCAGAAAAAGATCTAAGCCCAAAGGTAATAGAAAGAAGGGACTAAAGATTAGAATCGAAGTACAGACTAAAAAGGGAAGAAAAAAGATCAGTGAAACTAAGAGCTGGTGTTTTGAAGAGATAAACAACATATACAAACCTTTAACTAGACACACCAAGAAAAAAGAGGACTCAAATAAATTGCAAATGAAAGGAGACATTACAATTGATATCTCAGAAACATAAAGGATCATAAGGGCTACTGTGAACAATTACTTGCCAACTAATTTGACAACCTAGAAGAAATGGATAAGTTTCTAGAAACATACAACCTACCAAGACTGAATCATGAAGAAAGAGGAAATGTGAACAGACTAATTACTAGTAAGGAGATTGAATCGGTGATCAAGAACCTCCCAACATGGGGCACCTGGGTGACTCAGTCTGTTAAATGACCAACTCTGATTTTGGCTCAGGTCATGGTCTCATAGTTCATGAAGTTGATTGAGCCCCACCTCGGGCTCTGTACTGACAGTATGGAGCCTGCTTGGGATTCTGTCTCTCCCTCTCTCGTGGCCCTTTCCCTGTGCTCATGCACTCTCTCAAATAAATAAAAACATTAAAGAAAAAAAAAAAAGAAACCAACAAAAAAAAGTCCAGGATTAGGTGGCTTTACTGGTGAATTCTAATCATTTAAAGAGGTAATACCAGTACTTCTTAAGTTCTTCCAAAAAACAGAAGAGGAGGGAACACTTCCAAATTCATTTTATGAGGCCAACATTACCCTGATAACCAAAAGAAGACAAGGATACTCCAAGAAAAGTGTCATAGGCCAATATCCTTGATTAACATAGAAAAATCCTCACCAAAATATTACCAAACCAAATTCAACAGTACATTAAAAGGATTGTGTCTGACCAAGTGGGATTTATTTCAGAGATGAAAGGATGGTTCAACATACTCAAAAATCAAGCAATGTAATATGTATCCCATTAACAAAACAAAATGGGAAGAAACATAGGCAGTAAGCTGCTTGAAATGGGTCTTCAATAATTTTTTGGATTCGATACCAATAGCAAAGACAAAAGTAAAAACAAGTGGGACTATATCAAACTAAGAAGCTACTGCACAGTGAAGAAAACCTCTGACAAAATATAAAGGCAACCTACAGAATGGGAGAAAATATTTGCAAACCTCAGGTCAGAGGTTTATATCCCCCCAAAATAAAGAACTTCTATAATTCAATAGCAAAATAAACCAGACAATCCAATTAAAAATGTAAGCAGTGGATTTGAAGAATTAATATTGTTAAAATGTCCGTACTACCCAAAAGAAACTACAGATTCAATATAATCCCTATCAAAATACCAACAACATTTTTCAAGAGGTAGAACAAAGAATCCTAAAATTTGTATGGAACCACAAAAGGCCCTGACTAACCAAAGCAATCTTGAGAAAGACCAAAGCTGGAGGTATCACAGTCTCAAGATTTCAAGATATACTATAAGCTGTAGTAATCAATACAGTATAATATTGGCACAAAAATAGACACATAGATCAATGGAACAAGATAGCCCAGAAATAAGCCCATGCTTATATTATATGGTCAGTTCATCTGGAGGCAAGAATTATGCAATGGGGAAAAGACAGTCTCCTCAATAAATGGTGCTGGGAAGACTAGACAACTACATGCAGAAGAATGAAACTGGACCACTTTCTTATGCCATACACAAAAATTAACTCAGAATGGGTTAAAGATGTAAATGTAGACCTGAAACCATAAAATTCCTTAAAGAAAACATAGGCAATTGTGTCTTGGACATTGACCTTAGCAATATGTTTCTCAATAGGTCTCCTCAAGAAGGGAAATAAAGTTAAAATAAACTGTTGAGACCACTAAAATAAAAAGCTTTTGCTCAATGAAGGAAACCTCAACAAATTGAAAAGGCAGCCTTACTGAATGGGAGAAGGTGTTTACAAATGATATATCTGATGAAAGGTTAATGTCCAAAATATATAAAGAACTTACATAACACCAAAATAGCCCAAATAATTTGATTAAAAAATGGGCAGAGGACTTGAATAGACATCTTTCCAAGAAAGACCTACACATCGTCAGTGGGCACAGGAAAAGATGCTCAGCATCACTAATCACGGAAATGCAAATCACAACCACTAGGAGCTACCTTTCACCTGCTAGAAATGGCTGTCATCAAGAAGGCAAGAGATAACAAGTGTTGGTGAGGATGTGGAGAAAAGGGAAACCCTTTTGTACTGTTGATTAGGAATGTAAATTGGTACAGCCTCTATGGAGTACAGTATGGAGTTTGCTTTAAAAATTAAAATTAGAACTACCATGTGATCCAGCAATCACACTTCTGGGTAAATATCAAAAGAAATGAAACATGGTGTTGAAGAGCTATCCGCACTCCCATGTTTGCTGCAGCATTATTTACAACAGCCAAGAAATGGAAACACCCTAAGTTGTTGATTGGATAAAGAAGTGGTGTGTGTGTAATAGTATTTAATTGTGAAGGAAGGACTTCTGCTGTTTGTGACAACATAGATGGACCTTGAAGGCATTATGCTAAATGAAATAAGACAAAGACAGTTAGTGTATGATTTTACTTACATGTGAAATCTGAAAAAGCTGAACTCAGAAATAGTAGGGACTGAGAGGTGGGGGATAAAAGGGAGACATTGGTGAAAGAATACAAACTTCCGGTTTTATGGTAAGTTCTGGGGATCTAATGTACAAAATAGTGATTATAGTTATTAATACTGTATTATATAATGAAAAGTTGCTAGGAGAGTAGATCTTAAATATTCTTAGCACAAAAATGATAATTACATGATACAGGTATTAGCTAGTGTTACGATTGTAATTATTTTGCAATATATATAGGTGTATCTAATCAACACATTATATATCTTACACAATGTTTTATGTCGCTTATATCTCAATAAAGATGGAAGAAAATCTCATTTTTAATATACTAAATAGCCTTATATTCTGAGTCATTGCTAATTTTTCCTTTTTTTACAAAAATTTTCAAGTTGTTTTCAGTGAAGACGCAAATCTGCAGATTTCTTCCTTCCTTCCTCCATTTCCTTCCTTCCTTCCTTCCTTCCTTCCTTCCTTCCTTCCTTCCTTCCTTCCTTTTCTTTTTTCTTTTCTTTCCTTTCCTTTCCTTTCCTTTCCTTTCCTTTCCTTTCCTTTCCTTTCCTTTCCTTTCCTTAAACCACTCTACAAGTGTCTATAAATAATAAATAGAACCAGAAATCATAGTCCTTGCCCAAATAGGTTAGGGACTTACTGTTGCATTATAGGCAGTGCATACATGAAAAGACTGAAGAAAATATTACAGTGTTGCCAATGGATACGAATCAATATAATCCAAACTGAAGATAATGTAGAAGGATGCTGAGTCAGTGGAGTCAGTAATCAGATACTTTGCAGAGTAAGAACTTAGTAAGTGATATATAGATGTGGTAACATCAAGTAGTAGAAAAGCTGATGATAAAGAGCAATGGTCTTATATTTCTACTTTCCCATCTGGGCCCTCATTTCAGAAGTGTTCTCTTTTAATCATTGTTTAGATCTGGTAATTACTTGCTGAGAGCGTATTTACTTATTTTCTGTATATTCTCTCTACATAATGTTAATTATATATTCTCTCTCTTTATTACATATATATGGTTATATAATACAGTAGCATATGCATATTTTGTATATATATACATAAGATAGAGGTAATCACTAGAACATGGTTATATCTCCAGTTCTAAATTTATTTGAACAATAATTTGAACAATTAATTTGAACAATATTTATTGATTCCTAGATTGAAATAGATTTCATTCACTCTCCTTCCCACATGCATGGAGGTAAAGGCAAAAAAAATTTTTTTCATAGTTTTATGCATGTTTTCATAATGTATACATATTCTGATTTAATTTCTGATGTAGTTTGCATTGGACTACATACAGAATAAGCACATTTGAATTGTTTTAGGTTTATAGCTGTTAGTGATTGGTTGTGTAGTTTCATTTAAGTCTTCATACCTTCAGATGAATCTTAAATTCATGCTCATTAAAAAGGAGATGTATAAATACTCAATATACTTGTTAAGACTTTCAGGAACGAAAATGAAATCTAAAAACTCCTCACAGGCAGCCTGATAATGCTGGAAGGAGAAATAGTATAATGATCATGGTTATGATGAAATTGGAGCTTTTGGAAGGGCCTTTTATTCAAAAAAGTAAGAAGAGATAAAGAAGTCTTAAGAAGTAGGAATAATGGCTTTACTCTTGAAGTGAGGGAAGAAAAATCTCTCCTATGTCCTTTCATTTATGTGGTCTTCTCTTTTGGGATATTAGGGTACATTTCTATCCTAGATTGTATGTTTCTATTTTCATTAGTGCCTGGTGATAGAGTGATACTGATTACTTTTCCACATTTGTGCTCTGTTTGGGACAAGGCATATATCACTTTTTGATCCTTTGTAAGGCCAGTGAAGGCATATATTACACTGTGATAAAACTCATTTTTCTCCTTTTTAAACATTTTTAAATGTGAATTTCTAATCTAGAAACTGATTTTTAATGAAGTATTTCTAAAATACTTCATAATTCTTAAAGACTTTCATAAGCACATTCAGAAGAGTAGCATTGTATTTTAAGTATTTAGGTGCTTTAATCTTTCTTTAATTTTGTCTTTACATTTTTGCCAGCTTCTAGATTTAGATTGTATCTTCCAAATAACTCAAAGGCTTTTTAAGTATTTCTTCTCAATTTTCTTTCAAAGTAGGTCAGTTCAGATTTTATATCTAACTTGCAAGTGGAAAATCTGAAGCAGAGGAAACTTAGGTAATTTACCAAAACTTTTAATAATCAGTGGCAGAAGCTAAGTAAAAACCAAGGTCTTCTGAAGTCTAGTCTATTGCTCTACCTATCAGATGAATAGGGGTCTATTATGTACTTTCCAGTTGGCTATGTTTTTTAGACATATAATCCGGTAATTTAAAAGTTGTAATTATCATCTGGTTATTGAAATGTCTTATTCAAAGTTATAAAAAATAAAGGACTCAGTACAAACCCAAGAACTCATAAAATTCTCCAAACTAGTCTCTTATAAAGTGCTTGGCAGTGTTGCATCTTACAGTGCAGAATGTTGGAATGAGTCCATGATGGGAATGAAATTTAACTTCAGTAATCATGCTCTTTTCTTGTTATTTAAATGTCAGAATGCTTTTAATTGCAGAGATACTTCTTTCCCCTCAAAGTGTCTCAGTATTGCTCTCTTAAGTAGGGTGTTTAGGGAATGGTGTGAGCTATACTTAATTTGCTAACATATATTTAGTCGCAGAGCTTGGAGAGTCTCTGTAACCCACAGTGACATTTTGCTGACTGATATTAAAGCCTAAATGGGAGCTAAATATAGTACCTGCTATAAGAAAATTGTTAGCTCTGGGAAATGTTATTGACAAAGTACTTTTTACTGTCCCTTAAATCATCATATGGAAGAGTTCCCATGTGTCCCTGTGATTGTGACCAGCCTTTCCTACAGTTGTGCTTTTTAGAGAAAGCACACACCATGAGGTCTAATGTGTTTGACCTCAGAAACTGATTACTTCGAGATATTCTTAGAATGAGGTTGTTTGGGGCTCCTGGGTGGCTCAGTTGGTTAAGCATCTGACTCTTGATTTTGGCTCAGCTCATGATCTCACAGTTTGTGGGATCGAGCCCCGTGTTGGGCTCAGTGCTTGGCAGCACAGAGCCTGCTTGGGATTCTCTCTCCCTCTCTCTACCCTTCCCCCCTTACATACTCTGTCACTTAGAATAAATAAACTTAAAAAAAAATGAGTGAAATTTCCATTGAAGGGAACCTGATGGTGTATGAAGTTTTCATCTCAAGCTGAGAGCCCTCTACCACACTAACTTTATAGGAATAGGGCAAAATGAAATCAGCTACCTACTTACAGAGTCCCTTGATACGGATAGCTGCAGGGGGCTGTGAGCTCTTTTCCTTTTAAGTCCCCATCCCTACATTTGAGGCCTGAGTGTATGCCTCTGTGCCATGGAGATAGATGGTGTGGTGTTTTTGTTCACAGTGCTTGGAACTTTATTTTGTAGCCCCGTTCTAGAGCCAGTCCCACCTCTCCTCTAGGCTAGCCATCTTGCCTGAATATGAGGACAAGTCTCTTCCTCTTTCCATTTAGCCCCTGGCACAGAAGGCACATAGAAGAAGCATGAATTACCGTTAAGGATCTATCTAAGAATGTCTTAGGCATTTGTACCTGTTTCAGTTTGAGGCCCTATTCAACTCAGTTTCTGAAAGAATATAGACCATATCTCAGTTTCTTCTAAGAGCTTTTTAGAGCTTCTTTCAGTTGCCTTCAGTTGACCCTTAGTAACTTTCATTTGGGAATGAATTACTAACTAGTCATTACTAACTAGTAACTACTAATTACTAATCACTCAAAAACAATAACGCTCTGAGCACTATGAACTCTTTGCTTTTAGTTAGTGAGGAGGAATTAAACTGTCCCATAGGAGGCATTGGCAAATCTATAATAAACTTACATAAAGTCATAGTTCATTTTTAACCAAACTTACTGCTCCCTACCAGACCTGAACTATCTAAATCATTCCTTTGATTACATTCCCTAATTAGGGTTTGTCTAAGAAGAAAAGGGATGAGGAATGATGATGTGTTTATAAAGTGCAGAAGACAATCTGTTCTTTCATTCTATGTAACCAGAGAGTCCTCTCCCTCAATAATTTGATTTTGTCTGGTAGCATACATTGTAATGAGAAGTTACTTGCAAAACTTTACTTGAGATAATTTTTTTAATTCTCAGATTTCTGCACTGAATGGCCAGCTGCACTAGACAGTGATGAGAAATGTGAGAAGCATTTTCCCATTGAAATTGACACAGCTGATTATGTTTCGGCAGGACCATCTATTAGAAACCCCAAAGCACGAGTAGTAACTTTAAGGGTAAGAAATATTTTTTTAAAAATAAGAATTATTATAATACATCATTGCAAAGTAGCATTTTGTATGTGTGATTGTAAAACTGGTACATATTTATCATAGAAGATTTGGAAAATATACAAGTGTTTTATAGTGTTATAAAATTGCCTATAATTCTACCACTTACAGATAACCACCATTAACTATTGGAATTCATTTTAGTATATATACAGTCAACCTTTATGTGTGTTAATAGGATGATATTACTTTGATTAGTTATCTGTTTTTTTTTTTTTTAATGTTTATTTATTTTTGAGAGAAAGACAGAGCATGAGTGGGGAAGGGTCAGAGAGAAAGGGAGACACAGAATCTGAAGCATGCTCCAGGCTCTGAGCAGCTGTCAGCCCAGAGCCCAACCTGGAGCTCAAACTCACGAACCGTGAGATCATGACCTGAGCTGAAGTCAGATGCTTAACCAACTGAACCACCCAGGCACCCCTCTGTTCTTTTTTATTTAGCAATATGGATTAAAATTTTTCCAGAGTTTTTAAACATTTTTAAATTTTTTTTATTGGAGTATATTTGACATTACATTATTGTATTAGTTTTAGGTATACAGCCTAATGACAATTATATACATTACAAAATACTCACTATGATAAGTATAGTTCCCATCTGTCACCATAAAACATATCACTTTAAAAAAAAATTTTTTTTAATGTTTATTTTTGAAAGAAAGCATGCAGCAGGGAAAGGCAGAGAGAGAGCGAGAGCTGCAGACACAGAATCTGAAGCAGGCTCCAGGCTCTGAGCTGTCAGCACAGAGCCCAACACGGGGCTTGAACTCACAGCTCATGATCTGAGCTGAGTGTGTGATGCTTAACAGACTGAGCCACCCAGGCACCCTTGTCTTTATTTTTAATGGCTGCATAGAATAACATGTAAATCAAGATCTGTTTTGTGCCAAGAAAGTGTTTGAGGCTGGGGGTACAATGTTGATCAATTCAGACATGGTCCTTTTCCTGAAACTGAAGTGGGAGGTACAAACGAATTATTCAATAACGTAGATCTACCATATTTAAGTTATCCATATTATGGGATATTTAGACTTTCTCACAATATTCTTTATTAGAACAATGTAATGACTATCCTTAGAGATTAGTATTTGTGTATATTCCTAACTATGTTCCTAGGATAACTTCCTGAAAGGAGAACTGTCAGGTCAAAGGATGTAGACCCTTTGAAGTTTTTTGATATATATATATATATATATATATAGTAAAAAATTTTTTTTAATTATACATTGTAAAATCCCTGCAGGAAATGTAAACACACACACACACACACACACACACACACACACAAAACACAAAAAACAAGCAGACTGTGAGAAAGCCTATTTTCCTGGACCTTCACCAACCTAGATATTATTATTACCTAGTCATTTAATAGTAAATATATATATCTCATTTTTAAAATTTGTATGTATTTGAATTCTAATGAGAGTGAGAATTTATTACTTTGCAAATTGCTTTTTTTTGGTCATTTGACCATTTTGATGTTGTATTGATTACTTGTATACTTATTTTTTCTTTTTAGTACCAGCTTTATTGAGATATAATTCACATACTATAAAATTCATCCTCTTAAATGTACAATTCAGTTGTTTTTAGTATTTTCAGAGTTATACAGCCATCACCACTGCCTCACTCCAGAAATTTTTATCACCATAAAAAGAAACTCCGTATTCATTATCGGTCACTCCCCTTTCTTCCTTCTCTTAACCATCCCCAAGCCCCTGTGAACTACTAATCTGTGTTTTGTGTCTGGATTTGCCTATTTTTGACATTTCATATGAATGAATCATACAACATGTATTCTTTTCCTTAGTATAATTTTTTCAGTGTTCATCTGTTGTAGCATGTATCAGTTCTTCATTCATTTTTATAGCCAAATATTTTACAGACAATAACCTATTTTATTTACCCATCCATTAGTTGGTAAACATTTGGGTTTCCATTTTTTTGCCATTATGAATAATGCTGCTGTGAATGTTCATGTACAGGTTTTTGTATGGACTTGTGTTTTCAGTTCTCTTGGGCATGTACCTAGGAATGAATTGCTAGGTCATATGGTAATTACATGTTTAACATTTTGAGGAACTGCCAAGCTGTTTTCCAAAGTGGCTGCACAATGTTACAGTTTCACCAGCAGTGTTTGAGGGTTCCAGTTTCTCCACATCCTCATCCATGATTGCTGTTGGTGATCTTTCTAATGGGCAGGAAGCAGTAGCTCATTGTGGTTTGGGTTTACATTTTCCTAATGACTAATGATGTGGAGCATCTTTTCATGTACACATTGACCATTAGTATATCTTTTTGAAGAAATGTCTGTTCAAATCCTTTGCCCGTTTTTTAATTGAGTAATTTGTCTTTTTCCTGTTTGATTGTTTATAATGTCACTTAAATCTTTTTAAATCTAGAACAGCCTAGGACCTCACTACTCCTATCCCCACCTGCCCTCTCATGACAATGACTTATTAAAAAGACAGATATTTTGGAAGCACCTGGTTGGCTCAGTCAGTTGAGCATCCACTTTGGCTCCGGTCATGATCTTGCAGTTTGTGGGTTCAAGCCCCACATCGCTGTTGTCAGCACAAAACCTGCTTCAGATCCTTTGTCCCCTGCTTTCTGCCCCTCCCCTGCTTGTACTTTCTCAAAAAATAAACAAAAAAAAAAGTTAAAGGCAACTATTTAAAAAATTAAAAGACAGATATTTTGTCATATAGTGTTTCCTTTCCTACTTTCTGAATTTGTCTGAATGTGTCCTGATGTCATTTACCTTATTTCTTTATCTTCGGTATTTCTTATGAACTGGAAGTTAGATTTAAGGAACTGATTACAGTGAAGTATTTTTTTTTTTTTTTTTTTTTTTTTTTTTTTTTTTTTTTTTAATTTTTTTTCAACGTTTATTTATTTTTGGGACAGAGAGAAACAGAGCATGAACGGGGGAGGGGCAGAGAGAGAGGGAGACACAGAATCGGAAACAGGCTCCAGGCTCCGAGCCATCAGCCCAGAGCCTGACGCGGGGCTCGAACTCACGGACCGCGAGATCGTGACCTGGCTGAAGTCGGACGCTTAACCGACTGCGCCACCCAGGCGCCCCTACAGTGAAGTATTTTTAACAGTAATTGATAAATGGTGTTATGTATTTTATACTGTGTTACATGAGCAGGCATGTAAAGTCTGGTTGCCTCATTCTCAGTATGCTGAGACTGACCACTTGTTTTAAAGGCTAGCAACCTGATCATTCCGTTGCAAAATTTTTGGGGTTTTTTGTTTGTTTGTTTGTTTTGGCTTTTTTCTTTTTTTAGTAATCTTTATACCCAATGTGAGACTTGAACTCACAACCCCGAGGTCAAGAGTCACATGCTCTACTGACTGAGCCAGCAAGCCATCCCCATTGTGAAGTTTTTTTTTTTTATTGTTGTTGTTTTGCTGTTCCCTTGAACAGGGAATCTGTAGGTGGGTACATTCAGTAACTTTTGATCAAGTAAAATCATTGTTCTTTTTGATGTTCAAAGTATAGCCTAACTTTGGTGGGAATTCTTTTAAATTCGTTCCTGTGTCTTTTTGTTACAATCCTATTAGCATTAGAAAATTTCTTTGCATTCTGGCGCAAGATGGCCCAGGTTCACTTTATGTTTTCCTTATCCCAGACCTGGAATCAGCCTCTGTGTCTCCAAGGTGCCCTAATACCTTTTAGTGGTCATTGATATATAATAAGAGACCAAATTCTGAATGCTATGAATTTTTAGTTCACTCTTTCAGAGATTTCTCAGGAAATAAATGATAAACAATAGTGGTTTTAATTCCCCTTTCTAAATATCTATAGCTTGTTTTTTCTTTTTGTGTTTTTCATTCGATAAAATTTCTAAAATAATGTTTTATGTAGTCCCGTATCCTGTTCTATACTTTAATGGGTGTGCTTCTGGTGTTTAGCCTCTTGTTCTATACTTTAATGGGTGTGCTTCTGGTGTTTAGCCTCTAAGTATAAATTGTAATTCTGTTTGAGATAATAGCCTCTATTATGTTAATGGTGTGTCCTGTTCCTATCGCATTTTTGGAATGATCTCCTTTGAATCGTGGTAATTGTTAGGTTTTCAATTACTGAAGCATTTCTGAACCCTGATTATTGCTTAGTACACCATTCTATTACTTTACTGTAGATTTGCTTTGTTAGTATTTTATTTAGGATCCTGGGCCCTGCTCTTACTCATCAGGAGCATTCCACCTACCATCGCAGTTCCAGTGTCTTGCTGTAGTAACTTCTAAGTTAGTATTTGAAACCACTATTAGTTTCCTCTGGTAAAAGAATCTTAATCCACATGGTATTTCTTTCTCATGGGGCCGTTAGCTGATGGTTTTGTTTTGTTTTGTTTTGTTTTGTTTTGTTTTGTTTTGAACTAGAAAAGTTTTAGATTTACGAAAATGTTTCAAAATAGTTCACAGAATTCCCCTGTATTTCACACCAAATTTCTCCTGTTACAACATCTTATATTACTATGATACATTTATTACAACTAGTGAGTCAATACTGATACATTATTAATTAAAGTTCATACTTTATTCAGATTTCCTCAGGCACCTCTTTCCTGTGGTGGTTTCTCAGAATTTCCTTGTTTTGGTGACCTTGAGAGTTTTGAGAAGTACCAGTTATGTATTTTGTGGAATGTCCTTCACTTTAGATATGTTTGGTGTTTTTCTTATGCTTAGACTGGTTTGTATTTGGGGGAGGAAAACCTCACAAGTAAAGTGCCACTCACATCACATCATAGCAAGAGTAGAGGCTCCCAACATGATGTTAACTAATGATGAAGGCTTGATCACCTGGTTAAGGTACTGTTTGCAAGTTTTCTTCACTATAAAAGTACTCTTTTTCCCTCCTTTCCATACTGTACTCTTCAGATGGAAGTTGCTATGCATAGCCCACACTTCTGGGATTGATAGTTATGCTTCACCTCGAGGGAGAAATAGCACATAAGTTGTTTGTAATTCTTCTATGTAGGAGATTTGTCCGTTCTCATTCATTTATTTATTTATTCAGTCATTTATTTATATCAGGATTACTTATTTTAGCATTTGGGTTATGATCCAATAATACATTATATATTTTGATGCTCCGATTGTTCCAGCTTTGGCCATTGGTAGCTCGTCCAGTTGGCTGCTCTGTTACTTTGCCATGCCCCATCATTTGTTTCTTGAATACTTTTTATTTTTTGGCACCACAAAATGCTCCCAGCTTATCTTATGTATTCCCTATCCTTGTCCTGGAATCAGCTATTTTTCTGGGGAGCCCTGACTAATGTACTTTTGAATCATCTGTTCTGGAGGATGACTGCCCACTTTTTTAAGATGCCTTCCAGGACCTCAAAAAATTAGTTTTATATTCCTTGTAATCTGTATTTTAAATCATAATACTCCAAGTTTACTACAAAAATATGTTGACAGTCTCTGCAACCATTTGACACTCTAGGTAACAAATAGACAAACTCTAATTTCTAGAAATTTTTCAGGGATGCATCAGTGTTTGATTTGTAATTTTCTTTCTTTGCTGGGTTTTAGTATCAGGATTGTGCCATCTTTATAAAGTAAATTCATGAAGCTTGTCAGCCTTTTTTTATTCCATAGAACAGCTTAGATGTAGAGCAATATATTTATATATTTAGATTGAAAATACTTAAAGTCACAAAGGGCAAAATAGCATGTTTACTGTATAAATTTTAGAAAATCTATATAAACAAAAGGGAGAAAAAAAAAACCTTAAAATTCTGCTTGGCTGACATCATTCTGCTAGTTAATAGAAAGTACCTAGGCTGGCCCAGATGGGAGAGCATGTGACTCTTGATCTTGGGGTTGTGTGTTCGAGCCCCACATTGGATGTAGAGATTACCTAAAAATAAAATTTTTAAAAAAGTACCTAGGGACTAATAATATCTGATACATTTTTAATAACTTAGTAAATGTTGCCTCTTTTTATTAATAATGATAACAGTAACAGCCAACTGTTGTTGAACTCTGTCAGGAAACCTACATTTTGCTTTACCTTTTGTGGGCCTTAGTCTTCAGTACCAGAATAAACATCCAATTCCCTACTGGTTCTAAGTTTGCATAATATATTTTACATAAAAATAATCTCATCGCTTTATTTGAAGTATACACAGGATACCACTTATGATATCAGGTACCATCCTCTTGTCTCCTTTTTGTCCTGATGCTGCCATGTGATACCTTTGTCACTTCCTTGTATTCCTTTCCCCTGACTCAGTGTTTGCCCTTGTGAACTCTTTTCTGCCTACCCACTGACTGTTGAAACTCAGTGGTGATGTCCTGAATGGTGTCATGTAGTCAAGGGTGAAAGTAGGTCAAACAGTGGGACTAAAGCATGTGCATTCCAGCATGATGTAAAGCAATATTGTGAAGGTAATCAAATATTACAAAGTGTTATATAGAGAGAGATACATTTTTAAATTCAGAGAAAGATGGTATCATTTTTCTTGATAGTCATAAAAATAGTTCAGAATTTAAAAAAAACTTAATATTTGTGTAGGACTTGACTTTAAAAGTGCTTTTTTTTTCTATTTATTCTCATTTATTTCCTGGCAAAATTCTTCTGAGTCCTTTCTATTTTGTAAATGAAGAAATAGTAAGAACAAATGATTTAAGTTCACTTAGCAAGTAAGTAGCAAGTCTAGAAATCAAACCCAATTCTTGTCCTCTGTGTATTACCAGAGTTCTTTAACTGCACTATACTTGTAAATATGTAAATAGAGAAGGTATTTTACACAATTAGATATTTCTCAATTGATGTAGCTCTTAAATATGGGCATTTGAAAATACATATAACCATCATCTCCTATGATTTGAAATGTCAACATGGCTTTTGCATAATGTTAATAGTACAGTATTGATTGTTTAAAATGTAGCAACTTGAAAAAGAAAAGTCCAGGGATTCTTTTGAATTTTGGAAAAGAATGACAGTGCCACTCAGCTGCAGTGTCAGACAATATTAGTCCAGGTTAAAGACTGCAGTTTTGCAATCCCTTTAAGTGCTAGCAGGTGGCGCGAGTGTACCACAGAGCTTTCTGAAATCCTGATGAGTTTCTGGCATAAACTCTAAAATAATTTTTGAACATTAAAATGTTAATGTGAACATGCGTTTTAAAGCAGTTATAATAATCAGCGTTGCCATGTTTTTGACTACTTCTTACGTAAAAAGCTAGAACACTTAAATGTTTTAAATGGTAAATTTTAAAATTTATTAGTAAACATGATAACATTGAAGGGATTTTTAAAAGGAAAAAATGATTCCATTCTCACTATCCTAATGCAAAGACAATTCATTTCTTGTACTGTATCTGTATGCATGTGTATGTACAAATATTTTCACAATTATAATGTAGATTCATTTTATGATTTTCTTATAAGTAAGTCTTATTGTTAACAGTCAGGATTATCATAAAATTCCTTATTTTATCCATCAAGCTGATAACTTGGTTGTTGATACATGTTGTTTCCCAGGAACTGTGGTAATTTGAGCAGCCTAGGCCCAGAGAACCATTCTCTTGGGTTGATACTTAATAGTCAGTGTTTTTCCTGCATATGTTCCTTAAAAGTGTGTTTTTTAAATTTATTTTCTATATTTTCTGTAGTTCAAATAAAAATTCGAAGTGTTCTTTTTTTCATTTATGTGTTGTTTCAGCAAATACACGTTATATGCTTTTTAAGTGCCAGGCTGTCGCCTAGTGGGAAAAATGGAAAAATAAATAAGCTCTTATGCTATGATGCCTTGAGGGAAGTGCAGGGTTATTGAAGCCAGAGAGAAGTGGGTGTGATTTTAAAATCTTATTTAGCTTTTTTCTTCTTCATACAGTATGGCTCTTTCTTAGTCTTAATGCTCTCCATGGAAAAACGGTCTGTTTTACCTCATTTAACGGTATTCTAGTGTCTAACCTATTTTCCTGTGTCAAGACTATTCATATCTTAGATATCTTCAGCCCATATCATAATTCTCTGCAAATTAAAAAGTGTGTTCATTTAGTCCAGCATTTCCCAAAAGGTGTTTTGAGGAAGACTGATTCCATGAACTGTCCTCCCTTGAAAAGTAGAATATGAAGGAAAAAAGAAAAGAAAAGAAAACCAGAATATGAGATATGAGATAAGAGGTCAAATAAATTTGGGAATCATTACATGAGAAATTTTCATCTTGAAATTTCAAAATGCTCATTAGTGTGTTACCTCCTCTAAGAAATCCTTCTATAAAGAACCCAGTTTAACTCAGCATTTCCCAAATGTATTAAACAGAAATAGCCTTTTTAAAGAAATAATTCTTAGCAGCTTCTGGGACTAGTATTAACATTTTGAGAAATGTTGAGCTGGATTATTTCAAATGTCTTGATCCTCTTGAATGCTGTATTCCAGCCTTCATGAGGTGTCTGTACTTTTTAAGATAGATGACCCTAAACTAGTTGCAGTGATACAGGTCTCATAATTACATGGTAGAAATATCTTAAAGCCCTTTTGTTTTATCCCTTTATTCCCATATTCCAGCTTAACTAACACTAATGGAGTTTAATACCGTTAGTGCTAATCACAAACTATAATAAACTGTAATTTCATTTATTTAAGAGTCTTGTTACTGGGTTCTTTCAGGAAAGGTGCTAATGCCCAGAACTTTCAAAGAACTCCAGCTTACTCCCCCTCTCTTTTTTTCCATGAGTAAGATCGGGCTTCTTAATGCATAATGCTTCATACTGCAGTTGGTAACCTGTATAGACAAGAGTGCAGGGTTGAGAATGTTTCTTTTTGGTTGTTTTAATGTTAATATAAATAATCTTGCTGCTGGTTTTTTTTTTTTCCATTAAACAAAGTATATGAAACAACTTTTTTCAAATAACTTTTTCTTGTATTCTTAAGGTTAAACTTTCCAGTCTGAATTTAGATGATCACGCAAAGAAGAAACTTATTAAACTTGTGGGAGAGCGATACTGCAAGACCACAGATGTGCTTACCATCAGGACAGACAGGTACAGAAAGAAGAGTTCAGCACATTGGTCAGATGGGTTTATTGTCTTCCAGTTCCCCAGCAGTCCTTTTCTTAAGAAATGACGCTGCAAATCAAGGTAGCCTTTTATGTCAACTTGTATTAATGTATTAGGTCAGAGAAGTTGTCTAATTCATGTGTGTAATGTCTTCACTAGCCTGCTCTTGCCATTCTCTTTCGGTACATGGAGCGGCTTGCCTAACTGCCTTGTTGAATTATCGTTGTTATTTTTCAATCTTGATTTTAATATAGCCATGTGTATAAGACTCAGTGGAGATGTTAGAAGAAAACAAAAGTATGATTTGCTAATTTAGGCTTAAATGGGTTTTTACAAAGCCACAGATCTTACAGTTCGAAATTTAAGTTATTAAATATGGAAATTTAATTTGCCTAGGCAGTCTTGTACATAAGCAGAATTTCAGTGAATTCCTTTCATAAAGGCAGTATTAAGTTTACCTCATATGAATTTATAAATTAGGTCATAGGGTCATCTGAGGTGAAGGATTGTTGGTATGTTTTCACAAAAGGGTTGTTTAATTTCTGTCTTATATTTGGCTGTTTCTACAGTATGCCCAAATCTAAAGACCTGCCTTTAGAGAAAAACAAGTGGAAAGATATCTTCTCTCACTTCCTGTTCCAGTTTCAAAGCATTTTGAGGTGTCGATATCAGTTAGGCTTTATATCCTGCTTCTCCGTGGTGGGAGGAAGTAGCATGACATGCACAAGTGACGGTAGCAGTGTGGGCTGGCCAGACCTTGGGAGCCCCGGTTCCACATTGTTACTGTATGGGAGAAGCATAGATTTCAATGTCAGTGATACTCTTTTTTTACTATCTTTGGAAAACGTAAAATAACGTTGAGTTTTGGGGTTATGCAACTTGAAAATACCTTTAAAATGTTACTCTTTGAAATTCCATAAGTACCTGGTAATTTTTTTCCCCTAAGTTAACAAGTGTGTCAGTGTGTCTATATGTTTTATGGTAACGACTGTTTAGAGGATTATTAAACTTAAGTATACAATAAAAGAATACCATTAAAGTCACTTGTCATAGGATGGTTTTGTTTTATATTTAAAAAAAATTAGAAGTAATGATTTTCCGTTCTATATTATTTTATTAATCTAAGAGCTAAACTTGCCCTCTCACACTTACATAGAAGATTTACCTAATATTAGGTTATTAATTCCAATTTAAATATAACATCAGCAATACGACATCGGTTAGTGTAGGTCATTTTTTTAAAAGTTGGCTCTGGGGGCGCCTGGGTGGCGCAGTCGGTTAAGTGTCCGACTTCAGCCAGGTCACGATCTCGCGGTCTGGGAGTTCGAGCCCCGCATCGGGCTCTGGGCTGATGGCTCAGAGCCTGGAGCCTGTTTCCGATTCTGTGTCTCCCTCTCTCTCTGCCCCTCCCCCGTTCATGCTCTGTCTCTCTCTGTCCCAAAAATAAATAAACGTTGAAAAAAAAAATTTAAAAAAAAAAAAAAATGAAAAAAAAAAATAAATAAAAGTTGGCTCTGGGGGCGCCTGGGTGGCGCAGTCGGTTAAGCGTCCGACTTCAGCCAGGTCACGATCTCGCGGTCCGGGAGTTCGAGCCCCGCGTCAGGCTCTGGGCTGATGGCTCGGACCCTGGAGCCTGTTTCCGATTCTGTGTCTACCTCTCTCTCTGCCCCTCCCCCGTTCATGCTCTGTCTCTCTCTGTCCCAAAAATAAATAAACGTTGAAAAAAAAAAAAAAAAAGTTGGCTCTGGAGAAATTGAGATGAACATTTAGATTAGCATCTGTCATCAGTCTATCTCTGTTTTTAAAATGAACTCTGTAGATGTGCTCACGCTGTCCTGCAGACTCAGCCCTGATGTTAGGAAGGGCACTTGGATTGGACGCAATCATAGTAAAAATAGTGTAAAACTATTACCAGATACAAATAACTCCATTAATGATGAAAGCAAAGAGAAATAAAAATAAATACATACAAAATAAATCAAAATAACACTAGATTTCAATAACCTTAGGTAACCACCAACACGGACTATTTTTGTTCTAAGAACAGAATTTTCCTAAAGGTAGGATATTCCCTAAAGATAGGGAATACCTGCATATAAGTTATCCTTTGTGTTTAGTATTTGTATATTTTGCAAATTATTGTATGTACTGAGTTTTCAAAACTTTTGCTTCCTCCCTCTCTTTCTCTTAAAGGTGCCCTTTGAAGAGACAGAATTACGATTATGCAATATATCTGCTAACAGTTTTATACCATGAGTCTTGGGTAAGTGATTGTGTGTGAATGTTTAATAATTTTGTCAGCGTGATTTATTTTATAATTTAGATGGTGTTAACCTTTCAAAACAGTCTGTGGCAAGTACTCAATTGAAGGTTTAATGAACTACTAGATAAACTAAGGAGGTATGAAATGTTATAAATAACTTCTGACAGGGAAGACCTTGAAGCAGATTATGCAGTCCATCTCAGGACCTTACAGAAATCAGATGACTAAACACCTTTAAAATTCAGTTGTGGACTTTGGTTGGAAGATTCAAAATGTTTTACTTTTTTTCTTTTGTTTGACTTTGGCTGAAAGTTATCAAAGTTACGGAATGTAATCATCTATATAATGTAAGAATTGATAATGCATCCTGCTCTTCACATAAACTGCAAAACAAAGCCCCAAACTTTGTAGAAAGGTATTTTAAATATTTATTTCAAATTTTAGTTACCACATAGCCTTTCATATGAGCATTTCACTGTCATACATTAGGGGCAATTAGAGGCAATTAATTATTTAAATAGTAGTAAAAACAGTCTTGTGTCTGACTGGATTTATTGAGTTGTAATGTAAGCATACACACATATTTGTAAGGAAGGTTTTGCTCTGCTCTAGCATCAACTTACTAATTTTAAGTTGGTATATAGTACGTTTAGATAACTAAGTTTTAAATGCTATTTTTTTAAAATTAAAGTAATTTTAAGTATGCATATAATTTTTTTTTTTTTTTTTTTTTTTTTTTGCTTGCCTAACATAGACATAGGTCTCAATAGCATTTTCTTTCTTTTTTTTTTTTTCCATCAATAGCATTTTCTATTAGGAACATTTGAAGTAATGGAGATAGCTGGAGAAAGAATCACTCTCTTTAGATACTTAAAGGATTTCTTATGAAAGAAGAGTTGGATTTGTTTTTCATGACTTTTAGGGATACAACAAGGTAGAAGTAATAGTGAAACAGACTTTAGTTCACGGAGTACAAACTTTCTAAGAGAGTCATGGAAAGATGGAGTGGGCTACTTTAGTAGAAAATATTCCATCTTTTGGGTACTTAGCAGGGATATGGTGGTAAAAGGATCACTTTCCTTAGATAGGTAGTTGCATTAGATGGCCTTTGGAATCTCCTGCCATCCTTGAGATATTGTAATTCTGTGAACACATGCAGCCATTCTCTAAACCCACAGCATTTCCTTCGTATTAACAATAAAACAGTTGTAGCCCAAGAGGATACGTGGAAAATTTAAAAAAATATAAAACTTTGTTGCAAGGTTAGTAAAGAACAAAAAGCTGGTAGCTTTTGTCTTCTTTTGAGGTATTCTAATTATCATAATTCATCCGAATTTTCTAGTTCCTGGCTTCAGGAACAACATCATAATAGCAGTTAATCTCTCTTTCCTGCCAGTTGATTTTATAAATGCCTTTGGCTTGAACTAATTAAGTTCTTTTTTGAACTGGCAACAGGGTTGGATTAGCTGCAGCTCGATGGCTGCTCCTTCAAGAGTTAATCAATAAAAACCACCCAATTTTGAATCTCTTATTTTGCCAGCAGCCTGTAAAATGAATTTGCCCTAAAGGAAATGACAGGCATAAATAAATTCAGTGAAAGTTGACTTACTGGATTCTTTCTGTGGTTCCATGACATAGAATCCAAACAAGTTTGTATTCTGGATTCATGCAAGTAGCCTTTGATCTTTAACGCTAATTACTTTGATGCCAGAATAAGTAGCCACATACATCTATCCTAAACAGACAGAATTAAAGAATTTCTATATTAAACGTGGCTCTTGGTCCTTTCTAAACAAGTGCCATCAATGAAGAAGCTTTAAGAGAATGCAGATGAGCCGTGAAATTTTGCAAAGCTGGTGGAACAGAATCTTTACTGAATTGAAATTCTTCTTTCCTTCACCAGCATGGAATTCAGACTTGAAATTGATGTTACCACCTGGTGTTTAATCAAATACTTTAGAGAGCCCCCTTTTAATCCATTTCTTTGTTTTTTTAACTAGTTTCAGAGCATTTAATACCTAAAAAAAGGTAAGCTTCTCTTAACTTTCTGGCTTTTTAATTTTTGTGTGGAGGTTACCTCTAAGAGTTGAGAGGAAAGTGGTTGGTAGTTTTATGTCGCACACAATTCAGAAACTTCTCTGAAAAGGTGTTCATCTAGACTTCAGGATCAGGAGGTTACTGTTGTGTGCTATTCAAAGTAGTTTAACTATGGAAGTATCAAAGTAGACTTCAAAAAACGTAGACTTCCCATGCCATAGACTTCAAGCATGGAGGCTTAGCAATGAGTTAAAGGATGGTTATTGCATTGCTGGGAGGTGAAAAGAGACTGTCCTTCTGCAGTTCAGAGAAGCAAAGAGAGTTGTAGAAACTGGTTTCAGTAATTCCATGTGACACATTGTTGGCATAGGAGTGAATTAAGTTTTATCCTTTGGAACTGTGCAGACCTGCTCTGTGGCTATTAATATTAATACGAAAATGAAGAAATACTTATCTTAGGATTTTGAATTCATTGATTCCCAATTTTTGTACATAGCTTACCTTTAACTTAACAGAGACTTCATATAGGTAATCAGATCTGTGTCATGTTGTATTTGAATGTTTTGAACAAGTGCCCTACTCAGCATTCTGATAGTAGCTGATAATGACAAAACTTCCTAAATTTTAACTTTGTTGCATGATATTCTTTAAACCTTCCACAAGTAATTTGATTAGGAAGTGCTTGAAGAAAGTATTTTGCAAAATGATTTGCAGAAAAGATAGACCAAGACACTGGGGGAAGAAAAAAGCACTTCTTTTAGAAAATGTAGAGATCTAAAATCAAATTCCAAGAGTTTTTAAATGTTTGGATATTTAATTACTAATAGTTCTTTTTTTAAATTAGAGGGTTTTTTTTTTTTTTTTGAGTTTTTGACTTACTTGGATTTCATGGTAGTCTTATTGCCAGTCAAAAATACATCTAGGTTTATAATAAATTGATTCTGAAAAGTCGTGTAACAAAAACTTCCAAGTCAGATAATTTTACACTCAATAAGAGTTCATTTAAAAAAATTTTTTTTAAATGTTTATTCATTTTTAAGAAACAGAGAACAGAGCATGAGTGGGGGAGGGGCAGAGAGAGAGGGAGACAGAATCCAAAGCAGGCTTCAGGCTCTGAGCTGTCAGCACAGAGCCCAACACGGGTCTTGAACTCTCTGATGCCAAGATCATGACCTGAGTTATAAAGTCAGACACTCAACTGACTGAGCCACCCAGGTGCCCCAATAAGAGTTCATTTTTATGTATTTATTATTTTTTAATGTTTATTTATTTTTCAGAGTGAGAGAGAGAGAGCACAAGCAGGGGAGGGTCAGAGAGAGAGGGAGACACAGAATCTGAAACAGAGAGAGAAAGAGCACGAGCGGAGGGGGGGGTCAGAGAGAGAGGGAGACACAGAATCTGAAGCAGGCTCCAGGTTCTGAGCTGTCAGCACAGAGCCCAACATGGGGCTTGAACCCATGAAGCGTTAGATCATGACCTGAGCCAAAGTCGGTCGCTTAAGCAACTGAGCCACCCAGGCACCTCAGGAGTTCATTTTTAAAGGGGACCTTACTGCAAATATTTCTGATAAAATGAAGAGTCTTTTTGTAACTCCATACTCTCCATTCAGTCTGTTTGGTTTATGAGTTCACTGTGATTGCATGTGCCCACATACATATACATTTCCAGGTTATATTAGAGAATGCTTGAATGTTTATTATGTTGTTTACTCTTTCTTGCATTCAACAAAGATCTTGTTCTTGTGTACAAGATACAGTGACAGGTATTGGTAGGACTATGAAAATGAAAGAGCCTCTGCCTAATCTAGGTACCTTTATTTCTGGAGAGAACCAGTGCCTGAAATGTCACCTGTTTCACTGGATAATGGAAGTAGGAACACAGTGCTGTGAGAGGCACTGACAAGGATTAATTCTCCCTGGAAGCCTTCCAAGAAGTCGTGACTGGTTTTGGAAGAAGAGTAGGAGTGTGCAGCAGAGAAGTGGGCAAAGGACGCTGCCTTGTGGATGTAGAGAGCAGGCAGAAGTTTGGTGTGGCCAGGTTGTAAGACTGACAGTGCAGAGGTAGGGGATGAGGCGAAAAAAACCAAGTCAGAGCCAGATTGTGGACTGGTTGTATAGTCTATTTACAGAGTGTAGATTTGTATCCAGAGGGCAAAATGGAGCATTTTACTAGTTGTTTGAAAAGGTACCTGTTTCACTTTTTTACTGTTTTTGAAATAGTAAACCATCCATGTAGCAAATGTTAAGTGTGCTTTCATTAAAATGAACTGGTTATTGATTGATGGGCAAATGTTTGCTGGTTGCCTGTTACTGCTTGGTGTTTTTGGATATGGAGGTTAATATATAAGGGGGAAACTGTCTTTTCCACTGAGGAACATTAGTAGAAACAAGTTGGTTTAGTAATAAATATTACAAAAGTGTTGGGTAGTTTACAATTTAATTATTAATGTTTCTCTCTATTTCTTATATATCCTTCAAGGCTTTAATTGATACGTGCTTTGAGCCTGTTTTTTTTTTTTTAATTAAGATATTATTGACATAAAATGTTATATAATAGGTATATAACAATGCTTCAATACGTGTATATGTATATGTATGTACATCTATATACTATATACATATATGCTGTATATATATACATATACTGTATATACACGCACACACATATACGCCATATATATATATACACACACACACACATATATGTATATAGAAAGAGAGAGAAAAACAATCACCACAATATGTCTAGTTAACATTCATCACTACACACAATAGTTACACATTTTTTTCTTCTGATGAGAACTTTTGAATTTTACTGTCTTAGCAATAGTACAGTATTATTGACTATAGTCACCATGATGTATATTAACATCCCCATGATTTACTTTATAAATGGAAGTTTGTACCTTTTGACCATCTTCACTCATTTTGCCCACCCCAACCTCTGGCAACCACCAATTTGTTCTGTTTCTATGAGTTCGGGTGTTTTAGAGTCCACATATAAGTGAGATCATATGGCATTTATCTTTCTCTAACTTACTTCACTTAGCATAATGCCTTCAAGGTCCATTCATGTTGTCACAAATACCAAGATTTCCTTCTTTTTTTTTTATCATTGAATAATATTCCATAATGTGTGTGTATGTATATTCACACGCGCGCGCACACACACACACACACACACACACACACACACACACAGGCTCACCTCTTTATCCATTTAACCATCAGTGAATACTTAGGTTATTTCCATGTCTCGGCTATTGTAAATAATGTTGCAGTGAACATGAGGGTGCAGATATCTTTTCAGGTTAATGTCTCATTTTCTTTGGATAAATACCCAGAAGTGGAATTCCTGGGTCTTATGGTGTTTCTGTTTTTAATTTCTTGAGGAACCTCCATACTGTTTTCCACAGTGGCTGTATCATTTTACATTCCCAACAGTGCTCCAGGGTTCCCTTTTCTCCACATCCTTGCCAATACATGTTATTTCTTATCTTCTTGATAATAACCATTTTAACAGGTGTGAAGTGATATCTTGTGGTTTTGATTTGCCATTTCCCTGATGATGACTGATATGGAGTGTCTTTTCATGGGTATGTTGACCATCTGTATGTCTTTGGAAAAATGGCTATTCAGATCTTCTCATTTTTAAATTGTATTGTTTGGGGTTTTTTTGTGTGTGTGTGAGTTATGAGTTCCTTATATACTTTGGATATTAACTCATCAGGTATATTTGAGCCTCTTTGTATAACTCCTATTTTGCATAAATAGCATGTTATACTGTCTTATTTTCTATATTGGTTACTAGGCCCTTAACTATAGACAATGTCTTAGTCCGTATTCCATGGACAGTTTTCCATGTATGTTTTTGTTCCATGTATGTTTTGTTTTTCTAACTAATCATAAGGTCCCCATTAGCATGTATAATCTTACTGTATTTTGTTTTTGAGAGTATCTAGGTCAGTGCTAGATAAAAACACTAAATGTTTAATAACAGCTGTCCATTTGGGATTTCTATAGATTTTTGAAGTAGAAGGTTTTCAACTTGAAAAGTGGGGGGCGCCTGGGTGGCGCAGTCGGTTAAGCGTCCGACTTCAGCCAGGTTACGATCTCGTGGTCCGTGAGTTCGAGCCCCGCCTCAGGCTCTGGGCTGATGGCTCAGAGCCTGGAGCCTGGTTCCGATTCTGTGTCTCCCTCTCTCTCTGCCCCTCCCCCGTTCATGCTCTGTCTCTCTCTGTCCCAAAAATAAATAAACGTTGAAAAAAAAAAAAAAAAGTGAGATGACAAAGTAGCAAACTCCCTTTTTAGTAATATAAAATGTAGCATACTTGGTAGATATTAGGAATCATTAGCTTACCGGAATAGCTTAATAATTACCTATTAATAAAATTATTAATAATCAACAATCATAATTGTGCCCAGTTTGTAAGAAATATCTTTGCAACAGTTTGATGTCATATGATTTGTGTTGTGTGTAGATCAAATTTGTTTTTCATTTGATCATGTTTATTCAGATATTTAAAAAGTATTCTTGGTGCGCCTGGGTGGCTCAGTCAGTTAAGCCTCCAACTCTTGATTTTGACTTGGATTATGATTGCACACTCCAAGAGATCGAGCCCCAAGTTGGACTCTGGGCTGACTGTGCAGAGCCTGCTTGGGATTGTCTCTGTCCCTCTCTGTCCCTCCCTCTCTCACTATCTCTCTCTCAAATGAATAAACATTTTGTTTTTATTTTTCACTGTTTTTGGAAGTTCTCTACAAATTTTGTTCTCTACAGAAGTTTATTTTCTGATGCTAATTTATATATGACAATGTTAATATAATTCATTTTCTAGAAGAATATTGGTAACTCCTAACAAGGTGCATCTCTTTAGTGTGAAATGTATTTATGCATAAGCTTCTATGTAATCTAATTATGAATAAACTAATAATACAGTGTTTATTAAAGAAAAAATAAACACATTAATGGAATTCCCATGATCAGTCTGAGCACTTGTCGTAGACCAGTAACGGTAAATAGTACTTACTTGCTACCTGTTCCTTGATTCCAGACAAATAGCACATCTGGCTTTTGTTTTATTTGTTTTATTTTTTTAATGTTTATTTTTGAGAGAGAGAGAGAGAGACAAAATGTGAGCGGGGTAGGGGCAGAGAGAGAGGGAGACACAGAATCTGAAGCAGGCTCCAGGCTCCAAGCTGTCAGCACAGAGCCTGATGTGGGACTCAAACTCATGAACCACAAGATCATGACCTGACCTGAAGTTGGACGCTTAACCAACTGAGCCACCCAGGTGCCCCCTGGCCTTTGTTTTAAAAGAAATTTTTAGTGTTGCTCTGAGAGTCATCTGTGTCTCTGTCTCTGACTTTCTTTTTTACCTCCATGCTGTTCCACATGATCACCTTGGATGAAAATAAAACCAAAAAGAGGGTGAACGGTGGGAGAGGAGCTCCATTTTTAAAAAGTGCTTTAAAATACTGTCATTTTTCTTAACACAAAAGTGTTAATGTGTCCACCCAGTTTAAATTAGTACTAACTTTGAAGATCAGGAACCAGATTTATCTATTACAACCTCTTCATTATATCAATTGAGAAATTAAGATTTAGAGGAGAGCTATGTACTTTGCTCAAGGTTACCGAGTTTATTAGCTGAAGGACTCAGATTTGAACTGCAGTTTCGAAGTTTCATATTCTTCCCATGGTATATTATTTAGTGTAGTTCATCTTTGACTTCCATTAAAAATACTGTGAAATAAGAGATGAAATCAAACCTGAACTTTAGCTGCTTGTTTACTGTCTTCTCAAACTGAACAGTTGACCATTGAAAATTTATCTCCATAACCTGTTTTCAGCTGGGAGTTGTATGAGACTCCCCTGCAAAGCTTTTTTAAACTAGAGATTTATGAACTCTACGGAATTAAAATCTCTAGTGCAGAGACTCAGGAGGGTTTCTTCCATTTTAAAGACTCCACATGTGATTCTGATGTAAGTTCTGATTGTGAATAATTTCCCCAATCTTTGAGTCTTTTTAATAAAGAAACTAATTGGAGGGCTGGCATATCTCTTTAAAGACAACTTTTGTACATGTATCAAGTATCAGAGATGAGGGTGGGGATCAGAATTAGAATGAGAAGGGCAAGAAAATGGAGGGATTTGTCTGCGATATAAACGCAGACCTTTTTTTTCACTTGACGTGGTAGGCAGTAGGCCGCTGTTCTGGATTCTTGGGTGGGATGATGATACAATCAAGGGGACACTTCTCAGATCTCTTTGCCTTCAGGTAAGACTTCATATTATATCCATTAAAATTATTTTCTCCTCTTGATCCCTGCTGCTTCCACCCTATATAGGTCTTTCACTCTAATAATAGCCTTATTGATTTTCCCATCTCATCCATCTTCCGGGTTGCTGTTCGAGTAATTGCTCTAAAAAGCAAGTCTGTTGTGTCATATTCCTTAATAAAATCCTTCAGTGGTTCCCTATTACCCAGGATAAAATCTAAACTACTTAGGCTGTCTATCCACAGCAGTTGGCCACCTCATTACTAGTTACTCAGGAAATGTAGGTTATGTATTCTATATCTCAGCCATAATGAACATAATGTGTTCTTTTATAACTTTGCACATGCTGTTCTCTCTGCTTATGATCCCTTTTTCAAATTGATCAACCTTGCAAATTCATATGAATCTTTTAATACACTTCAGATGTAACCTGTCTTAGAAGTTGTCTGTGCATCCTTTTTCCCCCCTCCCATTAGCATTACTCTTACTACTTTTACAGTAATTGTCTGTATCCATGTCTGGCTGACCCCGTTAGACTGTGAGATCACTGAGGGCAAGGACTATACATTTCATCCATCTTCATATTCCCAACCCCTGGTACAATGTCTGGCAAAACAGCATTTGTTAAAGTTTTAAAAAACCAATCTGAATTGAATTGAATTCCTTGACGTATTCATCACTTAAACATTTAGCTGTGGTAACTGAAAGAATTGGCAGTATTTTTTTTTTATCCATTATGGATATTTTGCCTCTTCTTATTTTTTATGATTTTCAAATAACTTGGATTTTTTTTAATGGTTAAACTGTTTTCCCTCATATTGCACAATGCCTTACTTGTAATCATGAGAAGTGGAATATTACTATGATTCATGTCCTAGGCAAAGGGAGTTGTAAATAAGATGGTAGAAGGTGACAAATTTGTGTATTTAGTGGAACAGATATTTCTTTGCCTTCTATTACCTCAGAATATACTGACCATTGCATGAATGCAGTGTTTTTCTTTGTATTGAATTTATGCTTACAAGGGGGAGAAAAGGTAACAGGTTCCATTAAATTATTCTTTTAGTCTTTATATTCTTTTTTGCCGTGTCTCTCTGTTCCTTGGAACATGTTGTTCTACCACTAACAAGATTTGGGCAAATTATTTAATTGCTCTGAACTTCAGTTTTTGGTCTGTAAAATAGATAGTAATAGTACTGCCTCACAAAGAGTCGTGGTAGAAGTTAAGTGAATTAATCTATGGAAGGTGCTGACATACATAGTAAGTATTCTAAACTGAGTGTTCTATTCAGACTCGTCCCATGCTACTTTCCTCACCTTGGCCTTCATTCAGTTCCCTGAATGTACTGAGCTCTTTCGTACCTCCAGGCCTCTGTGGAGATTGTTTTCTCTGCTGGGATGACAGTCTTTATCTGACTGGCTCCTACTCAACTCCAGGCTTCTGGCTACCCTGGCAGTTCCAGTACAGCACGGTGTGTGCCTGGCACAGTAGTTGTGCAGTAAATATTTATTGAGTGAGTGAATAATTGGGTCACTTGTGGAAAAGAGAACAGATCGTGTGGAATGGAAGGTTGCTTCCTCTAGGATGATAGTCTGAACAGGTTCTCTCACTGTAGGAAGGGAAGAAGAGAGAGCCCACATATATGTAAATGTATTATATGCACACTTATAAATTAGTTGCTAAAATTATAACTGTTTAATGGCTGAAAAATTAAAATAGGAGTCTACAGGTTAATCACACTCTTTGCCTAAATGGTGATCAGTTCAAGCTTAGTGGTGTTTTTCATTGCTGCCCAGTAATTTGAATATGCTATTCTTTCTTTCTTTCTTTCTTTCTTTCTTTCTTTCTTTCTTTCTTGTTTTCCTTTTCTTTCTTTTCTTTTCTTTTCTTTTTTTTTTTAAATTTTTTTTTTTTTTTTTAACGTTTATTTATTTTTTTGGGACAGAGAGAGACAGAGCATGAACGGGGGAGGGGCAGAGAGAGAGGGAGACACAGAATCAGAAACAGGCTCCAGGCTCTGAGCCATCAGCCCAGAGCCCGACGCGGGGCTCGAACTCACGGACCGGGAGATCGTGACCTGGCTGAAGTCGGACGCTCAACCGACTGCGCCACCCAGGCGCCCTTTTCTTTTCTTTTTTAATTTTTATTTATTTTAGAGACAGAGTGTGAGCGGGGGAGGCACAGAGAGAGAGGGAGACACAGACTCTGAAGCAGACTCCAGGCTCCGAGCTGTCAGCACAGAGACCGATGTGGGGCTTGAACTCACGATCCTTGAGATCGTGACCTGAGCTGAAGTCAAACGCTTAACCGACTGAGCCACCCAGGCGCCCCTTGAATATGCTGTTATTTCTACTTTAAAATTAATGCATTTCAACTACACTTCAAAAAAAAGAAACTTTCAAAAAAAAACCTCTTAACCGCCTACTTCAATTTTGGGTATGATTTTAGAAGCTAAAACTTGGGCAGCGAATTATAAGCAAAGGTACAAAATTGTAAATAAAATTGAACCATAGCAGTGTTTTTAAAAATGGATATAGGACAAGCAATGAGTGTCACCAGTATTGATTAGTTTCTTTAGGTGGTAGAATTATGAATGATTTTTTCCCTTTTATTTATTTTTTTAAATATTTATTTATTTTGAGAGGCAGGGGTGCAGGGAGAGAGAGGGGGAGAGAGTATCCTATGCAGGGTCCACACTGTAGATGGAGAGCGTGATGCAAGGCCCATTAAGACCTATGACCTGAGCCTAAATCAAGAATCGGATGCTCAACTGACTGAGCCATGCAGGTACCCTGATTTTTTTCCTTTTAATACTACACCAGAATTCACTTCTTGGTTACTATCCCTCTAGGAGTAACCCTGTATTTTTAGAGGACCTTAATGTAGCATTGGACTTTTTGCATAAAGACAGTGAAGTTAAAAAATCTTTTGTTTTTATGGTTTTGTTTTTTTTTTTTTTTAAAGGAAACTATTCCCAAAAGGCCATTTGAAGTCACATAAATGTAAAAGCCTTATTTCACAATTGCCATTTTTAGATATAACATCTTGGAAAGATACTGCTTATTTACAAAGAATACCGAGCCTCTTTAAGTATAAAGTTTCTGACTGTGATGTGCCATGTTTCTAGAAATGTCTACTTTATATTTCAGTCCAAATCAATTAAATTTGTTTCCTAAGTTTTGTCCTTACTCCCTTTTACCTCATTCTGTACATTCTTCCAGGTGCTATAAAGTATCTTGTATATGCTGACAACTCTGAACTCTTTATCCTCAAGCCTCTCTCCTGAGCACCCTGTGTTATTTGACACCTCCTTGTTGTAAGTCATAGAAACTCATCAGGCCAGCCTAAGCAGAAGATAGAAGGGCAAGGATGCTACAAGATCTCAGGAATGGGCAAGAACAGAAACTAGGAGTGTGAGAGCTTTTATTCTTTGGACTCTGTTACTTTATAGGCAACTGCTTTACTCTTTTCTCTCCCGAGACTGATTTCTTCTCCTCCAGTCTGTATGTCAGAAAACATGACCTTGACTATTTCAGGATTTATAGGACTAGTCACCCCCAGGGGAGAGGGGGAGACAAGGGAAGAGCGAGCAAAACTAATACAACTAAACTTAAAATTAAATTATGTCTTTGGACTCATACTGCAGAGAAGGGACTCTGCTTCAGTCAGGTATTATTCGGTAACTGGCCAGATAGGCAGGATGATACCAGGGAAACGTACCTGTCTGGGGCCAGTAATTTGTACAGAAGGAATTGCCCCTTGGTAGAGTGAATGAATTTACTGAATGAATGAACTGACCTAGATTAGGTGCTCATGAATTGAAACACCACAATAATGTTATTGTGGTTATGATTTTTTAAATGACCCCTTTTAAAAAAAAAAAAAAGAACAATACCAATATATTATGGATGAAATGATATAAAGTCTGGAATGACCTCCGTAATAATTCAGTGAGGGCGTGGTAAGGGGGCAGTGGATAGAGACTTATATGAAACTGGACTGCTATGCATTGATTGTTGAAACTGGGTGATGGGTACATGAGAGTTTATAGTGCTGTCCTCTCTACTTTTATATGCATTAGAAATTTTCTGTAATGGACTCCTTTAAATCACAAAAAACAAAGTGTATTTAGCCTCATAGAAAATGATTATAGGTTGAATTTTGTTGCAGTATCAGTGGTATTGCATTTGAATAATGAGGTATTTTTTGGCTTTGCCAGCCCTATTTTTATTTCACCAGAAGGGGTGTTTCAGTAGATGCCTATTAGGTACAAGCATATGTACCCCTTTTCTAAAATATTTGGATATGAAAACATTAGTTTTTAGCTAGGATGCCTGGAGACATCCAGCTCTGCCTAGTACTGTCTAGCACATAGTAGGTTCTCAGGAAATGTTTTTTGAAAGAGTGTGCCCAGAAGCAGTCACAACCCAAAAGGGAGCTTTGTCTGTTGAGCTTTTTTCTTGCAGTTTATTTGGTGAAGAAGTCTTGGGGGTGGGGGGGGGGGGGGTGGTGGTGTTTGTTTGTTTCTTGTGTTTTTTTTTCTGTAGCCTTTTTCATCATTTGAATTCTGCTGATTGTATCACCATAGTTTAATTTTTTAAGTTTATAGTTGCATCTAGAGGCTTAACCAAATTCTATTTTGATTTTTTTTTTTTTACTACTGTATAATTAGCATTGTGTTCTTCCACCAGGAAATGCATGGTTATCTGATTGTCTCTTTTTTTTTAATTTAGCACTGTAGCTTTTTTAAGTTAAAAGTTATAGAAAAATTATAAGTTTTTGATAGTGAAAACTATAGGTTTTTAAATAAATAAGTTATTTCAGAATCACTGATCCAGACTAAATTTCCAAGGTCTGTTACTGCAAACTTAAAGAAGTTTTAAATTTTATTCATATAAGACATTGTCTTAGTCCATTTGGGCTCCTGTAACAATACCACAGATTAGTCTTATAAACAGCAGAAATGTGTTTTCTGCAGTTCTGAAGGCTGAGATGCCCAAGATCAAGGCATTGGCAGATTTGGTGTATAGTGAAGGCTTAAACGACTTTCTTGCTATGTTCTCTTGTGGCAGAAGGGGCAGGGCTTTCTCTGGACATTAAACCCCATTTATAAGGGCTCCACCCTCAAGACCTAAATACCTCCCAAAGACCCTACCTCCAATACCAGGACTTTGGGAGTACTATTTCAACAAGAATGGGGGGGGGGGGGGGGCGGATACAAGCATTAAGTCTATAAAAAAAAAAATATATGAGTTGTCCTCCCAGATTTAGATTTGTTGGAACTTGTTAAGTAGAATCACTGGGAATCTTAGAGGGAGTTGATTAGTAAAATATAAAAAAGATTTCAGAATCTCATAGTTACAATTCCATAGTACAGAACTGATATATATAACAATATAGTTTTCTTTTGTTCTGTTTCTGCATTCACTAATTCTGACTTCTGCTGTATCTTAGACTCCTTTTAACTCCATCCAGTGATTTATTAATTTTAGATACTGTGTTTTTCAATTCTAAATGTTCATTTAATTGTTCATCTTTTATGGATACCAATTCTATGCTGAAATTCTTCATTATTTAATTCATGTTGGTTATCTTTTCCTTTTTTTTCTTTAACACATTAATTCTTAGTTATTGTAAAGTTCCTGTCTGCTAATTTCATTATCTTGATCATCTGGAGTTCTTCTGCTATTGTTTGTTTTCCCTTGGTTATTAATTACTTTTTTCTTCAGATGTTTCAAATGTCTAGTAACTTTCTTGTATGCTAGATGTTGTGTGTGAAAGACTCATAAAAGCTCCCAATTGCTGTCAACCATCAGAATTTCTTCCTTTTTTTTTAATTTATTTTTGAAAGAGAGAGTGAGTGCTCATGAGCGGGGGAGGGGCAGAGAGACAGAGGGTGACACAGATTCTGAAGCAGGCTCCAGGCTCTGAGCTTTCAGCACAGAGCCCATTGTGGCCCAAACCCACCAACAGTGAGATCATGACCTGAGCCGAGGTCGAATGCTTAACCAACTGAGCCACCCAGGCGCCCCCCTCCTTTTTCTCTTAGGCAGAGAGGGTCAGGGGTTTATCATTTTAATCCAGTCATGATTCAGGTAGACCAAGGCTGGGCTTCAGTTTTGTAAGATTTAGTGCAGCTCTGATTTGTTCCTTTTCCTTAGGCATAACCTTCAAGGCTTTGATTAGGAACTTGGTGAGTCAGCTTCCACATCTCTGAAAATCTACTGAAGAGTCCTTTGTGCTGTACAGAAATTTGGAGCTTAGCTTGGTAGCTGCTTATCTTGCAGCAAAATCTAGCAGATGTTTTGAAAGGGAGATTGGTTGTGTGTTTACAACAGGACTTCCTCCTTCTAGTGGGACTTTGTGTCTTAAACACTAGGAAATTAATGGTGGATTTCACACTGCTTTTTAGAAGCCTGATTCTGACTCCCCACCCATAAGTAGCCCCAGAACTAAAACCAGTCATGTTTAGGGCTCTTCGTTTCTGGTCTGTTATAAGAGCCCTGGATAACAGGTCAAACCTCACTTGTTTCACTTCCCGACTAAAATATTTCTGTATGAGCCAAGTGCCAGTCTTGTACAGAATTGGAGAATGCCTTCAGGAAAGAAAATGGGGGTTTTCAGAAGGATCCTGCTCATACCTTTGCAGCCTGGAATTCACATTCATCTAGTCATGACTGATTCTGTAACTCTCTGATATCTTTAAGATTTTGGAGGGTGGGTGGTCAGTTACAGTTGACCCTTGAATAATGCAGGGGTTAGAGATGCCAACCCCCCATTTGTTAAAACTCTAGGTGTGTAACGTTTGACCCACCAAAAACTTAACTACTAATAGCCTACTGTCAGAAGCCTGACTGATAACAAAGTTGATTAACACATATTTTGTATGTTATATGTATTATATACTGTATTTTTATAATCAAGTAAGCTGGAGAAAAGAAAATGTTAAGAAAATTGTAAGGAAAAGAAAATATATTTATAGTCCTGTGCTGTATCAAAAAAAAAAAAAAATCGACCCATGCATTTGAAACCCATGTTGTTCAAGGCAAGTACAGTTATAGCTAGTTATAGCTAGACTGGAAGCATTATGTGATCTCTTACATCCTGTTTGAAAGTGGAAATCATAATGTAAGATTAAAAGATAATTTTAAGGGTTCTCCACCAAGGATTTTATGTTTATGCCTCTTAGAAATGAAAAATATTCTAAAGTGATAAGCATTATGGACAGCATTATTATTTTTATGTCATTGACAAAGATTAGAAAAGAAGATTGGAATAGGTTCTTTTTTTTTTTTTTTTTAATGTTTATTTATTTTTGAGAGACAGAGAGGGAATGAGCAGGGGAGGAACAGAGAGAGAGGGAGACACAGAATCTGAAGCAGGCTCCAGGCTCTGAGCTGTCAGCACAGAGCCCGACGCGGGGTTCGAACTCACAGACTGTGAGATCATGACCTGAGCCGAAGTCAGTTGCTTAACCGGCTGAGCCACCCAGGCGCCCCTGGAATAGCTTCTTAATATATAATTTATAGACCACCATCTCTTCCAGTTAGTTCTGTTCTCTTCACCGACAAGCTCCATTTGGTTGACACTCATCTGTGAAAACTTCTGTATTAATGACTAGAAAAGATTTCTTCCCTCATAAGGTAAATATATTGATAATGATTAGCTTTTATTTTTCCTGCTTGAAAAACAGACATTCTAAAGATGTAAAGATCTTTTCTTACATTTAATGTAGGACTTCAAAGAACTAGGTGTCTTTTTCTTGACACAAACGCTATTTTGTGCATGTGTGCATGTATATTTTCTAATCTACATCTGGTTAGACATAAAAAGCCTATACCCAAAGGAGACTGCAGGAAAATCGGAGATAACTCAGTTATTTTTAAGAACAGGCAGTGAACTGAGAAATTTAAATCTAATCAGTGATATGTTTGTCAGAAAGACAGTAACAAGCATCAGGAAGAACATTACCTTTATATCAGAGATAAGGAGTAAAGACCTCTTGTTTAACTGTTTTATCTAAATGTCATAAAAATCAATGATTTTGTTAGTGGGAATAACTGCAGAACATTTGGACAATTGCATCTGTGTTTATATTTACCTTGAAAGTTTCGATTTACTGTTTGATAGGAATAGTGATGCTGTTGACATAGAAACATATTTTGCAGGTAGTCTAATAAGGTTTGAATCCCACTCTTCTTCTGTGTTATTAGTAGCAAGCATTTATTTAGTGTTTACTCTGAGCCAGGTGCTCTAAGTGCATGGATATTCCTTACCTCTTTTAATCAGCAGAACAGCCCTTGGAGTCAGTTCTTACAGAAATGCCAGCTTGTCAGCATAGTAAGTAGTGAAGCTGGGATTTAAACTCAGTTGGGTAAAACACCAAAACCCATATTAAATATAGTATCAATACCACCTCCCTGTGTGACCTTGAGCAAATCACAGATATACATCCCCTAATTCTGAAGCCCTAAAAGCTTTGGAAATTGTTAATCTTTTTATAACTTACTTGGTGGCAAAATGAGACGTCAGTGGATGAAAAGCTATTTATAGCCTTTGTTTATCCCATTTATTGTGAATATTCAGACATGGTAATGTATTTGCTTTAGGGAGTGTTGCCATAGACCTTCTCTGGAAGTGTTACAAAATATATGGTATGTGCACCATATTAACTTTCTAAAGTAGGAACAATTCTGAAATCTGAAACATTCTCAAGTGGCTGTGGCCCCCTATTTAATGTCCATAATATTTAGTTTTCTTATCTGTAGAGATGTTAACACCTAACCTAGTAGGTTTTAATAAGAATTATATGAAATAATTATGTAAGTCTTTAGGCTCAGTGGTATATAATAAGTATTAAATTTATTGGTATCGTGGGGCACCTGGGTGGCTCAGTCGGTTGAGCGTCTGACTTCAGCTTAGGTCATGATCTCGCAGTCTGGGAGTTTGAGCCCTGTGTTGGGCTCTGTGCTGATAGCTCAGAGCCTGGAACCTGCTTCGGATTCTGTGTCTCCCTCTCTCTCTCTGCTCCTCCCCTGTTCATGCTCTGTCTCTCTCTCTCTCTCTCTGTCAAAAATAAATAAACATTTAAAAAAATTAAATTTATTGGTATCGTTACTGTCATCATCTTGGAATTTATTGTCAGCTGTTGCAGAGTTTGGATCCTGAAGTTAGAATTGTCGAGAACATGAGCTCAGCTTGCAGCTGAAGCCTGACACTGCATCATGTCTGTACAGGATTAGTAGGAAGCCATGTCTTTTCCAGAACGTAGTTACTTTCACTCACCAGTTTAAATGGTAGTAATTTCCTCCTGTAAGTGTACATTATCCCTTATGCAGGATTTCCTAACCTCGTTTGTGTCATTACACACTTAGAAAATTCTTTCCTGAGATATGAGGGAGGAGGGTGCTTGGGACTGCTCCTGCTACTCCAGGCTCACCTGGCCACCTGAGGTCAGAAGGAATCTGTGTCCTGGGACACCTGTAACACTCCTTGGCAAAGCACTGTAGAATTGCGTAGACCAGACGTAAGGGGAAGAGAAATGAAATGTTGGAAATTACTAGTGAATTTGCGTTGGGTACCTCTTCTGTTTAAGCATCTATTTCAAAGCAGTTAAGAAAATCCACATAAACCTAGGTGAAATTTATAATTTCTAAAATAGTTAATCTCTTAATTGCTTGTCTTCTCGCAGTCAAGAATGAAGTAGATTAGGAATTTAAAAAAAGAATGAGGTAGATTGACTTTTTTTAATGCTTATATATAATGTATTTGCTGGCATCTTAAATATACTTCATTTGTAAGCTAGAATTATGAAGAAACTATAACATTGTCTTAGCATTTGAAGCACTTCCAAGAGTAGATAGGACCAATGATACATTTAATTTGGGGCATTTGTTTTTTTTTTTTTTTTAAGGGGCTGACATTTATATTTCTTCCCCAAATATTGCAGTAAAAATCAGGTGGGGTAGGATAATTTTGTCAATTTTCTGATGAATGTAAAATTCAGAGTTTGACTGTTAGAAGTTACTTGCAACAGGCTTGTACACACAGGCCACAAGAAGTTGTTTCACATCATCCCTCCCCCTCAGCCAAGCCGATAGCCTCACTATCAGATAAAAAAGGGATAAAGAGTTGATTCTCAACCACATCAGAACATCAATTGACACATTACCCTCAGCCATAAATTCAGGATGTTGGGGGGGGAGGGGGCGGTGGGCAACAGTTTAGGGAGCTGCCAGAACAGATACCTCACTTCGGCTAAGGGATTTGAGGGTGACTGGTTTCTCTTAAATGAAAGGGCCCTCCCTTTTGAAGGATTAAAGGAGTATTTCTTTTTCGTGTGTTTCTCTGTGACGGAGGAGACTCTTTTCCTGGCCTTCAGTGACCCGAATGGGGTTAGCTGAGTCTATGGCGTCCCCAGTGGCCTGTTTGCATTTGGCGGGGCTCCTCCTTACCAACCTTTGAGGGACAAATTTCCAGTGCTCTTCTCTCTTTTCCTGGACGCTTACAGTGAGGTTGGGACGGGAGGCAGGTGTGAGTGGAAACGGTCTCCTTGGTACCCACTTAATTCTGGAGAGACTTGGAGCTCTGTCTGCTCAAATTGGGGGATTTTTCAAGAGGAGTTTTCAAAGATAAAATATTTCTGACAGCCTTACAAATCTGTCTTTTAATCCTTCAAAAATATTATAATTTGGGGGGTTTACCACCTTCTGAAGTTATAAGAACATTGGATGATTCTATAATTGCATATAGCCAGAATATGTTGTGTGTTAATTTGGGAAGAACGTGGCTGGCTTTCAGCACTTCTTTGAACCAAGGCATATTATTTATTAGCTGCGTTTCTTGATTTTTCCCAGAATGTTACATCTTCATCTAAATCTTAAATCTGAATTATATTGCTACAAAACCTAACTGTTGCCTAGAATAGTGTGGTAATAATTTTTGTAAGAAAAAAACAAGCAGTAACAATTGTTTCCTTTATAGGAACAGAAAATAAAGATAGTAACAAAATTCCAGGTTATATGAAGTCATTATGACTAAAAATCATGTTTTACATGTGTATTTTATATTTTTTATTTTATAACAATTGGTCTCCCTTGTCATCCCCACAGGCATGTTACAAAGATAAATATAGTCTCTTCTCAACCCTTAACTATTTTTAACCTCAGAAATGTGAAATGTTGGAAGTGTTAGAGTTTAGAGATTAGAAAGTTGCAAAAAAATGAGTTTTCTGTATCTTTTGGGTAACAGTCATGCTTTGTAAGTGAAATTTGCAAGGCAGGTGAAGTGTGCACTGTGTGGGTAGAATTGGTGAGTGGTAAGGAGTATTCACATAACAGAGTGAGCAGTCCTGAAGCTGTTGGTGCAGGTGGACAGCCACACCGTGAGGGAGGCAAATCAGGGTTTACATACAGAGCATTGACAGGAAGTCTCTGTATTTTGCAGATTCTCTTTCCCTAAAAACGAAACAAAACTTAGTTTTTGGAAAGTATTTCGTTTTCAGAACTCATTTTTTCCTTTCAGAAAACCGAAGAATGGGAGAAAGAGAAGACTGAGGCAGATATGGAAGAGTATATATGGAAAAATAGCCCCTCTGAAAAAAATATCCTGGAAACACTTCTCCAAATTAAAGCTGCTGAGAAAAATCTGGAAGTAAATAAAGAAGAGCTCCTTGGTACAAAAGAAGTCGAAGATTACAAAAAGTGTGTTGTTAGTCTTAAGAATGAGGGGGACAATGAAGAGACCCTTTCTCAGTACAAAGAATCCGTGAAGAAGCTATTAAAACTGATGTGATTTATGTAGAAAAACTGCTTGATTTGCTAATTTTATGATCTATCTGTAATCATTATCTAACTTCACATAAATTTGAAAATGTTAAAAAGAACCATTGTTTTACATCAGATTTAAAAATACTTCTTTCATACTAATCCGTAATGGCAATGATTATTCATAAGTTCTTATTTGTACAGTGCGGCAGAAGGACTAATTAAAATATCTCGGTGATTGCTTCTGGCTTCTGAAGTGTCTTCATTTTACTTCTACCATAACAACTTTGATATTCCTATATATACATATATTGTTATTTTGTCACCTGCTGTATTTCTTTCCCTACAAATTAGCACCTATTGGTTGCTTTTGAATACGGATCTTCCTCAACTTACAGTGGGGTTATGTCCCAATAAGTTCATTTTTTTTTTTTAATTTTTTTTTTCAACTTTTACTTATTTTTAGGACAGAGAGAGACAGCATGAACGGGGGAGGGGCAGAGAGAGAGGGAAACACGGAATCGGAAACAGGCTCCAGGCTCTGAGCCATCAGCCCAGAGCCCGACGCGGGGCTCGAACTCACGGACCGCGAGATCGTGACCTGGCTGAAGTCGGACGCTCAACCGACTGTGCCACCCAGGTGCCCCCCAATAAGTTCATTTTAAGACGAAAATATTAGAGGTTAAAAATGCATTGTTTTTAATTTTTAAAAAACATTTCTTTATTTTGAGAGAGACAGAGCATGAGCAGGGGAGGGGCAGAGAGAGAGGGAGAGAGACTCTTAAGCAGGCTCCACGTTGTCAGCACAGAGCCAAACATGGGGCTCAGCCTCACAAACTGCGAGATCAAGACCTGAGCTGAAACCAAGGGTCAGACCCTTCCTTAACCAACTGAGCCACCCGGGCACCCCAGGTTGAAAATGCATGTAAATACACCCAGTCTACCAAACATCATAACTCAGAGCACTTAACATTAGCCTGTAGTTGGGCAAAGTCATCTAACACAAAGCCTATTTTATACTGAAGTGCGGACTGTCTAGTGTAATTTATTGAATACTATATGTTGAAAGTGAAAAGCAGACTAGTTGTACGGGTACAGAGTGGTTGTCAGTGTACCACTTGTTTCCCTCGTGGTCACGTGGCTAAAGAGGCACTGTGGCCGCCACCGCCCAGCATCACAAAACTGAAAATTCAAAATTTGAGGAATGGTTTCTACAGGATGCATTGTTGCTTTCACACCATGGTATGTAAAGTAGAGAAATCATAAGTTGAGTCATAAGTCAGGGTCAGCGTAATGATTTGGGTTATTTGGGAAGCTGGGCCTAGAATGCAGTCCCTTGGGGCGCCTGGGTGGCGCAGTCGGTTAAGCGTCCGACTTCAGCCAGGTCACGATCTCGCGGTCCGTGAGTTTGAGCCCCGCGTCGGGCTCTGGGCTGATGGCTCAGAGCCTGGAGCCTGTTTCCGATTCTGTGTCTCCCTCTCTCTCTGCCTCTGCCCCTCCCCCGTTCATGCTCTGTCTCTCTCTGTCCCCAAAATAAATAAACGTTGAAAAAAAAATTAAAAAAAAAAAATAGAATGCAGTCCCTTGATAGTACAGTGCTTTTTTTTTTTTTTTTTTTTTTTTTTTTAACGTAACTGCTGTCTACACAATGCATTTTTCACAGATGCCAATTCTGATTAGAAAGGTTCTTCAAAATGTTTTCTAGCCTAAAAATTTTGCTCCATTCCTCTCTTTTGGGCTCACTTTATGTTAATTCGTCTCTGCTTAGCATCCAATTTTCTATTTTCTGGGGCTCATTTCTCCACACCCTAGCTTACAGAAAAGTAGAAATGGAGATTAACTGGTATCCATCTCTCTATAGATTCCCCAATGAGAACTTGTACAGCTCAGAAAAGAGATGAGGTGTAAGGACCTTGAAATTAATTGGAGTAAATGACAAAATAAGAACTGCTCTAAGAAACATTCCTTTCAATTTGGCTGTCAATTCAGTATTTTTAAGTATATCTATTATTTCTTACCACTTCCAAAGTTGTCAGTAAGTGATCAAGTTAAAGTAAAGGAATTACTCGGTTTGATATTTGTCTAAGACTTATTTTACCTAACAGAATAAAGCCAAAAAGAATTTCAAAACAATTACCCAAAAGATTTCTGTGAAATGAAGGTATAATTTCTAATCAAGGCCAAGAATCTGTAGGTTATTAAGGACAACAATGTGACGTTGAGGGCAAAAAGGAGAGAGATGTTCTAATCCACTGTATGGAAATAGTAAATGAAAAGCAAGGTAGGTAACACAACTTTTAGACCATGTTTAAAGCATACATTAAATGTATTGAAATGTTCTCTTTCTTAGAGATCCATAGAGCTTAGGAAAATTCAGATGCAGAAACAGGATTGAAGAAGGAAACATTTTGAAAACAGGTGGAGGAGAAATGATCATTTGGGAACATGTAACAAGGTGGTAGATGAAGGTCATCTGTGCTGTAGTAATAATATGGTGCAGATGAAAGGAGAGGAAGTAATGATGTGTAATAAAGAATTTGACCTGGCCCTAAGAGGTCTGGCCTTTGCCTACAGCTTCTGAAAGGTAATCTAGGTCACACCTCATAGGAGTATCTCTGTTTTGGGTGAGAGCTAGTCACAATGGATTTCAGGGTGGGGCTGACCACACCTGACAGTCTTAGCCATGCCAGAGAAACCACATGATTTAGAGCGAGGGGCATTGAGTCACCTGGGATCAGGCCACTTGGCAGCTGAGATCAACCACCCAGGTAATCAGTCATGCCCACGGTAACAGCGCCTCTATAAAATATTTGAACACTGAACCTTATGCAGGTTTCCCTGGCTGGCAATACTCTCTCTAGGCATAGTGTCACACACTGGTACAGGGAAAGTAATGCCATCTTGCCTCTAGGGGGAGAGGACACAGAGAAGCTGTGACTTTGGAACCCTCCAGGACTTCATCCTATGTGTTGCTTCCCTTGGCGGATTTTAATCCGTATCCTTTCCCTGTAACCATAACCGTGAGTATAACAACTCTCCTTGAGTTCTGTGAATTATTCTATTGAATTATCAAACCTGAGTGTGGTTTTAAGACAGACCTCCCCCCTCCAAACTTATCTTGTAGAGAAGTTGGTATCTTGTAGAGCACTGTACCTTCTAAGCCTTTGCAGCTTGGTTATCTAAAGGCAACTGACCTGAACACAGGCTGTAATGTAGCCTTGACGCCTAATGGCGAAATCTTGGACCTATAACATTAACACAAAGCTGCCTCAAAAGGAAACTAGTTGTTGTCATTGTAATATTAGCAATAATTAAACAGCACTGTTTGTCATTAATCAGACCTTTGTTCCTTTAATTGATCCAATATATACAATGAACATGAACATATTTATCCGTATAATGAAGAGTCTAGGGGATATTTGCTACATTCATAGTCACTGCTGACTTCAAACTCTTAAAAGTTACATAACTTAGAAGTTGCTTAAACACATAGGCAACTAAGAAATAGGACAAATCTGTTTTCTTAATTGTAGCATGTGTTAGTTCTTTCTTTGCATACATTCTTCGTAACATTGGTAAGTATTTCATGATCCTAGACAATTACAGACTTTTTTAAAAGAGGTCTGGCTCGTTACAATGTTGGAAAGATTTCAGTATCATGGTTACTTTGCAATTGAGTGTAACAATCTTGGCCTTGGTGGTTAACTGGACCTTGAGAATCTTTGTTTCTTAAGAAAGGTTTAAATTCTATTCACATGTTCTCTTTGGTCCTTTGGCTTCCAGGAAGGACATGGTTTCTAGGCCTGCCAGTTTTTGCTTCCTGGCTGACTCTGTGCTGGTAACATCTGTGGTCTAAATTTACTCAGTTTATCTCATGGTCAAAGGTAGTGGCTGAAGAAGAGGAGTGTGAGTTTGTTTTCTTACAAAGATAAATATTTTTTCTCAAATGATGGTCATTTCTATAAAACTATCAATTTTGGAGAATGAGCCAATTCTGAGAAATCTCTAGGAAGAAAAAACTTTTTCTAGCAGCCCTAGTTTTTCAGGAAACCTTTAAACAGCTTGTATATATTTTTTAAAAAACTAAGTAACCTCTTACAAGATTGTATGTACAAATAAGATGTAAAGACTGCATCTTGAATTATTTATTTAAATATAATTTAAGGATAATTTAAATCTTTATATCCTCCCTACACAGTATGGGACTTTTTCCTAATGAATTAGGAATGAAATTGATGAAAGTTATGATATTTAATTTCATGACTAGCGAGTAAGGATAAATTAGTGAATTTTTTTCCAGACTTTTTTCAGAGTTTTTTTTTTCTTTTCAGACTTTTATTTGTGGCTAATATGCCACTGGTAGAGATTTTGTATATTTCTTTTTTTACACTAAAAAAGAAATAGACATCCCCCCCCACCACCACCACACACAGTATCAACAACAAAAAAAGAAACAGAACCACCTCTTAAGCCACTGGACAATTTGTTTTAACAGAAGAGAGAACTACTATTTTATTAATCCTATAATAGGATTTCCTCTTATCTATTCTTCATGCTTATTGGCTGTCTTAATATCTGTCCTCAAATTTAGGAAGAATTTCAGGAATGAGATTAAGGACCTAAAGTTTAAAATCAGTGGAGACTTGGATTAAAGGTGTCTGCATTTAGGAGTCTGAATGTAAGATTTAGGGAGGTAAATCAGGTGTAAAATTTGGACAGAGCTGAAATATCTACAGCTAATATTTGTACCTGGGGAAACAATGTATAAGAAACAAGTGAGGGATGTAAACTAAAACTCCTGTGCTTTATTCAACAGAGATCAACACAAAACTCAAAGATTCCAGTACCAAGGTTATTTAAAGCCATGTCAGCTTCAGAAAATGAAGATGAATTAGGATTAAAAAGAATTAATCAATTGAACAGTAAATCCTTCCTATATAAAAATAGGAAGCATTTGCACATGGGCTAGTAACTAATAATAATGCTCTTCTGTTCAAACCACTACAAGATTTTATTAACATAGATGACACTAATTTGACCCTGACAGTACCACTACAAGATTTTATTAACATAGATGACACTAATTTGACCCTGACAGTACACATATATGGTATTCTCCTCTCTCTATCTTTTTTCCATGCACTTTGGGAAAATGGAGGCTTTTAGTCTGAGAGTGATTTCAAGCATGAACTTTTGAACCAGATTGTCTTTTAGGTCCTGGCTTCACTACTTATAGGTGTGTGACTTTAGGCAGGATAGTTAGCCTCTCTTCTCATTTTCCTCATCTGTAAAATGTGACAATAATACTATAATGGTTAATAAAAGCATACCTAACTCATAAAGTTATAAGAAATCAATGAGTGAATACATGCATAGCACTTAGAACCATATCTCTCATGCAGTGCTGAATAACTGCAGGGGTCAGAATTTTGGAACTTTGGCAAAAGGTACACTTCAAAAAATGGAAATAATTAAAAAAGCAGTTAAGTTTATCAACCATTGGCCTTTTTTTTAGAGATTGGTAGGGGTGGGCATCCTGTGCAATTGTTTTTTTTTTTTTTTTTTTTAACCAAACTGCCCTTGTCTTACAGAAAATAAAAATGATACTCTTGAAAGCTTACAATCTCCCTGTAACTTTTACTATTAAGAGTTCTCCTTCGGAGTGTTATTTATTTATTTATTTTTTTAATTTGCCTGGATCCTGACGTTTCTCTGTCCTGGTTTAGACTGGCTCTGCTTTCTACAGCATCCAGATGCCAGGATGATTATACAACAGCAAAGAAAGATGACAGAGGTACAGAGGGCCACTGGAGCCAGCCACATATTTGGAGTCACAGATGCCCCATCAGGTGTCACGTCTTCATTCTCAGATGTGTGGTTTCTGCTGTTGTACCCCTTGGTTTTGTTCAGTAATTGTTTGCTACTGTTGAGTCTGGATGGAATAGGCCTATGAAAAAGTTTTGTGTCTACTGGCATAAAGAAAGGAGAAACGGTCTTGTTATCTGGATTGTTGATGAAATCAGTACTGCGTGACACCATATTTACCTCTGTGGTCATGGAGTCATTCAGGGAAATGAAGCTTGCCCAAGAATCTGTGGTTAATTCCCTGGAAGACCTGGTCTTGTTTGTGTTTACAACCAAATCTCGATGTGTGCTTGATGATGGTGCCTCTACTGATGGTAGCTTTGGGTTTATCATGGTGCTTTGTTGTTTACCTAAATTTGCAGCTTTTAGAATCCTTAGTCTGTCCCCTGTGTTAGATGAAGAACGGGTATTTAGATATGCGGGAGGTGACTGTTCAAAAACCAGCAAATCTGGATCTATACCTGAAAGACAAATAAGAAGTCTTATTATAAGTAAGAAGACTTAGAGAAGTCTTGGATTTGCCACTGAGTTGGTGAACTGAGCTTAAGTTCAAGTTCTACTATTGCGTATTTCGGAAGGCCTCAGAAACATACTGGCCACATCTGAATTTATCTTAACTTTCTAGGACACTTTCTGTTATGAACAAGTTTGGTTAGCTCATGGAAGATTCTTCGCGTCTGCCTGGGCATTTGGGTAACAATAGACAGTGTTAGTACAAGAATGGCAAAAAACAGTAGCCATTGGAGATATATAGCATTTTAAAATAAAATTTTAAGGGGCACCTGGGTGGCTCAGTCTGTTAAGCATCTGACTTTGGCTCAGTGCTAGTGAGTTCGAGCCCCGCATTGGTCTCTGTGCTGACAGCTCAGAGCCTGGAGCCTGCTTCGGATTCTGTCTCCATCTCTCTGGCCCTCCCCTGCTCTCGCTCGCTCTCTCTCTCAAATATAAAATAAACCATAAAAAAGTTCAAAATAAAGTTTTTAAAAATAGGGCCTAAGAAGTGTAGCTGTGTCAGAATTCATGAGCAAAGCCCTCAGTCTCATCCCTTCTCAGTTCCTGAGGGTCCTGACTTTGTCTTCAGTATTTTCTCCTTGTAAAGGAGCTCTTTTCCCTCTGACTTCAAATATGCACAAACATTGCTCCATGTGTAAAGCGGGGGGGGGGGGGGGGGGGGAGAGGGGGGGAGCCCCGGTTGGGGGGAGCCCCTCTCAACAGCTTTCCAGTTGTCCCTGCTATCAGTCAGTTTCTGTCTCTCTCCCTCTGGACATACTAACATCCATTTCCTTTCTTTGGTTTTTGCCTTCTGTCATCTTGTTCCATCCTCACTATTCTGTCAGAATTATGCTTCTGAGGTAATCAGTACTTTCTATATTTCCTGATCAGTCTCATTGCTTTGGCAGGCTCTTATCCTCGATACTGCTGGCCATCTGTTCCTTAAAATTCTCCTCCCGTGACTCCCTGGAGCACAGACTCTCTTGGTACTTTACCTCAGGCTGCCCGCCTCTCATTTTTTCTTTCTTTTGCTGGTTCTTTTCTTGGTCCTAACTTGTTGTGTACTTTCCACAATCTTCAGTCCTTTGTCTTCTCTTGAATTTTCTCTTCATCTCACCACACACACACACGTCTTCATCAACTGTCACCACTACATCGGTGGCACTGAAATCCACATCACCAGTGATTGCCTCTTTCTTGGTCTCTGGTCTCATTTCTCCTGTGCTCTACTGAAGGTTTCCACCTAGACATCTCATGTCATCACTGAACATTCCCAGAGCCAAAGTCATTTCGTCTGGTACTTTGTCTCATTCAGTGGCATCATGAATCTTCATCACCCAGCTGGAATCTGTTTGTACTGCAGAGCAATTTTTGACTCCTCTCTTCTTTTCCTTCATCCAAAAAGTAACTACACCCTATCCAGTTCGCTCCCAATGTTCTAGTAATCATCCCTCCTCTTTGTCGCAGTTATGATCGCCTTCTCCAGATCTCATGCCTCCCTGACTAGATTTTCTAACTTGCATCCTACATATAATTTTCTGAGACTAAATAGACAGCCAGACTCGTCACTTTCATGATGGCACTTGCTCACTAAATACCTTTGCTGGTTCACTATTGCTGTCAAAGTCAAACCAAAACTCTACTCTGTCCAAAGCCCTTTTTTTATTACCTGGCTTACCCTATCTTACCCATATTTTTTTTTTTTTTAATTTTTTTTTCAACGTTTATTTATTTTTGGGACAGAGAGAGACAGAGCATGAACGGGGGAGGGGCAGAGAGAGAGGGAGACACAGAATCGGAAACAGGCTCCAGGCTCCGAGCCATCAGCCCAGAGCCCGACGCGGGGCTCGAACTCACGGACCGCGAGATCGTGACCTGGCTGAAGTCGGACGCTTAACCGACTGCGCCACCCAGGCGCCCCTTACCCATATTTTTATTGCAACTCCAAATGTGCCCCTTTTGTAGCTAGACCTGTTTTCTCCATGGTGGGATGCTGAACTCCTTATCTTGCCTCTGCCTGGCCTCTTCAATGAAGTTGCCTCTGAATTTAGCTTTCTTTAGTCTCCTTTTGGGTGCTTGTACTTGGGGAAGTATCACACGTTTTTTAATGCAATTCCACTTTTTACACTAATTGTGAGACTTGTCACATCAGCTAGATTGTAAGGAACTCGAGGGCAGAGATATGGCTGCAATCTTTTGCAATGTTGCACACAGCCTGAAGCATTAGGTTTTCACTAAGTACAGATTGATGACAAACTGATCTTCTTTGTATTTTGATGACAAAAATCGATCCTTTCATCTTTACCAATTTGTGCCCTGAGATTATATACATGAGCAAGGGACACTTAAATGGGTATTTTTCTAAAATAAAATATACTGGTTATCTTGGGACCATTGGTATGCTAACATATGTTAGTAAGTACATTTCCCTGTCCTTGACATCCATTTCTGTAGAATCCTTGTATGTGGTGTCAGTGGACCTCAAAATTGCCATTAAGCAATTTTCTTTATTTCCTAGTATCATCCTTAGCCACTGCAGTTGAAATGCCCATTTTGTCCCTTGCTAGGGGCCCCTGGAATAAATGTAATGCTTAAGCTCTTCTTCAATCATGTATGATTTGTGATCATCTGGAATGAGCTCATCATTGCTGAACATGCCAAACTAAAGGGAATATCCTTCTAATTTTCACCCTGGATGCCCAAAACCTTTCCAGATAGAAATCACTGGGATATAACAATTCAGGGATTCACACATTGTTATTAACAGTAGCTTTTAGGTTATATGTCTCTACTAGAATATTGTCAATATTCTTCAAAATACAAAAAAAAAATACATAAATCATTACCTTCTGTTATGTTGTATAAAATGGCACTGGTTCCAGGCTCTAATACACAGCTCTCCAATGTTGGGCAGTGAATATGGAGGCAGTTGACATTGTCGTGAATAGGATCATGGTAGAAGACAGCCACGTTACAGGAAACTGAAAGGAAAACAGGCCAAGTGAATCTGCAGATGGTCTTGGTTTCTACCAGCTTGATGAGCTCTGAGTAACTTACATTTCTTTCAAGAACATTGGATTAACAGCAAGCAATACATTGCAAGGCTACGTTCAGATATTTCATAGAACACTGTGAACTATAGTAACTGTTTGTATGAATACAGAAAATGCCTTTTTTAAAAAAACTATACACTAATTTTCTCTCATCTTTCACACATTCCATTCCACATAGGGTCACCCAGAATCATTTCCCAATCCCAGTATTTTATGTTCATGAAAAGATCAGTTGGCTACAGAAACCTCTGGGGATTTATACATAACAGATTTCTAGGTGTGTTGCCGTCTCAGAATGCTAAGGTACTGGAGTTCACCAGAGAAAGAAATAAGAAAATAAAGTGACAAATGTTGTAACAAAAGAGGGAGTAGTGGGAAGGCAAAAACAGCATTACTGGGAGAGGCCTGATGGTGGAAAGGCAGCAGGTCAGGTGAACACGACCCTGACCTTGATTAACGGGGAGCACTAACCCCATGTTGCAAATCACATCCAATGAAAAGCCTATTCGGTGTCATTTAAAGAGGATGAGAGTCGACCATCAGGGATGTTAGGATTTGGAATTCTACTGAGTAGGGGTACATCACTGACTCATGCTGTCTTCCCTTTACTAAGTAAGTTTGCTCCTTACAATGTATCATACTATTTCTGGAAAACCTTAAGTTGGACTTGTGGAGTGCCAGTCTTCAGTCTGTCCTCCTGAGAGGGCAACACAGATTTCCCTCCGGCTGCAGTGAGGAGGAAGCATGTGCTGGGAAACATCCATTGGCCAACAGTATCAACTTTTTTAATAAAAGAAGATTACAGAGGGGTAGCATGCAATTATCAGACCTCAGACTATGCCTAAGGCTGTGGTGGAATTGCTGCTTCTGTGTAAGGTTAACTGTGGGCAGTTGTATCTCCCCCATTGCTTCCAGGACAGCTCACGTTTCTGCACTCTTTCGTTTTTCAGTAGGAAAAAGAATAGGACAGAATTCAATTAATAATACCTTGCTAATCCATTACAGATGATAAATACATCCCCCAAAGACTGTGCTGTCAAGTTCAAGGGAAAGGACTAATATACATTTAAATTTAGACATCTAAATTTCTGGTGAGCAAGTAGCTGATGCCGTAGAGAACAATTTTGAAAGATGTTTTCTATTCCTCTTCGTGTACACCTCAGAGTTTCATCTCCGAGCAGGTTAGCTATTGCCCGACTGTGGCTTTTTAAAGTTCTGGCTCCCGGCAAAAAACAGAGACGTGTGTTCGTGCCCTTTCTTCTGGAGGAAGAAAACCACAACTTGGAAGCTACAGAGGCTCTAAAATCATGGAATTCTACTGGATGCTTATAGTATCCCTGAAAGTCCAGAAGACAAAGTTTCCCTGCGGTGGACAGTCAGGTAAACTGATGCCATGGGGAAATGCTGAAACGTATCCCCCCTCGCCTACCTTCCCTCAAGCCTTTTGGGATCAGAAGCATCTCTAAGGTGAAAATCTGAAATGGCAAACTTCTCAGAAATATTTCCCTTTAATAAATTAATTGTTCTCTTCTGTGCCTGATTATCTTTTGAGGGCTTAGCCTGGGACAGCTTCTCACACTGTGGTCGGTTTATACCCTTCTAGTAGATTCAGTCTGCATCCCAGAAATCTTACATGCATACTTGGATAGGAAGCATTGGCAATTAATAAGTTGGTGTCAAACCATGGAAAGAAACTGTGGAATAACCAAGAGAATTATTTTCAAGTGTTGTGTTGCTTTTGCTGTTTCTTTCCAAGTAACTTTAAAATCTTGGGAAAATGAAAAACAAATGGAAGAAGTCTTTAGACAATTATAACTTGAAATTCTGCAATAATGAAATGTTTTCCTAATTGTAAACCTTGATCGTATTACATGGATGATGTTTAACCCTGATTCTGGATTTCAGACCAAAAAAAAAAAAAAAAATCAGATTATTTTGAAAATGCGTTTTTCTTTCTTTTTGCTATTTGACATATATCTGCCTATGTCTTTCATAGGCATTTCACAATGTAAATTCCTATTCAGTGCAGCCCACATTTAGTCAACACAGCAAGCACATTTCGAAATCTTGAAATACCAATATCACTGAAAGAACTTTGAAAGGGAAATGATAAATATTTTTGAAATCAAATATGCCATATTTGGGGCTAAGAAATATTGTTAGTTAACCCTCAAGGAAATATTTTCATTTAGCCTGTTCATGAGGAAAAGAAGATTCTCTGTTGCCTATAGTTTCCATGGCATTCTGGGTCATTACCAGATTTGTAAACTGAGCCAGCACTGACCCAGACAGTCTGAGTCTCTCCTGCACTCTTCCATCCCCTGTCTCTCCCTCATCTCCCCTAGTCCTGTTCATCTTTTCTCTGGAACCTCTACCTAGGGGCCCTTACTTAGTCTTCATTTTATAATTTTCTCCTGATTTTTGCACAGGCGTATCATTAATACTTACCATCCTTCCTAAGGCAGCAGCTCCTGCTGCATTTCTGGCCAGTGCCTTCAGAGTAATACTTCAGGAACTGAGCTCCCAGCTTCTGAGACTCCTCCAGGTCAATCAGAAGACCCGGAAAGCGACGGATCCAGCAGCCTCTGTAAAAAATGGTGGGTGAGCAGAGAGAGTGAGAGGCCCGCACCACGCTCAGGAGCAGTGTCACGCTGGTTACCACCACTGCCGCATGCATTTTGCTGGTATAAAGACTGGGCAAGAAGCCTGAGTCCCACACAGATGCTGAAGCTGACCATCAGGCTTCTGGACAGTTTCTGGAACTCGGGGGCTGTTGCTGAGGGACTCTCTTGGAGGGTCACCTTCTAGAAAAATGAAGCCATTCTTTGGCTGCATATTGATTTTTCTTTCATTTCTCCCCGGCTGAGCCCTAGGTGAACATTTGACTTTCTGACGTTAATTTTGAACATTTTCCAGGCCATTTCGATACTCTGTCCTTTAGCCTCTTGAAGATGTGGATTCTGTCCTCTGCTTTTCTTCGTTTTGTGAAAGTGAATAGTCACAGACACCTCTCACTAAGTAAATATAAAGACAAATGGAAATCCTAGCCAAGAGTCTTTCCCAGGAAAACAATAATTTAGTCACTTGACGTCAGATAAAGAAGGATCCATTTCACCAGAAACAAGACATGTTTTTGTAAGGGCACTTCTGTATAGCTTTAAAGGAACCTGTGACTGCGATTTCTTTTCAGTCATTTTTTTCCCTTTGAATTTACATTCTAGTATTCAGGTTCACTAGAAAACCAGTTTGTGCACTGGTTTGTGCACAAAACAAAACGTGAAAGTAAATGAAACTGAAAAAGAAAAAAAAAACAATTTTAATTTTACAGTGATTTTGAAAACACTGAATGTGGATCCTGGTCATTTCTTGGAGCTAGGCTTCCTCCAGACCCCCCACCCCCACCAAAAAAGTCCAGCCATAAGCTTTCTTTAAAAAAGCATAAATGAAAAGCATTACAGTGGAAATTGTGAAGAAGTTCAAAATGGGGAATGTTTAATCTGTTTTCTGATATTTGTGTTTGCATGTTAAAAGGAGACTTTTTTGCGAAGCATATACATGAAGGCATAGTATCTTTGAAGCAGAAGTAGTTGCCAAGAAATGTGCATTCGGGAAATGATGAAATGGTTTTAAATTTCTTTCTTTCTTTCTTTCTTTCTTTCTTTCTTTCTTTCTTTCTTTCTTTCTAATGTTTATTTTTGAGAGAGAGAGAGACAGAGCATGAGCAGAGACAGAGGGAGACACAGAATCTGAAGCAGGCTCCAGTCTCTGAGCTGTCAGCACAGAGACCAATGCGGGTCTAAATATTAATAAAATTACTTCAATTGCAAGACCAAAACATTCGAAAAGATACTAAAGGCAGCAAAAATGGCCTCTTACTTTTGTGAAGATTGTGGGTTCCATATCTGTGATGATGTCCAAAATGACAAATTAGTTCAAAGCATAAAATTCTTCTTGCTTTTGTGTATCCATTTTTATGCAAAGTATAAGTGAAAATCAGCTTTTGGCATAATGTACTGTTCTGCTCTTTTCAAAAAGAAGAAGAAGAAGAAGAAGAAGAAGAAGAAGAAGAAGAAGAAGAAGGGGAAAAGATGAAACTTTTTCTATCCAGTGGTCTAGGTTTCTTTCATACCTTTTGCACAATGACTCATTCACTTACTTGACAGAAAAATGTTAATATTCTTTGAATTCCATCTCTCCACCTGTTTCATAATTATAGCTGATCACATATCCTTTGATTTTTAGAAACATAAAATTTAAGAATCAATAATAAGATGAAAATATTCATAAGTCTGAATAACTTTAAAAACAAAACGTGTCACTTTCTCCCAAGCCAACATTATATATCATGGATTAACTCCTAATCTTTCATAAGCCACATAAACTACACGGAAAATGATAAATACTTTATTCTACTGAACTTCTCATAGAAAGCAAGTTTCAATTGCTTACATGCAGATGATCAGACTGTTCCATCTGTTCTGAGGGGAGAGGGAAGAGAGATTTTTTAATGGCAAAGCAAAGGACAGCAAAGGAGCAAAAGATCACTCCCTATTTCCCCACAAGATTCCATAGCTGTTGTAATTAGTTGATGCCCTGGGGATATAAACCAGAAAGTCAGCTTTCTAACCTTCTAACCTCCATGGATTTCAGTCACATTAAATGCTTCTTTCGTGTGATATATAATTCCTTAAAGTTCTCATGTATCCTGCAGGGATAATAGAACAATCCACAATTGTTTAATCCATTTGGTGTCCAATGATGTTCAAGTGAAGATCAAAGTTGTATTTGAAAGAATCTATAAGTTCCAATATAGAAGCATGCTTTAGAATCTTTAAAATAATTTTTTTGGTGATTGCATAAACATTCAGTCTGGAAACCCAGAACTTCTTGGAGCCAAGTATTTTGAAACGGAGAGATAGAAACTGGCCTGCAGGGGCAGAGGGAGATATCCATAATGGCCCAGAAACGTCTAGTCCCAAAACTTGTCCACGTGAGATGAAATTGCAGAAACCAGAAAGCAACTGCAACTCTGAATAAAATATTGCTATATAGCCTTTGTACAAATTTTATGAAATACTCAGAACCATCACACTACTGCAATGCAGTGATATGCTGTACTTATTTCCAACTCGGTGCTCTTGAGGGGCTCAAAGATTGGATTCTTCCGTTAAAAACTAATCTCTTCCAAGAGCCTGATTCAGGTGCTCTAGAACCAGAAGTCTCATAAGTGTCCCAGGTGATTTCCTAAGATGTCTGGAGAACACTGATGTAAAATGGAAGTTTTGCCTACACAAAGATGCTCAATCTGAATTAAATAGAGACATTTTTGAAGACCTGTGCTACTTTAAACTCATTTATGTTGTCCCATATGCTTCAATGAAAGGAAAATATTTCAGTTTTGTTTGTTAAAAAACACAATTTTTCTTAAAATATTTTACTTTTCATTAAATTGATATACATTTCACTTTAAAAATCCAAACCATACATAAAAGTACAAAAAGAAATAAGCACTATTCAAGGTCTTACAATCTTAACATTTTGGTTAACATTCTTCTAGACACATCTATAAAAAATAGACACACGAGGGGCGCCTGGGGGGCTCAGTCGGTTGAGCGGCTGACTTCAGCTCAGGTCATGATCTCGCTGGGTTTGTGAGTTCAAGCCCCACGTCGGGCTCTGTGCTAACATCTCAGAGCCTGAAGCCTCCTTCGGATTCTGTGTCTCCTCCTCTCTCTGCCCCTCCCATGTTCATGCTTTGTCTCTCTCTGTCTCTCAATAATAAATAAACGTTAAAAAAAATTAAAAAAAAATAGACACATGAATACAATTTTACATAAATGGATTCAAACTGTTCCAGAAACTGTTTTTAAAAAAATCCAGTGTAGGGGTGCCTGATTGGCTCAGTCAGTTAAGTGTCCGACTCTTGGTTTCCGTTCAGGTTATGATCTCACAGTTGTAAGACTAAGACTCGTGCTGGGCTCTGAGCTGTGTGTGAAGCCTGCTTAGGATTCTCTCTCTCCATCTGCCCCTTCCCCCCTTAAAAAAAAAATCCACTGTAAAATTATGTATTTCAGCGTTTCTAAAGAAAGCTCTACATGTACATCCAAAGTTGTAACAGCTCTATGGTATATTTCATTCTACCTATGTACCAAAATTTACTCTGCACTTGAGCTTTCTCAGCTGTATAATAGAATAAAAAATAGTATTGTAATCTGTGAAAAGTACTGACAAGTGTCTGTCATATAATAAGCATTCAGTAAATGTTAGCTACTATTACTATTATACATTATGTTTTCCAATTTTTCATTATTAAAAGCAACACTCTGATAAACATCTTCTACTTAGATCTTTTTTTCATTCTAGGTCATAAAGGAACAGCTGTGTTTGACCATCCTTGATTTGACCAGATCATGTTATAAAGTGTTTGAAATGAGTCATTGTAGCACAAAGGCCAGTCTTTATTATTCATTGATCAGCCAATAACAGATATATAAAATTACACCACCAGTTATATGTAAGCAATATTTTCATGAGGCTTAGAAAGAATATTTAAAACTTTTGTAAGTGAATTTACATTGCTTTGACTTGGTATTTCTAGCTGAACAGGAAGCTTACTGTGTGAGTTATAAAAATTATTTGATCTTTTAAGATACTTCCAGTTCTAAATGATGTTACTATCATATGAGGGCCAAAAAAGCTTACAGGTCCAGTGCCCAGTATTGTCAGACTCACACCCCAGATTCCCTGTCCAAGCTGATCTTACTCTGATAATATTACTGTGCGTGAATTGCCTTTCTAATGCGCATCATTCTTTGATAGTGATTTTTTTGGTCTGTTTTTAAAAGGCAAGAAAATACCAGTCGGAGGCATATCTATGACGTTTGGAAACAAAAGCATCATTGGTGAAAGATTCTAAAGGGACAGAGAAGAGACTAAGAGCCTGTTCTTCTTGGCTGACCCAATGAATCTGGCATTGTCGTGGATGGAGGCACAAATAAATCCCAAGTCCAAGCCTCTCTGATATAGGGTGTGCCTCCCAGGAAAATTCCCCAGTTTAAGACCTAAAACCAGAGTTGGCACTTTATGTTTCCAAAGAGGTTGCTAAATTCATGGTCACTCATCCACTAAGAGCCTTAGAATGAATGTCCTGACTGCAGCGTCATTGAAAACAGAAGTGTGAGAAGTTGGTTGAGAATCGAGTTTTATCAGTAATGATTCAAAGGCCAGGTGAAACAAGGTGAAAAGCTAGAGGTTTTCCCAGTTTAAAAAGAGAAAGAGAGAGAGAGAGATGAATGAGGCAAGTCATAGATTCATCTTTGTCTCCTTCACTTTTCCCAGGGAAGCCAGAATCTACTAGAACTTTTTTCTGTTTTTAAATTTTTAGTTCCTTACTTATGGTGTATTATAAAGAGAATGATGGAGGACAAACACCTCACTCCCAGGCAGCTAAGTTACATAGTAAGAAGCACAAATGTAACCAAAAGGTGTCAAAAGGATTTCATGCCTTACCAATATGACTTTCTTTTCTGGTTTTTAACCCTTCCCCCTTCTTAATATACAATATGAGAGGTGTAGGAGATATCTTATGTCTCATAAAGCAGAAATGTTCTTATGAAGAAGGTGTTATTTAACAACTTGTCATTCAAGAAGACAGATGAAGCTTGCAATAATAAAAACAAAGCCCAAACACATGTTCTTCCCAAGTTGAGGACTATTGTAGTAGAATCTTGGTCTGGGAAAATTTTCAAAAAGGGTTTCTTTGTGGGATAAGAGTGCCACACCCTCTGCTCCCTCCCAATCCTTATCCCTCCATCCACCCAAAGCTTACCTAACAGTATCCTGCTCACCCCCTTCTAAGATTAATTCATATCTTACGAGTAACTCGAGGTCTTTATTATTTGGGGTGAGCTTTCTATTCATTTCTTTGCAATGTTAAGTGAGAGAAGAGGTCTCTCTTAAGGAGGAAGTGGCCCTTCCTTAAGCAGTCCTCAGACAGTGAGGAAGCATGGGTACGGGGACGGTAGGAGGGTGGCAAGAAAAACCACCTCTGAAGGCCAATGCCACCAAAAGCGGCCACACCTTCTGCCCAAAGGATCGCATTCTGTCATGGCCGACCCAACCAAACTGAAATAGGAAAAGCAAGGTTTGTTACAAAATATTTTAAAAGAGGTCACGTGTTCTACCTTTGAGTTGCACTCCTGTCTTTCTTTTGATAGCATAAAGAGGATTAACGGGCCCCAGCAGCAAATACAAGTTCCTCTGCTTGCCAACCCTTTTCATCAGCTGCACTGTGCACCCCAGTGAGCTCTGCCGAACCTGCTGCCATCCGCCTGGACTTTCTTTCTGCAAGATGGCTCCTACACGATGACCATTGCGAAGACTCAGCTCTAGGTGCCACCTACGTGTGCAGGAACGGCCTATGGGCCTCAGCCCGCTGGGACACTATGCCGGATTGGGCTAGATGGGCGATCCCAGATGTGATGTCATTTTGACGCCCGGGACCCCAGACTCCTTTCATCCCGTTCCTTCCACGCCTGTTTCTCCTTCTTGTCTCTCTCTTCCCGCTGGTAAAGCAGCGCGGAAGAGAGAGCGGACCGGCTTCATCTCGCCTTCGGTCCGAGCCTGGTTCGCACCGCTGCGCCCGGCGTGCGGGGGAGGCTGCGCGGACCCGGCCCCAGCTCCGGCGCCCGGGCCCGCAGCCCTCCAGCCCTCCCGGATCCACCCGCAGGTCCGGCGGGCGGCGGGGGTCCTGCGAGGCGGAAGTGAGAAGCCAGGCGTGGGAGGAGGCTGCAGGCTGGGGGCTGGGATCCCCTCGGCGGCTGACGCGGTCCGGCGAACCCGAGCGAGGACTGCGGCCGCCTCCCGACGCCCGGCGCGCGCCAGCCGGGCCTTTTTTGGCGCTGAGGGAGAGCAGACGGGCAGGGCCGCCGCTTCGGGGGAGTGAGGCTGAGCCGACGCCCCCGGGACCAGGAGGAGGGGCTGCCTCGGGGGGCGCCGCCGCGACCCAGATAGGCCGGGCGAGCGCGGGAGCGGGCGGCGGCCCGTCGCCTCCTTCCTCCTCCGCGGCGCCATCCCTCGGCGCGCCCAACCCGGAACCCGGAGAGCGCGTGGGGGCGGGGAGGCGAGCGCGCAGAGCTGGCGGGCACCCCCGCGGCCCCCGGGCCCCCAGCCATGTCGGCCGAGGAGATGGTGCAGATCCGCCTGGAGGACCGCTGCTACCCGGTGAGCAAGAGGAAGCTCATCGAGCAGAGCGACTACTTCCGCGCCCTCTACCGCTCCGGCATGCGCGAGGCCCTGAGCCAGGAGGCCGGCGGCCCCGAGGTGCAGCAGCTGCGCGGCCTCAGCGCCCCGGGCCTGCGCCTGGTGCTGGACTTCATCAACGCCGGCGGGGCCCGCGAAGGCTGGCTCCTGGGCTCGCGGGCGGAGAAGGGCGGTGGGGTGGAGGAGGAAGAGGAGATGGACGAGGTGAGCCTGCTGGCGGAGCTGGTGGAAGCGGCCTCCTTCCTTCAGGTCACGTCTCTGCTGCAGCTGCTGCTGTCCCAGGTGCGGCTCACCAACTGCCTGGAGCTGTACCGCCTGGCGCAGGTGTACGGGCTGCCCGACCTGCAGGAGGCCTGCCTGCGCTTCATGGTCGTCCACTTCCACGAGGTCCTTTGCAAGCCCCAGTTCCACCTTCTGGGGGCTCCCCCTCAAGCCCCCGGCGATGTCAGCCTGAAGCAGAGGCTGAGAGAGGCCCGGATGACGGGGACTCCTGTCCTCGTGGCCCTGGGGGATTTCTTGGGGGGACCCCTGGCTCCTCACCCCTACCAAGGGGAGCCCCCATCCATGCTGAGGTATGAGGAGATGACTGAACGTTGGTTCCCGCTGGCCAACAACCTTCCTCCCGACCTGGTGAATGTCAGGGGTTACGGGTCCGCCATCCTGGACAACTACCTCTTCATAGTGGGCGGGTACAGGATCACTAGCCAGGAGATCTCGGCTGCGCACTCCTACAACCCCAGCACCAACGAGTGGCTCCAGGTGGCCTCCATGAACCAGAAGAGGTAAGCACCCGGCAGTGCGGCTTCTTTCCCATCCATTCACTTGCTCGTTAGCTCGTTCCCCTAATGTTTACTGGGCAGTCACAGGAGCTTGCGCCGAGGTGGGAATGACATCTTCATTCCATCTTGCTGGCCTTGACTCTGGCAAAGCGCCCAAAGAACTGAGGACTTGCAAGGAAGAAGTGCCCCCCCCCCCGGGCCCCACCCCCGAGGTCAACTAGCTGAGTTGTTTCCTTGCAGGTATTGCACTTTTAGGCAAACTGCTTTTTTTTTTTTTTGCCTCTTTCCCAGTGGAAAAAAGGAATCTGTGGTTTCCTAGAAGGATACTTTCAAAGAAAACTTTCTTTAATTTGCTTTCATTTTTGCCTTTTTAAATTTTTTTATTTTTTTATTTTTTAGGCTCCAATCCTGATTACAGTGACACACTGGGCAGTAACCTGTAACACTGTCTTTGGGAGAGTTTGTTGTTGTCACTGACTTTGAAGCTTCCTACATTGGGGCACCAATCTGTGCTCAGGAGATAAACATTAGAATTGTACCTACGATTTATTGTTTTAAGTGCCTCTTATTTTTTATCCTCTCTTTTGCATCTCCCTTCTTTCCCAGACAGATTCATCATTGACCCAAAACTTGAGCCTGGCAATGGTCACCTGCAGAATTAGAACATTTCCGTCCACCTGGCCTTCTCCCTTCCCATCCTGCACATCCCTCCCAGCATGCACTTGGGTGACTTGGAGATAGGAAAAGGAGGAAGGGAGCGGAGCAAGAGGAGGGAATGGAGCTAGGAAACGAACAGGAAAAGAAAAGAGCAGGGCGGATGGAGCAGAGGTGGTAGGAAGGAAAGGTGGTCGGATCCAAGACAGCCACAGCCATTCACAAGTTGGGAGAAGAATCAGTGTGACCCACGAAAGGACCCTCTCCTCTGGTCCACTTGTACCCATCTCAACCCCTACATGGGCCCTACCCTAAAGTGTGGAACCAGGAATTGGGGGACTCACCACCTGGCAAAGAAAGTTGTAACCGTTACACATACTGACCTTAAGGGTACACCAGGCCAGGAGGATCAGTGACTTTATTTCTACAATAACATAAAATTCATCTTGGAAAGTGTTCTTTTTTTCTGATGATAAAAATAATATATAGTTATTCTAGAAAAGTGGAAAAATGGAAAAGAATCAAGAAACGGAAAGACCGTTATTCCTATTCCCTCCTTCACAGAGGCAATAACCTCTTACAGGTTGGCATGTTTTCTTCCAACCCCTTTTTAGTGCATTATTTATACCATATTTAAAATTTGATGTCAGATGGGTTATTTTGAAGCAGATTATAATTAAAGCAACAAAGAAACATTCAGTGTTGTGGATATTGCTCAGATTAGGGGGTGGAAGGCCCAGTGGACTGGCCATCACCACTGTATACACACTGTCTCCAGTTGTATCAACTGAGGTGATCAGCATCCTCACTGCCCCCACCCAGCTCCAGCTGTAACTGTAACACAACACCTCACAGAATTCTTTCTTTACAAGTCCTTGGTAGTCTTTTTCTTTATAGGAATATCTGTCCTCTGAGGGGAAAAAAAGGTATTCAAGTAATGCACGAATATGTGCTTAGAAAAATTGCAAATGACATGAAAAACCAGAGTAAAAAATGGTATCCATTGACATACCTTTATATATTATGCATTTATAAATATATTTGTTACATTTATATATATGTATATATGTGTATATGTGTATACACATATATATACACATATACACACACACACACACACACACACACACACATTAAGAACATTGATGATTGTTAACAGGGAAAAATGTGTATGCATATGCATGTACCTGGAGGGGTGTGTATGCATCTTGTACATACTGTTACTCTACAGTTGATTAGGCTGTGCTGATTATTATGGCCACTAATATTTCCATTTTGAGAGTTTTTTTCTATATCAACAAATGTAGAGCCATCTCACTCTTGTTACTGGCTGTGTAATATTCCAGCCCATAGATGTACCATAATGTAATCAGCCCTTCCCTTATTTCATGAGCATTTAAGTTGCTTCCTTTTAAGAAAGATTATTCTATTTATTTATTTGTTTATTTTCAAAGTGAGCTGCATGCCCAACTTGGGGCTTGAACTCACGACCCTGAGATTAAGAGTCCACATGTTCTACCAACTGAGCCAACCAGGTGCCCCATTCAAGTTGCTTCTATTTGCCATTATAAACAACGCTATATTGAGCATTTTGGCATATGTGTGCCTGTCTTAGCTGGCATATATCAGTCAGTCCTATATGGCAAATTCCTGAAATTCCTGGATAGGTGGGCCAAAGTGCATGCATGTTTTCAATTTTGGTAGCTCCTGCCAAAGTGCCCATCAGAAAATTCATATTTCCTCTCCTTGAAACAGTGTTTGAGCTTGCCAGTTCCTATTCTCTTGCCAAGACAAGACATTATCATCATTTTTTATTCCAATCCAATGGGCAAAAACACTGGTGTGAATGTTTCTGCGTGGAAGAGAGATTTTCCTTTCATATATTTATTGGCCTTGTGTATATATTTTTTAAACGGTTTTTGCCAATTAAGAAGAAAATTGGTTTATCTTTTTCATATTCATTTCAGAAGTTCTGTTTATGTATGTAGAATTAATCTCTTGTCTCTTAGATAATGAAGCACATGTTTTCCCCTGTCTTTAATTTATTGTAAGGCCCCCAAAATGAAATCTTCCAAGTGACGGGGCAGGTGAAGTCAGTGACTAGAGGGGTGGGTTGGGATTACAAGGGACCAGAGAGTCACCACCCCACCACAAGAGGACTCCGCCTCTCAGCCACAGCTCGTTGCTGCCACCTAGAAGTGAGGAACGGTATTGCCAGATGGGCAGACACCCCGATTTTCAAGTGTTGGCCACTTCTTTGAAAAAACAAACATCAACAATAACAAAAACCTTGCAGACCAGACCAACACTGGCCTTGTGAGCCTCTAGTTTTGGACTTCAGGTTTATTTCACACACACACACACACACACACACATATATATAAAGTTTGTTTATTTTATATTTATATAGATTTATTTTTGTTTATATGTATATAAAGTTTGTTTATTTTAAGAGAGAGAGCGAGTGGGGGAGGGACAGAGAGAGAGAGGAAGAAAGGAAGAATCCCAAGCAGTCTGGGCACTGTCAGCACAGAGCTCGATGTGGGGCTTGAACCCATGAACCATAAGATCATGGCTTGAGCCGGAATCAAGAGTTGACTGCTTAACAGGCTGAGCCATCCATGTGCCCCCATAGTGTATTCTTACATGAAGACATTTAAAATTTTTTTGTAGCCAAATTTGTTAAATACATCCTATTAGCCTTTAATCTTGCATTGGAAAGCCTTCTACAAGCTAAGAATATGCAAATACTCATTGTCTTGTAATATATCTTTTATAGTTTTGTCTTTTTACATTTATATCTGAATGTGTTTGGGTCTTAATTTCATATAATAAGGTATAATGTAAAGTTATAACACGTTTTTTAAATGTCCCTCAAACTGACTGATTTACACAGCCAGTTACCAGATGCTAATTTCCTGTTTCCATATTGACTGATTGGCCATTCCCTTTTAAATAGCACATGTTTGTTTGTTTATTTTATTTTTAGAGAGAGAGTGTGTGTGTGTGCAAGCAAGAGAGAGGGGCAGAGAGAGAGAGAGAAACAGAGAGAAAGAAAGAATCTTAAGCAGGCTCTACACTCAGTGCGGAGCCCAACCCAGGGCTCACTCCCAGAACCTTGGGATCATGACCTGAGCTGAAATCAAGTCCGACCGTCAACTGACTGAGTCACCCTGGTGCCCCAATAACACACTTAAAAAAAAATAATGTTTATTTATTTTTGAGAGAGTGAGAGAGAGGCAGAGAGGAGGGATAGAGAGAGAGGGAGACACAGAATCTGAAACAGGCTCCAGGCTCTGAGCTGCCAGCACAGAGCCTGACGTGGGGCTTGAACTCATGAACCATGAGATCGTCACCTGAGCAGAAGTCAGATGCTTAACTGAGTGAGCCACCCAGGTGCCTCTTCACACTTTTAAATTATTGTAGCTTGGTAAACTATTTTATTGTCTCATGGAACTGAGACCCATTTGTTCTGTTTTGTTTTAATTCTCTTAGCTATTCTTTGTACATTTTCTTCTTCAGATAAGCTTTAATTTTTTTTAACGTTTTGTTTTAGTTTTTGAGAGACAGAGAGAGACAGAGCGTTAGCAGGGGAGGGGCAGAGAGAGAGGGAGACGCAGAATCTAAAGCAGGCTCCGGCTCTTAGCTGTCAGCACAGAGCCTGACGTGGGGTTTAAACCCATGAACGTGAGTTCGTGACCTGAGCTGAAGTCAGATGCTCAACCGACTGAGCCACCCAGGTGCCCCTCCTTCGGATAAACTTTAGAATCAGTTTGTCAAGTCCTGTTAGAATTTTGTTTGGGATTACCTTGTGTTTATCAAGTTGGAGGAGGATTCATAGTTTCAAAATACTCTGCAGCTAGAAAAATTGTTCATTTTTCCATGCATTTATTTAGGTCTTTTGGTCCTTCAGGAAAGGTTTCTTTTATTAGCTTTGTATCGTCTGTATATTTTTTCTATTACAGTTATTCTCTGGTATTTTCTAGTTTCTGGTTTTTTTCTACACAGATATTTTTTTCCCGCCGAATTTTTTTATTGGATGCCATATTGGAATTTGTAACCTTCTTTATCTCTCTCATACTTTGGCTCAGACCTGACATAAACTCAAGTGGAAAACCCTTCCTGAACTCTCAGTTGGTCTAAATATTCAAAGTATGCTTGTCTAGAATACTCTCCACCTTACGAAATTTTCTGGTCATGCTTGTTTCTCTCCCTTCCAATCAGAGCCAGTTCGATGTTTATGTATAGTCCTACTGCTAACATGGTGTCCAGTATATAATAGATGCTTAAAATGCACAGTTGTTTTGAACTATGGAATATGTTATATTATTAAAATAAAAGTGAATGTATGATTTTTTTTTCAACGTTTATTTATTTTTGGGACAGAGAGAGACAGAGCATGAACGGGGGAGGGGCAGAGAGAGAGGGAGACACAGAATCGGAAACAGGCTCCAGGCTCTGAGCCATCAGCCCAGAGCCTGCCGCGGGGCTCGAACTCCCAGACCGCGAGATCGTGACCTGGCTGAAGTCGGACGCTTAACTGACTGCGCCACCCAGGCGCCCCTGATTTTTTTAAATGTAACATTATATAGTATTTTTATCTTGTAGCAGTCATTATAGTTATTTAGCATAGCTGAAAAATAATAATAAGTAACATTTAATTGAACATTTACTCTGTACTAGGTAATGTTCTTACTGCTTTGCACATATTATCTCACTTATTTTTCACAAAGGCTGTATTAGGCAGGTTCCCATTTTACAGAGTCAAAAACTGAGGCATAGAAAGTTAAGTAAATTGCTAAGGTGTGTAATGAGTAACCAAATGTAAATATCCATTGGATAGATATAGCCATTTAGAGTATCTACAATTTGGCTTATGGACTGGCAGTGACCATTTTAATGCAGATTTAAAATTTTTCTTTTTAAAAATTATTTTTATCCAAGAAGTGGAGCACAGATACTTTATGGTACTGTGCTGTTTTTCAAAAGTTCATTAGCTTTATGTCTTCATTTTTCTAGTCACTGTTGGATGAACAGCAAAGATGACATGGCTCCTGTTCTCAAGGAGTTTCTAACTGAGTTTAGATGACGAGACAAGTAAAAACGAAATCTAGAATGGAATTGTTGCTGTGTGATGTGTCTAACACAGTTTCTGGAAACACCGGTGGAAACCTAGAACCTTGAGGAAAATATGTTGGCCTCTGTCACACAGCACTTCACATCTACCTTGATTCACTGCCTTTGTGGTGTATCTGTACAGTTTTACTTTGACAAAGGGGTCAAATGCTGAACAGCCCACTTTCCCCAGGGACTGAACAGTGTGGTAGTCTCAGAATCTTAAATGGTAAAGGACAGGCAGGAACCCTAGCACTGAGAGATTCTGTAAGCCCTTTGCACTCTGGAGAAAATGGTGCTATATGACCAGTAGTGGACCACCTCCTCCCCCCACCCCCACCAAAAAAGGAAGGGAGGAAGGAAGGAAGAGATGGAAGGAAGGAAGGGATGGAAGAAGGAACGAAGGAAGGAAGGGATGGAAGAAGGAAGGAAGGAAGGAAGGGATGGAAGGGAGGACAGGAGGGATGTTAATGTTGTGCCCACACACTTGAAAATGGCAATAGGAGTACATAGCAGTCTTTGAGAGGATGCTTTGAAGTCCAGGTATGCAACACTGCCCAGTGGTCCAAACATGGATTTGATCTCAGGAGTTGTCAGGACGTAACTTCTAATGTAAAAGCTTGTGTGCCCCCAAATTTCTCACCTTCCCTCCTCACTTTAGTTGGTGATAACTTGCAGGAACTGGCCACTGTTGCAGTCCTCAGTTCATTAATTTGTCTATTTCTAACATTGTGTCTAGTCTCTTCAATTGCCTGCACTTTTATTCTGAAATTGGAGTTCTGCATGTGAGTACAGAAAGGCTGGGAGAGAGTGAAGTCTCTTGGCAGAGGTGGAATTACAGTTGTCAGCTTTGGCTGTCCCGTTTTTCTCTGAGCCATAGTTTAGTATTTGGGGGGCATTTCTAGAGTCATGGAAACCTGGAGAGATTTTGTGCTCTATGGTTAACATTAGCAGTGGAGCCCCAGAATAGTGTGAAGGAAAGAAAACTATGTGTCTATTCATTTCTCCCTGCCCCCCCCCCCCCCCCCCCCCGATTTTGGCCAATATTTAAAGTTGCTTGGTGTGCTGGAGTTTCTCAGACAGGGTAGTAGGTAGCAACCGCGACCACTTCTGTTCCTAACTTTTGCTCTCTCCCCTTCCTGGTCCCCAGAGGAGGTTAATCTGTAGGGAAGCAGCAGAAGGGGGAAGAGGACACACAAGGACCCAAGTGCTCTGCAGACTGTACAGTCCTCTTCTGAGTGGTTGAGAAAAGATGGGAGAAAGGTTCTTGCCATTTTACTCTAATGTTCACTCTAATGGCAACAAACTTTTCTATGTAGCAAACCATGACAATGGTTTACATTTCTTGAGCTCTTACTCTGGGCTGCATGTTATAGTCGGTTTTAGATGTCACTTCCTGTTTCATGCTCACAGCATCTCTTATTATTGGCTCCATTTCCCCAAAGGGGAAACTGAGGCTCAGTGAGTTGAATTAGCTCGCACAGTTTCATGGCCAGGACTCTAAGCCACACAGACGTCTGTGTCACCTGCCTCCCTACAGTTGTATATAGCTACTGTTAATCTGTGCACTGGTGTTCAGGGTGTTTCATGTCACTTCGTTCTTAAGGATTTAATGAGCTCTTTATTTCCTTGAAGTCAAGTAGAAATTAAATCAGCATCTAAATTTTTTTCACTTTTATTTCTATTCACTGTAAGTCAGTCAAGTACATAGCTACAACACATCGTTATTTGGTTTAAAAATTCTTCTTTTTACCCCGTGCATGTAGTATGTCAGGGATCAATATTAAGAAAATACTGTAGCGATAACATATATATTTTTTTAAATTGATAGCTTGGATTCCTACTTTTACCATTCAGGAGGTGAAGAGTGGAAGAGTTATGTTCAGAAACTTGCAAATGAAGTGCTACATGGTGAGAATTTATGGATGAGAAAGCACTTTGTACATAATTCCAGAGTACATGATGGGGAGTGACTGTTGCAGTTAACAAATGAGAAGCAGACCTTTTTGGAGTTAAGAAACAGACTGTGACATTGCAGAAAAGCATTTCCTCTTCTGACTTTCTGCAAGTGTTCCCCTTTCCAACTCTTACTGTGTGTGATGATGTGCTTTTCTCCACTTCACAGATGGGGAAGGTGAGGTTCAGATGACCTGAGATTCAGTGACTTGTCCAAGGTCACATAGCTGTTGAGTAATGGAGCTGAGATATCCCTGTATAAGCCTGGGCTCAATGCTCGGCAGTGTTTCTTCATTAAGTGGCCTGTTTTGGGGTGGCAATTTCATCTTAAACTCAGTCTTGGAAAGTTTCTTCTCTTCAAGTGTATTTGAGCATGTTGGGGTCTGGAGAGATGAAACTGTTTACTTTTAACTGCCTATTCATTCAACCCTAACATGTTTGCTTAGGACAAATGATTATGCTGGATGAATATTAAAAACGGTTTTGATCTTACAAAATTTACTATCTGTGTACCTTTGGTGAGCAAAAACAAATTTTGGGCTGGTAAAATTTAGTGCTTATTTATAAGCTTTATTTCCTTTGGTTCCCCAAATTTGCACACATAGAGAGGGCATAATGGTCAGATTTTAAGGACCATTGGCAGCAGGAAAAGTAAGCAACATGAACCAGAGACCCCCCAGTAACTGCCACCCCAGCAAAGTCTATTGGCATGAAATCCTGAATGGCTGGCTGGATTTAATGGGCAATATGAGGTTCTTGTTGAAGGGTCCTCTGTTCACTCTCTGATTTGAAAAACAAAACAAAACCCAAACTCACTTACATGTACATATTATAGGCACCTTTGAAAACACCATAGTGTAGGTGGCCCGTTCTAGCATGTTCTATGTCATAGTGCATCAGTGTTTATTAAACACCTGTTCAGGGGTTGGGCATGGACTTCTTGTTCACTGTTTCTTCTTCATCTACCCTCTTACATGTGTTTTTCCCTATTTGTGGCCTCTACCCTGGTTCTTTCTTAGGACATTGTTACTTTTGAAGATATTGTTGTGTTGGCAATAGATGTGACCTCTAAATTTACCTGGTCTACTTTCTTTATTTCAAACACTAGAAAACTGAGAGATTATAATGATAGCATCTTATATCTGTGTAGTACTTGATGATAAACTGTTTACTGTAATACCCTGTGTAATGTGTAATACCCTGTTTGTGTAATACCCATCCTGTGATGGGTATTATCCCCGTACTGGAGATGAGGAAGTGGGGTGTTTGGGCCAGGGTCTCCGGATTTGTGCTTTAGGTCGTTTGGTTGCATCGTGCTCTGCTAAACTTGAGACTGGTGCATACATCACGTAGACTGACCCAAGTGTTTATCCTCTCTGGCCTTCAAGGAGTCCATTAATCTCTGTGTGCCAAATTGAAACAAATTAGTTTTTTCAACACAAAAGACATGAGACTTTTATCTAGCATCTGAAACCGATGAGCAGTGCTGAATTGTATTACTGATATGGGGCTTAACACCAGGGTATTCTCTTTTTAAAGTGTTTTCTATTACAATAGGTGAACATTTATTGATTTACGTATTTGTTAACATGTGTAAATACTCTTAAGAGTGCTGCATCAAAACTCGTTTAATTAATTCAGTGCTTATGTACCCCTACGTTATTTGTTGTGAAGCAATAATAGGATGCCCTCATATGGTGGGGGGGAGGCAAGTGATCTGTCTGGGTACACTTGTGGTAGAGGTGTCCACCCTTTAGTGGGCACCCTTAGCATATGCCTGGCTGTGTAGGAGGGGCTAGCATGTACCTAAGGTAGATTGTACCCCTAGGTAGGAAGAATGGGAAACATTCTGAGTCAAGAGACAAGGGAGTGAGGTGGTTATGCATCTCTCCATCAGTACTTGCTCCCGCTGCTAAAAGAAGTATTAAGTTTACTGTATACAGAATATCTTTGCTTCTTGGCATAAGGCTAAGCGAGAGTCTGCTATATTGAATTGCTTATCTCCAATTGCAGAAGTTTGGAAAATGCATCATTCTTGTGAATTTTGGGGGTAGGAGTGAAATTTGAGATGTCATTTGGTCATTCCTCTGTCCCCAGGCACCCAACTTGGAGAGCTAATTTTCTTCAGATATCGAGCATATTCCACACTCTGCTTTAGCAGTTCATGCCATTGTCTTACCTCTTAATGATCAATAAGAACTGACTCTCTGGGCCTTTGTATCTATCTTTCAGGTCTAACTTCAAACTTGTGGCCGTCAATTCAAAACTGTATGCCATTGGTGGGCAGGCCGTTTCTAATGTTGAGTGTTACAATCCTGAGCAGGATGCGTGGAATTTTGTGGCACCCCTACCAAATCCTCTGGCTGAGTTCTCTGCGTGTGAGTGTAAGGGAAAAATTTATGTCATTGGAGGATATACTACCAGAGGTAAGTGAAGGGGCTAAGTAAGTGGTCCTTTTCTGTGTGAGCTTCTGCAGCGTGTGGAAGGGTAGGAGGGTGCCAGAGGAAAACACTCTGGCGTACACATTGTGATTTTATATGTTAAATACTGCATATTTACATATCTGGGAGGAAGAGTGTTGTGTATCACAGGGGTGGTTTGGGCAGGAGGGACCTTTGATGCCTTTGTGTGAGCACAAGAATTGAATGGGGGTGGAAGGAGCTATGAAGAAAATATGTATTTTCTTTCTGCTCTGAAAACCCAGCCTTGTGACCAGTAGTCCTGAGACTTGTCTGGGTTACTCCCATCCTTCTCCCGAATACTTCTAACACAGAATTTAGAGCCAGAACATCCTTGAGGATCTTTGTTTCCACTTTCTCCCTTTTTGAGCACAAATATGTCAGATAGTTTCCAGAAACTCAGCTCTAGGCTGTTGTTTACATATCATAAGAGGGTTTTAAGAGACACGAATGTAAGAGAATTCTTTCCTGATCCAGAGGTGAGAGGTGGTTGTGCTCTTTATTAAACTGTACATGTGTGTTTTTCACTTTTTTTTTTTTGCTGGGTATTTGATAGTTAAGAATTTGGAAATAAGTTTCTCCAGTAGGTTTTATACTATTGTTCTTGGTAGGAAGCTTCTCACGTGATAGAGATAGAAAAGAGCATGGTTGTGGTAAGGCAGACAAGGCAGTGGCAGGGCCACCAGGAAGAGGTGTGTCTTTTCCTTTTATCCCTCTCTCCCACTTGTGTCAATGTTACCTCTTGGCCAAAGAAATTTATTTCTTCATTTGGTCTACCTGTAAAACACCCAGAACTTATAGAGAAGGTATAACTGGACTCTTAGGACTTTTAGCTACATTGAAATAGTAGAGTTACCATTTTATCCAACATAGTGAAATAACCCGTCTTTCTTTTATGATACAATATGAGAGGACAGAGCTCTCCAGCCTTCGCTGACAGTAAGCATGGAGAAATGATGGTGATGTGTAACTTTGTAAAGGACAGAAATCCACATGCTAATGTAGTGTAGGTGCCAAAAATTATTTTTACCACAGCCAAATGTGTTTTGTTTTAGGGATTTATGTTAGAGGGAGAAGTTAAATGTAAAGTGTTTTATGAGCATATGGTTTAGAGTGTGTGTGCACGTGCACAAAAGATTCTGAGTAACAGCACATCTTAGAGTATCTCTAAACAGTTGATTTGGTGGGGGGGATGGTGAGCGGTGTTTTAGTCTCCTGTGGCCGACTTAACGAACAACTACAACTTAGTGGCCTAAGCCAATCGAAATGTATTCTCTCACATTTCTAGAAGCCTGAAGCCTAAAATCAAGGTGTGGGCGGTCATGTCCCCTCTGAAGGCACTAGGGGAGAATCCTTCCTTGCCTCTTCTAGGTTTGGTGACTCCACATGTTCCTTTGCTGGTGACTGCATCACTCCAACCTCTGCCTCTATCTTCACATACCTTCTTTTCTGAGTGTATCCACGTCTTTTCCTCTTCTGTCTCTTGTAAAGAAAGACACGCTGCTCATTGGACTTTAGGGCCCACCTGGATAATCCAGGATGATCTCATCTTGAGATCTTTAACTTAATGACATCTGCAAAGCTCCTTTTCCCAAGTAAGGTTATATTCAGAATTTCTGGGGGTTAGGAGGTAGACATATCTTTTTGGGGGTCACTGTTGAACTCACTATAGGTGCTGTTTATACATTTAAGGAGAGGCAGTGACCCAAGAGGAGTGCATGGGAAGCAGTGAGTTGTTTTTTTTGTTTCTTGGTTTTTTTTTTAAACACCCTCAAATTTTCGTCACTGTGGAGCTATTCCCAATGTCCCTCTCTAGTGACTTTCCACTGAAGATAAGATAATTGCCAGCTTTTTTGTTATAAATAATTGAAAAAAGAAAAAAGAGTGAGATCTAGCAGTCATTTCCTTTATCTTCAACACTGGTGTTCAGGGTATAGTGGTCAAAAGCCCCCAGAGAATTTCTGTGTGTGCATATGTACCTCCCTGTGTGTCTGTGTGCCTTTTCTCCTGGGAAAGTAAATACAGTTATTTACTTATGGACATTTCTAAGAATTCTGATTCTCCGTAGATTTTGTGACACAGAATACACCCTGTGGGCTGATGTAATGTACACATGTCCCTTGGCTTCTCTTCTGAGCAAGAGCTGGGATGCATTGACAGGCAGCCCTATAATCCAAAGAGTACTCTGCTGGTAGATTTCCTAGTTTTTCCATGACCCTGGCTGAGCAAATGTTCTTTAGATTTGACCTGGAAAACCCTTGCTTGTGTGTTTTCTAGTTTTTCAAGCCACTACTAATGTACCTTCTTCATTTGGGCCACACACAGTGGTTCCTGTCCTGGATTCCCCAAGCCAAATACCTGTGATGGGATGGTTGGGTGATGTGGATGGATGGATGTTTGTGTAAGGGTTGAAAATGGGTTTTCTGAGATGAGAGGGCAGGACAGTTCCTTGGACTCTGAAACACCTCTCCTCTTCTGCTTGGGATCTTCCCAAGCCTCCCTAATGGTTGCCTGTATTTAAAATAAGAAATCATAATTGTCATAAAACAAAATGCAGGGCTCAAAGTTGCATTCTTGGTCTGCTGACTTAGGTAGACTTTTAAAATTTAGTAAGTAATAGTTCATGATTTTTTTTTTTTAACATTTATTTATTTTTGAGACAGAGAGAGACACAGCATGAACGGGGGAGGGGCAGAGAGAGAGAGAGACACAGAATCGGAAGCAGGCTCCAGGCTCTGAGCCATCAGCCCAGAGCCCGACGCGGGGCTTGAACTCGCGGACTGTGAGATCGTGACCTGAGCCGAAGTTGGACGCTTAACCGACTGAGCCACCCAGGCGCCCCAGTTCATGATTTTTTAAAAAAATTATTTAATGTTTATTTTTGAGAGAGAGAGACAGCATGAGTGGGGGAGGGGCAGAGAGAGAGAGAGACAGACAGACAGACAGACAGAATCTAAAGCAGGCTCCAGACTCCAAGCTGTCAGCACAGAGCCCAATGCGGGGCTCAAACTCACAAATCGCGAGATCATGACCTGAGCCAAAGTTATATACCCAACCGACTGAGCCACCCAGATGCCCCTTGTAGTAGTTCATGATTAGATTAATTCTGTGTCAGTCATTGAGGAAATGAAAAGAAATTCAATAGAGAGCAATAGTAACCACTCAAGGGAAGAAGGGTGATTTGTTAAAGTTCAGAATCCCCTCTAAATATAAAAGCATAAAGATTATTCCACCAACTCAGACCACCTCATATGGTCTGAGCTCTTGTTGGGTGAGGAGAGAAAACATTTACAGAAGACCTGGGAAGACCTTCAGACCTGGGACTGAGAAATGCATGGAAACCTCACTAGAATAAGTCCTTTGTTTGCGTGGTGAGAAGCCAGGTTCACTGGTAAGGAGCACTTTTTGATAGACTGTTAACCAAACTCCCTTGGACTATCTCCTAGAATGAGTTTTATCACAACAGCTATAACAAAAAGAAATACAGGGAGGTATTAGTATGGGTGGAAAACAGAAGGAAAGTTCCCTAAAGCTGTAACAATTCTGAAATTTCTGCTGGCGTGGAGACATGTGCACACACAGGATTTGGTCTCCTTTTCTTTCTGTGCCCTCTTATGAGCCCCCCCCCCAATTTGGTACCAGAGGCTGTGATGGAGCTCTGTCATCATTGCCAACTGTGGGTGGGTCCTTCTGTCTCAGGAGGAAGTGTCCTACCCTGTAGTTACACGTCCGTGCCCAAGCGAAGTTGTCTCTTCCATGGATGGATTTTGTTGTTTGTTTAAACAACAACAAACAGAAAGTTCATTCTTTCTGATAACTCAGAGCATTTTTTTTTCTGCTGAGGCTAAAATGTTCCATTTATTCTTTCCTAGAGGAGAAGTGGGTAAAAAAGAACAATTACAAAAAAGAAGAACGAAACTAGATACTTTAAATTTCACAAGCATTTTTCAAAAAGAGAGTAGGTAATATTTTTCCTTAAAGCAGCCATGAATTCAAGATAATGTTAGGGCAGTCTTTCATCTGCTTTCTGATTTTATACACACAACAGCTAGTCATCTCTTGTGAAGTGGGCACAGGGAGAGGGAAGGGCCTTTGGTAGTATCTCTGCTGTTGCAGTCAGGAAATAGAATTGCCAGGTGATTCCATGGCTGATGGCCACAGGTGAGACTTCCTCCTGACTTGGCAATTATGTGCTATTTCATTTCGACAGCCCCTGAGGATCTTGCTTGGCTCACTTGTCTTGTGTATTAGAGTCGGTTGTCAAGAGTAGATCCTTGGGGCTCAGCCTGTCATCTGGATGTAGAAGTCAGTAATTCTGTAGATAGTTGAGAATTCCAACGCCCTGATTCTGTTTACATTGGACTGGTGGTTCTAAAATGTTTAAGGGTGCCAGGTTCTAAATCTGTGTCCTGGCCCTGTTGATTTAGAGAGCCTCCCAGGGAGGGGGACATGCCTGATGAGAGGTGAGGGAGATGATTCTAAACCGATCTCCTGCCAGCCACTTCAGAAACCGTTGTCCGACCTCTGCTTCTCTGAAATAGTTTTGCCTCTGTGCTGCCAAATTATTCCGGCGGGGGTAGATGTTTATTACTGCCGAGGCAGGCAGTGACGTTACTGTGGCTGTGTCATCTTGAGGCTTCTCTCTTCGTTTCAGACCGCAACATGAACATTTTGCAGTACTGCCCCTCTGCCGACATCTGGACACTCTTTGAAACGTGTGACGTCCACATTCGCAAGCAGCAGATGGTGTCTGTTGAGGAGACCATCTACATCGTGGGGGGCTGTCTGCACGAACTGGGGCCCAACCGGAGGAGCAGCCAGAGCGAGGACATGCTCACCGTGCAGTCCTACAACACTATCACGCGGCAGTGGCTCTACCTCAAGGAGAACACGTCCAAATCGGGTCTTAACTTGACTTGCGCCCTTCACAACGATGGCATCTATATCATGAGCAGAGACGTTACCCTGTCAACCAGCCTGGAGCATCGAGTTTTCCTGAAGTACAACATCTTTTCAGATAGTTGGGAAGCATTCAGGCGTTTCCCAGCCTTTGGACATAATTTGCTGGTTTCCTCTCTTTATCTGCCCAATAAAACAGAAACATGACTGAACTGACTTAGAATTTGAAAGAAACCTAGTTCAAGACAAAAAAAAAAAAAAAAAAAAAAAAAAAAAAAAAAAAAGAAGGAGAAAGAAAGAAAGGAAAGAAAACAACCCATAGTGTTCCATTTCAAGGGAGAACGATTTCTAAAGGGAAAACATGGGTTAAAGTTGGTCACATGTACAATAGCTGTAAATAAGCTTACTTGAACTAATTACTTGAAAACTTGTGGAGAAAAGAGACCAACTTTATTATTTTTTTAATTATTGATTGTTAAATGATGGGAACGAATCCATGATAGTATTTTCATCCAAATATGATACCCTTGGGCCAGCGACTGAAACTGCTCATCAAAAAGAAGATTCATTGTATCTGCTTTAGTGAAGGGCCAAAGTCAATAATTGACATTGAATGGTAAAGATCATTTTAAAATCTGTGTTGTTTGGGTCACTTGAAACATCATTAATACCTTAAGTGAGAAGTTTTTGTTGTTGTTATTCATTTACTTGACAAACATATTAACACTATCCTTCACCCGTTTTCTCCCCCATTCATTCTCAACGTATACTGCCAGTGGTTTAAAATAGGGTTCTAGGTTTAGATATTTTATTTGCACACTACTTTCTAGGAAACTTACAATGATGGAACCCTACAGTGAGTCCTTGCAAGCATCCAGTCCTCCCAAACTTGCATAAAAACACTCTCAGCTATTTTTCCAAACTTTTTGCAATTATGTGTACTGAATAGATAGGCAGATATAACCTCTTATTTCATGTATGTGGCAGATTGGGAATTTATGTGGGCAGATAAGTTGCAGTGCTAAGCATTCTGCGTTGTTTAAAAGAGAAGATATATTGTTTAAAAGGATGGAGATAAATATATATATTTTTGAAATCGAGTCTTAGAAGGGAAGGGAACACCAAATAAGAAAAAAATTTGCCTTTAAGAGTTGCTTGTAATGAATGTATTGGACTTAGTTTTTTTTTAAAGATAAAACAGATGCCTTTATCATATTTAGGTGAGGCATCTTTCTAATTTAATCTTAGCCTTTTAATTCATGCTTTGCTTTTATGAGGTAAGGTGAGGATAGCTGTGAAACGTTTGTGCTGGAGAGGGGAAGCAGCTCTTACAGAAGTGGAGTGGCCTCTGGTGGTATTTCTGAAAGTAGGTGACATGCTCTACTTGCCTAGGTTGTTAAATCAGGTGGAACGCAGCTCAAGCAATCATTTTCAGTAAGTCAGTTGCCATGAATAAAAGCCTCTGCCAATCATAGGTCAGCATCCCTTTAAACATTTATACTTCTAGAAATTTGATTTTGGTGGAAAAACCCTTTCTGAATTTCTCTGGTCTTTTGTAATGGAATCAGTGAAACTGTGAGCTGGAATTCCGTCTTTCTGTTCTGACATTCCTGTACAGCAGGCCTCACTTTTAAGAAAGTCCCACAGAAAAGCAGAAATGATCATGGCAAATTCATGCATTCACCAGACTCCCAGCACCTCCGGTATGCATTCACTGTGAGGATATAGTGCAGGGGACTCGATTTCTTCAGCAGAGTTCTTCAGTTTATCAAGAGTCACTACAGGGTTTCTTTACAACCGTGGCCTCCTAGTATAGTTAAAATAAAGGTCTGGTTGTAAAAATTTTATTTGCACAACTTTTCAGGAATACTTCTATTAAGTAAAATGAGGCAAGCCTTTATTGTGGACATGGAGACAGATCTTTGATCTTGTCACCAAATAATCATATCAGTACTCTACTTAATACTATTTAAGGGTTTCTAAGCCATATCCATTTATTCACAAATACTTAGCCTTTAAAAAAAAACTCAAATCTTGGGGATGGTACTTTAATAATAGATTTTTATTAATTTATATTCATTATAGAATTGAATTTCCAGTGATCTATAATTTCATTGCATATATTTAAAAATCTAATTTATTTTAGATAGTGTTAACTTTTGTTGTGACAGATCTTAAATTTTTTAAAGCTTAACCTTGTATATTCAGACGATCCTAGCCAGTTGAATTAGTTCTGAACAAGTTAGACCTTAGCTTGTAAATAACCACGTCTTATAAAATGTAATATTGTTGCTGCCAACCAGTTCCCTTCCTGATTACATTCTTTGGGTCTGTTTTCTTAATGTCAACAATTAGATTCTTGGACCAAGTGAAGGCATACTCTGATCCACAAAGCTCTTTTTATAAACCAAGTTTCATGTGTGCATATGTGCATATTGTCTGTATGTGTGTGTGTGCATGTGCACTGTCATATTATAGCTCTAAGATACACAGACTTCTAACAAAGTTTTGTTACTCTGGGCTGCTGAGGGTACTTGCGCAAGGCAGAATGTGCAGTAGGAACACATTTGTGCATTTGGGACATCTTCCTGCTGTGCACAGCAGCTATGTTGGCATTTTGAGGATAATTTTAGTTTAGCTCTGTTCTCTTGTTGATGCCAATGTTGTATTGAAGACTGTACCTGTGATGAGGGTAATGATGCTTTGAAAATTCCCTGTCACCCCCAGGACATTGCTTTTTTATTAAGTTTTTTATTTCAATTCCAGTGTAGTTAACATACAGTGTTATATTAGTTTCAGGTGTACAATATAGTGCTCTTTGTTAATATCCCTCTATTTCCTTCCTTTCTCTGAATGCTTTATCCTTCTTTTCTGAAATGCTTCTGAGGGATGCCAGACTCCCACTGTGGAGAAGGGAGTTGCCGGGAGGACCCCTGTGGTATGCATCCCTCTGGAAGCAACCAGTTTTACTAAGAATGTTCGGAGCGGCAGAGTGAGTCCTAAGTGTGGATTGGTAGAGGGAGGTTGGTTCTTTCTGTCATTCTTTCTGGCTTTCTTCTCCACACCCTTGGTTTCAGTGGCCTCTCCCCTTAGCATCCTTTAAAGTTTTTCTGATGAAAATGTATGAGTTTATTATTTCAACAGTGTTGGTTAAGTCATGACAATGAAGTACTGAGAAGGTTATGAATTCTAGTAAGAAACAAGTAAGATTAAGCATGGAAACCAAAGAGAATTTAACTCGGCCGTGGTTTTTTGAACCCAAATCCCAAGTGATTCCAATAGCTATCAATTAAAGTTGTACAAAGCGGAGAAAGCTTTTTCTCTACAAAGGGAATTAAAAGTAAATGCTTGTTCTCTTTCAGTAAAGAATTACTTAGTGAGAATTTTGGATGCCATGTTTTTAGATTTCCAGGTAAAGTCATGACCCTACCTGTTTGCCACACAGGTAAATCAAGTGGAAAGGCCTTGGCCTTCTTGGTCAACCAGCATTTAATGAGCAGTGGCTTAATGCAGAGCACTCGTGAGGCAGCATAGCAACAGAAAGGGAATATGGGTGAGTTGTTGGATGCCTTTCTCCTAGGCCAGGGATGGGAAATATATGACACCTGGGCCACCATTCTCTGATGGCAGCATTGTGAATGAGTAGCACTCCTTTCCTCTGTGCCAGGAATTGGTCTCATAATCCATGTCATCAGTGCTTCCAGGCACCTGTTGCCCATCCACCAGAGTGAGGTGAATGAAGTCTGTCATCCCCGCCTTACAGGAATGAATGAATTAGGTGAGTAGGTACCACCCAAAATGGCTTTGAGAGCAGTGAGCTGATTCAACTCAGTTCCCTGGCTCCCAGAAATATTTACAGAAAGTCTGTTGTGTGCAAGGTAATGCTAAGAATTAGGGATACAGACATAAATGAGCCACCATCCCTGGCCTTGAAAAGCTTCTTGTGAAAATGTTTGCTGTAATCATTGTGACTAGTGCCCTCAAAGATGCCCACTTTTGCCAGTGGGCACACTGGGGCTCTTTGGCCTGGCTGCCTCTTCAGTCCTGAGCCAGTCTGCCCACTGCTTCATGATCTTCTAGCAGTTATAATGAACCAGCTCTTCTCTAAAATTGAAGATCACAAGCTATGTTTTTGTTTTAATGGTATGTTTTTTTTCCTCCCTACATTTCATTGTCTTCTCTGTACTTCATTTTTCAAAAAAAAATTGTATGTGATCTGCTATAAAGGTAACTGCTAGACACCACAGCCTGCCTGGCTAAGGGCTCAACAGCTTGATCCCATGAGAAGGAGGAGCAAAGCCAGGGAAGTAAGTATGGGGAGAGAGGCAAGCTGTTCACGTGTGAGTTTATACCTATGCCTTTAAAACGCCTCCCTAAAAAGTATTACTAAATGGTCATTAAGATGCTAGTCCTAACTGTAAGTCAGTTGTCTTTGCCTGTGTGATAACTATCAAAGGCTTTCTCTCCTTGTGTTTCATTCACTTAAGAATATTTGTTTTTCATATTGTGTTAATTTAGGAACACAATCTAAAATGCATACCAGTTGGCATATGCTGACTTCTGTACTTGACATAACCAGTTTTATCCATTCCTACAGGAGACACTAAATGTAAAAGATGGTCAATTTTGCCAGAGCAAAAGGGCACTGAAATGACTTTGGTGGGGTTGGCTGGGGCTTTCTCAAATGGATGTCATAGTTTATTACTAGTCAAGAAAAGGAAAATGTAATTTGCATTGTGTCATTTTTCTAAAAAAATTCTTAATAGGGGTTCTTTAGATCTAGTCTCTACAATGTTTTCATATTTAGTGGTCATTTTAGGAAAATTGATAATCTGTAGAATGAATAATTATGTTTTGTTATGACTGACACTTTGTTATAAAGGTTGTATTGTGTCTTACAAATGTGGCTTAAAATGTAGACATTATGATATGATTTATTTAAATACAACAATGCCTACGATGCACTCACTCAGATAGCATTCATTTTGTGTTTAGAACTAGAACTATAGAAGAAAATGTCTTCAAATAAAATAGTTCTAAATCTTAATGGCCCACATTGTTGTCCGTGAGGTACTGTGTACCCGCTGTGTGGTCAGGGCTGTCTGTGCCAGAGCCAAGAGGAAACAGGTGAAGCCTGAGACAGGTCCCTCAGGTGGAGAGTTCCTGACTCGCAGGGAAAGCCGGACTAACACTTAGGAACCAGCTAGAGAGGTGGTTGTCCTATGGGAAGATGAGCCAAATGGGGCAGCAGAGGCTACAAGAGTCTTTGTCTTTAGTGTTTGGAGAAGAGAGATCTGGGAGGAGGAACTCTGAATCCTTAGAATTCTGAAGTCTCAGTCCCATAGTTCAGTTACAGCCCACCTGTCCCACCCTGTTTTCTAATGTTTCCCACGGTTTCCTTTTTTTTCTTCAAAGTGTATTTATTTATTTTGAGAGAGAGAAACAGAGCACACAAGTTGGGGAGGTGCAGAGAAAGAGGGAGAGAGAGAATCCCAAGCAGGCTCCGCACTGTCAGCGCAGAGCCCAATGCAGGACTTGAACTCACAAGCTGTGAGATCATGACCCAAGCTGAAGTCAAGAGGCAGAAACTTAGTCTACTGAGCCACCCAGGCACCCCAACCACTGTTTCCTTTTAAGTACCGCTCACTCCGGGAAAACAGAACCACACAACTCCTTGCTTTTGAGGCTGAGAGGGGGCTGGGGCAGCAACATCACAAAAGGGGGTTCAGTTGCTAGATGATGTCCCACAGATGTCCATTCCCTTCCATCCTTTGGTTGCCCCTCATGTAGGAACATACCTGCACATACATGCCCTTCTCATACCTACAATTTTAAAAATGACCCAACTTAAAACAACACTAAGACGTATCCACCAAGGGAAACAGTCAAAAATCAGATCCAGCCAGTGCATCCAAAGGTAACATGGCAGCTTATTGCACCCCAAGTCCAGAGCTGTCAGGGGATGCCCATCCCTTCTGCGTCCACAGGTGACCACTCAGTTCGGACAGTATATAACGAATAATTCAGTCATTTTCTACACGCTCAAGACACTCCAAAACAGCCATACCCAACACTGATGGAACATCTACTCTATGCGAGGAACTCCAAGCACTTTTTTTTTTTTAATTTTTTTTTTCAACGTTTTTTTATTTATTTTTGGGACAGAGAGAGGCAGAGCATGAACAGGGGAGGGGCAGAGAGAGAGGGAGACACAGAATCGGAAACAGGCTCCAGGCTCTGAGCCATCAGCCCAGAGCCTGACGCGGGGCTCGAACTCACGGACCGCGAGATCGTGACCTGGCTGAAGTCGGACGCTTAACCGACTGCGCCACCCAGGCGCCCCTCCAAGCACTTTTAAAATTTCACATATTTAATCCTCACAACAAACCCATGTGGTAAATACAAATATTACCCCACATTACAGTTGGGGAAACTGAGGCACTGCAGGTCACAAATCACCATTCAGGAAAAGGGATAAGGGAAAACGGCACACTGCAGTCACTGGTCCACATTGTATACTTTTTCCTGCAGGTAAGGGCCAGCAAGGGCCGCTTGCCCCACAGGCAGAGTGGGTTTCTGGTCAGCCATCCCAGGAACCCTTGGTTTTGCTTTGCAGCAGGTTGTTCCCTGGCTCTGCCTAAGTGACTCTGCCCGCGTGGTAGCCCTTCTTGGTTTGGCGGGGGTGGGGTGGGTGTGGAGGGGACCTGAGAATTTCTGTAGAGGCTGGGGGATCCACTCTTCACAGGCCATAAGCATTTCCTTGGAGATCAAACCTCTTAAAAACCCGGTTAGATGTTGGCAGATCTGATCTCTGGCAACTCTGGGCTAAAGGCCCAGATCTAGTAGAGCTTGGTTTTTAAAACTTGAAGCCCATCTTTGTGATAATCTGTATTCCTGCCCATACTCTTTACCCTCAGCTTAATGGCTCCAATTTCTTCTTCAGCTTTGGGAAAACCTGAAACAATAGGGGTCTGCCCTTGCTAGTGTACATCCCAAGGAATATGCTGCCTTAGGAGAAATGACTGCCTCTTTGTGGCCAGAGGGGTTTGGGAGGGGTTTGGGGCATGAATTCCCACTCTATTTCCTTGCTTCTTCCAAAGGCCTGGTCCTGCTCTATTTTCCTGTTTGTTCATGCACCTCTGATTGAAACACAGACTCTGGCTCTTGCATTTCTGCAAGGCACACATCATCTGACCCTTTGCAGTTACCTGGCTGCAGGCAGAAGGGCTAAAAGCCTGGGTTCCAGAGCAAGACTAGCTGAGTCTGCTGCTCCGTTCTGCCACTTCCTAGCTGTGTAGCCTCGGTCAGGTTACTATATCTCCCTGGGCCTCAGGGTTGTTTTTTTAACTATAAAGTAGGGGTGACAACAGTATCCACTCTATGGAACTACTGTGAAAATTGAATGGGGAGATCCATGTGAAGTGCTCAGAATGGTACCTGGCAGGTAGCCCGCCATGAATATGACCTGTTACTGCTACCAGAACTGTTGGCTCTTTTCCTTACACCTTCAAGTGTGTTAACATGGCCAGCAGCTTATTCCCTTCTTAAAATACTTTACTGAAGCCATTAAGAGGTAGCTAACAAATTCCAAGATCCTGGTGTGTTTCTGTCATTTCTCCCAAAGAACTGGCTTGAAGGGTTTGAATCCCAAGACAGAATAGTGTAATCGGTTCCCTTGTTTCTCACATAAGGACACAGATAGGGAGTCCGACCCTTTTTACCCCTCATCTTTCTTTAGCTGGTCCTATATTTTGGCATTAGATAGTTGGAACACCCCGTCCCAAATACCAAACTCTTTATTAAGACGTTGATTGGACCAGCTCAGGTCATGTGTCCATCCCTGGGGAAACCACCGTGGCTGGGGGGTTGGAGGGGAAGCTCCAACTCAACCACAGGAAACGAATTAATACCAGATAATAGGGGTTCCTCTTGCCAGAAGAAAGGGGTGTCGCCTGCTGTATCCTGAAAAGACAAGCCGAGCCACCTGTTGATGGAACAGAGCTAAGCTTGTTATGCTTCCTGCAGTCAGGGAGGGATACCACCTTAAGTCTTAACCATGTCTCGGCAGGAGGAATTCAGATTTTCAGGCTTGGGCTGGATGACCTTAAAACATATCTTGAGACCGGGCAGAGTTATCATATGAGAGCTAAAGCTTTGGGTGCAGAACTTTGTGGGCACATTGCAGTGAGATCTTGCAGTAGCCTTGATGAGAAAGCTCTTAGTCTTGGTTAAGTAAGCTAAGTAGTTGGTCCATAGTGTTATGAAAGTTAACAAGGTAATAGTCCTTATGTGTGTTTCTTATTCCTGTTGTAGACTGCAGTTTCCTTAATGATACAGTGTCTTATTTTTTATCACCCGAAGTCAGGGAATACAGCAAAGCCTTGTGCACAGCAGATTCTCAATATATTTGTTGAATGTGGAAGGTCTAGAAGCCTTGTTGGGTTTCTAAAAAGAAATGTAGCTTTTGGTATATCCAGCCATAAAATTTCCTTAAAGGAATTAATATAGTGTTTTCTTGATCAGCAACTTTTATCAGAAAAACCCTGCAGTGTACTTTTCTCTTCTACCAGTGTGCATGACCCATCAAACAGGTGGGAGAGATTTCAGCTTCTGGCTGGGGCTGGAAAGGAAATTTGCCCACAAATGGTAGTGATGCCAGTGCTTAGGAACTCAGAAGCACTGCAGGAAAACGGGAATCAAGCCCCATCACTTTGTTATTTTCTTGTGAATGGAATCAGTATTAGGGCTTGAGTGACAGTACTGTCACTTAGAGAAGTGACGTCTTTTTGTATAATCTGAATTGAATGCCACAAATTATACAGTTTCCATGATTTGAATACTAGATGGAAAGAGAAGTAGAAAACTAGATGTATATTTTTGCTGAAAAGTGTTTTGAGTCAGTGACAAAGGGCCTGTTTCCTGTCTGTGGTCTAATCCCACCCTAAGCCTGGGAGGAGCTTCCTGTAGGGTGAGGAAGTTCATGGAGCAGAGAAAGCACTGCTCACGTCACTTCCAGCCCTGGAGGATATCAAGGTGACGCTGGGCAGAAGGACAGAGGTGAAAGATCTAATAAGAGGCAGTGTGATTCAAGTGGTTTGTGGCTAGAGGTGATTTTTCTCATAAAGTCTGGTGTGTTTGTATACGTTTGCTGGCTGGTCTTATTTTACCAAAGTTTCTGCAATTGAAGCAATGCCTTTTTGAAAGTCTGGGATGGGGCAGGGGAGGGGGGCAGGTACTGTATTAGTTCCCTAGGGCTTCCATAACAAAATATCACAAAGCAAGTGATTTAACACAACAGAAACTTACTGTCCAACAGTTTGAGGCTAGAAGTCCAAAATTAAGGTTTCGGTAGGGCCTTGCTCCCTCTGAAACCTGTAGAGGATTCCTTCCTTGCCTCTTCCACGCTTGTGGTGGTTTGCAGACAACTTGGTGTTCCTTGGTTTGTAGCTGCATTAATCCAATCTCTGCCTTCGTTGTCATGTGATGCTCTCCTTGTATTTCATGGCCATCTTCTTAAAAAGGTCATATTAGACTAGGAGCCCACCCTACTTGAGCATGATAATATTTTAACTTAGTACAGCTGCAACAACTCTATTTTTCCAAGAAAGTCAATTCCTCGGAACTAGGTGTAGGACTTCAACATACCTTTCTTTGAGGGGAACACAATTCAACCAATAGCAAATACTAAATCTTCTTCTAAAACTTTTTAAATGCTGCTATTTTTTCTACATAATACCATTCATGGAGAAGGGGCCCATTGCATGGAAGGAGGTCTGCTTTGAGTTGCATACTTCCCCCAGCACCTCACCTCTTCATAAGGGAGTATCTTTTAGTAATTATAAATCTAAAAGAATAGGCTAGATTAGTCTCATACTGTTAATCATGCCTTGATGTCTACTTAATTCATTTTTGATTTCTATTTTTAATTAAAAACAAGGTATCTTTCTTAGCTAAGTACATGAATTAGCAGGGTTTCATGCCAATAAATGATGTTTGTGAATTTAGTGTTCTCAGTGTATACTGTTCCACACAAATTAATTTCTGCCACCCTTGAATACCTGGAAGGTACCCACCAGTCAGAATTCCTTTTAAAGCATGGGGCACCTGGGCGGCTCAGTCGGTTAGGTGTCCACTTCAGCTCAGGTCATGAACTCACAGTTCATGGGTTCGAGCCCCATGTCGGGCTCTGTGCTGACAGTTTAGAGCCTGGAGCCTGCTTCAGATTCTGTGTCTCCCTCTCTCTCTGTCCCTCCCTGGCTCACTCTCTCTCTCTCTCTTTCTCAAAAATGAATAAACATTAAAAAAAAAAAAGAATTCTTTTTAAAGCACCAGATATTGACTCTAGCTAATTAGAAAGAAGAAGAAGGAGAAGAAGGAGGAGGAAGAGGAGTAGAAGAAGAAATTACTAGAAAGATATGGGTCAGCTCAATATTTAAAAGGAAATCAAAGAAGCAGGAACTGTGGCAGCTCTGGCAATTAGGAACAATCTCCTCGGGGCTCCACCCATGAGATAAAGGAACTCTGATTGACCTTAGGCCCCACGTCATCAGCTCCACACGGAAATTCAAGGAGTGAGCATCCTGACTGTCCAGCTGGATTCCTGTGCCCACCCCGGGACAGGGCAGGGCACCTTGATGGAAAGTCCCACCGAGACTGTGCCCAGCGCAGGGAAGGGGATTCTCTGGAGCAAAACCAACAGCAGTGGAGTCAAGGCAATGCTCTTCCCATCCTAGGAGCCATCTGACATGTTTGTTGTTGGTTTCTGGGTACCAGACATCATAAATCTCTAGTTCTGTGGAGGCACTTGTGGTAGAGAGGAGTCACCAGAGACCTGTTCCATAACTACTTTGAGAAAATTAAAAAACAAAACAAAACAAAACAGATCCAATGCTAGAGTTTTAGCACGTTAGATACCATAACAAAGGCTGTTGACTTTATCAGTTTTCTTATCTGAATAGCCAGTCTGGGGATAAAGAACAGAAAAGGAGCATTCATTTACCCTGTTTGTTATGATCATCACTGAAATATTCTATAGCCCAACGTATGACAACTCCATAATCCTTCTGAGACTTTAACTTGGAACACACTCTCTTTAACCAAAAGTGCCCAATTGTGAGAGAACATTCTGACCTTTGGTCTATCTGGTTATCTGGTGGTACCCACAGCAATGCCATCTACTTCTACTACCTTAATCTGGGCTGCGTTATGACTTTCATAGATCCTTGGTACTTTTGCCTTCATGTACCTCCTTTTCCATAAAAGATATTAAAAATTATATATATATTTTAATGTTTATTTATTTTGAGAGAGAGAGACAGAACGAGCAGGGGAGGGGCAGAGAGAGAGAGAGGGGGAGAGATGGAGAGAATCCCAAGCAGGCTCCATGCTATCAACACAGAGCCTGACATGCGGCTCTATCACACCCTCACTGTGAGATCTTGACCTGAGCCAAAATCAAGAGTTGGATGCTTAACCAACTGAACCACCCAGACGCCCCTCAAATTATATTTTTTTATTATACTGGTCTAAAGACAAGTAGAATCCAGGATAGAGTCATTATTATGTATTTATGTTTTTCTTCTGTTTTTAAAAGAAATTCCAAGTAAAACATTTTTATCGGCACCTCAAAGTCCTGTGACACGGAGCCCAGTGTGCCTCATGGGAAAGTCAGCCCTGTGCTCAGTTTGACACATGCCCACCTCATCTCTATGCCTCAGCACTGCTCTATGAATGATCCAGAACCCACACCCAAAGGCCCCTCTCTGAGAAATATGTGCTCAGGCAGCCTGCATGCAGACCGCAGCTCCACTCTCACTAGCTGCTGACCTGGACTCAACCCCACCATTCTCAGTTTCCGCATTTGTGGCGTGCAGGTGATAATACCAGGTACCTCTGTGATTTCTTATCAAGATCACCTGAGAAAATGTAAACATTTCCCACAGGATCTCACCTATGGCAGATACTCCATATATGCCAGCTACACTTATTTCTTGTGACTGCTGTTCCTAGGCTATGAATATAATGACCTCACAGAAGTTGCCCCTGGAGGAAATCTGGTTGATTATTTAATGACTTGACCCCTTCCATGACCTGATACACCTGCAGAAGGGGATTTGACGAGGAAGTCCAGGTGGATCACGTGTAGTAGTACCATTACTCAAAAACAGCTCTCCCCGAAGAGGTAGGACTTCATCAACGTTTTATTTCAGAGACGCTGGAACGCAGAGAGCTGACGCAGTGAGACTGTGCCGTGTTTGCTAGGATTGTCGGCGCCATTGTTGGGTTCCAGGTTCAGGTAGGGATATCAAGCTGTCCTGTAACAGAGTAGCCAGTGCTCCTGGTACACATTTCTGTTACGGAGAGGGGGTGCCATTTTCTGGCTAGCTCCAGGGTCCGTCCGGGCTGGTCGGGAAATGTTCAGCCCCTTCTCTGTGGCAGATTCATGCACGGTGATTCTGTGCCACTAAAATCTAAAGAGAAAGTCTTGGCCTGTGGCGTTTTCTCAGCTCTGTTTTCAGAGGCGTGAATAGGTATTTTCTAGTAGTGCTGATATTTATTTGTTCTGGAGCCTCTTCTGCTCTGTTGTGGGTCTCGAACTTCACTGGTCTTCAGAGGCAGCTTTGTAAGGTGGGGTTTTAATGTCACATACTCTTCGGTTTGTTGCGTTGCTTCAAAGCTTTCCCATCATGGTGCCTCCCAGAGGTCTCTGTAAACATGGTGATTATTGTGTCTCTGGCACAATCCCTCTTCTGTTTCCTTCTGAGGTTTGTAAAGGTATTCAAGCTCTACTGTACAAGGAGCTGGGGTAAATCTCACCAAAGGTGGCTGGCATGAAATGGCAGCTGCTGTGGACTCTTTACAAGGTAAACCCTGGTTCCATAACCCATGATTCTGTTTAGATCCGGACATGTCCAACACCTAGGAAAACCCACGGGAAGAACAATTCAGTGTTGACAGACAAAGCCGGAGACAATTACCCTCGGTCCAGGCTTGTCCACATGCAATGGGAACCCTAAAATAACAGAAGCTGCAATATTATGGACGTTATTTTTCTCTGACAAAACAGAAGCCTGGAGGCAGGCATCCCAGAGCGGGTACAGCCAGTGGTGTGCTGGGGCTGACTTGTTCCAGCTTCTGAGAACCAATTGTTAGCATCCCTTCCCACCTCTAAGTTCAATGATGTCACACTGGCAACTTCAAATTGGCCATGGTAGAGTCTTTATGTTACAGAAATTGGCAAACACTACAACTTGGGGGTTTTCTCTCCAGAGAGCTTGTTGTTAAACATTTAACAGATTACCACTGTGTGTAGTTATGTGGAGGGTCAGGGACCCCGGCTCTTTGTATCCTACTGTTCCACCGTCCTTGCGTGTGGCTCCTGTTCTTATGATCCTCCATGCCCAAAATTGCTGCAAAAGTTCCAGACATTCAATTACACATTCCAGCTGGCAAAAAAAAAAAAACCCAAGAGAACATATATTGGGCCGCAGTAGTCTTTTAAAGAGGTTTCTGGGAAGCTGTTATACAACACTTCTTTGGTCGGTGCTTAGACACATGGCTGTACCTAGCTGTAAGAGAGGCTGGGAGATGTAGTCTTTATTTGGGGATCCATCTGTCAAGCATAAAGGTAGGGATCTGTGGTAGACAGAGTTCTAAGACACCCCAGTGCTCTTCACCCTGTATCATCTCCTCCCCTTGAGTGTGGGTGGATCCTGCACATATGATACCACTCCTGTGATTGGGTCATGTTCCAAATTAATCAGCTTTAAGATAGGGAGATTATCCGGGTAGGCCTGACCTTCAAATCGGGTCTAGAGGTCGGACATGGAGGAAGTCAGAGATTAGCAGCGTGAGGAAGATTCACTGGCTTGCTTGCTTGAAGATGGGGTCATTGCTGGCTTGAAGAAGGGGTGGGGTGGCTCTGAGACAAGGGAAGCAGGTAAATCTGGGACCTGGAAGTGGCCCCCCACTAAGAGTCAGCAAGGACATGGAGATCTTTGTCCTCCAACCACAAGGTGCTGAATTCTGCCAACAACAAAAATGCTGAGCCTGGAAGTGGGTTTTTCTCCAGAGCTTCCCGAGCCTGCCCAGAGTGGCTGACACCCTGATTTTATTCCTGTGACACCCTCCTGAGCAGCGAACCCAGGCACTGCCGGGAATTTGACCTAAAGAGCTGTGAGTTGGTTCACGGGGGGCTGTTTTAAGCTGCTAAGTTTGTGGTAAATTGTTATGCAACAAATGAAAACAAATACAGGATCTATTTGTATTGCTAAGGAAGAAAGAAAAAACAGGTTTGGGAGTCTACAACTTGCAGTCTTTGACTCATCAATGCACTAAAACCCCAAAATGTGTTGAATGTGATGGAAACAGAGGCTGGTAAGACCTAGCTCCCTGCAGGCATCTGTGGCCAAGATTAGGTTCTTATAAAACTTTAGTATGGAGAGCACCAGTGTCTCTCACAATTGAGTCTCTGGCCAGACCATATGCCTTGAGCCCCCACTTCCTTTCCTGCTCTGGAAACCTTTGTCCTATCAGCTGGAGGCCTGTAGTCGAGCAGCTCTTCAAGCTGTCTTTCTGCTTGTCCAGGTTGTTTTAGTGTGAGGGGAGCCACCCAAGAAGACACCCAGCCCCTCATCCAGTTGTGCAAGAGAGGAGGATGGAGTGTGTCCAGAGTAGGGGAGGGAGATTTGACTTTTTTGATCCCCCACTATGAGTTCTGCCTTTAGTGAGTCTGCTCTGTGTCCCCTTCCTGTTGGAGTGAAGAAAAGCAAGAGTATCGTTAAGAGAACTCTATTTCCATCTTTTAAAGCTCAGGATTTGGGGTTTCCTTTAGTCACAGGGCCCTTGGTCCTCTTTGTGTGACAAAAATCTCCTTTAACTGGGATTATTACATTTCGTGTTTTCCCCTCACCCTCTAAATCCCATGATTGCTCTGAAGACTTACAACTCTTTGGAAATTTTTGGAGAAAATTGTAAAGGTGATGCTGAGATATTTCAAGTCACTTTATTAGTCATAAGGAGCATCACAAGAATAGCTGTCACACACTGAGTTCTAATTGTGTGCCAAGCACAGTGCGAAACACTCTCTGTGTTATCAAAACATACTCCAAATATTATCAAGTAACTTGCCCAGTTCCACCCACTAATTGACAGAGTTGGGACTTGAATCCCTGACTGGCTCCAAAGCCCATTGTCTTAACTACTCTATGATTCTCGATGAACTGCTCAGTCTGAGACAGTGGAGGGGCCAGGGATGCATTTTCCTGATAATGACAAAGGATTGATGCTCAGGCAGCAGAAAAAGAGGTGTGAGCATGTGGGTAGTAAATTGGAATAAGGATGATTTATAAAAATTTATTTTGAGAGTGAGAGGGCAAGCAGGTGAGGGATGAAGAGAGAGAGAGAGAGAGAGAGAGAGAGAGGATATCCCAAGCAGGCTCTGTGCTATCCGTGCAAAGCCCACTGTGGGGCTCGATCCCATGAACTGTGAGATCATGACCTGAGCCGAGATCAAGAGCAGATGCTTAACTGACTGAGCCACCCAGGCGCCCCAAGAAAAAGGATGGTTTTTAAAGTAGTTTGATTTAATCTGGCATTTCTTGTGTATGTGGTAGCCTTTCCAGAAGAATCACAAATATGACACCAAAATCCTTGATGAATAAGAATAATGATGAAAATCTTTAATAAAGATCTTCTTAGAGGCAGGGTGAGAAAGGAAGGAGCATACCACACAATATACTATGAAACCTTGCCCGCCATCTTTATTATTGCCCCTGCCAGAGTACCACATGGCAGTCCTATGTCCTGATCTTCCCTGTCCCTTCTAATTTCCCTACTTCCCAGCCTCTCTTCTCTTTCCTGCCTTCTTACCTCTTCTTTAACAGGTAACTCCACACTCTTACTAACATGATTCAGTTAGTGCCTCCCCCAAGGTTTCTAATAACTCTGCACATTGCCCTCATCAGAACTAAAGTGACCCAGTGGCCAGGCCCAAGAACTCCCTTGAAAGGTTTACTGCAAGATATTTGTGCCCATCACATGAGGAAGCTACAGCCATCTCTTAGTGCACAGGGTGTAGGTATGTGGATACCTGGGCACCTGACATCGGGCATATATTTCAGGATCTCAGACTCAATCATGTGGTGTCCTAGTGTGTGCTCTGCTGGGTTTCACATGTTCAGTAGTGCCCCAAACAGACATGGCACCAGCCCTCAGGAAGCAACATGTCTTGGGAGGTGGGGTGGGATAGGGATACAAATTGTGGAAAGTGCTATTAGGTAAAAGGAGACCATGCTATGAAAGTGAATACCAGGAGGGAAGTCAACCTTTTATGAAGGGACACTGAAGCTGGTTGAGAAGGAGCCAGCAAGGAAAAGAGACTCTGTTACTGACAGATGGAACAGCATGTTGAAGGCCTGGAGGAAGGTAGGGCCTTGGTGAAGTAAGGGAGCGGAAAGGACAAAGGATGCTTTGGCTTAATTAGCTGGTGTGGGGGGCGGGCAGCACATGCAGGGCTTTAAGTCACAGTGAGCTAGAGTAAGTTTTTTAAAACTGATGTTCAGGTGTGATTTTTAAAAATCTGCCTATTCCTGGGGCTGCTGTAACCAAGTACCACAAACCGTATAGCTTAAAACAACAGAAACTTCTTAGTTCTGTAATCTTAGTTCTCAAATCACGGTCTCAGCTGGGCCATACTCTCTCTCTGCAACTCTGGGTAGAATCCTTCTTTGCTTCTGCGAGCTTCCGGCTGTGGCCTGAGATCCATGGCACTCCTTAGCTTGCAGCTGCAATACTCCAACCGCGTCCATCTTCGTATGGCGCTCTCTCTCGTGACAACAGGCATATCGGACAAAGGGGCTGCACTACTCTTGTATGACCTTATTTTAATTATGTCTGTAATGACCCCATTTCTAAATAAGATCATAGCCTGAGGTACTGGTGGGTCAGTCTTCAGTATATCTTTTTGGGGGACATAATTCAACCTATAACAACTGGTGAGGAAATAGATTTTACCATGTAATGAAGAAATTGGATTTTTTTTTTCCTTAGACACTCCATTGTTCCAAAGCTGTCAGTGTCTTAAGTTCCAGCACATTTAGTGCTAATTCAAATATGGTAAATCCCTAATCAACAAATGGAATTTGTTGTTTAGGCAGCTACAGTTGGCCCTTTAACAACACGGGTTTGAACTGTGTGGGTCCAATTATAGATAGATTTTTTTTATAGTTCAGCACTGTAAATGTATTTTCTTCCTTATTTTCCCCTCTAGCTTACTGTACCATAAGAATGCATTATATAATTGGGGCTCCTGGGTGGCTCAGTTGGTTAGGCGACCGACTTCAGCTCAGGTCATGATCTTGCAGTTTGTGAGTTCGAGCCCCATGTCTGCATGTCTGGCTCTGTGCTGACAGCTCAGAGCCTGGAGCCTGCTTCAGATTCTGTGTCTCCCCCTCACTCTACCCCTCCCCTGCTCACGCTCTGTGTCTCCCTGTCTCTCAACAATACATAAACTTTAAAAAAAAAATAAAGAACGCATTATATAATATATATAACATATAAAGTATGTGTTAATTGACTGTTTATGTTATTGGCAAGCCTTCCAGTCAACAGTAGGCTCTTAGTAGTTGAGTTTTGGAGGAATCAAAAGTTATCAAGTTATACATACATTTTTGACCATATGAGGTTGGAGGAGGGTCATTGCCCCCAACCCACACATTGGTGAAGGGTCAACTGTATATTATAATCATGGCTACCATTGAAATACAAACTAAATAGAAACTTATCTCCTAACAGAAGCTTGCCATCTAGTTCCGGGGCAGACATGGACTTTAATGCAGTTAGAGAAAAGAGATTGTATATTTGCATTATGTTCTGATCCAGAAATGAGTGCAGTAGAGCCTACAAAAGTATATTAATTGTCAGATGCTGACTGCATTTGCCAGGATATTTTTGACTGTAAGAGAAAACTCAAAATTAACTGGCATAAACAATAAAGGGAATTCTTGGATAGAAGATAAATGAAAGGTCTAAGATTGTAAAGGTCAGCTTTTCACTATCACCAGGTATCAAGTTTCTGCGGTGTCATCATGAAGTCATCTACTTTTTGTAGTTTCCAGATGGATCATCTTTGTCATAGCATTTCCTGTATAAGTTCTGAGATTCTCTCTAACTGGACTGGCTTAGGTAACAATAAGCTAACATTATGTGGGGGGAGTAGAGGGATGTGGGATGGGCTGATTGCTTTAGCAAAGGCCGTATGCTCTACCCTTGTGGACAGAGCTGAAAGCAACTTTCCTGGATCCGCACATGAGAGAATGTGTATGCATGTGTGTGTGTGTGTGAGAGAGAGAGAGAGAGAGAGAGAGAAAGAGAGAGAGAAGTGAGGGGGGGATTGGGGCAGGAAGGAGCCACTGGGAAGGGAAACGGGGTAACTAGATAGAGGGTGGTAACCACAAATGCACATTACTCAGTTGGTCATGCTTTTTCCAAAGCTAAAAGGGCCCGGGCCTTGAGAGTGTAGGATGTGAACAAAGCTGTAGGGGCCAAGGGTGGGAAGCTTACTAAAGCTTCCAGTCCAAGAGAAACACAGAACCATAAAAGTAGTATGGGTGGAGGTAGGATTTTAGAAAAATTTTGAAACAAAGCCATGCTATTGAGATTTAATGCTATAGGCCACTGAGAACAATTACAAGCTCTGAGCCTGTGGTGTGCAATTGATTGAAGTGTAGAGAAGTGAAAGCAGGAAAAGCAACAAGCAAGCATGGAGGTAATACCCACAAGAGATTCTGAAGTCCTGAAACAGGATGGTAGCAGAGGAAATTAATGCTTTTTGGAGACATCATGAGGGATGATCTCTAGCATTTGATGACTGGTGATAGTAAGGAGAATCAATGATTATTTCAAGATGCTGATTCAGAAAGATGAAAAAGTATTTCAGTGCTGCTAACAGAGAAGGAAGGTTTGGGATGGAAGCTGGTTCATGGGACAGGGCGAGAAGGAGTAGTAGTTTTTGGCCACTTTGAGTTTAGAGTAACAGACCATCAACAGGGAGCTGGATGAGTATAGCTAGAAAGACGAGCTGAGGAGGTGACCCTCAGGGATACCCATGGTTAGAGGAGAGATTGAAAGAAACAAGGACTGTGCAATTCAAAGTCAGGAAAGGGATTTCCAAGGGGAATGGTGGTGAACAAGATGGAATTCATGATATCTGTGGATTTAAGTTGCAGGCCTAGAGGTTAGACCTAAGGAAGATAAAACATGGGAGAAGGTAAAAAAATGGTCTATATACAAAAGAAATGAAATCAAATATAACTTGACTGGTATGGTAGAAACTGTTGGTTATCTCCGTCAAAAATATTCCTCAACTCTCCCTTGATTTATTATCTATTGCTGTGTGACAAACGGCCAAAACCTTAGTGACTTAATCCACATTTATTATCCCACAGTTTCTATAGATCAGAAGTCTGGGTAGGACTTAGCTGGGTCCTTTGTTTAGGGTCTCCCCAAGCTGGAGGCCAGGTGTTATCTGAGCTGTATTCGTATGTGGAGACTTGGCTGGGGAAGAATCCACTTCTAAGGTCAGTCAGGTTGTTAGCAGAATTTATTTCCTATGATTGTAGGACTGAGAATCCCAGCTTGCTGCTGGCTGAGCCCAAGAGACCATCCTCAGCTCCTTGCCATGTGGGCCGCCCAACATGGCCACTTATTTCTTCAAAGTCAGTTTGGGAGAGAGACTCTAGAATGAGTCTTAGCAAGACAGAATTGTATATCATGTAACACCATCACAGAACTAACATTCCATCACTTTTTCCATATCCTATTGGCTGGATGCAAGTCACACATCCCACTCACACTCAAGGAGAAGGAATTACACAAAAGTGTGGAAACCAGAAGATGGAGATCTTTGGGGGTTACCTCAGAGTCTGTCTGCTACTCGATGACCTCAAGTTTGTTTGGGATCTTCTTGTGTCTAGCGCTGGAACATGACTGATCTCAGCTAACTGTGATACTGTTTCCTGCTTTCCCAATCTCTCTTGCTGTTCAGAAGGGGTCATAGGAACCATGTCTGGCAATGAACTAGGTGGAAGTCTCTTTGGAGGTTCTGGGAAATCTTTTGGGTTCTCCTGATAGATGGGAAGTGACACAGTTGACATCACTTTTTCTCCTTTTTAAGTCTCAAATGTGTATGTGATAGTGGAACTAAAGCAGCACAGGACCAAGAGCGAGAGGCCAAGAGAATCATAGAGATTTCAGCCTTAGGACTGATGAGCTGCTGAACTCACGCTGGTAATACCTATAGCTGGACTTCTTGGTATGTCAGAATAATTCATTTTCATTTGTTTAAGCCACTCTAGCATGTTCTGTGTTACTTGCAGCCAGAAGCATTCCTAACTAATACAATTGGCCGTGATTTTTCTGCCTTTAGCCCTGAGTAACTATATGTCTGACCGAAGTAGACAATTTTGAGCATATCCACTGAGCCTGTGATCTCTACTGTCTGAGCATCTTGGCATATGCAAATGACCAGCTTGGCTCTGGTCACAGCTGGTTGAACCAGGAAGGCACTCTTGGCAAAAACTGGACCAATCTGATTCTTGTTTGCATTTAACCTGAGAGACACAAGAACAGGCTGTTGAGAGTTGAGTCCATGTGGGGCTGAAAAGTTGTTAAAGATGATTCTGAATTTCTTATCTGGAGTTGTAACTCTGGGTTACCAGGAGGATAAGGATGTTGTTAGCTAATAGTGGGAACATCAATGGGAGACTAAGTTTTGGGGGAAAGATGATGAATGTGATTTGCTGCATGTATGTAGGGTTATAGCATAACATAGATGTGGCTCATCCAAAAAAGAAATTGAAGGCTGTATTCGATGCTCAGATCTGTCAGAACTGAAGTGTGGACTTGGAATCAGCTGCATAGAAGTGGTGGGTGGAGATTTATGAATGAATACGTCTTCCAAAGATGAAGATTAGAATGAGAGAACACCTACACTTCAGGGGCAGGCAGGAGAAGAGGGCATCGAAGGAGGCTGAGAAGTCAAGAGCCATCTGTGCAGAACAGAGGCATATCCTCCTTTTCAAGTCTTCATTCTAATATTTTTGCTGCACATTTGCTTGGTCTTTTGCCCTCCTTTGGATTCTAGGTTCTGTAGAAATTGCCTATACCAGTGGTCTCAACTGTGTTAGACTTAACACTTTTTTTGTGTTGTATTTTGTAATATTTCCTCTACTACTTTGAGATGTAGTTTATAAATAATATAGCCACCCTATACACTTCATTAAAAATCAATATGATGCTCTATTGGTAAGAGAAAGAGAAAAGGAAAGTGATTTATAATTAATGTTCATCAATATGTAAATGTTTGGGCACAACTCTACTAAAAGAGACAGTGAAATAGAATTATAACTACCTATAATCCTTGCACGTGTGATAGCTGCGAATGAAGATTGATATGGATGTGTTGTACCAAAGACTCAGACGCCTTTGATGGCCCCACAATTGGGAACGTGGATTTCCACAACAGTAAACAACTCTTCATAAAATTTTGAGTGGGGAAAAAAGGGCAAGCTTCCCTTGATTTACACGGTGGATCTATTCCTGGAAAATTCATTGTACTACTGAATTACTATGCAAAAAACAGTGATGCCTACATGTGAAAAACTTAGATTCTAAATAAGAACATTGAACACAGAATTTTTCACCTGTGAATGTCTTTGGACCACACAAAAGTGCTATGGGATACTGGACAATTCATTGTGTAAGACTATTCTGTTTACTGAAGAATATCTAATGTTAGAACTACCGGGCACTGAGTGTAGGAAATAGAACAACTAAAACACCCTGCCAGTTTTCAAAATGCCCTCTGTGGGGCAGTGCTGTCTCCTCCCCCCCCCCCCCCCCCCCCCCCCAGATTCTCTAGTCCTGCTCCATGGTTTCGGTGATAAAAAGGCAGAGATCAGGTGGCACTAAACATAGTAGACACTTCCCATCTCTGGAGAGCTGGGAGCAGGTGGGTCTGAGAATCAGCCTGCCAAGAGGAATAGACAAAGGCTCGTTAGGTGGAAGATAGTTTGCTCCTTCAAAAGTGAAATTCCTTAGGTAGAGATCTTGAGGACTCGAGTTTAAAAACATTCATAAAAAGAAAATAACAATGCAAGCTTACTGTTTAAAATGCACCTCTTCTCCTTCACACAGAACCATTTACAGAGGCATTTACTGCAGACATTCTCTCATCCTCTTAGTTTCTTTCCCTTCCTTTTTTTTTTTTTTTTTTTAAGTTTATTTGTGAGAGAGAGAGTGAGAGCGAGACAGAGTGATCATGAGTGGAGGAAGGGCAGAGGGAGTGAGAGAGAGAAAATCCCAGGCAGGCTCCGCACTGTCAGCACAGAGCTTGATATGGAGCTCAAACTCACAAACTGTGAGATCATGACCTGAACTGAAACCAAGAGTCGGCCGCTTAACCAACTGTACCACCCAGGTACCCGCTTCTCCTTCCTTTAACAAGATTTGAGAACATCAAAAAACATATATCAACTATAACTCCTGTCTTCACTTTTAAGATGATTATCAAATGGGTTCCAGAGAGATGTTATCTTGATGAGGATTTGAGACCCCTGGGTTCCTACCCATAATGTAGAAGAAGGACTGGAAATCGCTGCATGAGTCCCTTTCGCGTCACCCCTTCTTGCTCACCTTGTTATTAGTGAATTCTCTTCTGTCCCCTGAAGTTGTAAATGGTCAGCCCCAACTTAGCAGCAGCTCTGGAGAGACGGGAGCAGGAGCTAGGGTGGCAGAGCTATAACCTCTTGCAGATCGCTTCCTTCTCCAAGTCTTAATTTCACAAACACACATACTTGCACAGCCGCTGAGAACACACATTGCTTCTTGGCATCTAAAGAATGCATTTCAGTGCTCCTTGGTTTTAATTAAGTATCTCAAACATTAAAGCAGTTTTGCTGAGGCTGCTGATGAGCCGGTGCCCACATGCTTAAGTAGCTCTGCAACTGCCACCCTTATATTTCATGTTTTCAAATTGAAGCATTCGAGTACAAACAGGAGATGTTCACAGGAACAAATGCCATGCATGATAGGTGACCACTTATGAATTGTTCCTGCTTCATTTAGTTATGGAAAAGAGAGACAATTGAATCACTGTGAATAGGTATCTTTGGAAAGAGGTAAATTGCTGATGTGTAATATTTTGTCCATAGAATCAGATAGTTGAGGAAAATACTTCTTGTTTTCTTTTATTTGTGTTATGCTCGCCTTTGCATGGAGACAAGGAGGTTGGCTTTACCCTTAAGACCAGAAAACTGGTCCTACCTCTGCTACTTACTTCTCAGTATGGATAAGTGTGATTCCACTTAATGTACTAGCAATATTTCATTAGTGGCCCCATTTGGACTGTGAAATTGGCACTGCACTGTCAATTATCAACTTTTTTCTGTCCTTGCAACCATAGTCACTTCTGTTACCTAACTCCTTAATTGTGTGATCATCTTCCTCATCAGATGTGTTATCAAGGGTAGCCCTTCTCAAGCCTTCATGCGCCTATAATTCACCTCAACATGTTGCTAAAATGCAGATTCTGATTCAGCATGTTGAGATGGAACTTGGAATCCACTTTCCTCAAAAGATCCTAGTTAATACAGACGCTGCAGGTCAGAGAACCATACTCTTGAGTGGAAAAGCATAGCGGAGGAATGACAGATGGGGCTAAAAGGGAAGATTACCTTTCAGACTCACAAGCCACCCTGGGAAAGTAAGATATCAGGAAGAGGTGAGAAGAGGTGTGTATATGTGATTAAGTGTTTATATATATGAATGTATTAGATATATATGAATATGTAAACTATCTCTGTTTAAAAATGGCATCATTCAGGGGTGCCTGGGTGGCTCAGTCATTTGAGGGTCTAACTTTGGCTCAGGTCATGATCTCATGGTTTGTGAGTTTGAGCCCTGCATCAGGCTCTGTGCTGACATCTCAGAGCCTAGAACCTTCAGATTCTGTCTCCCTCTCTCTCTGCCCCTCCTCCCTCCCCACTCTCCTGCTCTTCCCTGCTCTCCCCTGCTCTTCCTCTCTCTCTCTCTCAAAACATAAATAAATGTTAAAAAAATGGCATCATTCAATAGGTGTTTTGCAAAAACATCTGAAAAGGAGGTATGAAGCTATTTAGGGATGCTTTATAGATAACCTTTAACACTTGGTGTGTCATAACTTAAAATGCGTTAAGATCTATAAACCACTTAGTGTAGTGCCTGGCTTATTCTCAGTCCAATGTAAGCATTACTTATGTTTACTACTATCATAGTAAACATAGTATCAGTATCATAGTATCATAGTATCAGTATCAGTTTGATGCTGATCCCAGAATTCAGCTCTAGGAATTAGAATGGAAAAGAGTTTCTTGGAGAAAGAAATTGATCATGATTGATCAAGGCCAGACCTGAGGATAGTCACCAAGAAATGGAACAAATCAAAAAGCTCCTGTGTCTTCCTTACAGCAGCCTTCTGCCACACAGTGACCATCTAAGACTGAGGAGGGACTGGGAAGTAGGATCTTTCAGGAGTTCGCAGAATGTGGATTAGCCACAGCCTGAGAGGCTCTGCTAGCTTCTGACCTCAGTCATAGTTGCAGTCTGAGACTCTCTAGACAAATGAAACTCCACATAAGGAAAAGAGGGGGGTGACAGAGTTTCCCTCTTAAAAACGGAAAAAGTAAAGCCTAGATTAGATTCAGCAATAATCAGCAGTAGTTTTGAATTTTAGTGATAAAGGTGCCAAACTGCAGAAATTTGAAGATTTCCCTTTGTCCCAAATCAGATTAGTTCTTATGCTTAAGAAAGGGGTTGTTTGTATAAGATAGCATAATTAAGTGGGATTTGGTGTTATAAATGAAATTTTTTTATACCACATGGTTTTATTGTTCTCACGCCCCTTTTAAATTATGAAGTCTTGTTTTTCAGTGGAGCTCATAGTCTTTAATTAAAGCTGGTATAACTGACTTTATAAACTTAAATGTTTATCAGTTCTAGGGAAAGCGTACTGGCTATTCAGCGAAAACATTAGTATACAAAGCACTACCATCCACCTAGTGGTAAAAATCTGGATTGCAAGCATTACTGCTGACGTTGAGAGGCTCCAAACCGCTTTAGACAGGTTAGCCAGACAAATCCCAGCCTATGTAACCACAGGGGCCATGTGTGGTCAACTGAGGTTCTGTCATTCCTACGTGGGTTCAGTGGACCCGAAAAATGTGGGCTACTCACGCACTGCCTTTGAGGCTGGAGTTAATACAACTCCTGGAAAAGCACACTGCTTATTCCCTTAAGAAGTCCCTAATATATGTTAGACCTCTTTGTGTATGGGAAAAATATAGATAATACTGTAATTATCATGACTGTGTGCAAAATTATGTATTACTTTCCCAAGTTTGTGAATAGAATGGAAGAAATGAAAGAAGCATTTAAAAGCTATTACTATTGATAGAGCTTATCTAAATTGCAGTGACAGATCATGGTAAAAATTAGGAGTAGGAGGCCCACAGGCTGTTTTATATTATTTAAAGTCTTCCTTATTGCTTCTTATTGGGAGGTATGTAATATAATAGAAAGAGCACCAGTAATGCATCAACATGGTTGGAGGGCTCTGATGAGCTCCCTGGGCCTCAGTTTCTTCATCTTTAAAATGGGATAATGATATAAAACACATAGTTATGAGGTTAAATAACATGTAAAACAATTGGCACAATGTGATCACAGAGCCTTGTTTAGGGAGTGGTGGCAAAGGTCATAAGTTTTTCATCAGTTTTTGTATATTTGCGAGGGGTTCAACACCTCCAGGAACAGGAACACTATCCCCGACACCACCTAGGTTCATGAGCTCAGCATTGAGTCAGAGGAAAGGAGGTCGCTTTCTGATTCATGGCTCCACTTCCTGGGGTTCCTTAGTCATCTGAATTGGTCCAGACAAGCCTGCCCTTACTGAGCAATGTCCATGTTCTGTTTTGAGTCAAGTTACATTATTTACTGATAGTCTTGCCTAGATGTAAATGGTGTTTGTGTACTGGTGCATGATGTGGCCAAGGTAACACGTATGTTCTTCTGAAGCTGGCTTTTATTTTTTGGAGAAAGTTGTGAATAGCCGCAGAGAACTGGAAACTGTCTTTCAGCTGGAGGGATGGCGGAAGTTGGTAAGAGGTGGAGTAGAAGATGACTAACTTGCAGAGTAACCTCTGGGGAGGCGTTCTGTAACCTCTGGGTTTGCCACCTGTACAGTGAAAGCCATGATTCCAGGGTTGCTGTCCTGCTTCTGGGGAGGGGCGACTTACAGAGTGGTTTCCAAGCACTTTTATTAAATATTAGCATTTCAGTAATAACGATTGCCACATTTATGGCTGTCAGCACTCTATGATTGTGGTGGTGAATAATTTAAATTCTATGAATTTTGATTTATGATTTGAATGAAAAGAATGCATATCCATAAGAGTCATAACTAAAGTATCTTTGTTTTAAAAAATGGTACATAATGCTGTCCCTCATCTTATTAAAACTGTACATGCTCAAGGCAGAACATTTGGTATATATGTATAGCATAATAAAAACAGTTGCCTACAGTTAGGGCACACATCGTATTGTGCCCAGGACAGTCCTAGTCCACTTAGCACCTCCTTCATTCTCAAAAGTGTTCCTTTTGGGCAATAGCTTATGTGGCTACCCTCTCCTCCTTCCCGGCGGTAACTACATACACATGTCACTCAACGTCTATAGATTCCTTTTTCCAGCAAAAGGTCCCAGCAGAGTGATGAACAGTCCATGTGCCGGGGAGCCCAATAAAGCAATTCTAGAGTTTGCCTGGGCCACTTATAGCTCTATGAGTTTAAGTAAAGACTTAAAAAATTTTAAATTTTAGACAGGGAGAGCATGAGTAGGGGAGAGGGGCAGAGGGAGAGAGAGAATCTTAAGCAGGCTCCAGGTTCAGTGCAGATCCCAATGCAGGGCTCAATTCCAGGACCCTGGGATCATGACATGAGCTGAAATCAAGAGTCAGTCAGTCAATCAACTGAGCCACACAGGTGACCCAAGCAAAGATTTAAGAAAAATGCAATTATTTTCTTGTCACTTAAAATGCATAAATTAGTAAAATATGGTATATCGTTTATAATAGTGGGAAAGAGTACAAGATGCCTCTTACTGCACCTCTACCTTACTCCCCAGAGGTAGTCACCTTCAGTCGGACTGGTTGCTTTACCTTTTTGTACTTGAGTCTCTCATCTGTAAAATGGGCATTATAAGCTCATCTCTTGTATACTCATCTAGATAGACCTATATGTCCAGCACAGGTCCGGATGTATAGCAAATGCGAACAAATGGTTATTAATATTACGATTAATGGCATCCTCTTTTGTAGTCTGCTTATTTTCACTTAGCAAGTATACAGAATGGTTTCTTAACCTCATTTGTAATAAACAAATCCCCCAGTAAATATGGAAATGTGAGTTTTCTGAGGGGCCTCTATTTAAATGTTGTTCTTAAGCAAATATTACCAGGCTCAATAAGCATAGAAATGGAACCATCATCTCCCTGCTAGAAGCTGGTCCTTCCAGGTGGGGTTTGGGGCAGTCTGGGTGTGTGGGAGGCAGTGGGGTGGAACATTTACACTGCTGTTTGTGGTGTACCTGTTCAGTCATAAACAGAGAGCTTTAGTTTCCATCTGGCTCCTCTCACTGGCACTAAACTCACATTAAAAAGAAAGAAAAAGAAAGTCATGAAAAAGAAAGACCTCTAAACTGCTCCATGGATAGGATCACAAACAAATTTGGTCCCACGACCCCAGGTTCTAGTGTGGTCAGAATGAGGCAGGAGATGAAGTTTTCTAAAATAAAAGAACGCAAGGAGAATTATTTTGACTGAGAAGATTAGTTCTTGTCAATTCTCAGTGACGAGTGCTGCTTGCCCTGTAGCCAAAACATCCCGCTGAAACTGGGGATTTCTGACAAGAATGTCCTCCTTTTCCTGTTGCTTTATTTAGTTACAGTCAGTTACAGCTTGTGTTGTCACATCAGGCGCTAGGGAGATGCCTCAGTTATCCTCAACAGAATGGAAACTTTGGCTCACAGAATTTACTCTTTTTTAGGCTCTTCCAGCCCCCTGTCTCTCCTCTCCCAGGCTCCACCCTGACTGTCTGTCACATTGGGTTTGAAAACCCTTTCCTGAGGTCCGGGATCCAGAGTTTGAGCTGTGGCAATTAGGACACCCACCTCCTGCTTTCAGTAGCTCTTATATCTTCTTGGGCTCTTTGAAGTGGAGTAAAATCCAGGCTCCCCTTCACCCCCAGGTGGGGAGCATGCAAAATAATAAACACTAGCATGTTTTCCAATTATAGAGCTGTTCTGGACCAAATGTATATCAATGGGAGTTTATTCATTAGACATTTTTGCCACACAAGTAAAAGCAAAAGATTTTTTACCTAACCGAAGACTACTGGGGTATGGGTCTCTGCTCCTTTCTCCAGAGGTGACACCCTGACTCCAGATATTCATGACTCTGTATATTCGTGTCCTTTATGAATATAGGGTGACATGTAGCAAATGAGTCTTCATTAAAACTTCTGTTCCATGTCTTTTCATAAAATGCCTCTTTAGATAATAAATCCTTTTGACCACACAGACATTTGTTTTTAACCACATTAATTCAACACTTCAAAAAATTCTTCTGTATTTGCTATCTGTATTTGTTATCGCTGCATAACAAATTACTTTAAAACTTAGCAACTGAAAACAACAAACATTTATTATTCATACACTTTGTGAGGTTCAGGAATCCAGGAGCAACGTAGCTAGATAATATTGACTCAGACCCTGTTGTGAGGTTTTTGTCATGATGTCGGCTGGGGCTGTAGTTGTCTAAAAGCTTGACTGGGCTGAAAAATCCACATCTAAGCTCAATCACATGACTGCTGGCTGGAGGCTTCAGTTTTTTACCATATGGGATTTTCCATAGGGCAGCTCAGAACATGGCAGTTGGTTTTCCTCAGAGTGAGTGATCCAAGAGAGAGAGAACAAGACAGAGGCCACAGTGTCTTTTATAACCTAATCTCAGATGTGATATAACATTACTTCTATATTATGTTGGTTACACAAACAAATTCCAGTACAATGTAGAAGGAGATTATGCTTGGGTGTGAAAGACATGGTGCCATCTTGGAGCCTGGCTATCACAGTCCATCCTGAGTCCTAAAGGTTCACATCCTTTCCACATGCAAAATATATTCATCCTGCTCTTAAGGCCTCCTAAAGTCTCATCCCATTGTAGCATTAGGTCAAAGTCAAGAATATTGTCATCTAAATCAGGTTGGATGCAGATGAAATTTGTCAGGTGTAGTTTCCTCTGTATAGCTCCTTGAGTGTGCTGTTACTCTCTCTTTGCAGACCCGTGAACTAAAAGTCAAGTCATCTGCTCCACACTCTCAACATGCAATGTTTAGATAGATGTGGGATAACCATCCTAGATATTTTTGCTCAAAAAATGGGCAAGTGGGAGGCACATAGGAGTCCCTAGCAGTTATGAAATCCAACTGGAATATGGAAGATCCTTGATTAGGATTCAGTCATACTCCTCACTAGAAGTTACTCTACATTACTCTTGGCCCTGCTTTCTGAACTCTTGGTTTTGTACTCTCAATCCTCCTCCTTTCAAGAGATTAGCATGTATTTGCAGCTGAGTGTTTTTCTCAACATGCTTCTTGTCAGTAGATATTTTGGGGTCCAAGAACCTCTTCTCAGTTTTTCCTCTTTTCTGTGACTTGCAGTCAAAGCTGAAATCATCCTTTAAAAAATTTTATGGGCCTCCTGTGAATGCTATTGGGGTTTACTTCATTAAATAAAACCCCATAAATCTCTTTGAGAGAAGTCCTTCATCGCTTTAAGCTTCTCGTGAGGGACAGTGTCCCTGAGCATCTTAAAAGTCCTGATGTGTGAATGAATCTGTGAGTAAAACTCTTAAAATCTTTATGGGGCCTTTAGGTTAAATGGCCAGTACTCTGAAGCACAATGTTTTCCTGGAAGTATTCTGTATTTGATTTTGGCTTTAAAGCCCTTTTTTCAAATTTATCATTTTTTGTCATCTGGAAGATCTGAGAATATTCAAATCCATTATTTTAATGGTTTTTATGGTTTCCCAGTGTGTTGAATTTAATAGTCTTTCATACGACAGCCTTATCTTCTATAAGCAGCAAGAAGAAGTCAGGTATCACTTTAACACTCTGGCTGGGACTAGCATCAGCTAGACCACCCAGTTCATTGTGTATGATTTCTACTCCTTCTATAGCTGCAGGTGACAGTGTTGCTAAACTTCCTGCCACTACCTAACAGAGATCTCCTGTCATCTCGTTTCTAATAAGATTTTCTTCAATTTCCTTTAAGTTCTCAGGAACTGTTTCCTCAAAATCCAAAATGATATGAACAGTGTATTCAAGGCACTTTACTTTTTCTGACACTTTCCTCAAAATCCTTATAGCTTTTCCAGTTTCTGCCCACTGCTCTCTCCCAAAGTCGTTCCCGCATTTTAGATTTTGTTTTGGTATTCCACTTCCACATAACAAAATCTTTATAACAGTTATTCAGATGAACATGTTTATTCCCCATTCCATATTGGGAAATGAAGGCTCAGGGGTCGTGCCTTGTTCAAGGCCACACACAGCCAGGTTGTGGAAGAACCATGACTCAAACCTAAGAATAATCAGCTCCAAAGTGCATCTTTTCATAATCCCATGCTCTCTCTGGAACAAAAAATGGCAAATAATTCATAACCAAGGTGGAATTTCTGAAGTCTCAACAGGAACATCAAGTTACACAATTGTAGGTAGCACCATTTAAGTTGTATTCCATTGTTTTTTGGTGTTCAGTGCAGAGGCCCTCGGTCTATAGATGGCCCCATTTTATGAATGAAGAAACTCAGATTTCTCAAGATCACACAGCTAAGAATTAGTAGAGTCAGGATTTAAACAAGGTTCAACTGACTTCAAAATAATTCATCTTCCAAATGTCCAGCCAAGCACATCCTGCCTTATGTATTCACATTTGAATGAATGTCAAAGGCATTATGTTTTCTAAGGAGGGATAAAATAAGACTAAATATATGACCTTAAATTCTTTGTACTTGGGGTGCCTCATCTCTAAAAAAGGGGAAAATGGTAGGTTTCCCATAGGGTATTGTCATGATTCAATGAGGCAATGCATGTAAAGCTTAGCATTGCTCAGCCTGTTGTAAGCTTTCTATAAATGTCCTCATATAGTCAGTACTCAGGAGAATTGTATCCTAGCCCCAGTACTGGCTGGTTACCTCAAGTATTCAAGGCCCTGCTTTAGATATGCATCAAGACAAAGAGGAAATGATCCATTCTGGACATCACTGAGATTTGACAAGGGAAAGTGAAATGAATTACATGATGAGTATTGAGTTCTTTAGCAGAAAGTTATTCCAGAAGTCTGGCCTTCTATATCACCATCTCAGAGGGTATGAAAGAACCTCATTCTGAGTTTGTAATGCCCCTTTGGCTCCGGCCAGGAGCCTGCGCTTCATTAAAAACTGTGAGCTGTGCCAATTTGTCTGGGGCTTTATGAGGTAGATGAAAGGGGGCCTCGGAAGAGACTATCAGTTCCACCCTGGCTCAGGCCGGGTGTTTGCCCCCAGACTCGTGTGGTGGGATGAGGGCACCAGCTCACCCACTTCGCTTCAGACTGGGCTGCCTTCAAGGGCCAGGGCATTGATCTTGCCCCCAAGGCTTGGAATGTGGCTCCAGCCTTGTCCCCAGGCCTCTTGAGGCTCCGCAGTCAACCTCACACTTTCACGGGTATATTCCTGGTGGCAACTGGTCTTACAAGGTAGGAAAGTATGAATTTGGAGCTTTGCGGTCATTTTTATGTAACAATGTTTTAATACATAAGATGTTAGAGTCAAGCTTTCTATGCTTTCCAAACGGTGTCTGTATTTTGATTTTTAATGTGCTCCTGAACAAGGCTGTCTGCCAGCACAGGCCAAATCTGGTTAAGAAGGGCTCCTGTACCTGGAAAGGGTCCCTTGAGAAAGCACTTCAAGTCATTTATCCAGTGCTGGCTGGCTTTGCTCTTGGCTTGGAGACTGTCAACTTTCCACCAGACCTGCCGCATAGTAGAGCACATCCTCTCTGAGAGGGCAAGAAAGCCAAGGAGAGAGCAGGTTGCAGGAACGTCGGCTATAAAGCAGATGTTATTAGTGGGCATTGGGTGAGGTTGGGAGGCTGAGTACAGTAACTTTATTTCAGCCTCCAAGGTGGGCCACAAGACTGTGGTCTAGAAGGAAAGCTACTCCCATTTGGCTGAGCCTGGCATCCTGAGAATCCCCAGACGAAGAAACACTTCTGCCCGGTTTGTAAATTCAGAGCTTTGGTCTGGAAGGAGTGATGTTGATGAAATGCAACATTTGGGGCACAGCCTTGAAAGCTGTCAAAAAGACACCAGTTGAGAACTAGGACCAAGTAGTTCAAATGTCTCATGACCACCCAGTTTTCATTTGGCTTTGATTATTCTTGAAGTAATAAGCCTGATTAGCAACAACCAAAAAAAAAAAAAAAAAAAAAAAAAAGAAAGAGAGAAAATCAGAATTGGTAGAGACTGGTTTTCTGTCATTAAGGGCACTCAGCTGTGTGAGTTACACATGTAGCTGGGTCTGGTGACAAGAAGTTCAATAGGATATGTCCCACATTTGATCTTTGGAACTCAAGGTGGTCTTCTTGTAAATCTGATGTCTTTACTCTGAAAGAGAGTTTGGTTAATGCATTGTCCCACCCTCCCATCATCCATGAGGTCTAAAAATCTTTGGTATATGGTGACATATATCCACTGGAACCCACTGGATATCTCAACACTTGCCTCGTACTTTGTGTTTGGATTCTTTTTCCTCCCAGAAAATTAAAATCAGGGTAATTCTTTGACTCTGAACTTGACCCAGCTTTAGATAAAATTACTCTACAGCATCAGGAGTCTACAGTTCCTCTGAGTACTTTCTGACCAACCCTCTGGTTAAAGGTCTTCCTTGATACTTCATCTTGCCATACCCCAAAAGAGGTCTCCCTCCCACCCCTATTATTCACATAGCCCCTTAGGAAGATTCTCTGATGGTTATTTGGAATCACACCATGAAATGGAATGAAATGTCTCATTGAGCTGTATTTCTTTCAAACTCAGATTATGTGACTGTGTACAAACTTGACAATACCCAGAAAGATTTATGTATGGTACTTCACAGAATGTACCATGGATGGAAATGTTGTTTCTTATGGATTTGTCTATTGTGCAAAATTACCTTTTCAAAAATTTAATTATATTTTTTTGCAACTTAAGGGTTTTTTTAAATCAAACATAAGTAACCCACAATGTTATATTAGTATCAGGTGTACAATATAGTGATTCAACAATTCCATACATCACCTGGTGTTCATCATAACGTGTACTCCTTAATCCCCCTCACCTATTTTACCTACCCCTACCCCCTTGCTTCTGGCAACCACACGTTCTCTATATGTACGAGTCTGTTTTTTATTCTCTTCTATGTTGTTGTTCATTTTCTTAAATTCCACATATGAGTGAAATTACATGGTGTTTGTCTTTTCCTTGGCTGACTTATTTCATTTAACATTATATCCTCTAGATCCATCCATGTCATTGCAAGATTTTGCCACCCTTTTGACCTTACAGAAATTAGGACCAGTTTGTGAGGCTCCCTTTTGTCTTTCAGGCCAATTCACAGTAGTGAACTCTGTGCAGTAGTACAACTCATCAGGCCGAACTGGGTGTTTCATATGGAGAGGGTTAAAAGGAAATATTTCCCACTTTCTGTACCTCCTCAAGGAGAAGTACAGCTGTTGTGTTCCAAAGCCTCAATGTATAAAACAGGAAGCACTGAGACAGACTGGAAGCTTGGGCTCATCCATGAAAAGTATTTTTAACATCTCAAACTTCAAGTGTGTAGTCTCAAGCCCTGAACTCATTGCTCTGCACATTCATTCATTTTGTAGTCCTTTCCTTTTGTATTCAGCTGTTAGTTTTAGTATTGAGAGTTGCTTTCTCTTTCCTGTTGTGATATGCAGTCATTAACTTCAGGGTTTCATTGGTTCAAAGTTAGAAGCGGGCAGTCAACCCTTCCAAATATAACCAGAGTGGAGATTAACTTAGAATAAATAAGGCTTGGATTTAATGTAGAGAACAGAACTAGAAAATTGGAGATAAAGCTGGGCCCAGGGAAAAAATCTGAAAGCCAGGAGAGATGGTCTTTGGTTTCTTTCTCCACCTTTCACTGTTCCTCTTACATTGAGTGCAGTTCTGTGCTCTGTCTCTGTCCTGCCATCATCTGAAACACAAGTCCACACTAAGGTAATGGTGATGGAATATGTCTTCCTTCCCAGGGGCTTCAGATGTAGAAAGGGTACCGAGTGCAGAGGACACTGCTTAACTCTAGCAGTGAATGTCTAATGATGGACTTTGATTCTTGTGGCATTTGATAAACATAGGTTGTCTGAAGGGCAGATTTTAGAGTGAGCTCTAAAATCCACTATAGAAAGCATTCACTTAGATCATTTGTATACTAGCCTACTTAAAGAGCTTCATATATTTTATTTCTCAGTGTGACATAAAGGTAGACAATAAATTGGCAGCTTGCCCACTAATTAACAAATAGGAAATTGAGGGAATTGAGTTTAGAGACTAAGAGAAGAGACTAGAAACCATCACTGGTTTTTGTTTTTGTTTGTTTCTTTGTTTTTGAGGGTAGAGGTTTAAAACAAGAGAAATTTATTCTTTCACAGTTTTGGAGACTAGAAGTCCAAAATCAGGTGTTGGTAGGATCATGTTCTTTCTGAAGGCTCTAGGGGAGGATCCTTCCTTGATTCTTCCAGTTTCTGATGGAAACCATCACTTTTTTTTTCTTTTTTAATTGAAGTGTAGTTGGCACACAATGTTACATTAGTTTCAGGTGTACAACATCGTGATGCCACAAGTCTGTACATTATGCTTTGCTCATCACAAGTATAGCTACCACGGTCACCATACAATGCTATTACAGTATCATTGACTATATTCCTTATTCTGTGCCTTTTATTCCCATGATTTATCCATTCCATAACTGGAAGCCTGTACCCTCCACTCTCTTTCATTCATTTTGCCCATCTCCTACCCTATCCTCTCTGGAAACCATCAGTTCTCTGTATTTATGGGTCTGTTTTTGCTTTTTGTTTGTTCATTTGCTATTTTAGATTCCAAATATACATGAAATCATATGGTATTTGTCTTCCTTGGTGTGACGTATTTCACTTAGCATAATACCCTAGAGGTCTATCCATGTTGCTGCCAATGGCAAGATTTCATTCTTTTTTATGGATGAGAATTATATTCCATTTTCTATATATACCATTCATCTATAGATGAACACTTGGGTTGCTTCTATATCTTGGTTATTGTAAATAATGTTGCAATAAACATAGGGGTGCCTATATCTTTTTAAATTAGTGTTTTCATTTTCCTTGGGTAAATACCTCATAGTGGAATTACTGGATCATCTGGTATTTCTAATTTTAATTTTTTGAGGAAACTCCATATTGTTTTCCACAGTGGCTGCACCAATTTGTGTTCCCGCCAACAGCGCATGAGTGTTCCTTTTTCTACGCAACCTCGACAACACTTGTTATTTTTTAGTTTAGCTATTCTGAAAGGTGTAAAGTGATATCTCATTATGGTTTTGATTTGAACTTACCTGATGATTAGTGATGTTTAGCATCTTTTCATGTGTCTGCCACCATCACTGGTTTTTAAGCTGATTTCTTTCTGCTGTGTGACCTCGACACATAGTTGGTAATTTCCAGGAACTAGACCTCAGACTCTCTTAGATGGAGGCTTTTAGTGAGGTGTTGGAAGTTAGTATTGGATGATTGCTGGAAAAATTTCCTCTCTACACTTCCACTGTGGTTACAAGAATTTTGAATTACTGCTTTCTCTAATTACAATCAGGAAGTGAACATATATTTCTTTCTCCAATTTGTATATTCTGAGAATTTCTGGCTATATCAGATATTTGTATCTGATACAAACTCACATTTATAAATTAGCTGTTGAAAATTATTGTATTATGAATGAAGAATGGTTCAAATGTTTTTTTTTTTTGATGAACTGAAAACCAATGTATACAATTCTTTGAACCTTCTTTCTACTAGGGGTTATATTATCAGTTTTCAGTATTCAGTAGTCTGATGTACTATTTTTTTAAATGTTTATTTATTTTTTGAGAGAGAGAGAGAGACAGAGCATGAGTGGGGGAGGGGCAGAGAGAGAAGGAGACACAGAATTTGAAGCAGGCTCCAGGCTCTGAGCTGTCAGCACAGAGCCCGATGCGGGGCTCGAACTCACAAACCATGAGATCATGACCTGAGCCGAAGTCAGACGCTTAACCAACTGAGCCACCCATGTGCCCCTGTATTGTACTATTTCTAAGTATCAAATTATCACATTTTACTTGGTGTACTATGTTGCTATTTAAAATAGCTGAAATCTGAATCAATGCTGTCTCAAGATCAAGAACAATGACTCAGTTTTTCAATTGAAATGAAAAGACCATTGGAGGCACAGTCTACAAGTCTACACATAAGTTTTGTGCAAGATACAATAAGCAACTGTATTGTTGTATTGAAAACTTCTGTTGCAAAAATATTTCTCATTCTTGTTGAAAGTTTTTTCAAACCAGTGGAATATATATGAACACAGCAGTAATTAATTCTAGACATGATGAAACAAAGGAGATGAAACAAGCCATAAATTCACTCTTTGAAACAAAGGCTATAGGTTGGTATCAATAAAACAATTTTTACAAAAGAAAAGTTCAAGGAGCACCTGGGTGACTCCGTCGTTTAAGCTTCCAACTCTTGATTTTGGCTCAGGTTACGATCATCACAGTTCATGAGAGATTGAGCCCAGAGTCTGGCTCATGCTCACTGCATGGAGCCTGCTTGGGATTCTCTCTCTCTCTTCATCTCGCTCTTCCCCTTCCCCACTTGCACAAGTGTGCATACTCTCTCTCTCTCAAAATAAATAAACGTTAAAAAAAAGTTAAAAAAAGATTGTAGAATTATTATTAAACAGGAGATAGTATTATTTGAAGTTGTAAAACACCAAGGGAAAATATTTGAGGCTGGTCCATAGTTATCTCCTCTCTAATCCTCAGACTATCAGGGTCAGAAAAAGCTTCTTTCAGAAACTGGAAAAATTTGCATGAAAATGTATGTGTGATTGAAAGATAGAATTTAGAAGTATTAAATAGCATTTAAAAAAATAGCATTTAGAAGTATTAACTAATATCAATTTCTTGTTAACTTTTTATGGTTCCTCATGTTTTCATTTTCATGATAGTGACTGTTTGGAACATGAATTTATTTTTATTAATATTATTTTGCTATACTTTATTTTAAAATGATAATGTGTATTTAATGGTCACATTTATATAAATAAATTTTTACAGGGGATTTTAGTTTATAATTGTTGTATTTGAATGTATTTTATAGTTTTACTGACATTCTATAGGAGGTAATTTAGGTACAAATATGGTATTGTCATTTTGTCCCTTCTTATAATCAATATGAATTTTGGCACGGAAATAAGCTAATTTTCATTTTTAAAAGAGCTTTGACTTCGGAAATATTTCAGGCCCAAGCCACTACTCAAATAATTTTCATTCAGAGTTTAAAAAGGTATGTCAGCACAATCTGTTCAAGGAATTTTATCACCATATTACCAAAATGTAAACTGAGAGTTGTGAGATACATCTATGAGACTGATGGTGACGTTTATGTAGCCATTGGTATAATTTAACGATTTATATTTGCTATTTCATAAAAAAATCAGTGCTCATGATACTATTAATCTTCCAACTAATTCTAGTGGGTTAAAAAATTAAATTTAATCAAAGTATTAGTTCTGAAAAATCAAATAATACTTAATGGCTTATTATGCCCATTAGTTCTGAAAAATCAATTAGTTCTGAAAACTTCGATTAGTTCTGAAAATCAAATAACATTTAATGGCTTATTACGGAAAATAGCAGTTGCTTGTTTTTTCCATCCTTACCCTTGTCCTGATCCCCAGAGGCAATAATTTGGTACTCTTTTCTATGTATTTTTTGGCATTATCTTGAATTTCAGTGTTTTATTAACTTTCATATATTATTTGACTTTGGTACCCTCCTCAATTTCTGCTCAAATGTAAGTCTTTCCATTGTTATGTCTGTGTTAGTGTTCATCCGCTAAGACTAGTAGCATGCTCTGGTTATTTTCCGTTTGTACAACCTGTCCTTCTCCCCGGAGGTAATGTTATCATAGCGACGTCGTTTCTTCATCTCTGTAGCTTTCTAAGAATGCGCAATGAAGTCTCCTCCTACCTCCCAAGAGTCTGACAGGAAGCTTATCATTGAGTTTTTCTTGCACAGCAACGCTGCAGGATCCTTTCTCATTTTCCATGCGCGCCTAGTGTCTCTGGAGCCTGCCCACTTCAGTTTCTCAGGGGGGAAAACGTTGCCAAAGGAAACCCGCACATCCTCAATAGCAGGGATGCAACGGGAAGAATTGCCTGACACGTTAGGGTGGGAAAGGAACACCAAGGCCTAAGTGTTTCTTATGCAGACTTTTAGACAGGCCCTCTCATTTCAGCGCATCGGCCTCGTCTCTAACAGATGCCTTGAATTCTGGAGTTTTTTGCGGTTTACTTCTTAAAGCCTATGTCCTCTCCACTTGCCCTGCCTTACCATTTCAGGTTTTGAGTTTGACGTTTCTCCTGTCAGCTAAGTCCCCTGCTGTTCTCCTATTCATTATTACTGTTTTGATTCAGGGCTATAGGTGATTTTAGTTTCATCAAAAACATTTGGTATTGTTTGCTTTTTTTAAATCCTTGTTTTGAGATAATTTTTGAGAAGAGATTAAGCTTTGTTCTTCCAACTTGGAACTAGATGCTATTTATAGATTTTTTTAAAGGATTTTTTTAATATAGTTGACACACAATGTTATACTAGTTTCAGGTGCACAGCATAGTCATTCACCTTCTTTATGCTACGCTAGGCTCACCACAAGCGTAGCTTTCATCTGTCATCATACAACACTATTACCCTTAATACCATTAATGTATTAATGTAATGTAATACCATTAATACCGTTACTAATACCATTGACTATATTCTCTTTTTTAAATATGTTATTAAAAATGTTTACTGTTTATTTTTGAGAGAGAGAGAGAGAGAAGACAGAGTATGAGCAGGGGAGGGGCAGAGAGAGAAGGAGACACAGAATGTGACCTGTCAGCACAGAACTTGATGTGGGGCTTGAACCCATGAACCGTGAGATCATGACCTGAGCCAAAGTCAGAGTCTTAACCGACTGAGCCACCCGCATGCTCCAACTATGTATTCCCTTAAAGGCTTTGTTTTTATTTTCTGGCCTGCAGCCTATGGTGTGATGGTCCAAGCAGTCTTTCACCCAGAGGATTTCTTTATATTCAGGAGATGTTCTGGTTAGGGCTTTTTGGTAGCAAAGAACGGGTAATTTAAGCTAAAAAAATCCAAGGACAAGCTGAGCGGCCAAGTATTAGAAATGGCAGAGACTAGGGAAGCTCCAAACATCGAAGTCGCAGAAACTAATGGGGTGGTTTGGAGAGGATCGCACCCAACCACTCCTGTTCTTTTGTCACTTCACTCAAGAGTCAGATTCCCAGCAGAAAAAATCTGATTGTCCGAACTGGGATCACATGCCTATTTCTTGAACATTCTTAGCCAAAAGAAAGGGGAAGGGATGTTGGCAGGCAAAACAAAGCAAATAAATAAATAGATGTCCACCCAGGTGATAATTTTATAGGGTTGGAAAGGTTAATGGAAGCTGGCTTTGCTCTTCTGAGATCTTTCAGGCAAAATTCTCCTTGGCATGTGCGGGTGCTACTGGCAGGTCACTTTTATTACAATGTGCCTGGCTGTTACAGGCTGTAACTACTTAGGAGAGACACGGTGCACTTGCCACCAAAAACTCATCTAAATTCTCTTAGAAAGACTTCTTGAAATGGTTGTCCTTGGTTGTTCTGGGCTAGGATTCTTTGGAGCAGAATCAAGAAATCTTTCTAGGAAGAGAGTGAGCGTTTCATTCATTCATTCATTTATTCATTTTAATTAATTATTTCACTCAGGTTTGAACAGTTTCTTTCTAGGGAGAGTCCCTGATGTAATCATACAGTTTTCAGTTGGGGCGGGGAGTTTAGCTCTTTACTCCAGGTTCCTGTAAGGACTCAGGGACATGGATTTCAAATTTGCAGGGCAGTCAATGGAGCCATTTATGACCCATCGATTCAGGAGTCAGGTTGACTCAAACATTTGAGAGAGGAAAGAACAATCAAGTGTGTTTTCCTAAGTCCTTCTCTTTGCAGATCAAATGGTAATCTTTGTAGCCAAGCACCCATCTAAAATAACATCAATATTTCAGTCTCGAGGGGCAACCCAGTCTCAAAAGTTTGTGAATTGTCAGCATAATTAAACCAAAAGTCTGGCATAGTCCATAGACATTTCCCAGAAACTTTAGGCCCCAGAGAAGAGTTATGTCAAACAGATAGAACAGTTTCAGATTTCTTGAGAAAAGGAAAATTACAGTAATATTTATAAGGGGAATCTGTACAAATCCAGTGTTTTCCTAAAGTCATCAGTTCTCAGACTTCACCATGAAAGTGCTTTTGAATAAATAATCTGGAGCTAGTGTGAATTTTTGGTGTTTGGAAAATTTATTAGCAAAGTTAACCTCAGGAATATTGCCCTCTTCTGGAAGTACTACTAAATATCTTTTCTGCAAAAGCGCATAATAATACAATACAGTACAATTTTTTTCTAAACCTCCCCAATCAAATGAACGTGTTTCCGCCAACTAGGACTTGTGATACTAATAGAAATATCACATTTGAGATGCTTCCCAAGTTAGGCCTTGAGAATTGTAATACACACTGACCAGTTCAGCTGTTTTCAAAAGACTTGGCTATTGGCAAATTGCTGTAAGACATTCTTTATCTTAGATAGGTCAAGCAATCCACAGTATAATCTCCACTTTCTGGAAGAGGAAGCTGAACAAGCAAGGGAATATGAGAGACAAGTATTGAATCTAAGGAAGGAATGAGGCAAGTACCCAAATGACTTCAGTTTGTTGTTCCTATTGCAGGTGAAAGTGGGCCCTGAGCCCTACATTTAAGACAGAAGTTGCTTAAGAAAATGTGACCTGAAAGAAGTAGACTGAATTCAAAAAGAACAAAGGTAGATTAATGGTTGGGGAGATTTCCCAGTTAGCACAATTATCCCAAAGTCTTACACAATGATACCAAAGGTAGGAAATTATTGATTTTTCTTGCTGCATTTTTGAAAGACAATGGCATTGAGATGGGGTTTGGTCACTCTTGTCAGCTAAGTGGCCTGAAAGAGGAGGGATAATTATTTTGGGTTGCACCCATCTGGAACAAATGAGCTATAAAGAAGTCCTAAGCAAGGAATTTGTCCTTCTCTGATTTAGCCTCAACAATTCCATGTTGACGGGGTGATGGTTGACAATTTCTGGATAAAAGCAAATTTAAATGAATTTTTCACCTTAACATTATCATGCTTTTATGTGTTATGTGTCCCAATTCAGTTCAATGAATATTTTTGAGCACCTCCTGTACACACACACACACACACACACACACACACACACACACTAACCCTAGTGTTAATATCAATGCTTCTGGAATATTTATGATAATGAATTTCTTGTGAAACATAGCAGGTGGGTCATTAATCCCTTTAAAGTACAATTTAATGCAATGTTTCATGACAGGAAGTGAACAGGATAATAAAAACCTTTACCGCTTAAAACCACACTTAACATTTTTATGGCCTAGTTGGCCTGACAAAATATTCTCTGTGAGTCATCACTTCAAAGTGAGGTCCTGGGGGCTTATTAAAGACATAACAGCAGGGCTCATGTCCACTGTATATGATCCCCACAAACTGAACGGCTCAGACAAGATCTTTTAAGAGGGACATTGCAGAATGTCCTCATGTGTCCCATGGTCTAGGAAACCATTTTTGCAAAGTATGGGTTGAGAAAAGAACCAATTTTCAGTGAACCAGTCATTGCCCCAGTATTTGGGCAATAGCCAAGGACAGCCCTAGCACCACTTTTAAACCAAAATAAGAGCAAGAACAGGAATATAGAAGTCTCTTTCATTTGTACATAGGGCTTTCTAACTTTACTGCTGCTATCACTAACAGTAATATCTTAGTTTCTTTTCTTATAAAACTCTAGGGGTTAGAAATCCCATAGCTTACATTTATACCCTTGATAATGTTACAAAGTGTTCATAGTCAGAAATGTTTTCTATTCACCTTATCTAAACCTTACAGTTTGAAAGCTATTTCCTCCTCTCTTTAGATTTCAAAGGAAATGCATTGACTCACAACTTAAATATTATTTACTGAGTATGCTAATACACTAGACACTATTCTAGGGGGAAGAGATTAAGTGGGGGACAAATGGAGTACCTGCCCTGATAGAGTTTACATTCTGGTGAATATTGACTGATGTGTTAATATGTATCATACATGTTATATATTATTATTAAATATTATATGTATTATATCACTTATGTGGTATAATTATGTGAATTTGACCAGCCAGAAGCCTCTGTTGCCCATTTGCAACCTTCTAAATTCCTCAAAGGAAGCCACTTATTAAAACTAAATGATTATCATCTAGCTTTCTCTTTCTTCACAACTTGTCAACCTCTTTTCCCCACCCTCAGCTACCTCAAATGTGTACATTGCCTATTATTTTTCATTCTTCAAATACCTTGGAAAAGGAAAGTAGAAGACAAACAAACACAAAAAGCCCATAGAAGAAGATGCTTGGGAATGTTGCTATCCATCCTCTGTCTTTAGGAATAGAAACATTTTGGTTTAGTTTTTAAATTTTTACTTAAATTCCAGTTACCATACAATGCAATATTGGTTTCAGGAGTAGAATTCAGTGATTTCATCACTTACATGCAACATCCAGTGCTCCTTATAACAAGTGCCCTCCTTAGCACCCATCACCCATCTACCACATCCCCCACCCAACTCCCTCCATCAACCTTCAGTATGTTCTCTATTGTTGAATCTCTTATGGTGTGTTTCCCTCTTTTCTTTTTTCTCCCTCTCCCATATAGTCATCTTTTTTGTTTCTTAAATTTCACATATGACTGAAATCATATGGTATTTGTCTTTCTCTAACTGACTTATTTTGCTTAGCATAATACTCTTTAGCTCCATCCATATCATTGCAAATGGCAGGATTTCATTCTTTTTGATGGCTGAGTAATAGTCCAGTGTGTGTGGACACACACATACATGTATACATACATACATATTACATTTTCTTTAACCGTTCATCAGTTGATGGACATTTGGGCTCTTTCCATAGTTTGGTTATTGTTGATAATCCTGCCATAAACATTGGGGTGCATGTACCTGTTTGAATCTCTATTTTTGTATCTTTTGGGTAAATACCTAGCAGTGCAATTGTTGTATCATAGGATAATTCTATTTTTAACTTCTTGAGGAACTTCCCTACTGTTTTCCAGAGTAGCTGTACCAGTTTGTAAGGAATAAAATCATTTGGAAGCAGAAACTGGGCTCATTTTTAAGTAGACCTACCTGGGTTTGTTTGTTCATTCATTCATACAGTAAACATTTAAAATTATTCATAGAAATGTCTAAACTGTAGAATGTACAAGGAAAAAATAATATTCAGAGTCCCACCCCATAGTGTTAACCCCAGTTAACATCTTGGCATAATTGCTTCTGGTCTTCTAAGTATTTGATATGGGAGATTAGAACAATGATAACCCTAATAATAAGTGCTAACCCTGTTCAACAGCATTTAACTCAGTACCCATTAGGTGCTTAATTATATTCATTTACTAAGAAGCGGAATGAATGGTTTTCATGGAAACGTCTGAACATATTGTTTCTCTGTGATGCAGCTTAATGACTTGCTGGAGCTCTTACTGCAAAGTCCTCACATCCCAAGTCCCACTTCAGGGTCCTCAGTGCTCTGCCACAATGCTCGTCTGTGTACATACAAGTATAACCCAGCAATGGTTCTCTGTTATCTATGAAATATTTGGGTGTGGGTTTGGCGGTTGGACTCCACTGAACTCAAAGACTCTTGTGAACACAGACTTAACCACAAATGATTAAATACACATACACTTCTCTCTCTCTCTCTCTGTATATACCCACCCCCCCCCCCCACACACACACACCATTGGCTAAAATAATAACAAAAAGTTTAAAATAAATCATTTTGACAGTGATTGCCCCTGGGGGAGGGGTAGCAAGTTACATTGGGAACTGCCCCAATTTCTTCTCAAGTCATGTATCCACTGGCTGAGAGGAATTTCCCAGCAAGACTCTCCCACCCATTTGATCCCCTGGCAGTCTTATTTCAGGGATTGAGTGTGTCTGACTGAGTTCAGTCCTGATAAGTGACACAGAGGGAGAGGATTTCAGTGCTGCTTATGCCTGTTGCAGGGGGAGGGATATTTTTCTGACTGGCTTGGGGTTGTGGTAGGGTGTTAAGAAGGGCAGATTAGCTCCAGGTGTAGCTTGTTTCATTCCTTGCCTTCTCTGCTCAGTTCTGAACCAAGTATAGGACCAGACATGTTTGGTCTGCCCTTCCCCCTGCCCAAGTAGCAGACGGGGCTAGTGGAGCTGATGGGGCTGAAGGCAGTGAGAATCCTGATCGAGGCACTTGTTTGACTGCAGGCCAAGCGTTTCAAACAGCAGGCCTTTCATAGCCGGGAAAACCCCTGCTAGGCCTGCTGGACATGCCACACAACCACATACAGCTCAGCTCATGTCAACAGAACTGATAACCAAATTGGACTTCTTGGCTTCCTGTCCCTGGTAGCCTTGCCAACCCGCTACCCTCCAAGTCCCAATTAACACGCGGCTATGCTAGAACCATGAGGTGGGAGCTGAGGGTTTGTTTACCACATAGTTAACAGGCAAATACAACTTAATCACAAGGAAAACAGCTTTTATGAGAATCATCTTGAAGTCCTTCTACAGCCCTAGTAAACCATCCAGGAAGCCAAAATCTAGAATTCCCTCTGATTTTGTTGCTGTTGGAAGGGATGCCAGTAGGGACAGGTGGAGAGGCCAAGGGTCTTGCTTTTTGGCCATTTCCAGCCACCAGGCTGAGTGAATGTCATTCTAAAGGCCTAAGTGAGCATCCTACATGAGCTTTCTGCAGTGAGATGCAGGTGACTTCGGTAAGAAATGCAAGGCTGTAGAAAAAAAAAAATCTTTTAATGAGACCCCGCTGGGCACCAAGCAGTTTCACATATTCTTTCTGTCCTTATTCCATTACACCTTGTTTATTCTTTTTTACAAAGGAGAAAAGCCTTGGTGAGGTGAGTCACTTCTAAAGATTGTACAATTTAAGAGCAAAACTGGGATTTGAACCCAGGTCAGGCAGACTCTGTAGTTATTAGTCATGGGATGCTAGGCAAATCCCCCAATAGTTGAGCATCAATGTCTTTATCACTAAAATGTGCTTGTGGGAGAATCAGATTTGCTGATGTAAAGTTGTCAAACATCATGCCAAGCTCAAGGGTATCACTCATATTAGAGAAAGGAACACTCCAGGGCTGGGCAGTGGCCTCTGAGTCACAATTTATTACTGGGTTAAAAACAAAGAGTGGATGTTTTATTTGAAATTCTGACTTTTTAAATTAGTAAACATTATATTAAAGATCAAGAATAGATTTTAAGACATATGGTACTTAGAAATAATGTCTGTCTTTCGGGTTTATAATATAATCCTTGGCGACTCAAACTTAAGTGTTGCAAAGAATCAATCATGTTGAGGGTGGGTGGTCTGCAGACATTCTTAGTTACTTCCCCTGCACCGTTGTCCTCTTTCTCTTTCCTAATAAGACCTTAATTTTGTCCATTTATCCTCTCACTTGCATACTGACCCCGTCCCTAGGTCCAGATACAAAGATGATATGATGAGACATTTGCTGGGGTTTCTGGGAGAATTGGAATTTCAGCCTAGGTTGGAAGAAATAATTTCTCAGACAGTGTCCTCTATCCCTACTGAAGTTTTGCATATATGTTTAAATCATCTTCCCACATAAAGAATTATTTTCTCTCCTTTTCATGTATACAAATTCTGTCAATACCATCATTTATTATTAAAGATAATGTTTCATATTATCAAAAGGTGAGAATATAAAGGAAGTCACAGTCTTGCAATTAGATTTTCTGGTCTCAGGGCAGTGGTGACATGTATAACCCCAAAGCTGAATAACTTTACAGTGCTGCGGGCCTATGGGATTAAGGGCAAAACGGGTGGCACTAGAGATTATTACTACAATTCTAAGAAGAGAAGGGGTTGGAAGAGTTGAAGGACAAAGAAAGTCTTAATTAAGGTCTTAAAGGATGATTAGAATTTGTATAGTTGAAGAAACGAGGACATGTTCTTTTCGATGGAAAAATAGCTTAACAAAAATCACAGAGGTAGGCACAAGGAAGGCATTTCTGGAGAAGAGGCTTGACTATTTTGGAAGATTGATTAGGTAGGGCCTTGAGTACACATTAAGGAATATGGATTTTAATCTCTGCCACTGGGGAGCTGTTGAAAGTTTCTGAGTGAGCAGTTACATGATGAAACCATTGTTTTAGGCAAAGTCATCTGAGGATATTGGGCATTAGTCTCCCAAAGTGTATCAGTGCTATGGGCTGTATTAATTGCCTACATAATAACTTTTTTCAAGTAATTTTTTCAAAACAGGCCTTATAATTTAGAACACTTTCAGATTTAAAGAAAAATTGAGAAGATAATGGCACCTGGGTGGCTCAGTTAAGCATGTCACTTTTTTTTTCATAATAATTTTTTTTTTTTTTTTAGGTTTGGGGTACTTTTTTTCCAGGTCACTTGGGCTTTTGGAGCTGTCTTAATACACAGCATGCTGGCTGGTTCTAGCGCTCATTTGCTCCTCTGTTTCCTACTTTCTCTTACTTTATTTGTCTCTGCCTCTCTCCATCTCTAACTCACCCATCTGAGATCTACACACACACACAGCCCACTCCCCTTCTTTTCCTCTCCACCCCCCATCAAACAGACTTGCTTTTCCTTATTACCATCCACACCCTCCATTCTTGATTCCTTATTTCCTTGGTCGTTCTTTTATTTTTTAAAAAAAATTTTTAAAGTTTATTTTTGAAAGGGAGAGAGACAGACCATGAGCATGTGAGGGGCAGAAAGAGAGGGAGACACAGAATCTGAAGCAGCCTCCAGACTCTGCGCTGTCAGTACAGAGCCAGTCATGGGGCTTGAACCCATTAACTGTGACATTATGACCGGAGCCGAAGTGGGACACTCGATCAACTGAGCCACCCAGGGGCCCCCAGTTATTTTTTATTTTTTATTAAAAAAAATTTTTTTAACGTTTATTTATTTTTGAGACAGAGAGAGACAAAGCATGAACAGGGGAGGGTCAGAGAGAGGGAGACACAGAATCCGAAACAGGCTCCAGGCTCTGAGCGGTCAGCACAGACCCCAACGCGGGGCTCGAACTCACGGACCTCGAGATCATGGCCTGAGCCGAGTCGGCCGCTTAACCGACTGAGCCACCCAGGCGCCCCCCCCCCCCCCAGTTTTTTTTTTTTTTTTAAAGAGGTTAAAAGAAAATCCTGGAATTAATTTACCTTTTAAATATTTCACTTGTTGAAAACCTATTGTGTTCCAGGTACTGTGGTAGCTTCTGGAGACACCAAGTTAAGACATGGTACTTGTCTTTTAGTGTCAGTATAGTGGGGAAGATGAACATATATGTTATTCTAGTAAAGTATGATGAGAACTCCATTTAGAAGTATGAACAAGAAGTATGAATACATCACTGTATTGATCCAAAGAGGCCAGATCCTTGCTTGTTTTTTTTTCTTCCAGAAAAAACAGTGTGTGGTGTCTAGGTTTGGCCAGTTGGATGTCTCCTCAGGACTTGAGATCTTGATTTAGGGAAGTGAAGAAACTAGGAGAGAAATCATTCATTTTAGGCAGAATCATGTCAGTGGCAGCATCCACTGGCCAGTGCTGGTGGCGACTGCTGTACAATATCATCATTACCTCACTGGTCCTATGGGGGTAATTTTACCTGTGATTCCGGCTGCTTTGGCACTCTTTGATCCTACTTTACTGAGTTGGTTTTCAGGACTGCAATTCTGGGAGCAACTTCTTATCTCAATACTTTTTTTATTTTTGGCTTAAAATAAGAGGTGCTTTCTGTGGCTTACAAATAAGCACCCCAGCTATTAATACAAGGAGTGGCCACAAACTGTCAGGGAGATTAGTGCAGGGGAATTGGAGTCTTGTTGGACTGAAAGCAGTGAAAATTTCAGCAAAATTTAAGAGATGGCAAACTGTAGCACATGAAGCACAAGGAAGAAGGAACTAAGTGATGTGTAATAAAGTGTGTGTTGAAGGCCACTACCACAGACCAGGATGAAGGGCATGAGAAATTCAGCAGCCAAAGGGTTAGAGAAATTACTTCTAGTGGACCTAAATGGCTTCAGGAAAGAGACTGTGAAGTTCAAGTCCCTAAATTATTGGCTTAGAACTGCAGCCTGAAATTTAGGGAATTTCTATGGTTGTGCTAAACTAATTTCTTAACTCCTGCAGCTACTGAGCTGAAATTACTAAAGACTAAACAGATTTGATCTGGGTGGTGCTAAATTACAGCATCACTTGAATCTGCAACCTTACCAGAACTTTTCTTTAGTAATGAGGATGTACATTGGGAAAGAATAGGATCCAGAGAGTTGAAGAGAGAGTTCAGGGTGCACCGAATATCCAACCTCAAGTAGGTCCCATTTGCTAGTTGTGGTAGATAGAAAATTACTCCCAGCCATGTCATAATCCTGGGACCTGTGAATATGTTACTTTACCTAGAAAAATGGATTTTGCAGATGCGATTAAGGTCAAGGACCTTAAGATAGGGAAATTATCCAGAGAGGCCCAGTCTAATCCCATGAATCCTTGAATGCCAAGAATCTTTCCCAGCTGTGGCCAGAGGGAGACGTGGCCATGGGAGAAGTGTCAGAGAAAGATGCAACACTGCTGACTTGAATACAGGGACAGGGACTGAAAGCTAAGAAGTGTGGGCAGCCTCTAGAAATTGGAAAAGGCAAGAAAATGGATTCTCCCCTAGAGCCACCAGAAGAGGAGACAGACACCTTGATTGAAGCTCTGTGAAGCTCATGTTGGACTTCGATCCTACAGAACTGCGAGATAATAAATTTTAGTAATTTGTTACAGTGACAATAGAAAATATACCACCCAAAGAAGTTCCTTCTCCATTTTCTGGGAAGGCTGTTCCTTCTTAAATCACACAACTCTTTCACCTAAGGGATTAATTTACAAGGAGAAACCATTTATTCTCACGTTTGCCTCATTTTACCACTTATTTTCTTTGGATCTACGAACAAAGTTTTATCCCAATAGGGCAAAATAGAGACTCATGTTTGGGAGAAGAATGTTACATACCAATAAAGTAAGATTAAAAAATAAAAAAAAGAAAAGAAAAAAATAAAACAGAAAGCTGAGCTGAAGTGAAAACTAAGGAAGCTGGACACACAGATCTCTGCACTCAGACACGTGGACACACTCCCCTACACACACATCCCTCCCTTTTGTATCAGAACACAACTGACTTCCCTCTGAGGTCACCTACACTGAAGTTAAGAAACAACAGATTGAATTTGGGGACAGTACCAGGGACATGACAAAAGTTGCTGAATATACCTGTGTCATGAAAGAATTTATAATCTAATTGGGGAAAAAATAATAAATGAGTCATTTAACTTAGTGTATAGTTCAGCATTCAGTTCATCACAGCTTCTTACAGCTGATACAATAACAGTGGACCTTCATGAAGGGCTTACCTGTATACCAGGTACTGTTCGAAGTGTCTTATGTGTATACACTCATTTAATGCTCACAATGGCTCCGTAGGTGGGTAGTTATTATTCCCACTTTATTTTACCTTTTTTTTTTCAAATAAGTTCTACGCCCAAAGTGGGACTCAAACTCATGACCCCGAGATCAAGAGTCCCGTGCTCTACCAACTAAGCCAGCCAGGTGCCCCTATTATCCCACTTTAAAGATAAGGAAATTGAGTCACAGAAAAGTAAATTAACTTGCCCAAAGAAGTTGATTGGAAAGAAGACAAAGAATTTGTTTTAAATATGTTGTATTTAAGATGACAATCAGATAACCAAGTAGAAATGAGAGACGGTTAGGTATATGATTTCAATTCTTGTAAACTTATGAAGGGCTGTTTTGTGACCCAGTATATGATCTATCTTGGAGAATGTTCCATGTGCACTCGAGAAGAAAGTATATTCTGTTGCTTTGGGATGCAGAGTTCTAAATATATCTGTCAAGTCCATCTGATCCAATGTCTCATTCAGGACCCTTGTTTCTTTATTGACCGTGTGTCTAGATGATCTATCCATTTCTGTAAGTGGGGTGTTAAAGTCCCCTGCAATTACCACATTCTTCTCAATAAGGTTGCTTATGTTTATGAGTAATTGTTTTATATATTTGGGCGCTCCGGTATTTGGCGCATAGACATTTATAATTGTTAGCTCTTCCTGATGGATAGACCCTGTCACTATTATATAATGTCCTTCTTCATCTCTTGTTACAGCCTTTAATTTAAAGTGTAGTTTGTCTGATATAAGTATGGCTACTCCAGCTTTCTTTTGGCTTCCAGTCGCATGATAAATAGTTCTCCATCCCCTCACTCTCAATCTAAAGGTGTCCTCAGGTCTAAAATGAGTCTCTTGTAGACAGCAAATAGATGGGTCTTGTTTTTTTTATCCATTCTGATACCCTATGTCTTTTGGTTGGTGCATTTAATCCATTTACATTCAGTGTTATTATAGAAAGATATGGGTTTAGAGTCATTGTGATGTCTGTATGTTTTATGCTTGTAGTGATGTCTCTGGTACTTTGTCTCACAGGGTCCCCCTTAGGATCTCTTGGAGGGCTGGTTTAGTGGTGACAAATTCCTTCAGTTTTTGTTTGTTTGGGAAGACCTTTATCTCTCCTTCTATTCTAAATGACAGACTTGCTGGATAAAGGATTCTCGGCTGCATATTTTTTCTGTCTAGCACACTGAAAATCTCGTGCCAATTCTTTCTGGCCTGCCAAGTTTCAAAAGAGAGATCAGTCATGAGTCTTATAGGTCTCCCTTTATATGTGAGGGCACGTTTACCCCTTGCTGCTTTCAGAATTTTCTCTTTATCCTTGTATTTTGCCAGTTTCACTATGATATGTCGTGCAGAAGATCGATTCAAGTTACGTCTGAAGGGAGTTCTCTGTGCCTCTTGGATTTCAATGCCTTTTTCCTTCCCCAGTTCAGGGAAGTTCTCAGCTATTATTTCTTCAAGTACCCCTTCAGCACCTTTCCCTCTCTCTTCCTCCTCTGGGATACCAATGATGCGTATATTATTTCTTTTTAGTGTGTCACTTAGTTCTCTAATTTTCCCCTCATACTCCTGGATTTTTTTATCTCTCTTTTTCTCAGCTTCCTCTTTTTCCATAACTTTATCTTCTAGTTCACCTATTCTCTCCTCTGCCTCTTCAATCCGAGCCGTGGTGGTTTCCATTTTGTTATGCATTTCGTTTAAAGCGTTTTTCAGCTCCTCGTGACTGTTCCTTAGTCCCTTGATCTCTGTAGCAAGAGATTCTCTGCTGTCAGCTATACTGTTTTCAAGCCCAGCGATTAATTTTATGACTATTATTCTAAATTCACTTTCTGTTATATTATTTAAATCCTTTTTGATCAGCTCATTAGCTGTTGTTATTTCCTGGAGATTCTTCTGAGGGGAATTCTTCCGCTTGGTCATTTTGGATAGTCCCTGGCGTGGTGAGGACCTGCAGGGCACTTCCCATGTGCTGTGGTGTATAACTGGAGTTGGTGGGCGGAGCTGCAGTCAGACCTGATGTCTGCCCCCAGCCCACCACTGGGGCCACAGTCAGACTGGTGCGTGCCTTCTCTTCCCCTCTCCTAGGGGCGGGATTCACTGTGGGGTGGGGTGGCCTGTCTGGGCTACTTGCACACTGCCAGGCTTGTGATGCTGGGGATCTGGCGTCTTAGCTGGGGTGGGTAGGCAAGGTGCACAGGAGCAGGAGGGGCAGGCTTAGCTTGCTTCTCCTCAGGTGATCCACTTCAGGAGGGGCCCTGTGGCAGCAGGAGGGAGTCAGATCCGCTGCCGGAGGTTTGGCTCCGCAGAAGCGCAGAGTTGGGTGTTTGCGCGGAGCGAGCAAGTTCCCTGGCAGGAACTGGTTCTCTTTGGGATTTTGGCTGGGGGATGGGCGGGGGAGATGGCGCTGGCGAGCGCCTTTGTTCCCCACCAAACTGAGCTCTGTCGTCAGGGGGCTCAGCAGCTCTCCTTCCCTTTGTCCTCCAGCCTTCCTGCTTTCTGAGCAGAGCTGTTAACTTATGACCTCCCAGCCGCTAAGTCGCGCTTGCTGTCGGAACACAGTCCGTCAGGCCCCTCCGCTTTTTGCTAGCCAGACTCGGGGGCTCTGCTTGGCCGGCGAGCCGCCCCTCCGCCCCGGCTCCCTCCCGCCGGTCCGTGGAGCGCGCACCGCCTCGCCGCCCTTCCTACCCTCTTCCGTGGGCCTCTCGTCTGCGCTTGGCTCCGGCGACTCCGTTCTGCTAACCCTCTGGTGGTTTTCTGGCTTATTTAGGCAGGTGTAGGTGGAATCTAAGTGATCAGCAGGACGCGCGGTGAGCCCAGCGTCCTCCTACGCCGCCATCTTCCCTCTCTCCTCAAAGAAAAGTCGAGACGGTTAGGTATATGGATCTGAAGGTGGGTCAGAAGACAGGACTTTGCAGAAGTTATGGTGGAAATTGTAAGAATACTTGTGTTATTAGAGGGAGAGAGAAGAGAGAGGAACAGAGGACCTCACACTGAAACTAGAAGGTTGCTTACCTTTGAGGAGCAGAGGGAAGAATAAAGGCCAGCAAAGGAAAAGAGGGAAGTTAGGTAGCAGTGTAAAGATGGCTTCTATAATGACATTCTTTACTAGGTCAGAGGTAGGCAATTAAAAAAAAACTAAATTCACCAAGTTAGAATACCACTGTGCTGTACATGTGCTTAGCTCATATCTTCACAAGAGATACTAAACAGATGTTATTGAATGAATGAATGAATTAATGGACTGTAAGACATTTCTAAAATATTAACTTACATTATATATCTCTAGTTCTTCTGGAAAGATCACGAACTTTACAGTTAATTGTTTTTTCAAATGGCATTTGGCAAACATCAAGACTTCATTAGACATTATATATATGTATATCACACACACACACACGCACATCAGGGGTGCCTGAGTGGCTCAGTTGGTTAAGCTTTATGAAGGTGTTGACTTCAACTATGGTTACTGTTACTGCTGATACTTCTTTTCTGGGTAATGTAGTCCTTAATATCTGTTACACAGTTATTAAGCTGTCTGATGCTTACTCCTGGATTCCAGCAAGAAGACAACATCAGAAAGCACTGGCTTTCCTCTTGTTGCCTCAAGATTATAACAACTCTGGATCTGTGGCACAATTTAGTCCTCAGAGATCTTTGTTGCCTCACCATCCTTCAACATCTACTGGTCTGCTACATCAATTATACTATCTGACTGTCCTGAAGGGAAGGAGGAAACAAGATACATTCTTATTGCAGGGGAAACTCCCATGAAAGCACAAAGACTGACACTAAATGTCATTTCTGAAGTCCAACAGTCAGTGGACATGTTAGACTAGCTCTTCCAGCAAAGCCCAAGTAGATAAACATTAAATCAGAGGCCCAATACTTGGTGAGCCTCTTTGGATTTGGAAGAGAACATGCACCACATTTGGTTGTGTGGCTTACAACTGTTTAGCAAGGGACCCCAAAAGCTAACAACTTTGAATGGAACCCAGAACAGGAAGGCTCTCCAGCTAGTCTGTTGTTAAGTACAAGTAGTTCTGCCATTTGGCCCATCTTCCAGTGGACATATGAACACCAGGATTCTGGAAAGGAACCAATGGGAAAACTTGATGCCTCTGTCACTACAGCTGGAACCCAAGAGACTTGGAACAAATCATGCTTTCTTCACGTAACTTTTTCCTTTTGAGAAATAGCTTTAGGTTAGTAGCTATGGGGTCCTGATAGAGACTGAATAACTGACCATGGGACAGTAGGTTACCTTGCAGTCTGAGCTGCCCTTTATGAACTATTACCATCAGTTTTGTGTATCTAGAAGAATTCCACCTTCAAATGGAGGTTATACATGCAGGAATGGGCAAGCCCTGAAGACAAAAGTAAGTAGTATTTGCAGGTGCTCACACTATGTACCTACTTCTGTCACATGGCAACCACTCCCTCAATCTACAACAACAGCTTTCTGTGGAGTCTCCTAGGACCAGTTGACTGAAGAGGAAATAATGTACGTCTAGTTTTTAGACAGTTTTGCCCAATATGCTGGCACCAGGCAGAAGTATTCTGCTAAGGTATTGCAATCCCACTAAGGCATAGCTCTTAAGGATGATGGGCAAAGGAAATGTTGAAATCTTCTTTGGGGGCAGAGTATTGAACAGTGCATGCCATTGTCCAATTTATCTGTCAGGACAGATGGCTTGAAGGAAATATCTATACCAATTGATGGTAAGGGAGGAAGGAAGGACTTACCATTAGAGGTTATTGATTTGACCAGATAGTTAGAGATTTGAATCCATCAGGATTGGAGATTTAATGATAAGTAGGTTTGAGGAATAGGCAGGAGTGATATGAAAAATGTGTGACCAATAAAGAATATGGCAGAGGCTTCCACTCTTATGATCAGCCACACAGGGAAGTTCTAGAAGCAGCCACAGTCTCAGGAGGCCTAGATGGTATTTACCTGCTAAGATGGTAGTTCCCAAACAGCAGCACTGCTCCTGGGATCTGACCCAGCTCTATGCAGAACTGAGGGCCACTCTGAGGAACCATGATGAGCTGGCTAGTTGGCCTGTGGGTTGGCAGGAGTCAGGGTAAGGCATCTCACCTGGTATTGATCTGGGGCCTCTAGGACAGGAAAAATTAGGGTAAGCTGCAAGGAGTGGGCATGCTGGTAGCTCATGCGGCTGCTATTTATGAAGCACTATGCCAATATTTTAATACTTTAATAACTCATCTAGACCTACTAGTATGTACTAGTTGAGTAGCAGCCTGAGTGAATGGATATCTTGAAATAGGACCAGAGGATGAGATCCATATAAATGTTCTTCAAATAAACCTCAGCTGTAGAGAAAATTCTTAATAACTAGGTGAACTAAATGATCAATGCTGTGGATATCAGTTGGCTTCTCTTTCCATCTTCCCCCATGTTTTTTAAGTGGGCTCATGAACAAAGTAGTCACAGAGACAGTGATGGAGGCTATGAGTGAGTCATGGGTTCAATAAAATGGTCTTCCTTTCTAAAGGTAGATGAGGCTATGCCACTTCTGAACACTGAAGTTGTCTGCAGCAGAAAACCAACTCTGAGCTGCTAAACTGAGAGGAGCAGCCAACTGTAAATTACACAGGACTCTGCAGTTGGCCAAGGCCATGCTTGTTGCACTAAAATCTCAAGTACACCCAATGGTGTAGCAAGAAATAAAAACTCAGAATTCTGTCACTGTGGTGCAAGAAGAAAATTCTCTCATGGTAATAAGGTAGGCCCTTGAGGATTGAATGAGAACTTCCAATATACACTGAACTTGGGTAAGCCCCTACTTTATTGTCTGTGTCCACTGCAGAACATCTGCTGACTTAGCAGAAAAAACAAAAGTAACATCGACTGAGAGCAAATTACCTGCTACTGTCAAACCTGGACCACCTCTACTGATCTGGCTCAACTTGGATTGATTCCAACATAGAAAGGGCAAATGATTTGTCCTCAATGGAATGGTCCTTTCTTCTGCATTTGGATTCACTTTCACTGCCCATTATATTTCTGGTACCATCCTTGAATTTACTGAATGCCTTATACACTGTCATAGTATCCCACATGACATTGCTTTTGGCCAAGGATCTCACTTTATGATCCACAGCAGTTTGGGCAGGGATTGGGTGATATTTCCCATGTTATAGAATATGTCCTAAGCCAGAAAACCAACTTGGGGTTCAAAGTTTGACAAGAGTGACACCTGAGACTCATTCGGAGGATACGTTCACTTTGGCTCACCACTGCATTAACAAGCAAGCAATGGGCTCAGGGCATGAATAAATTTCGTAGGAGAGGGTAGGGTAGATTAAAAGATATTTAGGAGATGGACTGTCAGGAGTTGACTAGATTTGTAGGGTAAAAGAGAGTGAAGATTGAAGATGATTTCAAAGTTTCTAATTTGACTTAATTAGATAGATAGTAGGAAAACGAGTGGATTTTTGGAAGAAGAGAATTTAAGGCGTGTTAAGTTTGAGAGGCTCTTCTCTGGAGATGCTCTTTAAGCAGTTAGAAATACAGAGCAAGGATTCAGCAGAGATGAGTCGCTGGGAGTCACTGTTTGTTGTAGTGTTAGTTGGAGCCAAGTAAAGGAGGTTCTCAAGGAAAGTGAGAAAAATATAAGTTTTCTTTATGAATTTGAAGATCCTAAATTGATAAAACCGCTTATTTGTTATGTCCCTGTATATGATGCTCTAGGTGCCCACAGGGCCTTATCATGACTTTTGCGGGCTCTAGTTGCTCCTGAATGCCCATACACATGCTGCCCCACCACATCTTCCTGGCACTCACCATTCCAGGACATGGCACCTGTGGTTCTGCCTCTCCATCTACACTGAGGCAGGCCAGAAGCAGCAGGGAGCAGCCCTCAGCCATGAAGGATGAGTATCAAAAGATAAATATCTCAGATTTCTCACTCATCATATGGAACGACTTGGAGGGATGTCCCAGAGTTACCCAGCAGGAGTGACCCTCAGTTGCCCATAGTGGTAAACTGCTTGATTATGCACTATTGATTTTGGGCACTTCCTTGTCTTTTCCTCATTTCCTACCAATACTTCTTGGGATCACCTCCCAAATAAACTACTTGCACTCAAATCTCTTTCTCAGGATCTGCTTCTGGGGGAATTCAAACTAAGACAGCCTTCCTATTAATCCTGGTCATTGGAGGGTGAACCATTTGAAATATATAAACTGCTTATGTCCTTTCTCATCTGCTGCCATATTTTCTGTCTTATCCTCTGCCATTTTCTCTCAGTGCTGCCCATCTATAATCTCTCAAAACAGACATGGAATTATAAATGAACCTTCTTGACCCAAAAGACACAAAGGGATAATATACACCTGGATAAAAAAATCCCTCATCTATTCTAGGAAACAGGTGTAATGATAATCATATTTTGTATTTACTAAATCTTTCCTTCCGAGGAGTTCAAAGTGTTCCTTATGAATCCCCTGTGGGTAAGAACAGTACTGGCTTTTAACATAACTGTAAATTATGTAAAGTGCAAATTATATGAAATTGGGCTTTGGAAACTATTCTCTTTCCCCTTCAAGTGGCCTTCTCTCTGCTCCTTGCACCCTGGGACCTGGAACCCTTCCTTCAGCCATTTCTGTTTTCAGCCCTACCTCATTCCTTCCTATAGTGACTTTTCTTAACTATCTTTTGGCCAATCTCAGTTTAAGGGATGATTATTAATATTATTAATATGGGATTATTTTCTCCAGGAGGTTTTGCATTTTAACAGGGCACATTTACAAACTGAAAATCCAAAGAAATGAAACTGATTAGCAGGATCATAGGCAGATAAGAACTTTTGGTCAAAAATAGTATTAGGCCACTTATAATCCACATGATCTCAAACTGCTTGATGGGGAGCTTTCAAGAGGAAAAACCTGGGTTCAAGTTGCTCCAGCAACTTCTGTTTCAGAGACAAATTTTAAAAACAAAAATGGAACCAAAAATGCTGGGGAGATCCCATGTAAAAAGTTCTGTACATCTGAATACCCAGAACGAGTTAAAATTGCATGTTTTAGGTTAAGCCTTATTGACTATTTTCTGTGTGCAAGGCACTTGTGGGAGGCAGACAGAATGCTAAAGGATGCCCACATTCCCTGTCCTACTGGACCTTATTTGTGATACCTTCTCTCTATCTCGAGACTGAAGAAGACTACAGCTATCAAAATGGGCCCACAGGAGAGAGATCGGGACTTCAGAGCTCACTGGAATTCAGAATGTCTGCCTGAGTTAAAAAAAATACTACATTCCCAAATAAGAGTTTTAGAAAGGCATGTCCTTTTCCTTTAACCCTACACTCAGGAACAAAGAGTATCGTGCTTAAAGAGCACAAAGAAGCCTCATCCTTCCACAATCTATTTTAAAAATAATAGTGGTGAGAGGATAGAAAATTCTTCCCAAATATGTCTCACTTAAAATGTGCTCCACCAAAGAAAGATATTGATTGAAAAATAGCACAGATCCATTGTTTTCCTCTCCCTCTCCCAAATACGAAACACCAACTGCAGGGAAAAAAAATATTATGCCAGCAACTTAGCAACACAAACAACCAACTTCAAACCTAAGAGGAATTTCCCTGCCTTGGGGAGAAGAGCTCCCTATTTGCTGGGTATAGTCAGGTCTTCCTGTTACAGACAGCTGTTCAGTGCTGCCTCTGAAGACTGTGGATGCCCCAGAATGTACTAAGCAGAAAGTTTATTTTCAAAATGTTTAAAGGCTGGAGAAGCAGCCACCCCATGTTGGGGTTTTCTATACCCCTAGGCCTTCTCTGACCAAATTGATCTAAACTCGATGAAAAAAAAATATATAATTTTTTCCCAGCGACCATAACAACTGTTTCCATAAAGAGGTCCAGATGTTTAATTTTTCCAAAAGAAATTTTAACAAAAACAAAATAAAAGTAACTGAGGAAGGATCATTTTTCCATTGACTTCTTAACCCAAATGGGACTTGTTACGCCAGTCAAAACCACAGATTCACTTCTCCCAAGCACTCATCCTTTTCGTCTTTCCTGGTTTCTGCCTTGACACAGGTGCTTTCCCAGAATGCCTCTGACCAGGCATTTGCAGCCGCTGTATTTAATTTCAAGAAGCTGTTTTTCAAAGGCCAGCTGTGGACAGCTGTAGGTTGTCACACTCTCTCTCCAGCCCTCTGGGCCCAATAATAAGTAGAACATGGTTTCATCAGCTTGAGCTACATTTTCCTAAGTCTGTTAGGAAATCCCCTCATCCAGTGCTCTGCAAAAACAAATGCAGCTTTAGAAAGAACTGATTTTCAGATAGGCATTGACCCGTTCAATCTCCCATAAGTAAGAAGAGTTGGTTTGGGGAGATGAGAATAAATTGGGTTCAGGACCAGAGTGGGAAGCAGTCATTTAAAATAGCACCAACCCGGCCATAAAGTCATGCTTTGGAGTTTTTATTGCTCTCCTAGTTTTGATGTCTGAGCTTAGAAGAAGTTTATCCTTCTGAAGACTCCAAACCTTCTTATAATTTTTATAAAGATTAATTTCTGTGGGAACAGTGAAGGCTGGAGGCCTCTCTGGGAGCAGTAGGATACCTGGACACCTACCTGGACCCTCTTGTTATCCAGCACCATAAAAATAAGAGATGTCTGTGGGTGTCCCATAGCTTGTTTGGTTAATGCAATGGCTCATAACTAAAATGCCGGTTTAACCACCAGTTTGTTTTGCTGGTGTTTGGTTTATACATAAACATGAGTGGGAAGGGACCAACATTTTTTTTTTTTAAGTATGAATTTTATTTTTATTACTGCTGCTTTGTTTTTTGTTTCAAAGGGATGGCATGGACTCAGGGTACAACAGCTGTACTCAGCCCAGCTGGAAGGCCTTGGATTTTGAACTTCTATTTCTTAAAAAGGGGTTATGTGTTGAACATTCAAATGCTGTTAACCATCTCTATTTTATTTGCCCTACAGCTCCTTGTAGAGCAGAATCCAAGACCACCTCTAGCTCAGACAGATGGAAAGGGCTGAGGAGCTGGGACATGTAATTTAGACCGTGACATCTCTTGAGGAGTTGGGCTGCTGCCCTCAAGGCTTTTCTCACATGCCATTATTATCAGGGTACTGAAGTTTTATCTTTGTGTCCCTCCTGTCTTCTCCCATCCTCATAGAATACATCCCTGAGGAATATAGTTTTGGTACAGCTTGGCACATCATCTTAATAGGTTGTGTCCATTAGGATTGTAAATGGAGTAACCTGGGACTATAATACACACAAAGCAGGCACTTGGTAAGTACTGACCAACTTACATCCTGGATCACAAAATAATTTGAATGATGAATGGGTTTTCCCAAGTAAAAAAAAAACCCAGTCTTTATGTTATTTCCCAGGGCCATTCAATATTCCTTCAAAGGTCAGACACACAGGCCTAACCCTTATCAAAAATCTAATTCCAAGGTAGACCTGGAACAAGATGGGTTTGTGGGGGGTTAGGGGGTGGAAGTACAGTAATGAATTCTCTTTCTTGTTTTGTGTTCCAATAAAGTTTTTTAAAGTATAAGTATTCTTTTATCAAATTAAAATCCTTAGTGACTGGTAATTCAATGAGAAAATATAGTTTATGGTGATAAATTTGAACCCAGATGGAACAATCTAGTGACATTTTAGATGATTAATTTTTCCAAATGATCTCATCATTCCTCCTAGACAAGAGGGAATCAAGTTTCTTATAGCCCAGAATGGGTTTCTACTAGGGATTCTGGCCTAGGCCAAGCATATTTCTTGAGGAAAAGTTGTATGTGTGGAGTCAAGGGGGTTAATCCAAGATGCAGCATCTTAGGTAGAAGATGGAACTTAGGCCGACTTTCCGAATGAGTTGTTCATCTGTAGGGGATGGGAGATTATGGAAAAATCTGTGTGCATGCTAATTAGATGAAAACCAGGGAGATTAGAGTATAATGAAAGTCCAAAGAAGAGAATAAGTGGCAAAGTTGAGAAATAGCCTGAATAGTGAGAAGGTAATGGCAGGGATTTTTTATGGGGTGGTAGTGGTTTTGGGTGTGGCCCAGGAAGAAAGCCATTAATTCTCCAACTTGGTGTGAACGCTTCTTAAATTTGTTTCTAGGAAAAACAGATTGGAAAATCAATTAAATAAGAATTATGGGAAAATGAAAACAATGAGAAGGATCAAAAGAGCAAGGGAAATAAAAGAGTTTATAGTTAGAAGGTGGCTCATCTCATTGGAATAAAAATACAATATGCAAGTGATTTTGTAGGAGTACAATCAAGTTTCTATAGTAAGTAATTTCTACTCTCCTATCAGTGTGGACCACTGTAAGACATAATCATGGGTTATTAGCAGCATAAAGGCAAGCTATTCAATAATTGCCCTGATGGGAAAGGGCTTCAACTTTTATTTTTATAGAGATTTTTCTCTACATTGTAGGAACTCTACTCAAGATACTGGACACATCAGGTATAGACTTAAAGATCACTTGATCTAACAACTTACGGTGATGATGCCTTGAAAGGCAGGGCCCAGAAATGTGTTCCTTCATGGTTGCTATTAGAAATTGTTGGGGCGCCTGGGTGGCGTAGTCGGTTAAGCGTCCGACTTCAGCCAGGTCACGATCTCGCGGTCCGTGAGTTCGAGCCCCGCGTCGGGCTCTGGGCTGGTGGCTCGGAGCCTGGAGCCTGTTTCCGATTCTGTGTCTCCCTCTCTCTCTGCCCCTCGCCCGTTCATGCTCTGTCTCTCTCTGTCCCAAAAATAAATAAAAACGTTGAAAAAAAAATTAAAAAAAAAAAAAAAGAAATTGTTGTAGTTACAGAATTTTATTCTTTCAGATAGAAACAGTTTATTAATTTCAAATTATCCTATTCACCAGTACTTTTAATATAAGTCTAATTCTGTGCCTTAAAAATACATCTTTTACCTTAATCTGTTTCCATATATGTTAATATAAATTTTAATAAAGATCTCTTTTTTGGTTAGAAAAGAAATATACATGCTCATTTTAAAAACTCCAAATAATACAAAGATATACAAATTTAAAAGTTTTCACCAATTACCATCACCCCAGGCAACAATTATTATGGTTTAAGTCAATAAATATCCATGGAGCACCTACTATGTATTAGGCTCTCAGCCAAGGTCCAGGGATAAAACAACAGGAAAGAGATGCTGCCCTCAGTAGGTCACCATTTAGAACAAGTTTTCAACTGAGGATTCATGTTGGAGTCATTTAGAGTCCATTTTTTTTTTAATTTTTTTTTCAACATTTATTTATTTTTGGGACAGAGAGAGACAGAGCATGAACGGGCGAGGGGCAGAGAGAGAGGGAGACACAGAATCGGAAACAGGCTCCAGGCTCTGAGCCATCAGCCCAGAGCCCGACGCGGGGCTCGAACTCACGGACCGCGAGATCGTGACCTGGCTGAAGTCGGACGCTTAACCGACTGCGCCACCCAGGCGCTCCTAGAGTCCATTTTAAAATGTAGATAGTTTTGTTCTCCCCCTAAAGCTACAAACAACAATCCTTGATGACCACACCAAGTTAAAAATTACCCAACTCTCTGGTTCTTTGAAAAGATAAAATCAATAAACCTCTAGCCAGACTCATCAGGAAAAGAAGAGAGAGGGCCCAAATAAAATCAAATGAAAGAAGGGAAGTTATACTTGATACCATGGAAATACAAAAGATCGTAAGAGCCTACAAACAATTGTATGCCAACAATTGGCAAACCTAGAGGAAACAGATAAACTCCTAGAAGCACACAACTGTCCAAGACTGAACCATGAAGAGATAGAATGTCTGAATAGATCAATTACAAGTAATAAAATTGAATCAGTAATTTAAAAACTCCCAAAAAACAAGTCTGGGACTAGATGGTTTCATGGGTGAATTCTATCAAACATTTAAAGAAGTTAGTACCTATCCTCAAATTATTCTAAAAAATTGAAGAGGAAAGAGCACTTCAAAACTCATTTTATGAGGCCATAATTACTCTGATGCCAAAACCAGAGTAAGATACCACAAAAAAAAGGAATATTACTGGCTGTTATGTCTGATGAACATTGATGCAAAAATCCTCAACAAAATATTGGCAAGCCAAATTCAACAATATGTTAAAAGGATTGTATACCATGATCCAGTGGGATTTACTCCAGGGATGAAAAATGGCTCAGTATCTGCAAATCAATATGATACACCACATTCACAAAGAATAAAAATTATGTAATCATATCAGATGCAAAAAAAGCACTTGACAAAATCCAATATTCATTTAGATAAAAACTCTCAGTGAAGTGGGTATAGAAGGAATGTATCTCAACATAAGAAAGGCCATCTATGACAACTGATAGCTAACATCATACTCAAAAGTGAGATACTGAAACTTTTTCACATGAACAGGCATGAACAGGGACATGACAAGGATGCCACCCTTTCCACTTTTTTTCCCTCTAAGTTACATAGTAGGAACTTTACTCAAGATATTGGACACATCAGATATAGAACATAGTATTGGGAGTCCTGGCCACAGTAATCAGGCAAGAAAAAAGAAAGGGCATACAAATTGGAAAGGAAGAAAAAACCTGTCACTATTTGGAGATGACATGATACTATATAGAGAAAACCCTAAAGACTCCACCAAAAAACTAGTAGAATTAATAAATGCATTAAATAAAGTCACAGGATACAAAATTGACACACAGAAATTGGTTGTATTTCTCTACACTAATATTGAGTTATCAGAGAGTGAAGTTAACAAAACAATCCCATTTGCAATTTCACCAAAAAGAATAAAATACCCAGTACTAATTTAACCAAGGAGGCAAAAGACCTATACTCTGAAAACTATAAGACATTGATGAGAGAAAATGAAGATGACACAAATAAATGGAAAGACATACTGTGTTCCTGGATTGGAAGAATAAATATTGTTAAAATGTCTATACTACCCAAAGAATCTACAGATTCAATCCCCATCAAAGTTCCATGGCACTTTTCATGGAACTAGAACAATGGATCTTAAAATCTGTATAGAACCACAAAAGACCCCAAAGAGCCAAAGTTATCTTGAGAAAGAAGAAAACTGGAGATATTATGCTCCCTGATTTCAAACTATACTACAAAGCTATAGAAATGAGAACAGTATGATGCCGGCACAAAGACAAGCATATAGATCAATGGATTGAGTGGAGAGTCCAGAAATAAACCCATGCATATATGGTCAATTATTCTATGACAAAGGAAGTAAGAATTTACAGTGGAGAAAAGACAGTCTCTTTAATAAATGGTATTGGTAAAATTGGATAGCTATACCTAAAAGAATGAAACTGGAACACTTTCTTGTACCACATACAAAAATAAATTCAAAATGGATTAGACTTGAATGTAAGACTTGAAACTGTAAAACTCCTAGAAGAAAACATAGGCAGGAAGCTCTTTGATATTGGTTTTAGCAGTATTTTTTTGGACTAGTCTTCTCAGACAAGGGTAACAAAAGCTAAAATAAACAAATGGGATTGCATCATACTAAAAAGCTTTTGCACAGCAAAAAAATTATTTAAAAAAAATCAGCAAAACCGAATCCAACGTACTGCATGGGAGAGGATATTTGGAATTCATATATCTGATAAGGAATTAATATTCAAAATGTATGTTTTGAGGCACCTGGGTGGCTCAGTCAGTTGATCATCTAACTCTTGCTTTTGCTCAAGTCATGGTCCCAGGGTCTTGGGATTGAGCCCTGCATTGGCTTCACACTGAGCATGGAGACTACTTGAGTTTCTTTCTCTCTCTCTCTTTCTCCCTATGCCCCTCTCTCCAGCTCATGTTCATGCTCTCTCTCTGAAAAAAAAAAATATGTAAGGAACATGCACAACTTCTCAAAAAACCAAACAACCCAATTAAAAAATGGGCAGAGGACTTAAATAGACATGTTTTCCAGGGAAAACATACAGATGGCCAACAGGCATATCAAAAGATGCTTAACATCACTATTCATCAGGGAAATGCAAATCAAAGCCACGATGAGATATCACCTCACATTTGTCAGACTGGCTATTATCAAAAAGGCACAAAATAACAGGTGTTGGTGAGGATGTGGAGAAAAGAGAACTCTTGTGCTCTGTTGGCAGGAATACAAATTGGTACCGTGGAAAACAGTATGGAGGTTCCTTCAAAAGTTAAAAATAGAACCACTGTATAATCCAGCAATGGAATTGCTGGGAATTTACCCGAAGAAAATAAAAACACCAACTTGAAGAGATGTGTGTACCCCTATGCTCATTGCAGCATTATTTACAGAAGCCAAGATATGGAAGAAACCTGTGTCCATCGATAGATGAATGCATAAAGATGTGGTATCTATCTATGTAGCTATGTATCTATGTATCTACCAATCATCTGTTTCTATCATCTATCTCCTCCCTCCCTCCCTTCCTTCCATCCTTCCTTCCATCCCATTTGCAATTTCAGCAAAAAGAATAAATTACTTTCTTGTAATTTAATAAATTACTTAAGATGGAATATTACTGAGCCATAAAAAAAATGAAATCTCGCCATTTGAGACAACATGGATGGACCTAGAGGGTGTTATGCTAAGTGAAATAAGACAGAGAAACAAAAACTGTATGATTTCACTTATATGTGGAATCTAAAAAACAAACAACCAAAATAGAAACAGACTAATAGATATAGGAAATAAGCTGTTGGTTACCAGGGAGGGGAGATGGGGAGATGTAGAGTGGATGGCTTAGGAGGTATAAACTTTCAGTTGTAAAATAAGTTATGAAGGGGTGCCTGTGTAGCTCAGTTGGTTGAGCGTCTGACTCTGGATTTCAGCTCAGGTCTTGATCTCAGAGTCATGAGTTCAAGCCCCATGTTGGGCTCCATACTGGGTATGAAGCCTACTTTAAAAAAATAAGTCATGGGGAGGGGTGCCTTAATCAGTTGGTTAAGCATCCAGCTTCGGCTCAGGTCATAATCTCATGGTTTGTGAGTTTGAGCCCCATGTCTGGCTCTGTGTGGACAGCTTGGACCCTGGAGCCTGCTTCAGATTCTGTGTCTCCCTCTTTCTCTGCCCCTCCCCTGCTCACACTCTGTCTCTCTCTCAAAAATAAATAAACATTAAAAAATTTAAAAAGTAAGTCATGGGTATGTGATGTATAGCATAGGTAACATGGTCAATAATATAACTTTGTATGGTGACAGGTGGTAACTAGATTTATCATGGGAATCATTTTGTAATGTCTAAAATACCAAATCATTATGATGTATACCTGAAACTAATAAGATACTATATTTTAGTTATACTTCAATGAAAAATCACCCAGCTTTAGAGTGCTAAGAACCATTAAGTACGTGTTCAGTTTTTCTCATTATCAAATTTTACATATATTAGTGGTTTTAGTACCCTAAAAAGTTTTGCAACTCCTGTATCTGTGGCTGTTAAAAAGACTTGGAATGATATCGTTTTGCCTTTGCAAATGGGAAGGAGTCAAAGATAATAACCATTATTGTAATGAGGTTGTAATGTTTTCCATGTCTTACTGTTTACATTTGAGGGCAGTGATCAACAAGAGCGTTACCTATAGGAAGAGACTTTCTTTTTTTTTTTTTTTTTTTTTAAATTTTTTTTTTTCAACATTTATTTATTTTTGGGACAGAGAGAGACAGAGCATGAACGGGGGAGGGGCAGAGAGAGAGGGAGACACAGAATCGGAAACAGGCTCCAGGCTCTGAGCCATCAGCCCAGAGCCTGACGCAGGGCTCGAACTCACGGACCGCGAGATCGTGACCTGGCTGAAGTCGGACGCTCAACCGACTGCGCCACCCAGGCGCCCCTAGGAAGAGACTTTCATAAAGATTATACCTGTATACACATTGAAGTGCTTAATTTTAATAAACTACTATGAATGTTTAAGCAATTCATTGAGTTATATAATAACTCTAATCTCTTTAAAAACTAAATTATTAATCTTTACTGGAAAGCATTTTTTTTTGGGGGGGGGTGCCTGTTAAGCTTTTATGGTTCTTACAGGTAACCAACTATGTATAATAGTACAAACAGTTTGGAACATTTTACTATGCTACTTTGGATTCTGGTTCATTCATTCAACAAACATTCTTTTGCATGAACTACATACCAGGTACTCTACTAGATGCTGAAGAAACAGTGGCATAAAGGACAGACATGCTTCCTTCCTCCCAAGCTTATTGTCTAGCAGCAAACACAGTGTTCAAATATGATAAAAGCTCAAGGTGCTAAGAACATTTAGCAGGAGTCCCTGTTTGATCTAGGAGGTCTAGTACGGTGGGCAGGGAACGTCCACAAGGAAATGACTTGTGAGAGAAAATCTAAATGATAAAAGGCATGGAGAAAGGGATACTGAAGACTGTGTTCCACTCAGAGAGGAAATAGCCTGTGTGAAGGCCCAGAGGTAGCTGGATGTATGTATGAGGAATAGAAACAAGTACAGAGTATAGTATGACTGGATCATAGAGTATGAAGAGGTAGATAGGGGCTCATCCTAGTGAAGGGTTTTTATCAATGGAGTGAGTTACTTGTGTTTTTGAAAGATCTTTGCCTGCAAAGTAGAGAATGAGTTAGAGAAGAGTCAACCTGGACGTAGGAGACCAGTTGGAAGTATTGCAGAAATTTGGATGAGAGATGCTCATAGCCCACAACAGCTATCAGCAAACTTCAGCCAGATCTCACTCACTGCCTGTTCATTTGCTTTCATATTTCCATGGCTGCTTTTGCACTAGACAGTGGAGTTGAGTAGTTGCAACACAACTGTTTGGCCCACGAAGCCTCAAATATTTATGATTTAGCTCTTTACAGAACAAGTTTGATAACCTCTGGACTACCAAAGGTGGTGGCAGACAGGTGGAGACAGACGAAAGAAATGAGAACTATTTTGCAGGTATACTCAACAGAAGCTGATGACCGGTAGGGTGTGGTTGCACAGCTGGGTAGATGAGAAGGCCATTTTCTGTGGTTAATATTATGGAATTGGAGTGACGTGTCAGTGAGTCTGTGTGTGCGTGTTTGTGTGTATGTGGCACCTCCATCTTTGTAAGGAAAGTTAGAAGTCACAATGCACTTATGCTGTAAAATGGCTTTGGTGAGCCCTGGTGTGGGACTATTGTTATGTACCCAAATATATGGAGGTCATTTTTAATATTTCTTTATAACATCAGAAAGTACAAGAGCTGTATTTATTTTCCATGTTTGTTAAGTAAAGTGCATACAGTGAAGAGGGTTTGATTCACTGTATATATGCTCAGTCTGAATATTTGATCTGTCTAGCACACTTCCTATTTAATCCCAGAGGACTTGTTAGGGGAACAGGACATTTCAGTGAAACTAAAGCTCTGTTCCTTTATCTCCTTTTCTGAAACAAACTGAGAGGTGGTTTCCTGTATTGGGAAGGATCTTAATGTCCCACTTCATGATTTATGATTCTTTTAGTTGCATCTGTTTATTTTGCTTCCAGCCAATTCATGTTGGTTTTAAAGAAATATAAGTACAGCAAGAGGAAACATTGAAAAGACAGAGGAAGGAAGACTTTGGGATATGGTAACAGTGAGAAGAATTTAGGAAAACAGAAGATCATCTGGATAGAGTGGGGGGATATGGGGGAGGTACTTGAAATAGGAAGCCCAAAAGGTAAAGAAATAAGAGGAGAGGGAAATGGAGGAACAAATCGTGCAAAACCTTGTTGAACCAGGCCTGAATCCAGTCCAGATTGACCTTTGATCTCATCCAAGTACTGTCCGGCCCCTTTACAGTTTGTAAGATGTGATGGAACCGCAGGCCAGAGTGGTGTGGCCAGAGGCCATGGACCTTGGGGAAGCATCTTGCCAATGGGATGATGTGGGAAGAAAGAGTGCCAAGCTGGCCAGACGCTGGTCTTTAATGCTATGTAATGAAGGCTAAGTGACAGACGGATATCCACTTAACTGCTGATTCCATCTCTCCACACCCTGTTATCATCCTTCGGCTGCTTTGTAGAAGGCAAATTTTGCCAGAAAATATGTTTTAGGTTACTTGATTTTTTTGGTTCTCAGTCATTAAATGACTTCCTTTTTCCCCTCAGTCGATGTCAAGGTAAAAGCTTGAGATCGTGTCATTCTGGAGCTGTCCATCTACTCATCCCCCAGAGACTTCAGATGGTGTTTGGGGAAACTGCCAAAAGGAAGTACTAATGCTGAAATCTCAGGCTATTTCCACACAGGGAGCTCTCTGAAGCTCATGTGTCTTTTGTGAAGTGTGTGTGTGTGTGTGTGTGTGTGTGTGTGTGTGTGTGTGTGTGTGTGTGTGAGAGAGAGAGAGAGAGAGAGAGAGAGAGAGAGACATTGCAGAGGGATATACTTACTGTATGATCACTTGTCTCTACTTTTGAGTAAGCTAGCATTGCACTTGTTGCAATCATTTTGGCTTCTGTACTTTTGTTGTATGAGCTCAATAAATTTTCAGCCATTGGGATTTGAGATTAGAGGGTTTCAAGAAATATAGAAGCAACTGGGAGCTTAGAGCCTAAAAATAAGTCTTTTCTCATGAACTCTCATTTTTTGAGAAGAATCTCTCTTTCCTGAAAACCAAACAGAAAGCAACACTGACACACTTTTGGTTATTTATGTCTTATTTATGACATTAGCAACTTTCTGTAACCCATGTAAACACAATCAAAATTAGTGAGAACTCAGAAATTGAGAGCCAGTGTATTCATACGCCATCTTTAGGCAACTGCAAATAATTGTGAGGTGACTTGATGCTGTGAAGGAAGAAACAAATAGAAAATGGCCTGGGAGTCTGGATGGTGGGTTCTGAGAGCCAACAGGCTTATTTGCCATATGGTGAAAAACAACTCCCACTTCAGTGAGGAGACTGTAACTCCTCCTTCAAGTGAAGGCAAATGACTGAGATGTTTTTCTAATTAATAAGTTTCATTTGCACCATGTTGAGCTTAGGTACCTTGCACCCTGTATTCTTTTTTCCCCCTTACGTCTGCCCCATTGTCTCCTTCTCTTTCTTATTTCCACAAATGCTTATTGAGTATCTATTGTGAATTCAACTTGAGTAGATACAGGGAATACAGCTATGAGTCAGGCAGACATGCCTTTATGAAACATATTATCTACACTTCTGGGAATTTTTTCTTATGTTCTTATTTTTTAAAAGTGCCCTATGTATAATGTCTCATAATTAGATTACTAGTTTTTAGATTACTGTTCTTTTTTATGCTGAGTGTATCCAAATAAATGTCACACACAAAAACAACTGCCATAATAATGTTGATACTTCTCATACAAATTTAAGCTCTGTGGAAAGTTCATTGTAAGTGTGATTTGTTATAAATGTTAAGTCACAAAAGAAATGTTTATTTAGTGATATACTCTAGAATGCCTTCTTTTTCAGTGGACGCACTTTGAATCATTTCCAAAATCCTTTGAGGACTATCCAAGGAGTTGTGTGTGAGAGTTTGCCTTTCAGGGGCTCCGGCAGCAAAGGTTGTTGTCCCCAGGAGGAACATTGCAAGAAGAGTCCTCCATCTTGGAGAAGGGAAAGCATGGATTTTGGGCAACACCCTGTCTATTTTAAATCATTGGAGAGGGGAAAAAATATTTGTCTCTAAGACTGTAATTTTCCAGATGACGCCATATTGTTGCACAGTTGCCATATCATGAGAAAGAGCATTCTTGTGGTTTCTGTACTGGAAATCCTGTAGGAATGCTATTTCTGGCATCTTTTCATAATGAAGCCAGGCGAGTATGGGGAACAGACAGGCCAACCAGATACAGTTTGTGGTCTCTCGGCATTTTAGAAAAGTCCCTTCAACATGGCATTTTTTTTTGTTAAATAGGATTTCTCAGTGTATGAGGTGTTGAGTGGGATGCATGATGAGGAGTAGGGGGTGGAAATATTAGTCCAGATCAAATCCCAAAGCAGTGGTCTGGTCAGACATCCAGACTTTCATGTGATTATTTTCTCATAAAATAATTTTGGATCTCCAATTTTGTCTTTTTAGTACAGAGTGTAAATATCTCTTTTCAAAATTAAAATTTGATAGCTAGGGATCACAGCTTAGTATATATTATAATAAAAATAAAAGTGACTAGATGGGTAGCTGGATATTCAATAGTAGTATTTTTTCAGATGGAGTTTGGTTCCTATGAAAACCTACTTTCTGATTCTCAGCTGAGTGTCATGTTTAAGGAATTAATGATCCAGTTGAACACATTATACAGAACTATTTTTTTGAAATAGGAAAATCATAATGGTTTTTTAAACTCTGGCAACATTTTGTCCAGGTAACATTTTTCTCTTTAACTTAGAAACTTACCTTACTGTGCTACCTTTGAATAGCAGCTTCCAGAAATGCTTCCAGATTGTATGCAGTCTTTCACCTCTGAGGTGAAAACGCAATGCCTTTAAAAGGCTGTTTAACACCTAAGTATATAAATTATTTTGAGGATAACACTCTTAGAATTAGAAGACATTTCCTAGGCATTTCTAGAACCAAACCAATAACTGAATTACAAATGAGCTAAACTTCTTTCATAACGTGTTTTTTTCTCTTTTTTTTGCCAAGTGTTCTTCAAATGTTTCTGTTTCCTTCCTCCCTTCCCATCCTTCTTCCCTCTCTTCCTCCCTCCCTCATCCTTCCTCCCTCCCTTCTTTCCTTCCTTCCTTTCTTCCTTTCTCTCTCTCTCCTTTTTTTTCTCTCCATCCCATGCCCCACCCTACCTCTCTTGATGGTGATTCAATAACAGAAAAATAGGAACAACCCAAGTTCAGGCCCCAAGCTTGCTCTTCCTCTCCTTTCCTACTCCATGCTGCTGTGGGTAGTTTGGGAAGATAATAAGCTTGGCCCCAAGGGGAGGGTGTGGAGAGACCATATGGTTTCTCTGGCAGTTATTGGGAGCAGTGTTGACAGGCTTGGGAGAAAGCCAAGGTCTGAGTCTCCTGTGCCAGCAGGAGGACCACAGTGACTGACGCAAAGCTCTGGACAGCAGGAGTGAAGAAAGGAGCCTCCAGAGGCCAAGGCTCTGGAAGGTCTGGGTTTAATGCCTAGTTAAACTACTCAAGAAAATAACCTTTAAGTGGAAAAATCCCTCTCTTTGTACTCAGGAGGGTTGTCTCTATCTTTTAGGCTCTTCTTTGTGAATATGAAAACTGTTTATTGTATTTATTAGTATTTTTAATGTAACTAAGGAATTTTAAGTGGTAGACTAGGAAGAGATCCTTTGTTGAATCATAACTTTTATTACATTGATGGAAGAGAGAGGCTGTGTACAGCTAGATCCTGGCTATCATTTGAAAAATTTGGACTGTTAAGAGAGAGATGGAAAATATTTCTGAAAATTTCAGAAAGAAAATATTTCTGAAAATTTCTATAGCTATGTAGAGAAAGAAGTGAAGGTACTAAGAAAGGTGGGGAAGTGATGATTGAGGCCATGCTTTCCAGTTTTCATAAGTAAATTAAGAAAGCAGCAACTGTTTTTGAGAAATGATTTAGTGACTACATTTGTAAGAAGTGGGATCTTCCAATAAAGTTCTACCTTGAGGCTCTTAGGTAGGGTACTGGTTTGCTACATGACTATTGCAGAAGAGGCTGTCAGCAGCTGCCTTTCCTTTAGGAGGAAAGAGGTTCTTGGAGTGTTCCTGAACAAAGGTAAATTAGAAGACTGTCCTTTGGCCTGTCTCCTGGCACTTTAGAGAGTCAGTGGGAAGACGATATAGACCTAAGGGACTTTGTATGGGAAAATTTTGGTCCCCTCAAGGGCCAATCAGGGTCACACACCATAGTCTATCCAATCTGTGGGCCACCAAAGACAATTTGCTTCATCCTATTTTCAAAGTGTCACTTATTCTGCCTGTTTTGCTTATTTCTTGGGTTATTATAAACCTGGAAGGCAGAGTCTCACAGAAACCTGAGAGAAAGACAGCAGGGGGAGATGCAGAGGTTATTGTGTTTAGAATCCTGGTCAGATTCCTTCAAGTCTCTGCCTGATTTCCTTTTGGGTTGGCCTGTTTCCTTTAATATCCTGGACAGTATAATTATTTGCATGGCTGGTCAGAAAAAAATGGCAGACTTCAATAAAAGTACCATTTCAATTAAAGTCACAGAAATAAGAGGCTATCACAATTATAAGTCATCTATCTGCCAGCTGGGCAAGTATATTCTCTCTCTCTCGATTGGCCATTCAAAGAGTTTTCAAGGATTAACAAGAAGAGTTAGTGAGAAGATCTGTGGTCACATAGGAATTTGCTACATATCTTGTGGGATTTTCTGGAACTCGATTTGTTTTAGGGCAAAATGTGAGACAAATTAATGCCATTTGTGGAATCTTGATACCTTGATCTCAGCTTCATCTACAGGCCTGAGTTTAAACCTATGTTGGATTGGACAGTGCCTCTGATGACAGCTTGACCAAAATATTATGAAATAATGGAAGAAAAAGTACAACTTAATGATGGAGAATTAGCCTCTGAATTTCTGGTTCACCCGTCAAAATGGAAAAACTAAGTACAATAGTTAATGATCTTTTTGTAGCTCATGGGAGCAAAATTGTGAAAACATTTTTGCCTATTACAATTCTTGATGCAGAGATTTAAAGTTATAATCAGGAAACAATAAAAACTGTAGGTATCACAGATAGCCTTTGATTCCTAGAAGTATTGATGTGGTCTTGGAGTGTATAACATTTTCTTGAAACTGTTAAATAACCTTCCAGGAAAGAGTCCTCTCTTTCTGGGAAGGTCTTGTGCTGCATAATGTGGGTTTTGACAAGGGTAGGTCAATCTGTTAAGATTTAATAATTTTTGATCATTTAACAAGTTGGGTAAACAAAAAAGGGCAAATTATGCAGACTTTTCATTATAAAAAATTATGAGAGTTAAACAGTCCCCTTTTATACTTATGCACTGATTTTTCTCTTTGGAGGGCTCATAATCTTTGCTTGCAAACAAAACAGTTTGACTCATTTTCTTTATTAAATCAAAAGAAGAAGAAAAAATGCTATAACACTTAAAAATTCAGCTTCCTCATGTGACCTTTCACAAGCTGGAGAATATGCAAGGATTTAATTATAGTGGACGAGGAGGGAATCAAACCCTCTTTCTGTTATGATGCAATTAAGTACCTGTCAAACTCAGGCAACCCTTAATTTTCCTTGAGTGAAAGCAGTTGATGAACTTAAAAGTAATCTTACCCTTCAGGCTTTCTTTATGAAAGCCCTGTAATTAGAAATAGAGATTCATCCAAACTTAAAAAGTTTTTTTTTTTCCTGGAAACTTTATTTTTTTGACAAAAGCTGTAAGATTTTGTACTTAGTGTCAGGCAGAGCATCATCAACTTTAACCAGCACCATAGAGCAGACGTGTGGAATTGTGATTGTACATGTCATCTGTAGTTGTTACCCATGACCTGGCTGTTCACAGTGTGGTCAGGGGACCAACTGCATCTGCCTCACCTGGGAGCTTATTAAGGCAGAACAGTCCTGTCCCAGCCCCACTGAATCGGCAATTGCAAGTTAAGAACCCCAGATACCTTGAATGCACATTAATGTTAAGATGCACTGGTTTACAATGCTGAGTGGTTTGTGATGGAAAGGTGAACTTTGAATAAGTTGATTGTTCCTAGGGGAGGAAAAGTTTGTAAGTCAAAGAGCAGTCAGTTTTAATTCTTGGATCTTAAAATCTAGGCAACGAATGTTGTCAAAAGAATTTTTCGAAGCTTGCTCCTACCTCCAGGGGGTCGCATGAGAAATGGCTTTGGGTTAGATCCTGGAATATCTTTTATTGTTTCCCAAATTGGACAAGGAGTTCAGATCTCTCCTCCACAGGGCAGATGTGGCTCTAATTTGTCTCACAGGAAATATAATTTCCATGCAAGAGTGTCTGACTGAAAGTAGTTGTTCAGTAAGTCATTTTTTTAATGTTTATTTTTGAAAGTGCATTCACACACGTGCTTGAGTGGAGGAGGGGCAGAGAGGGAGAGAGAGAATCCCAAGCAGGCTCCGTGCTATCAGCACAGAGCCCAATTTGGGTTCAAACTCATGAACTGTGAGATGATGACCTGTGCCAAAATCAAGAGCCTGATGCTCAATCATTGAGCTACCCGGGAGCCCCCAGTAAGTCTTTTTTGAATGAATCATTGATTATATTCAGTTCATAGCTAGGGTTTTTTTTTTTCTTTTTTCCTTTTTTGATCTCTCAAAAAGATCCCTCCTGCAAGCGAGTGGGAGAGAGGCAGGAAGAGAGAGGGAGAGAGAGAATTTTTTTTTTATTTTGAGAGAAAGATCGCCCCAGATTTGGGGCTCGATCTCACGACCCTGAGATCATGACCTGAGCTGAAATCAATAGTATCCATGACTTAACAGACTGAGCCAGCCAGGCATCCCCATGGCTAGTTTTGTAAAACAAAACATATGGCACTCCATCCTTGACTCTTTCTCTTCCCTGGGCTACCAAAGTATTTGTGAATAACTCCATTATGGTGCCTATTGTTTTGAGATAGGTTATTTTTCTCTTTGTTTCCTACTTTACTGTGAGTTATCTGAGTCTTGTGCAGAGCCAGCAATGTTTGATTACTAAAAAAAAAAGAAAATGTGTTTTAAAAAAAATCATGGTAAGATATGCATAGCATAAAATGGACCATTGTAACCATTTTCCAGTGTACAGTTCAGTGGCATTCAGTGCATTTACATTGTTCTGCAACCATCACCACCATCCATCCTCAGAACTTTTCAACCTGCAAAACTAGAACTTCATACCCACTAAACAACAACTCCCCATTGTTCCTTCCCCCAGCCCTGGCAACCACCACTCTACTTTCTAGCTCTATGAATTTGACTATAGGTACTTCCTATAAGAGGACTCATAGAGTAATTCTTTTTTTATGTGACTAGCATTATGTCCCTTGACATAATGTCCTCAAGATTCATCCATGTTGCAGCATGTATCAGAAATCCTTTCCTATTAAAGGCTGAATGGTATTCCCTAGTATTTATATACCACATTTTGTTTATCCATTCTGGATAAACACGTGGATTGCTTCCACCTTTTGGCTATTCTGAATATGCTACTATGAACCAGTGGATAATTATCTGTTTGAGTCTGTTCTTTCAATGCTTTTGGGTGTATATTCAGAGTTGAATTGCTGGGTCATATGGGAATTTTAATTTTGGGGGTAATCTCCACAGTGTTTTCCATAGCAGCTTAACCATTTTACATTTCTACTGGAAGTTTTCTGTTTCTACAGAGGTTCTGATTTTTCTATATCCTTGCCGACATTTGTCATTTTTTTGTTTTGATAATAGCCATCCTATTGAATGTGAGGTGGTATCTCACTATGGTTTTGATTAGCGATGTTGAGTATGTTTTCATGTGCTTCTTGGCCATTCATATTCCCTCTCTGGAGACATGTCTATTCAAATTCTTTGCCCATTTTTTAAATCAAGTTGTTTTTTGTTGAAATGTAGGATTAGAATATATATATATGTATTTTCTGGATATTAACCCTTTATTAGATATGTGTTTTGCAAATGAATTCTCCCATTCCATAGGTTGCCTTTTTATTCTGTTGATAGTCTCCTTTAATGCACAAAAGTTTTTATTTTGATATACTCCAATTTATCTATTTTTGTTATTGTTGATGTTGCCTGTGCATTTGGTATCATATCCAAGAAATCATTCAGTGTCCTGATTCTTTTCTATGTTTTCTTTAAATTTTTTTAATGTTTTTATTTATTTTTGACAGAGAGAGAGAGAGCATGAGCAGGGGAGGGGCAGAGAGAGAGGGAGACACAGAATCTGAAGCAGGCTCCAGGCTCTGAGCTGTCAGCCCAGAGCCCCATACGGGGCTTGAACTCACAGACCGTGAGATCATGGCCTGAGCCACAGTCGGACGCTCAACCAACTGAGCCACCCAGGCGCCCCTCTCCTATGTTTTCTTCTCAGAATTTTATGTTGTACATTAAAGTCTTTGATTCATTTTGACTTATTTTTTGGTGTATGTATTTTGACTTAATTTTTGGTGTATGGTATAAGGTAAGGGTCCAATTTCATTTTTTTACATGTGGATATCCAGTTTTTCCAGCAGCATTTGTTGAAAAGCCTATCCTTTCCCCTTTGAACAGTCTTTGAACCCTTGTCAAAAGTAATTTAGCCATATCTGTGAGAGCTTATTTTTGGGCTCTCTATTCTGTTTGTTTATATGCCAATACTACAGTGTTTTGATTACTGTAGCTTTGAGGTAAGTTTTGAAATTAGGAAATAGAACTCTGGCTTTGTTCTTCTTTATTATTTTGGGCATTCAAGGTTCTTTGAGATTCCATATGAATTTTAGGATATATGTTTCCATTTCTTCAAAATATGTCGAGATTTTGACGGGTAAACAATGGTTTTTGAGTGTATACATGAATAAATAAATGAATTTTTAAAGCTAGCTTTTGCCTCTAGTTATGGAAAGTATGTTAGCAACAATTAAAAATTTTTTAATTCCATTGTGGCTAATATATAGTGTTATATTCATTTCAGGTATACAATATAGTTATTCAACAATTCTATACATTACTGAATGTTCATCAAGATATGTGTACTCTTAATCCCCTTTACCTATTTCATCTACCTCTAGTCTGGTAACCACCAGTTTGTTCTCTGTAGTTGAGTCTGATTTTTGATTTGTCTTTTTTCCTTTGTTTAGTTTCTTAAATTTCACATATGAGTGAAATCATATGGTATTTGTCTTTCTCTGACTTATTTCACTTAGCATAATACTCTCTAGTTCCATCCATGCTGTTGCAAATGGCAAGATTTCATTCAGTTTTATGGCTGAGTAATGTTCCACTGTATATGTGTATGACATCTTTATCCATTCATCTATGAATGGACACTTGGGCTGCTTCCATAATTTGGCTTTATTTAAATTTTTTAAAATGTTTATTTAGTTTTGAGAGAGAGAACAGAGCATGAGCAGGGGAGGGGCAGAGAGAGAGGGAGACACAGAATCGGAAGCAGGCTCCAGGCTCCGAGCTGTCAGCAATGAGCCTGACTCGGGCCTCAAACTTGTGAACCAGGAGATCGTGACCTGAGCCAAAGTCAGACACTCAACTGACTGTGCCACCTAGGCATCCCCATAATTTGGCTATTTTAAATAATGTTGTAATATAGAGGAGTGCACATATCTTTTTGAATTAATATTTTCCTATTCTTTGGGTAAATATCCACTAGTGAAATTACCGGATCATATAGTAGTTCTATTTTTAATTTTTTGATGAATCTTCATACTGTTTTCCACAGTGGCTGCACCAGTCTGCCTTCCCACCAACAGTGCACGAAGACTCCTTTTTCTCCACATCCTTGCCAGCACTTGTGGTGTCTTGTGTTTTTGATATTAACCATTTTGACGGGTGCGAGGTGATATACCAACAATGTTTTAAAGAGAAATCTTTCTCCATGAAAGAGATAATTTTTTCACTACAAGTAAAATTTTGTTTGAATTTACTTGTCTTCCTATTTGTATTTTTTCAGAAGGGTCTGACACAAGTCACAACTGAATGAATGATAAAGAAATAAAATAGAAGCAATTAGAAATATGGTAGAGGAGAGAATAAGAAATTATATGGAAGGAAGGGACAGTCTCTCTATTTTGTGCATTGGTTGAGCTTGGTTTTAAGTTTCCTGGCAATTCAGCAAAGAGAAAACATAAGGAAATGTAGCATCTCCGTTTGGAATAAGAAATACTTTCTCTTGTTTATCAGAGAGAAATTGTGAATGCCTGCCTTTCACTTCTGTCTCTGCCTGTGCCAGCTCTGATGGCTAGGGTTGTTTAGCTCCTCACCTGTGGGCTGGATCTTTTATCAATGCCAAGAAAGTGCCAGGATTGACACAGCAATAAGGATTTCAGAATGGGAACACTTGAATAATTTCAGACCATACTATTATAACTATCACGTTAAAAAAAATTTTTTTACGTTTATTTTTGAGACAGAGACAGAGCATGAACGGGGGAGGGGCAGACAGAGAGGGAGACACAGCACCGGAAGCAGGCTCCAGACTCTGAGCCATCAGCCCAGAGCCCGACGCGGGGCTCGAACTCACGGTCTGTGAGATCGTGACCTGAGCTGAAGTCGGACACTCAACCGACTGAGCCACCCAGGCGCCCCTATCACTTTTTAAAACGTAACGTTTTTTCAGTGTTTACCGTAGCCCACATATTCATCTTTACTCCTAACAGCATCCCTATCAGGTATGTTTCCAACTGAGGATGTGGTGCCACAGTGCTAAGCAAAGGGCCTCTAAGTCCCAGATTTTTATCCACTTTGTGTTGGCCTCACTCAGTACCTGATTTGATATATCAGTATTACAGTTGGTCTTCTGCCTTGTCTCCCTTTTCTGAGGTGTTCTTTTGGCACCCTAGCTATTCCTCCAAATCCAAATTATCTTAAGACCAGGTCCTGCCTTACTTTTGCTCTTTCTTGTCATAGCTCAGTTCCAGAATTCCAGCTCTTTGTTAACACCATTACTGTTGGGTTGATTCCCCTCCTCCCACCATGGATTTCTGCTCCATATTTGTCATCGCTGTGGCATCTAATTTATTGGATATGTTTCTATACCTGGTCCTTTATGCCAACTTTGTCTGAGTCATGATGGTAACAGGTCTCCTTATAGAAACATTCCCACCAGGGTCTATTCTCTGTCTTACCTTGAGAAAACTGCTATGGCTCATCAATGCATTTAAGAATGATGAGCATTCTTGACCCTTTCATACACTGGGCATTGATGAAAACCAAGGGGATAATACCAAATGGATTCTAGGTGATACAATTTGAGTTCTCCAGGAAACTGATTCTGAGGACAGCCTCTAGTGTTAAGAATGTTTACTGAGTTTGTCCTTGGGATGAACATCTGTGGATAGGAGAAGTTGGAAACAGGATTGGGTAGAAGTCAAACTGTGATACAGTCCCTTCAGCCTCAGACCACCCCTTTGGGAAGTTTTAGAGTTAAAATGGCTTGTCAAGAATGCCCAGGACTTTATCTCCCTGCCTCAGTTATTGGTTGTCAGCTGCTCCTGAAAGGATATTACATTGGGCCAGTCTGGAACTGAGGCAGTCACTGAAACAGTTGACAGCTGGAGGCCTTCTGCTGATGATACTCCCAGCAACTGGGTAGCAAGATCTTTCTCGAAGGAGGATCCAGTAGTGCATTTCTGTTTGTACCACACTCTTAGAGTACTGGGATCATATTTTCCAGGTAAGATAACATGATTCGACATGGCTTAGAGAAATGTCCTTTACTCCTCTAGAATATAGACCATTTTCAGAGAAACTCTTGACTGGGGCTGGACAACAAAAAATTAGAGATTGAACTTGTTGTGCAGTGCCAAAGTGGAGATATTCCTCATTGTGAATACAAAGGTGCTTCTCATATGCTTAGATATCAGGCTTGTAGGTGAAGGAATTACAATCAGGTATAAAAATCAAATTTTTGATTAGATATAGAATATTTTTTGCCCAGGTTTGGAAACACTCAACCTTTGCAAACAGTACTTGTATTTGAGGCCAAGAAAGTATTTGTTGTTGCTTTTGTTTTTTAAATAAGAAATATTTTATACATCTAAAGTTGGATAAGTGCTACATTAAATCTCCGAGTGCCAGACTGTTGCCAACAACAATGAAAATTGGATGTTGGTCAGTAAAATAGTGAATATAGGAGTTATCATTACCTCTCCCATAAATTAACATAAGATGGCTCATGTGGAATTTTGTGTTTCAGTGGATCTGCCAAGATGTTTACTGGCAAAATATACCATTAAATAAGTTTTCTGTTCAATGGGATTTAAAAATTATGTATCTTTTATTTCTCAGCTGTAGCTGAGATATATCTGGAAACAATGATTATTTGTGACACCCGACGATATGAAATTGTCTTTTTGTTGCAAAGCTAGATCCTGAAAAAAATGTAAAATCTTCCCTTCCTTTTCTTCTTCATAGATTTAACATTATGTACAAAAGACAAATGGTAGAAAGTCAAGCAGTACAGAGCGATAAAAAATGAAAAGTAAATCTCTTGCCTTCCCCTTTTGATTCCCAAATTCATATTCCAGAAGTAGTCATTCTTAACAGGTTTTTTTTTTTTAACATTTATTTATTATTGAGAGACAGAGAGACACAGAGCATGAGGAGGGGAGGGGCAGAGAGAGGGGTAGACACAGAATCTGAAGCAGGCTCCAGGGTCTGAGCTGTCAGCGCAGAGCCTGATGCGGGACTTGAACTCACAAACCATGAGATCATGACCTGAGCCAAAGTCCGTCGTCTAACCAACTGAGCCACCCAGCTGCCCCCGTTCTTAACAGTTTTGGACGTATCCGTCCAGAAATTTTTATGCATTTAAAACATATATATATATATATATATATATATATATATATACATTTTTAAATATATCTATAGGTGGCCCTTGAATAGCATGGGTTAGGCATGCTGATCCTCTGTGCAGTTGAAAATCCATGTACGACTTTTTTTTTTTAATTTAATGTTTATTTATTTTTGAGAGAGAGAGTGCAAGTGGGATGAGGGCAGAGAGAGAGGGAGAGACAGAATGCAAAGCAGACTCCAGGCTGTCAGCACAGAGCCTGAGGTGGGGTTCGAATCCACTAACCATGAGATCATGACCTGAGCTGAAGTTGGACGCTTAACCGACTGAGCCACCCAGGTGCCCCCCATGTACGACTTTTAACTCCCCTGAAACTTAACTACTAATAGCCTACTGTTGACTGGAAGCCTATCAATAACAGTTGATTAACACATTTTATACGTTATGTGTATTATATATCGTATTCTTACAATAAAGCAAGCTAGAGAAAAAATGTTATCGATAAAAGCCTTATCGATAACAGTTGATTAACATATTTTATATGTTATATGTATTATATGTTGTATTCTTACAATAAAGTAAGCTAGAGAAAAGAAAATGTTATTACAAAAATTATAAGGAAATACATTTATAATTCTGTACTGTATTTATAAAATGAAATCCCTGTATAAATGAACCCATTCAGTTCAAACCATGTTGTTTCAGGGTCAACTGTGTGTGTGTGTGTGTGCGCGCGTGCGTGCATGTGTGTGCAGGGGACAATCCTACATAAGTTCTATAACTTGCTTTATTCAGTTAATATGTAACTTGGACATCTTTGCATAGCTACATATATGGATATACTTACAATTTTAAAAGGTACAAAATATTTCATTGAATGGATATAGCAAACTGTATTTAACTAGTAACATTCATATTGTTTTGAGTTTTTCTTCCTACAGTTTTTCTATGAACATCTTTGCACATATATTTTTAAGACTTTGTGTGATAGCTGTCTTTGGGTAAATTCCTAGAAGTAAGATTGCTGAGTCATAGACTATATGCATAGAAAATTTTTATTTATATTGCCAAACCACCCTCCAAAACATTACTCCAATTTATACCCAAACAGTAGAGTATGACAATGACAGTTTCTCCAAAATGTTGCCAACATAGGGTGTCATCAAATGTGTAATCTTTGCTGATCTGTTGGATGAAAAATAGTATTTCCTTAATTTGATTTGTATCCTGTAATTGTCATTATGTTTGGACATTTTTTTGTTTTACTTATTGGTCCTTTTATTTCTTCTTTAGTGAACTATATGGCCTTTTCTTTGCCCATTTTTTCTATTAGGTTATTTATGTTTGTTTTGTTTTCTTTTGTTTTAAAGTAGGCTTTATGCCCAGGGTAGAGCCCAACACAGGCTTGAACTCACGACCTTGAGATCAAGACCTGAGCTGAGATTAAGTCGCATGCTTAAGCTACTGAGCTACCCAGGTGCCCCTATGTTTTGTTTTATATATGTATGTATGTGTGTATATATATATATATGCATATGCATATATATATATATATATATATAGCGTTTATATATATATAAAACGTTATATATATATATATAAAGCATTCATATATATAAAGTGTTTCATTATAACATTTTTTTGAAAATTTAATACATGCCTATGGTATATAAAAACAAAAGAGAAAATCATGAAAAGTAACTGTCATACCTCTTTTCCTCATCTACCTAGTTGTCTTCTTGTTAGAGACAGATGGCTTTTTCACATTGTCCCAAAGGCATACTAGGCATTTATAAGTAGTATATAAATAGAATAAAATTATCCTCTTTCATATCTGTTCATTCTTCTACATCACAGTCTACAGAGACCATAGGCATTAAAAGAAAGATATGAAGTTTCCCTGTAACCATTTTTTAAGACATACTTCTTTATTTTATCAATTAGTCTCAGTCGTTCAGTCATGTGGTTGTCATTGTGAGTACCATCAACATTCACTGAACTTTTTTTTTTCTTAGTTTGGCAGAAACACAACCACACATGTGTGCCCTTTCCTTGGCCACATATTTTTCAGCCTGCCGTAATGTGTACTGATTATTTGCTATCCCTGGTACACAGCACTCATTCTGGGATCTACCTTCACCATCATTCCAGATATTCCTCTTGCCTTTCCAGTATTGGGTGTTGTTTTCTGTGTCCCATGTATTTCTTTTCTCCCTCCCTCCCTCTCTCTTAATTTTTGTAGAATACAACTTTAAGATTTTCCTCAGAAACATTATGAGATATAAAATTTTTGAGTTCTTGTCTTTGAAAATATTTTTTACTCTATACTTGATTGTTTGGGTATAGAAGTATGGGCTGAAATATTTTTTCATTAGAATTTTGAAGGCCTTCCTCCAATGTCTTATTGTATCAGTATTATTGTTAAGAATTCAAAGACATTTTGATTCCTGTTCCCTTGTAGGAAGTCTTTTTTTTTTTTTTTTTTTTTTTTTTTTTTTTTTAAGTCTTTGGGCTTGCTTAGAAACTTCTCTTTGTCCTCAGTGATGTACGTTGGTGTGGATCTATTTTACCCACTCTACTGGGAATTTGATGACTCCATTTGCTCTGCAAGCTCATGTCCTTCTCATTGGGGAAATATTCTGTAATTATTTTATTGCTCTTTGCCTCTTCTCTATTTCTTTCCCTTCTGAATATTTTTTAAAAAGATTATCCTATTCTTCATTATGGATGCAAAGTCTTTGGTCTCTGTGAAGATAATAATGATGGATGTTTTTGAAGATTCTTTTAAAAACTTTGTCTCTTTTTTTCAAGTTGCTATTTTCTTGTTCTTTCAGTTTTTATCTTCAGTGATAGGAATCAGATATCTCAATAGCTGATTATACTTATGAATAAGGGATTTAAAAGTTGTTTGGGACCTCTGAACATATGGGTGGGGTTTATGACTTTGAGTTTCACTGTAGGGTCATCTGGCCATTTTTGAGAAACTCTAAATGTCAGTGTCTTGGGCTGGTCAGGTTTTCCAGGGAAGAATCTTTTAATCTCCTGCCTTAGGAGGTAGAAGACTGGCTGCAAGCCTTCTGGAAGCCATGTTGGTGCTGCCTTGGGGGCAGCAGTCTCAGCACTTGGCATTCAACATACTTAATTTAGTTCTCTATCTTCACTGTGGTAGCCCACTGTTAAACTGTATTACCCAGCCAAGAAACCTTTATTTTTTCCTCTTCATAGATTAAATCTCAAAACTTCTGAGAAGGGGATGAGACAATCACATAGCATCTTGGAGTGGAAGAGGGAATTTAAATTCTGCTTTTCAAATTTTTACTCAATCCTTTTTGCTCTTCCCCACTTCTCATTAACCTTTAACCCACTTCCAGTAGGGGCAGGTGATATTAATTCATGAGATTTTTGAAAAATCTGTAATATAAATGAAATTGCTTCTCAGGAGGTTTCTCCCTACATGGTGGCAAGGAGGGTGATGGGTTGGCCAGAAAAATCACACTGGAAAAGAGGTGGGCACTGTCGGTATCTTTTTTAGGTGCCCCAGGGTATCAGTTTGCCCCATTGGTTTGTTTTTTCAGCTTCCCACACTGCCCACTTAGAGTTTGGCTATCTTTAGTCTGCTAAGTGAGATACCATTAATCTATTTGGTTTCCAGATTCTAATTTAATTTTGGTCTTCCTTTTTATTCTCTCTCTTTGTACTAATTTATGCACCCTCCAGATTGTACGTCTGTACCTACCCTCTGGGCCTCATCCACTTACTCAATGGAGAGCTCTAGTGCCTGCCATTGTCATTTTGTCTCTTAACACTACCGATTGTCCAAGCCTACCGTTGGATGAAAATCAGGCTTTGGCACAATCTCCATTGTGCCTGCTGCCATTGAGCCATAGATGTTTTTGCTTCTCCTGACTTAGAGGAAACAGTGCTGTAGGGTGTAGGATCTCACTTCCTTAGCTACCACTCCAGAGGGGCTGGGTGATGTAACCTAAAAGTATGCGTGGCGGAGGAGGGAGCATTAATCTCTATGTGGATGATTTGGCCCGGTGAGAGCTGTAAGATGGAATAAAGGCAGTGTTCCTAGGGATGCTGTTGCCGTAAGGCCTCTCTGGAGGAGCAGTTGGTTATGCTTTCTTGTGAAGCTGTGACCAGTTTGGCAATGTACCATCTTATATTTGTTTCCCTCCTTCCCTGCCTCACTTCCCTGTTCTCACTCTTGAGACTTAGGGATTAAATCCCTCAGTGATGTGCTAGTAATCTTTGCCTTGGACTCTCTTTTCCAAGGAACCCTGGCCCAGACACATTATTTGTGGTTTATGTGTAAAAAACTAAAACTAAAACTAAAACAACAACAAAAAACCTTTTGGGAAGGCTCAAAATTAACTATGCTGATTTAATTATGCCATCTTAAAATTAAACCTCTGAAACATATATATGCATATAAATCAGGTTTGACGGGAAAGTTATTTTGTAAAAATGTTTTTAGCAGTAATGAATGTTGAAGTTTATCAGATGTTTTGTGTCCTACAATTTTTTTTTCTCTGTTGAATTACAGAAGTAGATTTCCTAATACTCATCTATCTTTGTATTTCTAGGATAAAGCTTTCTTGATTGAGCATATTATTCTAAAATGCTATCAGATTCTTTTTTAATAGCACTTTAGGATTTGTAAAAATATGTGTAAGTGATATTGTCCTAAAATTATTTTTAATAAATATTATTTTGTTAGGATTTAGTATCATTTTACACTAGTTTTATTTTAGTTTTTAAGTGTTCAAAAATACAATAAGGGGCTCTTGGGTGGCTGGCTCAGTTGGTTAAGCATCTGACTCTTGATCTCAGTTCAGGTCGTGTTCTCACAGTTCATGAGTTCAAGCCCCACATGGGCTCTGCACTGATGGTGTGGAGCCTGCTTGGGATTCTTTATCTCCTTCTCTCTTCCTCTCATCTGCTTGTGCTCTCTCTCTCTCAAAACAAATAAACTTAAAAAATACAATAAACATCTGAATCCACTATCACCATGAAATAAAAAATATTAAGAATAATTTACATCTTCCTATGAAGTCACAACCTACCTGTTCCTGTGCCTTACCTTTACCTGCGTTAGTAACCATTTGAGTTTTATTTTTCTCATTTTCTTTTATGTGTGTGTAGGTGCACACACACAAATGCATATATATTTTATCACATACATATATTTTAGTTGTTTTTGACTCTATAAAATGGTATATTTTGGGCTTTGCTTTTATTTATTTTGCTATGATTCATCCATATTCATCCAATATTCAACATGTATTTATCGAAGACCTAATATGAACTAGGAATTTTCTAGGTAATCAAAACAGACAAAAATTTCTTTCCTACATTTTAGTTGAAGAGATTGACAATGAAGAAGATTAATAAGTATAGACAGTATTACACAGTGATAAATGATAAGGAGAAAAAATAAAAAAGAAGATATGAAATGTTGAGAATAGGAGAGTTTAACTTTTCTGTGGGAAGATAGGATTCCTTGAGATGGTGACTTTGAGAGGAGTCCTTGAAGCAGTGAGGGAGGTAGCTATGTAGGTACCCTGGCAAGAGGATTTCTGGCAGGTGACAACTAAGTGTAAAGGCACTGAATCAGGAGGCTGCTTGGCCTATTTAGGAATAAGAAGGAGCCTGGGGTCGTTGGAGCAAAATGAAGAAACATTGTCAATAATTGTTTATAATTTTTTATAATTTTGTTATAGTTTATTGACAGGATTGAAATAAGATTCATACATAGTAATTAGTAGATATGATCTTAAGTCTCTTTAAATAAAAAGATCTTCCCTCCATCTTTTTTTCTTGAAATTTACTTTCTGAAAAAAAATTCATTGATCCAGTATATTTTCCCACATTCTGAATTCTGGGAAGATATTGTTTGACATGTTCCTATGTTTTCTAGATTTCCTTTGTGTTGGTAGTTGTATCTAGAGGCTTCATCAGAGTGAGGATGAATGTTATTGGCAAGAATACTTCGTAGGTAATTGTATCTTACAGTCATGGGGAGATACATAATGTTTGATGGTCACTCTTTTTAATGAATTTCTCGGGTTTGATGCTGAATACTTAGATACATTAGTTTACTAGATGTTACAAAATAGTGATATGCTATTTTTTTTTCATTTCTCTTCATTTATTAGCTAGAATACTGCTTTAAAGAGAATCTTACTTTCATCAATGATTTGATTATCCAGTGGTACAATTCTTACAGGAAAAATAAATGCTTAGCTATTTGCCTTTATTTACCAGTTTTCAAAATTATAGTGTGGATTTCGTAGCATTTTTCAAAGGGGACTAATAAGAATGCAGTGGGTCTCGTTGGTCCCTTCCCTGCGCTACCACACTCAGTCCTAGCTGCTGTGAGTTGTGCTAACAGAACACATCTTTTTCTGGAGAAATACTCTTAGGCAAATGGCAGTTGCCTGCCCTGGAAGATTATCCTCCTCCCACATAAGAGGCAGCCATCAGACAATGACCATGCATGTTATAGACCAAATGTTTTCATCCTCCCAAAATTCATGTTAAATCCCAAAACCCAATGTGATAGGATTTGGAAATGGAGCCTTTGGGAGGTGATTAGATCATGAGGGTGGGGTCCGCATATATGGGATTAGTGCCCTTACAAAGAGACTCCAGAGAGCTCCTTCACTCCTTTCTGTCATGTGAGGACACAGCACAGAGTGTGGGCTCTCATCAAAATCTGACAATGCTTGCATCTTGATCTTGGACTTCGTAGCCTGTGTAACTGTGAGAAATACATTTCTGTTATTTATAAGCCACCTAGTCTGTAGTATTCTGTTATAGTAGCTTGAATAGAATAAGACTGACCTAAGCGGGTTTCATAAAGCTTTTGACCCCTACCTCAAGGCTGCAGGGAGAAAGGTGGTACTCTTTGGACTGATGCTCCAAGGGACAAAGCTGAAGCCGGCCTCTACCTGAGGGGCTCCAGCATTGTTGACAAGCTCAGTGGTCACTGTCCTCTATAGGCTTGGGCTGATTATAGGAGATGCCATTCCTTGGTAACAATGAGGATAATAGGTCTCAAAATAACAGAGGGCAGGGGGCTGCACCTAGCTTTCAGAAGGAAATGGGAACAATTACTATAATGGGCAGCAAGGATGGAATGGGAGCCAGGAGGACTGATATACTGATCTATGGAGAAGATTAATAAAATCGGGTGTTCAGAGGGACTACAATATGGTACTTGTTATCTCACAGCCAAGGAGGGTATTGGTCAATATACGTAATCCAAAGACATGAAGAAAAGATGAACAGAAAGCTAAAGTCTGCCTCTACAATGGAAAGCCATGATTCTTTGCCCAATTTCTACACCTACTCACTATGCAAACCCCAAGTCCACTGACTAAAGGAGAAGCTGGATTATCATGAAGAAGGTCCTAGCAATCGCTTCAGTGACACACCGCACCAATTTCAACCTATACTGGGAAAAAGGAATATACAAATCTTTCAAGGGTTATATATAGAGTTTAAGTTGACACTGATATATGGGCCCCAGCTCCACTATGGGTGGTGACCTGCTCCCCCACGCCATGTCAGTGTAGAAGTAGTAGTGCTGGGTTACAAAGGCATACATGGCCCAATGGGAAGACAGCCCATTAGTCAGAGCACCACAGCCAGTCCCAAAGCTAACACCTACTGGCAGTGTGATACTGAGAAGTGACTTCTCTTGGCCTCTGTTTCTTTACCTGAAAAATAAAGATTCCTGCCTGGCCTATCTTACAGAATTTTTGAGCTATCAGATGACATATTAAAGGTGAAAGTATTTTGTAATTGCCAAGTGTGGTCAAATGCAAGTCATTATAATCAGTATCTCACAGTATGTCCTGGGAATAAAACTGAAGGTTCTTTGTTGATATATTACCTATTTAACGCTATTTAATATAACTTGATTTTGGAAGTTAGCAAGAAAAAGCTAAGTCAAACTATTTGTATTACTCTATCAAACCCTATACTCCATTCTCTATCTTAAGACACCAACAATCTAACGCACTCTTTTCTAAGACTTGTATGTGGCTGTTGGTTGAATTCTTCTAACAGGCTCTTTTGGGAATATGTACCAAAATGTAAAATGCAAATGTAAAATGTAAAAATCTCCTGTCTTCTAGGAAGTTATACTAAAAGATGTCCACACAAAGGTGTTAATTGCAGCATTATTTTAATAGCAAAAAAAAAAAAATGGAAAACAAACTCTGCTATAAAAATGAACTGGTTATATAAATTATGCTAAATAGCTAACAATGAAGTACTATGCAGTATTAACAAGTTGTTCAAGATCTATAATTATTTACTTTGAAAAATGTTCCAAACATGTTAAGTGGAAATTGAAAGTTATAATATAAATACTGTGATCCCATTTACATATTTAGAGAGACTTATCTAGAAAGATGTTCACCAAAATATTAACAGCAGTTAGCTCTGGGTATTAACATTGCAGATCTGTTGATACTTTTTCATATTTTTCTGTATGGTTTAATTTTGTTTTTTAATGAGAAACATTTTTTTTTTAATTTTTTTTTTCAACGTTTATTTATTTTTGGGACAGAGAGAGACAGAGCATGAACGGGGGAGGGGCAGAGAGAGAGGGAGACACAGAATCGGAAACAGGCTCCAGGCTCTGAGCCATCAGCCCAGAGCCCGACGCGGGGCTCGAACTCACCGACCGTGAGATCGTGACCTGGTTGAAGTCGGACGCTTAACCGACTGCGCCACCCAGGCGCCCCAATGAGAAACATTTTTAAAAAGCTTTCCTTAGAGGTGCTTGGGTGGCTCAGTTGATTAAGTGTCTGACTTGTTTTAGCTCAGGTCATGATCTCGTGGTTGTCAATCTCAGAGATTGAGCCCTGCATAGGGCTCTGTGTTGGGCGTGAAGTCTGCTTAAGATTCTCTCTCTCTCTCTCTCTCTCTCTCTCTCTCTCTCTCTCTTTCTCTCTCTCTCTCTCTCTCGCCCCCACCCCTCCCTCACTCGTGCTCCCTCTCTCAAAAAAAAAAAAAATGAAAATCTTTTCTTATTTATTGTGTAAGGTAGTTTACTTTTTTGTTTGACCATTTTGAAACTCCTTATCACTTAAAACTATGTGGTATTTTCATCAGTTATTTTTGCTCCTATTTTTTTTTTTTTTTTTTGAGAGAGAGTGTGTGTATGTGTGAGATGGGGGGAGAGGGGCAGAGGGAGAGCAAGAGAGAGAATCTTAAGCAGGCTCCACTCTAAGCATGGAATCGATGCAGGGTTCTACCCCATTACCCCAGGACTACTACCAGAGCTGACTGAGCCACCCAGGCACCCCTATTTTTGTTACTTTATTTAAAAAGTTTATTTGGGGAGGTTTTACAAAAGAAAAAGCTTTAAAATGCTTGTAGATTCAATTTTCTAAGCTATCTCATCCTTTATTATGAAAATTGGTTATGGAGTGAATTCTTATTCTTAAAGTTCTTTCTAAAACCCAAGGTATAGTGTTTCAAAGTTATAACTGTAATTTAATTCCACATGGAACTCACTACTTTTCAATTGTTTATTTGCCACTTCTATTAAACAAGCTAAATACTGATTAATGATTACAAATAAAATATTTGTAGAGAAAGAGTATTTTAAAAAATAAGTCTTTGTGTTATATTGACATATAGTTGTGAATTCTTTGTTTTTCCTCTACGAGTTTTTTGTGGAGCCCTCATAGATAAATATGAAGATAAGTAGCAGTGAAGATGGGTAAATAGGCATACCATGATGCCTGAGAGATATTCAGCCCAATCTCTGCTAGTGTTTGCATCACAAATTAAATGATGAATATAAAAGCTAGAAAAAAGTAAAGAAAACACAGAGGACCATCTTTGTGCTGGACACACTACCAGGCATTTGACATGATTGTATTCAGCTTTAACAACAAATCCCTGAGGGATTTATTGTCCCCACTTTCTGGATGAAATCCAGTATCCAATATCATACATCTAGTAAATAGTATGGCCTAGATGTGATTCCAAAACATGGCCCTCTCAGTTGCTAAGGCTGTAAAATATTCATTCATTCATTCATTCATTCATCTATTCATCTATTTTTGAAGTATAATTAGCATACAATTATATTAGTTTCAGGTGTACAGCATAGTGATTTGACAGTTTTATACATTACTGAACGCTTACCATGATAAATGTAGTCACCATCTGTTACCATACATTACAATGTTATTGATTATAGTCCCTATGCTGTACTTTTAATCTCTGAGGTTTATTTATTTTATAACTGGAAGTTTATACCTTTTAATCCCCTTATTTATCCCCTTATTTATTTCACTCATTCCCCCACCCACCTCCCCTCTCACAGTCACTAGTTTGTTCTCTGTATTAAGAGTCGGTTTTTCTTGTTTGTTTTGTTTTTAGGTCATATAGTATTTGTCTTTCTCTGATTTATTTCATTTAACATAATACTCTCTGGGTCTATCCATGTTGTCACAAATAGCAAGATTTCAATTTTTTTATTCAGCTGAGTAGTATTCTATTGTATATAATACCACTTCTCCTTTATCCATTCATCTGTCAGTGAACACTTAGGTTGTTTTTATATCTTGGCGATTATAAATAAAGCTGCAATAAACATGAGGGTGCACGTATCTTTTCAAATTAGCATTTTAATTTTCTTTGGGTAAATACCCAGTAGTGCGATTACTGGATTACTGGGTATTTCTATTTTTAATTTTTTGAAGACCCTCCATACTGTTTTCCACAGTGGCTTCTCCAATTTGCCTTCCCAGCAACAGTGCACAGGAGTTCCTTTTTCTCCACATCTTCACCAATACGTGCTATTTCGTCTTGTTGATACTAGCCATTGTGACAGGAGTGGGGTGATACCTCACTGAGGTTTTGATTTGCATTTCTCTGTAGGTCAGTGATGTTGAGCATCTTTTAATGTGTCTATTGGTCATCCATATGTCTTCAAAGGAAGAATGTCTAGGTTCTGTGCTCATTTTTAAATCGGATTATTTGTTTTTCTGCTGCTGAGTGATGTGAGTTCTTTATATATTTTAGGTATTAATCCCTTATTGGATATATTGTTTGCAAATATCCTCTCCCATTCAGTATGTTATATTTTTGTGTTGTTGAAGGTTTCCTTTGCTGTGCAGAAGCTTTTTATTTTGGTATATGGTCCCAATAGTTTCTTTTTTGCTTTTGTTTCTCTTGCCTGAAGAAACAGATCTAGAAAAATGTTGCTTAGGCTGATGTCAGATTGCTGCCTGTATTTTCTTCTAGGAACTTTATGGTTTCAGGTCTCATATCTAGGTCTTTAATCCATTTTGAGTTTATTTTCGTGTATGGTGTAAGAAAGTGGCTCAGTTTCATTCTTTTGTATGTAGCTGTCCAGTTTTCCCAACACCATTTATTGAAAAGACTGTCTTATCCTCTTGTATGTTATTGCCTCCTTTGTCATAGATCTGTTGACCATGTAAGTGTGGGTTAGTATAGGTTTCTCTGTTCTGTCCCGTTGATCTATATGCCTGTGTATTTATGTCAGTATTTATGTATTTATGTATTTATGTCAGTAACACGCTGTTATGATTACTACAGCTTTGTAGTATAGATAAAATCTGGGAATGTGATACCTTCGTCTTTGTTCTTCTTTCTCAAGATTGCTTTGGCTATTTAGGGTCTTTTGTAGTTTCATACAAATTTTAGGATATTTTGTTCTGGTTCTGTGAAAAATTATCTTGGTATTTTGATAGGGATTGTATTGAATCTATAAATTGCTTTGAGTAGTGAGAACATTTTGATAAGATTTTTCCAATCCATGAGTATGGTGTATTTTTCCATTTGTGTTTTTTTCAATTTTCTTCATTAATATTTTATAGTTTCACAGTATAGGTGTTTTTCTCACCTCCTTGGTTAAATTTGTTCCTAGGTATTTTATTATTTTTGGTGCAGTTGTATGAATGATTGTTTTTCTACTTTCTCTTTCTGGGAGCTTGATATTAGCATATGAAAACAATCAATTTCTATATGTTTATTTTCTATCTTGTGACTTTACTGAATTATTAGTTTTAAAAGTTTTTGGTGGAGTCTTTAGGGTTTTCTATATATCATATATCATCTGCAAATAGTGTCAGTTTTACTTATCAATTTAGATGTTTGGTTTTTTTTTAATTTCTTTTTCTGCCTGATTTTTGTGGCTAGGACTTCAGTACTGTGCTGAATAAAAGTGGTGAGAGTGGACATCCTTGTCTTGTTCCTGATCTTAGAGGAAATGCTCTTAGTTTTTCACCATTGAGAATGATATGAGCTGTGGGTTCTTCATATATGGCCTCTGTTTTGTTGAGGTATGTTCTTTCTCAGCCCACTTTGTTGAGAGTTTTTATCATGAATGGGTGTTGTATTTTGTCAAATGCTTTTTCTGCATCTATTAAGATGATTATATCCCTTTCATCATTCCTCTTGTTAATGTGATGTATCAGATTGATTAATTTGTGAATATCAAACCATCCTTCTATCCCTGGAATCAATCCTACTAGATCATGGTAAATGATCCTTTTTATGTATTTTTGAATTTAGTTTGCTAACATTTTGTTGAGGAATTTTCATCAATGTTCATCAGGGATATTGGCCTGTCATTTTCCTTTTGTAATGTCTTTGTCTGATTTTAGTATCAGGATTGATACCAAATGCTGGGCTAAGACTGCAAAATTGAATAAAAAAATATGAACAAATAAGACTATGTGGTTATTACTGGACTCTTAAAAATGTTCTCTGCATTTTGTTTATTGAGTTTGCCTCTGTGGTTGAGGCTGAATGAAGAAGTGCACCCTCATATGGCTGTGCTGCTATGCTGTGAAATAGGAATACATTTGAGCATATTCATGAGCAAGGTGTATACACACACACATACACACGCACACACACATATACACACACATACACACACCTTTTTTTTTTTTTTTTTTTGAGGTGAGGGATGCTTTAGGAACTCACTCAAAGAAAAAGTGTTTTCATTTCCACAGCCAGTGAATACCACTTAAAAAAATTACAAATGCATAATTTCCCTTAAGGGCATAGGAGAAGCCTTGAAAGAGCTAGGGATTTTCCCTTTCAACTGTCATAAACTCCCTTTTCTTGGATAATGAAATTACGTTCTTCTTGTATAATCCTACTTCATAAATATGCTCATTTTTAAAATAAAAATCTTTCTTTTCTTCACATTAGTGGAAATGTTACTTCTCCTCTTTTGCCCTTGAGTGTTCTAGTTTGGGGATGATTTAATCTGATGGCTTTTTAAAAATTTTTTATTCATCCTGAATGTGCTTTGCCTTTATAACAGTACTTGATTCTTTAATCAGTAAGATGATATTTTTTCCATAGTCAGGTATTAAATTATTAACTTTTATATTGTGAGTATAACTCTGGTGTTGTATTTTAGCACTATTTAATCAATATTGAATAATTTA